>NC_048591.1:13120000-14600000 GCF_013265735.2 Oncorhynchus mykiss | reverse complement strand
TCCCACCTCTGCTCTGCCACACACCAGAGTCCCTCTGAGTCCTCGGACCACAATGCACTCAATGGTTACAGGCTCAGGGTTTGCAAGGGACGATGCTCGCCCTCCTCTACACCCGTCAGAGTGAACAAGGGAGACAGGGAGGGATGGAAAAGGGGGAAGAGATTTAGAGGGTGTTGGCTCAGCTTGGGATCTGGCGGTTGGGGTGTTGGGGGGACAACAGAGCAGGTACACTCAATGGGGCAGTGACGGTGGGGGGGGGGGGGGGGGGGGGGGGGGGGGGGGCAGGTTAATGAGGGTCTGAGTCAATGTGACTTTTGAGCCTCTGGAGTCCTCCCACCACCACCCCTCCCCATCACCCCATACCCACGTTAGACTCAAATTAATCTGTTACTTTGCAGAACTGGGAAGTGTCGACCAGGGCAGGCGGTGTGTGTGTATACTGCCTTAGGGTCCAAGGTTCTAGGCCTTTTAACGCAGCCTCATGGCTACAGAGGGAGGGTGGATTGGGGGGGGGGCAGCAGATTGAGCATGGAGGATATTACTGAGCGAGAAAGAGGGGAGAGGAAGGGAGGGCTGCAGAGGGGCATATTTCACAGGAGGACCCCTGCTGAGAGCTGTGTACCCACATTGTTATGAGTGCACAGATCTTATGCCTGTAAAAATACCAGCGATCCACTCAGCAGCCCAGCACAGAGGGCCCTCTCGCTTTGTTACCCTCTCTGAAAACGCCAAATGACATCAGCCTCCCCTCTCCTCTTCTCTGTTCTCTTTCTGTTCTCTCTCCATCTCTCTTAAGTTCTGTTCATACTTCTCACTTTTTCTCTCTCACTCACTTTCTCTCTCCCCCCCTCTCTCTAAATGTGTAGTACTGGTGATGTAATTCCTCTGTCTGTGTCAGAGTGCTGGGAGGCTGTGCTGAAGCCAAATGAAGCTGGGAGTCGACTAAAGTTTCACAACATGTAATTAAGGTCTAAGTAGGGAGGTCACTGCAGCATGGCCCGGTGGCACACCCCCACCACCCCTCTCCCCTGTCTCTCATCCCTCTAAGGCCCAGCCTGAATATCAGTGATCTGCCTGTGTCAGATGTGTACTGGTAGCGAAGTCAGATGCAGGAGCGCAGAGATTTGTGAACAGGCGCCCACTTTATTTAGGAAAAAGTGCAAAACGCGCAAAACAGTCACAAGAATGATGTTTAACAATAAACATCTTCGTGAAAAATAACACGGAAAAAACAAGCCAGTCTGGCGCGTCGACAACACACACGTAACAGAAACAATCTTACACAAAGACATTATGGGGAACAGAGGAATAAATACATGTAGATTGATTGGGGAATGAAAACCAGGTGTGCAGGGAACAAGACAAAACAAATGGATACATGAAAAATGGAGCGGCGAAGTCGTGACAGCCTGTCTCGGCTATCTCTCTCTCACTTTCTTCTCTTCCTCTCTTTCTTTTTCTCTCTCCCATCCTCTCTTCCTCTCTCTTTCTTTCTCCCATCCTCTCTTCCCCCCTTTTTTTCTCTCCCTCTCTCCCAAATGAGGCACTGCAGCTCCAGCTGTTTCAAATATCCACACCATCTCATTTAGATAAAGCCGGGGCCCAGAAAGCATGGAAATGATGCGGCGGGCCTTTATAGAAACTGTAATGTAATTGTAGTTTCTTCTCTTATAAATGGTTAATTGAAATGCCGGAGGGTAGCATGAAGGTCCATAAAAAATCTCAGAATAGAAGTTTATAGGGGTTGTCTATGTACATAATTAAACCCTTCAGGCACTTTTTAAAATCTGTAAAATAAATGGTTATGCAAGAATAGCCTGCTGCGAGTAGAGAGAGGGAGATAGGGAGAGGGAGAGAGAGAGAGGGCACGGGTGAGTGCTGCTGGGCGGGCGAGTCGGTAGGGCCAGTTGCCTGGGTCTTGATGGGCTCTCTCCGGACCAGAATGAGAAACCCATTAGAACGGCGAGAGGATTGCAAGCAGCACACAAATCACCGGCCTTACTGACACCTCGGGGACGCCTTCACGGTGGCTGACAAGACCAATACACTGCTGCTGCATTCTGCTGCCTCCCCGAAAGCGCACACACACACACACACACACACAAGGAGGAGGAAAAGAAATGTGCTCCATTGACATTTTTGAGTGAGAGAGAAAAGGAAGAATGAGGGAGCGGAGATGAAGAAGATGTAGGGAAAGACGGAGGGGGGAAGGAATGAAGAATATGTAGGGAAAGACGGAGGGGGAAAGGAATGAAGAAGATGTAGGGAAAGATGGAGGGGGGAAGGAATGAAGAAGATGTAGGGAAAGACGGAGGAGGGAAGGAATGAAGAAGATGTAGGGAAAGACGGAGGGGGGAAGGAATGAAGAAGATGTTGGCAAAGACGGAGGGGGGAAGGAATGAAGAAGATGTAGGGAAAGATGGAGGGGGGAAGGAATGAAGAAGATGTAGGGAAAGACGGAGGGGGAAAGGAATGAAGAAGATGGAGGGGGGAAGGAATGAAGAAGATGTAGGGAAAGATGGAGGGGGGAAGGAATGAAAAAGATGTAGGGAAAGACGGAGGGGGGAAGGAATGAAGAAGATGTAGGGAAAGACGGAGGGGGGAAGGAATGAAGAAGATGTAGGGAAAGACGGAGGGGGAAAGGAATGAAGAAGATGTAGGGAAAGACGGAGGGGGGAAGGAATGAAGAAGATGTAGGGAAAGACGGAGGGGGAAAGGAATGAAGAAGATTTAGGGAAAGATGGAGGGGGGAAGGAATGAAAAAGATGGAGGGGGGAAGGAATGAAGAAGATGTAGGGAAAGACGGAGGGGGGAAGGAATGAAAAAGATGTAGGGAAAGACGGAGGGGGAAAGGAATGAAGAAGATGGAGGGGGGAAGGAATGAAGAAGATGTAGGGAAAGACGGAGGGGGGAAGGAATGAATAAGATGTAGGGAAAGACGGAGGGGGAAAGGAATGAAGAAGATGTAGGGAAAGATGGAGGGGGGAAGGAATGAAAAAGATGTAGGGAAAGATGGAGGGGGGAAGGAATGAAAAAGATGTAGGGAAAGACGGAGGGGGAAAGGAATGAAGAAGATGTAGGGAAAGACGGAGGGGGGAAGGAATGAAGAAGATGTAGGGAAAGACGGAGGGGGAAGGAATGAAGAAGATGTAGGGAAAGACGGAGGGGGAAAGGAATGAAGAAGATGTAGGGAAAGACGGAGGGGGGAAGGAATGAAAAAGATGTAGGGAAAGACGGAGGGGGAAAGGAGTGAAGAAGATGTAGGGAAAGACGGAGGGGGGAAGGAATGAAGAAGATGTAGGGAAAGACGGAGGGGGAAAGGAATGAAGAAGATGTAGGGAAAGACGGAGGGGGAAAGGAATGAAGAAGATGTAGGGAAAGACGGAGGGGGGAAGGAATGAAGAAGATGTAGGGAAAGACGGAGGGGGAAAGGAATGAAGAAGATGTAGGGAAAGACGGAGGGGGAAAGGAATGAAGAAGATGTAGGGCAAGACGGAGGGGGGAAGGAATGAAGAAGATGTAGGGAAAGACGGAGGGGGAAAGGAATGAAGAAGATGTAGGGAAAGACGGAGGGGGGAAGGAATGAAGAAGATGTAGGGAAAGATGGAGGGGGAAAGGAATGAAGAAGATGTAGGGAAAGATGGAGGGGGAAAGGAATGAAGAAGATGTAGGGAAAGACGGAGGGGGAAAGGAATGAAGAAGATGTAGGGAAAGACGGAGGGGGAAAGGAATGAAGAAGATGTAGGGAAAGACGGAGGGGGAAAGGAATGAAGAAGATGGAGGGGGGAAGGAATGAAGAAGATGTAGGGAAAGACGGAGGGGGAAAGGAATGAAGAAGATGGAGGGGGGAAGGAATGAAGATGATGTAGGGAAAGACGGAGGGGGGAAGGAATGAAGATGATGTAGGGAAAGATGGAGGGGGAAAGGAATGAAGAAGATGTAGGGAAAGATGGAGGGGGGAAGGAATGAAGAAGACGGAGGGGGGAAGGAATGAAGAAGGCGTCCGGGAGGTGTTTTCTTCTTCTTCTTGGTGATAAAGAAGTGTTAGTGACCGTGCTGTGGTTAAATGTTTGAAGGAGTTTTCCCCCTTTTTCGTCTTAATGGAGATGTGTGCATTTCTGGATCAATGCGATCCGAGGGGTTAATTGCTTGAAACCGTCTGTGCTACACTGGCTGTGGGGTGCAGGGGGTTGGATTACAACACACTTGGGGAGAATTGGGGAACCAGCAACAACGGTGTTATGGGGCGAAGGAAAAGAGGTCTGAGGATCATGAGTCTGAAGACATAAAAACTATGAAATAACACATGTGGAATCATGTAGGATCCCAAAAAAGTGTGAAACAAATCCAAATATATTTTAGATGTCAGATTCTTCAAAGTAGCCACCCTGTGCCTTAATGACAGCTTTGCACACTCTTGTCATTTTCTCAACCAACTTCATGAGGTAGTCACCTGGAATGCTTTTCCAACAATCTTGAAGGAGTTCCCACAAATGCTGAGAACTTGTTGGCTGCTTTTCCTTCACTCTCATCCCAAACCATCTCCATTGAGTTGAGGTTGGGTGATTGTGGAGGCCAGGTCATCTGATGCAGCACTCCATCACTCTCCTTCTTGGTCAAATAGCCCTTACACAGTCTGGAGATGTGCTTTGGGTCATTGTCCTGTTGAAAAACAATTGATAGCCCCAGTAAGCGCAAACCAGATGGGATGGCGTATCGCTTCAGAATGCTGTGGTAGCCATGCTGGTTAAGTGTGCCTTGAATTCTAAGTAAATCACAGACAGTGTCACTAGCAAAGCACCCCCACACCATCACATCTCCTCCTCCATGCTTCACGGTGGGAACCATACATGTAGAAATCATCCGTTCACCTACTCTGCATCTCACAAAGACACAAGGGTTGGAACCAAAAATCTGACATTTGGACTCATCAGACCAAAGGACAGATTTCCATATGTCTAATGTCCATTGCTCGAGTTTCTTGGCCTAAGCAAGTCTCTTCTTCTTAGGACCTCCCGAGAGGCGCAGTGGTCTAAGGCACTGCATCGCAGTGCTAGCTGTGCCACTAGAGATTTTGGGTTTGAGTCCAGGCTCTGTCGCAGCCGTCCGCGACCTTGAAACCCAAGGGCGGTGCACAATTGGCCCAGCGTCGTCCGGGTTCGGGGAGGGTTTGGCCGGAAGGGATGTCCTTGTCCCATCGCGCACTAGTGACTCTTGTGGAGGGCCAGGCGCAGTGCACGCTGACACGGTCACCATGTGCACGGTGTTTCCTCTGACACATTGGTGCGGCTGGATTCCGAGTTAAGTGGGCATTGTGTCAAGAAGCAGTGCGGCTTGGTTGAGTTCTGTTTAGGAGGACGCACAACTCTCGACCTTCGCCTCTCCCCAGTCCGTACGGGAGTTGCAGCAATGAGACAAGACTGTAACTACCAATTGGATGCCAAGAAATTGGGGAGAAAAAGGGGTTGAAACAAAATAAAAAATAGATACAAAATAAAGTCTCTTCTTCTTATTGGTGTCCTTTAGTAGGGGTTTCTTTGCAGTAATTCGACCATGAAGGCCTGATTCACGCAGTCTCATTTGAACAGTTGATGTTGAGATGTGTCTGTTACTTGAACTCTGCGAAGCATTTATTTGGGCTGCAATCTGAGGTGCAGTTAATAGCCGATTTCTGAGGCTGCTAATGAACTCGTCCTCTGCAGCAGAGGTAACTGATGGTTTTTGCGAGCTGCACTTGAAGAAACTTTCTTGAAATTTTCCATATTGACTGACCTTCATGTCTTAAAGTAATGATGGACTGTCATTTCTCTTTGCTTATTTGAGCTGTTCTTGATATAATATGGAATTGGTCTTTTACCAAATAGGGCTATCTTCTGTATATCACCCCTACCTTGTCACAACAGAACTGATTGGCTCAAGCGCATCAAGAAAACACACCTGTTAATTGAAATGCATTCCAGGTGACTACATCATGAAGCTGGTTGAGAGAATGCCAAGAGTGTGCAATGCTGTCATCAAGGCAAATGGTGGCTACTTTGAAGAATCTCAAATATAAAATATATTTTGATTTGTTTAACACTTTTTTGGTTACTACATGATTCCATATGAGTAGGTGTGTCCAACCTTTTGACTGGTACTGTATGTGTGCTCTGAGTTGCTCAGAGTCCTCTGTGTGTGTGTGTGTGTGTGTGTGTGTGTGTGTGTGTGTGTGTGTGTGTGTGTGTGTGTGTGTGTGTGTGTGTGTGTGTGTGTGTGTGTGTGTGTGTGTGAGAGAGAGAGAGAGAGAAAGTTGGACGGAGACAGACAGAGGTTAGTGCTGCTAGCTGATGATAAATGATAGCGCTAGCAGCAGATAACCCTCCAGGAGGCTCCAGAGATCAGCGGGGCCAAATTCTGGAACTCCCCAATGACCGGGGCCCAACACTGGCAGCTCTGTCTGTTTGTTTTCTCTGCTGGCTCTCTGGCTTTCTCCCCCTCTGGTCAGCCTCTGTGATAGAGGAGCAGCCCCTCTCCACCTCGCCGTGGGCAGCTCACCGACGCACCGCTCCCGGCGCCAGCCAGTCGCAGGAGCCCCCCCCCCATGGGAGGTTTTGGGAGGGGGGGTGAGATGGGGGGAGTAGGAACTTTTTTGTCCAGTGCGCTGTAGAGGAAAGAGAAGGCCTACTATCCGTTATCAGCACTGTGTGTGTGTCTGCCAGCGACCCCCCTCATACATTAGGCTCTTTGTTCGGGAGGTGCGTCTGGGGCGTGCGGGTGTGTGTTGGTGGGGGGGGGGGTAGCAGCAGCACAGTAGTCTGCAGGCCTGGAGAAAAATGACACTCTCTGTTGTTAAATCAGCGCGTCCCTTAACGCTTAAAGACATCTTTTGGAGGAATGAGAGAGGAGGAGTGTGGAGAGGGGGGGGGGGGGGGGTAAGTGAGGGGGGTGGCTGCTGCTTTACGGCCAGGCAGCAGCGCTGGGCTCTGTTTAATATGAAGTAAAGAACAGATCCAACTGCATCATTAACTCTCAATTATATCATGAGGCCGGGCCGGGCTAGGCTGGGGGGAGAGAGGGGGAGGGAGGGTTGTGAGAGTGGGGCTGGGGTGGACACCCACCAAAGTGCTTAGTGATGGAGTGCATGGCGTCTGGGTTTGTGTTAAATCCAGGCTGAATGGTGGCGGTGTTTGAGAACACATTAAAGTCTGGCTTACTGGGCTGGGCTTAAGTATTGAGTCATATGTTCTGCTGCTGAGTATGGTGTAAAACGGGCTCCAAGCAGAATCTCTGGTATGGACCGTGTTGTTGGGGCTATTTTCATATTAAACGATAACTCCATCCTTTATGATATCTACACACTGCCGGGAGCTGTGTACAGTGAGGCTGTGTTGTACAGTGCAGAGAGTACTGGTCAGTACAGCAACGGTTCATTCATTCCACAATTGCATACACAATCACACCAGTACAATTACAATTTTCATCATAGACCACACTCTGTGTCGAGGTGTAGATCATTTTATATCACCATATTATTATAATATATTACATCCTGATTGGATTTTGGATCTTTATTGAACAAACATTACACATTAATTCTTCCAGGGAGTCCTGTGATCCAGTAGAATCCCAGTAAAAGCAATAGAATCTGAAGTGGAAGACTACAGTAATGGGAAGTGCTGAGTGTATATAGTGACAGTGCTGAATAAACCAGAATGGATTTCCCACATGCCATAAAGCAAAACACAAGGAGGAAACACAGCTGTAACCTGTTAGGATCATTTTTGCTTAATTAAATGTATCTATTAAAGGGGAAAGTAGATGATGTTTCCTTAGAGTGCTGCCAATTTAAAATCCTAAGAAATGCTCTTTCTCTTTTCTCTTTCTTTCTTTCTCTCTCTCTCTCTCTGTTTTATCTCTCACCCTCTCACTCTCTATCCCTCTCTTGCTCCTTCTCTCTCTTTCTCTCTCTCTGTTTTCTCTCTCGCTCTCTATCCCTCTTGCTCCTTCTCTCTCTGTTTTCTCTCTCACTCTCTATCCCTCTCTCGCTGCTTCTCTCTCTTTCTCTTTCTCCCTCCCCTCTCGCTTTCTGTCTTGCTCTCTCTCTCTCGCCCTCCCCCTCTCTCTTTCCTCCTCTCCCTCTCTCCATCCCTCCCTCCCCCCCTCTCTCTTTCCTCCTCTCCCTCTCTCCATCCCTTCCTCCCCCTCTCTCTTTCCTCCTCTCCCTCTCTCCATCCCTCCCTCCCCCTCTCTCTTTCCTCCTCTCCCTCTCTCCATCCCTCCCTCCCCCTCTCTCTTTCCTCCTCTCCCTCTCTCCATCCCTCCCTCCCCCTCTCTCTTTCCTCCTCTCCCTCTCTCCATCCCTCCCTCCCACTCTCTCTCCTGCAGATGAGTGAATGCAATAAAAGTTGTTAAATTGTGCCTAGCTGCTCCAGATGAGACCATTGCCCATATGGGACTGTGCTGTGTGTGGTTTTATAGACGACTTTTCCACTTTACTATAAACTCAATGACAGCATGTCCAGAGATACAGACAGAGCTCACTCTCTACTTTATTAGCCAGAGCACTGAAGGCCTCTGTTTGGTTTTGATTACAGTTAGAGGGCTATATGCACTGTTTATGGTGCTTAGATAGACGGATGAATGGATGGTTGGATGAGTGGAAAGATGGATGGATGGATGGATGGATGGATGAATGGATGGATAGATGGATGAGTGGAAAGATGGATGGATGGATGGATGGGTGGATGGATGGATGGGTGGATGCGTGGGTGTGTAGATGGATGGATGGATGGTTGAGTGGATGGTTGAGTGGGTGGGTGGATGGGTGCGTGGGTGGGTGGATGGGTGGGTGGGTGGGTGGGTGGGTGGGTGGGTGGGTGGGTGGGTGGATGGTTGAGTGGGTGGGTGGATGGATGGATGGTTGAGTGGGTGGGTGAGTGGGTGGGTGGGTGGATGGATGGATGGTTGGGTGGATAAATGTGCGGCCTGATTGACGGACCACAAACATATACAGTATATATACATACTGTATGTCCATATGCTATATCCATAGTATTTATTGTGTTTTACATTCATACCTTCTAATTTAGCCAATGATAGATCTTGACAAAACAAAGTCAATGGGAACCGTTCAATTTAAAGCTGCCATGCAGCGTCTTGGGATGCCACAATGACAGTCTTGTTTTATGGGATCTCTTTGAGGACATTCACATCGGGACTGGCTCCGTGTCAGTGTTTTGGGTTAGAGGGAGTTCTTTTGGCACCCAGAGAAGACCTTGGACCTGACCCACGCTCGGCAGGGCCATGCAAGGAGAGGGGGTGAAGAGGCGGCCCTGGGCTTGAGGCTTGGCACCGCCCGGCTTGGCTTGGCACTGCTCAGCTCAGCTCGGTATTTCCATCGATGCTGAGTTGAAATGAATGGAAGCGTTGCGTCTATTGCCTCTAATTCAGCCATGTGCCATGTTAGTGAGTGGCTGGTTACAGTGAAGAGGCTACTGTAGGAGAAATACTCAGAGTTCATCTGTAGAGAGAGAGAGACTTGCTAAAGATAGCTGAGATGCCTCATTCCTTGTTTAACTCTAGATGTAATAATGTCTAGAGTGTAAGATGGGGCGTTATTTACACTGTTGCACATGGTGTTAAGCACATTTTCACTGTACACTGACAAGGTCTCATTCATTTCAAACACAGCCGCACAGCCCCATTCACACACTGTAATACAGTACAAAAGACATAATCTCATTTCCACACTGTCCTGAGTGACACACACACACACACACACACACACACACACACACACACAGCATCTTATGTCCCGACATTGTCTAGATGATCAGATATATAATAAGGGGCTCTGTGTCTCATCCTTCCCTGTGAAGAGACTTCCCTGCTGGGCCGGGCCGCGAGGCTGGCCTGGGTGGAAGGCCCTCCAAGTCTCCAGGGTTAGGCCTTTTGAACCTCTGTTTGTACCCAGGGTTTAATGGTGTGCGGGTCTCTATTGTTCCGCGTCGCTCCCCCACTTTGTGCCGAGCCCTGGGGGGGCCTATCCTTTACTTCACTTTGGGTCCCTCCAACGGCAACCTTTGTGCCCCCGAGACGAGGGCCCCCTATGGGTGCTGTCCTTGCATGGGGGCACGGAGAGGAGGGGGAAGAAGGGTGGGCAGATTAGATGATACTGCGTGTGTTTGTGTATGTGTGTGTGTGTGTGTGTGTGTGTGTGTGTGTGTGTGTGTGTGTGTGTGTGTGTGTGTGTGTGTGTGTGTGTGCACGTGTGTGTGTATGTGTGTATGCGTGTATGTGTATGTGTGTGTATGCGTGTCTGTGTATGTGTGTGTGTATGCATGTGTGTGTATGTTTGTGTATGCGTGTCTGTGTATGTGTGTGTGTGTGTGTGTATGCACGCATCCATCTGCGTATATGTGTCTTGTGTTGCTTTGTTACCATGTCAAAAATAGGAGACAGAGGGGGGCATCAATGGAGGATTAGCTAGGTTTATAGTCTCCCAATTATCTTCTGTTTGCAATCAGGGGCGACTGGGCAAACATTCCTATATTATTCCAATACTCACCCTGGGCCATTAGCTCATTAACCTGTGCCACCCCAGGGCAGCCCAGCCACTAGGGACCAGAGTCAAGGAGAGAGGGGAGAGATAATCACCCCAAGGTTAGATGACCCTCAGCCAGGGCATGGCTAGAGGTTTCAGAGGGACCTGGGGCTCATGAGAAAGTGGTCTGAGTTCCTGTGGTGTAGCTGCAGGTTAGAGTCTGGGTGAGACTCTGGGTATTTACAGGGGCTCGGGGTGTTTGGATTGGTGATTTAGGATGTTCAAGGGTTCACAGGTCACAATTACCCACAGAGGCCCGGGTCAGCCTGGGATCGCCTTTCTGTCCCCTTGTCTCAGTTTTCCTGTGACGCCAGACCTGCTCTCTCTCACACACACACACACACACATGCACTCACACACACACTAATCCTCACACATACACACACGCACGCTCTCATACACACACATGCACGTGCACTAATGCATGCGCGCACACACGCCTGCGCACACACGCCCGCGCACACACGCCCACGCACACACGCCCGCGCACACACACACACACACCCCAGCAGGCCTCAGGAGTGGGTCTTTCCCCTGTGTAACCCCGGCGGGCCAGGCCTTACGGTAAGGGGCTGGAGAGGCTGAAAGGACGTGTGTCTTTGACTCCCCAGCTTCCTTCATGAATAACATTAATTCATTACCACTCCGAGGTCGCCAAACCCAAATATTTGCCCCTGGCCATGTTTAATATTTATGATGACAAAAGCAAATATTTCTGGGTAGATTGAGTGACACGGAGAGGTCAAGCACTGGGCTTGGCCTGGAAAGAGAGGGAAAGAGAGAGAGAGAGAGAGAGAGAGAGAGAGAGCGAGAGAGAGAGAGCGAGAGAGAGAGAGGTTTGGGGGTGTGAGGGGAGGCCTTGCTCCCCCTCTCCTGTGAGAGCCAGTCCACATCACAGACTCAGGGCCCTCCACTCTGTTTGCTCTGAAATACACATGTAAATATGACACGGTTCAGCAAACAATTGACATGAATGTGTGTATTATGGATTCATGAGCATTATCTGAATAAAGCCTCAGAGGGAAAGCTCTGATAAGAAATGTGGTGTGTTTTTTTTATTTATTTTTATCTTACCAGGCAAGTCAGTTAAGAACAAATTCTTATTTTCAATGACGGCCTGGGAACAGTGGGTTAACTGCCTGTTCAGGGGCAGAACGACAGATTTTGTCAGCTCGGGGGTTTGAACTCGCAACCTTCCGGTTACTAGTCCAACGCTCTAACCACTAGGCTACCCTGCCGCCCCAGGGAGGACTTGTGTGGGTTTAAAGGGAGAAAGTGTGTGTGTGTGTGTGTGTGCGTGTGTGTGTGTGTGTGTGTGTGTGTGTGTGTGTGTGTGTGTGTGTGTGTGTGTGTGTGTGTGTGTGTGTGTGTGTGTGTGTGTGTGTGTGTGTGTGTTTGCGTACCTGCGTGCGTATCTGCTTACAGGTTTATGGGGGATGTGTATGTGGGTGTGTGGGCGTGTGTGTGGTGATCCATTAAGATGGACAGTTTTATGGGCAGGTCTCAGATCTGGATCAGCTAAAATGAGATCCCGTTTCCTTCAGCCTGGGCTAACTCACCACTGATTCCGGTTCAGGAGACCCATGACTAAAGGCTCTATACCTAATACTGAGCTGCTGTGAGATAGAGTCTGTCTTAAATTGTTATATCATATTACCTCACCAGCTCTTCTACTCTCAGGCTGTGTTTTATGTTAGTTTTTAGAAATCAGCGACGTGTTTCTGAGCCATATGTAATCGGTGGTGGGTGCACACACACACACACACACACACACACACACACACACACACACACACACACACACACACACACACACACACACACACGTGAGCATGCACACACACACACACACACACACACAAACACTCGTACAGCCTTGCCATGACCTCTTCATAAGCAAACTGAAAAGGATCTCACACACGTCACCTCTGCACCTCCTCGTCGCTATCTTTCCACATTTCTCTTTCTTTCATCCTTTCTTTCTTTCATTTCGTCCTATCTGCCTTTTTCCCTTCCTCTTTTCAGCCCAGATAAGTTATTGTGCAAGTCTTGTGGAATGTACACAGTCCACGTATCTAGAGGGATCTCCTATTGTTCTATTTGTTACACAGCACAACCTCCTCTTTCTTCCCTCTCTCCCTTCTCTCTTGGATGTGAGCGACAGAGGAAAGCTGTCATGGCAGAGTGATAAACAGCCTCTCAGAGAGGAGGAGAGATGGCGGGAGGAAGAAAAGAGAGAAAATCCTGAGACAATATTTGATGATGATTCACCGTAGTTCACACCACTGAAGAGAGATATGGACTTAGTTACCTCGTCAAGGCATGTCTCAATGGTATCCATATTAGGAAGTTGTTAGATGTCGGACAAAACTCCCTCAGTTGTCACTTTTGAGTTTCCATAGAAGATGTGATTAGTGACTTTTACTTATTATTTAACTTAAATTCCCATTATTAACAACGAAAGCAACAGACAGAAAACATATTCCCCAAATATTCAAAGCTTCAGTGTGCCTCAAGTTATCCATTAAAGCCCAGGATGATAGGTGGAACAGAATGAGCCATTTGGGATTCGGCCAATTAGAATGTCCCTGAGGTGTATATCCCAGCCCTGGGGACCAATGACAGAGAGTGATGTAGAGAGAGCCGGAGACAGACACACAGAGCCCTATCTGGGCCCCCAGAGGACTCATCATATTAAACCATACCTATGTTGGCAGATAGATGGATGGAGCATATTTTACATGGAGAATACCCATGAGAGAGGGGAAGAGAGAGAGAGGGAGAGAGAGATGGATGGATAAGGAAAGTTTGACATAGAAAGATGTTTTGGGACCATGCTTTGAGTGGTACATGTTGAGGACAGAGGGAGAGGGGCAGTGAGATGGAGAGAATAGACAGAGGGAAGTGGGAGAGACAGAGAGGCATGAATATATTATGGAAAGTTCCAGAAAGAGAAACACTATTTGTCTTTCGAGTATAGAGGTAAGGTTTAAGGCAATGGATATTATGGATTCAGGGAAAAGCGAGGGTCTGTCTAACGGGTGGCAATGATGATGACTTCACTCCCTGGCAGCTGGCAGCAAAGTAGCATTTAAGCACCCCCCTTCATTCTTTTGTTGCCTCTGCATCAGATGCCATTGAAAGGGAACGGAAGGGGAGAAACAGAGAGAGAGAGAGAGAGAGAGAGAGAGAGAGAGAGAGAGGCGGAGAGAGAGGGTGAGAGAGTGAGAGAAAAGACGGGAGAGAGCAAAAGGTGAGCGCTAGTGTGAAGGTGCAGAGCAGCGTGATGCGATCTGAGATAGCAGCTGAGTGAGCGCCGTGGGGTGGGGGGGTAAAGCGCTCTCACTCCCTAATCGCTCAATAAGTCCATGAAATACGTTCTGGTGGGGGGGGGGGGGGTGATGGGCGGAGGGAGGGAGGGAGGGAAGTTGTGGTATTTTGAAATCTTTTGAGTTTCCTCACACCTGTAGGGTGTAGAAGGGTAGGACTTTCATTGACAGTGTGTAACCTTATCTCCTGCTTTGTGAGTCCCTCTTTTCTTCTGCAGTGGATATGAACAAATTGTTCATTGTTCAGACAGCAGGGCTGAGTGGCTGAGGGGTTAGAGGAGAAAGGAAGCAGGGTAGTGGGCCTCTGCTCTGGCCTGGCAGTAGCCTGCCACAGAGATCAGGAGGGATTCCATGTGGAAGATTCTTTCCTTCTCACGGACACACCGTTAATGAAGTGTGCACCTTTTGTTAGATGGGCAGATGTGTTCACACACACACACACAAGAACGCATGCATGCACGCACACACACACACACACTGGGCTTGTTTTAACCATTCCCACCACAAGCTCTCATCGACTAATGCCTCAAGTGTTAGGCTGTGTGTGTGTGTGCATGAACATGTGATTAGTCAATTCATTTGTAATATTCTGTGTGAATGTGTTTGTGAATGTATATAATATTTAGTATTGTTTGATAGTGGGTATTTATTCTATCATGTCTGTGTTTACAATGTTGTATCTGTATGTTACTGGCTCTGTTTGTAATATGGTGTCAGTTGTATTGTAGAATTGATTTGTGTGTGTTCTATTGTCCTGGGTCGTCCACTCGGTCAGTTCATGTCCATTTGGTGTTGTCTGTTTGCTCTCGACAAGTCCTTTTGGATGTAGCTTTATCTGTCTGTGTGTGATATCTGTGCCAGTTGTCAGCGCTCTCCTCCCCACCCCTCTCTCCTCTCCTCTCTTCCCCTCCCTTCCCCTCTCCTCCCCACCCCTCTCTCCTCTCCCCTCCTTTCCTCTCCTCTCCTCTCTTCCCCTCCCTTCCCCTCTCCTCCCCACCCCTCTCTCCTCTCCCCTCCTTTCCTCTCCTCTCCTCTCTTCCCTTCCCTTCCCCTCTCCTCCCCACCCCTCTCTCCTCTCCCCTCCATTCCTCTCCTCTCTTCCCTCCCTCCCTCCCTTCCCTCTCCTCCCCACCCCTCTCTCCTCTCCCCTCCATTCCTCTCCTGTCTTCCCTCCCTCCCTTCCCCTCTCCTCCCCACCCCTCTCTCCTCTCCCCTCCATTCCTCTCCTCTCTTCCCTCCCTCCCTTCCCCTCTCCTCCCCACCCCTCTCTCCTCTCCCCTCCATTCCTCTCCTCTCTTCCCTCCCTCCCTTCCCCTCTCCTCCCCACCCCTCTCTCATCTCCCCTCCATTCCTCTCCTCTCTTCCCTCTCTCCTCTCCCCTCCCCTCCTTTACTCTCCTCTCTTCCACTCCAGTCCCTTCTCCTCTCCCTTCCCCTCCTTTACTCTCCTCTCCCCTCCCCTCCTTTACTCTCCTCTACTCCCCACGCCTCTCTCCTCTCCCCTCCTTTCCTCTCCTTTCTCCCCCTCCCTTCCCCTCTCCTCTCCTCCCCACCCCTCTCTCCTCTCCCCTCCTCTCTTCCCCTCCCTTCCCCTCTCCTCCCTACCCCTCTCTCCTCTCCCTTCCTTTCCTCTCCTCTCTTCCCCTCCCTTCCCCTCTCCTCCCCACCCCTCTCGCCTCTCCCCTCCTTTCCTCTCCTCTCCTCTCTTCCCTTCCCTTCCCCTCTCCTCTCCTCCCCACCCCTTTATCCTCTCCCCTCCTCTCTTCCCCTCCCTTCCCCTCTCCTCCTTACCCCTGTCTCCTCTCCCCTCCTTTCCTCTCCTCTCTTCCCCTCCCTTCCCCTCTCCTCCCCACCCCTCTCTCCTCTCCCCTCCTTTCCTCTCCTCTCCTCTCTTCCCCTCCCTTCCCCTCTCTCCTCTCCCCTCCTTTCCTCTCCTCTCTTCCCCTCCCTTCCCCTCTCCTCCCCACCCCTCTCTCCTCTCCCCTCCTTTCCTCTCCTCTCCTCTCTTCCCCTCCCTTCCCCGCTCCTCTTTCTCCCTCTCTCCTCTCCCGTCCGTTCCTCTCCTCTCTTCTCTGTCATGCAGATGGGGGTAAATTAGCTGGTGAGAATATCAGAACAGACAGATTGCCATGTCACTGACGCGTCCCAATAGAAAATACTTCTGCTTCCAATTATAGCCACGAAGTGATGATAAACTGTTGTGAGTGGCGGGACAATAGTACACAGTCAGGGCTGGCTGCTGGGCTGGGCTCCGACCCTGGTGGGGGGAGAGGAGAGGGGTGGGGTGGGATGGAGAGAGGGGGAAAGGAGTGGGGTGGGGAGGGGTGGGATGGGATGGAGAGAGGGGGAAAGGAGTGGGGAGGGTCAAGCAGGAAAAATGTGCTGTCCAGGGAAGAGTCCCACCACTGAATGAGACAGAGAAAGAGGTTATGTGGGGTGAGTGTAGATTGAGTGTATTTGATATTTTTCTTCTCAGAGGATGTTGAACCATTGTCTGGGGCAGACATAGGGGAGGGGAAACTACCGGGAAACTATACAGATTCTAGAGGAAACATTTACTGCTACCGTTGCTTCTCCAACTATAACAGTTCCCCCACTACTGTAGCATTCACTTCAACGTGACCCAAACATGCAGCTAGACAGTGATCCAGTTTGCTTTCTATGGACATGTACAGTCAGAGCACCTCCAAACCAAACCCCAGCCATGCCAGTGAGTGAGACTGAGAGTGAGAGTGAGAGTGAGAGTGTGTGTGTGTGTGTGTGTGTGTGTGTGTGTGTGTGTGTGTGTGTGTGTGTGTGTGTGTGTGTGTGTGTGTGTGTGTGCGTGCGTGCGTGCGTGCGTGCGTGCGTGCGTGCGTGCGTGTGTGTGTGGTTTGGTTTATTAAGGTTAGGGTATATTTAGGGTTAAGGTTTAGGGTTAGGGGTTAGGGAAAATATGATTTTGAAAGGGAATCATTTTGTGCATGCCCCACAAGGATAGTAAAACAAATATGTGTGTGTGTGTGTGTGTGTGTTTGTGTTTGTGTGTGTCATCACAGCAGCCAAATAACAGGGCTGGCCCCGCCAGGGCCCCACTGTCAGCCCTGTGATCGATTGCCTCCGCTTCTGACTGCTCCCACAGATTGGTCAATGGTGAAGAGAGCAGCAAATATACAACCTATAAAAAAAGACAGAGGGGTCATCCCATCCAACCCCATCGCAGCACTGACAGACGGAGAACGAGGGAGTGGGCGAGAGAGAGGTAATGATGGAGAGAGAGAGATAGAAGAAGGTAGTGCAGTGTAAAGAGGGGACCAGGCCCGTTGATTGCCAGTCTCTTCTTTGATTCAGAAAACAGACATGTTGTACTGTTTCATTTTACTTTGTAACGCGTCCAGGAATCGCCGGCGTTGAGACAACACTACATTTTAGTGATTGCAGCACTACAGCTGTGGCCACAGGAATGTAGCCTATCCGTCCTCCTCTCTCTCGCGCTCCTTTCTCCTTTCTCTCTCCCTCTTTCGCTCCATATATCTGTCTTCCTACCCGTCTTTCTATTCCCCCCATTTATTTCTCTTCTCTCTGTCTACCCTGGGGCGTTGAGTCTTCTCTCTGTCTACCCTGGGGCGTTGAGTCTTCTCTCTGTCTACCCTGGGGGCTTGAGTCTTCTCTCTGTCTACCCTGAGGGCTTGAGTCTTCTCTCTGTCTACCCTGGGGGCTTGAGTCTTCTCTCTGTCTACCCTGAGGGCTTGAGTCTTCTCTCTGTCTACCCTGTGGGCTTCAGTCTTCTCTCTGTCTACCCTGAGGGTTTGAGTCTTCTCTCTGTCTACCCTGGGGGCTTGAGTCTTTTCTCTGTCTACCCTGGGGGCTTGAGTCTTTTCTCTATTTACCATGTGGGCTTGGGTCTTCTCTCTATTTACCATGTGGGCTTGA
The DNA here is from genome assembly GCF_013265735.2 of Oncorhynchus mykiss. NCBI lineage: Eukaryota > Metazoa > Chordata > Actinopteri > Salmoniformes > Salmonidae > Oncorhynchus > Oncorhynchus mykiss. Next base: position 14,582,178 of record NC_048591.1, on the reverse strand, counting down.
GTCTTCTCTCTATTTACCATGTGGGCTTGAGTCTTCTCTCTGTCTACCCTGGGGGCTTGAGTCTTCTCTCTGTCTACCCTGAGGGCTTGAGTCTTCTCTCTGTCTACCCTTGGGGCTTGAGTCTTCTCTCTATTTACCATGGGGGCTTGAGTCTTCTCTCTGTTTACCATGGGGGCTTGAGTCTGGCAGCTCTGAAATCTCTGATTAACACTGAGGCCTTGCTGCCAGGGGCCCTCTCTCTCTCTCATTCCCCTCCCCCTCTCTCTCCCCCCACACTTTCTCTCACTCCTTTTTTCCTCTCTCTCTCCATGTGTTCCTGGTATGAAGTTTGTTTAGCCTGGCCTGTCTAGGCCTCTAGGGGTCACTGTCCAGGGCTCACACACAGACAGGTAGACAGACTCTCCCTTGTACCACACAGTGGTGATGACACATGGTGCCCTCCCTCCCCTCCTGTCCCCGGCCCTCCTTGTGTCGTCTCTGGCAGGTGAGGCTGTTTCGTCCACAAACAGGCCAGTGTTTAGTCCACAGGAGGGGATAGGAAGCCCACCGCTGGGCCTGATAAGGGATGAAGGGATGACAGAGGCCACTCAGATACATACACACATGCACACAGTAACACACCCGAATACACACACACACACACACACAAACACCAGCACGCTGTCGTCTGTAATCTTACACTTATACGCAGTGGACCCACAGATCTCTTCCAATCCCTGCTATCGGTTTCTGTGAAACAGTCTAGATTGTCAGCCAATCAGCTGTCCTGAGGGACAGAGCTATGAGTTAGCGCTGTAGTTTATTTGGCAGAAGGCACACACACACACACACACACACAGGCCTGTCTTATAGGCCTGTCTGACATAAGAGCCTATTGTTGCCTCTCTCTCTCTGTGTCTCCATATAAGTCAAGCTGAGCTGACTGTGTGTACTTGACCCCTTACTCTTCTTCCCTCCCTCTCTCTCTCTCCCTCTCACCCTCCCTCCCTCCCTCCCTACCTCTCTCTCTCCCTCTCTCTCTCTCACCCTCCCTCCCTCCCTCCCTCCTCCTCCTCTTTTCTTCTCCTCTCCTCTTCTGTGTGTGGTCCAGCCACCTGTTTTATATAGCCTATAGTAATGGAACTGTTGGGATGCCAGTCCTGGACAGGATACCCTGCCAGTCCTACTAAGTGTGTGTGTGTGCGTGTGCGCGTGCGCGTGCGTGCGTGTGTGTGTGTGCACGCGTGCTCCTATCCAGGGGCTGCTGTCTGTATGTGTTTACTGGCTTTCCTCTCCCTGGCCTGGCTGTCTGGTCCTATACTCCACCTGGCAGAGCAACAGGCTGCTACAGGCTGCTTCAGGCTGCTACAGGCTCCAACAGGCTGCTACAGGCTGCTTCAGGCTGCTTCAGGCTCCAACAGGCTGCCACGGGCTGCTTCAGGCTGCTACAGGCTGTTACAGGCTGCTTCAGGCTGTTACAGGCTGTTACAGGCTGCTTCAGGCTGTTACAGGCTGTTACAGGCTGCTACAGGCTGCTTCAGGCTGTTACGGGCTGCTACAGGCTCCAACAGGCTGCTTCAGGCTGTTACAGGTTTGCTACAGAGTCCAACAGGCTGCTTCAGGCTGTTACAGGCTGCTACAGGCTGCTTCAGGCTCCAACAGGCTGCTACAGGCTGATACAGGCTGCTACAGGCTGTTACAGGCTGTTACAGGCTGCTCCAGGCTGCTACAGGCTGCTTCAGGCTGCTACAGGCTGTTACAGGCTGCTACAGGCTGCTTCAGGCTTCAACGCGTTGCTACAGGTTGCAACAGGTTGCTACAGGCTGTTACAGGCTGCTACAAGCTGCTACAGGCTGCTACAGGCTCCAACAGGCTGCTACAGGCTGTTACAGGCTGCTACAGGCTCCAACAGGCTGATTCAGGCTGTTACAGGCTGCTTCAGGCTCCAACAGGATGTTACAGGCTGCTACAGGCTGATACAGGCTGCTACTGGCTGTTACAGGCTCCAACAGGCTGCAACAGGCTGCTTCAGGCTGCTACAGGCTGTTACAGGCTGCTACAGGGTGCTTAAGGCTGCTACAGGCTGCTTCAGGCTGCTACAGGCTGTTACAGGCTGCTACAGGCTGCTTCAGGCTCCAACAGGTTGCTACAGGCTGCAACAGGTTGCTCAACAGGCTGTTACAGGCTGCAACAGGTTGCTACAGGCCTGCTCCAATGGCAAAGGGATTGTTGACGTTTCGACTCCAAGGCCTTTATCAACAAAACTCTCCCCTCTTTGGCTGTGGTGTACAGCTGAAACTACCAACACATGTGGTCCAGCGACATGGTTGTCCAGTGGTCCTCCAAAGAAGGGATACTAGATCCTGGCACAGGGAGAGGAGTGTGGTCTGGTTCATTCTCTTAGCCTGGTCCCAGATCTGTTTGTGCTGTGGTGTGACAATGACCGTAGGACTTGGCAAGGCAGCTGAAACAGATCTGGGACCAGACTAAGTGACCGCTCTCTCCTGGTTAAGTTGCTTATTGGTTCAGTACCCTACAAGCTGTCACACTGGCCGAACTATGTTAGAACAAGCACAACAAAAATAGTTTTTAATAGATGAGGTTAGGTTTGTTGTACAACCCCAGTCTTCGAGTGACTTGTTCTCATTTTGACTATATTTGACTCAGATGTTTGCGTTTTGTGTGTATGCGTGTGTCTAAACATGGATTAGCAACTATGGTGTCTATATGTGGGTCTGTGCCACACATGTGTATTGTGTTTGTGTCAGGAGTCCTAACAGAGCTCATTAGACAGGATATCAGTCAGGTCTCACCACTGTAACGAGGGAGATGTTGTCACCCAACAGGGGAAATGGAAAGGACTGTGTGAGGGTGACTGAGGACAAGCAAAGAATCTGACTCTGAGTGTGTGAAACTAGCTGCACACACACACACACACACATATACACAAAAGCCCACATACACACTATCCCAACCAGACAGAACCCCAGTTGCAGTCTCCCTCCCTAAGCTGTCCCAGATAAAGAGTAGCATTGATAGAACCTCCTGAGTCTCCTGGTGAGACAAAGGGAAACATGGGAGACATTACCAGGGAGACTGACTGAGGTAGCGGACATTGTGGGAATTCAGTCCTATTCCCAAACAACCAGTGTCCCTGTCACCTCCCATTACAGCTGGTCACTTCATACGCAAAACCGTCACAAGGGAACCTAACACAGACGGGCAGGGCCGAGCGGAGCGCTGTGCGATGGAGGGAGGGAGGAATGGAATGCAGATGATATAGGTGGAGTGGGGGGGGGGGGGGGGGGGGGGGGGGGGGTTATTTTGCTAAATAGGGCGGGGTGATGGGGAGAATATTGGACTACAACATCATGTGGTCTGCTGGTTTAAAACAAAGCGCCCGTGGTCCAGTTTGAAAACCTGGGGCCTCTTCCTGTGCTGTGTTGGTCCCACTGTATGAGACTAGGGGGCTTGTTGTGCACTCCACATCCAGTCTCCAGTAGTGTACTTTTAAAGGGAGGGGGTTAAGGTAGTTAAGTTCAAGCAGCCACTCAGATGGGCCCTGCTCTGGACTTCAAACACCCACATTAGAACCAACACTCGCACACAGGATATTGCAGTGTATGGATGGTGAGAGAGAGAGGACGCTTTGTACCGGGCCCATTAGAGCCTAAACCGATACTAATGAAGCAGTTTCCTGTACAAACGGAGCGACTCGGGGGAGGAAACTGCCTCTGCTTTTAATAAGGCTCCCCTCCAGTCCCAGTTAAGATGCTGGGATTTGGTATTGGGTCGTTCTTTCACACTGGTTACCAGAGGAACCCCTCGGAAAAGTTAATTACGCATGATTAATGGAGCGGTTTTCCTCCAATGATATCTGTGACAGCACAAAGCTGTCGCAAGGCTTGTCAGAGAGAATTTGAGCTGAATAAGTATTTATGTGATCGTATGTGATGGGCCTCCTCTCACCAGCACCGGCCCTCATCAATCAAGACCTAGATGCTCGCAGTACTGGGAAATTGGTCTATCAGTGCGGCTGGGCTCCCTATACCCTCCCTCTCCATCCACCTCCCTTCCTCCCCATTCAATCAGGCCCGGGGCTACAATGCTTCTTTAGCTCTTACTTCTGACCAACACAGGGGTCACAAGGGCAGAAGGGGGGGGGGGGGGGGGGGGGGGCAGAGCTGAGCCCATCCATTACGGCTCTTGTTTCTCTCAGTGGCAGCCGGACGACGGGATTCTATTAGGAGCCCCCGCCTATTCAGCACCGAGATTACACTAGGGTCCTCCACAGCTTCATCCACCCTCCCCCAAGCCAGCCTTGGTCCCCCCACCCACGCCCATTCCTACCCACCCTGGGGGGCTCTGCCGCCTCAACTCCCTCCCCTCCTCCCCCCTCAGTGTTTTACACCTCACAGTCAGGTTTTTTTTTCTCTGGCCAAGATGACAATAAACAGCAGGCGAGAGAGAGAAGAAGAGAGAGAGAGAGAGAGACCTGGCCTCTGGCTGGGGGGGAAGAATGAGAGGAGACACTCTGACCTGTGGTTTAGTGCTGTTGGTTGGGTGTGGATGGGTGTAAACTCTCTGCACTGTCAGCCCGGGTAACGGGATGGCTTTGAAGTACCACCATGTATACACACAGTCCTCCCCATCCCATCAGTATCCCCTTAACCTCTCTCACACACACATACACACACACACTCTCTCTCTCGCTCTCTCTCTCTCTTTCGTAAACAGATGTGAAGAGCTTGAGCACCTGGCTAGAAACATTGGGGCCATCTCGGTCTAGAATGTACACAATCCTAGTTACATCATCAATACGAGCCGGCCTAGATTGCATCATAAACACGGGCGATGGAAGATCAAACCGCCACTCCTCCTGTGTTTAAGAAGCTCGTTTGTCTCCCTAGGTTGAAGAGACTCTTCATTTACTTAATATGTGTTAGCACTTGAGCGCCGCAAGAGAGAATACTGTTAGGGTCAAGACCCCCGGGTGAATGGATGGGGGTCTTCCTGTCAACGTGAGAGAGAGAGAGACAGTGCGCCTGTCAAACAAATTGAATACGTCGCCTTTTATCAGAATATTCAGTGTGTAAATAGTCCCTCTCTCTAGATTATGACTTCAGTGTGTAAATAGTCCCTCTCTCTAGATTATGACTTCAGTGTGTAAATAGTCCCTCGCTCTAGATTATGACTTCAGTGTGTAAATAGTCCCTCGCTCTAGATTATGACTAACCACACTTTTTGTAAACACCAAGAGTGAACACATTTGTCATGGATAGAGAGCTGAGGGTGTGAGGAAGGTGGAATTTTCTACTCCTCTCAGGGCCAAAGGAGGCTCTACTTGTTCTGTCTGGAGGACAGGGGCAGGGAGGAGAGGAAGGGAGGAGATGAGAGGAGAGTGTGAGTGTGCATGCGTGTGGAGAGGAGGCAAGGAAAGAAGAGGAGGGGGAGACTGGGTGGGGCGCGGTAGTACTTTAAGCTGGGTGGCAGGGTAGCCTAGTGGTTAGAGCGTTGTACTCGTAACCGGAAGGTTGCAAGATCGAATCCCCGAGGTAAAAATCTGTTGTTCTGCCCCTGAACAAGGCAGTTAACCCACTGTTCCTAGGCTGTCATTGAAAATAAGAATATGTTCCTAACTGACTTGCCTAGTTAAAACAAAAAACTCTCTCTTGGTGGTTTGAGGCCTACTGGCAGTGGCTGGACGGGTTCACGGGATCGGAATGCTTCTACAGGGGCGGCGTAATCAGGACCAACTTCCTCTAATTGAGAAACGATGTTGCCTCGCTCCCTGGGTCTTTTGTTTCAGTTGGGCCACGCTGACAGCATGGAGGAAGCTGCCGTCTGACAGCTACGGGACATGTTGATGAGTGTGTGTAAAAACAGTGTGTGTTTGTGCGTGTAACATATAGTAACTATATACTATGTACTGTATGTTTGTTCTGATCCAACTCTTCACATGCAAACAGAGAGATTTGAAGGGGAAATGAAACACTAAATAACTCATACCCTCCCGATGCTAGTCTCTCCCAGTGCAGTCTGACACACCACTAACCTCTGTCTTTAACTGTTAAACTAACCCTTAGGGCCGGTACTGTATCCAGAAAGCCCACCTGGTTGTTACTCATCTGTTCCTGCATAAGCAAACGCCTCCATTGTGGCTTTCATTATGAGTATATCAGAGAAAGAGTACTGACCTAGGATCAGGTCTCCGTTGTTCGTATATTTTTCATTATGATCTAAAAATCTAAACTGATCCTAGCTCAGCACTCCTACTGGGCCTGGGACTTGTGTCTTTGTTAAATGTTGTGTGACAACGGAATTTTCAGAGGTGCCTTCCAGATGAAGAAGTGAATTGCGAGCGAGGGGGAGAGAGGTCGGGTATGATGATGATATGGGTGGGTGTCATGCTCCTTCAGTTTTGGCGGGAGGGGGAGAGAGGGATGGAGGGATGGTCTGGTCATAGTTCAGCAGTCCTCCATCACTGCAGGCCCCAGATCCACCATCGATCCCCGGCACACCCCGCCAGCAGACACCACCTGTGATTGATCCCCAAATCAGTCCCTCACAAACCAGCGCCGTAAAAATCATAACAACCCATCATAAAAGCTGATTTATCTCTCCCCGGCCCCAGCCTCCGGTTCCAATATTAACCCAAAAGTGTATGACACCAGAATGATTGGTCTGGAATTGAATAAACCTTGAGTATTGATGCACCATGTCTGATGACTCAATCAAGTCGGACTGCAGCAATGTGCCATGGTGTGATTGCATTGTCTCAGGGTTGAGGGTAGACCTGCATGCCCACACGTCACACAAACCTTTTGACTGTTAAGGAGGAGATGGGAGCCTAGTGCATAGTTTATCAAATCTTTCTCAGATTCCCAGGATGTTTGTGTGGCCTGCAGTGAAATCGGATGTTTTAGAGAATGCCTTACTCTGTGCGTGAATTCCAACTGGAAGCTGTGTCTTAGCCACATATAATGAGAGTGTTGGATCTGAATGGCAGAAGCACGGCGGAGCAGCACCATGCGCCCTATACTCAGCACAAAGAGCTGGGTTAAATATAATCCTGGCCTAATTTATGGGCCTCTTTGATGCTACTGGAAGTCAGGGAAGCATTAAATAGGAGTTGTCCCATGGAAGAGGGTTAGTGAGTTTGTTAGCTTTTTCTGACGTTTTTTTTTTGTGTGTGTGTTAAGTTGGTGTTGTGTGCAGATGCAATTTCCTCTGGACTCTAATGAGGAAGTATTAAGTACATGACTTTGTCTTACAATATAGGCAAGTGCTCACCCACAAAAACGACTTTTGTTTTGGGTATTGTTATGGAGGCAGAATGTGTTGGTTTCTGAGATTCTTGGAAAGTCCTAGAGGATTAAATTATTGTTTTTGGTATGTTCTGTAATTAAAAGGTGTGCACAGATCTAACACGGAAAAATAAAACGCTTAAAATGTGTCAATTCATGGAAAGCCGTGTTTGGAAAGGCATGCCTGAAAGCCATCAACCCGCTCATGTCTGCGCTTTGGTGACATGGTTATGTCTGAACATTTGCGTCTCCATCAGGGTAAAACTGGTCATTAACAAGTTTACCTTTCTGAAATAACATCACTCTTACCTAGACACTGACGAGGGGGAGTATTTAGGGTGGGATGGATGGAGTGGAATGGGGTTGGAGAGAAGGTTGTTTGAGTGTCCTGCTTCATCAGGCATTATATGTTACGGCTATTTCACATATCCCGGAAACATTAAATATTAGCCTTTCAATTGGTCACGGTGTATGAAAAGCACGCAGTCGCTGTCTCAAGTGACCTCCCACTTCAAACGTGGCCGGACAGCTCAATAAATGTAATTAATGTGCGACACCCGCTCCTCTGATCTAAAGTGATGTGTTGTATTCCATCTTTCCTTACATAAAGGGGCTCTTTTAAAGATGATATCTACGAGCGTTTAAAAAACAATTTGTTCACCCTGCAGCGTCCAACAACATGCTCTAATTACCGGGGTTGAGGCGGGATTGGCTGGCTTGCTGGTCAGGCTTGTTTTACTTTCCGGCTCTCCGACGCGGAATTTATGTTTTCAAAAGGTTACCTTTGACTCGGGTGCGACTTTATCGCACCCCGTGGTCCACGTACACATACAGAGTTGCCTGTGTGTTGAGGCACTGCGGAGGAAGAGTCTGTGTGATTACCGCAGCCGGTTGGACCTCTCTGCCTCAGTAACACCCCCCCCACCCCAACCGCGCGACAGTGCATTCCTCCGGCAGCACTTTGGAGTAGGTGCACACGCCGGGTAGCTCCAAAAATCAGCTGCGTGTACTCGCCACACGCTCTGATTTGTACATTTACCTCCTCCTCCCACTCCTTCTACAGTGTGAATAGTAGCCTACATTGTACCTCAGGCCAGTGGTCATGTTTGGCCAATGCCTTGTTTTAACGCTCCAGTCACGTCTAGTCATTCCTGCTGTCAATGCAATTTACTTCATTTTAGCTACAGGAGACGTATCTCATTCACACGCAGAGTCCCTTGAAGATTCGGATCTCACTGGAATAGGAATCAAACGGAATTGAACCGTCAATGTGCGGCAAAGATACTTTCCCGCACACTTTAAAAACACTTTTATGCATACTTTATTCACTTCCATGGATCTGAGTTTATGCATCACATAGCCTATATCTGACAATGTTGTCATTATATCAAAATAAAGCTTAACTGTGAGGTTGGACATTCCTCATAGTGCCCTGTTGCTGTTAAAGCGTTGCCTGTTTCTACTTCGTTTTCTCTAACATCTCACAGCTATATTTTTCCTGTCATCATATTTCTGTTTCTCTCCCACTGCTTCCCGGAAAGCGTCTGCATCTTGTAGGGGTGGAACCTGTCCTGCACAACGCTGCAGAATAGAGTTGTCACGGGAGTGGGACTGGGGGGGGGGGGGGGGGGGGGCGCTAAAACAGAACAGACTGTGTCAAAATGATGGGGTACTAATTCGGAAAACACGCAGGGCCCAGTCATCAAAGGCCGAAGAATGTATAGGAAATCATCCTCTCCCGGAATGCCTGGCTGACCCCGGCAAATGAAAATAATCCAAAGTAATTAGAAGTGAGCTGGTCTGGTCCTGAGAGCCCCGGGCAGAAGGGTAAACATGGCGGGCGCGCTGCGTCGCTTGGAGGGGCCGGGCTGAGCCAGGGGGGCACTGACCTTGTCCACATAAAGCTGTGATTTATGAAGTGCAGGGCACAGCAGCGGGGCTTCTGTCTTCTCCCGGAGAACCAAATTACCGAGGTGGAGATTAACACGCGCTCACAACGGGTCTACTTCTCGACCAAGGAAATGTTTTATTTACGTTTTTCCCCTTTCATTTCCTCTGCTCTCCTTTAGTGGTCATTTGTCTGTGAGGAGACTCCCCTAAAACAGGAACTTTTTGGACGGGTGAGGGGTGGGGGTGTTCAGTTTGAGCAGCCATATGCAAAAATGTGGCTTCAAATCTGGCTTCAAATCTCAAAAGTATATCAATAGTAAGGTTTATGCAGTGTTCATTTTACTCACCTGGATATGTTTACCGTTAGTCAATTGCATTTGTTATGTTTTTCTCTCGTTTAGGCAACGTTATAGACATTAGAACACATATGTTTATGTATATTCAGCATAACATTCTGATAAATCCTAAAATGACACAACATGACATGGGTGTTGCAACAGAAGTTATATCACCCCTAAATTCGTTTCAGTTTTTAAATTAGTTTTTGCCACTTGATTGCATTGCCCCACATTTATCCAAAATAAATTGTCTTGGGGGGCCGCCTGTAGAGACTCATGATGTAGGCTTAATGCAGCTTTTCGCCTGTGTCAATGGGAGGTCTCTCCATATGAATGGTGTAACTATTTCATGTGGATTTGGCTGCAATATTTTCTTTTTCTTCTCTTTTTTTCCCCCTCTTCTGGAGGTTGTGCTGGAATACACCCTATACATGGTGTTTCCATTAGAGGGACTCTGCAGCCTGGCTCATTGCGGTGGAGTAGCTCACTCACGGAGTCAGTTTGCACCTACCTGGCCCAGGAATCCCACCGCGGGGCTCGTGGTGCCATAATGCTCTGACTTATACACAAGCTGAGTGTAGATAAATAAGTCAAACAAACGAAGCCCTTTTAAACCAGATACACGCTAATGCATTTGTAAGTCTCGCCATAGATTGTCAAGGTGATTTAAGTCAAAAACTGTAACTAGGCCACTCAGGAACATTCAATGTCGTTTAAGTAAGCACCTCCAGTCTATATTTGGCCTTGTGTTTTAGGTTATTGTCCTGCTGAAAGGTGCATTTGCCTCCCAGTGTCTGTTGGAATGCAGACTGAACCAGGTTTTCCTGTAGGATTTTGCCTGCTAGCGCTATTCTGTTTATTTTTTACCCTAAACTCCCTAGTCCTTGCCAATGACAAACGTAGCCATAACATGATGCAGCCACCACCATGCCTGAAAATATGAAGAGTGGTACTCAGTGATGTGTCGTGTTGGATTACAATGTTTTTGATCCATCCACAGTTTTCTCCTATCACAGCCATTAAACATGTACCAATTGGTGCCCTTCTTTGCGAGGCATTGGAAAACCTCCCTGGTCTTTGTGGTTGAATCTGTGTTTGAAATTCAATGCTTGACTGAGGGACCTTACAGATAATTGTATGTGTGAGGTACAGAGATGAGTCATTCAAAAATAATTTTAAACACTATTATTGAACACAGAGTGAGTCCATGCAACTTATTATGTGACTTAGTAAGCACAGTTTTATTCCTGAACTTATTTAGGCTGGCCATAACAAAGGGGTTGAATACTTATTTACTAATTTCAGCTTTTCATTTTTAATTAATTTGTAAAAATGTCTAAAAACGTAATTCCACTTTGACATTATGGGCTATCGTATGTAGGTCAGTGACACACAATATCAATTTAATATATTTTAAATTCAGGCTGTAACACAAGAACACGTGGGATAAATCAAGGGGTGTGAATACGTTCCGAAGGCACTGTAAATAGCCCATTGATATCCTGTGAAACTCAAGCGTAAATATTTTTGTTTAACCAAAGTAGCCTCAAGTTTCCCCCTGATTTCCATAAGCCTATATTGCAATATAAATTGGGAAATGCTGTGAAAATGTGGTAATGGATTTTTTCTTCACAGTTGTCCAATACTTAAACTGAGAGCATTTCCCCAAGTAATTGAGTTGCTAAAACAAACAACTAATACAAACAAATAAGCATGAAATCCTTTGAGAAATTTCACAGTACTTTTAAGTCGATGTACAAAAACATTATCCGGATGCTGCAGATGTGAAGTGCCACCCAAATCAAAATGAAACGGTAAGTGGAGTAAAATAGGAGAAATAAAGAAAAAAGCCTCGAGCAGGCTTTTTAGTTTGTAATATGTTAATAAACAGCTATTACACACTTTATGTGCTATAATCATAATAACAAAGGCTTGCGGTTTCTTCTGGTCAAGCCGAACTATATACTTACCGTAATAGAATGGACTAGCCTATATGGCGAGTTTCTCAAATAAACATAAATTAAGCTATGTTTTAAATCATTATACATGGGGCTTTAACAAATGAACAAGTATTTTAAAATTCACTTCCACGGCTTGTCTTATTGTGGATCCAAGAGATGTATTGTAGGTCGTTCAGGTGATTATATATTCAGGCCCATGCAACTGAATCTTTCATGTCCCCCTAGCAATTTAACGCCTTAATGTAGACGATGTTGTGTGCTGCAATTCTGTGGACGATAAAGCAATGACCCCCATCTCAATAACTCAGCGTCTCCGCGCTTGACTGATGCGCTTTTCTCGGGAGATATAGGCACACGGGCTGGGAACTTTGTGCAGTATGGAAGGCTTACAGCTCGAATTTAGGCTATCCATGAATCTAAACCCTATTAAATTCTCCACTAAAGAAAACACCTATCAAAATTACTCAGCTTGGCATTAAAGAACGTATTGAAAGGCAACTAATACCTTGTAAAAGTTTGTTCAGTTGAGAACGCCATCTCCTGACTCGGGAGAGAAATACAGGCTGGGATACCGTTGGCGGCCTCTGGTCCAATCTACATTTACCCCAATTTACCCTGGTCAGTCGGACCTGCTAGTGATACCACACAACCCTTGTTTATCCACAAACGTTTCCTCCTTTTCAGACAGAGCTCTGGTCTCTATCAGAATCCTCGATCAGACCCGGAGAGGCCCAGGCAATCACTTTTCCAGATTACTTGTATTTAATACACAATGGATCATAAAACAAATCCCTCATCCTGACAGGAAGAAAATAAAACAGCTCATAGCTTGAGCTTTCCCAATTTATGGCTAAATTAAAAAGGGTTCCAACAATGGACAAGTCAAGGAAAGGCAGGAAATCAATGAGCTGCGGACCGGGGGCTCTTTTGGGTTCTCAAGCAGCGCGGACTATGGGAATCTCTGGCGAGGTCCACCTTATTTACACATGATTTTTCCTGTCCTTCCTGCACATTTGCTCTGCAATTTCATCAAACAATGGGAATTATCTGGGATAGAAGGTCAATGTCACAGATAGCGGCCACTGAGACATATTAATCATAATCTCTTCACATCCACCGCCGCCCACCCTCTCCCAGAACATTATAAACTCCTGTTCAGGCTCGCCCTGCATAACCAAGCAGGCTAAACGCCTACTTTTGTATGATTCTAAGAGGTCGTTTTTTAATGGATTTGATTATCCGAAAGAGTTTAGAGTTGGACATAAAAGTTAAGGAAGGAGAGTGAAAATGGGCAATACAATAACATCAGCCTTTAAACATTTTTATTAACAAACAAACAACAAAAGCAGAAAACAAATCACATTTTGTGAATGTTGGCCTGCTGTATATGCAAGCTGTTACCATGAATTGTAAATCAAATTTAGAAGATGAATGTTTTAAAAGCTATACATTGTATCGGCATGTTTAGAAATGCAGGATGATGGCATGTTGGTCACATGCGTCCTATGGCCCTCAGAGTGGCGAGGGCGAGACAGACCATCCGGATGCATGCCTTGTCTGTCTCGTAAAGCAGATCTCCAAGCAAACAGGGAAAGCCTCACTTAGGCCTAACAATAAAAGTTGTTGTTTTCACTTGGACTATTAGTGAGGTCTTACTTGATTGATACAATGCTTTTTACATTCCATTAAGTATTCTATGAATAACACAATTATTTTTTAAATGTACAATATTCTTAGAAGAGAATCACTGTTACCATTCATTAGTCTTTAAGCTAATAGCATGTTGTGCCTTATCTGGGCTAGGAGTGAGCCGCGAACCCACCCCTCATTGCTCAGGCACAAACGAGTGAAATGCGGAAGAAATGTGTAATTATTCGGTGGTTTCATCAAAGGCAAATTGAGCTGGTGTATGTAGTCAATACCATAGAAGCCCATCCCGACCTCTCTCTGACCTCGCCTCTCCACCGGTCCCCTGTCACTTTAAAATGTACTGCGGGAGCGTCGCTCAACTTCCGACTGCGGACAGGCAAGATAGCCCGTTTTGCATTGCTCTCTATGGATGGGCGAGCAAGATCCTCTTTAAGAGACAGTCCGTGAAACAGAAACACACATCACACAGTACGGGACGCGCAAGTAGGTGGGCGATCTTTCCATCTCACTATCACGCGCCGGGGGGAAGAGAGAAAGGAAAAGTTGAATTTTCGCTCGCTCCGCCGCACTGACACCTGGGAACAGTGGAGGTTCAGAATGAGAGGAGCGGACGAGACCGGCTCGCGATGACGGGCTCAACTTGGACCAAGTTAATGTGCCTAGGGATTATGCCGGTGTCTACATGACAATACGTGTGTGTGAGAGAGAAGAGAAAACGTCTTGTGGGTCGGAGAAAGGGAAAATCCACTGTAAAATCCCATGGCGTTTTCAAGAACACAGGACATTACACATATGGAGCAAAACTAAAAGAGCGATACATTTTCCATTTTTTTTTTGTGGTTATTTCCAAAACAAGACATTGCCGTTTTAATCAAACGGTTTTTTTTCCTTTATTTCTGCACACCCCGTATTTGCAGATATTTTATTGTTGCACCAAGGGTGCAAAGGATTTACCACGGTAAGCAGCGGTCTATTTGTTTACCTTTTTATTACCAAACGAACATTCTTACGAGTCCTTTCTCAGTGATACAATTATGGTTATAATTAATCGTATGATCTCTCAAAATAGATTAATTGTCAAAACTATTGACAAGTATTTTTACAGGGTGAGTCAATACGTTTTCATCAGACACGTTTAACGTATCCCAGGTAAGTATTTTAGGCTACACAAACATCGATTGGTGTCCATAATTGATTTTCAGTTATGGATCACAACAATATGTCTTGCTTCTGCACGTAACTCTTATCACAAATTATTATTTCGTTTTTAGTGATTAAAAATAATAATTTGTGTTTAAATTACAGGCAATAAGTAAGATGTAATTTTGCATTGTCTTCCAAATGTAATTAATAATGCAAAGTGTATTTAACAAATAAAAACATATTCTGTCTAATATTGACACGTGTGCTTATCCAAATGTCAAGGTAGGCCAGAGCATTAGGCTATTTTGTCTGACGTTTTCTGTATGTTATAAATTGTTTAGACTGCTGTCCTGGGTGAAATACACAGTGTCCCTTTCACGCGATTTCTATCTCTCCTTAATTCGTTAAAAAATATATATATTTTGGAATAATTATCAGGCCTATCATTTATCTATTCCTCATGTCTAAGTAGAATTGCGTTTTATTGTATGCATTAGCCTGCCTTGGTCATATGATAATATTGTTAATTTACTGATTATGATAGGGTAGTTAATTAGGCCTACAAAGCCGATGATAAAGTATAAGTTAAGGAATTCTTTATAAAACGTGTTTCTTTTGTGGGAATGGTGTGCATTAAACGTTATTTGAATGCTGCTGCCCACTGGGGTTAATGTGCTTTGGCCCCTGCACTCCTAAAGATTAGGCGCTATTGTCCAATATCACCTCATCATCAACCCTCTGAGAGACTTTTCCATCAACTTCACCTTGATAATAATATTACGTTTTATTTGAAAAGAAAACAAGGTGATATCAGAAATTGGGGAATAGAGTAAATGTTTCTACAAGTGTTGATACGAATATAAATATGTAATAATAATTTCATTACACTGTTTTTTTGTTTCGACAAAATACCAACACTGATATTGGAGTTGCTTTTTGTGTTTTTATGTATTCAGCACGACTCAGTGTTTCCTTTTTAGGTCACTTAATAATAATGTCAGCATTGTTATGAAACGTGTTGCACCTAGTGAAAATGTTCGTTTTTATTACCATATTCATGGAATAGTTTCTAATGTTCAGCTATAAAGAAATACATTTGTTTTGATGTCTTAAAAACATTGTTGGTGTCTTAAAAACATTGTTGGTGTCTTAAAAACAAGTAATTGAAAGACCTTTTAGTTGTGCTCATTCAGCATGGTGATATTCTGTCATGCATTTCATGGCTGTGTGTGTATGAGTCTGTGTGGGCTTTTTCGTTTGATTGCGTGAGAGAGAGCAGGACCCAGTTCAAGGTGTATGTGTGTGTGTGTGTGTGTGTGTGTATGTGTGTGTGTGTGTGTGTGTGTGTGTGTGTGTGTGCCTGCCCTGTGTGTGTAATACTGCAGCTTCACAACAGTGTGGCCTTGCTTTCTCGGTGGGAGGTATGTGGTTCGTCCATGTGGACACAGTAACCTGTGCAGAATCAGATAGAGATCAAAGTGTTAACCCCCCCCCCCCCCCCCCCCCCCCCCCCCCCCCCCCCCCCCCCCCCCCCCCCCCCCTCTACCTCTCTCCAGATCTTGGACGGGTCGGGCCATGTAAAGTTCTGTGTGGATGCCAGCGAGCCTGATATCGGGAGCTGGCTGAAGCACATCCAGTTTGCCCCCACGGCCCTCCAGCACAACCTGACGCCGTGCCAGATAGATGATCAGGTATGTGAAGAGGAGACCGCCCTCCTGCCTGCCACAGGGCCTCAGTGAACCCCCATGTCCTGCCTGCCTGCTTGTTGTTGTGTTAGAAGGTGTTATTGTGATCTAGTTCAGATAGCCCCTGTGCGGCCCACCCTGCGTTCAGTATCAGCCCCCCTCTCCTCACACACACACACACACACACACACGCGCACACACACCCTGCCTCTGTGTTTTGTTTCTGTGTAATTGTGTCTTGGCTTCAGCGTGTCGAGGACCACAGGGCCAGATCACACAAACGGCTGCCGTGCTGATAGTCACAGACACTTCACACACGCTCGCACTGTAAACTTCCAGATATGTGTGGAATGCCCCATTGCTCTTTCTCTCCTCACCTGGGAGAGACAGGACAGGATGGCCTACCTCCTACCTGACACATAGGGGCATTTTCAATTCACTCATTCAATGGTTAAATAGTATTTTATGGACTCGGACTACACACACACACACACACACACACACACACACACACACACACACACACACACACACACACACACACACACACACACACACAGAGATAGTAAGGGAGACTTTATTTGACATGTACAGTGCATTCCATGTTTTGATGGAAGATACATAGATAGAAGAGTTTGCATCACTTTTCATAAATAGTTTATAGATACTTGCATATGTTGCAGATAAGGAATCCGTTTCAAATGTAATATTAATGAGTGGATGTAATTTGTATCTAGGAACATTGTCATCATGATTGTACTTATCATTAGCATTATTATAGCGTCACTATGCAAATGGTTATTTAATTCTCCAAATGGTTATTTAATTCTCCAAATGATTTAGATACAGTTTATTTTGAGAGGAAGCCAACTTCAGATTTTTATTTCCAACTGTAGTATAATGAATCTTAATTGTCACCATATTCCCTACGTATGCCCCCTATATAAAGCATTACACAATCAATCCCAGTAGTGCACTATATAGGGAATAGGGTGCTATATGAGACATAATCGATGTGATGCAGTGTTTAACGTAGCCTTCTGGCCCTCTCTCTGAGGTGTGACTGACTGTCATCACTGTGGTTCTGCTCGGGTGGCTGTCTAAGCCTGGCCAGGGTCATGGACAAGGCTGTGATGAGATTATTGTTATGTACCACACACTGTCACAACACTGTCTTCACGTCTTCCGGACACCCCTCATGTTTTTCATAACACACAGTAACGTCTCACAAAGCCTGTCTAGGCGTAAATTGCATGTGTAAGGTTAGATGTCTCTCGACAACTACTGTGATTATTATTATTTGACCATGCTGGTCATTTATGAACATTTGAACATCTTGGCCATGTTCTGTTATAATCTCCACCCGGCACAGCCAGAAGAGGACTGGCCACCCCTCATAGCCTGGTTCCTCTCTAGGTTTCTTCCTAGGTTTTGGCCTTTCTAGGGAGTTTTTCCTAGCCACCGTGCTTCTAGACCTGCATTGCTTGCTGTTTGGGGTTTTAGGCTGGGTTTCTGTACAGCACTTTGAGATATCAGCTGATGTATGAAGGACTATATAAATACATTTGATTTGATATCTGGAAGGTCTGTCAGTTATGTCTGTTTCTATCAGAGTATGAACGTGTGTGTGTGTCTGTATATGTGTGTGCCTCTATGCGTGCTCTGTTTAGGATCGGGCCCTTTATCAGGACTATGTGAATGTTCATTGCGCTTCTGATGGCTCCCCGTGCTCCTCATCCTAAAGCTGGAAGTGAGAAATGTAATGTCCCTTACCTGCTTCCAATAGGTTTTACAGCTGCTGAGAAGTGCTGACTGTAAAGCCTGCCTGAAACCACATATTACACCCTCTTACACAATCAGTCCCACATTGTGGACTAACCTGGCTTCAATCTTCTTATTTCTGACCTAGTCCTGTTTATAATAAAACTTTATGTCCAACCTCAAGAGGGTGAGGAAAGTAAAGGAGTGGAGGAAGGGAAGAGAGAGAAGAAAGAGAGCTAGAGGAACGTTCAGGGGTTCCTACTCGTGTGTGTGTGTGTGTGAGTATGTGTGTGTGTGTGTGTGAGTGTGAGTGTGTGTGAGTGTGTGTGTGTGTGTGTGTGTGTGTGTGTGTGAGTGTGTGTGTGTGTGTGTGTGTGTGTGTGAGTGTGTGTGTGTGTGTGTGTGTGTGTGTGTGTGTGTGTGTGTGTGTGTGTGTGTGTGTGTGTGTGTGTGTGTTCGGCGTAGAGAATAGCAAGGCTTGCGTAGTGCTGCAGCAGTAAGGCGTGTGTGATCATGTCTTAGCTGTAGGGTTTAAGAGCTGGTCAGAGTTAGCTAAGTATGAACATGTGTAGCATGATATTTTAAACAGTGTTATTACCGATAACACTAACTATTCATCAACGCTCTGCAATGCAGTCGGTGACTATTGGGTCTCATACAATCAAGGATCTGAGATCAATAATCTGGGAGTGAAAACTGTTTTTTAGCACTACAACTTCTCTCTGGTTAGATTCACTTGTGTTCATCACTGAGCATTGTACTAAGTTCAGATATGAAGTATATTTAGCATGGAGATGTCTTAACTATATCCCTCACAGACAGTAGCCTACATTGGACAGGCTGAAGGGTAAATGGATTAGCGGTGTAATTCCCATGATCTGACGAGCGACTAAAAACTCTTTCATTATACTGTGGATAGATATGATGGCTAATCTCGTTAGCCGTATTGATTCTCCCACGCCGCACAAAGAGACATGAAGTAGATGAATTGACTGTTTTAATGTGTGAAAGGTTCTGTGATCACATAAATAGACTGGAAAGCTGAGTGTCTTAGTGTGAGAGTGCTGATCTAGGATCACTTTTGTCTTTTGGATCATAATGAATATGATTATATGGACAGGGAGGAACTGATCCTAGATCAGGACCCGTATTTACTAAGTGTCTCAGAGTAGGAGTGCTGATCTAGATTCAGTTTTCTATTTTGGATCATAATGAATTTCAATGACACTACATGACCAAAAGTATGTGGACACGTGCTCGTTGAACATCTCATTCCAAAATCATGGGCAATAATATGGAGTTGGTCCCCCCCTTTGCTGCTATAACAGCCTCCACTCTTCTGGGAAGGCTTTCCACTAGATGTTGGAACATTGCTGCGATTACTTGCTTCCATTCAGCCACAAGAGCATTAGTGAGGTCAGGCACTGATGTTGGGCGATTAGGCCTGGCTCGCAATCGGCGTTCCTATTCATCTCAAAGGTGTTCGGTGGGGTTGAAGTCAGGGCTCTGTGCAGGCCAGTCAAGTTCTTCCACACCAATCTTGACAAACAATTTCTCTATGGACCTTGCTTTGTGCACGGGGGCATTGTCATGCTGAAACAGGAAAGGGCCTTCCCCAAACTGTTGCCACAAAGTTGGAAGCATAGAATCGTCTAGAATGTCATTGTATGCTGTAGAGTTAAGATTTCTCTACACTGGAACTAAGGGGCCTAGCCCAAAACATTAAAAACAGCCCAAGAACATTATTCGTCCTCCACCAAACTTTACAGTTGGCACTATGTATTCGGGCAGGTTGTGTTATCCTGGCATCTGCCAAACTGAAATTCGTCCGTCAGACTGCTAAATGGTGAAGCGTGATTCATCACTCCAGAGAACGAGTTTCCACTGCTCCAGTGCAAAGGCGGAGAGCTTTACACCACTCCAGCAGACACTTGACATTGCACATGGTGATCTTAGGCTTGTGTGTGCCTGCTCGGACATGGAAGCCCATTGCGTGAAGAAAAACAGTTATTGTGCTGATGTTGCTTCCAGAGTTAGTTTGGAACTCGGTAGTGAGTGTTGCAATGGTGGACAGACGATTTTTATACACTTCAGCACACGGCGGTCCCGTTCTGTGAGCCACTTTGTGGCTGAGCTGTTGTTTCTTCCCAAACGTTTCCACTTCACAATAACACCACTTACAGTTGACTGGGGCAACTCTAGCGGGGCAGAAATGTAATTGAACTGACTTGTTGGAAAGGTGGCATCCTATGACGGTACCATGTGGAAAGTCACAGAGCTTTTCAGTAGGGCCATTCTGCTGCCAATGTTTGTCTATGGAGGTTGCATGGCTGTGTGCTCAATTTTATACACCTGTCAGCAACGGGTATGACTGAAATAGCCGAATCCACTAATTGGAAGAGATGTCCACATAATTTTGTATATATAGTGTATAAAGAGAGGGAGGACCTGATCCTAGATCAGCATTCTGGCTGGTGGCTGGCATACCTGCTAGATGACCTCTCTGAGAGGAAGGATGTTGGAGGAACAAAGAGGGTGTGTCAGTGTTCCGAGGAAAATCGGATTCTTTGTTTGCACTGGTGACTAATGATGTCAAGGTAACCAACTTCTCCAAGATAACAGCCTCTGATATGTCTGAGGTTATGACCTCTACAAGAAACAGAGGATAGGGGGAGAGAGAGAGAGAGGGAGAGTGTATTGTGTGTGTGTGTGCGTGTGCATGCATGTTTGTCTGCTCATGTGTTTGTTTATGTGTGTGTGTGTGTATAGGTACCTATCCTCAGTGCCTCCTTGTGTTTAATGTTAGCCCAATACCCAGGGGCTCTGGAGGTCAAGGCTTGGGGCTCTAGAGGTCAAGGTTTGGACCTCTGGAGGTCAAGGCTTGGGGCTCTGGAGGTCAAGGCTTGGGGCTCTAGAGGTCAAGGCTTGGGGCTCTGGAGGTCAAGGCTTGGGGCTCTAGAGGTCAAGGCTTGGGGCTCTGGAGGTCATGGCTTGGGGCTCTGGAGGTCAAGGCTTGGGGCTCTAGAGGTCAAGGCTTGGGGCTCTAGAGGTCAAGGCTTGGGGCTGTCTCCCCTCAGTGTTCCCTTTAAGTCCAAAGGTGTGGCTGGCTGGCCTTCACAATGTGAACTCAAACACCACTGTTCTTATCTAGCTGTTATTTCTAGCCAGTGTCCATTTACAGCCCCAGACTAGGCTTCTCTCACTCTGTGTCAGTCTGCCCTTATAGGGGCAACTCATAAGGCTTTTTGAGAGGAGTTGGAGGTCTCTACAGTGCAGAAACATACAACCAGTGTGTGTGTTTGTGTGTTTGATTGTGTGTGTGTGTGTGTGCTAGCTTGCGTGTGTGTGTGTGTGTGTGTGTGTGTTTCGGGTGTACGGTATGTTTGTTTGTGTGTGTTTGAGTGTTTGCCTGTGGTGGCCCACAGGGAAGGGGTGTTGCTGAGGGGATTTCCCCCATGTTGGCACTCACTGCAGTGCCTGTGTGCCAGATTGTACACCATCTGCACAAGTGCAGAGATACTAGCTACAGTATCTTCAACTCGCTCCCCGCTGCCACTGCCACATTCTGCCCCATGTGCCACGGTCCACTAGCAGCTGTAGCCTGGTCCTAGATCAGTTTGTGCTGTCTTGCCAACTCCTTGTCACTTATTGTCATGCAAGACAGCATAAACACATCTGGGATCAGGTTTGCTGTACCCTTGATAGCTTCTCAAAGAGTCACCCTTAAAGACCCGATCAGTCTCTGAGGGCAGAATCCCTGCAGCCCTACACAGCTGTTTGAACTGCTCTTTTATTGTTCCCAACCCTCAATATTATTGTGGCCTGTTGGTGTGAGGGCTAAAGTCCTGGAAAGAGAGCTGTCGACCGCACTAGACCGGCAGGAAGGAGCTGGGAGGGAGGTGAGGGGGTGAGATGTGGGTCTATACAGGCGAGGGGGGCACCTGAGAGAGCTAGCTGTGTTCTCATGGCTGGCTCAGCTATCGGGACCCTCTCAGTTCCCTGCATTCTCCTCCTGAACAATGGGGTCGAGACTGGCTCCCCTCTGACCATGCCTCTTGGCCCTCGCCCTCGCTGCCGCCGCGCCGCACTGATGTAATGGCGAGCTAGGTACGTTATCTCCCAGGGCCAGTGTCCCTGTGACCCGCGCCCTTCCCAGAAGACTCCCCTGTCACATTTCTAATAATCCCCCCTCGTCCCAGTCCCCCCGTCCAAATGTCACCACGGTGCTGTAAGGGAAGTTAATAAGTTAAACCTTCAAGGCGTGCCAAAAATAACACCGTCTGTGATTGTTTGGCAGGGCATCCATTGTGTTCGTATGGGAAGTCCCAGAGATCCCAGGGTCTCTCAGATGACCCATTCACTATACACCTTGGAGTCTGTGGATTGTGTGTGTAGTGTGTAGTGGTGTGTGTGAATGTGTGTTTGTGTATGGAGTAGCGTGTATATGCTGTGCATGGAAGTGTTGCCTGTGAATGTACTGTATACATGTAGCTCCACAGGTAGTCATGTGACCTTTAGTACATATTTTCTGTCACTCAATGCACTAGGACCATGAGGAAGGGGAGGAATATGTTAGGTGTGTGTGTGTGTGTGTGTGTGTGTGTGAGTGTTTATTTGTGTTGAGTCAAAGTGTGTTTGCTTTCTGCATCGGTGTGTTTTTGTTTCAGTAAAGTGGATGTGAGTGTGTTATATGGTGTTGGTGGACAAGGTTTTGAGTGTGTGTGTGTGTATTCATGTATGTGTGTATATGCTGTTTAAATCTGTGTGTGTGTGTGTTTTGCAGATCTTCTACAGAGTGACTCAAGAGATCCAACCAGGCGAGGAGCTGCTTTTGTTCATGAAGGCAGAGCAGTATTCATGTGACACCATGGCTCCTGATATGCATGGTCAGTTCACACACACACACACACACACACACACACACACACACACACACACACACACACACACACACACACACACACACACACTGACACACACTGACACACACACGCAGACAGACACACGCACACACACACACACACACACACACACACACACACACACACACACACACACATACACACACACACACACACACACACACACACACACACACACACACACACACACACAGATACACCCACACACACACACACACACACACACACACACACACACACACACACACACACACACACACACACACACACACACACACACACACACACACACACACACACACACACACACACACACACCTAACATATTCCTCCCCTTCCTTCCCCCTGTCCAGAGGAGAGACAGTATCGCTGTGAGGATTGTGACCAGCTCTTTGAGTCTGTCTCTGAGCTACTGGACCACCAGAAGGTTCCATGTGGGACACCCCCCTCAGCCTTCCTGGGGAACCCTGGAGGGGACAGTAGTGACCTGGAGGGCCCCGAGGGCCTGGAGCCCCACGATCTGCACCTGTCCCACAGCCTCAGCCACCACGACCACAACGGTCCCCAGGAGTGTAAAGAGTGTGACCAGGTGTTCCCTGACCTCCAGAGGTGAGAAGGTGTCCTCCTTCCCCCTTGTTGATAGGACCGGGAAAACTCAGGCCCCCTCAGCTCAGAACCCCTCTATGTCACTCAACTTGCACCCCCTCACATGCCTGATGATGGCTACGTATCAACTGCACATCAACCTGAATCTATAGTTGTCTTGATGATAATATTGTAGTGAACGGTGACAGTGTCATTTGAACTATTATTGATCCTGGGCAAGGTCTTTGTTTGCACACTTCGTTCATTTTACTCCCAAATCCAACCTACATCATTGGGTTATTTTTAGTTGAGAGGCTAGTGATGCAGTGTTGTAATAATGTTGTTGTGTCTGTCTGTCTGTCTGTCTGTCTGTCTGTCTGTCCGTCTCTCCTGCAGCCTGGAAGCTCACTCTCTGTCTCACTCAGAGGAGAGGGATTACAAGTGTGACCAGTGCCCCAAGGCCTTCAACTGGAAATCCAACCTGATTCGTCATCAGATGTCACATGACAGTGGCAAGCACTACGAATGTGAAAACTGCACAAAGGTACAGTCATGTACCTGCTCAAAGGTACAGTTGTGTTTGGGTGGGGTAGGTGGGTGTGGGTTCATGTGTATGTTACTAGAGCATGACTCTCCAACCCTGTTCCTGGAGCACGACGGTACGTTTTCCCTCTAACCCTAATGTAGCGCACCTGATTGTAATAATTAACTGGTTGATAAACTGAATCAGGTTAGGTACTACCGGGGTTGGAGCAGAAACCTACAGGAGGGTGGCTCTCCAGGACCACGGATCGAGTGCCCTGTACTAGATTATATGTTGAATGTGTGATCAAGTGTGTGCATGCAGCTCTTACATGTACCGCATCCATAGTCGCAGATGGGTGACCCCCCCCCATGTGTCTCTTCGTCCCCCCCCCAGCAGGTGTTCACAGACCCCAGTAACCTGCAGAGGCACATTCGCTCGCAGCACGTGGGGGCGCGGGCTCACGCCTGTCCCGATTGCGGGAAGACCTTTGCCACGTCCTCTGGCCTGAAGCAGCACAAGCACATCCACAGCAGTGTCAAGCCCTTCATATGTAAGTCACTCAGACCCTTCATATGTAAG
This sequence comes from Oncorhynchus mykiss, assembly GCF_013265735.2. NCBI lineage: Eukaryota > Metazoa > Chordata > Actinopteri > Salmoniformes > Salmonidae > Oncorhynchus > Oncorhynchus mykiss. The sequence goes on along the minus strand of NC_048591.1, from coordinate 14,557,852 downwards.
TCTGCACGCTTTTTCCACATATTCTACGAGCTTGTTAGAACTCATTTAGAAAAATCACTAAAACACCCCTTCTCTTATGTTCTTACCTGGTCGTAATATTAGTTGACATGTTAGTTACATGATTATAAAGCAGTGCCATACCGACTTTGACCCTCTAATTGTTTTTAAAAGGAATTTCACTTGAAAACCATTTCTTCATATATGCTTCATTAGTCCACTTTTGATACAGTCCAAGAAAACATTCACGTTTTGAAGACATATTGCTTCCATTTTCCTGAAGCCCAAAATCAAGCAAGAGCATAACATCTCATTAGGATTCATTTTGCATAACCATGAGACTTTTCCAGGAAGTAAACACAGGTATTCTATTATAATAGCTATGAGGCTTGTACATACAGTACCAGTCAGAAGTTTGGACACACCTACTCAAGGGGTTTTCTTTATTTTTACTATTTTCTATATTGTAGAATAATAGAGAACACATCAATCAACACAATGAAATAACACATAAGGAATCATGTAGGAACCCAAAAAGTGTTAAACAAATCAAAATATATGTTATGTTTTAGATTCTTTAAAGTAGCCACCCTTCGCCTTGACGACAGCTTTGCACACTCTTGGCATTCTCTCAACCAGCTTCACCTGGAATGCTTTTCCAACTTATTTGCTGCTTTTCCTACACTCTGCGGTCCAACTCATCCCAAACCATCTCAGATGGGTTGAGGCCGGGTGATTGTGGAGGCCAGATCCTCTGTTGCAGCACTCCATCACTCTCCTTCTTGGTCAAATAGCCCTTACACGGCCTGGAGGTGTGTTGGGTCATTGTCCTGTTGAAAAACAAATGATCGTCCCACTAAGCTGACAAGGTACAAATCTGTCGTTCTGTCCCTGAACAGGCAGTTAACACACTGTTCCTAGGCTGTCATTGACAATAAGAATTTGTTCTTAATAACTGACTTGGGATGGGATGGCGTATTGGATGGGATGGCGTATTGCTGCAGAATGCTGTGGTAGACATGCTAGTTCAGTGTGCCTTGAATTCTAAATGAATCACATACAGTGTCACCAACAAAGCAACCCCACACCATCACACCTCCTCCTCCATGCTTCACGGTGGGAACCACACAAACGGAGATCATCCGTTCACCTAGTCTGTGTCTCACAAAGACACGGCGGTTAGAACCAAAAATCTCAAATTTGGATTCATCAGACCAAGGACAGATCTTCACTGGTCTAATGTCCATTGCTGGTGTTTCTTGGCCCAAACATGTCTCTTCTTATTATTGGTGTCCTTTAGTAGTGGTTTCTTTGCAGCAATTCGACCATGAAAGCCTGATTCACGCAGTCTTCTCTGAACAGTTGATGATGATATGTTCTGTTACTTGAACTCTGTGAAGCATTTATTTTTAACTCTAATGAACGTATCCTCTGCAGCAGAGGTAACTCTGGGTCTTCTTTTCCTGTGGCGGTCCTTTTGAGAGCCAGTTTCATCATAGCGCTTGATGGTTTGTGCGACTACACTTGAATAAACTTTCAAAGTTCTTGAAACTTTCCGTTTTGACTGACCTTCATGTTTAAAAGTAATGATGGACTGTCGTTTCTCTTTGCTTATTTGAGCTGTTCTTGCCATAATATAGATTTGATATTTTATCAAATAGGGTTATCTTCTGTATATCACCCCTACCATGTCACAACACAACTGATAACGCATTTAGAAGGAAATAAATTCCACAAATTAACTTTTAACAAGGCACACCTTGAAATGCATTCCAGGTGACTACCTCATGAAGCTGGTTGAGAGAATGGCAAGAGTGTGTAAAGCTGTCATCAAGGCAAAGGGTGGCTACTTCGAAGAATCTCAAATATATAATATATTTAGATTTGTTTAACCCTTTTTTGGTTCCTTCATGATCCCATGTGTGTGATTTCATAGTATTAATGTCTTCTCTATTATTCTACAATATAGAAAATAGTAAAAATAAAGAAAAATCCTTGAATGAGTAGATGTGTCTAAACTTTTGACTGGTACTGTATAAGTGCAATATAATTGCAATATAATATTTTAAAACCATATTAACGGTACACTGATGAGAAAAATATGAACAAGTGGTTTTAGGGTCAAATGCCCCTTTAAATATCAGTCCTTTAAGTCATAAAAAAACTCCAATCAGTAACACTTTAATATGAATTAATATTATTTGGTATTATTTATCAATTTTGAATATCATTGAATATAATATGTTGTGATAGTAGGATTAATTCTATACATTTCATGTATGATATTTTGAATGGTACTGACTTCATTTTGAAAGTGTCATGTTGATTGTGGTAATATGTACAAACTCTATCTATAATCTACAAGATTGCAAAAGGAGAGCATAACATTTTTCATTCCACAGGAATTGTAGTCACAGGCGAGTGCTATTTCTGTTAATAGTTGAACAAAAGCAGTACGTGCCCCATTCCCCCATCTCAGCAACCACACACCATGCTGACCCAGTGACCCCTAGCAATGACCTCACACTATGACCTCACGTTTTAACCCTACTGTTGTCCCACACATTGACCTGTTCAACCAGCCGTGACCTCCCCCCTGTTGACCCCAGAGCTCCTATCTTTGACCCCACTCTCTCTCACACTCCCTGTAAATGCCAACCCCTGTGGTCTAACTTCACAACCACAACCACAACACATATTGACCAGACCCCAGTTTTGCTTTTCAGAGAAAACCTATTTTCAGAGTTTTTCCTTGTTAGCTGAAGTAGTCAGGACAATTTCCTGGCCCTAATAATGATTTCTCAATCTTTCACCTCACACACCAAAGCACAATGACCTTCACCCTTTGACCCCAGCTCCGTGACCTCGCACGGTGACCCCACACAAAGGGCAGAAGGGCTGTGTCCGCCTGCGGACCCCCATCTCCCCCCTCCCTTGCCTCCCCCTCCAAACGCACCATTCCACACAAATAGCAACCACATGTCACCTCCACTGTGTTCCAAATGGGAGTCCATTTGCAGTAATCAGTTGAAAATATGCAGGTTTAAAAACAGCTAAAGACTGTGAAAAAAGACAGAACACCCTCTGCCCTGACAGATGTGTTAGAGACCATGTGTGTGTCCGTCCTCCGTGTTCGTTTGCCTGTGTGAGCAACATGTCGGTCAGCGTACTGTATTGTATACGTGTGTGTTTGTGTGTCCATGTTTGTGTGTCCGTGTGATGTGTGTGTCCATGTGTTTGTCTGTGTGCGTGTGTGTGTCCACGTACATGCCTGCTTGTGTCCATGCCTATGTGGGTGTGTGTGCATGCATGCATGTGTGTGTGTGTGTGTGTGTGTGTGTGTGTGTGTGTGTGTGTGTGTGTGTGTGTGTGTGTGTGTGTGTGTGTGTACCAAGGTGGAAAGCCTATGCTGGTGGCTTTCTGTAGACCACTCTGGCCATAATCATTCATTCAGACACTGGGGCTGTCTTACTCAAAGCTGCTCTTCACAGGAATGTGTTTATAATATTTAGTTACAGTTTATGGTGAGCTGACAAAACACACGTGTGGAGTGGATCAGGTCCCTCACACCCTGTGTGTCATGTGTGTCTGTTGTAAGTCTGTAAATGTCAGGAGTGTGTGATTTACAGCCACTGTTTCTACTCGTTCTACAACAGAGAGGAAACGGATAACAACACCCACGTTAGCCAACGAGCCTCAGGCGCATCAAATATTTACGCCTAGACTCAACATCTCTTGATCAATTACGACGTTGACTCCTTCAAAGACTTAATCATTCATTTTGAGATCTTTGCCCTGGATTCGAAGAACATTAATTATAACAGCAAGGTATGCACGTCATTGTCTTACCCAAGATTCCCAATTCATTCCATTTCCATACCACCATATGAAAAACAATCACCTTTAGACTACATACTGTATGATGAGTAATATTTGAATCAATATAGTTATAGATTGCAATATTATTCAATATCATACATATTATTTAAGAGTACGTTTTGATATCCAAATTGTCATCCAGAATTCCAATAGAGTTAGAATTCCAATAGAGAATATGAAACAGAATGACTATTATCCAGAAGCTACTGTATGTATAGATATGATCTCTATATGACTGTTTCTTTTTATCTCGCTATCATCTAGCCCAGGGGTCTCCAACCTTTTCTAGCATGAGAGCCATGTCACAAGCTACTCAGAATACCTTTTTTTGGTCTGGAAGAAAACTTTTAAAAATGTACATTTTTTTTGTATAATTCCCCTTTAATCAAATGTTATTTGACACATGCACCGAATTCAAAAGGTGAAACACATACTTTTTTTTATATTACCTTTATTTTACTAGGCAAATCAGTTACCAACTCATTCTTATTTTCAATGACGGCCTAGGAACGGTGGCTTTAACTGCCTTGTTCAGGGGCAGAACGACAGATTTTTATCTTGTCAGGTCGGGAATTCGATCTTGCAACCTTTCGGTTACTAGTCCAACGCTCTAACCACTCCACTAGGCTACCTGCTGCACTTACAAGCCCTTAACCAACAATGCAAGCCCTTAACAAACAATGCAGTTCAAGAAATAGAGTTAAGAAAATATTTACTAAATAGACTAAAGTGAAAAAATATATATATATATAAAAGTAACACAAGAAAATTACATAACAATAACAATGCTATATACAGGGGCTAACGGTACCGAGTCAATGTGGGGCGGCAGGGTAGCCTAGTGGTTAGAGCGTTGGACTAGTAACCGGAAGGTTGCGAGTTCAAACCCCCGAGCTGACAAGGTACAAATCTGTCGTTCTGCCCCTGAACAGGCAGTTAACCCACTGTTCCCAGGCCGTCATTGAAAATAAGAATTTGTTCTTAACTGACTTGCCTGGTTAAATAAAGGTAAAATAAAAAAAAAATGTGCGGAGTTACAGGTTAGTGGAGGTCATTTGTAAAGTGACTATGCCTAGATAATAAACAGCGAGTAGCAGCATTGTAAAAACAAATGGGTGGGAGGGTCAATGTAAAAAGTCAGGGTGGCCATTTGTTCAGTTGTTCAGCAGTCTTATGGCTTAGGGGTAGAAGCTGTTAAGGAGCCTTTTGGTCCTAGACTTGGCGCTCCGGTACCGCTTGACTTGCGGTAGCAGAGAGAACAGTCTATGACTTGGGTGACTGGAGTCTATGAAAAAATGTTGGGCCTTCCTCTGACACCGCCTAGTATATTGGTCCTGGATGTCAGGAAGCTTGGCCCCAGTGATGCACTCGGCCTTACGGCTTACGGTCGGATGCCAAGCAGTTGCCATACCAGGTGGTGATGCAAATGGTCAGGAGGCTCTCTATGGTGCAGCTGTAGAACTTTTTGAGGATCTGGGGACCCATGCCAAATCTTTTCAGTCTCCTGAGGGGGAAAATATGTTGTCGTGCCCTCTTCACAACTGTCTTGGTATGTTAGGACCATGATAGTTCGTTGGTGATGTGTACACTAAGGAACTTGAAACTCTCGACCTGCTCCACTTCAGCCCCGTCGATGTTAATGGGGGCCTGTTCGGCCCTCCTTTTCCTATAGTCCACGATCAGCTCCTTTGTCTTGCTGACATTGAGGGAGAGGTCTCAGACCTCCTCCCTATAGGCTGTCTCATCGTTGTTGGTGATCAGGCCTATCACTGTTTTGTCGTCAGCAAACTTAATGATGGTGTTGGAGTCATGCTTGGCCATGCAGTTGTGAGTGAACAGGGAGTACAGGAGGGGACTAAGCACGCACCCCTGATGGGCCCCAATGATGAGGATCAGCATGCCAGATGTGTTGTTGCCTACCGTTACCATCTGGGGGCGGTCCATCGGGAAGTCCAGGATCCAGTTGCAGAGGAATGTGTTTAGTCCCAGGGTTCTTAGCTTAGTGATGAGCTTTGTGGACACTATGGTGTTTAATGCTGAGCTGAAGTCAATGAACAGCATTCTCACATAGGTGTTCCTTTTGTCCAGGTGGGAAAGGGTAGTGTGGAGTGCGATTGAGATTGCGTCATCTGTGGATCTGTTGGGGCAGTATGTAAATTGGAGTGGGTCTAGGGTTTCTGGCATGATGGTGTTGATGTGAGCCATGACCAGCCTTTCAAAGCACTTCATGGCTACCGACGTGAGTGCTACGGGGCTGTAATCATTTAGGCAGGTTACCTTCGCTTTCTTGAGCACAGGGACTATGGTGGTCTGTTTGAAGCATGTAAGTATTACAGACTCGGTCAGGGAGAGGTTGTAAATGTCAGTGAAGGCACTTTCCAGTTGGTCCACGCATGCTTCAAGTACACGTCCTGGTAATCCGTCCTGTCCCGCGGCTTTGTAAATGTTGACCTGTTTAAAGGTATTGTTGACATCGGCTACAGAGAGAGTGATCACATGGTCATTCGGAACAGCTGGTGCGTTCATGCATGCTTCAGTGTTGCTTGCCTTGATGCAAGCATAAAAGGCATTTCGCTTAATTGGTAGGCTCGCGTTACTGGGCAGCTAGGGGATGGGTTTCCCTTTGTAGTCCGTAATATTTTTCAAGCCCTGCCACATCCGACAAGCATCAGAGCCGGTGTAGTAGGATTCAGTCTTAGTCCTTTATTGATGCTTTGCCTGTTTGATGGTTCATCTGAGGGCATAGAGGAATGTCTTATAAGCGTCCAGATTAGTGTCCTTCTCCTTGAAAGTGGCAGCTCTAGCCTATAACTCGTTGCGGATGTTGCCTTTAGTCCATGGTTTCTGGTTGGGAAATGTGCATATGGTCACTGTGGGGACGACATCGCCAATGCACTTATTGATGAAGCCAGTGACTGAGGTGGTATACTCCTCAACGCCATTGGGTGAATCCCGGAACATATTCCAGTCTGTGCAAGAAAAACAGTCCTGTAACATAGCATCCGCATCATCTGAGTACTTCCGTATTGAGCAAGTCACTGGTACTTCCTGCTTTAGTTTTTGCTTGTAAGCAGGAATCAGGAGGATATAATTATGGTTAAATTTGCCAAACGGAGGACGAGGGAGAGCTTTGTATGCATCTCTGTGTGTCGGGTAAAGGTGGTCTAGTGTTTTTTTCTCCTCTGGCTGCACATGTGACATGCTGATAGAAATTAGGTAAAATGGGCGTTAAAGTCCCCGGCCACTAGTTGCGCCACTTCTGGATAAGCATTTTCTTTGCCAGCATCAGTTTGTGGAGGTAAATAGACGGCTATGAATAATACAGATAAGAACTCTTTTGGTAGATAGTGTGGTCTACAGATTGTCATGAGGTATTCTACCTCAGGCAAGCAATACCTTTAGTCTTCTTTAATATTAGACATTGGCACCAGCAGTTATTGACAAATAGATACACACCCCCGCCCCTCGTCTTACCAGACGTAGCTGCTCTGTCCTGCCTGTCCTGCCGATGCATGGAGAAGCCAGCTAGCTCTATCGTCGTTCAGCCACGTCTCGGTGAAACATAAAATATTACAGTTTTTAATGTCCTGTTGGTAGCATAGTCTTAATCGTAGATCATCCCGTTTGTTTTCCAATGATTGCACGTTGGCCAATAATACAGAGGGAAGTGGTGGTTTACCTACTCGTCGACAGCACAGCTGGTTAGGAGCCCGTAAAATGGCAGTCATCCCCTCCGGCGCCATTAATTGTGCGTCTAGCGAGTGAGAAATTATGGTTCTGTACTACTGTTGCTCATTTCATGGAAAAATTAGCAAATAGCAAATAATAGATACAAATTATATACTTACTCATTATATACTTCTGCCAGGTAAGCCTACTTTGCATTTAACATTTAATTGAGAATGTTTTAGGGAATGTATTTCTGTCAACCCACAAGATGGTTATCACATCAACTGGATGCACACGGAGTGATAGACAAACGTGCAAACTACATAGACAGACGGGGCAATATTGCTGGAAATTAATTGGCAGACATTGTGTTAGGTTTGGCTTTTTAAGCAAATAGTGGCTAACCAGGGTTGGCATAATGTCAATGTTGCGTTGATTAGATAGTAGCTGGGAGCTTACGGTGACTGATACTTGTGAGATTTGTTTATCACAGTTTTCGGTGAAAAATTGCATGTACTTTCAGAATTGTTTGGCAAGCTACTCATATGTGGGCTGTGGGCTGTGAGCTACTGGGAGCTGTTGGAGACCTGTTGGAGACCTGTTGGAAACCTGTTGGAGACCTGTTGGAGACCTGTTGGAATCCTGTTGGAGACCTGTTGGTGACCTGTTGGAGACCTGTTGGACACCTGTTGGAAACCTGTTGAAAACCTGTTGGAGACCTGTTGGAGACCTGTTGGAGACCTGTTGGAAACCTGTTGGAGACCTGTTGAAGACCTGTTGGAAACCTGTTGGAGACCTGTTGGAAACCTGTTGGAGACCTGTTGGAGACCTGTTGGAAACCTGTTGGAGACCTGTTGGAGACCTGTTGGAAACCTGTTGGAGACCTGTTGGAGACCTGTTGGAGAACTCTTGTCTAGCCACTATGTTCTCTTCAACAATGTGGTCTGCCACATAGCAGGGTGGAGTCAGACAGAGAAGGGACTGTGGGACTGTGGGAAGGTTACAGTGAGCTAGCTGACAGGGACAGGGTGAGGGGGACTCGGCCAGTGGGGAGTGGGAGGTGAGGGGGGAGGTGGGCAGCGAAGGACGTGAGCCCTGTCCCTGGGAACCGGACCTGCAGGATAGGATTCATTCAACTCTGCTTCCTTCACAGGCTCAAAATAGAGCCATTGTGCCGTGTGTCTGCAAGTGAGCCTCTCTGTGTGTGTGTGTGTATGTGTCATGTGTTATGTGATATTTTAATATATTTGAATGTGTCTGCATATCTATGTGTGTATGTGTGCTCATATGTGTGTTTTTGTCTATTGTGAGTTATATGAATATCTAATGTGTATGCATGTCTGTGTGCACACGTGTGTGTATGTACGTGTACGTGTGTACCTGTGTGTGTTTGTTTACGGTCTCCTTGGAGTACAATGCCTGGAGGTGCACTGTGTTTGATGTGCAGGTGATGAGTTCCACTGACTCGGTCTCAGCCCAGAGGAACAAAGCCCCATGACAATGACAGGATCTGATGTCTCATGTCATTCCCCCTTCACCTCACTGAAATAACATTCTCAGACTAGGACATCTTACACCCAGCTGGTGTCTTGTACTGTAGTCCCCCATTCTGAAATGCATGTGTAGTGTCACGACTAAAGCCTGGAGGTCTTCCTGACTACAGGATCATAGGGAAAACTCTTGGCTCTTATGGTCAGAGATGTACTCTGTGTGTTTGTGATGTTGGACATGCCTATGAGTGCCCCGTGTCTGTCTCCCTCTCCCTGCAGGCGAGGTGTGCCACAAGTCCTACACTCAGTTCTCCAACCTGTGCCGCCACAAGCGCATGCACGCTGACTGCCGCACCCAGATCAAGTGTAAGGACTGTGGCCAGATGTTCAGCACCACCTCCTCCCTCAACAAGCACCGGCGCTTCTGTGAGGGCAAAAACCATTTCACGGCAGGGGGGTTGTTCGCCCATGCCCAAGGCATGTCCCTCCCCGGTGTCCCTGGTGCCATGGACAAGGCCGCTATGGGAGGGATGGGGCACAGCAGCGCCAGCCTGGCGGACTACTTTGGGAACCGGCACCACAGCGGCCTGACATTTCCGACCGCCCCTGGCTTCCCCTTCAGCTTCCCGGGTCTATTCTCCTCTGGACTGTACCACCGACCCCCTCTCATACAGGCCACCTCCCCAGTCAGACGGCCCCTAGGTCCCGGTACGGAGCACATCAAGAGCCCCCTCCTGTCGCCTAGCCCCGGAGCCCAAGAGGCCAGAGAACTGCTCAAGACCCTCCGCAAGGAGGCATTGCCCGGTAGCGAGCAGCCACAGGGGACAGAGCAGCGACAGTCCCATGGCTCCTCCTCCAAGCAGAGGCACAGCGGCGGGAAGATGAGCAGCCAATCAGAGAGCAGCGATCTGGATGACGTAAGCACTCCCAGTGGGAGCGACCTAGATACCACATCAGGCTCGGAGCTGGAGAGCGACATGGAAAGCGAAGGCCAGCGGGAGAGGGCACCCCGGGAGAACGGGAAAGGGCCCAAAAGGAAGGCGGGCAGAGGCCCCCAGAGCCCCACCACCCTGATCAGTAACCACACTAAGGAGTTCCAAGGTAGCCCCGCCTTGTTCCCTCCCTCGCTGGACGAGCACACGGCTGTCTCAGGGGCGGTCAATGACTCCATCAAGGCCATCGCCTCCATCGCTGAGAGGTACTTTGGCTCCACGGGGCTGGCGGGCCTGCAGGACAAGAAGGTAGGCGCCCTGCCCTACCCCTCCATGTTCCCCCTGCCCTTCTTCCCAAACTTCTCCCCGCCCGTCTACCCCTTCCCAGAGAGAGAGCTCAGACCTCCAGGCCTAAAGGGGGAGCCCCAGTCCCCACCTGACGAACCCTCTAAGAAGCGCCAGAGCAGGACCTCTGAGTCGCCCTTTGACCTTACCACCAAGCGCAAGCAGGAGGAGAAGGTCCTCGCCCCCTTCGTCCCAGTCTCCAAATCCAAACCGGAGGCCTCCTCACGTTCCACCAATCAGGACCAGCCGCTGGATCTGAGCATGGGCGGCACTAGGAACCGCAGCAGTAGCCACGCCCCCCGGGGGGAGGAATCAAAGAAGATCCACGTGTTTGGAGAAGACAAGGCAGGGATGGAGCTACCTAAAGCCGACACCTCTCTGCAGCACGCCAGGCCCACCCCCTTGTTCATGGACCCCATCTACAGGTACTGTGAATCTCTAGAACTGAACCTCACCAGTATAAATATAAATATATATAGCAATATGTGTCTTTACCTTCCTATAAGTACTTTTTCCTATATTGTTGGATGTGAATGTCTTTTTGAGTGTCGGTGTCTAAGAACTGATAGAGTTGTAATATTAGCAGGGTTGAGAAGAGGAAGATGAACGATCCGTTTGAGGCTCTGAAAGACAAGTACATGAGGCCTGCCCCCGGCTTCCTCTTCCATCCACAGGTAGGTCCTGTCCTGTTCTATCTCAGTGTTACTGTTGCTTCACAGGGACAGCCAGACCAGGGGCCCTCTTTGCTTCTGAGGCCCAGGCAGGGTGAGGCGATCTGGGGTTGGTCTGGGGGTGGTCCGAGGGGTTCTGGTTCTGATGGGGACCAGAGGCAGTGTTCAGTCTGATCCACGCTAAAGCATGTTTGGGTCTGGTCTGTCCTGTTCACAGCTATCTGAACCAGATGTGGAAGACTGAAAAGGGCACAAACTGACAAGTTCTCACATATGTGTCTTTGACTACAATATAAAAAATGATACCCTTTTAAAGATCCCGAATTTTGCCCCCAGACTGCGCTGCCTGTGATTTCTCTATCGTGTGTAGCATGACTCAGTGCGTGTGTATGCATTGACGTGCGTTGACATTCATGCTTTCGCTCTTCCCAGCAGTGAAAATTGGCCCGTAGGAAAACATTTTCTCAGGGCCTGGTGTTTTTAACTGGCCGTTTCAGGCCTGGTTTTTACTAGCCGTTTCAGGCCTGGTTTTTACTGGCTGTTTGAGTCGTCTGATTTATGCCCCCTTTCCACACTGTGAACCAGTCTCTAGCTCTGTAACGCCACATGGCCGTGGCACGTGGCTTAATGAGGTGTCCTATCAGTAGAAACAGTAACAGGGGTTAGGCCATCTTTACGACTTTATGATGTCTGGACACACAAATCAGTCCCAGAAACACTCTGGCCACAGGGTCTCTTTAAAAAATATATATTTTTACAGTTGGACATTTTCGGGTTTTGTTACCAAGTCACCTGACCCTTTGTGACATCATCACCCCCCCCACCCAATGCCCATATGCGTCCAATAAAAAGCTGTTGATCCGTGGTCTACTTCCTGGTTCTGACTGCTCTTTTCCTTCTGTCCTGCCCCTCAGTTTCGTATGCCAGTTCAGAGATCCTGGGTAAGTTTCATCTACACCTACATGTCTCTGTGCTTCTGCCTCCCCTAAACCCCCAGACCCCCCCATGTGTGTATGGGTCCTCATCATAACACCCTCCATGTCACTCAGACTGCGCATGGCTCTGGCCAATCACCAGCAACTACTGACCAGGCATCAGCCATACAAGCCATCACTGCTTATCACTGGATTTTAGACCCGTTTTTAAAAACAACATATGCTTTTTCACTCATTTTAGTAAAATAATCTTGTAAATGTCTGCAAATTCCCATTTAGATTAATTTACAATCACTCATTTGTCCACATGATAGGCCTGGGATTTCTAGCTGGGTTCCACCCTGTAGTGCTAACAGCACTGAGGGTTGTATATATATTTGCTTATTTGGAGAGTGATGCAGGGCTGTTGGAATGGGCACAGAGCGGGTAAGACAGGGGGGACTGGTCTGTATCAGCGCGAGGGTAACAGTCTCTTAGGGACCCAGGGAGGGAGGGGGAGTTCCTCCCTCCGACATCTGTTTCCAGATAAGATCAACAATTGAGAATGCATCTCACTAATTAAGGCGCTCTCAGCATCACTGACATCTGAAGATAACTAATCAACAGCTGGCCCCACAGAGACACTACAGCAACAAGCAAGTTCAGACACACAGACAGAGCAGGAGGAGGAGGAGAAGGAGGAAGGGAAGGGGGGAGGTTGCATCTAAAGGGGATTTTGAGGGAATCACAATTAAGTAAATGTGTGAGCATTTATCCTCCTTGTTCCCGCGATTAGACCTCTCATCCTCCGTATTATATCAAATGAGTTCTAGTGAACCTGACTGAAAATATTTACAAATCTATAACATCTCAAAGCTGTTTGTTCTGCTTCTGACTTATCTCACCGGTAGTAGACAATACAGAGAGTTCTCACAGAGGGAGGAACACAAGTGAACTGAACAGCCAGAGAGGACGGAGAACCAGTGTGTACCAGAGGAAGGGTTGCCTCAGTAGACAGAAGAACAGCCAGGGTGGGCCTAGCTGTTTCAGCCTCAACCTCTCGCTCTCAAACTAAAGTGTCTTATCTTGCACGCCGGCTCAATACGGCGGACAGCTTTAGGGCTCCTAATGCGCGGGCGAGTTATGGCCTGTCATTGAGCAAGGAGGGAAACAAACTGAGCTTTAGCCCCCATACCCATAAAGAGCCCCAATGAAATACATATTGCATATTCACAAGAAATATGGAAGCATTTCACCCTCGCCTCCCCCTCCCATTCCCGTCCTCACGAGGAGGCCTTTGATTCACGGCACGGAGCATTGGCATATTCATAATCAAATGGACCTGACACCCCACATACTCCCACAGTCGGAACTTTACACCCAGCCTTCACTCTTAATCAGCCCTGGCCTGTAACGTCTGTGGTCGTTCATCATCGGTCAGTTTCTCCATCTAGGTTCTCTTTCTGCTCTTTTTCTTTCTGTCTCTGTCTGTCTCTTGCTCTCTCATTCTCCCTCTCACTCCCTCTCTCTCTCAATCTCGCTCTCACTCCCTCTCTCTCTCTCTCAATCTCGCTCTCTCTCTCTTCCTCTCTCTCTCTCTCTCTCTCTCTGTCTCTCTCTCTGTCTCTCTCTCTCTCTCTCATTCTCCCTCTCACTCCCTCTCTCTCTCAATCTCGCTCTCTCTCTCTTCCTCTCTCTCTCTCTCTCTCTCTCTCTCTCTCTCTCTGTCTCTCTCTCTCTCTCTCTCTCTCTCTCAATCTCTCACTCTCTCTCGCTTTCTCTCTCTCTCTCGCTTTCTCTCTTTCTCTGCCTCACTCTATGTAAAGTCTCAGAGTGACAGGGGGCTGAGATGGAATGTCAGTCGGTGAACAGGGCCCGTGGCGCTGCCGGAGGACCCAATCACCACTGATTTGTTGCCTTATTGAAATAAGAATAAGGAACACACAAAAAATTCAATACACGCAAAATAATGCAAATTTGTGGCACCTTAAAAAAAAGCTGTCCTGCGCGAGATAGGCTGACAGGCCCCGCGGCCTGCTGGGATGTCCCCCCCCCCCTTCTCTCCTTCCTCTTCTTCTCCCCCATCCCTCCATCCCGCCCCTCTCAGCACAGCGATATCATTATTACCCGTGTCTGGCCCTTGATCAGTAATGTCAACATCTTTCATATTGACAAATGTGCTGTCTGCCCGCATTGTGCACCGAATGGTTTACAGCCCAGCAGTGGACATGAATCACTCCTCTGCCCCTGCACACACACACAAACACAAGTATAGCATGCAAGCACACACACACATAGAGTAAGCAAGCACACAAACACACATTAACACACTCTTTTTCTTCCTCTCACACACACACCTTACTAACACATATTCTCTCTATCACTCTCTCTCTCTCTCTCTCTCACACACACACACACACACACACACACACCACACACACACACACACACACACACACACACACACACACACACACACACACACACACACACACACACACACACACACACACACACATACACACACGCATACACCATCTGACAAGTAGATGTTTCTCCAAGGATTTTAAGCATATTTGATGAAAGCAAATGTTAGCCTTCATTAGTAAATTGTATACAGTCCTTCTGTTTGTTTGTTTGTTTGTGTGTGCGTGCGTGCGTGTGTGCATGTGTGTGCAGGCATGCGTGCGGGCATGTGTGTGTGTTTGTGTGTGTGTGTGTGGGCATGCGTGCAGGGGTGTGTGTGTGTGTGTGTGTGTGTGTGTGTGTGTGTGTGTGTGTGTGTGTAAAACAGAGTTGATTACATTCATACACCACCTGACCTGACTTCCACTGACCAGTAGTGGTGGAATGAAGCTGCATAATATTCCCATATACAATACCCTAATACCAGCCCTGGAAAAGACAGTCAATAATACTCTGATCTGATGTGTAAAGTACAGTATTGGTTTCTATTTTCAATATGACCTAGTTTGAATACAGCCTTGGTTTATGGTGTCTCTCAACTCAATGCCAGTCAGAGCTTCTCTCTGAAGGACTATACTCATGTTGTCACATCAACCCCTCTGCTCTGTTCTGCTTATATGCACTGCTGGCACTACCTTCAGGGGCTATTTAGGGGGATCTTTTGCGATATTGGACTGTATTATTGATGGAAAATAACCCTAACCTAATGTGTCCGGCTCCACCCAACATTTTTTCCCCCGTCAACAAAGGCATATCTATAATCTCTAGGAACACTACTTACCTCGCTATCAAATAAATGTCTGAACGCAACTTTTGTCCGAACGGCACCACAATCCTGCCTAGTTAGACAGCGGGCTGCTTCACTCAACACTTCCTACCATGTAATCTACCACTGTCTGTACAGCAGGAATGTGGTGCGGTTAGGACAAACGTTGCATTCAGACATTTATTTGACAGCAAGGGACACATTTAACCTTAAAACTGGTAAGTAGTGTTCCTAGAGATTCTAGATATGCCTTTGTTGATGGGATTTTTGTTGTTGTTGGGTTAAGGCCCACACATTAGGTTAGGGAATGATGTGCAACCAAGGGAGTCCATAATACAGCCCCACATCCCTAAAGACTCCAGAAGTTGCCCCTGAAGCTGAAACCTGCCAGATGATCAATTGAAATAAGGTGTGTTACTTACGGACTTACTTGGTTAAATGAAGGTTCCATAAAGTTTTTTCCTGACCATTCATGTGACATGTCTCTCCTCAGATGTCGGCCATTGAGAACATGGCGGAGAAGCTTGAGACGTTTGGTTCGCTTAACCCGGAGTCAGGTGACCTGATGCGCTCCGTCCCCTCCATGTTTGACTTCCGAGCTCCGCCCACTGCCCTCCCCGAGACGCTACTGCGGAAGGGCAAGGAGCGCTACACCTGCAGGTAACCATGGAAACCGTTTACTCGCAAATAGTACCAGAGGTTGTTTTGGTTTTGTCTTCACTATATGTCATCTCTGGTTTTGGCCTCGTGACTTTCTGATTGAAAGTCCCATGGTTGTGCTCAATTCCTATTTCTATACTTCTAAATTCATGAATTGAATTGAATTTGATTAAATTGAATTGAATTGGAATAGACCTTAAACCTGAAAAGGACATATGTCCTTGAGTGTATGGCCTATTTCCATTCCATGTCCTTGAGACAAACATTTTGTTCATTTCCATGGCTGGCCAGTGTCAACCCTTTGAGGTGACTGTGTGTGCTGTGTTACTCAGTGAGGGCCGTGCTTGGCCCCCTCTCTCTCCCACTGTTTACCCAGGGAGTTGGCCCTGATTAGCAGATTAATACGAGAGGCTTTGGGGCCCCGGCGGCGCTTTGATCTAACTCTTTGCTGTGTGTGTGGACAACACCCACTCTCTGCACCTACCCACTGCTACGTTATACACATACGCTTACTCACACACATTCCATTAGCTTCAAGTGCTGAGTGTGGGAGTGAAATTAATATTAAAATAGCTATAACACATATAACACAAAATAACCATAACACATAACATGCTGTATTTTCTAAGAGATGTCGCAGACATTTTAATACATTTTCTGCTGGTAATTTGAATCTAAGATGAATGGTGACACGAGGTGTTCTCTGCCCATCAGATACTGCGGTAAACTATTCCCACGGTCTGCCAACCTGACCCGCCACCTAAGGACACACACAGGAGAGCAACCGTACAGGTAAGTCACACACACACACACACACGCGCGCGCGCACACACACACACACACACACACACACACACACACACACACACACATCATGTGCTAAACATACCCAGCCCTAAAGAAGGGTCAGCCGTAGGATGAGGGATGTGGGAAAAGGGAGTGTGATCATGCTGTGCTGAAAGGATGATGTCCCTCTAACACTCCTATAACGTCAGTTCGTCTCACCCCACGAGCGCAGACAATACTCAATAAAGACAGGACAGCTTTTTCATTACAGTATAAGTCATCTGTTAATGTCTGTCAGATAGACTACACACATTTTCACACAGACACACAAAGACCCATGAAAAGAACACAAAAGCACACAATCATAAACACATACACACACTTTCTCAGAGAACATGATCAGGCACACACCGAGTCCTCCCAGACAGCCATCGTTCATTTATCAGACCCAGTCCGCTGCTACACGGATATTTTCCCAGAGAATTTCTGTCCATAGTTATGGGCAGCATTCTTGTGTGTTTTCCTACGCCATTAAAAGCCTGGAACAATTACCATTCTGCTAAATAATTTGCCTGATGAAAAATGGTGTCCGACGTCTGGTTGACAGGAGGGGGGTTTGAACTTGAAGATGGGGGGAGGGTGTGACAGGGAGAGGGGAGGGGAGAGGGGTAAAGAAGGAAGTTTGGTGAAAAATGGGGGTGATGAGGAGCACGGGCAGATGTCCAGGGGTAGCAGCTGGAATAATGACTGTGATGTCGGAGGGGGCGACTCGGAGCACACACACACACACACACACACACACACACACACACACACACACACACGCACACGCACACACGCACACACAGAGTACACAATCCAGGGGAGGCCAGTTGACCACAGGGGAGGCCATCAGGCCTCTGCAGCAGCCTGATAGATTGAGCCTCTACCCTCTGGCACGTCATTAAAGATCTCTGCGGAAGATAACAGGGCGCCCCTGAGGGACGGCCAATTGAGCAAGCTAATTCCAGCTAGAAGAAAAGATGTAATCATCTTGTATAATTTTGCATGGGGGGGGGGGGGGGGGGGGCTACGCTCAAACAGATGTGGAGGGGGCTAGGCTCGAACAGATTTGTTGCATGCCTGTTTTGTGCTGGCAGGAGATAAGAGACAGAGCTGGTTTCACCTTGAATGAGCTCCTCCATCATGTCTGAGAGAGAGAGAGAATGGGGGATGGCGGGGGCTGTCCATGAACACACGTATGTGTTTGTGTGTGTGTGTGTGTATCATTCGAATAGTGGAGATTGTTAAAGGAATACTTCAGAGTCAGATGAACTCATGGAAAACATCTGTATGTCTCTGCATCCAGTATGAAGGAGGTTAGAGGTAGTTTCGCGAGCCAATACTAGCTAGTGTTAGTGCAATGACTAGAAAGTCTATGCTATCTACTAGCATGCTAGCAGTTACCATAGACTTCCAGTCATTGCGCTAACACTAGTTAGCAACTTCTCTCTGCACACAGAGACATAGAAATTATATCTGGCAGGTAGGAGCGTTGGGCCAGTAACCGAAAGGTTGCTGGATCGAATCCCAGAGCTGACAATGTAAAAATCTGTCATTCTGCCCCTGAGCAAGGCAGTTAACCCACTGTTCCCTGGGTGCCGATGACGTGGATGTCAATTAAGGCAGCCCCCCCCCCCCCGGACCTCTCTGATTCAGAGAGGTTGGGTTAAACGCAGAAGATACATTTCAGTTGAATGCATTCAGTTGTACAACTTACTAGGTATCCCCTTTTCCCTTTCCCTTACTAGTTCATCTGACACTGGGAAGTAGACGAAGGGCTTCATTGTCAAAACCGTGAAGTATCCCTTTAAGGCCTATGTCTTTCTTTACTTGTATTATTTTACTGTATCTACTCTAGCATGTGTGTAGTGTATTTGTATTGTTCCACATGAGTCCCATCTGTTTTGACCTTTGACCTCTATGAGTGACCCCTACCTATCTGTCTCCTCAGGTGTAAGTACTGCGACCGCTCGTTCAGCATCTCCTCCAATCTGCAGCGCCACATCCGCAACATCCACAACAAGGAGAAGCCCTTCAAGTGTCACCTGTGTGACCGCTGCTTCGGCCAGCAGACCAACCTGGACCGTCACCTCAAGAAACACGAGAACGGTAACCTCTCAGGTGAGAGAGCCTCTCAGTCAGTCAATCAATCAAATGTATTTATAAAGCCCTTGTTACATAAGTCGTTGGTTACAAAGTGCTTTACAGAAACCTAGGAAATGAACCTGTGTAGTAGCAGTGTACTTACATCCAGTAACTTGCAGGTGCAGGATGTCATGTAAAAAATCTTCCCAGCGTGAAATAGTTCCCAGTCGCTATGATTGTGACGTCAGGTAGTAAAATGTCTCACAGTGTGAAAATGTTCCCAGCTCTTTATGTGGATGGCTGAGCTCGTGCCACGTCTCTCTCCCTCACCCTCGCTCACCCTTGATTTAGCTCGCAGGTCGAGATGGCTTGTTCTCAGAGGTGTGCAGTTTGTAAAGCTAAATACACAATAATTATGTCATGAAAGAAAGACAGGTACACGTTTTAATGCTCCCGCAGTTTTATTGTGGGATGTTTCAAACCTGACAAACTCTTTGGGGTCCAAGCGTTGCGCAATAAAACTGCGGGAGCATTCAACAGTGTGTGTGTATCTATCTTTCTTCAAATTAACTGGTGACCAACAAAACTGCTGATGATTCAAATATATTTATGTGCTGTGTGAGCACTCACTCACTCAGCCTCAATTGCCTCCGTAAATTCTCCAGCCGTTTAATGTAATTTACTTACGGTTAAAGAAAGCATTTGGGGAAGCTAAGAAATGAGATGAAATTAATCTGTCGTCCGTCTCTACGACAACACCATACCGTTGTGCTCTGAATGTTCGACGACTCGGCAGCTTTTTTCGGCGGTACAAATCATCGCTGGTTGAGTGTGATAGGTAGCTCTGCGTCGCAGCAACCCCCCGAATCGCATCAGAAATGTGGAGGCGAGCAGAAGACACCTGGCCAGACGCCCATCGTAAAGTTCTGGTTGGGGAGCTAGTCTAATTGATCAGATACATTAACTTATTAAAGCAAATATTGGCATTGCATTCTCTGGAAACCTAGAGACTTGTACGTTTGGTCCCATCGCTGTCTGAGCTCCTAGTGTCAATATAATATTGGTTTGCTTAAATATATGCTTATTATACTCAACCGGGTACTATATTGGGGATGAGTACTGCCAGGAAAAAACAGACTGGAGTACAGGGTTAGGGTCTGCCATATCAATTCCGGAAGTACACAAAAATTCAAATTCTAAATTGAACTGAAATGAAATGGAACAATTGACCTCAACCCCGCAGTAGCTTTACTTCCGGGTAATAAGGCCAGTGTAAGGGTGCTATTCCGGCAGGCCTTGGTCCAACAGCAACAGGAGATTCACTACATACTGGAACACTGGTGCCCCATACAGGCCAGTGGGGGATTGGTTTCTCGTCAACTATCTGATTCCAAATAGTTTCTTGTCATCCAAAGGGAGAATCCAATGGGGCTGTCACTGTGGTCTTAATTGTATTCTTTTGATACTAATATTCAAACGGACTGATTAGAATTGTCGTCTTTCTGTAGGCACGGCTGCGTCCTCCCCTCGGTCAGAGCTGGACAGCAGCAGCGCCATCCTGGATGACAAAGAGGACTCCTACTTCAACGAAATACGAAACTTTATCGGCAACACAGGCCAGAACCAGCCGTCCCCTGACCATTCTGAGGAAGGGTAAGTCATGTGTTTTGTCTAGATGTGTGTGTGAATGTACATGTACTATATGTGTGTGTGAATGTACATGTACTATATGTGTGTGTGAATGTACATGTACTATATGTGTGTGTGTGTAAAAAAAAAAATGCTTTTACAAACAGTACATGCATTCATCATTCATCTTATCCTCTGTAGCACACACACACATGCGCATACACATGCACACACACACATGCACACACACACGCACACAAACGAGAGGCCTGCTTTTCTGCAGTACATATTCAGTGCTTGAGGCTAAACAGGGAGACGATTATAGACAAACATGGGTGGACACGGCCTCTCTGTGCTGGGCTGCTACGGCATTCTGATGCACTTCAGCCTTTATTAATTTCTGTGTGCGTACGTGTGTGTGTGTGTATTAATGAACATGTCGCCCAGGGAGGTTCGAAGCAATAAGCAATCATCACTGACGACATCTGGGATAATTACCACATTTGGAAACGTGCTGGAGCTTTTCACAACTGTTGACTTTGGGCCATGCATGTGCACCGGTATCGGCCTTGCATACAATTATGTCTGATGATTATGCAAATGAATTTTCTTGTAAAACTATGATCAACTTCAGGATAGCGGTCGGCTACAGGTCGGCGGGCTTATTTTTACGTGCCTTGGGTTTGATCAGGGAGGTAGAGATAGAAATCTTTGACTTTCTTTTGATTGTGTAAAAAAGGGGTTGTGGATGCAGGCTTTGGAGCGTCAGTGAGATGTGGGGGGGGGGGGGGGGACCTGCAGCCCGTGAGCGACTTGCTCCCACATCTGGAACCAACATGTCCGCCGACAGGAAGAAAGTCGGAGAAGGTGGGGTCAGGGGGTCGGCCCGTGTTTCCTTTCAAAGTGCGGCGCTCCTGACTACTTATGATAGATACTTTATCCCCAGCAAATTACCACGTTTGAACGCGTAATTAGCGGATCTGTTTTCTTAATCACGGAGGCTCTGGTCTGGGCCGGCGCTGCTGGTCTCGCTATGCAGTGCGTTGCGATGTCGACAAGACATGGCAACTACCGCCTTGGCAGCCCTGGGCCTCTCCCAGTCCCACCCAGGGGGCGCGTTGCTTTTCAACTCTGTCCAATTCCCGCTATAATCGCCCCAGTCTGATAAACGCTAGAGATGGATAGCAGATAGCAGATTCTCCCCATTGTGCTAAAATATGCAATTATTCTCCCACTCCTTTTCTTCTCGACTCATTGCAAACTCAGTTTTTCTTCTCCTTCAAATAGATCATTTACTGGACTCTATCACGGTCCTCTAATCTACGAGGCGATTTTGGCGGGTGTATAACGAGGGTCCGCAGCCAGACTTTGTGTGCTAGCCTCTTCTAGAAACATACATAGTTGGGAGCTGACGAGAGACATCCCAGAGTGTAATTAGTGAATCAGTCTTAATGTGGTTCCAGATGATTTACCAAATGGTGGTTTCCTGAGGCTGTAGAGACAGTGGACAGATTAAACCCCAGTCAGGTTTTGATAGCTGGGCCTTTTCTCCCCGTGGGGACCAAGGAAATGGGCTGCTTGGCAAGGCCCTCATAACTCTCCCAACAAATGGGCCTGTCAGCTAAATATTTTGCCTATTAGATGAATCTGAGATAGTAGGAAAATAAACAACGGGAGAGACCGAGCGGTGCTGTTAAGTGCTGCAGCGATCAGCGAGACGTTCATAGAGCCCGTGCCCAGAGGGGCCCCCGAGACGCGATGACAAACGGGATTCCCACTCTGCCTCTCTCTGCCCCAGCTCAGCTGCCATGGCTCGCTCCGCTCCGCCCTACGCTGCTCTACCCACTCGCTCTCTAGCCTCTCTCTACTCCCATTGTTCACTCAGGAAGGAGGGACTCTTACAGGGACTGACTGGCCAAAATATACAAGACCACAAGACCACATTTCATTGTAAAGTTTTATGTAAGAATGAGTGTGTTAGCCTTGTATCCATAAGTGTATGGTGCATGGCAATGATAGAAGAGTATAATTGGCTTCAGCAAGTACAACATGGCTAAGCGTGAGCGTGTATATTGCTTATGTAAAGTTTTTGCAGTACTGTGCTAGTGATGTGCTAGGTTTTACTCATGTATTTCCTGGTCTCCGCTCCTAGATTGAACGGTGGTCCTTTCGAGGAGGAGAAGCCCCTGGTGGCCAGCCATGGGTCACGTGACCTGGAGGAGGAGGGGGGGGAGGTTGGCGCCGAGGAGGAGGAAGGGGAGCAGAGCAACAACGCTGACGGGAAACCTAGGGACGAAGCTCACCCCGGCAACCTAGATGGTGACATCCTACACAACGAAATAGAACTTGACGGCCCTAGCGATTTGGAGCTCAACTGCAAGACTTCCCCAAGGAGGTAAGAGTTGTGGGGATTAGCCTTCACCATAAATATCTACTCACGCAACTATGTAGACCAAAATATATGGACACATACGCATATGTACCAATCTGAGACACTGTGACAGTATATTGCCATTCTTTAAACCCCCTGAAGGGATCATTGAACCGAATTGAGTTGAGTTGAGTTAGTTCAATTTAATTTATTTAAGTTTAGTTGAGAAATTGAGTTGAATTGAATGTTGACAGGGATTTGGTTGTCTCCCTCCTCTCCAGGTATGAGGAGGAAGAGGATCAGAGTAGCTACTCTGCGCTGGATCACATCCGTCACTTCTCTGACATGCATAAGATGGAGGACAGTGAGTTCAGCGATGGGGACAGCACCTCCTTTGGCTCCCCCAGCCTGCCTGAGGCTGTCAAACAGCCCCTGTACAGGAAATCCAAGTCCCAGGTAAGTGTGTGTTTGTTGTGTGTGTGTGTGCGTGCCTGTTTGTGTGACATGTAACATGATAATGTATGAAAAAGTATAAAAATGTATGCAATCAAATCACTACTTTAAGGGGGGGTGTATATGTGCAACCGTGTGTGTGTGCTCATGCATGTGCGGTGTATTTGTGTGAGTGTGTATCTACACTTTAGGTGTGTATTGGAGTTAACCTGTCACTCTCCCTCTCCCCAGGCGTACGCCATGATGCTGTCTCTGGCTGACAAGGACGCACTCCACCCAGCCAACCACACACCAGCCACCATGTGGCACAGCCTGGCGCGGGCCGCTGCTGAGTCCAGTGCCATCCAGTCCCTCAGCCATGTATGATGCCGCGATCCCTGACCCCTAACCCCCCCGACCCCGACCTATCGCACTGAGAGGCCTTGGGGTCCGTCAGCGGGGCCCCTGGCCCTTGGCCCGTCACAGACTGCTGAGCAGAACCACGGCCCATCTGACTGCTGAGCAGAATGCCTTACACACGTGCAGGGTCACCGTCCACAGAGAACCGCCCAGCCCAGCCCTCCAAGAGATCCAACAAACATCCCTTCTGTGACCTTAAATTGAGTCAGTATGTTTAATATCAACGACAATGATGATGATAGTGATTATTGACTATGGTGATGAAAATAACAATGGTAAGTAATAATAGCTGTATTTATTCTGTTGAGTTTTTATGTTTTGCACAGCAGCGGCAGCTGGTAGGAGGGATGATGGAGATGGTTTTGTTAGATGTTACATTGCTAGAGCGTTTCATGTGTCCACTCAGCTGAGAACAGTCTTCCTCAGTGTGAAGTCGGTTGTATTTAGAGAACCCATTCGGGACCGCGGTCCAACCACGGTTGGATATGTGTACAGAGTACAGACCCTACCTAGCCCTACCTAATCTTACCAGGCCACACCTAAGCATCCATAGCTCCACCTAGAACCTCATAATCCTACCTAGACCTACCATGCCAGCTACCTAACCTCACATGGCCACTCCTAGTATACCTGGCCACTCCTAGCATACCTGGCCACTCCTAGCATACCTGGCCACTCCTAGCATACCTGCCCACTCCTAGCCTTCCCAGCACCACAGCTTCAGACCTTCTCAGCTGAATTGGAGTATCAGTGAAATACGTTATGAGAATGATTCCCTTTAACCCCTGGATATAAACAGGTGTTTTCCCATCAACATGTACTTATATAAATGCTAGGATACTTGGAAGGGTGGGGCTGAGTAAAGACTCGGGTCCAAATGAACTTCACCTCTCCAAGAACGATGGTGCTACAAACGCATTACGACACGATTGTTGATGAACGAAGAACAAAATAAAAATTGAAAACGGAGAAAAATCGGACTGGTTTCACAACCCAAGAAAGAGTTTGCATAGCTGCGTGTGTCTGCACAATCACAGAACTGTACACGAGTGTCTGCAAACTGCGGCTCTGAAGCTGCACTCGGTCCCACCCTGCTGCACTCTCTTTGAAAGGATCTAAATAGTTTGTCATTTTAGTGGAAGTAAAAAAGAAACCACAATCTTTTTTTTTTACTCTGAAAAAGTAGCAAGTGCTGAATTATAATTGTTAAACAGTAATAAGGGCATCTCTCCTCCTTCCCGAAACCCCAAACTCATCGTAGTCGGCCAACGATACCACTAATTAGCCTAAATGCTAGTTGTTAGCTACCCCCTTCCTTGTGTGTCTTTCATTTTTTAGACAATCATGTTTTCTTGTGTTGTTTTTTTCTACATTTTTATTGTTGTTGTTGATGTTATTGCTGTTGTATGTTGAGAATTGTATTTATTTCTTGGCAAACTGTAGTTTGTTTACTGAATAGCACTGCTCTTACCCATAGCGAAGGGGAGATTCCTCGCTGGGGCCTACTCCAGAACTCAATGGGGTTTGTAGATGACGTTTGAGTGCCGGATAGTATTAAACATACCATTCACTCTTTATTCTTCTAATGAAACTGGTTGATGATGAATAGATATTACTTCGGGTTTTTTTGTACAACAATTTATTGATTCAAATGTAAATGGAAAAAAACAAACATTATAAAGACATGAACAAATAAAAAGATGCCAGGTATAATTTCTTCATAATCGCATGATTGGTCTTCATAGATCTGTATCTGGCAGTTTTCTACGGTGGTCTGCAAGCTTGTGTGACGTTCAGTCCATGTTAATCCCTTGTGCCAAACCTATAATAAATTACAGATTATATTCATTTATCCTCCCATTTTGAGGGACCAGATTGTTTGTTTTAAGTCGTTGTTGTTTTTGTTTATAATCCATTTAAAAAAAGTAATCAGCAAGTTGAGGTACTTTGTTTTAATGCTTTCTACAATGTAACTGTAATGCAATTGAATTCAATACTGTGGGAGGATCAACTAAGAAATAAAGGACTACAATGTGGATTAAATGGGTGCTCTCGCTTTCTCTTCCTCTCTCTGACTCTCTCTCCTTGCCCCCCTCCCTCCCTCTTGTCCAGACAGTGTGTTAAAATAAGAGCTGGGAGTCAGAGAGACACCTGGCCCTTTCTCCTGGCTCTCCCAGGGCCTCCGAGTGTGAGATAACTCTGGTCCCCCCTTTCTTCCCAGGCCATGGCACAGAGAGCGACATAGACAGAGGGAAAGAGAGACTGAGCCAGACACAGAGGGAGAGAAAGAAACTGAGATTGAGCCAGACACAGAGGGAGAGAAAGAAAGAGAGATTGAGCCAGACACAGAGGGAGAGTAAGAAAGAGAGAGAAAGAGAGGCTGAGGGAGAAGCGTAGTGTAGTGGAAGCGGAGGCAGGAATGTGTCCTCTTTATTTGGGGCCATGTTGTGGGCCATGATGGATGAGGTGGGGAGATGTGATGACCTGGCTCATCGCTCAAACGCTCAATAAGACTTCCCATCCTGCAGGCGTCCCTGTCAGAACCCCCCTTGCCCCTCCTCATCCTTCCCACACCCCCTCTGTCACGGCTCGCATTTGTGGGCGGACATTGTGGCTGAGAAGCCCCACTCACGTCCATTGTCCAGTCCATGAGTGGGGTGTGTGGGGGGTGAGGAGGTTTTTGTTGGGGGGGCTGACAGTGGCTATCCCAAGCCCTGACTCTCCAACACATTTACAGTGGCTCTCACCAAGCCTAATGGATGGGATGATTTTTTAAGCGGGCCTCGTCGATCAGCCCCGCCGTTCCGTCAGTCCTCCTCCGCGGGGCGTCCAGCTTTGATTAGGTCACGGCGGGTCAGGCAGCGTTGATGAGGTCAGTGTGGGTCGTCCAGCATTGATGAGGTCAGCCTGTGCGAACGGTGCAGGGTCATAATGGAGTGGAGGTGATAATAGCCTAGAGTATAGGAGGCTTTAAGCTGTATGGACCATTACTGACCTGCCTCACCACAGGGTAACGACACACCCTGTACTACGCCCTCTGCTGGAGATTATAATAATAACAACTTAAAGACGTGCTCCGGAAGCGACTGGATCTGTCAATGTGTAGTTCATACATTCATAATCTAGAAGTAGAATTACTGTCTTGAGCTCCTTGCCATTTGAGTCACAGCCAGCAAGATGCACACAGAGCAGAGAGAGTGAGAGGGAAAGAGAGAGAGACAGATGAGAGCACGACGTGTTGCACAGATATGTCGTAGTACAACATTTTTGGGGACCCGTTTTGTCTCTTGAGCACTACTTTCAAAACTACTGGCTAAAAAGTATGCAACTCGTAAGGAGAGTCTCTTTAAGTATTTTCAATCCCATGCTCAAACGCTAAACTAAGATACTTGTCATTGTAAAGAGCACTAGCCAGGCAATTATATCACCAAAGTCGAACCCATAGACCAGAGGGGCCATTTCCTATTGAAATAACTCCAAATTATTAATTGAAAGTAGGGTAGTGTGTGTATGAATGTGACTGAGAGTGTGTGGGCAGGGGGTGAAGGGGGCATGGGTCCTGGTTTGGCAGTGTACCCTGTTGGGCTCCTCAGCATTGCTAATTTGATCATTGTGGATTAGCACATGCCAGTGTCACCCATGCCTCGGCTCACACTTAATCCACACACTGAGACCCGTTATTACCACCATTATCCCACAGCTCCACATAAAGACCTCTGTGTGTGAGTGGGGCTGGCAGGCTCGAAGGGACACTGTGTGTGTGTGTGTGTGCGCACGTCTGTGTGTGTCTGTGTGTGCATGTGTG
The DNA here is from genome assembly GCF_013265735.2 of Oncorhynchus mykiss. Classification (NCBI taxonomy): domain Eukaryota; kingdom Metazoa; phylum Chordata; class Actinopteri; order Salmoniformes; family Salmonidae; genus Oncorhynchus; species Oncorhynchus mykiss. Next base: position 14,530,493 of record NC_048591.1, on the reverse strand, counting down.
TATTTACCCAAGCTGGGGGAACACAGAAAAGCAGTGTGGATTAGTTCATGTGATCTGGTTTATTTAATTGCAGTGTGTGTCAGAGAGGCAGGGTTTGTGGTGACTCCATGGGGTGTGTGTGTCAAGTGTATGTGTGTCTGTGGGCGTAGTAGTGGGCTGTAGCGGTCCACTCCTCAGTAGGGCTGGGAGCCAATCAGCTAATGGGGAAGCTGGCAGAGGCTCAGAATCCATCGGGCCTCATTATGGCCTCACCACCCTCACTCCTCTCTCTGCTGCCACTGCCACCCGTCCAGTGGGCCCTTGTGTGGCACACTGCCACCCGTTCACTGGAACATACATCAGGCCCCAGAGAGAGAGAGAGTCGAGGGGCTGTCGCAGCTGGCTCTCATACTGATTAATTTGGCACTCCAGCTGACTCAGATGCCGGGGGAAACATTGTTGAAGAGGAAGGCATGGGGGTGTACAGTACAAGGGGGGTGGAGGGTGAGGGGCGTGGGGGTATGGAAAGGAACATGATTGCTGGCTTTCAGTTGGTATCAAGCGACAGCCAAAAAGGGGGAACTCCAACAAATCATCACACTGAGTTTTTGTCTGGTTTCTCAATAGTTTAATAGTGGTAACACCCCCAGTGTTTCCCTACATCCCTGGGTACTTGTGTAGTGAAGGGGTAAGCCAGCCACCCAGCCTGGTCAGCCTACAGACAGGACAGCCTACCCAGAGAGCCTACCCAGAGAGCTGCTGATCTCCTTAAGACTCCTGGTGGTTTCATTACGCTACTTGTTTTTCTCCCAAGGGGCTATGGGTCATTAGTGTTATTGATGGGGGCCCAGTGGGGGCCAGCTAGGGGAATCAGCTAGCAGAACAGGCCATGGAAACAGGCTAGGGGAACAGGCCAAGAGAACCGCCATGCACATGATTTTAATATGACAAGTCTTAATCAGGGCAGGCGTGTTAGAATAACCACTTTGAGTTTGTTGTTGACATCCTCTTGGAGTTATTGAAAATCGGACACAAAAACCAAGACAACCAGTCTGTGTGCGTCCCAAATGGCACCAGAGCCCTTGTCAAAAGTAGTGCACTATATAGGAATTAGAGTGTCATTTGGGACAGAGACTATTATTCAGAAAAAAATGTATTCAGACATCCCCTTTACACATCCCTATCACACTCACACAGTGGTCTCTTGGTCAGGTAGGGAGAGTCAAGTTTATTAGTACAAAGTCTTGTTTTTTGCACCATGCTCAGCGCCATCCAGTGGTGGACATAGAACAAGTGCACCAAACTCGGTTTCAGATCCATTCACTTGAGCCCCGATTCCGACCCGAGTTAAAAAACACGTTAATGGAATGTTATTCCCTTTTTACGCACTTTTCTTCCTTATTCTGACCTTGAACTTAAGCATGAGAACAGCATGCTATGCACACTCCTTCAGGGTGGAGATGTAAGATGTATCAACATGACATGTATTGCGACCACTTTTCCACAGTGAAGCAGGCTATAAATAGATGTGCCGTTATTCAGAATTTTTGATTGTGCTCTTAATAATTTGCGCGGATGACATTTGAACACCCAAACTATAGGCTTCTGTAGAGATGAACTAGCGATTCAGACCGCTTTAATTATAACCTATGCCCAGGTTTTATTTGACAATTTGTACCATGTTAAATATTAGTCACTATCGGGAGCCACGGTCAGTAATACCCACATACATTTATAACTGTCACTTAGGTGTTAGTTTTCTTCCATTTGTAGTCTACATTCTGCATCATTCCATTCCGTTGACCTTTCTTTCCTCTGTCACGTCTGTGTAGTTGTTCCTGAGGGTCACTAACATTACTGGATCATATTAGGCTAATGTTGGGACATGTAGCCTCTATGAATCATTATGGAACTCAGACCACAAGTAGCAGGTTAAACCTGGAGCCTGGCGATGGTTCATGACGACTGGACCTTTGTCACACAGTTCCATGAACAGTGATATTTGGGGTAGATTAATAGGACTTTTGTCAACTTTTTTCCACCTTGCAATATTTCATGGATGTTAACTTGAATATGACACATTTCATCATGAATCAAACCACTGTATTTTTTATTCATCAACATATTTTGTGAGTAAAGGCTCTCCAAACCTGTTTTTGTATTATTCATACATACTTTACTAACCCTAAAAATGTCTAAATAATCTATGAGATGAGTATTTTTAAATCTACCAGTTGGTGCTGAAACAAAGACAAAGACAAAGATGCATAGATGGCATTCTATCATTGATCCGTATACTCTGAACCGGTTCTCTCCATGTATTCTAGTCTGTCAAAAAAAACCATTGAATTAAAAGGTACACCATATTTAAAGGGATGGCTTAATTTAACATAAATGCACTGAAAACCCTATTGAATGAAAACTCCACGAGAAAATACGCTGACCAGCAAGTGGGAGGGTTTTCAGCAGTTGAATTACATTTATTCAGTGTGCAAGTGAACTACGCCTGCAAAGCCTGTTATGCAACTGCATAAGGTAAGTCTTAATAACAACTACAGAAAAGTCCAAAGGCCTGCGTAAGGAAGGCGTAATTTTCTACGTCGGAATTGTGCCCTAGAATTTCACACTTATGCGGATTTATTATCATCACACGGCCTTCTTGATTCAAGTCAGAACATTCAGTTGTTGGAGTAGATATTGTGGGTTGATAGTGATAATAATTAAAGTAAACTACACTCATTGTCAGACTAGAACAGATAAATAAACAAAAGGAAGCCTTTGCATCCCTTGCTTGGTGTTAACAGTCAGAGTGTGGAGAGTTCCTAGATACCCATCTTTTAGCAGGCTTGACATTTCACATTTATTTTCCTACGCAACAACCAAACAAATGGCGCAGGACGACACGTTAAAATGATTTCCGCTGGTGATTTATCGGAGCCGCTTGTTTTGTCCGTTCCAGTTCAAACAACTTGCCCTCGTGTGATCTGACTGAGCACAGAGGGAGAGAGAAGTAGGCTAGTAATCTTGACGACAGCGAAGTGATATAAATCGCTCTTTGCCGAGAGAGTGGAGTGTATGCTTAATTACAGCGAAAAAGTACCCAGATGCGATCTTACCTTGCAACGGGCTATTTCATCGCCGGTTTCCTGCCTAACCCTCCTCCTAACCCCCTCCTGCTCTGATCACCCTCACTCGGCCATGAAAACCCTTCTCCCACCATGACCACAGTGCTGTGTGGTGTTCAGGCCTGGCACAGTTTAGCACAACAGCCCAGCCCCTGTCTAGCCCAGAGAGATCACAGAAGGTCTGTAGTGAAGGGGTAGCAGTATGGTGGGTTGGGGGATGATAGGTGGGGAAGGGATGGAGACTTGTAGAGGTAGGGGTGGGAGGTAGATCAATGATGTGCAGGGAGCCCTTTAGTGATGGAAAGGAAGAGGTGGGTAAAATATGGGATTAGGGTTGAGGAGGATGGATATGATATGGGATTAGGGCTGGCGATGCAGGGTTATACTGGGGGTTGAGAGGTGGATTAGAGATGGGGAGAGAGCTGTGTGATGGAAAGGGTTGGGTATTAAAGATGAAGAGGTGGATAAGGGCTGGGGAATAGAGCCCTCTGTGGCCACCCAGGTCTGGGAGGATGGATGGCCTCTGTGGGGCTGTTTGACTGGAAACAGGTGTGTGTCATCTGAAGATGAAGGCCCGTCTGATAAACATTATTGGAGAACATCTGTTGCTTGTCACAACACGGGTCCAAGCCGAGCAGCCCCCCATCCATCAGCCAGGAGCTTGGTTTTGCGCTTGCGGCCCAGCTCGCACATCACTCACCCGGGGACGGAGGCGGCCGATGTGGGCTGCCTGGTCCACGCACGGTCCAGACACCTGCCCGGCGGCGGACGCTGGAGACGCTCCACTGCACTTGAGAAATGCCTCGGGGGCGGACGTCCCAGCCCGCCTTCCTCCTCTCCCCTCCACCACGACCTCTGCTATGCTCAAGTGCCACCCCCCCATCACCACCTTCTGACAGGTGTTGTAACAGGTAACGGTCTGGCTTGTTGCTCGCCGCTTGACCTCCCTGGCTGATCAGCAGCGGGCCTGTGCTCCCTGGCCTCCAATCCTCCATCACTGCTCTGTGACAGGCCATCTCGGGACCCCCTCTCCTCCCCCCATCTCCTACCCACTCCACACCCCACTGCCTTGCCTTTCTCTAAGCTCCCAGGCAGAGGACCCAATACCATGCTACACTGCTCCCAGATAAAATGGCCTCTCTCCTAAATGTGGTGATGCGATATTAGGGACAGAAATAACAGACAGATGTACCACATTAGCAAAAAGAGAATTTAAAGGAAAAAATCATGTATCAAAATAGCACCATTTACATAAAGCCTGCCATCAGGCACATAGTACAGTACATGTTATGAGTGGTATGAATTGCAGTATCCTGAGGTACAGTTCAAATGCTTTGTAATATTTTCAAAACCCTTCTACATGAAAATATACTGATTACTTGGCTAAAACAGACTTCTATAGGTCATAGTGGCATTTAACTGACACACTTACAATAACAGACAGTAACAGCAGTAATGAATTGATACGTGGATTTCCTTGATCTGATAGTACAGTAAGTGATCTTATCAAACATACAACCAAAAGCAATTTCAAAATAAAATATATTAACACTTTATGACAAGCAATCAGGCACGCGCTGTCAAAAGAAACCAGTAAAATACAACACAAAATAGTCTCACTGTATACGATATGAGAAAATTACAGAGTGCCATTCAACGGAGAGACAGTACCAGTGGACACTTCGGGAGTGATGGCTGTTGCTCCCATGTCAGTCTGACCAATGACTCTGAGGGTAGGCCATGGGTAAGCAAGAGGAGGGTGCCGGCTTTTGTTCCAGCCCAGCTCTAACACACCTGATTCCACTAATCACCGAATCATGGTCTTTGTGAATCATGTGTGATAGTGATGGTCCGCACACACTGTGCCCCTCCAGCACCGTAGTTGCCCGCCCCTGTGTACTAGGCTGCACAAAGCTGCATTGGGGTGAGGACAGAGACGTTATGAATGTCCAGGAAGCATTTGGCCTGTGGTTAATGACAGGCTAGACCAGTTGACTTGGGGCAGAGGTCCAGTCCTGAGACAATCAGGTAGGGCGCGTTCCAATGTCTACCGCCCAGCAGCACATCAATGTTCCAGGTCCTTGTGTAGCCTGCTCTCTCTCTAACTATACCGGCATTCTGCACCTTTCTGCAGGCTCACAAAAAGCCAATGCACATTTCTCAACCAAATGTGCAGAATACAGGTGTAGACATAAGAATACAATATCTTGTGTGTCTGGTCCAGACCTGAATCACCTTCTGGCTGTATACCTTTGTCCATCTGTCCAACTGTACACAGCCATCCCATGACGCCCCAGGACCCCTGATTGCATATTTAGGGCACCTTGTTCAGTGTTTGAGACATCTGGCGGGGGTATTTGGGACGTCTAGTTTGGGATGTGGGGCCTCCAGCGGCGCTATGAGTGGGAGAGACCAGACGGCCCCTTCAGGGAGGGAGAGAAGCCCAATGCTGGGACCTCTGCAGTCTCTAGTCGTCCTGAAAAGAGAGAAGAGGCAGACAAAAAGACATTTGGCACCTTCTAGAAATCAAAAGCAAATGTTCTTCGCCGTTCGGGGAGTTCCTGGTGTGTTGGGTTGTTTGCTGGTCGATCTGGATGGTCTCCCGTGAGCTGGGCTTGTGGAGGAAACGAAGACAGCTTCAAGCCAGACACCCCGCTGGGTGTGGATTAAAATAACTGTCAGAGGCCGGAGTGTCTATTGAGGGAGACGGAGACACAGAGCTGAAGGCCTGAGCTTGACACACTTACCGATGCACTATTTCATGAAAACCTGGTTCAGCTTTACAGCTCTGGTCCTGGGTGTCTGCTGTGATGGGCAATAGGTATCACTCACTCATCAGGGTGATGTGTGTGTGTCTGTGTTTGCATTTGTGTGTGTGTGTGTGTATGTGTGTGCACACGTGTGTGTATGTGTGTGTGTTTGTTTGCATGCATGTGCGTTTGTTTGTGTATACAGTACCTTCTGTGCATGTGGGGCCCAGCCAGGTAACAGGACACAGGCAGCGGCCGTTACGAGCGTCACACTGGGCCTGATGGGAACACTGACACTGCAGGGAGCAGCCAGGACCAAAACGATCTCCTCCACAGTCTGATGGACAGACAGGAGAGATGGAGAGAGAGAGAAAAAGAATGACAGGAAAGAGAGGAAAGAGTGACAGAAGAAAGACATAAAGTAAGACCGACAGAAAGAGAAAAAGATGGAGACAGCACACAAAAAATAAAATGGCCGATTTAAATACAGTAAATGACAAGTTATTTTTCTATTGGGTAAAGGCCTATAATATATACACAAAAGGCATATCTAAGATCCAGTACTGTAAGAAACAGAGCGCCGTTGCAGGGTAGAGGAGGTCGTACCTTTTTCACATCTCTGTCCAGTCTTCCCCGGGGGGCAGAGACACTGTCCCGTGGCTGGATGACAGGGGGCTCCCCCGACGCAGTCACATGACTGCTGACAGCCCTCCCCAAACCTGCCAACCTCGCACCCTGGGACAGACACACACAGTGAGATACACACACATACACACGTGTACACACATACACACACACACACAGGTCTGTCTCTATTACTTCATTACAGGAGGTAAACTATCTGGCTGTCTTGCAGCTGCTCTGCAGTGCTCAGTGCTCTCCTGTTGGGGCTGAAGTGGGCATGAAGGCCCTCACATTGAGGAGCCCAGAGCAGGCAGGAGGCCACAGAGATGTAACAGGAATGCATTAAACAGCCCGTCTCTGCAGTGGCAGCCAGGAAACACCTGCCTCTCATCAAATAACCACCTCTGCCAACATATGTTCATATTCATACATGCACACACAATACAGTATGTTTGTAATATGCACACACGTATGGCTTTTCTGTTATTAAAGAGAACTGAAGTGCTGACCTTCCTGTCTCTATATGAGAACAGAGTGTGAATCAGATTGTGTGATCTTCTCCTCTGTCATCCAGTACTCACGTCTCTGACACTGGGAACCATGGTAGCCAGGCAGACACACACACCGGCCCGTCACATGATCACATGTCTGTCCCGTTCGGCAAACACACGGACGGGCACAGTTCTGTCCGAAGAAGCCTGAGGGACACACTGGGGACAGGATGACAACACAGGAAAAGGCTTTTTTGTTAGTGTCTCATACAAGAGCACAACCCATCATCACAATCAGGGGCATGTTCAATTGGCATCAAATGTTAGAAAACAGATTGAAACAAGGAGGGACTACCAGTAAGAAACACTCATTTTTTTGTACAATTAATTTTTTTAAACATTGGGTGCCCACATGAACACAACCCAGCTCTTTCATTAGAAATACAGGGTCAGGAGTTTATCCTGGACAGGTCACATGGTGAGGAAAAACTCCCTGCCCTAACTATAATTACAAAAATCCAACGTACAGTGTTCACAAGAGTGTCCGTAGTGTCCGGCCGTGCAGCTGCAACAGCCAGTGAAGCGGTCACATGTCCCGTTGTTCTGGCAGGGACAGTCCAGTGCACAGTCCGGTCCATATTTCCCCTGGACACACGCTGGACAAACAGACATATGGTAGAGACATACAGTAACAACAACACAACACTCACAACCAACATACCTTCTGTCTGTATGTGTACCACAGGTGGCTGGTGGCACATTCATTGTGGAGGACGGGCTCATAGTAATGGCTGTAATGGAATAAATGCAAAGGTATCAAACACATAACGTGGTTTGCATGTGTTTGATACCATTCTATCCACTCCATTCCAGACATTATTATGAGCCGTCCTCCCCTCAGCAGCCTCCTGTGACTTGTAACTGATACTGCACACATTAACAGTGGAATTACCTAATATCAACATAGAGACACACTGTAAACCAGGGATATGGGAAGTTACTGTGCTCACAGTAGTAGCTACAATAGTTTCTACTATTCATAATAACACAAGTCTTCATTGTTTTGTCAAGGCTGTTGGGTCATCAAACATTGTTTCCATGTTGTAACAAAGAGAGTAACAAAACTTTAACTTCAACTAAGCAACTTCAAGAACAGGCAGATTTGTTGACAATACTCCTACAGGATAAACTAATGGAGTACTGAACCACAATTAAACTCCGCTGACCCTTTGCCCTGCCAGGCTACTTTTAACCTAACGTTATACTGGCGTTATCCTGATGTTGTGTTGATGTTATCCTGAGGTTACCTGTCTCACAGCGTGGTCCCATCCAGCCCAGCCCACACCTGCAGCTCCCGTCCCTGGGCTCACACAGCGCGCCGTTCTGACACACACATGTGTTCCTGCACTGCAGGCCATAGCGCCCCCTAGGGCAGGCTGGAGGAACAGCAAAGGCTTTAGATAGTAGTAATCATCATCACAGCACTACCAAGGCCAGTATGACATGTAGTTCTGTTCTTTAGCTACCCAGCCAGCAGTGAGCCTACCACACAGTTAAACATACACACACAAACAGCAACATACAAGCACACGTTTATTTAAGAAACAGTTAATTAGCGAGATGGCAAAGTGGTCTCCCTTGGCAGCGATATAAAAGAATAATCATGTTTCTCTGGGTAATTTAGATTGGGAAAACAATAAGCGAATCACTTTGATTCCCCTGTTTATTTATTTGTTTCCTCGCCAACGCCATCGACACGGAACATGGAAAACGAGCTACTTATAGGTCTCTGTAAACATTCAACACAGGAACATAAGCAGTGGCACGTCCACAGACGTATGGTGCGCACTAGGAGAGCAGAGTGCTTACGAACACCATCGTCTAGAATGGATGGAAACTCCCGTTTGCAGTCCAGAGGAACTGCTGATAAACGGCGAGATTAGGGAAACTCAAGAACCCTACCTCTGTTCTCTAGGAAAATAAGAGCCTCTGATTATTGATACTTTTTTACTGAGGAAATTGAGAATTCGTTAACTAAATACATATTGAAAGCTAATTTGGTTGGTTGAGTTGGTGGATTCCCAGTTGCCTATCAGACTCTGTGTTCTTGATGAGATCATAGCCTGCTACAAACATTTACTGGTGCATGACAAACAGTGAAGGACTGGGACCAAAAGCTGGTCTTTACATCCTCAATGGCCCATAGACATAAGGTTAGTTATGAGGTAAAAGTAATTATTACCTTGATGGCAGGACTGCCCGATTTTGCCTGGGGCGCAGATACACCTCCCAGTCACAGGGTGGCACTGCCCTCTCTCCCCACAGGAACACAGACGGGCACAGTCCTTCCCATAGCGCCCAGCCGGACAACCTGTCAGTACGAAGAAATACATGAAGGCACCATTCCATTGATCTAAAAGTGCAGCTTCTTTTCTTCCTCCCTTCCTTAAAGTAATCAGATTAGGAAAGACTCAACAAGTGGAAGAGGCGAACGCGAGGGCTCCGTCACATCTGTCTAATCATGTCTAGTCCCAACTGTCTTCGGACTGATTCCTAGCATAACACTCTGTATATCTTTATTCTTTATAGAAGACTCTGATTCATAGTCAGAAGATGACTAGTCAAAGACTGTTCCTTTTCACCCATGACAGGTGTGCAGCAGACTTACCAATGCTGCAGTCAGCTCCTAGGAAGCCAGGTGGGCACTCACAGGTCCCTGTTTTAGTGTCACAGCGACCGCCATTGTTGCACTTACATCTGGCCTTGCAGTTTGGCCCATATGATCCCTCTCGACACACTGGGGTAGGGAGAGAGAGAGAAAGAGGCTGTTTTAACATTTTCAAGAGGTTCTCAAGAGCTATTGAATCTCGAGAGTCAATACTGTTGGGTAAACTTGCGAAATGATGACGTCTTGAGTGCTCGCCCGACAGCACTGTAAACAGAATCTTCTCGTTGACCACAACACAACATACTACAGTATAAATGGTAATAGCAAATACAACGTTTTTGAAACAGCTGAAATGTATAGACATTTTTATATATTTAAAATGTGTTTTTATTTAGTTTTGCAACTAACAGCCTGTTACTTTCTGAAATTGTCGCAGTAGTTGCCACCTGTCAGCTGCACTGAGCCACGTAAAACCATGGAAACCCATTCCCCCCACCATTTTTTATTATGTGTCATCTAGAATAAACATTTGACAACATATTAACAATTCCCTATGGGGCTTCGGAAAATATTCACACCCCTTGACTTGTTCCTCATTTTGTTGTGTGACAGCCTGAATTTAAAATGGATTAAGTTGAGAACAAAAAAAATGTCACTGACCAACGCACAATACCCCATAATGTCAATACCCAACACACAATACCCCATAAAGTCAATACCCAACACACAATACCCCATAATGTCAATACCCAACACACAATACCCCATAAAGTCAATACCCAACACACAATACCCCATAAAGTCAATACCCAACACACAATACCCCATAATGTCAATACCCAACACACAATACCCCATAAAGTCAATACCCAACACACAATACCCCATAAAGTCAATACCCAACACACAATACCCCATAATGTCAATACCCAACACACAATACCCCATAAAGTCAATACCCAACACACAATACCCCATAAAGTCAATACCCAACACACAATACCCCATAAAGTCAATACCCAACACACACTACCCCATAATGTCAATACCCAACACACAAAGTGTTATGTTTGGGGCAAATCCAACACATTAGCGAGAATCAAACAGAATAGAGCACAGGCAAAATCCTAGAGGAAAACCTGGTTCAGCCTGCTTTCCACCAGACACTGGGAGACAAATTCACCTTTCAGCAGGACAATAACCTAGTCCACTAGTTCATAAAACACAAGGCCAAATATACACTGGAGTTGCTTACCAAGATGCCATTGAATGTTCCTGAGTGGCCTAGTTACAGTTTGACTTAAATCAGCTTAAAAATCTATGGCAAGACTTGGCTGAAAATGGCTGGCTATCAATGATCAACAACCAAATTGACAGAGCTTGAAGAATTAAAAAAAATAATAATATGAAAATATTGTACAATTCAGCTGTGCAAAGCGTTTAGAGACTTACCCAGAAAGACTCACAGCTGTAATCACTGCCAAAGGTGATTCTAACATGTATTGACTCAGGGGGTTGAATACTTATGTAAATTAGATGTATTATTGTTTTATTTTCATAATCTTTTTACATTTTCTCAATTTTCTTCCACTTTGACCTTAGGGTATATTGTGTAGATCGTTGACCAAAATGACAATTAAATCCATTGTAATGCCAGTTTGTAACACAACAAGATGTGGAAAAGGTCAAGAGGTTGAATACTTTCTGAAGGCCCTGCACGTTTTTATTGATTGCTACTAGGGCTTTGGCGGTCACAAAATGTCGTCAGCCGATGATTGTCAAGCAAATAACTGTAGGTCTCACTGTAATTGACCATTAAGTAACATAAACACATTTAGCATCTCCTGGCTTCCAAACATAGCCTACAAGCCACTGATATCTAATAGTCTAATAAATCCATGTAATATAGCCTACACCATCACAATAAATCCATTATTTATTTTAGACAGGTCTAAAGAAACATGATGTGAAGAAAATGTACTCTTTCAGAATAACAGAATTCCATACTCTGAGTTGTCCTGATCTGGCTATGCCATATGGATGTCAGCTTTAATTTTTTAAAACTAGGCAAGTCAGTTAAGAACAAATTCTTATTTACAATGATGGCCTACCCTGGGCCAATTGTGCGCCGCACTATGGGACTCCCAATAACGGCCAGTTGTGATACAGCCTGGATTTGAACCGGGGTGTCTGTAGTGACACCTCAAGCACTGAGATACAGTGCCTTAGACCGCTGCGCCACTCTGGACTCCACTAGTTCATTTAGCAGACAAGATTTGCTTAGAATTCCATGGCATTATTTTATATTATTTTATAGTATGAAGAATACAATTGAAAAAAGCTGAATAAAATAGAAAGGATATTTTCTCCAAACGATTTGAGGGAGTGCGCACATGCGGCTATTCTGTGTTGATCGGTTAACAAAGAAATAAGTACTCCTATGTGCTTAATTTAGCATTACTAATGTAACTTTAGTTGTTTTACAAACGTTGGGCTATATGTTTTAATTGTTAATACATTGTAAGGCTGCATGATGCAACTCTAATGATGATTTGAAAAAAGTTGCTCTGATTAAGTTAATACACTTTGTCAGTCTCTCATTCACAATTTGAGAAGCACTTGATAATGCCTCAGATTTCCCGGCGGCATCCCCTTTGTGTGGCCATAATGCACCCTAAAAAACCCATGCCTTTTGCAGCCCTTCTCCCTGAGTGCTGCCTGCTCAGAGGCACTTCTCACTCACACCTCTCTCCATCACCCGATCTGGTCTTTCTCACAGGCTACAAGTGAAGACAGACATATCCGGACGCAACTGTGAGCTTCCTTATCCAATTCCGAGGTGCATATTGAAGATATTGGAAGAACTGTCCACGTTTACTTTTTGTCAGCCAACAAGATGAGTACGCTTAACGAACAGCAAAAGCACTAGCATATGTCAAGCTACTATCCCCATAGTACAAAAGTTGTCCTATTATATTCTGTGCGAGAAATAAATATTCCAAACAGTCTGGGACAGCTGTGGGATGCGATTAGATCCCAAATTAATACAACCACTAGCATCAACAAAATGTTTTTATCTGAGGCTTACGCAACAGATCAGAACGTTTAGCTTAAAATGTTGACAAACTATTAGTCTATTTCTTCCCATTATAAGCGCAGCGATGCGTAGGTTATAAGCGTGAATGGTCCATTAGCGTGAAAACACCACTATCAAAACGGACCACAAATGTGATTATGCATGTAATGCTTTTATTATAAAGGTAAAAATGATGCTGAAAATGATCTTCCCCAAACTTGAAACTCACTTGCTGCTCATGTATGCCTACACCCCTTGTAAAGCAGATTAATGTGCTTAATTTTAAGAAGTTATTTGTCCACTTTAGTTGTGATACAAACCTTATCAAAACATATAGGCCTATGGGCTAGGCTGCATGAGGTGATGTCAGAGTGATTAGAGGGACAATGGAGTGCTGAGTACCAGGCAGTTAGCAAGTTTGGTAGGCTGCTAATGATCATCAGCAGCATCAGAGCCTGGAGAAGCCTAATTTCCGTGACTAAACTGTCAATTTGTTACATGCTACATTTCATGCTAACATCATGCTTACATTTGTGTTTGGAGCTCATTATCAGTTATAATGTTAGCCAGCTAAATGTGCATTACCTTTCGCTAAGAGCTCGAGGGGCATCTAAACCTTGAACAATGCCTGATAGCCAATCGCAACCAATTGCATGCAAGCAACAACGCAGCTAACTTGGCTAGTCTTGTCAGTGAGCTAGCTAGCTAGTTGGCTAGGTAGTCTTGTTAGCTTTCATCCCACCTAGCACAACAAAATGTGGAAAAAGTTGAGGGGTGTGAATACTTTCTGAAGGCACTGTATGAGTCTGGAGATTATGTCTAAGGATAACCACACAAAATGTGGTGAATAAAGATGCTTCTGAAGCTTAGAAAAATGTGTTTGCTAGTGGGAAGAGTCTGACTTTCAGGGAAATGGCAGTTAAAGACAAGGGCACTGACTTTTAAATACCGATTTAGACCCAATCACCATCTCTTCAAAGTAGGTTACTGCATATTGTTGCTGCGTATTATTCTTTATGAATTTGGCTTTTAAATGGTGTATTTCAATAGAGTGGGTATGATACACTAACAAACACCTTTTTGACATTTTAATTTGTACTTTTTGAAAATACTAATGTTAATGGACCAAAATACAAATGAATCACCAATCAGAGTTTACAGTTACCACAACCATAAATGAACCCGGAGCTATATTTAGTTTGTCCTGCACGAAGAAACAACGCGCGAGAGAGACAAAAGAGAGAGCGAGACAGAGAAAGTGAGACAGGGGCAGACAGACAAAGACAGACAGTACACTTATTCAAACTCCTGCACACGCATGCACTACAACACTCAACATGGTGTATGTATGCTTGTACATGGATTTCCAAACCCAATCTCTGTTGCAGACATAATATAATGTAAGCACTCACTCACATTCAAATCCCCATTCACACTCAGACAATGCAGTAGTTCACAGACTCAGATACTCACACAAGGGAAGATAAATCTATGAAACAAACATGTTTTTTCTCTCCCTCTCTCTCTGCTGAAACCACAGCACTTACTGAGGCAGCGTGTAGGACAGATAAGAAACCACTCCAGACTAAAGAGGCAATTACAGCGCTGTCATTATGCATGTCTGCCTTCCAAATGCCCTTATCCACCCAGGAGACAAAAACAATGTCTCTTGTTTTACTTGGCAACCCGAGTGTAACGTTTATCAGATGTCTGCTGAGTGTGTGAGGGAGAGGGGGGAGAGGAGAGGTGGGATGGTGTGGGGTGTGTGTGTTTTAAAGAAAGGGTGGTACGTGATAGTGATGTGCTCTTACTCTCCTCACAGCCGTTCCCAGTGAGACCAGCAGGGCAGCCACATGTCCCAGTAACGTGGTGGCAGGACACCCCAGACTGACACTGACACCGCTGGGCACAGGAAGCACCGTAGACCCCAGGCAGGCAGGCTGGGGCACATCAGACACACATTCATCACTAACTAAGGTATATTCACTTTAAACAGTGAATAGTTTGTTATGTGTACAACTGTCTTGTTTAAATAAAGATGAACCCTCCTTATAATGACAATTTGTGATTTAACCACAAACTAAATGTATCTATCTCAGTCCCAGGTATTTATTCAAATAAAACGGATGGATTTTAAAAAGTAACGCAAAAAAATTTTCTACGGTAATTGACCTCTCATAGTAAAACAAAAGAATGCATGACATGATGTGTTGTTTCCAAAGTGGCCCTTTCTGGCCCCTGTCCAAGTCACACTCACGTTTGTCGCACCGGGCCTCTCTCCATCCTGGGTGACATTCACACCTGCCTGTCACATGGTGGCAGCTTGTCCCGTGGTCGCACTGACACCTCTGCTCACACCCTTTTCCATGGAGACCGCCTGGGCACGCTGCAGCACAGACACATGGGTGGTGTTCAGTAGGGAACAACGTAGCAATATGTTTTAGAAACGGTCTGAAAACGAAAATCTGCGTTCTTATTGGACAAGTACAGGTAGGACTTTCCCATTTTATTGTGTTTCAAAACGTTTTCTCCCTTCAGAACATGACCCAATTGGAGGAGGAAAGAGGCATTTGAGTATATCTCAATAGTCATTAGAGGCTTTCTTTCCTCAACTCCTTTCCTTCATCAACACTGATCTGCAAGAACAGGGTAGCAAAAAACATATCTCTACATTGGCTTCTGACAGATTGCTTTCACCGATCCAAAGAGATGAGGTAGGGACCCAGTCTAAACTATTGGGATGCATCCCTTGCATTTGGAAGCAGTGATGTCACAGGTCACCTGTCTGACAGTGCTCTCCAGTCCAGCCAGGGGGACAGCTACACCCCCCAGTCACTCTGTCACATGTCCCTCCGTTCTGACAGCTGCAGGTTTGTGCGCACCCCTCTCCATAGTGCCCCTCCCCACAGTCTAGGAGAGGCAGAGAACAGAGGCCTCAGATCACACAATATATCCACCACGCAATGAGCGGAATCCTAACCAGGAAACCATGTTCCTGACTCTGGCTTTCTAGTAAATCATGCAATGATGTCAATGGGAGTTTTGCACAGTAATTCGATCCCAGGTTAGATTTGGACCAAAGTGAGTACAGCTATGAATGCCCTCACTCCTCTGGTTGATCTGACCTCCAGGGACAGAGGGGGGGACTCACCCAGCTCGCAGGCTGCTCCGGTCCACCCTCTGGGGCAGGAACACTGGCCAGTCACGCTGTCACAGAAGCCTCCATGCTGGCACATACACAGCTGGGAACAGTCCTCTCCATACCTCCCAGCAGAACAGGCTGAACACAGTAACACACACAGACAGAAGTTTAATAAGTGGATGTCATTGTTCAATACGATTCAGACATATAGAAATTATGATTCGGATTCAGTTAGGCTGCACTGAGTTTGTTCTAAAACAACTTACACCGACCAAACACACATACAATAAACAGTGTATTCATACACTCACCAACTGTTGTGATATTTAATCGTAATTGGAATAAAATCGATAATAATCACCCATCACTGTTTTCGGGAATGTTTTACGTAAAGATATTCTGGTAGAAGATAGATTTCAGTTCCATGCAGAGCTCCTTATGTCCTGGGTTAGGTTAAGGTTAGTTTAAGGTCAGACTGGGCCCTATACTGGGTTGACCGATGAGCCACTCACCCTCTTGGCAGCTGGCTCCGGTCCATCCGGCTCCACAGCTGCAGCGGCCGCTGACGTGGTCACAGGTGGCCCCGTTCTGACACTCACAGCTCCGGCTGCAGTTCTTCCCAAAACCACCCTCAGGGCAGGCTGCCTCCCACACAGGACAGGATACACAGTCATATAGTTAAATACAAGTCAGCATTTTATAGCACTCAACATGAAGTGGTCTGCCTGACACAGATATATAAATGTAGGATCTTAATTTGAGCAAGATTGCTACAGGAAGAAAATAATCTTTCAGCAACAGGAAATGTGAATTATTATGTGGATTATAATTAATGGACATTTTTGTAGGGGATGACACATTCTTCATAAGGGAATGTCAAGTCTGAAATTACAAACTTCAGAAGCCTTTTAAAACCTCAAACACACTACAAGTTTAAATATACTGCATTGCAGGAATGTAATCCTGCAACATGGTGATCAGATTTATGTAACGGGAAAAGATGTGGTTTAGCCAATTCCTTTTGTCATTCATTGTCTAACATATACATAAGAATGAAAAGGGACACGATGGAGCGGTTGACTAAAGCACGAACATGCCTGCTCTATGGAGAGATATGGCTTGAATGTACTTGCCTTGTATTTCTTGCTTGAGATATGGCCAATATATATTTTTGCGTTTGCATAGATCACATTTACTTTACCTATCTAAACTAGTCACTAATGATCGATGTCTGAAATTAAATTACATTAAGTCATGCAAGTGGGTTTGGGCTGACTCTTGGCTTTGGGTCACCAGGACCACAAAACATGCTTTGGGGAGACCAGGCCCTCTCGAATAAGACTTGAGAATGACATAGTCTGATCTTTAAGAGGGTATTTCACTAGATCCATTAAAACGGCATGAAGACTGTGGAGCAGTGGATAGAGACTTTGCATGAGAGTACCGAGGGTAAAACTGATGCTCCTAAAAGAGCTTTGCCAAGTAACTCCTTTAAATGCATCGCTATAAACACGTGGATGCATTTATCCAGAATCTGACCCAATTAACGGTGTACGCTGGAGGGGTATCCTATCAGCCCCCCTACATCCCTCCCACTCCTTACGCATCCCTAAAAAAGGAATTGGCAGGGTATCATTAAACAGATAATTGTTCTCGAACACATGGGAGATGGTATTTAGGGTGAGAGGAGGCTGTGATGGACTGGTAGAGGCTCCCTCACACCCCGTTTTAATGATGTGGCTTCCATACCCAGAATGCAGTGTGGTCCCGACCAGCCAGGGGTGCAGAGGCAGGCTCCTGTGATGTGGTGGCAGTGGGCACCGTTCCTGCACTCGCACATCTGGCCACAGTCAAGACCGTAAAACCCGTCCGGGCACACTGCAAGCCAAGATAAAACACCCTCTGGTAAGGGCCTTCCAGCTTTACACACATACAGAGGGAAGGAAAAGGGTTAGGATGCCAACTCTCCCTCTCTCTCTTTCTATGTCTTTCTCTGTCTCTTTCCCTCTCTCTTTCTCTCTCTGTCTGACCTCTCTCATCTCTGTCTTACCACCTACCAAAAATACCATATCAAATTGCAGTACCCTGGTCTAGTTGTTCATTTGTGGAGCGTCTGCATTCGTTAAGTGAGCTCATGTCCCACATGTGAGGAGTGTCCGTGCCACATCAAAGCCTGCGGAGACACGGGGGCCGGGCCGCCCCTCAGAGGGGGTGGGAGAGAGGGGCACACACACACACACCAAGGACTGGTAATTAGAACACCTGCTGAGTCCACAGGCCTGTCGTCAAGGCCTAGGAACCCAGCCCCAAAACAAAGCCAGGTTACTGCGCACGCACACACAGTAGATAGTGCATAGACAGTGCATAGACATACACAGTGGTGTAAAGTACTTAAGTAAAAATACTTTCACGTTTTTTGGGGGATTCTGTACTTTTGTTTACTATTTCTGTTTTTGCCAACTATTACTTTTACTTCACATTCCTAAAGAAAATAATGTACTATTTACTACATACATTTTCCCTGACACTCATAAGTACTAGTTACTTGTTGACAAGAAAATGGTCCAATTCACACACTTATCAAGAGAACATCCCTGGTCATCCCTACTGCCTCTGATCTTGCAGACTCAATAAACACATGCTTTGTTTGTAAATTAATGTCTTAGTGTTGTAGTGTGCCCTTGGCTATCCGTAAATAAACAAATTGTGCCGTCTGGTTTGCATAATGTAAGGAATTTGAAATTATGAATACTTTTACTTTTGATACTTAAGTATATTTAAAACCAGATACTTTTAGACTTTTACTCAAGTAGTATTTTACTGAGTGACTTTCACTTTTACTTGAGTCGTTTCCTTTAAAATATCTTTACTTTTACTCAAGTATGACAAATGGGTACTTTTTCCACCACTACACACACACACACACACACACACACACACACACACACACACACACACACACACACACACGCACACACACCACCAGTTCCCACTGCTGGTGTTCAGCAATGCCAGTGTCCCGGGTCTGTTTTCCATTCATTGAGAGAGAGAGCGGGGGGGGGGAGGGGGGGCTGATAGTTGAAAATGTCTGTGGAGTCAATGGACAACCATGGAGTTTAGTAAACACATTGTCTATGGCCCAGAACACCAGGGCTGTTATGGAAAAACCCTGTGTGGGGGGATGTAGAGGGGGCTTTTCCAATGTGCTGTAAACATTGCCTATAAGCTCAACTAAACCGTGAAACAGACAGGAATGTCCGTGTTTACTTTGCGATTCTCGTTGATTGCTCAATTTGTCACTGAAAAGTACAAGATCACAGAGCAACAGCTCTAATGACAACACTTACTATCAGTTTGTATGTTAAGAGCAGTTACTACAACACAGGCACAGCATCATTTATGTCTTTGTTTAGATAAAAGCTGCACTCGCTTGACTGCGTTTCTGATTGATTAACAGATGCAGTAGGACACACCTCCTTTCAGCCCTGGTGGTGTGTGGGGAAGCCTTGCACTGGCTGCTTCCCAGTCTGAATATATCCCTTGTTCCAATTGACCCTATGCCAAATAACCCCTCTCATTTACATAGAGTAGTACTATTGTACCTAGCCTTCTATTTGGAAATACACGAAGACAGAGTCTGACTTTTGGCCTCGCCGTGCATTTTTTCTTAGCCTGGTCCCAGAACTGTTTGTGCTGTCTTGCTGACACCTATGGCCATTGCCATGCTAAACATGACCAAAGCATAGGAGTAGTCAAGACCGTACAAATGGATCTGGGGATCATGCTACATTTTCCCATGCTGCCACAGTAATCTGCCTTTGTGGTGGTTCTACTATAAAGTTATACTGTCTGATTACAGCCTGAGCAGGGAAGATACTGCCATGGATCCATCTGTGTGTCTGTGGTGCTGTGTGTCTGTGGTGCTGTGTGTCTGTGGTGCTGTGTGTCTGTGGTGCCGTGTGTCTGTGGTGCGGTGTGTCTGTGGTGCGGTGTGTCTGTGGTGCGGTGTGTCTGTGATGCGGTGTGTCTGTGGTGCTGTGTGTCTGTGGTGCTGTGTGTCTGTGGTACAGTGCTATTTTTTTTACTTGCAGGAGCGCAAACTTTTTTTCCAATGATGTCTTAATTTCTCAATCAAAGTTTGTACGGACAGATGCATTATATTTGTAAAAAGAACACATTTCACTGCACCTATCTGGTGTACATGATATTAAAAAATGGTCTTATCTTACCTATTTTCAAAATAGGCCATCACTGTCAATCGTGAATTATAATTATTCACGTTTTATCCGTGAAATGTCCAACCTTTTTTTAATTTAACCTTTATTTAACTAGGCAAACACCACAACATTGCATAAAGAGAGTCCTAAGAAAACAACACAACATGCCAGCAGCACAACGTGGTACAAACATTGTTAGGCACAGCACAAAGGGTAAAAAGGTAGAGACAACAATACATCACGCGAAGCAGCCACAAGTGTCCGTAAAAGTGTCTATGATTGAGTCTTTGAATGTGGAGATAAAACTGTCCAGTTTCAGTTTGAGTGTTATTTTTTGCAGCTCGTTGCCAATCATTTGACCTCAATCCGTTTCGTGGGAATATGCATTTAGATCTTCTTGAATGACTGTTTCTAAGTGAATTAGAGCCGATGGTGTTACAAACTATTAGCCTTTCTTGTATTTTGTTTCAATCAAAGCATATCCTACCTAGTGTTGCGCGCTGTTGACTTTTGGCTGCACTGGAACAAAAACTGAGACTATTCGGATACAATGAGTATAGCGAACTGCTTTGAGAACAGCCGTTTTAGCAAAACACCTCATAGTTTTCTGTCTTTGGCTGTTCTTGTTAGGGAGTGAACTTGATGTATAATGAGGGTTACATGGATAAAATGTGACCTCTCTGAAATGAAAATGGATGGACCTCCCTTAAGCTAAATATATTTTACCTAAACCCTCCCTGAACACTTGAAGAAAAAAAAACAAGTGACCCTCCCCTAAACCCCAAATAATAATTAAAACAAAGTGGATAGCAGAGAACATGCCTACCATTTACCCTCACTTCTTGGACAGACCAGAGCCTTAGATATGCAGTTTTAGAAACTGTTCTTCATCCTGTAAGCATTACATGGCAACACAGGAATGTTTATAGCGCAGAGGGCCAGGAGGTTGTGGGTTCACAGACCACTGTGGACAAGAATAGGAGTGGAAAGATCTTTATAGTAAAAACATTGTATTTTCAGTCCTGTGAAAAACAGCCTTTTTATTAATATTATATGCAATTTGACATAATTTGACATATTGGCAGAAATTTGTATATAATTGTTTTAATACCACACAAATGACAGGCTAAGAATGGACAGTGAGAGAGGCCTATGTGTTCATCTTATCATATTTCTCCCATGCCAAATCAGTGTGTTTTGTTTGCAATGAAACTGTCCCTGTTTGCAAATAATTAAATCTGAGACGTCATTAGGAATCTGAGCATGGTACTTTCAAAAGTTAAAGCTACCTTCCAACCCCAGACAGAGTAGGCCTACCAACGCAGAAAACTGTAAGCTTTAACTACTGTCTACTCTTCTTTCGTGGCTTAACCCAATGAGAGAAGGTCACAAGTGTTTCCCTAAAATCTGTCTGGGTTTAAACAGCTTCTATTACACAGAAAGTCAATAGCTTAATCAATTGATAATGACAGAATTAGATTACTTCCCAAGCAAAGTCCATTCGTTGTCTTCTTGGCTACAGAAGGTTATAGCTCAGCCTCAGAATCTCAAAGAAACGCAATAATAATATTCCCATATGCAACAGATTCATGTCTTTTACCAGTATTTTACAGCTTGTTTCTAGCATAAAGCATTCCGGACCAAAGCCCTGTTATAGATCACTTTATATAATCAGATCTATTTCATTTTCTTCAAAATCGTAAGATAACACGGGGTAGGCCTGTGCTTTTTGCCATTTTCTAGAATATAAGGAAGGCCTATAACATACCCTCTCATACCCCCTCAATTCGAGTCTCGGCTTTAATTTAACAGCCCTTCACTGACACAGAGGTAGGCTATTTAAAGAGTGCATGGTGGGTGGAGGAATTGGCAGTGAAATCTATGGATATAGCAGCCTAAAGCCTAATTTCCTCTGTCAAACAGGTAGGCATACGTCTTATTTCTTAAATATGAATAAATAGGCTCCAACACAAAGCCCTCTTGTTGTTGGTAGTCTAGTCTAATTAAAATGACGGTTGAAATTAATTATGCCTTCTCAAATTTGCCTACTTTCAACACCATAAACTGTCATTTTTCAATTAGTATTTTCTGGAATAATAAAAAAAAACATTTTGGATGAATTCTTTGACTCTCCTCCTGAACTGCCACTGTAGGCCCACACAGCACACCATTGGTCAGGCAGCACAACAAAAAGTTTGGATCAGCAAGAGCAGAGCAGACGGGGGCTCAAGGCTAGAATATCCATTGCCGTGTGTAATGCAGCCTAGTTTTATTTACACCATCCCAGCAGCGCAAAAGACTCAGGAAGGAAGTACATTTTCAGTGTACTGTTTCATTCTGTGATGGTGGTACAGTACTGGTTGTATTTGGTCAACATCTCGTCAGATGGCTCTATACCTTGAGCTGCTGGCAGAGATGCCAGACTGATGTCATGTTTGATGCCAGGGTGTGAGTTGATGTGGAGGTACATTTCACCATGACATCCACCACAGCCCATTTTGTCTGGCCAGCAGACCTCTAGTAATTTGGTAACCTTTGTAATCTTCAGGCAACACAGCTACAGGGTTATAGGGTTTTATAAACTGGGTGGTTCGAGCTCTGAATGCTGATTGGCTAACAGCTGTTGTATATCAGGTATATCACAGGTATGCCAAAACATGTATTTTTACGGCTCTAATTAGGTTGGTAAGCAGTTTATAATAGCAATATGGCACCTTGGGGGTTTGTGGTATATGGCCAATATACCACGGCTATGGGCTGTATCTGGGCAAAACGCATAGCCGTGGTATATTGGCCATATACCACACCACCCCGTGACTTATTGCTTAAATCATCTTTATCAATTTACAAAATGCACTTAGTTTACATTGGAGACCAACCAAATCATCAAATGATCTTAATGGGTTAATTAACTGTGTGCAATTTGAAGGGGGATTTTAAAAAAAATCTGAATTCTCCTTTACATACACATTTCAAATATGTAGATAGATATTGGGATCCTGGTTTGAGGTTGCCAAATGCCAATGCCAATCCTTCTTTCCACCAGAAGAGGGCACTTGGTTTCCACTAAATCCCAGAGTGAAGTGTCATCTGATATTAGCCTGGTCTGTGCTGCTATTTCCACTGTGGATGCAAGGTTTAAGTTGTGTGCTGTGCCTATTGTGCCTCTGTTTATTGTCAGTACTGGGAGTCCTCACACTCTACCAGCTAGTGTGCTGCTAGCTACATCGCTGATTAAATCAGCTCTTTAAAGGGGAAATCTGGGATTTGAAAAACAACAAACTGGCCCCACCACTTATTTTGGTAAACAACTGACCAATGGGTCTGGAAAAATGTAACCACTCGCAAATTCATGGATGTCAGGAATGGCCATCCATAGATCAAAATTATAGTTTTAACCATGCTTTGATATGTGGTATTACAAACAATGGAGTAAAACAATCTTATATTGACAGTTGAACTAAGCTCATGATGCATTTAAAAGTTATATTCTTCAAGAATTAAGGGCTATATGTCATTCATTCAAAAGTTTTTAAAAAAAGAAAAAAGATGTACCTATACCAATCCCTGATTGCCCCTTTAAGGAAGTAATGAGGATCATTTCCAGATCCCTGCCTGTGTGTTAAAGCGCTGTGTCCTGTCAGCCTATAAACCAAGGCAGGAGACCACACAGCCAGACAGACATAGAGACATGGAAGGGGAGACTCTGGCCCTCGCTGCCTTGTAGAAATCACTTCTTGACTGCTCCTAAAGGAAGAGGCCCCTGTACAATATCGGGAAACTGGACACCTTATTTAAGGGCGGGGGAAGACTTTAGAAACAGAACAGTGAGTGAGTGAGTGAGTGAGTGAGTGAGTGAGTGAGTGAGTGAGTGAGTGAGTGAGTGAGTGAGAATATATATATTTTAGTTTCCATGGTAATTTCAATTAAGGCTGATGTCTATGATGTTGGAAACCATTGGCTTGTAATGGCTAGAAATGTTAAATCCTACAGGTCAGAATGGTGTGTGTTAATGTATCTTATGATATAATGTGACATGACTGTGATTCACGCATGAAGCAGGCTATATTTAACACCACTGGTAACTTAAATCTTACACCACACATTTACATTAGACCGTTTCAGCCAAAGCCTAATCAAAATCAAATCAATGAGTTAGTCATGCTTGAGACCAGCTACTCTGGAATATGCACATATAGTTGGTCTGGTTTTACTGTAATTGGACTATGTGTGTGAGAATCTGCACAGGGACCATCAGACATCCACCAGCGCCCTCCAGAGTCTAACACAGGACTTTTCGCTGGAAAAGTTACCTTGGTAGTTTAAAACTAAACCACGGTGAGTGGCTAAACAGATTCTAGAGAAAGGGAAAGGGGATACCTACTCAGTTGCACAAGATTGTTTTTAGATCATCATACTAACTGTCAAACCTTAATCATTAAAGTAGTTATAACAGCTAGATTAACAAAGAATTAGACCGATCTAGGAGGAACCAATACAATAGTCAGTGGTGGAAAGTACTTTAAGTAGAACTACTTTAAAGTACTACATAAGTCGTTTTTTTGGGGGTATCTGTACTTTACTATTTATATTTTTTACTACTTTTACTTTTACTTCACTACTTCACTACAGTTTCCAACATAGCAGCATCCACCTGTAGCACATGCTCCAGCAGGTACAGTTTAAGTTGGAAGTTTACATACACCTTAGCCAAGTACATTTAAACTCAGTTTTTCACAATTCCTGACATTTAATCCTAGTAAAAATTCCCTGTCTTAGGTCAGTTAGGATCACCACTTTATTTTAAGAATGTGAAATGTCAGAAGAATAGTAGAGAATTATTTATTTCAGCTTTTATTTCTTTCATCACATTCCCAGTGGGTCAGAAGTTTACATACACTCAATTAGTATTTGGTAGCATTGCCTTTAAATTGTTTAACTTGTGTCAAATGTTTTGGGTAGCCTTCCACAAGCTTCCCACAATAAGTTGGGTGAATTTTGGCCCATTCCTCCTGACAGAGCTGGTGTAACTGAGTCAGGTTTATAGGCCTCCTTACTCGCACACACTTTTTCAGTTCTGCCCACAAATTTTCTATAGGATTAAGGTCAGGGCTTTGTGATGGCCACTCCAATACCTTTACTTTGTTGTCCTTAAACCATGTTGCCACAACTTTGGAAGTATGCTTGGGGTCATTGTCCATTTGGAAGACCCATTTGCGACCAAGCTTTAACTTCCTGACTGATGTCTTGAGATGTTGCTTCAATATATACACATAATTTTCCTACCTCATGATGCCATCTATTTTGTGAAGTGCACCAGTTCCTCTTGCAGCAAAGCACCCCCACAACATGATGCTGCAACCCCCGTGCTTCACGGTTGGGATGGTGTTCTACAGCTTGCAAGCCTCCCCCTTTTTCCTCCAAACATAACAATGGACATTATGGCCAAACAGTTCTATTTTTGTTTCATCAGACCAAAGGACATTTCTCCAAAAAGTACGATCTTTGTCCCCATGTGCAGTTGCAAACCGTAGTCTGGCTTTTTTATGGTGGTTTTGGAGCAGTGGCTTCCATGATGAACGGCCTTTCAGGTTATGTCGATATAGGACTTGTTTTACTTTGGATATAGATACTTTTGTACCTGTTTCTTCACAAGGTTCTTTGCTGTTGTTCTGGGATTGATTTGCACTTTTCGCACCAAAGTACGTTAATCTCTAGGAGACAGAATGCTTCTCTTTCCTGAGCGGTATGACGGCTGCGTGGTCCCATGGTGTTTATACATGCGTACTATTGTTTGTACAGATGAAAGTGGTACCTTCAGTCATTTCGGAAATTGCTCTCATGGATGAACCAGACTTGTGGAGGTCTACAGCTCGGCATTCAACACCATAGTACCCTCCAAGCTCGTCATCAAGCTCGAGACCCTGGGTCTCGACCCCGCCCTGTGCAACTGGGTACTGGACTTCCTGACGGGCCGCCCCCAGGTGGTGAGGGTAGGCAACAACATCTCCTCCCCGCTGATCCTCAACACTGGGGCCCCACAAGGGTGCGTTCTGAGCCCTCTCCTGTACTCCCTGTTCACCCACGACTGCGTGGCCACGCACGCCTCCAACTCAATCATCAAGTTTGCGGACGACACAACAGTGGTAGGCTTGATTACCAACAACGACGAGACGGCCTACAGGGAGGAGGTGAGGGCCCTCGGAGTGTGGTGTCAGGAAAATAACCTCACACTCAACGTCAACAAAACTAAGGAGATGATTGTGGACTTCAGGAAACAGCAGAGGGAACACCCCCCTATCCACATCGATGGAACAGTAGTGGAGAGGGTAGCAAGTTTTAAGTTCCTCGGCATACACATCACAGACAAACTGAATTGGTCCACTCACACAGACAGCATTGTGAAGAAGGCGCAGCAGCGCCTCTTCAACCTCAGGAGGCTGAAGAAATTTGGCTTGTCACCAAAAGCACTCACAAACTTCTACAGATGCACAATCGAGAGCATCCTGGCGGGCTGTATCACCGCCTGGTACGGCAACTGCTCCGCCCTCAACCGTAAGGCTCTCCAGAGGGTGGTGAGGTCTGCACAACGCATCACCGGGGGCAAACTACCTGCCCTCCAGGACACCTACACCACCCGATGTCACAGGAAGGCCATAAAGATCATCAAGGACATCAACCACCCGAGCCACTGCCTGTTCACCCCGCTATCATCCAGAAGGCGAGGTCAGTACAGGTGCATCAAAGCTGGGACCGAGAGACTGAAAAACAGCTTCTATCTCAAGGCCATCAGACTGTTAAACAGCCACCACTAACATTGAGTGGCTGCTGCCAACACACTGACACTGACTCAACTCCAGCCACTTTAATAATGGGAATTGATGGGAAATGATGTAAATATATCACTAGCCACTTTAAACAATGCTACCTTATATAATGTTACTTACCCTACATTATTCATCTCATATGCATACGTATATACTGTACTCTATATCATCGACTGTATCCTTATGTAATACATGTATCACTAGCCACTTTAAACTATGCCACTTTGTTTACATACTCATCTCATTTGTACATACTGTACTCGATACCATCTACTGTATCTTGCCTATGCTGCTCTGTACCATCACTCATTCATATATCCTTATGTACATATTCTTTATCCCCTTACACTGTGTACAAGACAGTAGTTTTGGAATTGTTAGTTAGATTACTTGTTGGTTATTACTGCATTGTCGGAACTAGAAGCACAAGCATTTCGCTACACTCGCATTAACATCTGCTAACCATGTGTATGTGACAAATAAAATTTGATTTGATTTGATTTGATCTACAATTTTATTTCTGAGGTGATTGGCTGATTTCATTTGATTTTCCCATGATGTCAAGCAAATAGGCACTGAGTTTGAAGGTAGGCCTTGAAATACATCCACAGGTACACCTCCAATTGACTCAAATTATGTCAGTTAGCCTATCAGAAACTTCTAAAGCCATGACATCATTTTCTGGAATTTCCAAGATGTGTAAAGGCACAGTCAACTAAGTGTATGTAAAGTTATGACCCACTGGAATTGTGATATAGTGAATTATAAGTTAAATAATCTGTCTGTAAACAATTGTTGGAAAAATTACTTGTCATGCACAAAGTAGATGACCTAACCGACTTGCCAAAACTATAGTTTGTTAACAAGAAATTTGTGGAGTGGTTGAAAAACAAGTTTTAATGACTCCAACCTAAGCGTATGTAAACTGCCAACCAACTGTATATCTCACTAGTCACCCCCAAAGACAATTCCTCCTTTGGCCGCCTTTCCTTCCAGTTCTCTGCTGCCAATGACTGGAACGAACTGCAAAAATCACTGAAGCTGGCGACTCATATCTCCCTCACTAGCTGTAAGCACCAGCTGTCAGAGCAGCTCACAGATCACTGCACCTTTACATAGCCCATCTGTAAATAGCCCATCCAACTACCTCATCCCCATACTGTATTTATTTATCTTGCTCCTTTGCACCCCAGTATCTCTACTTGCACATTCATCTTCTGCACATCAATCACTCCAGTGTTTAATTGGTATATTGTAATTACTTCGCCACCTTGGCCTATTTATTGCCTTACCTCATTTGCACACACTCTATATAGACTTTTTCTACTGTATTATTGACTGTATGTTTGTTTATTTCATGTGTAACTCTGTGTTGTTGTATGTGTCGAACTGCTTTGCTTTATCTTGGCCCGGTCGCAGTTGTAAATAAGATCTTGTTCTCAACTAGCCTACCTGGTTAAATAAAGGTGAAATAAAAAAATAAAAAAATAAACATTCCTAATGAAAATAATGTACTTTTTACGCCATACATTTTCCCTGACACCCAAAAGTACTCGCTACATTGTGAATGCTTAGCAGGACAGGAAAATGGTCCAATTCACGCGCTTATAAAGAGAACATCCTTGGTCATCCCTACTGCCTTTGATCTGGCAGACACACAAACATAAATGCTTTGTTTGTAAATTATGTCTGCATGTTGGAGTGTGCCCCTGGCTATCCGTAAATAACAAAAACAAATGTGTGGTTTGCTTAATATACGCAATTTAAAATTATTATCACTTTTACTTTTGATACTTAAGTATATTTAAAACCAAATACTTTTAGACTTTTACTCAAGTAGTATTTTACTGGGTGGCTTTCACTTTTACTTGAGTCATTTTCTATTAAGGAATCTTTACTTTTACTCAAGTATGACAATTGGGTACTTTTTCCACCACTGACAATAGTCCCACCACAGAAGTTTATTACTTACTCATATTTAATCGAAGCGCTTCAGACAGCTTGACACCAGATTCATTGTCAATCTCTCCTCCGTGTAGAGGTCTGTTGTATAGCTAGCTGTATATTGTTACACTAGTCACAGAACTGGGTGGTGGTTTGTGAATTCTGAGTGGTTTCTCTACTAGAACTTTCATTACTAGACCAATAGAAGAGACCATAAGAGAGGGGTTACGCTTTATTTTACAGCCTGGTATAAGTTCATTTAACAGACACGCTTATCCAGATTGACTTACAGGCACAATTAGGGTTAAGCGCCATGCTCAAGGGCACATTGACAGATTTTTCCACCTCTTTCGGTTACTGGCCCAACACTCTTAACCACTAGGCTACCTGTCACCCTATAAATGAAGGGTTTGATTTCAAAATGCGATATTTCAATTTTCAGAAATTCTTCTGAAGCAACTTTTTAATTAAAAACGCATCGTGAAAGAGAGAGCTATTATTTTTTATTATTTTACCATGACATGGGCTGGTGAAAAGACAGGCATGATTTTGTTTTAAATATATTGTAAGGTCATTTTATTTTATTTTAGAGAGATAAAATGTAGTTAGTGACCGACGTTTTGGTTACTGGCCCAACACGCTAGGCTACCTAACTATTTAGTGACAATGGATTGTTTCTGGTACTTAGCTCACATAATTCAGGTGTACAAAACTACGCTTGTCTCAATGAATCTCAAA
The DNA here is from genome assembly GCF_013265735.2 of Oncorhynchus mykiss. Taxonomy (NCBI): domain Eukaryota; kingdom Metazoa; phylum Chordata; class Actinopteri; order Salmoniformes; family Salmonidae; genus Oncorhynchus; species Oncorhynchus mykiss. The sequence continues at coordinate 14,500,912 of NC_048591.1, read as the reverse complement.
GAAACTGAAAAGTAATGAATATGCCATTTTTTTCACAAGTCTTACTTTTCTCACAGAAACTTCCGGTCCATCCAGAGGAGCAGGTGCAGGCTCCACTCACATGGTCACACAGAGCCCCGTGCTGACATTGACAGTCAAGGGCACAGCCCAAACCATAGCTGCCCTCCACACACTCTGGGGGAACATGGTAGAGACACATGGACAACATCAGACAGAGATATCACTAGCCAGAATATATACACATTTGCTGCTGTGAGGACATGTGTTTTGTCACGGCAAATAACGGGATATTAACGTTTAGTCCCAAATTTTGCTTTATTGATGGTAAGACTATTAGCTGGCCAAAAGTAAGCTACATGAAAAGTGCAATATTATTAATATAACCGTGTGTTAGTGTGGGTTTTCAGTGAATTTATGTAAATCACAAAGCTCATCTGCATTTCCTGTGGTACCGGAAAATTCTCAGCAACTAAAGAGTGATAAAATGAAGATCCTACATCTGTAGAACACTTGCTTGAAACACAAGCATTTCGCTACACCTGCAATAACATCTGCTAAATGTGTGTATGTGACCAATAACATTTGATTTGATCTGGTCCAAAGATGTGTTACAGTGTATTACCTAAAGATGGCAGTATTTCCAAAGAAATGTCTTACTCTGTTCACAGTGGTCTCCAGTGAAGCCAGCCTCACACACACAGCGTCCAGTCACAGCATCACAACTCAGGGCTCGGTCTGCACACTGGCACCTGTTGGAGCACCCAGAGCCCCAGGACCCCTCCTCACAGGCTGTGGACACACACACACAGGTTGGTAAAGAAAACTACTGTGTGTGTGTGTGTGTGTGTGTGTGTGTGTGTGTGTGTGTGTGTGTGTGTGTGTGTGTGTGTGTGTGTGTGTGTGTGTGTGTGTGTGTGTGTGACTGACGTATCGGTGAGAGTCAGGGTGTGGTGAAGTCTGATCACTCACGCTGTATGTGTGATGGTGGTGCTTACGCTTAGTGCAGACGTGTCCTGTTCGGCCCGGGGGACAGATGCAGTGTCCGGTGACATGGTCACAGCTGGCATCAGGGTGACAAACACAGGTGCTCACACAGCCTGGCCCATAGGACCCTGTTGGACACACTGTTGAGCAGAGGAATAGTCCGGGTGAAATATAACACAGTATTATCCTAAGGTCTTTCTCCCTCGCAGTCTCTTTCCTTTCAATCCTCACTTTAGCAAGACTGAAGGCTATTTCCATTTATTTGTTTCCCTCACCAGTCTGGCAGAGTTGTCCTGTGTACCCAGGGTTGCAGTTACAGACTTCTGTCTGTCTGCTTGTTGCAGGAAGCTCCGTTATCACATGCTCTACATAGGAACTGGCACTTCAACCCCCATAATCCCTCTGGGCAGTCTACGGGGGGAGGGAAAACTTAGGGCTATAGCTATTGACCAGTTTTGGTGGTCAGGCCATTTGGTCAGGATAAGCCCTAATTGAGTTGTATGACCATCAAGACCACATAGTTTAACTGACTTCAGGTCAAAGGTTTGAAATAGATGAAGAGCAGGTCTGATTGGTGGACCGATGTCTTCCAATACTATAGTCGTGGCCAAAAGTTTTGAGAATGACACAAATATTAATTTCCGCAAAGTCTGCTGCCTCAGTTTGTATGATGGCAATTTGCATATACTCCAGAATGAAGAGTGATCAGATGAATTGCAATTAATTGCAGAGTCCCTCTTTGCCATGCAAATGAACTGAATCCCCAAAAAACATTTCCACTGCATTTCAGCCCTGCCACAAAAGGACCAGCTGACATTATGTCAGTGATTCTCTCGTTAACACAGGTGTGAGTGTTGATGAGGACAAGGCTGGAGATCACTTTGTCATGCTGATTGAGTTTGAATAACAGACTGGAAGCTTCAAAAAGAGGGTGGTGCTTGGAATCATTGTTCGTCCTCTGTCAACCATGGTTACCTGCAAGGAAACACGTGCCGACATCATTGCTTTGCACAGGGCTTCACAGGCAAGGATATTGCTGCCAGTAAGATTGCACCTAAATCAATCATTTATCAGATCATTAAGAACTTCAAGGAGAGCGGTTCAGATGTTGTGAAGAAGGCTTCAGGGCGCCCAAGAAAGTCCAGCAAGTGCCAGGCCCATCTCTTAAAGTTGATTCAGCTGCGGGATCGGGGCACCACCGCTACAGAGCTTGCTCAGGAATGGCAGAAGACAGGTGTGAGTGCATCTGCACGCATGCCAACAGTAAAGCATCCTGAGACCATTCATGTGTGGGGTTGCTTCTCAGCCAAGGGAGTGGGCTCACTCACAATTTTGCCTAAGAACACAGCCATGAATAAAGAATGGTACCAACACATCCTCCGAGAGCAACTTCTCCCAACCATCCAGGAACAGTTTGGTGACGAACAATGCCTTTTCCAGCACTTTTGCCATTAGGCAAAAGTGATAACTAAGTAGCCCGGGGAACAAAACATCAATATTTTGTTTCCATGGCCAGGTAACTCCCCAGACCTTAATCTCATTGAGAACTTGTGGTTAATCCTCAAGAGGCGGGTGGACAAACTAAAACCCACAAATTCTGACAAATTCCAAGCATTGATTATGCAAGAATGGGCTGCCATCAGTCAGGATGTGGCTCAGAAGTTAATTGACAGCATGCCAGGGTGGATTGCAGAGGTCTTGAAAAAGAAGGGTCAACACTGCAAATATTGACTCTGCATCAACTTCATGTAATTGTTAATAAAAGCCTTCGACACTTATGAAATGCTTGGAATTATACTTCAGTATTCCATAGTAACATCTGACAAAAATATCTAAAGACACTGAAGCAGCAAACTTTGTGAAAATTAATATTTGTGTCATTCTCAAAACTTTTGGCCACGACTGTACTGTACTGTTTGAATGTAGATCCCCAGACTTGAAAAACAGTGAGGGACAATATGGAAGAAACAGTATGAGATTTAAGTGAAATATAAATACAGTATGATAATGAGTAATAATACATTTGAACAGTAATACAGGTATGAAATAATGAATTATGAAGCATTCTAACTACCTTGTTGACAGGCCTTTCCTGTCTTCCCAACAGGGCAGATACACTCTCCTGTCATGGGGTCACAGGGTTCTCCTCCACACACACACGTCCGGAGGCAGTTCTCCCCGAACTGACCAGCACTGCAGGCTACATACAGATACACAGAGGACGGAATGATGGAGGGAGAGAGAGACAGAGAGAAAGGGTTACACAAACCTTTTTTTCATTTCCTGTGTATCTCCCTCACTGGGATCGTGTGCAGTAGCAAGGTGAGCTCAAAGTGAACTGATGTTGCATGGCCACTTTGCATGGCCACTCACAAACTCACGTCAATTCAAAGCGAAACAAAACCCTAAAGAGATGGATGATTTGTTTGCTTTAATAAAGGGACCCTCCTGGAGGTCTGGACGATGCATCAGGTCTAAAATAACCCCTCCATGTTATCTTGGCCAGTCTGTAGGGAGACCGAGTTATGATTTAAACAGAGCTCCTGGACGTTCTTTAATATCTCTGGAGCAAAGGAGAGACGAAAGCCACTGAAACGGTTCACTGGTCTGTAGAGCAAGCTGCCAGAAGAGGAACGCAATTGAAACCTTTGAGCAAACTAATACACACACACATGTACGTACAAGCACGCAGGCGCTCACACACTCACACACCCATTAATATTTCCACATGCATGTGGGAACAATACAAAAGTGCTCTCTCAGAATGTAAGGTCAGGAGTTGTTCCTGAACGATACAGGAAACACTCCTGTCCCTAGGTACATTCATTGTGGTTGGGGAGTCTCCTCCACGGGGGGATTGGCTCACCCAGCTGACACAAGTTCCCATGGAGCCCTGCAGGACACCTCCGGGTGCACTCTCCACTCCTAGGGTCACAGGTCTCCCCAACTGTACAGTCACACTGCTGCCAACAGCCACTACCATAGAACCCTGGAACACACTCTGCAGAGAAACACACACACACACACACACACACACACACACACACACACACACACACACACACACACACACACACACAGGGGAGGAGCTTCACTATCATCCAGACAACCATGTAAGTTTTATTTTTCAATAACCTCAATATCCGTGTACTGTATTGTCTGAGCCAGAACAGCTTACCTTGCTGACACTGAGAGCCGTGGTGGCCAGGTTTGCACAGACAGGTCCCGTTCTTGGGATGGCAGCCCAGGGAATGTTCCAGATCACAGTCACACTCCTCAGAGCAGCCAACACCGTGAGTCCACCTGGGACAAGCTGGAGAAGAGAAGGTACTCTCACTACAACTCTAGAATCAGGGATCAAGCTACGGAAAGGGAATTGACATCATTTTCTTCATCTATCACTACTGCAGTGTTCCTTAAATCTGGTCCAAGAGACACACTTAGGCAGTGCAGGATTTTGTTCCAGACCAGTACTAAGACACCTGATTCAACTGAACAGGTGGTTGATGTTCAGTTTATTAGTTGAATCAAGCTAGGACAAAAGCTTCAAGATGTCGGCTGAAGAACACTGCTCTACTACATTAAGATGTCAGTCATGGTGGCTGCTGGGTACTGTAGTCTAGAGGATATGGGTACTCACACAGGTGGCAGTAGCGCCCGTACAGCCCTGGGGCACACAAGCAGGCTCCATAGAGACGGTGGCAGCGGCCGTTGTTGGGGCAGTTACACCTCCGCCTACAGTGTTTCCCAAAGTATCCTTGTGGGCAACCTGCCAACATGTCAACAAGACACAGAAGAGTTGCACATGTGGTTAGACCAGATTTTGCCCTTCCAGCACGTAGCCTGGTCCCCAATCTGTTTGTGATGTCTTGCAAACTCCTATGGTCATTGTCACATTGACAAGACAGCACAAACGGATCTGGCACCAGGCTATGTCTACAGGGCAGAGCCAGTGCCTAACCTTATGGGTGATGAACTGAACAGGGTTAGCTAAATAGGATTAGCCACTTAAGGCAAGGTGACTGGTCTGTGTCTGGACTTGGACGTGGTGGAGCTGTGACATGTAGTGACATAAAACCATGCAGTGGGGAGGAAGGGAGAGGAGTGGTGGGCTACTGAAGGGCCAGTAACAAGGAAGAAAATGTGCTGTGTTTGGATCCCTGTGGGAGAGCAGTCGGCTGAGTGCTGGGGAGTGTGTGTGTGTGTGTGTGTGTGTGTGTGTGTGTGTGTGTGTGTGTGTGTGTGTGTCCCTACCGTCCTCACAGAGCTGGCCCTGCACCCCCGGTGGGCAAACACACCTCCCGGTTACTGGTTCACAGGAGCCCCCGTTCTGGCAACGACATAGGCTGTTACAGGCCTGTCCATAGGTCCCCACTGGACAAGCTGGGAGGGAGAGAGAGATGGTGGGTGGGGGTGAGCAAGAGAGAGATTTGAGAGAGAGAGATTGATATTGAGAGACATTCTAACGCTTTACTTTTCTATTATCTTCTCCACATGAGGGTCTTAGCTTTTTGCGTTTCCCACATTAATCCAACACGGCTTGTGTAGCAATTACCACACACAACCCAGCTGGACCTTCTAAATGGGTTCAGTCAAAGCCAGTCAACATTCCATGTCACACTTCTTGTGCACAACTATTTTATGAATCTCTGAGGGAAAATGTGTTAGTTAGCAATTAGTCATGTTTTTAGCCACATGGTTAATGTGGCAAGCTAGGCAAGAGCAAAATCAGTACAGAAAACGCACTCGTTTTGGCATAAAGATCTTTACCTTAATTCTATTGCTCTCTGGTTACGCTGTATCCAGACATACACAGCACTGCCTTCCTATATCTAACAAATGTTGTCATACAAAATGCAATAGCATGTCTATATACAGTGTCTTTGGAAAGTATTCAGACCCCTTGACTTTTTCCACATTTTGTTATGTTACAGCCTTATTCTAAAATGGATTACATTTTATTTTTTTCCTTCTCAATCTACACACAATATCCCATAATGACAAAGCAAAAACAGATTTAAAAAAAACGTTTGTTAATAAATTAAAAATGAAAAACAGAAATATCACATTTACATAAGTATTCAGACCCTTTACTCTGTGCTTTGTTGAAGCACTCTTTGTTGAAGCACCTTTGGCAGTGATTACAGCTTTGAGTCTTCTTCTGTATTTGGGGAGTTTCTCCCATTCTTCTCTGCAGATCCTCTCAAGCTCTGTCAGGTTGGATGGGGAGTGTTGCTGAACAGCTATTTTCAGGTCTCTCCAGAGATGTTCGATCGGGTTCAATTCCGGGCTCTGACTGAGCCACTCAAGGACATTCAGAGACTTGTCCCGAAGCCACTCCTGCATTGTCTTGGCTGTGTGCTTAGGGTTGTTGTCTTGTTGGAAGGTGAACCTTCGCCCCAGTCTGAGGTCCTGGGTGCTCTGGAGCAGGTTTTCATCAAGAATCTCTCTGTACTTTGCTCCGTTCATCTTTGCCTCAATCCTGACAAGTCTCCCAGTCCATGCACTGAAAAACATCCCCACAGCATGATGCTGCCACCACCATGCTTCACCGTAGGGATGGTTTCCTCCAGACATGACGCTTAGTTCCAAGAGGAACTTCACCTCCCTGACCAAGGCCCTTCTCTCCCAAATGCTCAGTTTGTCCAGGCGGCCAGGTCTAGGAAGATTCTTTGTAGTTCCAAACCTCTTCCATTTAAGAATGATGGAGGCCACTGTGTTCTTGGGGACCTTCAATGCTGCCGAAATGTTTTGGTACCCTTCCCCAGATCTGTGCCCCAACACAATCCTGTCTTTGAGCTGTACGTCCCCATGGCTTGGTTTTTGCTCTGACATGCACTGTCAACTGTGGAACCTTCTATAGACAGGTGTGTGCCTTTCCAAATCATGTCCAATCAATTGAATTTAACACAGGTGGACTCCAGTCAAGTTTTAGAAACATCTCAAGGATGATCATTGGAAACAGTATGCACCTGAGCTCAATTTCAAGTCTCATAGCAAAGTATCTGAATATCTATGTAAATAAGGTATTTCTGCATTTTATTTTTAATACATTTGCAAAAACATCTAAAAACCTGTGTTCACTTTGTCATTATGGGGTATTGTGTGTATATTGCTTAATTTTTTTTTTATAAACAATTTTATAATAAGCCTGTAACGTAACAAAATGTAGAAAAAGTTCATAGGTCAGAATACTTTCCGAGTGTAGGTTATGAACACCTGCTCTTTCCATGACATAGGGAAGAGGATACCTAGTCGGTTGCACAACTGAATGCATTAAACCAAAATGTGTCTTCCAGATTTAACCCAACCCCTCTGAATCAGAGAGGTGCGAGCGGCTTCCATAATCAACGTCATCGGCGCCCATGGAGCAGTTGTTGTTGCCCGAGGACAGAACTGCAGATTTTTCCACCTTGCCGGCTCGGGAATTCGAACCAGCAACCTTTTGGTTACTTGCCCAACGCTCTGCCTCCCGCAGACTGACCAGGTAAATCCAGGTGAAAACTACGATCTCTTATTGATGTCACTTGTTACATTAAATCCACTTCAATCAGTGTAGATGAAGGGAAGGAGACAGGTTAAAGAAATATTTTAAGCTTTGAGACAATTCAGACATGGATTGGGTATGTGTGCCATTCAGAGGGTGAATGGGCAAGACAAAATATTTAAGTTCCTTTGAATCGGGTATGGTAGTAGGTGCCAGGTGTACTGGTTTGTGTCAAGAAATGCAATGCTGCACGCTCAACAGTTTCCTGTTGTAACGGTATTCGTCGTCTGAAGAAGAGGAATCATCGGACCAAAGCGCAGCGTGGTAAGTGTTCATGCTTTCTTTATTAAAACTGAACACTATAACAAAATAACAAAGGGAATAACCGAAACAGTCCTGAAAGGTGCAAAACACTAAACAGAAATGAACTAACCACAAAAACCTTGTGTGGAAAAAGCTACCTAAGTATGGTTCCCATTCAGAGACAACGATAGACAGCTGTCCCTGATTGAGAACCATACCCGGCCAAAACAAAGAAATACAAAAACATAGAAAGAAGAACATAGAATGCCCACCAAAATCACACCCTGACCAAACCAAAATAGAGACATAACAAGCTCTAAGGTCAGGGCGTGACACCTGTGTGTATAAAGAATGGTTCACCACCCAAACGACATCCAGTCAACTTGACAACTGTGGGAAGCATTGGAGTCAACATGAGCCAGCATCCCTGTGGAACGCTTTTGACACCTTGGAGAGTCCATGACCCGACAAATGGAGGCTGTTCTGAGGGCAAAAGGAGTGGGGGGCTGCAACTCAATAGTAGGAAGGTGTTCTTAATATTTTTGTATGCTCAGTGTATAATAACATTAAGGATGGAAACATTGTAGTTGTCTTCTTTCCAAGCTAACAATGAAAACCTAATAAGATAACTAAAATGCCCATTCTCTGCTACGTTTTCAATCTTCCCCACTGGTCAGGTAAAATGGATTCATCATAACGTAACTCTTCTTGGTGTGAATTCGAACACTAGTCCAAAGGAGGATGTTTAAATGTATAAAAATGACTGATGGTTTTGGATTTATCCCCACATTCCACTCAGAATGATATCCCTGGTTCAGGTCAAGCCCAAATACACTCAATAATCATGCTTGGTTGTGAAACAATGGCTTCTGGCCTCTTTCTAACAACCCTGGCCTGGGAGATGTATTCTGTCTGTTGTGGACTTGGCCTGTCTCCAGGCCAGATCTGAGTTCAAATACCTAACCCTGAGGACTAACCAACCAAATAACTGCCTGCTCAATAATAGACACTGAATAACACTGAAACTCTATGAAGTGATAGATGACTTCCAAGGGTTACAGTGATAATAAGAGAAGCTGGGGAGAGAAGAGGAGAGCGACTTACTCTCGTTGCAGATGACGCCAGTCCATCCAGGTGTACATTCACAGTATTCTCTGTCCGCACCACACACTGCTCCGTTCTCACAGTCAGCACAGCTCACACCACAGTCATCCCCAAAGGAATCATCTAGACACACTGAGGCACAAACACCCACATAGTCCTGTAAAACCATGGCATGATTTACAGTTTTTGCCACATATGTCACATTGAGCATCAACCAGACATGTATGTAAGCACTGATTTGCTACCTATGTGGCTGACCAGGGTGAGTTCCCCTCTCTGTGCCTCTTCCTCCTGGTCTTCACCATAGGGTGAGTGCAGGGCTGCAGTGTACTGCAGGAGCTGAGGGGGCCGTCGGAACAGCAGATCTGGCAACCTGTGCACTTCCAGATCCTCATCTGCATCATCCTCCTCTTCATCGTCATCCAGGTCACTGTCGTACAGCGCTGCATTGGGACAGAGAGGAGAGGAGACACTCAGAACACATTCACATTAATCACATTTACATTACATCTAACTATACTATACTGTATTATACTATACTACACTATCATTTACATTACATCTAACTATACTATACTGTATTATACTACACTATCATTTACATTGCATCTAACTATACTATACTGTATTATACTATACTATACTATACTGTATTATACTATACTATACTGTATTATACTATACTATACTATACTGTATTATACTATACTACACTATCATTTACATTGCATCTAACTATACTATACTGTATTATACTATACTATACTATCATTTACAATACATCTAACTATACTATACTGTATTATACTATACTATCATTTACATTACATTCATCTGAATACTTAAAGTGATTGCATCATTACTATAGTCTGCTGTTAGAAAACCTCACAAATGTCTCTCAGAGTTACGTTTACACGTTTAAAGACAATATATACACATTCACTGTGAAATTACAGAATACTAAAGTATATAGTATAGTATAGTATAGCATAGCATAGCATAGTACAGTATAATATTATGATCAAATAGTACTCACGGATGCAGGCTCTGTGGTCGTGGTCCAGACGGAAGCCCAGTCTGCAGAAACACTCGTAGGTCCCCGGGGTGTTCACACAGTAGTGTTCACAGACAGAACTCTCTGCCAGGCACTCATCAATGTCTGACAAGACCACAGAACAAAAGGAAGTACTTTGAAAATTAACACTGTACTTTTCAAGTGTATTCTATTTCCATTATCAAAACTAGAACAATGAGTTTTTAGACACTGTCAATGCATAATCATCCCTGTCTTATAAAATACTGTAAACTCAATCCAGAGTCAATTTGGACCTAGATAATGAGTGGATAATGGTCAACGTATTGTCCTCTTACCATTGCAGCCACAGCCGTCTGCGTGGAGCCTATAACCAGCCTGGCAGCTGCACTCATAGCCCCCTGGGTTGTTCTTACAGAACTGACTGCAGCACGCCTCCCCACTCTCACACTCATCACTGTCTGGGGAGGTGCAACAAAAGATGATTGTTCATTTGGGCACGCAACGGAAAATATTTAAAGACATTTTGGAACGGAAATTGAAAAAGGGCATTTGAAGTCCTAATAATCCCTACCTGTTTCAGAAAAGGCCCATGTTTGATCTGTTGCTTCTATACTTATCGTAGAGACAGAGAATGACTATAACCAGGAGTTTTCCCTTACCTTCTGACCTGACCAGGAAAAACTCTGGGCTTCAACAATGATGACCCAACAGAGAGTACCTACCAACACAAGTCTTCCTGCCCTCAGCCAGTTGGTATCCTTGATTACAGGAGCAGAGGGGTCCGTTGGTGGTGTGTTCACAGTGGTGGGAGCATCCTCCGTTGTTCTTCTCACAGCTGTCCACGATCTCCATCTCAATACCTGCAAATAGGAGGATACAACCAGTCAAGTGAAGGCTGGCACCCAACAACAGTATCTGTTTGCAATAAACCAAAACATTAGCCATCACTCACACATTAGCTTCACAAGAACATACTACAATTAGGGTCAGATATTTTTCCTTATCATGTCACCTGACCAGGACTAACTACTCCTGACCTTTGTTATAAGCCTACGACGAGGGACCAGACTTCTTCTTGGTCAGAAAAAAACAATTGGCCTCAAATATGTTGCTACGCAACTGTGATTTTGAATGTTGAATTTACTGCTTGTAAAGTTGCTTTGGGTAAGAAGAGCATCTGCTAATTGACTCTAATGTAAATGATTATGTATACTCACGGTAACACTGTTTGCCGTCAGCGCCCAGCTCAAAGCCAGGGTTACACACACAGCTGAAGGAGCCCCGGGTGTTGACACAGCGATGGGCACATATGGCCTGGCCTGAGCTGCACTCATCTATGTCTACAAAAGATAGCATGATATACTGTAAGTCAATAGCGCACAGTCCCATAGCACAGGTAGAGATTACATTACAGGGATCCGTGGAGTAACCATTTTTTATTCGTATGAGGCTATGAATGAGGTTCCGAGGGGGGAAAGTGCTTCTGCTTAAGAAATTGCCTTTTGTACCACATTACATGTGGGTGAGTGACCTTTCGTCATAGTAATGCTAGAGCACAGGCCTGGTGGTGGGCTGCTCTTAGTGATTATGAAGCGTACCGCAAACACACACATGCGCACACACACAAAGGCACGCACGCACGCACACACAGACTGTTGTGTTTAATGAAGTTGCCTGAACCCTATAGCCTTCTAGCCACCCCATGTTATAGTCGTATCATCCAGCCATTGCGTTAATCAGCTTAAGGCCCCACACACACAGTCATGGTTCATACGGCCCACGGAGGGCCGGGACATAGAGCCTCAGCTCTAATGGCCCCGGGACAAAGGCAACTCTCTGATGAATGCCACCTTTGTTTTGTCCAGGTGCACTGATTTTGGAGAATAACAAGCGTTTACATTACCGGAGTCTCAGTTAAACCACCATTAAAACTCCATGTTCACATGTTGCTTTACACGAGTGTGGAAAAGTGAGAAAGTTCATGAGATGGATAGAGGTGATGGCTATGGTTTTTCCGTGACCAATGAGGGCTAGCTTGCTTTCTTAAGAGGATTCAGGGTGGTGGAGATTTATAGACAAGTTCGGAAAAGTCTCTTTCACTCTAGGACATTTCTGGGAAGGTTGTCTGCATGTAACAGCGTATTGAAATATGAGAACGTCAGTTTGTGTGCGTGTGCGTGTGTGTGTGTGTGTGTGTGTTCGTGTGTGTGGGTGTGTGTGTGTGTGTGCATTTCCAGACATACTTTCAGAAAGTATTCAGACCCTTTCATGTTACAGCCTTATTTGAAATGTCCTCATCAATCTACACATACAATACCCCATAATAACCAAGCAAAAACAGTTTTTTAGAAATGCTAACAAATGTATAACATTTATAATTTATAATATTAACGTAAGTATTCCGACCCTTTGCTATGAGACTTGAAATTGAGCTCAGATGCATCCTGTTTCCATTGATCATCCTTAAGATGTTTCCACAACTTGACTGGAGTCCACCTGTGGTAAGTTCAATCGATTGGACATGATTTGGAAAGGCACATTTCTGGCTATATTAGGTTCCACAGTTGATAGTGCATGTCGGAGCAAAAACCAAGCCATGAGGTTGAAGGAATTGTCCGTACAGCTCAGAGACAGGATTCTGCCGAAGCACAGATCTGGGGAAGGGTACCAAAAAATGTCGGCAGCATTGAAGCATTCCCCAAGAACACAGTGGCCTCCATCATTCTTAAATGGAAGAAGTTTGGAACCACCAAGTCTCTTCCTAGAACTGGCCCGACCAAACTAAGCAATCAGGGGAGAAGGGCCTTGGTCAGGGAGGTGACGAAGAACCCATTGGTCACTCTGACAGAGCTCCAATGATCCTTTTTGGAGATGGAAGAACCTTCCAGAAGGACAACCAACTTCGCAGCACTCCACCAATCAGGCTTTTAATGTAGAGTGGCCAGACGGAAGCCACTCCTCAGTAAAAGGCACATACCGCCCGCTTGAAGTTTGCCAAAAGGCATCTAAAGGACTCTCAGACCATAAGAAACAAAATTCTCTGGTCTGATGAATCCCAAGCGTCACGTCAGGAGGAAACCAGGCACCGCTCATCACCTGGCCAATACCATCCCTACGCTGAAGCATGGTGGTGGCTACATCATGATGTGGGATGTTTTTCAACAGCAGGGACTGGGAGACTAGGATCAAGGGAAAGATCAATGGAGCAAAGTACAGAGAGATCCTTGATGAAAACCTGCTCCAGAGTGCTCAGGAACTCAGACTGGGGACAAAGGTTCACCTTCCAACAGGACAACAACCCTAAGTACACAGCTAAGACAAAACAAGAGTCTCTGAATGTCCTTAAGTGGCCCAGCCAGAACCCGGACTTGAACATCTCTGGAGAGACCTGAAAATAGCTGTGCAGCGACGCTCCCCATCCAACCTGACAGGGCTTGAGAAGATCTGCAGAGATGAATGGGAGAAACTCCCAAAATACAGGTGTGCCAAGCTTATAGCGTTATACCCAAGAAGACTCGAGGCTGTAATCGCTGCCAAAGGGGCTGAGTTAAAGGGTCTGAATCTTATGTAAATGTGATCAAGTTTGCAAAAACGTCTAAAAATCTGTTTTTGCTTTGTAATTATGGGGTATTGCGTTTAGATTGATGAGGGGGAAAAACTATTTTAAATCTATTTTAGAATAAGGCTGCAATGTAACAAAATGTGGAAAATGTGAATGGGTTTGAGTACTTTCCGATTGCACTGGCTAAAAAATGTAACCTATTTATCTAGGCAAGTCAGTTAAGAACAAATTCTTATTTACATTGATGGCCTACCTCAGCCATACCCTCCCTTAACCCGGACGATGCTGGGCCAATTGTGCACAGCCCTATGAGACTCCCGACAAGGTCCGGTTGTGATAGAGCACAGAATTGAACCAGGGTCTGTAGTGGCACCTCTAGCACTGAAATGCCGTGCCTTAGACCAGAGCCACATTTGTGTGTGCTCTTACCAGTGGTGAAAAAAGTACCCAACTTTCATACTTGAGTAAATGTAAACATAATTTAATACAACATGACTTTAGTAAAAGTGAACGTCACCCAGTAAAATATTACTTGAGTAAAAGTATAAAAGAATTGGGTTTAAAATATTCTTAAGTATCAAAAGTAAATGTAATTGCTAAAATATATTTAAGTATCAAAAGGAAAAGTACAATAATTTCAAATTCCTTATATTAAGCAAACCAGAAGGCATTATTAAACTTTTTTTTTTTTTACGGATAGCCAGGGGCACACACCAACACTCAGACATCATTACAAATTAAACGTGTGTTTAGTGAGTCCACCAGATCAGAGGCAGTAGGGATGGCCAGGAATGTTGTCTTGATAAGTGTGTGAATTGGACCATTTTCCTGTTCTGAATTTTTTTTTAAACGTAACGAGTCCTTTTGGGTGTCAGGGAAAATGTATGGAGTAAAAAGTACATTATTTCTTTAGGAATGTAGTGAAGTAAAAGTAAAAGTTGTCAAAAATATAAATAGTAAAGAACAGATACCCCAAAAAACGACTTAAGTAGTGTGATGGATAATGTTATGTTGGTGCTTTTCTAATAACCAATGTCTGTGTCTGTGTTCTATGTTTGTGCTCTGTGTTCATGCAAGTGACTGATTGAACGAATCCTCACTATTAGTAGCTGAAATTTGGCTTCCTTAGGCAAGTGCCTTAGGAGAGCAGTTAAAGGTACCCGGATCCAGCTTTTAAGGGAGCTCCCAAATTAAGCAAGGCCTCGCAGTTTTGTTTGCTTTTAACCTATGATTTTTACCACCCACACACCAGCACCCACACACAACCCACGTGTTATGAATATTTATTATGGTGTTAATACTCTGTTTGATTTATGGTGTGGGGTCTTGTAAGGTTAGAAAGGATGCACCTTAAAGGGCACACAAATGACATTTTCTGAAGTTTCTATTGTCAGTTTTGGTTGCACATGTAAATTATCTTAATAAAAGCCAAAATATAAACCTGATACACAAAATGTTTGAAATAATAATGTCTGAGGGACAGGGAAACAAACACTCACTTAATAGGGCTGACTGACCTCTGACCTCCGTTCTGACTTTTTGGTGAGGCCTGATCACCCTCACTAGAAAGACTGGAGACATTGCATGACATTTAAATGTAATATGGAAACAATAATAATTAGGAAGAGGTTTATAATTTATCAACAGTCCTATGTGTGATTCGGAAAACGAGAAGGAGAGAGACAGAGCGCTGCTCCTGAATGAGGGACACCTGTCTCTAGTCTATTTTACCATTAACTTGTGGGATATAATTAAGTTAAGATGGAGTCATCAAGGGTTGTCAGTGTAATTGTATTTGTTATTTTGATTTAACAGGCAGTGCTGTTTTTTTGGGATGTATGGACGATGATGTGAGTCATGTGTCCAAAGGGGGAATTACCATTGTATCGAGTGATATATGAAGAAGTGTATTGCTGTTTTTTTGTTTACTTTGTCTTTGTCTTGTTTCAATAACACATCTCACCAGATTGGGTCTGCTGGCGGGTTGGGATTTCTCCCTCTGACTCCCTGACCCTGTATCTCTGTGGTGAGATGATAGGGGAGTATAAATCAATTTGGGAGGGGGAATAGTTTCAACTGTGTGTTGTTATTCTATTTGACATTTGTCTTAGACATCTGTATTAAGAACATTGATAGTAGTGGTAATAATGTCATACAGTAAATAATTTGTCTGGATTTCTGGAATCATAAATGCCCTAAATCCAACTGCTGTTCTGGTCTGTCCTTTCTTGAGGTTATGGCGAAGGTGACCACAGATGGTATAGAGATGCATGGAATGGATCATTTGACCAAGAACACTGTGAACTTCAACCCCCCTCCCCCTAACCGGCTGATGTAAAAGCAACAATGGCGTTCAGTATGGTCCTTCACCACTTCCACTGTGAGACTTGAGTCCAAACCAGTGTCGTGTCTTTGGCTATGCCAGATTAAGTGATATGACATGCTATTCTATTAAATAATTTTTCTGTCATTAATATTACCTGACTAAGCTAATCGGGTAAATGTAATTAACTAGAAAGTCGGGGCACCACGAAAGAATGTTTATAGAGCTGTTATCTTCCAAATAAACTTAAAGACCTAGTAATCTTTAACATCAATAGCAGTCAATATTTAATCGTCACCTTATTTAATCTCATCTGAAAGTTGTAAATTCTTGGTTATCTTCACGAACCCTGGCTAGCATGTTGAATCAGCTATACAAAGTTTGGTTTAATTTTTATTTACTAAATACCTAAATAATCACACAGAATTACATATAACCAGAATGGATCATACATTGATTACAAATTATGTCATAAAGAAAAACGTCCCTAGCGGACGGAACCGACATGACGGCTGGTTACACAAAGAAAGGGGGTTGGGTTTTGAATGAAAGAGCGGGAAGACTGAGTAACAAAGGGAGAAGCTATGCTATCGTAAATACAGTAGCTTATGCATTCTAAATTGCCGCCCATTTGGAAAAGGAAAATGCAATAAATATTTACTCTGAGCTGCGCTTCGATCGATTGGTTGTAGATGGGAGGCCTGGTTGTCCTTTGAAGAATGTCTGGTGGTAGAATGGATACTTGGTAGTACCGTTATCGTGTGGTAGACAGATACTCTGTCCGTCCTCTCCTAGCCCACGTCTACAGTTAATGCGCTAACGCAACGGCTAGCAGGTATCACTTCTTTAGTGAATAAGAGTTCAAAGTTCATACCAAGTTGCCATACTTTAAGCTCATGCTATATTCTGGCTGGTATAGTCGAAATTCATCCTTCCGGCGTTTAGGTCGTCACCTTCACATTGAAATGTGATGCTATTTTCGTTAGGTTCTTGCTGAGGATGGCTTAGTTCTGTAGGTGGTCTTTGTCCTTTCAACGTGGGGATGGTAAGTCCTCGCGTCCTTGGAACAGGAAGTTACATTTTCATCAACGGGTTTATATAGTGGTGAAAGAAGGGCGTGTTTCATAGTTTACAACCCATGTCTGTTCACTTGGGCGGGGCCTCTGAGTGAGCAGAGTGGTGTTCTTCTGACAAACCGTCCTCTCATTAAGAAGCTAAAAATGACATTTAATCTTTTCACAAATAGTTTCATATTTAAACATTTAAATTGCACAATTCCATTTGAATCTGAAAACTAGAATGTGTAGATTTTCCAAGATACAATTTATGTCGTTCTATCATCAGTAATCATGTCTCAGACGCCAACTGAACTGACATCATATTCATTAAGTCCCAACGCATACTTGTTGGATTACCGAAATATAGTTCCGTTTCCCATCTTTTATGACGTCACCAGACTCTCTCTAAATGTTAACAAAGGCTTTACTAGAGTCAACTCTATAGAGTAGAGAGAGAGAAAAGGGGAAAGGTATTTATGGGGGTCATAAACCTCCCCCATCAGGCCAACGTCATGACACCAGCAACCTGTACACAGCATCCAGTCGAAGCTATCAACTGCCTTTTCTCTCATGTCTTTTCTCTGAAGAGTGCGACATGAGTCCCCGTAGAGTGAGCATGGAGAGAGATCCCGTCCAAACTTCTCTCATGCTGCTGGTGTACTGGTAGGAAAATGTAATGTACTGTAAAGGACAGTGCCGACTACGGTGAGACATTATCAAGGGCCATCCACTTTGAACATGTGCCATTGGGAGGACGAACTGAAACACTATATAAAAAAGAACATGAACAAATGACAGAAGAATGAGTCCCGGGAGAGAGGGGGTAGTCAACCGTACCCAAATTGATTTAGGCTTCTCCAAAATGATTATTTTGGGATATCATGTTGTTTTTGGAGGTCTGCACACTGTGAAATTTATAGTAATTAAGACTAAGAATGCATTGAGATATCAATCTGTCCACAAATGGGGGCTGTGATGATAATAGTTAACGCTAGAAATATCAGATGAATGTACTGTATGTAAATGTGCATTCTGTCAGTATCGGTGTGTGCTAAATTGAGGGTCTTAAATTTAAGTGATAGAACCAACGTGAAGCACTAAGGGCTGTCATTCTAAATTTGGGTTGGATAATTTATCACAAGTTCTAATTATGATTTGGAAAGGTGAGGCTTCTAGAGACAGAGCTATGCCTCTAAAATGTGAGGAGAGCCACTAGATTGTAGCTTGGGCCATCCACCTTACCTCAATCTCATTCTTATCAAGGTTGATCTGAAACTGTTAGAATATGTGCTCTCTCTCTTCCCTGTGAAAGTCAATATGCATATGCCCTAAACCAAATTCAGGAGATCTCTAGAGATGTAGAGAAAATTGGCAACACTAAAACAATTGCATAAATAGGCTCTGCAAAACAGAGGCAGGTCAAGGGGGCACTTGTGCAATCATTGACGATGAATGTTGTACTTCTGTCCCAGATCACTCTTCAAATATGACTGATCTCGCGGAATACATTGCCACTGTTGCTAAGAATAATTCCCCACAACCAGGACCCTTGAAACTTGGTTGGAATCCCTGTTTGGAAGTTGAGGATCCCAAATTGCCAAATGGGCTGCAGCGTGTGTTTTTTTTCTTAGTTCTAAATTGTTATTTAACATGCTGTGTATGTGTGTGTATTTTTGATACAGTCACTCCCGTTAATAGAAGTGTAACCTTTTATTATGATGATAGTATTACCATACGAATTAGATTGTATAACCCAGAATGAAGGGTTTGAAATGATGAAGTGTCTGATTTTATGTGTTGATTTCCCTTACTTTAATAGAAATAGGATACAGAAGTTAAAATCTAAAGCTTACCTTAAAATGTAATGATTATTAACACACATTAACACAAGAGGACGGAATGTGATGGAACATTTTATATTGGTGCTTTTCCAATAACCAATTTCTGTGTTCATGCAAGTGACTGATCGAATTCTCACTATCAATATCTGCAATTTGGCAGTATGCCCAGACCCTTGTTTTGAGAACGAAAGATATCTCAGTTTCGAGGTCTCAGCTTAGAGAGAAGAAGCCTCATGAGGTATTGGTCTGTCACATGCATGACCCAGTATTGGTCAGTCTGCAATTTGGCAGTATGCCCAGACCCTTGTTTTGAGAACGAAAGATATCTCAGTTTCGAGGTCTCAGCTTAGAGAGAAGAAGCCTCATGAGGTATTGGTCTGTCACATGCATGACCCAGTATTGGTCAGTCTCATGAATGAGGCAAATGTTGATGATTAACTGATTATGAATGATGAATAAGGGGTGGCAGGTAGCCTAGTGGTTAGAGTGCTGGGCCAGTAACCGAAAGGTTGCTGGATTGAATCCCTGAGCTGACAAGGTAAAAATCTGTCATTCTGCCCCGGTAGGCTATCATTGTAAATAATAATATGTTCTTAACTGACTTGCCAAGTTAAATATATATATATTTTTAAATAAGCTCAATCATGGAAAAATAACTTGTCTGTATACAGTATAATATAACTAATGGGACTGCCCCAGTGGAGCTCCTGACTGACATGTGCATTGAGTGGGTTTGAACCTCTCCAGCACGCTGATAATAAACAATGATTGACTTCGAGTGTACCTGTGTAGAATTTCTATGACAGTAGTACTTTCAAGTATTTTTATTCAAGTACTTTACACCACTGGCTCTTACCCTCACAGCCCTGGCGGTCATCGGCCAGCGAGTACCCAGGTCTGCAGCTGCACTCTGCTCGACCATCCACAAAATGACACAGCTGGACACAGCCTGCACTCCTGTCCACACAGGGGTCCCTAACTGATAGACAGACAGACAGACATGGGGCAGACAGTTTTACGTAGTCATATCCTGGTCACACTATGACTGAAAACTGCCTCCTGTTCTTTATATGTAACTCTTTGCTCTCCATTCTAACATAAAGTGACTACTATTGTAAGCTGTAGGGAAGTCAGAGCACCATATACAATCTAGTCAGGACTCACACTCGCAGTGCTTCCCATCCCTCTTCAGTTGGTAGTTCCTACGACACTCGCACTTGTAGTGGTTGTTGTCCATGTCCACACACTTGTGTTCACAGCCGCCATTCTTCACTGAGCAGGAGTTCACAGCTTCATAGTTGGGACAGACAGACAGACAGACAGACAGACAGACAGACAGACAGACAGATAGACACAATAATTGAACAACACAGGACTGACTGACAGACTAGAGAAAAACATATCTTCATGCTGTAGCAAACTACCTCAAATTAAGATCCTACATCTGTACTTTCGCTAATGTAGTCTTTGATCACCATTTGGTGAGTAAATGTGTAACCCTTCCTAGAGACTGGTCACTAAAATATGAATTCAAAGAAGGAAGAGCCATATTGTGGACCAGCACCGTCTTTTCACACCGCCATAACGGAAACGTGTGATTACAGGAAGCTCTAAAGACTGGAAATTGGATAATTAGAGGTTGCAGGTAATGAGTAACCTTGACTGAGACCTGAATATTGGAGTATTAGCTCTCAATGCCTAAATCAATGCCTAATCTTGAGTTGTGCGAACGACCGGGATCAAATCTGGTCTCACATGGTCATTACTCACCAATGCAGGTCCTTCCGTCAGTGTGCATGCGAAAGCCCTGACTGCACTCACAGTGGTAGGAGCCTGCCGTGTTCACACAGGTCTGCTGGCAGCCGCCATTCAGCTCCTCACACTCATTGACATCTACAGAGCAGACCGATGGACAGACAATCAAACCTGGGTTCAAAAATGATTTTAAATTGAGCATTCACTTGAGCCTACCTTGAGTACCATATGGGCGGAGTTTGCACTTTTGCTAGTATTCCATTGGTTCCCTTGAGCCAGGCAAGCAGAAAAAGGTATTCAAAATGATTTCACATACTATTTGAACCCAGGTCTGCAGACAATATTCTCAGACACTTGCTGCAGAACAAATCCATTTTGATAGGAGAAGGTTGTGCCAATGAATTCCCCGTATGGGCATTAATGAACAATGAGGTGTTTTGATGGCATTTGAAGGAATGCTTTATAATGATGGAATACTACACAAACCTTTAGACAACATTTGTGACTTGAGCACTCTAACAGACATGAACCTACACAGACCACCTTCATTAGGAAACTCATATGTGTGTTACAGTGTCTGCGTCATGAATGGCACAATATTCATTTTATAGTGTACTACTTTTGATGTGAGCCCTATGGGCCCTGGTCAAAAGTAGTGCACTAAATAGCGAATAGGATGCCGTTTGGGATGCAAAGTTTTCATGGGTGTTCCAGAGGAGAGCGTTAAGGCCCAAGTTATCGGGATGCTTGTCATGACTCACGACCGTGTCAAACGTAGGAATGTGGTAAAAAGTTTTCGGCACTGAAGTTCTCTTTTGTTTGAAATCAAGCTCTGTGAAGCATAGTTGGTCCCTGACGCAATAAGAAGGTTGGCTTGGTGATGGAAGTGATGACTTCACGAGAGACTGTTTTAAGAACACTATGTTTATGACCCCTTTATAGA
This sequence comes from Oncorhynchus mykiss, assembly GCF_013265735.2. NCBI lineage: Eukaryota > Metazoa > Chordata > Actinopteri > Salmoniformes > Salmonidae > Oncorhynchus > Oncorhynchus mykiss. The sequence goes on along the minus strand of NC_048591.1, from coordinate 14,479,516 downwards.
CGAACACACCATTTTGATACAATTAAATCAACCATTAATATGAAATCACAAATTGGACAAGCATTCTCTTCATCAGTGGAAGTTCTCGTACAGCGCTTTGCTGTTAAATGTAATGACTTGGAGTATGTTCTGACCACGTGACCGGATTAGAAAAACCTCATGGACTCTACTTATACCCCTATAATTGGAGTCCAGAGTTCTTCCTGGTCAGGTCATGTCGTCAGGAATTCCTCTGGCTCTAGTAATGACGATTCACCACTGACACTCTTTCAACACAGGTTGTCCACTATGCAGTAGACCTGAGTGTTTAGGACCATTCCAGAACCATTCACATGTGATACATTAGGCACATGTTCCATGTTGTTCCATGTTGTTCCATGTTCCAGGGAGCAGAGGCATGATGAGGAGACAACATTGCTGAGTGCTTCTCCAAGGAAAGTCAACGTTTACTACCCATCTGGAGAACACATCAGAGTCGAGCTGTTTCAACTACTTCCTGGTTCCTGCTAATCCCTTGTCCATATGGGCTTTGCACTGCAGGCTACTACTGGTCATGACAGTAGCACTGATACAGAGTCAGACATATATTCACCCTCCTAATGGGTTGGGGCTAAGGTATTCGGATCGCAGATCTGGGGTTAAGGGCAATTCCTATTCAACAAAGCAGTCTCAGCTTGTGGGAATGCACTTCTCCTCATAATGAACTAAATGCTACTTCAATTAAGTAACTTCCACTAGAAGAGGCTATGGAGGGTCAAAGAGGAGGGCTGTCTGCCGTATAAGGAGCCTTTTCATAACCAGCACATAGATTCATGTGATCAGCTTGAAGGACTGAAAATCCACAATGCCAATCCATTTAGAGCAATCTGCTGTCTCGCTGAGTGGGGATAAAGGAACTCCCAGCGTCCCCTGTGGTGGATGACATATTCAGGAAGAAAATCTTAAACTGTTGTTCTGAACCCTGTTCTTTTTTTCAAAACACTTTTGTGGGCTTTTCTCAATACCTGAATGGTAATAGACTCAGCGAAGGTTTGGAGGGTAATATACTTAAGGTTCGCCGTGTGAGAGGATTTCAGCAGGACACAAAGGAAATCTTTCATTCAGACGTGAGGCTGAGACTCTGGGAGTTGGGTTGGGGGTTGAATATTGTCTGAATGCCATTGTGTGACAGTCTTGAACTGACACCCACATCTGTCTGACACCCACATCTGTCTCAATGGTCTCTTGACAGCTGTTTGGGGAGGTTTCTGCCCATCCCGCGCCTCTCAACTCCCACGCTCCACTCTCCATAGATTAACACCATCCAATGTGGAGGGTTGCAGACAAAAACATTTAGCACTGGCATGCTCTGTTCCAGAATCAAAAAGGGTCTGTTATTTGCCCTTCAAATTTGTTACAGAGCACACTAGCCCTGGAACATGGCTCTTACAGACTTCTACACCATTGCTCAAACCATCACTAGAAAGTGACAACGTCCCATGTCAGGGGTCAAAGGCTAGGGGCACCTATTGACACCTGCACCCCCTCAGAGCAACTGGGCATTAGCACTGTCAGCTAACTCAGCCAACTCAGCTAACTCAGCATGTTTCTGTCAGAACAAACAGGCAGGGTTTTGATTTTACGAGTTGACCAGATCTCCATGCCTGTACTGATTGTGTTCCTTATATGTGTGTGGTCTGCTAAGCTTTTTGTGTCTCTGTCTCTTCCTGTGTCTCTGTCTGAAGAGCCGGGCAAGAGGACACTGGTGGATAACCTATGCCTGATCCTCTCTATCCGTCCCCCATCACACACACACACACACACACACACACACACACACACACGAGACCCAGCTTGCCCTCTTTCTCACCCTGACAGGCCTTTCCGTCCAGGCCCAGACGACTGCCCCCGGGGCACTTGCAGTAGAAGCTTCCAATGGTGTTGCAGCAATGTCCCTCACAGCCGCCGTTAGCAGTCGAGCACTCGTTGACATCTGGGGAAAGAAGGAAAGCCAAAACCTCCGTTTTCATAGCCTACAAACTGCACTGTAAGCAAAACTGAACCCAAATCCATTGTAAACTGTAGAGCTTTGGAGCTTCTCCTTCTTCGGTTGATTCATTCCCCTCTGACTGTGTAAGACATTTCTTCCTCAGGCATGAAGGAAATCTTAATATAACAGGTGTAGTAGACCTTACAGTGAAATACTTACTTATAAGCCCTTAACCAACAGTGCAGTTTTAAGAAAAGTTAATTAAAGTAACAAATAATTAAAGAGCAGCAGTAAAATAACAATAGCGAGGCTATATACAGGGGGTACCGGTACAGAGTCAATGTGCAGGGGCAATGGTTAGTTGAGGTAATTGAGGTAATATGTACATGTAGGTAGAGTTATTAAAGTGATAATAAACATAGATAATAAACAGAGAATAGCAGCAGTGTAAAATAGGGAGGGGGGACAATGCAAATAGTCTGGGTAGCAATTTGATTACATGTTCAGGAGTCTTATGGCTTGGGGGTAGAAGCTGTTTAGAAGTCAATTGGAACTAGGTACTGCTTGCCGTGCTTGTAGCAGAGAGAGCAGTCTATGACTAGGGTGGCTCGATTCTTTGATAATTTTTATGACCTTCCTCTGACACCGCCTGGTATAGATGTCCTGGATGGCAGGAAGCTTGGCCCCAGTGATGTAGCAGTTGCCATAACAGGTGATGTAACCAGTCAGGATGCTCTCAATGGTGCAGCTGTAGAACCTTTTGAGGATCTGAAGTCCTCCAAACTTTCAGTGAGTCCACTTCCCCTCACTTTGTAGACGTCCCAGCTGTCCAACAAAGGGCCATCTTTAAGATAGATCCAGCTTGAAGACAGACCCAGTAGTGCTTTGATGACTCTGTTTCTAGAGAGAAAACGAAACCATGTTCTAACCTCAGTCCTGTTGTTCATCTGCCGGGGCCAATATAGCTGGAAGCTAGGCATAAGGGACAGGGGAAGCTAGCTAGCTACATAATATAGCTTCCTAACCATACGCTTTGGTTAGGAAGAGCCCGGTAAAAGCACACTCTTTTCATCACTCCACAGACAGATGCTTGTTCCTAAATTGCGGTCATTACTTTGCATGTGAACGTCAGCAGGTATTTCCAATGAAATGGCGATGCTGACACAGTCAGTCAGAGATGAGAACCTTCCGGCTCCTTGGTGCTGGTATAATGACTCCTATCAGCTCCTTTTTATAGTGATCTTGTGCATCACCAGTGAGGAATGTCTTTAAAAGAGGTATCATTCAATGCTAATACGATCATGCTGTCTCAATCAACCATACACAACATGTAAGAAAGTTATTTCCTCATTCAGATATTTAGCTCACTCCATTTCAAACCCATATGTGCATAGAGTAATGTTAAATGTTTGCACAATGTCATAGTTTGTTTCTTCACTTGCATATGGAGTAGCATTCAAGCTTTCTAGGTTGATCACGCCAGCCGTTGTTAGATGGATCTGAGTTCCACCATGGCTCACTATAGGGACAGACAAGAGGTCCTTGTCTTGCCTTTAACTGTCTTGTGTGCTGATCAAACGCAGTGTGGTTTGAAGTCCCTGTAGATGAGGTGTATTGGGACAACAGCTGTTGTCAGTCAGTACAGGAAAGTGTGGACAGAGGTGTGAGACACGCTAATGTGTGTCAAGGAAATCACAGATACACATGAACACACACACGCACACAGACACACAAACATACACACACACACATACACACACACACACGCTGGCCATTCCTCCATCCTGACAGCATCCTACGAGAAGTGTTCCTCTGGTGGGTCATATCTATGGTGGAGGAAGACACTTTTGACATTCTATCCCTGTCTATTTGCTAATGATTTACTGTGGACTCGTGGCTCTAAATAAACAAATGGTTTCATTGACCCTTAAACTACCGAACATTTCACAAGCAGAGTTCCCCAAAAAGTTCAGTGTGAGAGAGAGAGAGAGAGAGAGAGAGAGAGAGAGAGAGAGAGAGAGAGAGAGAGAGAGAGAGAGAGAGAGAATAAGGAGTGCAGTCAGATCAATGAGTTAGCAGGCTTTTACAACCAGTTGGCTCTTTTTTGTTTGTGTAGATTGTCATGTGTGCTCCCTCTCCGGCCTCTAGGTCACCAGGCTGCTCGTTATGGCGCACACCTGTCACCATCGCTATGCGCACCTGCACGTCATCAGACTCTCCTGGACTCCATCACTTCCCTGATTATCTTCCCTACATGTTCGTGTTTCTTATTTTGTATTATGTTGTGTTTGTTTATTAAAACACTCACTCCCTGAACTTGCTTCCTGACTCTCAGCGCACATCGTTACAGAATAACGCCCCACCTAAGGGAAGCATCAGGGAGTGTTTTTTGTTGTTGTTTCGTTTTGGTGGGAATGACGTCGTGTCCGGGAGCCACTACAGGCTCTCACGCCTCAGCCAGATCGCCAGGCTCCCCTGCCTCCGCCGGCTCGTCAGGCTTTCATGCCTCAGCCAGATCGCCAGGCTCCCCTGCCTCTAGCCGGCTCGTCAGGATCTCATGCCTCAGCCGGATCGCCAGGCTCCCCTGCCTCAGCTAACTCGTCAGGCTCTCATGCCTCAACCAGGGTGACCTGTCCGCTCCTGAACCCCGGATCGTCCCTTTGGTTGGCATCCTGCGGCTGGAGTCAAATGCGACTTGGGGGTGGGGGTCCATCACGTATGCTCTCTCTCCGGCGCTCTAGGTCGACATGTTCCCGCGTCTCAGCCGGACTGACAGGTTTTGCGCGCCTCAGTAGAGGTGACCGGTCCGTTCCTGATCCCTGGGATCGTCATTTTGGTCGGAGTCCTGCGGCTGGAGCCGCGCATCGGGGAGGGGGTACTCTCACGTGTGTTCCCTCTCCGACCTCTAGGTCACCAGACTGCTCGTTATGGCGCACACCTGTCACCTTCGTTACATGCACCTGCGCGTCATCAGACTCACCTGGACTCCATCACTTCCCTGAATAGCTTCCCTATATACGTCACTCCCTTTGGTTCCTTCCCCAGGCGTTATTGTTTCTGTTCCTGTGTCATGTCTGTGCGTAGTTGGTGTTTCTTATTTCGTATTATGTTGTGTTTATTTAATAAAAACACATGCTTCCCGACTCTCAGCGCACATCGTTACATAATTGAGACCACCTGACAAACCAGGGTCCCCCCAATAGCAACACGGTGTATGCTGGAGCGCAGTCTTAACTCCCTAACCACATCGCTGCCCGTGGCTCTTCTCTTTCCTATCCGAGGGAAGCAGGAAGCACACCACATTATTACCGGAACTGTATAGTAATTATGGTCATTAATGTTTGTTTAGGCCTTGCAGCTGAGACGTTGACAATAAGGAACTTCTGAAGCTTATGCAAATGGTAATCTATAGAACGCACAGCAGAAGAGAAGCGTAATACAACAGAGAGCACTGGAAGACATACAGATGCTCTAAAAACAATCATGTGCCTTCAGCAATAAAAGATAAGCAGGCTGAGAGCTCGCCAGTCTGCTCCGGTTGAAGTGCTCAGTGAGATTTCACACACACACATACACATACACACACACACACTGTCAATGTTCCAGAGTCTCTCTGGCCTAGCCAGAGGGAAAACATCCATCCAACAAGACAAACTGTACAGGAATTCCAAACAGACATTAGAATGGCACAGTTCCTCCAACTGATAGAACAACACACACACACACACACATACACACACACACACACACACACACACAGAGCCACCAGAGCCCCTGTGCTGCTGTACAGAGACACTATCAATCAGACAGCAAAGTTTGGTAGCTGGCCATGTCATTACGATTAAACAAACCTTATAGGCTGCCATAGAGAAGACATAAAGCAGCGCAGCCGTTAACTGCAATCAGTAGCAGGTGAGAACAGCAGACAGGCTGTAGCTAGACATAGACAGAAAGTAGCTAGACAGAGACAGGCTGTAGCTAGACATAGACAGAAAGTAGCTAGACAGAGACAGACTGTAGCTAGACAGATACAGAAAGACTGTAGCTAGACATATACAGACTGCAGCTAGACATAGACAGACAGACTGTAGCTAGACAAAGACAAAAAGGCTGTAGCTAGACAAAGACAGACAGAGAGAGACATAGAGAGACATACTGTAGCTAGACAGAGACAGATAGACTGAAGCTAGACATAGACATACAGTCTGTAGCTAGACATAGACAGACAGACTGTAACTAGACATAGACAGACAAACTGTAGCTAGACATAGACAGACATAGACAGACAGAGAAAGACAGACTGTAGCTAGACATAGACAAATATAGACAGACATAGACAGACATAGACAGACAGACAAACAGACTGTAGCTAGACATAGACAGACATAGACAGACATAGACAGACAGACTGTAGCTAGACAGACATAGACAGACAGAGACAGACAGACTGTAGCTAGACAGAGACAGACAGAGAGAGACATAGAGAGACAGACTGTAGCTAGACAGAGACAGACAGAGAAAGACATAGAGAGACAGACTGTAGCTAGACAGAGAGAGACAGACTGTAGCTAGACATAGACAGACAAACTGTAGCTAGACATAGACAGACAGAGACAGACAGAGACAGACAGACTGTAGCTAGACAGAGACAGACAGACTGTAGCTAGACATAGACAGACAAACTGTAGCTAGACATAGACAGACAGAGACAGACAGAGACAGACAGACTGTAGCTAGACAGGTGGTAGTGCGGCAGGTAGCCTAGTGGTTAAAGCGTTGGACTAGTTACCGAAAGGTTGCAAGACCGAGCTGACAAGGTGAAAATCTGTTGTTCTGCCTCTGAACAAGGCAGTTAACCTTGAAAATAAGATTTTGTTCTTAACTGACTTGCCTAGTTAAATACAGGTAAAATAAAACATGTAATAAATAAAAGACAGAGAGACAGACTGTAGCTAGACATAGACAGACTGTAGCTAGACATAGACAGACTGTAGCTAGACATAGACAGACTGTAGCTAGACATAGACAGACTGTAGCTAGACATAGACAGACTGTAGCTAGACATAGACAGACTGTAGCTAGAGATAGACATACTGTAGCTAGACATAGACATACTGTAGCTAGACATAGACAGACTGTAGCTAGACAGAGAGACATAGAGAGACAGACTGTAGCTAGACAGAGACAGACAGACTGTAGCTAGACATAGGCAGCCATAGACAGACAGAGACAGACAGACTGTAACTAGAGAAACATTGCTTACAAACATGGAATGGATGAGATGTGCAGGAAGTGTGTTTGACTGGGTAGTACTGACTGGAATGTTGTATCCCTGTTGGTGGGCTGATCTCTACTCTCAATTAATTGTATCAATGCTTTCACATGCATTTTTCTACATGCAAAAAACATTGTTCTTGCATAACACAAAAAATAATACCCAACAGCTCTTGGAAGGGTTGTAAATGTGTAAGTCCGCACAGCCTCAGAAACCAAGGATGGGTCGCCATATTGTCAGCCCAGGCCACACCCAATCTTGGTTTCTAAGGACAAGCAGGGTCACCTGGGAGAGAACAAAGGGAAAAGGTACCCTTGTTTACCCTACCTGCTTCAACCATGCCCTACACCACCTCACCAGAACCTGGTTGACCCCTAGCCTCTACCCCCTTGGCGGCACCAGATCTGAGAGGATTGGATAGGTGTATCCAAGAGGTAAGAGGAAAGGTGGAGCTATTCCTTCAAACTATCCAATATTTTCAATGTAGTAGTAGGACCTCCCACCCTAATGCTGCCCACTACCTCAGCACATACTGCTCAACACATACTACCTCAACACATACCGATAAGCACACACTACCTCAACACATACCGATCAGCACACACTACCTCAACACATACCGCTCAACACACACAACCTCAACACATACCGCTCAACATACACTACCTTAACACATACCGCTCAACACACTCTACCTCAACACATACCGCTCAACATACACTACCTCAACACATACCGATCAGCACACACTACCTCAACACATACCGCTCAACACACTCTACCTCAACACATACCGCTCAACATACACTACCTCAACACATACCGCTCAACACACTCTACCTCAACACATACCGCTCAACATACACTACCTCAACACATACCGCTCAACACACTCTACCTCAACACATACCGCTCAACACACTCTACCTCAACACATACCGCTCAACACACACAACCTCAACACATACTGCTCAACACACACTACCTCAACACATACCGCTCAACATACACTACCTCAACACATACCGCTCAACACACACTACCTCAACACATACCGCTCAACACACACTACCTCAACACATACCGCTCAACACACACTAGCTCAACACATAACGCTCAACACACACTACCTCAACACATACCGCTCAACACACACTACCTCAACACATACTGCTCAACACACACTACCTCAACACATACCGCTCAACACACACTACCTCAACACATACCGCTCAACACACACTACCTCAACACATACCGCTCAACACACACTACCTCAACACATACTGCTCAACACACACTACCTCAACACATACCGCTCAACACACACTACCTCAACACATACTGCTCAACACACACTACCTCAGCACATACTGCTCAACACATACTACCTCAACACATACCGATCAGCACACACTACCTCAACACATACCGCTCAACACACTCTACCTCAACACATACCGCTCAACATACACTACCTCAACACATACCGCTCAACACACTCTACCTCAACACATACCGCTCAACACACACAACCTCAACACATACCGCTCAACATACACTACCTCAACACATACCGCTCAACACACACTACCTCAACACATACCGCTCAACACACACTACCTCAACACATACTGCTCAACACACACTACCTCAACACATACCGCTCAACACACACTACCTCAACACACACTGCTCAACACACACTACCTCAACACATAACGCTCAACACACACTACCTCAATACATACCGCTCAACACACACTACCTCAACACATACCGCTCACTTCAACACACACTGCTCAGCACATACCGCTCAACACACTCTACCTCAACACATACCGCTCAACACACACTACCTCAACACATACCGCTCAACATACTCTACCACAGCACATACCATTCAACACACACTACCTCAACATGTACCACTCAACATACACTACCTCAACACATACCACTCAACATACACTACCTCAACATGTACCACTCAACATACACTACCTCAACATGTACCACTCAACATACACTACCTCAGCACATACCCCTCAACACACACTACCTCAACACATACCGCTCAACACACTCTACCTCAACACATACTGCTCAACATACACTACCTCAACACATACCGCTCAACACACACTACCTCAACACACACTGCTCAACACACACTACCTCAACACATAACGCTCAACATACACTACCTCAACACATACCGCTCAACACACACTACCTCAATACATACCGCTCAACACACTCTACCTCAACACATACCGCTCAACATACACTACCTCAACACACACTACCTCAGCACATACCGCTCAACACACTCTACCTCTACACATACCACTCAACATACACTACCTCAACACATACCACTCAACATACACTACCTCAACACATAACGCTCAACATACACAACCTCAACACATACCGCTCAACACACTACCTCAACACATACCGCTCAACACACTCTACCTCAACACATACCGCTCAACATACACTACCTCAACACATACCGCTCAACACACACTACCTCAACACACACTGCTCAACACACACTACCTCAACACATAACGCTCAACATACACTACCTCAACACATACCGCTCAACACACTCTACCTCAACACATACCGCTCAACATACACTACCTCAACACATACCACTCAACATACACTACCTCAACACATAACGCTCAACACATACTACCTCTACACACACTGCTCAACACACACTATCTCAACACACACTACCTCAACACACTGCTCAACACACACTACCTCTACACACACTAACTCAAAACACACTGCTCAACTCAACATTATGTGAGGAGCCCTGCCGCCCAGTGCCCCGCCCAGCTTCCCTGCTCTTTTCATTAACTGATTAGGAGGTCACATCAGCCCCTGACCCTGTGACCCCATCCTCCAGAGATGCCCACTTTGTTCCCATTGGGACTGCAGACACTAATGAGCTCTCAATAACAGGTCCCAATCGTTAATCATTATTCTCCAAGAGTCAGGAGCAGGAATAATCTAGTTGGCAGATGTCTTACACGCTCAATTAGCATGTGCTGCTGCTGGGAGAGAGGAGAGGATTATAAGAGAGGACAGTGGTGGTAGGCAAGAAGTCATGAAGTTATCCCTTGTCTCAAGCAGGAAGTGGTGACTAGTAATAGCAGAGACGGAAGAGGGAGCGAAACACCCAATTAGCAGTTTTTTTTCTGGTTCAATAGAAGTCAATGAACTAAGTAGACTAGACCTAGCTGCTATTGTTGCATTGGTGTCTATGGGAGACACACCCAGTTAAGTAGCCCGGAACTGACATTTTTTTCCAATGGTAAACGGCCTGAGTGAACTATCTTAATTTACTGAGTGAACCATCTTCATTCATCCACCATCTTTGGTAATAGCCAACAGGCATGTGTTGATGGACTATGTGCATTGACCCGTTTTGCACGAACTATTTTGACTCATCACATATGTAATCTGCTTTTACTGTTTATTATCTATTCTATTGCCGAGTCACTTTATCCCTACCTATATGTACATACACTATATTTACAAAAGTACATGGACATCCTTTCAAATTAGTGGATTCGGCTATTTCAGCAACACCGTTGCTGACAGATGTATACAATCGAGCACACAGCCATGCAATCTCCATAGACAAGCATTGGCAGTAGAATGGCCTTACTGAAGAGCTCAGTGACTTTCAACATGGTACCGTCATAGGATGCCATTTTTCCAACAAGTCTGTCAAATTTCTGCCCTGGCCAATTGTAAGTGCTGTTATTGTGAAGTGGAAACATCTAGGAACAACATCTGCTCAGCCACGAAGCAGTAGGCCACACAAGCTCACAAGTGCATAGCACGTAAAAATCGTCAGTCCTCGGTTACAACACTCATACAGAAATGGTTTGTCGAGATCGTTCTGGAAGAACTTGACTGGCCTGCACACAACACCATCGAACACCTTTAGGATGAATTGGAACGCGAGCTAGGGTTAATCGTCCAACATCAGTGCCCGACCTCACCAATGCTCTTGTGCCTGAATGGAAGCAAGTCCCTGTAGAAATGTTCCAACATCTAGAGGCAAGAGTTCCCAGAAGAGTGGAGGCTGCTGTAGCAGCAAAGGTGGGACCAACTCCATATTAATGCCCATGATATTGGAATCAAATCAAATCAAATTTTATTTGTCACATACACATGGTTAGCAGATGTTAATGCGAGTGTAGCGAAATGCTTGAATGAGATGTTCGTCGAGCAGGTGTCCACATACTTTTGGACGGTTAGCATTTCCCTTACAGAAGACGATGAGGACCCAATAACGACCCAAATAATGTCGCTAGCAAGCCGTTGCATATCAACAGTTGCAGCTGACAGATTCGTGATAGTTTGAGCATCTATAGATCAAATGGAAGAATACAAAGAAGTGTGCAGGCAAAAATGTCTGTCTATGTAGCTATTGTAAGTGTGGTGACGAGTGGCTTTTATTTAAGTCTACCTCAGATAATTACTGTACTATCAGTCTGATTCCTCTGGACCAGAAAGGGAGTTTTAGAAAGAGGTCAGTAAAACAAGCAGCTGTTAGTTTAAGGCCAATATCAACACATTGGTTAATGTAGTCAGGGCTATGTGCCGCGAGGCCTTGTAATGCATGGTATCATTTTCAAATAGAGTTGGACTGAATAGTACTCAGGGGGGTGAACTCTTAAAATAACACCCATATTAAGTGTTAAGAAGAAAACGTTCATAATTTGTACTATGAATGACTCCATAGAGTGCATGTGAAACTATTTGCTTTGAGGCAGTCTATTAGTGTGGTGAAGAATTTGGATCTGAATGAGCTGATCCAAGACCACACAAGCAAACAGTTGGTAGCTGTTCAGGTCAAATCACATGATGGGAATGGCTGAATAAGATACTGTTTATGCAAGACGGATGTCAAGGTAAAAGGCGTCAATCAAAGACACAATGAGTGAAAAGTTGATCATTACAATGATAGCTGAGGATATGTTGAAGTGAAATGTAAGGTGTGAAGTTTTAGCGTATAAGGCATGAAGTGTTGCATTATTACATGTATGAGGCAGAGTGTCATGAGTCAAGTTAATATCCAGTTGGGTTGTTTCATATAATACTGATAATATGACCATGATACAGGTCCTACATCTGGGTCCTTGAACTTGACCAATATAAATGAAGCCTTTATGGGACATAAAGCATAGTTATACTTGACATTCCCAGTCGGCTGACGAGATGGCGTAGTCACAGTGGGTGGCCAGTGGAAGCCATGATGCAACAGCAGGCTGCACTGCATCATGGAGCTTGGTGTCACATCAGTACCTGTATCCCCTGACAACGGCCATCTGTTTTCCCCTAAGGGTCGGACTAGACCAGGTAGTCACGAGTCATATGACATCAGATTGTGGAGGGTTTTACTTACAGATGCCTTGTGGCCTGGGTTGGTGCCAGAGGGCAACGTTAAGGCAACATAAGGGAAATATTCCTTTTGGCACTCAGCTCATCCTTTCTGCCCAGCCTAATTTGCTACTCCTTTGTCAACACTATACAGGTGACACACTCCCTCTGAAGCCCCCTGAGGCCATGCTGAGGTCATACTGTGTGTGTGTGTGTGTGTGTGTGCGCGCAGCGTTCTAAAGCACTGCATCTCAGTGCAAGAGGCGTCACTATAGTACCTGGTTTGAATCCAGGCTGTATCACATCCGGCCATGATTGGGAGTCCCATAGGATGGCGCACAATTGGCCCAGTGTCGTCTTGGTTTGGCCGGAGGAAGCCATCATTGTAAATAAGAATTTGTTCTTAACTGACTTGCCTAGTTAAATATATATATATATATTTTTAACTATACAGTACATCCAGGGTCTAGGGGACGAACAAATCTGAATGCCATAACACATACCAAACACGCTTCAGTCCAGCTTGAAATATAACAACATCCCATTTATCATACTTGACATCCACCTGCCATAAAGCTGGTGGGCCTACAATAAACTCTCTCCCTGAGCCCCTCAACTCTCCTGGGTCTCTTACACTTGGGAGTCCTTCCTCTACATTAACCTTAACCTCTCCTCCCAGCTCACTGTCCACCTCCCTGACCTCCACTGGACTGGGTTGATCTGCGGATTTATTTGTGAACAGCCATCTATAACAACCACAATCTGTAAGGCGCAAATAGCTAAATGAGAGAGCAGCAGTGTGAATCACATCAATGAGCTTTGTAGATATCAATAATAAGTGATATCCGTATCGCCATAGACTACACCACTCCTGTCATCCTTACCTCCAAGCGTTTATTCAAGTTGGATAATCTTTGGATGCCGACAGCAGTCGCACCATTGGAAGACATTGCTTGGACTGTAGCCTACAAAATACTATTTCAGCTCTTTTCCCACGATCCATCAAACACATCTGGTGTGTCATTATAGTGGTCTCTGACTTGTGGTCAGACTCTGTCAAGGGTGTGTACGGGAGGCGAAGTCAGGTGCAGGAGAGCAGAGTGTAGTGAACAGGCGCACTTTAATTCCGTTCCAAAAAATACAGCACATAAAAACAATAACGTGCCAAAAACACAGAACATGGCAAAAGTCAAGCGCCCGACAATAATCCACATCACAAACAAACAATTACACACAAACACATGGAGGGGAAACAGAGGGCTAAATACCTGTAGTAATTATGAAATGAAAATCAGGTGTGTATGGAACAAGACAAAACCAATGGAATATGAGAAATGGAGCGGCGATGGCTAGAAAGCCGGTGATGTCGATCGCCGAACGCCGCCGAAGAAGGAGAGGAGCCGACTTCGGTGGAAGTCGTGACAGACTAGTTCAGTTGGAAGAAACTTAAACGTGCGCCTTTTTTCAATGCTGATTTGAATGTCATTGAGAAAACAGAGAAGTGTCAAAGATTTTTTTTTGCAAACATCCTTTCTGAATTTAAAAGTAATCTGTAATCCGATTACAATATGTTTTGCTTGTAACGTAATGGATTACAGTTACCGGTTTTTGCAATCCCTTACATGTAACGGATTACATGTAATCGGTTACTCCCCAACCCTGTTCGTCAATCATAATTTATTCGAAAAACAGTTTCCATCAACATTTGTCACAATAAAGAAAGCTTAAACAAAATAAAAATCCACCCCTGTCAAACGGATACAAATGTTGTCGATCTTTCTAAAATGGCTCCTATACTTGCCATTTCCATTACACATGTCGCAAATATTCTTTTTTCAACATTGCTTTTGTCAAATACACCTATGTCAATGAAAACCTACTTCCAATATCATTGTAGTCCACCAACTACTAAATTCATATACAGAAATTCTGACTTCTTTCTTGTTTAGTTTTTTCTTCTCTTGTGGTCTCAATAGATCTCATTTTTCCACCAATCCTGCCATCAGTGTCAATGTAAAGATTTTGAAATAAAAACAAGCCCACATGTATATAGAAATGATAATAAAACTCAATGAACTTTCACTACACTGGGGGCTTTTACTTTACAATGACTTAGTGATCCTTTCCCTCTGGAAATCACTTAAAGCTCAGTTTCAGCTCCATATGTTCGGAGTGACCCTCATTCCATCCACCCCTTCCCTTCCACCCATCCACCAGTCTGTCATATAGTCTTGTTGAAATGAAGGAGGATTGTAGTTATTTTTACTGAGTCCAATGTATTGGACCTAGATATTCTAATTTCTGTTTATCAATATTAACCGTTTTTTTTAACTATATGAAGCCAGAAAGCCACATTAATTTCTCGCTGTTGTGATAACTTGAATTAGGGTCACTCGTGGGCGAGGCCACACAGTGCATTACTCAACACTCTGACTGGGCTCCCGAATGACTGAACAGGCACATCATGTCTTGTTAGGCATGGCACAACGACCTAATTAACAAGACCATAGGTCAAAGTGCAATGTTAAAATATTCTAGGACGTGCAGAGGAGCTTTTCAAGAGCCTGCCAGCATGGGGAAATGCACTGAGAGCTCCAACAACATCTCCAGTTCAGGGGGAGACAAAAGTAGAATGTAGAAGTTTCACTCAGTAGAAGTGGAGAATGCCATATCAGGGCGTTGTGGTGAATTCTGTTTCGACCTTCGTAACAATTTTATGTTTCGTCTATCGTGAGAGACTAGCAAGGAGGTGATGTCATGAATTAAAATGCACTGTGGAATGTGTTGTGCTCAATACTCCTTGAATTACTGGTGCACTTAAATCTGGTGCAAAACACATGGTCACTCAAGCAGAATCAATCCATTTGACATGAGTTTTCCTCTAGCTGCGCCATGAAACGAAATGGCATTTTGAGAAATAAAAACACATCAGAGGGTGGACGACACAGATGTGAAGCGTTGCCTTCAAAGGGCAATATGTTATATTTACTACTGTTCATGTTTTTCTCAAGGACTGTCAGTACTGTCATGACAGCAGTGGTTTGACTGAAAAACACCTCAAGGATTTTAGCGTTAAAAATGACTAGTTTAGTTTGTAAATGTGACCTGTATCTCTCTAAAGCCATTGTCTCCAAAATCCCTGTGCTGTAGAAAGATGGCGGCGACAGATAGGGCAGCTCTGCTTCTAGCTCCTAAGCAACTTTGCAGGATTTTGTTTTTGTGTGTGTGTTATCAGCCCAGGAAATCTTTTGTGTCATTACATACAGCCGGAAATAACTTTGGGATATCAGAGCAACGGTAAATCACCAGCATTATGACAGGGAATACGACTTTCCCCAATTTGTTCGTACCCCCCAGGGCAATTAAACTGTTTCCAGAGGCTGATCCAAAACACCGCTGGTGGAGAAGAGGTATTCGGAGTGGACTTCTGGTCCGACTCAGGAGGCGCGCACACCATCCACCACTTCCGAGTATATTACTCACTAATGTTCAGTCTCTGGATAATAAGGTAGACAAGCTCAGGGCGAGAATCTCCTTCCAGAGAAACATGGCTCTCTCAGGATATACTGTCTTTGTCAATACAGCCAGCTGGGTTCTCAGTATATCGAGGCAGACCGGAATAAAGAACTCTGTATTCAACGGCTCAGACACGAGACGCATGTGGCAGGGTCTACAGACAATCACGGACTACAAAGGGAAAACTAACCACGTCGTGGACACAGACATCTTGCTTCCAGACCAGCTAAACACCTTCTTCGCCCTATTTGAAGATAACACAGTTCAACCGACGCGGCCTGCTACCAAGGACTGTCTGTCTGCTGTCCCCACTTGCTTCAAATTGTCCACCATTGTTTCTGTACCCAAGAAAGCAAAGGTAACTGAGCTAAAGGACTATCACCCCGGAGCACTCACTTCTGTCATCATGATGTTTACGCGGGCATACACGATGGCGGAGTGTGTACAACGCGAGGCTCAGTGTTTACCGAGATTTTGTGAATTAGCAGTAATTTCCTTAATAGTTCTTAGTTTATTCACTCAGTACAGCATGACGTACACTCTATATAGCCAACAAGAACTCCTGGATATTGGAACACAATGCACAAAGAGAGTTTTTGGCAACTTCCAACTTGCACTGAAGATCGTGAGGACGCCCCGGGAGACTGAAACACCACTGAGAGGAAGTGCCCAGAGAAGGCGTTGAGATCATAAAAAAAGCCTCCGGGCTAGGCAAAAGCTAACCGCACATCGGCTTTCACTACCTAGCCTTTTCCTCGCTAACGTCCTGTCACTGGTGAACAAAATGGACGAAATACGACTAAGAATTATCTCACAAAAAAATGATTTCATGTAAACAAAGCATGTTGTACAGACAGTAACATAACGGGGAGTCACTGCTCAATCAATCTGGAGTACCTGATGATTAGGTGCAGGCCTTTCTACTCGCCTCGGGAGCTTACATCCATTGTTGTTACTGCAGCCTATATACCTCTGGATGCTAATACTAAACTAGCAATGAAAGAACTGCAGGTTGCTATTAGAAAACAGCTAACTGCACATTTATTTTTTATTTTAATAGGCAAGTCAGTTAAGAACAAATTCTTATTTTCAATGACGGCCTAGTGGGTTAACTGCCTGTTCAGCGGCAGAACAACAGATTTGTACCTTGTCAGCTCGGGGATTTGAACTTGCAACCTTCCGGTTACTAGCCCAACACAGCCTGATGGTGCTTTTCCCAAATTCCACCAAAATGTCTCCTGCCCCACTAGAGGAGACAATACACTAGACATACAAACATCCCGGAGGCTTACAAAGTCATTCCCCTCCCACACCTGGGACAGTCTGATCACCTTTCACTGTTCCTACTCCCCAAGTATTTACCCCTCATTAAATGTGTGAAACCATCAGTGAGGACAGTCAAAGTGTGTCCAGAAGGGTCAGACAGGCTGGAAATTGCTTACCACTCAGGCCGCCCTTGACTCCCATACGGACATCGAAACATATGCTTCTTCTGTTCTGGATTACATAAACATCTGCATCACCAATGTCACCACCCATAAACTAACAAAGACCATCCCCAACCAGAAGCCTTGGATGAACAGAGAGGTCCGACTACTGCGAAAGGCACGCAACGCTGCTTTAGATCTGGTGATGCGGAAGCCTACAGCTCATCCAGGGCCAACCTGAAAAAGGGCATCAAGATGGCTAAACATGACCACAAACTGCTGATTGAGGAGCACTTCAACAACAACTCTGAGCCTCGACGCATGTGGCAGGGCATCCAAGCCATCACAGACTACAGGCACAAAAAACCCTACCCCCACAGCCAGCGACGTCTCCATCGCTGACGAGTTAAACAGGTTCTATGCTCACTTCGACAGGGACAACAAAGATCCAACCATCAAAACTGAGCTCCCCCCAGACGACCTCCCATTCAGACTATCCATCACAGATGTGTTGTCTGCACTGAGTAGGGTGAATGCACACAAGGCTGCTGGTCCTGATGGTGTCCCCGTTCATGTGCTCAGAGCATGTTCTGGGCAGCTGGCCAAGGTCTTCACTGACATTTTCAATCTGTCAGTGGCCCAGTCGGTTGTCCCCACGTGCTTCAAGACCACAACCATTGTGCCAGTGCCAAAGCAGTCGACCGCATCAAGCCTGAATGACTTCCGACCTGTTGCACTCACCTCCACGATCATGAAGTGCTTCGAAAGACTGGTTTTGGGGTACCTTAAGTCCTGCCTCCCTCCAACACTGGATTCCCACCAGTTTGCCTAACGACTGAACAGGTCTACAGAGGACGCCATCTCCACAGCTATACACTCTGCCCTGACCCACCTGGTCAAAACCAACACCTATGTGAGAATGCTGTTCCTAGACTTTAGCTCAGCAATCAATACGGTCATTCCCTCTAGGGAGGTCACCACACTCCATGACCTAGGGATCAGCCCCTCTCTCTGTAACTGGACTTTGGACTTCCTAACCAACAGGCCCCAGTCTGTCAGGTTAGACAACTTCACTTCCTCAACTCTGAACCTGAACACCGGTGTGCCACAGGGCTGCATGCTGAGCCCCTCCCTGTACTCCCTCTTCACCTATGACTGCGTTGCTGTACACGGTTCTAACACCATTGTTAAGTTCACAGACGACACCGCGTGGTAGGCCTGATCAGTGACAATGACAGGTCAGCCTACAGGGAGGAGGTCAAGCACCTGGCTGCATGGTGCGCTGACAACAGCCTGGCCCTCAATGCAAAGAAAACCAAGGAGCTCATTGTGGATTACAAGAAGTCTAAAAGCTGCAGTCTTTGATGGCACTGAGGTGGAGTGTGTGCCCAGCTTCAAATTCCTGGGTATCTATATCTCCAAAGACCTCTCCTGGACCTTCAACACCTCAACCCTAGGTCTAAAAGGAGCAGCAGCGCCTGTACTTTTTGAGGAGGCTGAAGATGGCCCACCTGTCTCCCAAGATCCTGGTGAACTTTTACCGCTGCACGGTGGAGAGCATTCTGACTAACTGCGCCACAGTGTGGTTTGGCGGATGCTCAGTTGATGACCGGAAGGCCCTGCAGCGGGTGATGAAATCCGCCCAGCACATCACTGGTGCCCAGCTCCCTGCCATCGTAGACCTCCAGCGCAAGCGGTGTCTGCGTAGGGCGTGCGGCATCATCAGGAACCATTCACATCTATGCCACAAACTGTTTGCCCTCCTACTATCAGGCAGGTGGTACAAGTCTCTACGTTCCCGCACTAGCAGGCTCAAGAACAGTTTCTTTCCAGCTACTGTAACCCTGCTGAACTTGTTGTTCTCCTTGTAAATTTATTGCACTCTTTTATTTGCACTTCTGGACAAAAGGAATACCTATGTAAGAATGCTGTTCATTGACAGCATTCAACACCATAGTACCCTCCAAGCTCATCATTAAGCTCGGGGCCCTGGGTCTGAACCACGCCCTGTGCAACTGGGTCCTGGACTTCCTAACGGGGCGCCCCCAGGTGGTGAAGGTAGGAAACAACACCTCCACTTTGCTGATCCTCAACACAGGGGCCCCACAAGGGTGTGTGCTCAGCCCCCTCCTGTACTCCCTGTTCACCCATAACTGCATGGCTACGCACGCCTCCAACTCAATCATCAAGTCTGCAGAAGACACAACAGTAGTAGGCCTGATTACCAACAATGACAAGAAGATCATCCCAAAAGATCATCAAGGACATCAACCACCCGAGCCACTGCCTGTTCACCCCGCTATCATCCAGAAGTCAGTACAGGTGCATCAAAGCTGGGACCGAGACTGAAAAACAGCTTCTATCTCAAGGCCATCAGACTGTTAAATAGCCATCACTAGGCGGCTTCCACCCAGTTACGTAACCCTGCACCTTAGAAGCTGCTGCCCCATATACATATACTTGAAATCACTGGCCACTTTAATAATGGAACACCACTCACTAATAATGTTTACATATGTTTGCTTCACTCATCTCATATGTATATACTGTATTCTATTCTACTGTATTTAGTCTATGCCACTCCGACATTGCTCATCCTAATATTTATATATTCCTTAATTCCATTATTTTACTTTTAGGTTTGTGTGTATTGTGTGTATTGTTGTGAATTGTTAGATATTACAGCACGGTTCGAGCTAGAAACACAAGCATTTCCCTACACCTGCAATAACATCTGCTAAACATGTGTATGTGACAAATAACATTTTATTTGATTTGGATTTGATTTAGTGTAGGACATGGATTTATGACCCAATATAATAAGGATTTTCACAGAGTACATGTTTGAATAAGATTTACAGGACACAGATTGTTTGCCGGGGTCTTTACTGTGCACATAATTTCCCTCTTTCTTTTTTTATGGAATTCATAAAACTGTATTTGTTTACTCTGGGCACTGGACAAATGAGTTGAATGATGAAAACTGGGTGCTGGGCTTGCCTTTGTACATAAGCATAATCACACAACTGTCACCCTCGGGAGATGAAGCACTCACTCACTCAAATAAACTGCAGCCTATGCAGCAGATCTATGTGAAGTGTCAGCTATGGACAGAAGGATGACAAACACCAGTAGGTCTTCCCAGGCCCAGTGTTGATATGCATAATACTAGTGTTCCTACACAGTTTGAGTATCCCCCCTGTGGATGGTCAGTCGTAATAAAACATGGGATGGTTGAAAGGTGTAATCAGAACCCGGTAAATAATGACGAGCATTGCGATTGACAGCCCATCTGTGTGCAGTGTACTTGACGCAACATGATCAATCACGTTTGTTGAATGTACAGTATTAAAATGTTCAAGACTGCACAGCCAAGCATTATGTTTGTCACACCTAAATATGGAGGCGACATAAGTCTGAACATACAAACCTACAGCACTGATGTTTTGCCCACAGATCTAAGCATAAAGATACATCTAACCCTGCGTCCCAAAAGGCACCCTATTCCTTACGTAGTCTCACCATATATATTCTAATATGTGTAAATAATGTGTAACGTTAACATTGAGTACCTACAATGGAACAACTTGATCTCTCAGTTCTCCCCTTGAGCCCCCAGGAGGTTGGCTATCCATTAAAAAGGAAGCAAACAAACATGTGCTGTCTGTTCAAATGGCCTCTCTAGCTCCATCTGGGCCAACTCTGAACATACAATACTGAACTGTATCTCTTATTTTGATCAGATCAGCCTTCCACTGTGTCTTCCAGTAAGGCAGTTCCTCTAACTCCCTAGGAGCCTCTATCCTTCTGTCCTCGACTCTAACACAGGCCTAGTACACCTGGAAAGGCCATTCCTGCCCCACTGATCCACGGCCAATTCACTGGTAATGTGCTGAGGGCTCAGGAAGGGAGAAAGCCTCAGGAATCTGCTCACGGTGACGGATGGTTAATGGCTTAGACAGACAGAAACCGGTAGATTTCTTCTGTTTTTGCTACATGTTGTTGATTTATATGAGGCGTATTGGAGGTATGTTTTGGAGAATGTTCTCTCTTATGATTGCATCTAAACATGGTCCTATTTAGTTTCACATAGGTTGTGAAAGGTAGAAGAAAACAAATTATAGAATAGCACTTTTATTTTACCAAGATTAAATTACCTTTATTGTACCATGTAATTAGACAGAGAACCCACTCTCTTTTGACCTCATTTAGCCCGTAGGCTGGCGCTGGGTGAGGCTGAGACTGCTCTCAATCAGGTCCTCCAGGAAAAGAACCATCAATTTGATCTAGTGTTCCACTGCTACTGAGGGATTCTCAGCTCAGAGCAGATCGATGAGCATATGGTGAATCTCACAGAAGATTACCCAGGATCCTCACCACTAAGGTGGTAAACACAGCACCTTAATGGCACAGAAGCAATAAGGAATTGTTTGTTTAGCGTTCAGGGAAGTTCATTGCCATATGGTAGCCATTATGGCCCTAATGCTGATAATGCTAAGCACGTAGCACACTGGGCATTCAGGGTATGTATGCCTGTCAGTTATAACTTGAGGCTTCTATCTACACTCAGACACATGGTTCCACAGTCCACACATCCCACATTTACAGCAGAATCGCTTGCAGCTCTTACAACTGGAAAAATATAAATAAAAAACTTTTAATAAGCTTCTATGATCATTTTATAAGTCATATGATGGAATTATGAGATCTATATCTAAGCAGGGTCAGTTCAGTGGAGGGTGTTTTGGCAGTAAGTGAAACCTTGGCCTGGCTAAGTGACCCAAACCCTCTGTCTCTGCCTTGTCCTCACAAAGCCAACTCTGCACCTGCTTTGCTTTTGTGGAAGGTCTGATCTCTTGACTGCTCGCAACCCACAGAAAAATCATTTTTACGAGCTGCAGACTGCAGCACGTACCCAATGACCAAATGAAAGATTAGCAGAGATGTAGCTATTAACGTCAGACATCAGACATTACCGAAAATGGAGTCTCTCTCCAGGTGCGTGATGGTCCTGTGGAGGTGCAGGAGACAGTCACTATCTCGCGGTGGGAAGCTGGCGGCTTCACACTAGTCACAGACCTCAGACCTCCACACCTTCCACATCCTGTCGGTCAGAAAAACACTCTTCGCCAGCAACATATGTGACATTGCGTGTGGACAAAAACCTACGGTGTTATTCCAGTTTTAACACAGCAGCGTCAGTTGAAAAGCCAAAGCAACCTTCCCTGCCTTGGGCCTCCCAGTGGACCAGCGCTTACACCACTGATCAAGCCTTCTCTCACAAAAGCAGATATTAATTACAGTAAAAGAAAACCCAGTCCAGACTCAAACTTCTCTCAAACATTCTTTGGCACAATTGTGACCATTCAACATTTTTACAGCTTCAAATATGTACGCTTATGAGGATTATTGTTTATTTGTTCATGTTCAGCAGTTCAATAATCCGCCCTTATTGCTGTCTCTGTCTCGGATGTGTTGGGTGAAGTCTGTCAGGCAGTGCCCCCAGAAGTTATACAACTCTGCATCAGGCAATTTGTTCCTACAGAGCTGGACATAATCTGTGTACAGTTACACGTTTGATTACTCCACATTTACAGCAAGTGTTTCTGAATAGAACTGTTGGGCTTATCACCATTTCTAAATTAGATTTTGTGCATTACTGGAACGATAAAGTGAAAAGGCAAATGCCATAAGATTTTAGGATGTTTCTGACTGACCACAAATGGTACAAGGACAATAGGGTCTTAGATGCACCAATTCTGCTTCTAAATTAAAAAAAGGGAGGCTGTAAATGCGTAGGATCCAGTTATACGCCTGGAAAACAGTAATTGCGAAACCATAGAAACAAAAACATTAACTTGTCTAATGTTCTAAATAGGAGAGACTAATAAGAATGTCATCCACTGGTTATAAAAGTAAGACGTTATTAAGAAAACTAGGAACCAAACTTCTAGAGGGAACAGTGGTGTGTGCTCATGGATGCCAAGGGAAGCCAGACTTCCCCCAAAAATGTAACAACACTTTTAATTTATCTTTCGTCTCTCTGTGTTTCATTATTTTCCTGAGCGTTGAGCTAAACTGAGCGAACCTTCCTGGTGGGGGAAAAAAAGTGTCAGCTTGGATTTGGCGTCTCTCCTATCAAATCACTTTGAGCGCATACATCATTAACAGAAACAACTTGAATTGTTGCTTCACGTTGTGTCGTTGTCCTCCGGTGGATAGCTAACTAGATAGCTAAAATTGGCCCTTTCCTAAATTATCCATGGATGGAGATAGGGATTGGATTTAATTATCCGTATAATGGCGATTATGATCCAACCATTCATTCATACTTTGTTGTGCATCTGGCCTGAGAAGATGGAAGTTCAATATGTACAGTAGCTAGATGTAGAAGGCTAATGTTAACTAGTTAACGTTGCCCATAAATGGAAGACTAGCGGGCAAGCAATTAGCCTGGTAGCCTAGGACAACAAAAAATAAAAGCATATACTGTATGACAGAGTGATAGACCGTTTCGTCAACATGAAAGAGAGGAGGATGGCATTGGCGTTTCTCTACAAGTAGGGTGAGTCAACATGTTATCTTGCACAAAACATGGACAGCCACATCATATTTAGCTTATGTTAATTGGACTAAATTGTTTTTGGTATCTTTTAGTCGTCCCTGTATTAGACTAAGCAGAGGTGATTTGATGATGTTGAAATTTTGAAGTTGAAATGGAGCTGGAATAGTGAGAAGGAAGCTCCTGTTTACGGTAACACTTCTAAATCGATAGTTGTTTAGTGGTCAGAAAATGAAGGAAACATTAACTTGCTTAAGCATGCTGTAGGTCATGTAACTGTCTGTTACATGCAATATGCTATGTGGACTTTACTGGACAGAGGTTGCTCACCGGTTTTGTGATGAAACAAAGGTGTGGTTTAATTTATTCTGCCGCTGTCTTATTATTGTCTTGGCCTTTAGGCCTATATATCACAGTGGCAAGGCATATGAGTTAACAGGAAATGACGCAATTATCACAACACATACAGCATAGGTTGTAATATGGGGGTGAGGGGGCTTCCCCAGTGATTTTACCCACACACCGCTACTGAGAGGGAAGTTCATGAAGGTTACACCAGCCTTGTTAATAAGCAGCTAATCAAGCTGTCTAGTTTTGGGGGGGTTGGGAGCTGTGTCTGGGGGTGGAGGGGTGAGAGGGTGGACGTCTGTGTTCAGGAGTTCTGATCAGACCTCAAAGCTGATTTGAACAAGAACAAGGGTGCCGCCAGCCAACCCACAGACCGACCTGTCAGTGGTCATCCAACGGTTCCCGCTAAAGCTCGCTACATAAACCAAGCAAAGTTTCAGTCTCCTGAAACTTTATCAGCACAGGGCACAAGGAACATATTTCTGTTCAAGGAATCCGAAAGACATTCTTGAAATGGTCCAGAACAAACAATGTAACCTGTACTCATTACAACCAGATGCAGGGTATTAATCTTGATCCCAAACACAGGCAGGGGGATTAGAATCACATCAGGCACTTCATCTGTTAACCAGGTCCTCCTCCTTCCATTTAGAATTCAGACTGATCCAGGGATTGAACAGAGCTAAGACCCAAGGAATCTGGAGCGTAGATGTCGGTTACAGATGAGATTATGTCATCCCTTTGTCAGATGACAGCGAGTAAACTGCAAACCACAACAGTTGACTTTCCAAGCCCTTTGAGTTTAAAGGCAAATAAGTCTGGTCTTTTGTCTCACAGTCACAACATCATCAGACCAATAAGTGCTGCTGTTACCCAGGAGCCCAATCAAAACAGTCAGTTTCCTTCATGGACTCCTGTGGGAGTGGGACTAATCAGAGAGAAATTCCATAGCGGGCAAAAGACTCAGAGAAGGGAGACTGTCCAATCAGCCAACCAACACTCCCACACACACACCTGCTGAAGTGAAACAGACTATCTCACAGACAGTCACAGGTTCTCTCTTTTTATAGAAATCAATAGAGGAATCCAGTGGAATGTTCTCATCATATCCACTCTGGTTTTCCCTCTACTCATAAGATTTTCAATCCAAGCTTTACAGATGTGAGACTAAGCATTGGCCTGTATGGTTAAATAAGAATGGGTATAAATGGGTCATAGAGCACATTATAAAATGCCCCAAGACTACCGGTATAGATGACAGTGTCTTCCCAATCCCAAAATGAACCCATCGCCACCGTCACAACAGAACACTGACAGTCAGACATGATAGACACAGTCCACCAGGATTCATTTCCTTAAGGTCTGATTAAGATTGGAATGTCCGGGAGCATAGTCTGACCACAACTCTCCAGGGACATATTGTACACAGATTCTCTAGTCTACAAAGTAGGTTTTTGCCAAGAGCTATCCAAATATACACACAATCACACATCATCACAGTCCCCCAGTGCTGAGAAGTAGGAGAGTCAGGAGACCACTAGCAGCTGTCCTCAGTGGTCTCAGACCCCAGACAGTGCTACTTGACTTTGTTCAGGAAGTCTCCACACACAGACACACACACACACACACACACACACACAATGTAGCAGGATGTTTTCCTCTGGGAGAAATAAACATGGGTCGAGAGGGTTAATTTCCTCATAGACAGAGGAACATTTTTCAAGCAAGGTACCACAGAAAGAATGCCCTGGGCAATTTTTTTTCTGTCTGCTAACTAGCAAGTCATTACGAGGAGACTCCTACTGAGAGAGAGAGAGAGACAGAGAGAGAGAGAGAGAGAGAGAGAGAGAGAGAGAGAGAGAGAGAGAGAGAGAAACAGAGCCTCTGGGAAAGGGGGGAGAGTGTCTAACAGTATCTCTCTCTGTATAACTGACAGATCTAGGGGACAATTGAGGACTTCAGATGTGCAGTATCAGTATCTTTACAAAGTGCTAAAAACAGAATCTCAGTCAGCCAACTACCTGAAAGTGACTAACCCCTGGAACCCCACTCTCTTACTTGAACTTAATAAATGTCATGCTGCGACACCAGAAATGTTTCTGTTCTAACAGATAAAACGGACCTGATCAAACTCAGATGGGGTGTAGCTATCGGCTGACTTGGAAGGAACACACAGTATGTGTGAGAGACATACTCTTGACTTTCACAGCTCGGGCATTTCACTGTATAATCCACCTAAAGCAGGAGATCAGCAAATTCCCCCGGCACTGTCCATGATAGTCTTTCACAAAAACACATTGAACAAAATCAGCCTTTTCTGGCTAAAACCAGATGTGACCTGTCCACAGCATTTCATCGTTCCTGCTTGTTTCCTGTTTCCTTACGTCCTGCGGACCGACGTGTCGTTTCACCAAAGCCCGGCCGTTGAAAAGCGTAACGAAGTGAGACAGAGTAGTGTTCACAAGAGCCGTAAACCTAGCCAATTATACCGGGCCAGAGTGGCCAGGCTAAGTCTCAGACCTATCATGTGTTTAACACGTTGCGGAGAGCGTTGAGGCCGCGGCATCAACCCACAACACATAGCATCAACACTGCAAACCGCGTGTCACAATCTGAAGGATTGCATTAGCATAGCGTTCTCTGACATCAGTGATTAGAAGCAGGTGGACAATTGGCTTCCTATGACACCATGCTCAAAGGGATATTCAATATATGCAAAAAGACAATAAAAGATCTACCAATAGGTGCCCTTCTCTCGTTGAGGCATTGGAAAACCTTCCTTGGTCATTGTAGTTGAATCTGTGTTTGAAATTCACTGCTTGACTGAGGGACCTTACAGATAATTGTAAGTGTGGTATACAGAGATGTCATTCAAAAACCATGTTAAAACACTATTATTGCACACAAGAGTGAGTCCGTGCAACTTATTATGTGATCTTGTTATTACTTTTAAGCAAGTTTTTACACCTGAACTTATTTAGGTTTGCCATAACAGAGGGGTTGAATACTTATTGACCCAAGATATTATTTCAGCTTAATTTTTTAAATTAATTTGTAAACAATTTGACATTATCGGGTATTGTGTGACACAAAACCAAAATGTAATCAATTTGAAAGTCAGACTGTAAAACAACAAAAAGTCACAGGGTGTGAATACTTTCTTAAGGCACTGTAGTAGACTAGGATCGACCCTCTACAGATCGGTTCAGGCACAAACACATAGGCCTGAGAAACAGACAGTCAACAGGTGCTTTAGTATACATACCTTTCGGTATCGCTAACTGTTTCTGTTCCACAACATCCACATGAATATACGGACCATAACATACCATAGCGGGTGAGGCCCTTAAGTACATAGACTGTGGCCCCTAAGGGCCCATAAAGGCTGACTGATTTACCTGTGGCACACTGGCGTGAGGTCAGTAATTCATACATTTTTTCCAGGAGGTTACCTGGTGGTTATCTAATGGTTCTCCTGTGGTTCCAGGTGACTGGGGGCTGGGTAAAGTGTGGATAAAGCCAGTCTGAGATCCAGAGAGAGGCCTGCGTGCCTCCTTGCTGTGTGAGGATGTTATCCAGACATCTGTTCTACACAACACAGACCAGGATTAGGGAACATGGAGGAAATGAAACATCATTCATCTACATTGGAGAGGTTAGCTCTCTCCCCTCTGTCTATCTCTACTCTTTCTCCCCCTCCCCTATTCCCTCCACCATTGACAAATCCAAAATCCACAGCAGAATATAAAAGTCTCAACATTATCAAATAATTGTGCCATCTCTCGCATGGTCTGACCATGAGATGGTCTCATTGGAATATGTCAAAATATGGTCGTTGCTACCCCTATACATATCACTCAGTATCCCTGCACATTGTAAATATGCTACTGGAACTGACCCTGCATATAGATAGAATGATTACTTACTTTCTCCTGGTCTTCTTATTTCTTATTTTTATTTCTTGTGTGTTTTTGTTCTACCTTGTGTTATTTTTTGTGCTACATTGATATTGATTACTGCATTGTTGGGTTTGGAGCTCGCAAGAGAGGCATTTCACTGTACTTGTGAACGTGACATTAAAACCTTGACACTTGAAATACTATGGTTATATACTGTATGTTAACATTCTGATATATTTCTAATGATATGGTCTGAAGTCTACCCTACATTCTGCCACCATCGTGTGCCCCTTCGCTCAACACTCCTCTCCATCTCCACAATCCAACAGTTTTTCTGACTAGCTGGGCGTGGCTCTCCCTGAGCGACTACAACTGCTGGGTTCATGGCTCCAGGTATGGAACAGAGGCCCAAGTCTAAATAAACGTCCCATTCACCCACCAAACCTGGTTTGTATTAGTACTGTGGGGTGGCTCCAATGTGTTACACTTTATGTAAAAGTCTTTAAACACTTGGTGGATTCATGGAATGATATTATTATAATTATTAAAGGTAGACTCAGCGATATGACGTAGATGCAGAAAGTAAACAGCATAGTGGGTCAATTTCCGCAATAACTAAGAGTGTTGAAGCACAAGACTCAACTTCTCCTCTTTTCTCCACGGTTTTGGTCCCGTGGCGACCACACCGTAACATGCGCTGTGTGGGACTGTGTGAGAGCAAAGTTTTCTATCTCGCTCATCTCAATATCTGTGGTGCTGCTTGTGGCAAAGTCAATTTGCTTTTTTTTATTGTATTAAATATTTGGGGGGGGGGGGGGGGGGGGGGTATTTTACCCCCCTTTTCTCCCCAATTTCAATCTTGTCTCATCGCTGCAACTCCCCAACGTGCTCGGGAAGCGAAGGTCAAGTCATGCATCCTCTGAAACATGACCTGCCAAACACCCGCCCGCTTAACCTGGACCAGCCGCACCAATGTGTCGGTGGAAACACTGTTCACCTGACGACCGAGGTCAGCTTGCAGGCACCCGGACCGCCACAAGGAGTCGCTAAAGCACGATGAGCCAAGTAAAGCCTCCCGAGCCAAATCCTTCCCTAACGGCTGGGCGCCGTCCTACGGGACTCCCGATCACGGCCGGTTGTGATACTGCCCGAGATCGAACCCAGGTATGTAGTGACGCCTCTAGCACTGTGATGCAGACCGCTGCGCCACTCGGGAGGCCTGAGTCTACCTTTAAAAGAGGTGAGAGAACAGCTCTGCATCCACTACCTCATGCTCTAACCCAGGTACTGGGTACTGGCATAGGTATACTTTACACATCATATTAACTAAACAAAATAAAACACTTACTGTATCTGCGTAAGCTGTGCTGGTCATTAAGACATCACAAAGACTACAATTCTCTTACCAAGGCAGAATCGCCATAGTATTACAACCACCACACTCACATCTAGGTCACCCCAAACCTGAATGCTATGATGGAGAGAACCAATAAAGCATGGAGAACATTATACAGCTTCCCCCTCTCCAGTCTTCTTGTCCTTAATAGGTTTAGCAGTCAGAAAGCCAAGGCATGGTTCTGCAGGGCTAACTCTACTGCAGCGAAGCAGAGACAGGTAGAGCAGGATCTCTGAGCAACACAGCACAGCTTCATTACTCTGAGTGAGTTGACAGAGCTCTTGGCATGTTGAAGCCTCTCTGCTGACCTGGAACACGAAACCAAGGAAAATGCTCAGAAGCAGAGTAAAGTAGACATTTTCACATTTCCATTGCAATTGCTACGTTGTGCCCTAATGAACACAACCCTGGACTGGTTCAAAGAAGGTGTGGACAATCTTAAAGCCTGTGGCATAGTTCACCTGGTGGATATGGGAATATGGTTTCAGCTCTGATAATCAACCCTCCACTGCTGGAGTGGGCCATATTCTGAAACTACATGGGAATAACTTTGGAATAGCACTTGGAACATTGGAGCATGTGCGTATGAATGGGCATTGCTTTTAGAAAATATAAAAAAATGGGGACAAGTCTGTCATTGAGCTGCATTCAACCACATACACCAACTCAAAAAGCAGCTTACTTCGATCACACCTTTAATCACAATCACACCTTGTATCTATATGTATATTTTTTATTCTAAAATTACACTAAACCTGGACCTAAACCTTACAACTTCTAAACCTAACCCTTGACCTTTTTATGCATTTGACTCAATACAGAGGAACAGTGTCCCTCTCAGTGAGAGCTGGCTGAAAATGGCTGCTGCCCTGCTTTAAACCTTCTGGCTGGAGAGGAGGATAAATCTACTCTCTGAGAGGTGGAGGAAGGAAAGATGTTAGGGGACAGAGGAGGAATAAGAGGTCAAAGCTTCTGTGTTCACAGAGAGAACCGAAAACCTTGACGGAAATGAGTCTAGGCTTATCTTTGTCCCCCTTCCCTGTCACCTGACTAACGTGTGTGTCCCTCTGTTGTTCACCCTTCCCTGAAAACCCAAGCAGCTCTTTCCAAACAAACGAGCGGGGCAGCCATCAGAAACAAACACTGGTGCGTCCCTGTGAAATGTCACAGCCGGAGGAAGAGCAACAAAGAGAACCCCTGGCCGGACCTTCCTCCTGCTGCGTGTGTGGAGAAGGCATGTGTGTGTGTGTGTGTGCTTGTGACAGTGTCACAGTGTTTGTATGTGTGTGTATGTGTGTGTGTGCGTGCCTGAGTGCATGCGTGCATGTTTGCGTGTGTGCATGCATATGCATGGAAAGGGGGTGTAACTAATTGTTCTCTGTTATCTCTTTTGGGGGAGTCTTCCTTAGAACATCAACTAACAAACGTTGTCCTCTCGCTGTTGGCCGGATGACAGAGCGTTAGGGGTCAGAGGGTCAGAGGGAAAGGAGAGCAGATCAAGAGATGTTCATGGGAATTTTAAAGACAGGAAGAATAATACTGGATCAGGTTACTTCTCATATTTACAGTCCACAGTCCACTAGTATGCTTTCATATTTAATTATTTGATTGCTTGCTGATTAGCTTGAATAAACAGGACGGACCACTGAAGCGTTACAGAATCCTAGTCATTTGCCCATATTCACAAAGTGTCTCAGAGTTGGAGTTCTGATCTAGGATCAGGTTCCCACCTGTCCATATAATCTTATTCATTAGGATCTAAAAGGTCAAAGATCCTAGATCAGATCCTACTCTATGGGATGACTTTATGTCAATATAGGCCCTGGTGTCCAGACAGGCAGTGTCTGTTCCATCTGTGAGAAGCTCAAACTGCACATACCCTCATTAGAATCCAGCTTGCAGACTGGAGGACAGAGGATCGAGGCAGGGTTGAGTTTAAAACAATATATATTTTACCTTTATTTAACTAGGCAAGTCAGTTAAGAACAAATTCTTATTTACAATGACGGCCTACCCAGCGAGTTAGCCCCTCAGCGCCCGGGGCAGCAGCCTTCAAAGGACCCATTTTCTCCCATGGTGCACTTCTGCCACCTCTAATTACCCAGCAACCCCCATTGAGCGGCCACTGCCGATCGCAGCCACAGGAAACCCTCATTTATGTTGTTCAAAGTGAAAGCACAAGGTCTGCACTGTGTCCATTAGGACTTGACCATTTTTTTATCCTTTAAGGATATAGGTCAGTCTCTAGGGCTGGACTCACTAATCTACACACAGCCTCACAGCTCGGCTGTAAAAAGGATACACCGCAAAGGGGTGGCTAGTGGTTACAGGGTGGACACTGAAGTTTAAAAAACGTTGACCTTTACAATGTTGATGTGTTTAGTCGAAAAGGATTCTGTGTTTTTTTCTGGCCTCTCATTCACTCTTTCTCACTCTCTCTCTCTCATTCTCTCCCTCTCTGTCTCTCACACTCTCTCTCACTCATATTTTTACCATTCTCTCACTCCGCCTCCCTCACAAAACCCCCCAAAACCATGGCAAAGTGTCCACAACATGTTCTCTTTCTCTGACTCCATGATGACTCACTCACCATACTGGCAGCGTGTTCCTTGGAAGCCTACAGGACAATGACAGATCTGGTCACCTCTCTCAGCACACCTGCCCCCATTGAAGCAGGTAGTAGCAGCACACACCCCTGCATAACACAACGCACATCGGTCACTCCAGTAACACCTGCAAATGCTCATACACGACAACACATCAACAATGAATTTAATATGTATGATAGCGCTAAATTTGTCCATAGATACATGTCTTAATGCAAAAGTAATATTCAGTGTTTGACTTTGAACTCACGGTGCAAACAGCCCCTCTCCTTGCCCCTCTGTGTCCACCCAGGGCAGCACCTGGTCACCCTGTGCACATCCATACTGTACACCTGCCTGTAGGCTGTGTAGTAGCCTGTTCTGCAGAAAGGAAATGACATACAGGTGTAGGATCTTAATTTGATCAACCTGTTGCAGGAGAACTTTCCTTCAATGCAGGAAATGTTAACCTTGTAGTGTATTTGAGGTTTTAAAAGGCTTCTGAAGTTTGTCATTTCCACTTTGACATTTCAGACTTGATTTTCCCTCAAGCCCTACAAAAATGTGCATTCGTTATAATCCACACAACAATTCACATTTCCTGTCGCTGCAGGATTATTTCCCTGCTGTAGCAAACTGGCTCAAATTAAGATCCTACATCTGTATGAGCCCAGTTATGATAGGAGAGACTGAGTACAACTATCCAACAACAACAACAACAACAACAACAACAGGGTATTGGAGAAGATGTGCCACTCACCTCCTTTCGTAGCCAACACACCAGCGGTGGCCGGTGCAGCCTTGCTTCCAGACCTTGACCATCCGAGTGAAGGCCTGGACACAAGGCTGGCGTGCACCCAGCATGGACAACTCCTGCTCCGCACACACATTAGGCCTGCAGAGACACAGAGAGGATGGTTCAGTCTGTAACACTTTACATTAAGTAGCTTGTATACCTGTGTAGTAACACTATAATTACTCTGGATACTAGGGCTACATTGTTATATACCATGTTGTTATCATCAATTGAATCATTGATTTACAATGGCATAAAAATGGAGATGAGCGGTTTAGATATCCTTCAATTTATTAGCGATGGGTACACAGGACAGGAGAGGGTCAGGGTTGAGGTCAATGAGAGAGAGAGAGAGTTTTTTACTCTCCTCCATCTGACACCAGAGTTGCTGACCCTTATCATGAACCACCCAGCAGCTCCAGACCCTCCAGCGTCTTGACAGGTGCCCAGCGTGTTCACCCCAGATGAGGTGTGTGTGTGTGTGTGTCTCCCAGGGAGCACACCGACACAGGGGAAACACTGAAACCATCCAAGAGGAAGCATGTGCACACATTCCAACAGACACAGTGACATACATTACCTAGATGTGCTATCGTATGTCTATTCACAGCACCAGATAGACCTGGGAATTTAGCAATTGGATTGAATTCAGCAATAATTGGCCATTGTTAGGAGTATCTCATTCTAGATGGCTTGTGAGTTACCTGCTGTGGGTTAAATCATGTAAAGTAAAACCATTCTATCTGCATCTGTGGTCTAGGTTTTGGTCTGTTCTCCTTTAGAATTCCCTAGACTCGTGTTCTCAAATACTCTGCTGGACTTGGACAGTGTTCCAGATACCCAATAAATAACCAATAAAACTCCCCAGGCAATACTAGTTTATTATCTCGTCAGAGAAAATATGTCAGAATGTGTGCGCTTGTTTGTGTGCGTGCCGTGACTTTGTGCATGTCTTCCTGTCCGCCAATGAAAATGGCAAGGTATTCAGCAGCTGAATATCTACATACCATCCATCATAAATATATCAAGATGTTGTCAGAACAGGGATATATAACACACTTGTGTCCAAACGTGTATTTCTGCATCTGCACACACCATCTGGGTTCAATAGACAGCAGGCTAGGTGAAATAGCTAAGGGAAGTTTTAGGCTCTTATAGTCATGAAAATATCATTCTGAATGCGTGTCCTGCACACGCTCATTCTTTTCGCGAAGTCTCTCGAGAAATACACATTGCTTTACATCCTCAGCATAATAATGATCATGCTTGCCGGGTAAAGTAATATGGTTTATTTTACGTGGGGTCCACAAAGGGCGACGCCTAGAGGACAAATGCATCCAGATTACTGTTGTGCAGTCAAAAAAGACAAGAGTACACCGTACAGATATAACGTTCGTATCCAACAGTAGAAAACAGTGACAACAAAGCCTAATAACCATGATAAGAGGCTGTGGTTGATCCCTTTAACCAAAAGCATGTTGAAACATGCTGCAATGACACATTTCCATTGAAGAGCCGCGAAATCCAAATGGACTATTTATTCCTTTGGTTATCTACAGACTCAAATGTTCATGTGTCTCAGAGACAGACACGTGAACGCTCATGTATTAGATGATTCAACATACAATATTCGAGCAACTCTAAATTCACTCACATGCCAGGTTGTAACTCCAGAGATGATGCGATGCGTGCGGTGTCCAGTGCTATCATGCACCACATTAAAACGTTCAAGAACATTATTCATTCACACGGGGAAGACTACAAATTAAAGAGTGATGTGGTGAAGGTAAATATCTCCTATTGTCCCGTCAAATAATGATGTGCATCGAAACAGGACTATAATGCTTCCAAATTGTCCCGTGTCTAGAGAGTTTGAAAGGGTCTTCTTGTCCTTTGCTTGCATCCATCCCCCTTCGTCGTACGAGCTCTATTCACAAGAGTTCCGGAGTACCACCCACGAGCACTAGAGGGTCCCTATCATCACCAATGAGATCGATCTTTACTCAGCTCTCCGCTACTAAGAGCTTTTCAACTGTGTATTTTGATCTATGAAAAGTGCAGACTATTGAACTTTAACTTCATACACTAAATAGATTCGGATTGGTTTGATTATTGATCCATTTACGACCTTTATTTACGAGATCAAACATATTTACCAACCCTAAGACTTTTTGACACCTTCCCGCTTTATTAGTTTTTTTCTCTGGAGCCTGTAGGCCTATTTGATAGTGTTTTGTTAGAGTTCAGTGATGTTTCAATTAGAAAGCGTTGATTTGGAAACAGCGACCTCCACCGTTGTTGTCGTTGAATCGTGCATTTATAAATTGCAATGTGTTATAGGAGACTACCCTACAGCGCAAGTTTGCGGTTCTCTCAGATGTTAATTCAGATGTTTTTTTAAATGTAGGCTCACAGTGCTGAGTGCAAAGTGGTTCATGAATGGCTTTATGTGTGTGTTTTTCTCTCCATCCTACTCTTCCTCTTCTCAAACTTCTCCCTCTCTCTCCATTTATTTCTCACTTTTTTCTCTTTCCATCTTCTCCTTCCATCACTTCAACTCCACCTGTCACTTTTTGCCTTCTCTTTGACATCTACTTTTATTTTGTCAATCTCATTCACTTAATTGTTTAATAACCTCTCCTGTTCTTGTAATATTCGACCTTCTCTTATTCACACCCACTTTCAACCTTTCCATTATCTTATTCTTCCTCTCCAACTTCTCTTTCTTCTTTTCCAACTCCCAACTTTCCAACTTTCTCCAATATGTCTAGCTTCTTGCTCTTTTTCTCCAGTTTCTCTTTCTGCTTTTCCAGCCCCTTGTCTTTCATCACTACCTACTCCCTCTTCTTCACCACCTAACTCTGCATTGCCACCTTCTCCTTCCTCTCTACCCCTCCTTCTTCTTCTTAATTTCCTCCTTTTCACTCTCCACTCCTTGCCTTCTCCAACACATTCTCTTTTATTTCCACCTTCTCTCCCTACTTATGGATCTTCTCCAGCAGTTTGTAGAGCGTTTTCACAGTGTCTTCTATAATCTCTGCATCCATACTCTCTTTAACTCTCTCTCAATCTCCCTCTCAATCTCTGCACATGTTCCAACCCCCAAATAATTGTGATAAAACTGCTGAATGAGTAGGCTAAATCATTTGTATCTGTTAATAATACATCAGGCAACATTTTAGGGAAATCTATTCATTCTTATGATCAAACAATAAAAACGTTTGCTTAAATATGTTTTGACCCATGGTTAATAAGTACCCACCACGTGAGTGCAGAAATCCAGTGGTGTAAAGTACTTATGTAAAAATACATTAAAGTATTATTTAAGTAGTTTTTATGGTATCTACTTTTCTATTTATATTTTTGACTAGTTACTTTTACTTCACTACATTCCTAAAAAAAAAAAAGAATGTACTTTTTACTGACACATTTTGGATGCTTAGCAGGACTAGAAAATAGTCAAATGTACGCACAACAGAACATCCATTGTCATCCCTACTGCCTCTGATCTGGCAGACTCACTAAACACAAATGCTTCGTTTGTAAATTATGTGTGTTAGAGTGTGGCCCTGGCTATATTTACATTTAAAAACGCAAGAAAATGGTGCCGTCTGGATTGATTAATATAAGGAATTTGAAATGATTTATACTTTTACTTTTGATACTCGAGAAATTACATTTGCTTTTGATACTTAAATAAAAACCAAATACTTTTAGACTCTTACCCAAGTAGTATTTTACTGGATCACTTTTACTTTTACTTGAGTCATTTTCTATTAAGGAATCTTTACTTTTACTCAAATATGACAATTTTGTACTTTTTCCACCCCTGTAGAAATCATTATCACAGATATAATAACAGGTATTTTACAGTATGGAAAACAATCATTTTCATGTGACGTGAACAACTTCCTGTTTGGGTCCACCATCCATGACATTCATTCAGGGCGGTAGTGTAAGTTGTTGTCCCTTTCAGCCTCCTGGAATCAACATCTAAAGATGCTACATCCTCTGTAATGCACCCTTGAATCTTCAGCTGGACCATATCCGTTTTTGCACGTATATTTAATACCTGAGAGAAGAACAAACCAAAGGGTAAGGCCAGCTAGCTACTACTATCAGCTAGAAATGGTGTTTCGAAAAGCTAGCATGCTAGTGACGTGTTAGCTAACTGTCTGTCATACAGACATTTCAAAGTATCTGGTCAGGCCGCAGTCAGTAGTTAGCTTGCTACTCGCTGAATAATGTTTGGAATTGCATTTATGGGGCTTTATTTCGGTAAACATTACAAACAGTAAGCGCACCAACAGAACTAGCTAGCTAACTTAGATAGCTTGCTAGCCAACTCGAGACATAGCGAGCTATTATTTTTGTTGATATTCCAGCCATCCAAGGTCTACTTTGGTTTCATTGGTGAAAATACTAATACCAAACTTAGTAAGTACTCCTCATCTGGAGAGTGGAAATGCATTCAGGCCGTTGATTCGGATGCTCCTTTTATTCTTATCACAC
Source organism: Oncorhynchus mykiss (assembly GCF_013265735.2). Lineage (NCBI taxonomy): Eukaryota > Metazoa > Chordata > Actinopteri > Salmoniformes > Salmonidae > Oncorhynchus > Oncorhynchus mykiss. The sequence goes on along the minus strand of NC_048591.1, from coordinate 14,441,810 downwards.
GATGGCGTCACGAGAATTCGTTCTATTTTAATTCATAAAGAAGACCATCACCATCAAGGTTTCCTGGGGTATAGTTAAAAATAAGCCTATATGTGGCTACATGGATACCCATTTATTTTAGGACCTCTTCTCTTAATAGATAAAGTAAAACTTGCTTGCCATTGTATTATTGTTGTCAAAGGGAATCCCAAACTATGTTGTAGTTAGTTGGGTCAGCTGATATTGAAAGTGAAAATATTTTTTCTTTGTATATTTTCCAGCCAAATGAACGCAGCTGCATTCCCCTCTCCTACTGCAGAGATGGCGGAGATTAACCGCATCCACTACGAGCTGGAGTACACAGAGGGCATCAGCCAACGCATGAGGATTCCAGAGATGCTCAAAATGGGCCCCTACGGTCATGACAACCCTGAGGCAGGCTCACGTGACCTGCACAACGTCATGATGCAGGTCCCAGAGAGGATCGTAATGTCTGGTAGCTATTACGTTGGTCCTCCATAGGGTCTTAGTAGTGTTGATACTCCTGGGCCATGTTCATTAGGCTCGAAACGGGATCAATTGATTTCAAATGGATGGGGTTCTCACTGACTCTAGTTTCATTTTCCCATTGTAAACAATTTTAGTCTTACTGAACATAACCCTGTATTGGCCCTTATGTGACACCCTGCCTGACTGCTTTTCTCAGGAGATAGTGAGGACTCCCAGTTCCCGAGACCCAGAGACCTGGACCTGATCCAGTCCACCCCGCTAGAGAGCCTGTCCCTGAAGACACCTCCTCGGGTCCTTACCCTCAATGAGCGGCCACTGGACTTCATGGAAACGGAGCGCAGTGCAGCCCCAGCCCAGCCCAGTGAGGAGGTAAGGTACTGGGGGAGGGAGAGTCTATAAATGGACAGAGATCGTACTGATCGGGTGATGCAATGGACCAGGCATGTGTGAACAAGCGGTATCAATCCCTGGTCATCCAAGCAGCTCAAGACTGTGCTAGCCCTCTGAGCTAAAGCCTAGACATTAGTTCTGTGAGCTTACACAAATTTCAGATCTCTGGCAAAGCCATTTGTCTTGTGAGCATAGTTCATAGAACCACTTCCTCTACACTGACAATGGGGAGTTTATTTGAAAGTGACGGCAAAGTCAGTGTTTTACGGGAAGAGGATATCAGTATTTATGTGTTCTCCACTCCTAATAGGTGCGTTCGCAAGGGCGGTTGCGGCGGGAACGTTCAGCCAGCGAGAACACCACTGTCCGTCGCAATAGCCAGATTGCCAGAAACGATTCAACGTAAGTAGCCTATCAACTGTGGTCCACACCCCAGTAGTGCCATCCACAATCCACCACCACACCCCTCTCCTCTTCCACAAGCCTGTTCTTCTTCCTTCCATCTGTCCAGTGGTTTTCCCTGTCTGCTGGCCTGTTTGTCTATCTCTCACTCTGTTGATTTGTTGTGATAATGATTTGACTGTAGTTGGGTGTCTGTTTCTAGCCGGTGGTGTTGCCCACTCTGTAGCCTGTTTGGTTGGTAGTTGTATCTGGGTCTGCACCCTGTGCTGTTGCAGTTCTGTGTCAGTGTGAGATTAGTACCAGGGAGAGGCACCTTACAGTAAACATGGCATAGAACCATTTCATTTTTTAAAAGCTTATTTCACTATACAAAGTCCTTGGGGGTCCTATTTTGTTCAGAGCATCTTTGTGGGAGATGACTCATTGGGACCTTAATTAGGACCTTTCCATGCTTTTGTGTCCGTATCTCCCTTCCTGGTAGAGGGTTAGGTATAGTTCAGTGGTGCACTAGTATGATCTGTTTGACATCACCCCATCAGTACCATCTCTGTCACTCTTTGGTGGCTGTTATCTCTGCACAGTGAGTAAAGTGCGGATGGTCTTTCTCCCCTCCCTCTCCTTCACTCTCTCTCCCCCTCTCTCTCTCTGCTCTGTTTTCTCTGGCTTGACCACTCATGTTGGTGGGGGCAGTGTGAACCCGTCCCTCCCAGCCCCTCTCCGCGCCTGCCCCCCTCTCGCCATGGCCGAGGACGAACAGAACCTGTACAGCGCTAGCGGCGTTCTCTCTTTCATCCAGTCCACCACGCGCCGGGCCTACCAGCAGGTCTTGGAGGTTCTGGACGAGAACCACCGCAGGTGACCCCATGACCCCTCCTCTTAAGGTCATCTCTAGGCTGACCTCTCCCACTCTGCTCACCGTGCAGAGATTAACCCCTCAATTCAATACAATACAATTGTTTTAATCCTCTCTGAGGCAATGAAGTCCCTGCTGTTGTCTCTTTCGCATGGACAGGGTCATCAAATCAGTTCTCGGGTGTTGGACAATTGAACAAAAACTATAATCGTATAATTTGGACATTTGCTCAATGAACAAAATGATTTCTCTTGACCGTATTTGAATCATTTATTTTGGGGCAATGGGTAGGGAACACCTGGTGATTTGTAACACGCAGTAACACTAATAATATGTCATGATGTATATTTATTTATCATTGCAAATCAAGATTGACTTTGTCTGATGTGCTGTTATTGAGCTGTCGCCTCACTCAGTGCTTGACTGAATTGGTTGAGAGGAGAGTAGTGTGTGGAGCGAAGTCATATTTTAATTGAAAACAGTAGAGTTTTAAGTTAGTGCTGTTCTTGCTCGATCCATGTGCTGTAAGGCCATTATCAAGCAATGTCAACAGCCAACCTATATAGTGATGTGTATTGTCTACTCTCTGAGGAGAAGTGTATTGGAGATGAATATATTGGTAGTCTGTTTTACACTGAATGATCAAAGTCATAGACATTGGAACTACGAATTTCAAGAGTGAGTGTGAGAGACTTTGGGATTGCATGTGTGAGACACTGTTTGGTATGCTGCTCTATCTCTATTGCTTCCTCTCTCCCTTCCCTGTTTCTGCCGTCTTCAGCAAGCCATCGCTGCGAGGGGGGTCTGCCTTGACCTCTAACCCTCTGCATGAATCCAGGTAACTCCACCTGGCACGTAGACTTCACCCCTCTCTCTTTCTCCCTCTCTGTTCTTTTTCCTCCTCTCTCTTTCCTTTCATCATATAGGCCATAGTTATTGTCAGAAGAGGATGAGTGTTGCTGTCAATAATAGTTGAGAAGATAATTGGGCAATGAATAATGCATGTCTATTGAACTGTTGTCAATGTATTGTAAATGTATTTATAATAGAAATACATTGACAATAATTGTTTGACAATCTGTCTTTTACATCATCATTGATCAACGATCGGAAAGATCATCATGCCTGATCCGTGATAGAAATGGTTAACCAGGATGTGTTTGGTCTATTTCTCTTCACCCAAGGCTTGCTCTGGCCACTCTAGACACTACTCTGGATGTCTCCATGGCTCCTGATGACATGGCTGTCGTAGATGCAGCAACACTTCGACGGCAGGTCTGCTCCTAATACATTTAGACTGTACTGTACTTCTATGGAAGGTATATCATTAAGCCCACATGTTTTGTTTTGGCTATATTGGTTGGTGGTGTTGATGTGATTTTCATTGGTGTGCCTATAGATCATCAAGCTGAACCGGAGGCTCCAGCTCATAGAAGAGGAGAACAAGGAGAGGGCCAAGCGTGAGATGATCATGTACTCCGTCACCGTAGCCTTCTGGCTTATCAACAGCTGGGTTTGGTTCCGCCGCTAGAACCCTTTCCTCCGATCCACTGTCAGAGAGTGGAGAACAAAGCCTCTCCTCTTCTATGTGTCAAATGTTAGCTAAATGTACTCTCTGCACTTAGTCCCATCGCTGGATGGCCTTGCTATTGGGCAATGGGATGTTTGTTTTCATTTAATTTTATTGTAACCATGTACTTGTACATTTTTTTACAATGCTATATAATTGTTTTGTTTTTTTTGGCTTAAGAAGCAACGCTTGACTCGGCTGTAAATATTTCTTAATGTTACTCAGTTGTAATCATTGCCCCCGAGGCATTTCCAACAGATAAGAGGTCTAAAGAAAAGGGGAAAAATAAGCCACAGTGGAGACAAATCGAAATGGGCTACATATGTTAAATATTTATTTGGGACTGGAGTGATGTGAAAAGATGTAAAAATGTTGTCAAGTACTATTGTTAAATTGTAAGATAATACATCATGTTAAATTTTCTCATGGGTTTAATTGATGTATAATACTGAAAGGAAACAGTCACACTATTGCTATTACACCATTTTGGTTCATTATGTATGGCCCATATCCACCAAGCCATAGGCATGATATGCTATTTCTCATATTTTATCTTCAGTTCCTACCTTTTTTTTTTTTACCAAGAACTCGCTGGCTGGAGCACAATGTTTTCAAATTGGTTGTAGTTTTCAGTCATAATGTGCCAGCATATTATGCTGAGATTCATACAATTTTATTTGAATAAATGACAAAATAGTAAATTCTGATGTTTGAGTTTAGATGTATTAATTAGCCGTGTTGGAAGCTACTATGAAAATATAGTTTACGTTGCTACCAATTACTTCACACTGGAAGAAGTTAAGATACGCTAAAGCTACCCATAAGAAAAATATGGCATCATTAACTAAAGTTACTTAGAAAAAGTAGTTCACAACCTCCAAACTACGTCATGAACAATTATCACATATAAATGTAATAGACTACAAATTGCAAGAACATATCACTCTTGGGTCAGATGTTAAAGAATGTGTAATTTAGCCTTTTGAACACAATGTGATGTAGCCTAAAAATATAATTAAATTACTAGTTGAACTAATTGTTGGTCACTACTCCGTAACACTTCATTAGTATGTTATGTATATTGTTATTACAATGTAAATTGGAATCACGTCTTTGGTTGAAAGTTGGAACCCTCTTCTGATCATTTTCTAAACTGGAACAAACTTAGCGCGTTAGGGTTGCTGTCCGGAACGTATTTATTGTTACACGCCGTCAGAAACTGTCATGGCATCCGGATACATTGTAAGTCGTGGTGTGCTAACGTTTGGAATTCACTGTCATCATGTTTGTAGAAATGTACTCCTTACACAGACCCGAGAGAAGAAGCGATGGATGAAAGCATACACTCTTTTGATGGAAAGAAAGTTGAAGATAGAAGGGCTTCCACCACCTAAGCCACGGTAATGATAGCTAAGATACCTTGGTATCATTGGGATCAAGTCAAGGCCATTTGTGTTGGTGCTCATAGTTAACGTTAGCTGAAATTACTATATTATAGCCAATATAGAAGACTACTGTATCTTAGGTACATACTGATTTCATGCACCGTGGTCATAGTTATTAATTTCTCCTTGCTCTGTCTCCTAGCTCTCAAAAACCTAACTGGGACTACCATGCAGAAGTCCAGGCATTCAGCAGCCGCCTTAAAGAAAACTTCTCCCCAGAGCTCCTGAAGACAGCCTTCGTGAACCCCTGTTACATTCAGTCAGAGAAAGAGAGGAGGCAGGCACTCGGCGTGGACTCTGAAACGGCCGCTCTGGTCCTGGGGGACAACATTCAGCTGAACACACAGGGCTTGGAGTTCACCAAAAGCTTCCTGTCTGACTGGTGCAGGGCCAGCTTCCCTAGCCTGCCCAGCAAAGGAGTGGTTGCCATTGTCAGCCACCTGACCAGTCATCCAGTAGTTTGCCATGTGGCGCGGAACCTTGCCATTGAGGACCTAACTATGAGCGCTCAATTCCCTGTCCCTGATGAAGTATTGCACAGTACGTTCCTCGCTGTGATCGGAGCACTCCAGGAGAGCAGTGGAGCTGAGAGAGCAGGCCTTTTCCTTCGGGTAAGAGGAAGATCCGCACAACTTTCAACACACACCCAACTAACGGTTAAGATTAAACATTTCAAATGAACATTAGATTGCTTGTGTATCTAAAGATGATCTCACCTCCCATGCCCTCTTCTCTCCCACCAGGATTTCCTGGTCACCCAGTTGGTAGGTAAAGACCTATTTGAAATGTGGTCGGTGGTGAACCCCATGGGGCTGCTGGTGGAGGAGCTGTCCAAGAGGAACGTGGCCCTCCCAGAGCCTCGTCTCACCAGGTCGGCCGGTGCCGGCACCGTGCTCCCACTCTACTTTGTAGGGCTGTACAGGTACGCCTCACTGGCCACTCCCATCCGTATGCCTCCTGATAAAGCCAGGAGGTTTTCCTGATCACGAGACCTGACCAGGAATACGCTGTGACCCAGGACCTAAAGTATTTTTTCCCTGGTCGGGACAGATGATCAGGAAAAACTCTTGCCGTTACTTATGGAGTGTGAGAGGTGTGTGGTAGTGTTCTACCGGTAGTTTGTTGTTTATTGATTATGCTACTGAGTGAGTGTGTGTGTTTGTGTCCTCAGTGATAAGAAGCTTTTTGCAGAGGCTCCAGGGGAGACAGTTCTGGCTGCAGAGGAGGAGGCCGCACGCGTGGCCCTGAGGAAAATCTATGGCTGCACTGAGAACCGGAGACCCTCTAACTTCTCTGCAGCAGAGGAGAAGCTCGGACTCCTACCCTCAATCCATCAGCAGCAGCTAAAGGACATGTCACCCCAAGCACTATAATGTCTTCCACCAGTTGATGACAGCTCATGACATGCCAGAGGGTCAAAGTCAAGCGGTTCCCTTAGCCTATCAGGACCAACCTCTCACAGACTCATAAACTCAAACCTAGGGATACCCTCCAAACTATGTGGTCTGCTCAGCCCTTTAAATTAGAGGACTGTCCTTTGGCAAAATAATGTTTTTTTGTGTAATATATTATTGATTTAAAAGCAAAATGTATGTGTATCCCTGAGCATGTCTCTTGAAAGAATGTTTATTATACCATCTTTGGTTTAACCTGTCTGCTTATTATTGGGTGTTATTCATTAATGTATGACTGTCCCACAACAGTTGACATTAGTCTGCTCTAAAAAAACATGGGTTAGCAATGTGCAATGGATTGATATCACAAGAGTAGGATCCACGACACTATACATTGGAAGGTCATTTTTGGGCTAGTCGGGATCACCTGCTGTGATTGGTTGCCAGGATAATGTCCCTGACATCCATAGTGGGAGATGTGGCTCCCTCTTTTATCCTCTGCTAATACCACTGCAACCAATCGGCAGAACTTGGAGTGAGAACTCGACTTAAGTGTCTGGCCTGGTTTATTAAAGCTGTATTTTACTATGAAAAGTCTGACACCAGTATAGACACCCGTTTCGGCCCTTTGCAAATGCACTTTTATTGTGCATTTATTTGCACAGGTTGGGAACCAACTGGATAATTGCTCTTTGACCTCAACTGGGTAATCTGTCTATTACTTCAAATTACTTTTACAGAAAGTATTTGGATTCTGCAATTCATTATTACAAATTGAATATTTTATCTGTAGTGATTGCAAGCAGAATATAGCATGGCTGAACAGTGATGTTACATGTGGGTGTGTAATATACACTCGTTTCACTCTCCATCTGGTCCACTTCATGCCAACTGTGCTATCATCCCTCCCTGGTCCCTCGAAGCATCGGCAGCAGAACCTGTGGGCCTAGCTTCCTCCTTTCTCGTCTGTTCTTTTTTAAAGCAGTCATTTAGCCTTTAGAAGGGGAATGAAGGGCTCTATCTGCAGGCAAGAAGTGTAGGCCAGCCCTAATAGGCCTACATCCCAATATATTCATCACTAGGATCACAGAGCAGGGTAGAAGGGGTTGCATCCTCATTCATGTTCATCTGTATTTTGTCTTAAAATGATAATCTGCACTTATTTATCTGCACTGATACATTTCTATTGAGAGACTGTTTCTTGGCCCGGATTCAAAAAGCATCTCAAGTAGGAATGTTGATCTAGGCTAAGTTTTGACTTTTGAATCATATTGACAAGAGGGGCAACCTCATCCTAGATCAGCACACCTATTCTGAGATGCTTTATGAATATATGCCCTGTACTCTTGACCTATTTTAAGCCAGTGTCCTCCAAGGTAAGCTGTCAAAGCAGATCTTCTCTCCGATGTAGGCTACTCAGTGGGACCTAGTCACCCTTGGAGTTCAAATCAAATTTGATTTGTCACATGCGGTGAATACGACAGTGAAATGATTACTTACAAGCCCTTAACCAACAACGCAGTTTTAAGAAAAAATATGTGTTAAGAAAGTAGTTACTAAAATAAACTGAAGTAAAAAATAAATACATTTGAAAAATAACTAATAATTAAGGAGCAACAATAAAATAATAGTAGTGAGGCTGCATACAGAGGGTACAGGTACATGTAGGTAGAGGTAAAGTGTCTATGCATGGATAATAAACAGAGCAGCAGCAGCTTAAAAATGGGGGTGGGGTGGGGGGGGGGGGGGGGGGGGGCAATGAAAATAGTCTGGGTAGCCATTTGATTAGCTGTTCAGGAGTCTTATGGCTTGGGGGTAGAAGCTGTAAAGAAGCTATTGGGACCTAGACTTGCTCCAGTACCGATTGCCGTGTGGTAGCAGAGAGAACAATCTATGTCTAGGGTGGCTGAAGTCTTTGACAATTTTTAGAGCCTTCCTCTAACTGGTATAGAGGTCCTGGATGGCAGGAAGCTTGGCCACAGTGATGTATGTTCCAATAAACAGCACTTGTTTTTATACAGTAGGAGCCATGGATGTGAAGCACAGTCACTCACATGGGCACAGCAGCCTTTTCTTTCACTTTCAACGCAGTAGTCCATCACACTATATGTAACTCAACATTGTGTGCTGTTTTTTCCTGAATGATAAGAAAAGCAATAAGAATAGCACATTCTCAAATAGTGTTCCACCACTAATAAATAAGCAATTTATGATTATTGAAATGTATAACACATAATCGCCTAAGGTGACATACAAACTTCTACACATCTCTGACATCTTCAATTCTATTCTCTTCTAACTATTCTATTCCTCTAATTCTTGTTCCAATGTAATGATACCCTAATAATAGATGTACATCTTAAGATGTATGAGATGAGGGGTGTTTCCTCTTTGTATGATGAAAAGGAATGTGCCTGGAATTAGGACACATGATGCAATGATAAGTGTCAAGCTGCTGGGTGGCGCTGGTTTGCCCATGGAAACCAAGCGCGGATAGTGCGTGACTCCTCGTTCAGCCGACAGCACAAGTAGCCGCTCTACTCCGTTCCTTTCAGACAGAGTCGGTACCCGTTTAGCAGCAAAAGCTTTTCCCTTTACTTGTAATTCCCCATCCTTCCCTGGTTTTATTTTTCTTCCCCTATTTGTCCCAGTCATGGCGGCGAGTGCGAAAAGAAAGCAGGAGGAGAAACACCTGAAGATGCTGAGAGAAATGACGAGTTTGCCTCCCAACAGAAAGTGCTTTGACTGCGATCAGCGCGGCCCAACCTATGCCAACATGACGGTGGGGTCTTTCGTCTGCACCTCCTGCTCTGGCATACTGTAGGTACACATGTGATTGAATGAGTGACATTTTCATTCCGCGTTGACAGGCCGCAAACATGTCTGCTAACTAGCTACTTACTAACGTTAGCTAGCTAACCGTTAGCTAGGCTAGCTATCCACCCCCTCCCCGTCTCTTTTCATTTAGAACCGCAATTGTCTTGTGAGTTGGGTGTCTGCTGTGCTAGCTATAGGTAACTAAATGGAGGCAGATTTTCGCGATATATCTAGTACAATAATATGATCGTTTACTAACTAACCAGATACAGATATCATCTATTTGGCTAGTAAGCTCGCTGGTGGCTAGCCACATAACGGCAATTTACCGGTAGCTAGCTAACGTTAGCTGGCTCCAATCAGTTAACCAGTTTACAGGAGTAGTAACTAACTGGTAAGCCGCTAGATGTGAAAGTGTCTAGGCAAGAAGTCTGACTATGATGTGTGTTTTTCTATAGTTAAGAAACGTGTCACCTGCTGCTGCAGTCTTTTCACACTGCAACCTAGTCTCAGGGGTAGACGTAACATAGGATGTGTTCGTAAATAAATTAGTGGTGCCCAGAGTGCACTCGGGGCGTTCGTAAATTCAGAACATTCAGAGCGGTCACTGGGCGCTCTGGCGGAGGAGTAGGGTTGAACGGAGCGTTCTGACCTCAGAACAGTAGTCAAGCACCCACGCTAATTGACTAGCTTACTAGCTACTTCCAGACACAAATGAGAGAATATCTCATTCTGACCATTTTACTCGCCCTAGCAGAGCTGTTTTCATGTTATCCACAGCGTTGGTGACTGTATCTGTGCCACTGGCAACAATTGAATTATTCCTTTTGCCGACTTTTACTGACACCGGCCATATTCAACGGGTGTTGAGCATTGTAAATTCATCACTTATTCTGCGCTCTGGCACACTCAGAGGGCCCTGAAATCGGAGTAGATAGCCAGAATGAATTTACGAACGCGCCCATAGTAAACGAAAATCCGGGACACTCAAAATAGGTAGGGCTCTATGACTTCTTTTTTTTAAACATTTTTTATTAATTAAATGATTGAATTAATTAAATTATAAATTAAGTTAGAATCCTTCATTTATGAGATTTGAGCACTCAACCTTTGGGTTGCTAGATGTTCACTAGTATTATTCAAATCACATTTTATTGGTCACATATACACATGGTTAGCAGATGTTATTGCAAGTGTAGCGAAATGCTTATGCTTCTAGATCCGACAGTGCAGCAGTGTCTAACAGGTAATATCTAACAATTCCACAACAAAACCTAATATCTAACAAATTCCACAACAAAACCTAATACACACAATCTAGTAAAGGAATGGGATAAGAATATATAAATATATGGATGAGCAGTGACAGAGCGGCTAAGATGCAATTTATAGTATAGAATAGATACGGTATAAAGTATATACATATGAGATAAGTCATGCGAGATATGTAAACATTCTTAATGAGACCAGCCTGCACACTAGCAAGCTAACTTTGCTCCTCATGTGGCTAGCTAGCATTTTTTAGTCTACCACCTAACTCAGCTAGTTATCGAACCAGGCAAAGTTGACCACATTAAAACAAGTGTCATCTACCTAGCTAACTATACAGGTAGGGATTTGACTATTGATCATTCCCATTGAAACCTATTTTCTGGCTCACTATTTAGCTAACAGTATTAATGTGATCCAAGGTTGATGCTGTACCTCTGGCTTGTACTATTGTGTAACCAAGCATCTGTATAGTTTGGGATTTGAGGATTAGTGGGACTGAAGCTGTTTTTTTCTCCTCCCTTCTACCACCGGAATAATGCAATGTCAAATATTGTTGAGGAAATGTGTGTAAAATATATAATATTTATATGTGTATATATAATATTTATATATATTTTTTTTTTATAACACCATACAGGCAGAGAAAAAAAACTAGAATTTTTGATGTGCTGCAGCTATTTCATGTCAACCTGACCTTGTTTGTTCAGAATCTGACAATGCCTGGTGGTTGCATGCATGGTAATGAACGACCTGTTACATATCTTAAACAGAGGACATCACTGGTGTACTGTTCACCATTTCCTGGTTTGCAGCTATGTTGAAGATCATCCGGTGTCTTCAACAGCAGCAAGCTTGTTTGCGTGTGTCATCATTGAAATAATTCCTGCTGACATACAAATGAGATGAAAATGAACCCAGCGCTCCCTGCTTTGCTAGCCTATAATATTCTGCAGTAGATCTATATGATGTCATTATGCCAATATTTTCATAATCTTTGGGGGGGGGGGGGGTTTCAGTTTTTTCTCTTGCTTACACAGTTAGGCTTAAAACCACCCATGTTGTGCTAGTCAGTACATTTGCAGATTCTTCTCTAGCATCATAGTTTGTGTATGAGGTTTGCTGTAGCCTTCTGCTGAACTCAATTGCACCCAGTTTGCATAGGCTACACTGCAGAGCTAGGTTAGCAACCAATACCTCTCTCGGTCTCTGTAGTGTCTTGACACAAGTTCCTGAGCACCAGCCTCACCCTTAGGACACAAGCCCACCACTGTTTGCCGTGCCCTCTGTGGAGACACTTGTGTAACCTTCAGAAAGAAACACAACCACATTGGTTATTAATTCAATAAGATGTTCATTGTAATGTCCTGATTACTTCATCAATGCTGCCCAGTGAGACGCCGGGCTTCGCTTTCCTTCTTCATTGCCTCACTGAGGTCAACCTGTCATGGTCCATTAGCAGATAATGGTTAGCTTAATAATGGCAGAAAAGGGGAAGTGTGTGTCCCTCCCTTACTCTATTAAGACCTTAATAGCTCCATTAAGAAGTAGGGGAATTGAGACTGACCTATATGCTGACCACACCGCCTGCGTTGCATTCGCAAGCATTGCAAAATGAATGTACACATACAATGTTATTCAATCATTTCATCTAAATTGCTTGCGCGTGTTAAAGAGCGTCTGTGTAGCCAGGCGCTAAAATAGAACTTGGTTCTATTTTTGATGCGTGATGCACTGCAAGTCCAGCCTTTCCCATCTCCTCATTGGTTTTTAGGAGCATAGCGTGATTGAAATCTGAACTGAGGTCCACACTCCAGTCCAGTTGGTGGTAGTAATGCACCTTAAAGTTGGTTGCCAACTGCCATATAAAGTCCAAAGAATAATACTACTACTGATTCTGCTACTAATACTACTGATTCTGCTACTAATACTACTGATTCTGCTACTAATACTACTACTACTACTGATTCTGCTACTACTACTAGTACTTCTGCTACTTGCTACTACTACGGATTCTGCTACTACTACTTCTGCTACTTACTACTACTGATTCTGCTACTAATACTACTACTACTGATTCTGCTGCTACTACTACTACTGCTACTTACTACTGCTACTACTGATTCTGCTACTGCTACTACTGATTCTGCTACTGCTACTACTGATTCTGCTGCTACTTACTACTGCTACTACTGATTCTGCTGCTACTTACTACTGCTACTACTGATTCTGCTGCTACTTACTACTGCTACTACTGCTACTACTGATTCTGCTACTACTACAACTACTGCTACAGGAGGAGAGATTACTAGAAACTAACTGGGTTTCCCCTTTTATCTGTGGATTCATTGTCAGAGTAGAAAACACAAACAATTTTGTGTGACTCAAAATGGGTCAAAATTCTACAAAGATCGAGTAAAATAACAACCCAATCTTTATAACCCAGGACAAATTAGCTAAGCTAGCTAGCTAAATGTCCATGAGTGGTTCATGTGTTTGGACCTGACCTTTCAACCTACGTATCCAGATTGCATCTGTTGTGGAGGTTCAAAATCAACGTGTGCCCAGTGTAGTCCAGCATGTTAGCTGCTTCCCAGTCTGGTTTTAAGGTGCCCCTGTCTCCGTGTTGGGTTTGCCCTGTCAGAATTCTTCTTGCACCCCAATGTTGGACAGTAGCCCCTTTCTCTTATTACACACATTGGCACTGTTTTAGGTACGTACTTGCATCATTAGGTCGAGTCTATCTGGGTGCTCTGTGTTTATGTCTTTGTTCTGGCACCTAAGGTGTTTGTGCACTCACGTGCACTTCAACTGAGAACACTGTTAGAATCATTGTTTGCAGATGGACATAGTTTGGCCCTTCCGTCTCTCATCTCTCTAATAGTTCTGCAGGGATTACACTGTGAATTTCCCACTTGTGCTCTGGTATTACATTTTGTGATGGGGGATAATTTAGTTATTTTCTAAACTCAGACACACAGGCTCCTCTGAAGAGTTTCACACTGTCTCTGACTGTGTAATGTGAAAAAGAACCCAAGATGGTAGCCAAAACTGTAAAGTGTATAGGCTAGCCATTTCAGGTAGGTTATTAATATGTTGTCTAGCTAGTGGTCTATACCTTGTTCCAATTAAATAACACAATAGCTAGCTGGGCCATCTTTAGAACTAGTGGGATTGGATTTGGTTTCCCAGCAGAACAATGACCTCATCTAACCTATCCTCCTTTCTGCTGATCAGGCTATCCATTTCACTTATGAGGTTAAACTGAGTCTTATGCAAATCTTTCTTGGCAGGACTTAGCGACTGTCATGTTGCTGAGATAGAGAGATGTGTGGGAGGCAGGGGAAATGACTGTTTTGCTGTCTACCTCGTGGTACTCTATGTATGCAGGAAGCCTGGTGTGATTCTAGTGTGGGGAAGTGGTGGCATGTCCCATTGGCCCTGTTTTGCAACAGTAGGGTGGTTAAACAGGAAGTGGAAAAGTGCAGGAAGTTGCGAATTGACTTCTTCTCTCACTTTGCTTCCCAGGAAGGGTAGAGGAGGTTAGCGCTGACTGAGAGACATCAAATTACTTTACGTGGGACAATTTCCCACACCCAGATTAGTATTTTTAAGGGTGGACTCTGTATGAGCATGCTTTTAAGTCCAGGAGTAGGTTTAACTTCGTACGTCTGAGATCCCGCTAACGGGATCGTTATGACAACAGCCAGTGAAAGTGCAGGGCACCAAATTCAAACAGAAATCTCATAATTAAAATTCCTCAAACATACAAGTATTTTACACCATTTTAAAGATAAACTTGTTGTTAATCCCACCACAGTGTCCGATTTCAAAAAGGCTTTACGACGAAAGCACACCAAACAATTGTTAGGTCAGTACCTAGTCACAGAAAAACACTTTCATTTTTCCACAGGTTTAAAACCACTGGTCTAGAGCAAACGTTAATGCCATTTTTCCAGCCAAAGAGAGGAGTCACAAAAAGCAGAAATGGAGATCAAATGAATCGCTAACCTTTGATGATCTTCATCAGATAACACTCATAGGGCTTCATGTTACACAATACATGTATGTTTTGTTTGATAAATTTCATATTTATATCCAAAAATCTGAGTTTACATTGGCGCGTTATGTTCAGTAATGTTTTGCTTCCAAAACATCCGGTGATTTGCAGAGAGCCACATCAATTTACAGAAATACTCATAATAAACATTGATAAAAGATACAAGTGTTTTGCATGGAACTTTAGATAAACTTCTCCTTAATGCAACCACTGTGTCAGATTCTTTTTTAACTTTAAGGAAAAAAGCACACCATGCAATAATCTGAGTACAGCACTCAGACACAAAAACAAGCCATACAGATAACCGCCATGTTGTGGAGTCAACAGAAGTCAGAAATAGCATTATAAATATTCACTTACCTTTGATGATCTTCATCAGAATGCACTCCCAGGAATCCCAGTTCCACAATAAATGTTTGTTTTGTTCTATAAAGTCCATAATTTATGTCCAAATACCTCCTTTTTGTTCGAGTGTTTAGTTCACAAATCAATATTCACGACACGCAGGCCAGACGAAAAGTCAAAAAGTTCCATTACAGTTCGTAGAAACATGTAAAACGATGTATAGAATCAATCTTTAGGATGTTTTTAACATACATCTTCAATAATGTTTCAACCGGAGAATTCCTTTGTCTTTAGAAAAATGCAATGGAACGCAGCTACCTCTCACGGGCGTGTGCCTGACTGCGCTCATGGCCTTCTACCAGACCTCTGGTTGAAACAGCTCTCATTCTCTCCTTCACGGTGTGCGCCTCAAACAAGGTTCTAAAGACTGTTGACATCTAGTGGAAGTCTTAGTGTAAATTTCTTGGATAGGCAAAGAGTTGAAAAACTACAAACCTCAGATTTCCCACTTCCTGGTTTTTGCCTGCCATGTGAGTTATATTATACTCACAGACATCATTCAAACAGTTTTAGTACTAATGATAGTATTACAAGCTTCTGGTTTAGGCCTATAATTTAAGGAGGTGCTTGTATTATTGATAGGATAGCTCTTAGTGCTGCTGCCGTGTCTGTCCTTCCCACACCCTGATGGATGGACCTCAGGAGAGGATAAAGAGAAGCTAAAGGAATGTGAGGGAAATGTGAGCAGTTCCACACCCATCCTCCTCCTGAGCTCTGTCTCTTGTTAACCACAGGCACTTACTTTGTTGACCAGCCCCCCTTCCCTTCTACAGGAACCTACCTTAAAGACCCTCTGGGTCAAAGGTCAACTTCAACCTGCAAAACTATTTCAACGCTCATTCATAAGACTGATGCTTGATAGTGGCGGTCTTTCCTTCTGTTGATCCTAATGCCTTTTGATTTGGCTCGAGATTAATAGTTGGTTTTTGGTCTCGTCTCGTCATCGATTTGAGTAGGTAACTAGGCCAGTTAGTTAGGCTAACTGATTTGAGTAGTTATTAACTCGTCCCCTCTCCCTCCCGCCTGTGGCATGTTTAATGGGTGGAGTTTAAATCTACTGTGTTAACACATTCCGTATGAAGGTGGAGAGGCTTTTCCCAGGAGGAGCACAATGTTTGTTGTAGAGGTTTCCTTATAGTAGGAAGTTACTATAGTAACACGGGGCGGCTGGTAGCCTAGTGGTTAGGGCATTGGACTAGTAACCGAAAGGTTACAAGATCGAATCCCCAAGCTGACAAGGTGAGTCTGTCGTTCTGCCCCTGAACAAGGCAGTTAAACCACTGTTCCTAGGCCATCATTGAAAATAAGAATTTGTTCTTAACTGACTTGCCTAGTTAAATAAAGGTACAATTTTCAAAGTTGACCATAGTTCAGGAACCACAGTTATTTTCTGACCACGTCAGCCAGGACCTGACCATGTGACCTGACCAGGAAAAGCTCTCAGACCTAGTTGAATTCTTTTCTGGTTACTTCATGTGATTGGTAAAAACTCCTGAGCCCAACCATAGTTTATGTTGACCTGAGTACTACAGAGGTGTTGGCTGCTGAGGATGCTACATAGATGGCCTCTGCTGGGACCTGGGTTCAGCACTACCAGTCCCTTTATCTCTTTCTCTCATCCTGAAGGAGTCAGTGTGTTAATGACAGACACTCCCCTGCTGGGTGTTTCAGCTCTTTACACATACTGTGTGTGTTTGTCAGAGAGAGAGACACAAAATAGTTGGTATGCAAATCAAATGTTCCACTGTAACCACACACACACACACTCGCAGAGGGATTAAAAAGTGTCATAATTGTTCAATTCCGGTGGGATGCCATCCTATTTCAGAGCTGAAGGGGTTTGGAACTCTCTGCCAGTATCTGACCTACTTTCCTCCTCATGAGACTGAACTGATCATTCACGTGCCCCAGGCTCCCCCCCTTCACACACACACACACACACACACACACACAGAGAGAGAGACACAGAGAGCGAGAGAGAGACACACACACACAGAGACACACACACACACAGAGAGAGAGAGAGTCACACACAAACACTAACTTCACCCTCATGGTTGGATAACTGGCCAGTCTGAGTAGAGCGAGAAAAGGTTGAAAAGTCAAATGTTCCCCACACTAGTAGCCACAACTACACTGTCGGGTGTGCTGTACTTTGTGCCAGCATGAACACGGTCGGAATGATCTAACAGGCTGAATCTAATCCATGTATTGGTCTGGGTCACATTCATTAGTGCACTGCACACCTTAGAAAAACAGTTTGCAGTGGAAAACAAGCATTTTTCAAGTTCAGCTACTCCCTCTGCGTTTTTAACTTTCATTTGGTGTCTGGTGAATAAGACCTGGTCTGTTTGTGATATAGATTGACTGTAATCTCTGTGTGACCATGATGTGTCAGTCACTCTATTTGTGAAAAACAAACAAACCTCGAAGCCGAATACTATATCTGAATACACCTTACCATTGATGTAACTGCAATGCTAAATTATTACTTGGCTCTAGTCGAATGCTAGTCTAATACTAATTGTCGACAACTACCCCTCTTTCCTACTTTGTCATTGTCTGTCAATAGGTCAGTAATTGAACCCAAAACATAAGTCGCGTCCCAAATGACACCCTATTCCCAATCCAGTGTCACTACTTTTGACCAGGGCTCTCTGAATGCGGCTCCAGTCAGTCAGGCGATTGAGTGGTTTTGTATAGAACTGAAGATGGAAGGAGATGGATGGGCGATCCATAGCCATACACTGAGGCGCTCTACCATTTGGGTGGGACTCATCCTTCATTTCAACAAAGGGCTAAAGGCAAGAGCAGTGAATAATTGAAGATCTGCCTTAGTCTAGTCTTACACAGCATCGCTCTCTCCCTCCCAGTTCTCTACAGCTTGGAGATCTATCTTAGGTCTCCATGGAGACTCTTTAGGCGAGGTGTGTGCGAGGACTACCAATCGCAGATTATTTTACATTATCGTGGCATTCAAATTTTGTCCATTTTAGCAGTGAATGTGAACAGGCCTATTATTAATTTAAACATTTAGCATTGTGAAAAGTAATGTAAAATTGTATTATTATTAGTAGAAAAAAAATCATAAAAACAAAACATCTATAAAAAAATTGCCGAACACCTGCAGTACCCTGGACCACAGGTTTAAAACCACTGGTCTAGAGCAAACGTTAATGCTGAGGCTCAGGTGACCTGAGTGACACGGGTTACAGTTTCAGCTGTTCCTCAGCAGACTTTTTTTTCTCCTCTCTTGAAATGGCACGCACGCCCACACAGGCACACAGGAGCAGAGCCGTGCACAGGAAATGGAGGCAGGAAACCAGCCTCCCTGATGTCTCGGGCTCACTCACACATCACAAGGGAATGCAAACACATACTTTAAAAGCCCACACACTTTCATCAAACACTCGTTCTCTCTCTCACACACACACACACACACACACACACACACACACTAATATATATATATATATATATATACACACACACACACACACACACACCTAGGCTAACGCTAACTCCCTTCAAGTGTAGCAGAGCTAGGTCACTTAACGAGCATTGCCTAATAAGTAACCTTGCATGAGACTGAAAGACAAGTGTTGATTCTTAGATCGAGGCCTACCATTTAGGATTGAGATCAGTGAACTAACAGTTATGTCTTGTGTGTCGTGACGGCAACCCGGGGTTCAGTACCCGTGTTGTTAAGCTATACAAGGGTAGAATTTCTCGCTCCCTCACGCTCCCCCTGTTTTGTTAGGCTATACAAGGGAAGAATTGCTCTCTCTCTCCCCCTCCTCTCTCTCGCCCTCCTCTCTAGTGATGTCTCTGCTCTGTCCTTGTCCCAGATTCTGCAGTAATAAGCCCAGCAGAACTCAGCACGTTCCTAATGAATCATTCCAGTCTGAGTAGGAGTCGGTACAGGGATCTGGATCTTATGATCCTATTTAATGGGAGGGCTCTTCATGTGTGATGCTTTACAATTTAATTAACCCCCTTCCCCCTTTGTCTCCTCTTTCCCTCTCTCCACTGTTCTCTCCCCCCTCCTATTCCTCTTCTCTCCCATCTTCCTCTTCTTTCCCCTCTTCCCCCTCCTCTTCCCCCCTTCTCTTCTCTCCTCCCTCTCCTGTCCTCAGGCGAGGGCTGAACCCACCCCACAGAGTGAAGTCCATCTCCATGACGACCTTCACGCAACAGGAAATCGAGTTCCTCCAGAAACACGGCAATGAGGTAGGCTGGCATGGCGACCAGGCCCCACAGACCTCCCAGGACTGTTGTCATCATGGCTGATGTCTGCCTGGGTCGTATTCACTAGGAACCAAAGGGAAGCAAACAGTTTTTTTTTTTTCTGTTGTCACTGTCCAGCTCTTCCAGTTCTTAGCACCCTGATGGAGACTAGAATGCAGAAACCCATGTTTATAATGATGATGAAGTGTTTTTCTAGCCTGGTCCCAGATCTGTTTATGCTCTCTTTCTGACCTCTATGACCATTGTGATGGCCAGACACACAAACAGATCTGGAACCAGGCTAGTAGCCTATGTTTCTATTCAACTTCCATTGTCCTCCAAGCTAGGCCACCTTTCATAGCTCCAGCTCTTAAATCTATTCACATTAGTCTAAGGAGCGCTGGCTGGCTGACTCCTTGCCCTCAATGCCCTGAAACTTATTCTAACCCTAGATCATGGAATTCCTTACTTTGTGTTCCAGAATCCTATATGGTCGGCCTCATCTTTCCCCCTTTTGGTTTTGGGTGACATTCCACAGATATTTCCCCTAATCCTGTAAAGTGGGATTTGTGTGTTTGCTGAGAATAGCGTGGTGGCGTGCCGACTGGGTGGCCACGGCAAAACAGACACAGAGCAGCTCTTTCAGGAGATGGTGCTCTGATGCTTTCTCATGCGTTCCACACGTTGGTCCTGACACGCGCACACACACACTTTAATCTGCTGCGGATTTCAAATTGGAGTAATGCGCTTCTGCTAGATGATATGGGAGGTAGTGGTAGAAAATTGAGCCTGTGCTTGTCCTTGTTGCTGTTCTGCAGGCTATGCGTGTCAGGTGCTTTATGTGAGAAGAATATTCTAGGCCTATTGGAAACACCGACACAAGCCTTCGAGGACATGTTATCTTCCGCCTTGACTTTACTGTCTGCTGCTGTCTCTCCACTTTTTAAATAGTGTGTGCCTGTCTTTCTCTCACTCTCTCTGTCTCCTTTCTCTCTCTGTCCAGCCGTCCGTCTATGTTTCATTATGTGTTCTGTTTGTCTGCTTCTAATTGTAAAATCCTAGGTGTCTGTGTGTACTGTAACGTCTCTTAGCACTTTGGTGCAAGTTGGTTGTAGATCTCTCCATTTCCGGGCTCCCAAGAGTGTTCCTGAATGTGCTACATTCTGCTGCTGTCTTTGCCTGGAGGTGTCGAAGGGTTGTCTCTTTTTTTCATGTTTGTCTTTTTCCTCTCTAAAGGTGATGAACCACATTTTCTGATTAGCCTGTGACTTTTATTCACCTTACATTTTTCACCAACACGTTTGTCTGCCGTTTCTGTCCATCCCCTCTCTCGTCTGTCTTCTCTAGTCATGCAAACAGATATGGCTGGGGCTTTACGACGACAGAACGGCCTCCATACCGGACTTCAGAGAACCCCAGAAAGTCAAGGAGTTCCTTCAGGAGAAATACGAGAAGAAGAGATGGTGAGTGGCTGCTGTAGAGTAGAGTCCATAGGGCTCTGGCCAAAAGGAGTGCACTAAAAAGGGAATAGGGCACCATTTGGGGTGCCTCGCTTCACTGCATGAGGAAGCCCTGGAGACTGGCAGCTCACTGCAGTTGGCCCGCGAGCAGCAAGGCACTTTGCATCAGTAACAACACGTGTATTTAGTGGATGATATCTAGGTTACTGTATGCGTTAGTTAAAACCGTCATACCAGTCGGCATTGCAGGACAAGAAAGCAAGCCAGCCCGACGGTATGCGTTGCTATGGTGATGGTGATTACAGTAAACGAAGTGCAAATTTGGTAGAAAACAACGCTATGATAGATGGAAAAAGTTACAATATTTGAACTCTTGCGGCAAGTCCGGTCTACCATGGCGGCTGACGTCATTTCCCGTTGTGCTCTCATCGAAAACAATGACATCTAGTTTGCCGTCTACCTCGTACCAGCTCATACCATGCAGCATAAATGTTCTCACAGGAGCAGCCAACAGTAAACAGACATTTTCTGTTTTAATGTTCAGGAGCTGTATGTAGGAGTGCTGATCTAGGATCAGATCCCCCCTTGTCCATGTAATCTGATTCATTATGGTCCTAGATCAGCACTCTTACTCTGAGATGCTGGGTTATAGGAGTCCATTTGAATTGAACCCTGTTGCTGTGTAACCAATTGAACACCGTTGTTGTTATGATTAGGTTTGTTCCCCCGGAGCAGGCCAAAGTGGTGGCTTCGGTCCATGCCTCAATCTCAGGCTCGTCAGCCAGCAGCACCAGCAGCACTCCCGAAGTCCGACCCCTCAAAACACTGCTGGGGGAGTCCGCCCCCACCCTGCACCTCAACAAGCACACACCCAGTCAGGTAAGACACACACATACTGGTTACTCAGCTGGCTGATAACAGGCCATACAACTTTTTCCATAACCAAATCAAATTTTATTCATCACATACACATATTTAGCAGATGTTATTGTGGGTGTAGCGAAATTCTTGTGTTCTTAGCTCCAACAGTGCAGTAATATCTGACCATTCACAACAATACACACACATCTAAAAGTAAAGAAATGGAATTAAGAAACATATAAATATTAGGAGTCCGGAGTATGTGTGATGTATGGACAGTATGTGGATAGAATATTTAGTACATCTGTAGAATATTTTTCTACATTGTAGAATAATAGTGAAGACATCAAAACTATGAAATAACACAATAGAATCATGTAGTAACCAAAAAAGTGTTAGCAACAAATCAAAATATATTTGAGATCCTTCAAAGTAGCCTCCCTTTGCATTGATGACAGCTTTTCACACTCTCGGCATTCTCTCAACCAGCTTCATGAGGTAGTCATCTGGAATGCATTTCAATTAACAGGTGTGTCTTGTTAAAAGTTAATTTGTGGAATTTCTTTACTTCTTAATGCGTTTGAGCCAATCAGTTGTGTTGTGACAAGGTAGGGGAGTATACAGAAGATAGCCCTATTTGGTAAAAGACCAACTCCATATTATGGCAAAAACAGCTCAAATAGCAAAGAGAAATGACAGTCCATCATTACTTTAAGACATGGAGGTCAGTCAATCCAAAAAATGTCAAGACCTTTAAACATTTCTTCAAGTGCAGTCGCAAAAAAACATCAAGCACTATGATGAAACTGTCTCTCATGGGGACTGGCACAGGAAAGGAAGACCCAGGATAAGTTCATTAGAGTCACCAGCCTCAGAAATTGCAGCCTACAGAGTTCTAGTAGCAGACACATCTCAATATCAACTGTTCAGAGGAGACTGTGAATCAGGCCTTCATGGTTGAATTGCTGCAAAGAAACCACTCCTAAAGGACATCAATAAGAAGAAGACACTTGCTTGGGCCAAGAAACACAAGCAATGGACATTAGACCAGTGAAAATCTGTCCTTTGGTCTGATGAGGTTCCAACCGCCGTGTCTTTGTGAGACGCAGCGTAGGTGAACAGATAATCTCCACATGTGTAGTTCCCACCGTGAAGCATGGAGGAGGAAGTGTGATCGTGTGGGGGTGCTTTGCTGGTGACACTGTCTGTGATTTATTTAGAATTTAAGGCACACTTAACCATCATGACTACCACCGCATTCTGCAGCAATCGTCGTCCCATCTGGTTTGCGCTTAGTAGGACTATCATTTGTTTTTCAACAGGACAATGACCCAACACACCTCCAGGCTGTGTAAGAGCTATTTAACCAAGCAGGAGAGTGATGGAGTGCTGCATCGGATGACCTGGCCTCCACAATCACCCGACTTCAACCCAATTGAGATGGTTTGGGATGAGTTGGACCGCAGAGTGAAGGAAAAGCAGCCAACAGGTGCTCAGCATATGTGGGAACTCCTTCAAGACTGTTGGAAAAGCATTCCAGGGGAAGCTGATTGAAAGAATGCCAAGAATGTGCAAAGCTGTCATCAAGGCAAAGGGTGGCTACTTTGAAGAATCTAAAATATATTTTTATTTGTTTGTCACTTTTTTGTACTACATGATTCCATATGTGTTATTTCATAGTTTTGATGTCTTCACTATTATTCTACAAGGTAGAAAATAGTAAAAATAAAGAAAAGCCCTTGAATGAGTAGGTGTGTCCAAACCTTTGACTGGTACTGTAATATGAAATGAGTAAAACAGTATGCAAACATTATTAAAGTGACCAGTGATTCCTTGTTTATGTACATAGGGCAGCAGCTTCTTAAGGTGCAGGGTTAAGTAACCTGGTTGTGGCTGGCTAGTGACAGTGACTAAGTTCAGGGCAGGTTTCTGGGTGGAGGCTGGCTAGTGATGGCTATTTAAGTCTGATGGCCTTGAGATAGAAGCTGTTTCTGGTCAGGTCATGTGTTCAGGAAACCCTTCTGGCTCTAGTAGTCTAAACATATATTTTTGTAAGTTGCTTTCAACAAGATAACCAGTGTGAAGTGCAGATATATCTGTGAGGTAACAGTCATGTTTAGCACAAAATTGAGTGAAACGGGGAAGTTCCATCTGAACTTCTGTCCAATAAGAAATGCGTGTTTTTGTATTCTGTTTGCTATGTCATGCCCTAATGAACACAGCCCTGTTGTGTCTCTGCAGTCTCCGGTGGGGAGCCGTGCGGCCCAGGCCCTCCAGCTGAGCCAGCAGCAGCAGTTCCACGACAAGAAGTTTGACCTCCTCAGCGACCTGGGCGGAGACATTTTCGCCGCTCCGTCCCACTCGCAGACCGCAGCAGGCTTGGCAGCCAACTTTGCCAACTTTGCACATTTCAACAGCCACCCAGGTAAGCAGGAGTGTCATGAGCTGCACCGGTCCCTGGAGCGGTCACTACACCGTGAGTCAGAAAAACACCAGGCACGGTGGTTACATCTACTGCATAGTGGATAGACTTAAATGGTCAATGATACTTATACTCAATGATACACTCATACTTATGGAATTATAAAAAGTAACTTTCCTGAAAAATATTTGGGTGGTTTCTTCAGCTGTCCAAAGTGTGTTATGGTAGTGGAAGAAGATTTAGAGACTATCATTTTCTTAATTTCAAGAGTATTGGCCATCACTTTTTCTTACTACTCCTTGACAGGAACCCCCCCTCCCCCCCACCTGTTGTCCATCACACTGGTCTATGTAAAGCATCGCCAGACACTATAGAAGTCTAACAGGGCTCTGGGCCGTCAGTCTCCATGGTTATTAATGAGGCTAGTGTGAAGCTGTTAGCTTGTGTTTGCTCAGAGGATCATGTTTTCTCATCCTCAAAGAGCTATAAAGTTCGAACTTCATGTAGTGTGGGCAGAGAGGCAGCACCAAGTAAGCACACACACAAGGCTTAAAGACACACACACACTCACTCAAAAAAGGCACATTACAATTTGATACTTAAAATAGGATTTAAAAAAAATATATTAAGTGGCCAATAACCTACACCCTTATCAAAAAGCACTATACCTAGCAATCCTTTCTTATCTTTCTACTACTTCAACAAAATAAATCAGGAGATTCACAGGAAGCCCACCTATGCAGCCAACTTCCCCGGATGGCTTTCATCTCTTTATCAGGACTTGTAAAACTCCATCCTCGTAGTACTCCATCCTGACTTTGCTATAGATCTCCACCTTGCGTATAATCTCCATGTGCTTGTAGAGCAGATGTTATTTCTCCTGCTCAGACTGGTGCTGGTTGTGGTAGCCGGGACTGGGACTTCCAGTACCACTCACAATGCCAAATCTCTGAGTGACTCAGAGGACCTCACCTAAAGTTGCAATAAAAAACAATTCTCATATATATATATATATATATATATATATCTCTACATATATATATATATATATATCTCTACATATATACATATATATATATATATATCTACATATATATATCTACATGGAATTTGAGAAATACACAATAATAAGCCAAATCAAAACTTAAATTGACCAAATTATGGTAAGAATACAGTATTTGATGCTTACCATTGTTAATGTAATTTGAACTTCTTGCAGGAAGATATTGATGCGTCTGTGCCATCCATGGTATGGACTGGTGAAATCGCTGGGTGTTGGAAGTTCATTAAAAAAAAAAAAGAGTAGGATCATAGATAGCAGAAGCAAGTCGCACGTCTGGGTTCCAAGTCAACATTGGTGCCAGTCAACCAAACATCCTAAATTCTACTGAAGTTGCTCTTTATAATTGTGATATCATTCTATTCAAATGTAATTGTACTCTTATGAATAGAATCACCATGACAAATAAATAAAATGGGTTTCAAATCAACACTGTTACTTTTACCAATCAAAAGTTCTCAATTCAAACATTCTACCACAGAGATCCTATTAAATGAATAATTCTATGCATTCTACCAACTTTGCTTTGATTGATGTTGTATTTTTATCATTCAGTTTTGACATGACCATGAGAAAGCGTGAAATGAATAGATATGCTAGATTTAAAATGGGTTTAACGTTGAACCCAGACAGCGACACACACACACACACACACACTAGAAGGGGAACATGAGCTTAGGTTCAGGGCGGTGCCCTATAGGAGAAGGTGAACCTGTCATCATCACATCCGTTTTGGTTTGTCATTGTCATCTGGTGCCAGTCTGTCATTAGCTCCATCTAGTTTAGTTCCATATCTCTCAATGTGTCATTTCGGTCGGATCATCCCAAATGGCACCCTATACCCTATTTAGTGCACTACTTTAGACCAGGGTGCTCTGGTCAAAAGCAGTGCGCTATAGGATGAGGGTGCCATTTGGGATGCAGTATGTGTTATGTGCATCCCATTAATCATCTCATTCATTGTGTCCTGTTTTGTTTGTCCTTTTTTGTTTGTTTTTCGTGTGTCTGACCCTCCTACAAACCTCCAGCTGCTCAGAACGCACACGCAGACTTTGCTAACTTTGATGCGTTTGGGAGTGCGGGTCCATCGGGTGCTTTCCCCTCTGCACCCCAAGCCCCCTTCCAGACCTCACATACAGGTAGAGCATGCTCCATTCACCTGTCGTGACCTGTTTTTGTGTCCGTTTTGTCTGTGTTTATGTTAGGACATAGATCTCCATATGTGTTTGTTTGTCTATGTCACTCACTTCTCACCGTCCTGGTCCATGGCTCCACTCCGCTCCATTCATTTCTTCACTCTCATTATCTGTATTTGCTAGCTGGCTGGCTGCTCAAGCCACATACGCTCACTCACTGGCTAGTTTCCCCACCCACAGTCAAGGGAATTACTTTTGAATGTACCACACTGCCCTCTGTTGGAGACTAATGCCTGCAGTCTGCAGATGACCTCTTGACTTCTACACGGTGTTGAATGGGAATGCACTGCTCTTTGGTTGCATCTCAACACTACAGTGGCGTCCTCTCCTTGTCTCCTTTCTTTCTTCCGCACTGATCTGAAAGAATCTAACAAATGTACAGTTAGACCTCTATCTCTCATGTCTGCTTTCAACTAGCCTATATGTTTTCCAGATCTGTGCAGATGATGAGAGGAAACCACTTTAGACTATGGAGATGCACCCCCCTCTCTCTCAAGGCTCCTCCTGCTCTCACTCACACTGACCACCACACTGCCTGGCCTCCGCTTTAACACTGACTCCATTCGCTCCGTTATGATTTCATTTTGCTTTTGGGTGATGTTCACACACTTTCTTCCCCCTTTTGGTTTATATTTCTTTCTCTTTTTCCCCCCACCCTGTCTCTCTGGTACTCATTTCCCCTCCACTGCAAGCGTTCACGTCCCTCTCATCCAGCCGCAGTGTGGGTGAGTTTGCCACCGCTGGCACTGCTCTCCCTCACCCGGGTGCAGGTGCTCACAGTAAGTTCTCTCACTGGGCTCAGCCTCTAGCTAACACTTAACTGCCCTTTCTCCCCTCTGTCTGTCTGGTAGGCTCTAAAGATTTTCCCAAATCAATGTCTATGGTTGTTCCTATTGATGTGTGTGTGCCTGTCTGTCTGGATGCGTGTGTTGTATGCTCTTTGACGTTTGCTGACCTGTTCATATCCAGAAGTACAGGGACATTGGTGCAAACTAACATGATGTCATGCAGTCTAAACTGCAGCCAGCTATTGGAAGAAAATATGGGCAATTATTACCTTGGCCTCTGGAATTCTTATCCTGCAGAAGATCATTTTAAGAATGATTTGAGATTATTAATCTAAAGATATTTCTCCACCTATGTATTGTACTAAGATCTTCTAACAGTGTAGGCGATTCGATGATTCACTGTAGGTATGTTAATTTGTCAGACAGGAGAGTAGACAGGATTTCTTATTCCATAGAAACTGTCAGGTTCTACCCTCAAACCACTCCCAGTGAAGTGATGCTCCTTCTCTTTCTTTACTTCAACTCTCTCACGCCGTTTCGTCAGACAGTGACCAACCTCAGTCTCTGTGCCTAACTAACCCTCAGGGTAAGATGATTGTTAAGAAAGGCTACGATCATCCTACAAACACACTTGAACTTACTGTGTGGCTCTTGGTACAGTCAGACTAAGGACCATGAGTGCTGTTGGGCTCATTTCAAGTCTGACACCGTTGACTCCTTTAGATCTGACAGTTATACTACTCGGCAGTATAATGTAGATCCTTTCCATTGATTTCAGGTCAGACGAAGCACAGTGCTGTTGTAAATGAAAGATGACACTGCTGTGTTCTGTTGATGCTGCCTGCCTCCAGTAGCACACAGTGTTCAATCCAGCCCCCTAGATTTACACTGCACAGTCAGGAACACACACACCCCCAGGCCCCTGTTGTGTGACTCCTCTGTCATCTCTTTCTCTCTCGCAGGTAGCATTTCCTCGGGGGAGGCCTAGCTAACGATAGCAATTTAGCACATTTTTACCACTTCCCCAAATTCCGAAGCGTCGACTTTGGATGCTTCAGTTCCTCCTCCCAGTCCCAGAGCCAGAGTAACTCCTCCACCGCAGGAACGCCCAATGGGGCGAAAGACCGAGACAGAGGCACTACTAGCGTCCCCACCGATAGATACGCAGCTCTGGCTGACCTGGACACCATCTTTAGCTCTGACAAAAAAAACGGAGCAAGGTTAACCTCTCCCTGTTCCGAGTCAGCCTCCACTGTGTTTCGCAGACTTCAAGATTTGTTGAGTAGAGTGAGATTGCTATCGGGTTGGGGATGATGAGCTCATGCATGGTGTTGAATAGATCAAATCCAGGTCCCATCCTTTCAGAACCAGCAGGTACAGTGGGTCCTCATTTAAAAGTTGTATAATAGCACAGCTTGCAGGATGCTGCGGAATGGTATGGCATTTTGGAGTGAATGACGTCATAGTATTTTACTGTCAACCACTAGAGGGCAGCTTTGAGGGTGTCTTTTTGAAGCTTGTTGGCGCTTGCTTACTTTTCCAAATAATTCTACAGAGGTCCATGCAGACCAGATGTTTTGATTGCTATACCCTATCCGAAAGAGCATATTCCAAGGTTTTTAATGAAGCTAGTTTTGCCAAACAACACAAAATGTTTTACAGATGGTTTCTCCTTTAAAAAAAAATTAAAAATCCTAGAATAAAAAACAAAAATTATCAATGGAAATCAAATGTATCAACCCATGGAGGTCTGGATTTGGAGTCACACTCAAAATTAAAGTGGAAAACCACACTACAGGCTGATCCAACTTTGATGTAATGTCCTTAAAACAAGTTAAAATGAGGCTCAGTAGTGTGTGTGGCCTCCACGTGCCTGTATGACCTCCCTACAACGCCTGGGCATGCTCCTGATGAGGTGGCGGATGGTCTCCTGAGGGATCTCCTCCCAGACCTGGACTAAAGCATCCGCCAACTCCTGGACAGTCTGTGGTGCAATGTGGCGTTGGTGGATGGAGCGAGACATGATGTCCCAGATGTGCTCAATTGGATTCAGGTCTGGGGAACGGGCGGGCCAGTCCATAGCATCAATGCCTTCCTCTTGCAGGAACTGCTGACACACTCCAGCCACATGAGGTCTAGCATTGTCTTGCATTAGGAGGAACCCAAGGCCAACCACACCAGCATATGGTCTCACAAGGGGTCTGAGGATCTCATCTCGGTACCTAATGGCAGTCAGGCTACCTCTGGCGAGCACATGGAGGGCCCGCAAAGAAATGCCACCCCACACCATGACTGACCCAGCGCCAAACCGGTCATACTGGAGGATGTTGCAGGCAGCAGAACGTTCTCCACGGCGTCTCCAGACTGTCACGTGCTCAGTGTGAACCTGCTTTCATCTGTGAAGAGCACAGGGCGCCAGTGGCAAATTTTCCAATCTTGGTGTTCTCTGGCAAATGCCAAACGTCCTGCACGGTGTTGGGCTGTAAGCACAACCCCCACCTGTGGACGTTGGGCCCTCATACCACCCTCACGGAGTCTGTTTCTGACTGTTTGAGAAGACACATGCACATTTGTGACCTGCTGGAGGTCATTTTGCAGGGCTCTGGCAGTGCTCCTCCTCGCACAAAGGCGGAGGTAGCGGTCCTGCTGCTGGGTTGTTGGCCTCCTCCACGTCTCCTGATGTACTGTCTCCTGGTAGCGCCTCCATGCTCTGGACACTACGCTGACAGACACAGCAAACCTTCTTGCCACATCTCGCATTGATGTGCCATCCTGGATGAGCTGCACTACATGAGCCACTTGTGTGGGTTGTAGACTCCGTCTCATGCTACCACTAGAGTGAAAGCACTGCCAGCATTCAAAAGGGACCAAAACATCAGCCAGGAAGCATAGGAACTGAGAACTGGTCTGTGGTCCCCACCTGCAGAACTACTCCTTTATTGGGGGTGTCTTGCTAATTGCCTATAATTTCCACCTGTTGTCTATTCCATTTGCACAACAGCATGTAAAATTTATTGTCAATCAGTGTTGCTTCCTAAGTGGACAGTTTCATTTCACAGAAGTGTGATTGACTTGGAGTTACATTGTGTTGTTTAAGTGTTCCCTTTTGTTTTTTGAGCAATGTATTACATTGATTTATTAGACTGGTGGCTATTGGTAGTCAACTCATCGGGTCCCGGCTATTCTACTGTTAATATGCATATGGTGCAGCAGACCTTCATGGCAGATTGAGGATAACATTCTCTGGAAGTTTTATGGTATTTATCTCAATGTAGGCCTACTGCTAGTGTGTAAAATACACACATTTAGGAAAAGTCAGGGACAAGTGGGTTCAAGGTTTTTATTGGAATGGTTTTTGAAATGACATGGCACTGTAGGCTTAACAGTCCTGTTTTCTGTAGCTGTCTTAACGTATCTTACTTATTGGCATAAAGGCCTACTTCAATATATATCAATCAATCATCCATACATTTGTGTATGTCATCACACAGCATACAATGGGATTGTTAAATGTGTTTGTAAATGATCAATTACTGTATTTGTTGTGCTGTTTATACTGTTAGAAATGTAGCTTAATTTAATTGATAAATATTATGGTGTTTCTATTCCAAGAAAAAATGAAAATGCATTTTACATTAGCCTATGTAGGTCTCAGGGTTTTCGTTAGGATAATGTGCCGCTGTACAACGTGACTGGTCGGGAGTAGACCTAGGTTACTAAGTGACTGGTCGGGAGTAGGCCTAGGCTACTAAGTGACTGGTCGGGAGTAGGCCTAGGCTACTAAGTGACTGGTCGGGAGTAGGCCTAGGCTACTAAGTGACTGGTCGGGAGTAAGCCTAGGCTACTAAGTGACTGGTCGGGAGTAGGCCTAGGTTACTAAGTGACTGGTCGGGAGTAGGCCTAGGCTACTAAGTGACTGGTCGGGAGTAGGCCTAGGCTACTAAGTGACTGGTCGGGAGTAGGCCTAGGCTACTAAGTGACTGGTCGGGAGTATGCCTAGGCTACTAAGTGACTGGTCGGGAGTATGCCTAGGCTACTAAGTGACTGGTCG
This sequence comes from Oncorhynchus mykiss, assembly GCF_013265735.2. Taxonomy (NCBI): domain Eukaryota; kingdom Metazoa; phylum Chordata; class Actinopteri; order Salmoniformes; family Salmonidae; genus Oncorhynchus; species Oncorhynchus mykiss. The sequence continues at coordinate 14,410,651 of NC_048591.1, read as the reverse complement.
GGAGTAGACCTAGGCTACTAAGTGACTGGTCGGGAGTAAGCCTAGGCTACTAAGTGACTGGTCGGGAGTAGACCTAGGCTACCAAGTGACTGGTCGGGAGTAGGCCTAGGCTACTAAGTGACTGGTCGGGAGTATGCCTAGGCTACTAAGTGACTGGTCGGGAGTATGCCTAGGCTACTAAGTGACTGGTCGGGAGTAGGCCTAGGCTACTAAGTGACTGGTCGGGAGTATGCCTAGGCTACTAAGTGACTGGTCGGGAGTAGGCCTAGGCTACTAAGTGACTGGTCGGGAGTATGCCTAGGCTACTAAGTGACTGGTCGGGAGTATGCCTAGGCTACTAAGTGACTGGTCGGGAGTAGGCCTAGGTTACTAAGTGACTGGTCGGGAGTAGGCCTAGGTTACTAAGTGACTGGTCGGGAGTAGGCCTAGGCTACTAAGTGACTGGTCGGGAGTAGGCCTAGGCTACTAAGTGACTGGTCGGGAGTAGGCCTAGGCTACTAAGTGACTGGTCGGGAGTAGGCCTAGGCTACTAAGTGACTGGTCGGGAGTATGCCTAGGCTACTAAGTGACTGGTCGGGAGTAGACCTAGGCTACTAAGTGACTGGTCGGGAGTAGGCCTAGGCTACTAAGTGACTGGTCGGGAGTAGGCCTATGCTACTAAGTGACTGGTCGGGAGTAGGCCTATGCTACTAAGTGACTGGTCGGGAGTAGGCCTAGGCTACTAAGTGACTGGTCGGGAGTAGGCCTAGGCTACTAAGTGACTGGTCGGGAGTAGGCCTAGGCTACTAAGTGACTGGTCGGGAGTAGGCCTAGGCTACTAAGTGACTGGTCGGGAGTAGGCCTAGGCTACTAAGTGACTGGTCGGGAGTAGGCCTAGGCTACTAAGTGACTGTTCGGGAGTAGGCCTAGGCTACTAAGTGACTGGTCGGGAGTAGACCTAGGTTACTAAGTGACTGGTCGGGAGTAGGCCTAGGCTACTAAGTGACTGGTCGGGAGTAGGCCTAGGCTACTAAGTGACTGGTCGGGAGTAGGCCTAGGCTACTAAGTGACTGGTCGGGAGTAGGCCTAGGCTACTAAGTGACTGGTCGGGAGTAGGCCTAGGCTACTAAGTGACTGGTCGGGAGTAGGCCTAGGCTACTAAGTGACTGGTCTGGAGTAGGCCTAGGCTACTAATTGACTGCTAGTGAAGAGCAAAATAATCCTAACATTCAGGTTCTAACCAATATCCAAATGGAGATTCAGTGAAAATAAAACAGTGCTGAAATAGTTGGCCACACGTGGGTAGGCTATTACTTCAAATCCTATTATAACAATTCGATGACTTTGGGAGTTTCAGTAAGCAACAATGTGTTGCCTTCAATTGCATTATTCCTACATTATTCCAATAATTGTGTCATTCAGTGATATTTATTCCCATAGTAATTTGTTATGGATCCATCCAGATGTGGTTAGAAAAAGAGATGGGAGAAGTGACATGCCTCGCAAACATCCATTAATACATTTAAAGACCCTAAACTTGGCAAGAGTCTATTGTCCTGCTGATAGCCCATCAAGGGAGGATGGCTTCTTTTGTATTCCAAATGATTGGAAAGGCTGCTAAACCATTTACACCTGGCCCACAGCGTTAATGCGCTGTACAGTAAGTACGCAACTTCACTGCATTCTCCGCCTGATTCTTTACCACCAAATGTTTCTTTCTATTGTTGTCTTTTTGGTAACATTCCACAAGTAAATGTAATAAATAAAACACAAATGAAATAGTTCAGGTCTTGAAAAGGTGTTTAATTTATGTATTATGTATCTGTGCTTAGTAGCTGAGGCTACATGGCTGCGCCATCAACTTGTTAATTTAACAGACATCCCTTGCGTATATTTAGTAAACATATATATTTTAAGAATATTATGGAATATAATATTTTAGTTTCTCTTAGAATAAAAACCTTGAAAATAAAAACAGTTTTAGTAAGTAATAGGCTACAGTCCAGTTAGGGCTTCTTCTGACGAAGTAAAAAATCCATCGAAAAATGTGTGTGCAGAGGGAGAGCTATTCTTACACTATTGTTCTAAATTCAATCACCCTCTTCTTGTTCATCCTCACCATTCAGTTCATTTCAATTCAATTGTGATATATTGTCACTCACGTTCAACAGCTCCAAATCCCTTTTGCATGCGCTCCAAAGGGATAACTTGAAATAACATGATTTATGTTAATTCAATACATGAAAGGAACATGTATTATTTATTAGCCTAGTGGATATAAGTAAACTCAGCAACAAAAAAAATAAACGTTCTCTCACTGTCAACTGCGTTTATTTCAAGCAAACTTAACATGTGTAAATATTTGTATGAACATAACAAGATTCAGCAACTGCGAGATAAACTGAATAAGTTCCACAGACATGTGACTAACAGAAATGGAATAATGTGACCCTGAACAAAGGGGGGGGGGGGGGGGGGGATCAAAATCAAAAGTAGCAGTCAGTATCTGGTGTGGCCACCAGCTGTATTAAGTACTGCAGTGCATCTCCTCCTCATGGACTGCACCAGATTTGCCAGTTCTTGCTCTGAGAAGTTATCCCACTCTTCCACCAAGGCACCTGCAAGTTCCCAGACATTTCACACCACCCCAGACCATGACGAATCCTCCACCTCCAAATCGATCCCGCTCCAGAATACAGAACTCGGTGTAACGCTCGTTCCTTCTTTGATAAACGCGAATCCAACCATCACCCCTGGTGAGACAAAACCACGACTCGTCAGTGAAGATAACTTTTTGCCAGTCCTGTCTGGTCCAGCGATGGTGGGTTTGTGCCCATAGGCAACGTTGTTTCTGGTGATGTCTGGTGAGGACCTGCCTTACAACAGGCCTACAAGCCTTCAGTGCAGCCTCTCTCAGCCTATTGCGGACAGTCTGATCACTGATGGAGGGATTGTGCATTCCTGGTGTAACTCGGGCAGTTGTGGTTGCCATCCTATACCTATCCCACAGGTGTGATGTTCGGATGTACCGATCCTGTGCAGGTGTTACACGTGGTCTGCCACTGCGAGGACGATCAGCTGTCCGTCCTGTCTCCCTGTAGCGCTGTCTTAGGCGTCTCAGTACGGACATTGAAATGTATTGCTTGGCCATATCTGCAGTCCTCAACCCTCCTTGCAGCATGCCTAAGGCACGTTCACGTGGATGAGCAGGGAATCTGGGCATCTTTTCTTTTGTTGTTTTTCAGAGTCAGTAGAAAGGCCTCTTAAGTGTCCTAAGTTTTCATAACAGTGACCTTAATTGCCTAAGGTCTGTAAGCTGTTAGTCTTAACGACCGTTCCACAGGTGCATGTTCATTAATTGTTTATGGTTCATTGAACAAGCATGGGAAACCTTGTTTAAACCCTTTACAATGAAGATCTGTAAAGTTATTTGGATTTTTACTAATTATCTTTGAAAGACAGGGTCCTGAAAAAGGGACATTTATTTTTTTTCAAATTTTATTTTAGGCATATGTGAATTAGACGTCATGTAAAATGATTGTCAAAAGCGCAAGAGAAACTGTTGCATGACAAACAGGTGCTGTTAGATTACAATATTTTTCTGCCCATTTGGAACAGTACAACACTAAAAAATAATAAGTAATACCATAGTCTGTTCTAATGGAAGAAAAAAAGTCTCGCCTTTATTACAGCATAGCAAAATGTAAAAACGTTTAAATGAGGAACCACTGTAGTCATTTATTTGTCTGGATTTAGGGTGTTAGGCATTGTTTCCCCCCTGAGAAGTACACCAATGGGATCTGTCCATGTCCAAACAGCGAAAGTCTGTTTTTTCAAGACTAAAGACAATATGACTAAACAACCACTGAGTATAAAACCTCGGAAAGTATTCAGACCCATTCCCTTTCTCCACATTTTGTTACTTTACAGCCTTATTCTAAAATGAAGTAATACATTTGCCTCATCAATCTACACACAATACCCCATAATGACAAAGCGAAAACAGGTTATTAGAAATGTTTTACAAATGTGTTAAATAAAGAATAGATACCTTGTTTATTTACATAAGTATTCAGACCCTTTGCTATGAGATTCGAAGTTGAGTCCCACAGTTGACAGTGCATGTCAGAGCAAAAACCAAGCCATGAGGTCGAAGGACTTGTCCGTAGAGCTCCGAGACAGCATTGTGTTGAGGCACAACTCTGGGGAAGGGTACCAAAACATTTCTGCAGCATTGAAGGTCCTCAAGAACACAGTGGCCTCCATCATTCTTAAAGGGAAGAAGTTTAGAACCACCAAGACTCTTCCTAGAGCTGGCCCAGCCAGAGCCCGGACTTGAACCTGATTGCACATCTCTGGAGAGACCTGAAAATAGCTGTGCAGCGACTCTACCCATCTAACCTGACAGAGCTTGAGAGGATCTGCAGAGAAGAATGGGAGAAACTCCCCAAATACAGGAGTGCCAAGCTTTGTAGCTTCATACCCAAGAAGACTCGCTTTAATTGCTGCTAAAGGTGCTTGAACAAAGTACTTAGTAAAGGTTCTGAATACTTATGGAAATGTGATATTTCAGATTTTTGTTTTGTCATTATGGGGTATTGTGTATAGATTGAGGGGGGGGGGGGGGGAATTTAAGGCTGTAACAAAACAAATTGTGGAAAATTGTCAAAGGGTCTGAATACTTTCTGAATGCACTGTATAGTAGCTCCCTATATGTCAACCTGAGAAAACCAGTAGTCATTTGACATTATTTCGAGACATGCAAGAGAAACCTTTTGCAAGCTTAAGACACAACCATGTAAATCTGCGGCCGTATGTATCAAGCATTTCGGAACAGGACTTCTGATCGAGGATCAGGTCTCCCCTCTCCATTTAATCCCATTCATTGTGTTCTAAAAGGCAAAACTGGTCCTGAATCGCAACTACTACTCTTGAGACACTTGATACATACTGCCCCAGGTGCTCATAAAAACCCGCTGTTAGAATTGGGCTTTCTGGGATTGCAACGCTTTTGTGCTCCATCTGTTCAGTCATACCATCTCACTGTCTGGTCCTAATGTCAGCTCACCTGTCACGTGAATTGCTATGGTTACCTCTGTGTGAAAAAACTTTTCTTAGCACTGGGGTATCTTGTTTTTGAAAACAATAATTCTACTAGTTGACTACACTTTGCCTGAAAACAGAGGTGAAGTGAGGGTGATATGCGTGGGAACACCTCTCGTAAAACCTGCAGCCTGAATAGGAAGTCTGAGTAAAAGCACGAGTAGGTGTTTTTAGAGCCTTCATTTTAGTGGACCCCAGCAGAACAGAATCCCAAAGGTATAGAGTCAGGCTAAGGGAGAGTGGGAATCGTCACACATCGTTTCCTCTGTGTGGAAAAACCTTTCTTAGCACTTGGGTATCTTAGAGCTTTGATATCTATTCCGACCTGCACCTTGAGGACTATGGTCCAGTCGCTTCCAGCATTCCATTTCTGACTTCTAGATCACATACGTTCGTTCATACAAATAACAGCTACAATAATTAGATCACAGCTTTTTGTGAAGATGGTGACGTTGCTTGAGTGTGGAGCAGGTCTCCTTTGTGTTGGCATGATGTGTTGCTGTCGTGGGTGGGAGACGAATGGAGTTACTAATAAGTACCCTCCCTCCCTCCTGTGTTGTGAACCAGCCTGTATGTTTTTTTTCAGGAGGTAGTGTCCCTAGCGGGGTTCCAGGCTCTCTCCCCCCGGTGGCGTCGGCAGGACTGCGTCACCCCCAAAGTCAGCTGACGGGTACGTCGGCAGCAGACCGCTACGCCGCGCTGGCCGAGCTGGACAACGTGTTCGGCTCGTCGGCCCCCACCACCAGCGTCTACAACACCATCAGCACTTCTCAAGGGTACGAGAACACACCATCAGATGAATTCACCCTCTTCCCATTACCGTCTAGTCTATGCCTTGAGTTCCTTCTGTCTGTCTTTCTTACATTCACATCTTTTTTATTATATAAGGCGAACGTCTTGGTACCAACAAGTAGATCTATTTTTAAAAATGATACTCAGCCCTCTCACCTCTCTCTAGTTGGATCCCAAATCGCACCCTATTCTCTAAAAGTGCACTGCTTTTAGCACCACTGCTATTGATCATGTAGGTAATAGGCTGTCATTTGGGATGCAGCCTCTGTCACAGTGAGTCCATGGGGTCACTCTAACGCCAGTGTTGTGTTGTGTCCCAGGGGGATGTTTGGCACTGTGACAGGAGTCTCGTCAGCCCAAGCACAACAATGCATGTCCAGCATGCCCCAGGGTTTTGGAGGTGAGTTACATCACTCTGTGTTTTTTTTTCATCCCTACCCTTCCCCCTTCAGTGTGCACTACACTAGTTCACTCAAACCCTTGGGTTTAAAAATATTGGATAGATGTACGCGTGGACTATAGGGAGTTTTATTCATATTTAACTCACTATCTTGCGTCCATTACTTTTCGATCTGAGGGGGAGTGAACTATCATGGAAATTCACCACTAAGGACTCCCAAGTCAAAGTAAATGAAGCAATCTTTATTGCTTACACTTGTAAAACCATTGCAGTAGAAAGGTTTACCTTAAGACCTTCGCTTCATACAGTTAGACACATGCTTCATTACACAATTTAATTTATGTAAGTTCTCCAATGTTATCACACGCACGCAAGGACAAATAGTCCCAACATAGCCCATTTTGCAAGGTTCACAGACTATGATCCAAACATAGTTGACAGCCAAGCTGTCACCTCCCACTCGCTGTCTTCATTGCCAGAGTAGCTTCTAGCGGTTTCTGATAATGACATTTCAGCTGGAGCTTTTGACTTTCTCTTCTTCCTTCGGGTTCCTAAGACAGCAAAATACTTGAAAAGAAAAAGGAAACACAAAATATGACAAGTATTAGTAATGCTTTAAGCTAGGCATAATCATATATGGCAAAAAACGAAGTTTGATTACATGACAATTCCCACTCTCCCTTAGCCTGACTCTATTATACCTTTGGGACTCTGTTCTGCTGAGGTCCACTAAAATGAAAGCTCTAAAAACACCTGCTCATGCTTTTACTCAGACTTCCTCGTCAGGCTGCAGGTTTTACGAGAGGTGTTCCCACTTTTTTCGGGCAAAGTGCAGTCAAGTAGTAGAATTGTTTTCCAAAACAAGCCCTCCCCCATCCTGAGTCGAGGATGTACAATGAATCTCCATGGCTAGGCAGGTGGTGTTATCGTCCCAGCCCAAGTCCAGAACCTTTGTACTCCTCCACACATCTCCCGGTCTTCTAATCAGTCAGGAGAAGCCTTGAGATCAGGAGGTGCACATTCCGGCAGCCTGCCGCAGTCAACTGGATAATTATCCTTCTCATACACAAAGACGAATATGTTCATAAGTGAATATAATGAGGAAAAACATTGAGGGAATATAATTATATAAAACAGTGAAGCTATAAGACAGTGTTATAGGGCAATAGTTCACATTAGATCTATCATGTGACTCCTATCTCACCCTTCTCACCCTGAGACAGGCCCCCTTTTGTACTTTGCCTCCGGCCACACATACATTTGCACATAGATCATTCCATCTAACCTATAACGCACAAATCACTACTGCTAGGCCACTTATATAGTTATAAACATACTAGAACTTGCTCAAGTCAATTAGTCAGTTTCCAACAGTCCCTCATCTGGAACAATGATCAGTCACATATTCCACGCTGCCTAGAATAAATATGGACTTGAACAGGAAGAGAGAGAGAATACATGTTTAATCATTTCACACCACCCTTGATGACAATGAGATTGGGGCATGGACCACAAAGTCCCTACTATCAATGGCCCAATTATGTTTAGCCCAAGCTACAATCTAGTGGGTTTTCTGATAACCTCCCTCTCGGAGGACACAAAAAGATAAGGTTTCTCTGAGAGGAACACTCCCTAGACTCACTGGATTCTTACAATTAGTTTCAGAAACCGTCTGCAGGATGAGCAGTGCACCCTCCCCTCACTTTGTGCTCTCCGCACAGTTTAGGGGCAACGCTCTCTCTCTCTCCTTTCCAAATTATAATTAGAACTATTGATCAATTATCCAGCCCGTTCTTCATGTTGAGTCTATCACTCGAATTTAAGACCCCCAATTTAGCACGGACACTGGCAGAATGTACATTTACAGACGGTGACATATACAGTGCCTTGCGAAAGTGTTCGGCCCCCTTGAACTTTGCAACCTTTTGCCACATTTCAGGCTTCAAACATAAAGATATAAAACTGTATTTTTTTGTGAAGAATCAACAACAAGTGGGACACAATCATGAAGTGGAATGACATTTATTGGATATTTCAAACTTTTTTAACAAATCAAAAACTGAAAAATTGGGCGTGCAAAATTATTCAGCCCCTTTACTTTCAGTGCAGCAAACTCTCTCCAGAAGTTCAGTGAGGATCTCTGAATGATCCAATGTTGACCTAAATGACTAAAGATGATAAATACAATCCACCTGTGTGTAATCAAGTCTCCGTATAAATGCACCTGCACTTTGATAGTCTCAGAGGTCCATTAAAAGCGCAGAGAGCATCATGAAGAACAAGGAACACACCAGGCAGGTCCGAGATACTGTTGTGAAGAAGTTTAAAGCCGGATTTGGATACAAAAATATTTCCCAAGCTTTAAACATCCCAAGGAGCACTGTGCAAGCGATAATATTGAAATGGAAGGAGTATCAGACCACTGCAAATCTACCAAGACCTGGCCGTCCCTCTAAACTTTCAGCTCATACAAGGAGAAGACTGATCAGAGATGCAGCCAAGAGGCCCATGATCACTCTGGATGAACTGCAGAGATCTACAGCTGAGGTGGGAGACTCTGTCCATAGGACAACAATCAGTCATATATTGCACAAATCTGGCCTTTATGGAAGAGTGGCAAGAAGAAAGCCATTTCTTAAAGATATCCATAAAAAGTGTTGTTTAAAGTTTGCCACAAGCCACCTGGGAGACACACCAAACATGTGGAAGAAGGTGCTCTGGTCAGATGAAACCAAAATTGAACTTTTTGGCAACAATGCAAAACGTTATGTTTGGCGTAAAAGCAACACAGCTGAACACACCATCCCCACTGTCAAACATAGTGGTGGCAGCATCATGGTTTGGGCCTGCTTTTCTTCAGCAGGGACAGGGAAGATGGTTAAAATTGATGGGAAGATGGATGGAGCCAAATACAGGACCATTCTGGAAGAAAACCTGATGGAGTCTGCAAAAGACCTGAGACTGGGACGGAGATTTGTCTTCCAACAAGACAATGATCCAAAACATAAAGCAAAATCTACAATGGAATGGTTCAAAAACAAACATATCCAGGTGTTAGAATGGCCAAGTCAAAGTCCAGACCTGAATCCAATCGAGAATCTGTGGAAAGAACTGAAAACTGCTGTTCACAAATGCTCTCCATCCAACCTCACTGAGCTCGAGCTGTTTTGCAAGGAGGAATGGGAAAAAATTTCAGTCTCTCGATGTGCAAAACTGATAGAGACATACCCCAAGCGACTTACAGCTGTAATCGCAGCAAAAGGTGGCGCTACAAAGTATTAACTTAAGGGGGCTGAATAATTTTGCACGCCCAATTTTTCAGTTTTTGATTTGTTAAAAAAGTTTGAAATATCCAATAAATGTCGTTCCACTTCATGATTGTGTCCCTCTTGTTGTTGATTCTTCACAAAAAAAATTGTTTTATATCTTTGTGTTTGAAGCCTGAAATGTGGCAAAAGGTCGCAAAGTTCAAGGGGGCCGAATACTTTCGCAAGGCACTGTATATATGTGTATATATATGATGACATACATTATATTCATACATTTATAGCATTAACTTTTCTCATCACAGCCCCCATTTGTCCCTGTCTTACACTGTCGCGAGTGGCATCGGTATCTCAATGCATTTTTTTGACTAAATTACTATACATTTCGCAGTGTGCAGACCCCTCACAATCAACCTGCTACCCCAAATGAACAATTTTGGGCAACCTTAAATGAACTACGGGCATGGTTGACCACCCCCCTCCCTCCCGGCACTCATTCTTCTGGCGTTTCTTAATTTTCTTCTTCAGATAGCTTTACAGTTCGTTAAATGTTACACATTTAACTCATACCTGTCAAAGTGGGTGGCCCTTGATAATGTCCTGATTTCAATGTCTGGGGAATAATCTAATTTTCCCAAGCAGACCAATCTCCCACCTGAGCCGCCACCACCATCCTTTATGGTCCATTCTGTCTTGTCCATTTTCCGACTAGTGCACCAGCAGCATGAGAGAAGTTTGGACGTGATCTCTCTCCACGTGGACTATCTCCGGACTCATGCTGCACTCCTGAGAGAAAAGGCAGTTGATAGCTTGACTGGAATCTGTACACATGTTGCTGGCTCGGACTCGGGTCTCAGGTAGAAGGACAGGGCCATAGTGAACAGCATTGTCGCCATTACTTCAGCTGGTTAGAGGGGGTGAGGCTCACTGTTCTCGGTCAAATTGTCCCTTCCATACCATCTATGGTCACCGGAGGGCAGACCAGAACAACAGTTTAGGGCATTACTATTCACTGTATGTCAAATTATTACATTCCCAATATTCTTAATACACATTTCTAAGACAAATGTCCAAGAGAATAACAACACACTATTGAAGCCATTTTGCAAATTGGCTTATACTCCCCTAATATATTGGGAACCTCACCGCAGAATTACAGGGTCAGGGAGTTAGAGGACTAACCCTTAGGGAGAAATCCCGATCATACAGCGCACCCAATCTGGTGAGAAAAACAAAAACGAAACAAACATAACAACAACAACAGCAATGCATTTCTTCATATTTACCAGCATTTACATATTATACTTAAATCTCACCCAATGTATCTAGCCTTTCTTACGAGGGTGATCAGGCCTCACCAGAAAGTCAGGACTGAGGTCATTCGACACCATTAAGTGAGTCTGTTCTCATTGAGTCTGTTCTTTTCCTTTTCTTTCCCTGTACTTCAGACTCAAATATTTATATATAATGGGATGACAACCCAACTCGGGATAAGGGCTTTTAGCGGGTGGAATAGTGGGGACCAATTGGAGGTTTAGTAGCAATACAAATATTATAATACAGCTATATAGACACTCAATTATCATGTTACTTTTTAATGGTACGAACATATATTATATTACAAACATATATTTTGATAAATCGAATTGAAAGTTGTCTCATTATGGTAAGTGGTGAAATAAGTATAGCCAGTTACAATTGGAATGGCTTAGCAGATAATAAGAAAAGACTATCAGTATTTACCTGGCCAAAAGAGAAGGAATATAATATCTATTGTTTACAGGAAATTCATTCAACAATTTTAGATGAAGTTTTGTGGGAAAAGGACTGGGGGTCAAAATATATTTCTCCCACAGGCAAAGAAATTCAAAAGGGGTTTTAATGAACAGTAATTTTGATCCAAATGTGCCAATTGTTGAAACAGATCATCAAGGTAGATGGATTATTTTAAATATGTTATTGGACACTAACCAGATATGGCTTATTAACCTATACGGTCCGAATAATGATGATCCAAGCTTCTCTGAAAATATATATAAGAATTTATCAACTCTACAAGCAACACTAGACTCTATTATTATGGTGGGAGATTTTAATACAGTCTTAAATACTTCCATGGACCGGAAAGGAAATCACACTACAAACTATCACCCTCAGGCACTTAAGGAAATCATGAATGTCAATGATATATTGGAATTAGTGGATATATGGAGGCTTAAATATCCTGACCTAGTGAGCTATACATGGTGGAGGCTTAATCAGGCTAGTCAACTTGACTACTTTCTTATGCCATTCTCTCTGGCACCAAAAGTTTAAAAAGTGTTGATAGGGGACAGAATGCGGTCGGATCATCACATAATTGGCATATATATTACTCTTACAGAATTCCACGTGGGCGGGGATATTGGAAATTTAATCAAAGCCTACTAGATGATAAATTGTTTAGAACTAGGACAGAAGAATTTATAACTGACTTTTTCAGACATAACTTGATAACAGCAGATCCCCTTACTGTATGGGACACTTTTAAATGTGCCTTTAGAGGCCATGCAATTCAGTACTCATCTATAAAACAAAAGCAATTTAGATCATTGAGTCCATATTAACAAAGGAAATTTAAGGACTAACAGTACAGTTAGATAGTAATAAAAACTGTACCATAGAGACACAGAATAAGTTAGAGGAAAAAGAAACGAAACTCCAGGGCTGGAGGGCATACCAGTGGAAGTATACAAAACTTTTTGGGATATACTCAAAGGACCATTATTAGCATGTTTTAACCACTCCTATATAAATATTAGATTATCGGACACGCAACAAGGACGTCTTATATCATTATTACTGAAACGGGACCCAAGTGGTATATATAAAGATCCAGTCCATTAAAAAAATTGGAGACCTCTTCCACTTCAGTGTTGTGATGCAAAAATCCTAGCAAAATGCTTGACGCATAGAATTTAAAAAGTATTGTCAGCTATTATTCATCCTAATCAGACAGGTTTTTTACATGGACGATACATTGGAGATAATTTAAGACAAGTACTGGAAACAATAGAATACTATGAAATATCGGGGACACCAGGCCTGGTTTTCATATCTGATTTTGAAAAGGCTTTTGATAAAGTACGACTGGAGTTTATATGTAAATGCCTAAAATATTTCAATTTTGGGTAATCTCTTATAAAATGGGTTAAAGTTATGTATAGTAACCCTAGGTGAGAAATAGTAAATAATGGCTACATCTCAAAGTTTTCAACTATCTAGAGGAGTAAAACAAGGTTGTCCACTATCGGCATATCTATTTGTTATTGCCATCAAAATGTTAGCTGTTAAAATTAGATCAAACAATAATATGAAGGGATTAGAAATCTGTGGCTTAAAAACTAAGGAGTCATTGTACGCTGATGATTCATGTTTTCTTTTAAAACCACAATTAGAATCTCTCCACAGCCTCATATAGGATCTAGATACTTTTGCTATCCTCTCTGGATTGAAACCAAATTATGATAAGTGATGCTACCATTACGTATTGGATCACTAAAAAAATGCAAATTTTACATTACCGTGTAGTTTACCAATTAAGTGGTCTGACGAAGATGTGGACATACTCTTGTATACAAACCCCAAAAGAAAGAAATGATCTCACTCCAATAAATGTTTATAGAAAGTTAGCAAAAATAGATAAGATCTTGCTACCATGGAAAGGAAAATACCTGTCTATTTGTGGAAAAATAACCCTGATTGACTCTTTAGTCACATCACAGTTTACCTATTTATTTATGGTTTTGCCTACACCTAGTGACCTGCTTTTTAAATTATATGAACAAAAAATATTCAATTTTATTTGGAATGGCAAGCCAGACAAAGTTAAATGGGCCTATTTATATAACTAATATTAATTCGGTGGGCAGAAATGATTAAATATTAAAGCATTAGACCTCACTAAAAGCATCAGTCATACAAAAGTTATACTTAAATCCAAACTGGTTCTCTAGTAAATTGTTAGGAATGTCTCATCCTATGTTCAAGAATGGCCTTTTTCCCTTTATTCAGATTACACCTGCTCACTTTCGGTTGTTTGAAAAGGAAATCATCTCCAAAATATCGTTATTTTTTTCAGCAAGCCTTAAAAAGTTGATTGCAATTTCAGTTTAATCCACCTGAAAAGACAGAACAAATAATACAACAAATATTGTGGTTAAACTCAAATATACGAATTGATTAAAAAAAACATATTTTTCAAATACGTTTTTCTTTAATGTATAATTTTTGTGAATGATATCATAAATAGGACTGGTGGAGTTATGTCACACATGCAGCTAACACAGACATATGGAAATGCCTGCTCTACCCAAAATTACAACCAACTAATTGCAGCATTACCACAAACATGGAAGAGGCAAGTAGAAGGGGAAAAAACAAGGAACTTATATGTCGGCCCTGCATTAAAGAATATAAATGGTTAAAGAAAAGTGTGATAAATATAAACATATACCAATAAACTGACAGCTGTGCCATATATATTGCAAAATGGTTGGGAAGAGATTTTCGATGTACCCATTCCATGGCACATGGTTTATGAATTGATACGCAAAACAACGCCGGATTCAAAACTTTGCATTTTTCAATTTAAATTACTATACAAAATTCTTGCAACCAATATAATGTTATATATATGGGGGTACAATCTTCCCAGCTCTGCAGATTTTGCTGTGAGGTGGCAGAGACATTAGATCATTTATTTTGGTATTGTCCATATGTAGCTCGTTTTTGGTCACAGGTCCAGGAATGGTTGAGGAATTGCAACCTTTGCGTAGAACTAACGCTGCAGATAGAAATACTGGGTGATTTGAAAAGGCATAGTCAATCAATTAGTAATATAATAATTATTTTAGCAAGAATGTTTATTTTTAATTTACAATCTATAGAAGCTATGAGAATAGAAAGGTTCAGTACTTTTGTGAAGCATCACAACACAGTTTAAAAATATATGGCAAATAGAATTCCAAAATGGATGGTGTTAAGAGATGGATGGGAGGGGTTGAATGGAGCTGAAGGGTGGGACTAATAACAAGATAACCAATGTAAAAGATATGGGGTCTGTAAAATGTATATAGGTTCAAAAATGTTGTGAAACAGCACAGTTACAAATAGAAATCAAACTGGATGGACATCAGAAATAGAGGAAGGACTAAAAACAAACTAAATATAACTCTTGTAAAATAGATTGTGTCTGTAAAATGTGTATAAGATGTATAAACTGAAGGTTGAAGTCTAAATGTTATTGTTAATTAGTTTACTCCAATTGGGGTAAGGGTGGTAGGGTTTGTGGGGAATAATAAAGGTATATTCTTTTAAAAAAGATATGGGGGATTGGAAATGAAGACAATTACATTGATGGAAGCAACAATCTTTCTGTAATATTAAGCTGATCCACCCCTAAAAAAACAAACAAAAAAACATATTTGGTAATAGTTATCTCCCCTTTCATATCTTCACACACCACACATCACACATCCCACAGAACTTGCTTAGGTATTCACTCAGAATCCCTATGTAACATTATCAATCGAGGTCCACACAGAACTTCTTTCAGTTCACACACAACTTTCTTATTGCTGGTGGTATTCACATCCATACCACCAGCAACGATCAGCACGGCAAAGTCAGCCTGAGCATGTTCTTGAATCTCAGTGTCCGGGGGCATCAAGATCAAACATCCTGTGTCATGGAAATTCACCACTGAGGACTCTTAAGTAAAAAAATCTGTCTTTATTATCACGGCTGGAGAGGTTCACAAACTCAATCCAAGCTTGATGAAAACTCTGAAGGGGAGGTTCCCTTTCAGTTCTTTTATACTGCTACACAAACAAGTCATAAGCATGGTTGGTTCTTGTATGTGACTGATGTATACAACACAAGGCTTTTGACCTTGAAACTGAGACATTGTATCACTTCAGGTTATTACAAAAGCAGCCTTGTGCTAAACATACGATCATATACACACACAACATTTTCCATCGCAGATCGATTCCACACTTTGGGGAGAAGGGGGTAGATTAGAATTGGACCGTAAATTTCTACAGAGCTGAAGTAGACACTTAGCTACTCAGAGATGAACTGATATGAGTATGATGTCTCCTCTTTCCTTCTGCCAGGTCCGTCAACAAACCCCTTTGCTGCTGCAGCGGTTGCCCCGGCGATAGCCACCACCAACCCCTTCCAGAGCAACGGGAGAGCAGCGGCTATGGCGGCAGCAGGTGGGGACACGCCACGGATGTTTTGCATACCCAATGTACTTGAAACTAAAGCCATAGGCTTTGCCCGAAATCATTCTTGCCTACTACTTACTAAAATTCTATACTATGTACTAACCCTACTACATACTGTTTAGAACAAACTGTTTTATGCACTAAGCAACAGATATCAGCATACTAGACACACGCGTACTTAGGTGTCATGTAATGTGCAATTGGGTTGTTCCCTGCCATTCGTACATCACATCAGATCATCTGATTATCAGCTGTTGTCAAATACATGTGGGAGTCTGAAAAGACAATTATCTTCCCCAGTAGCATGCAGAGAATTCGTACTTGATGAAAAGCCTAAATGAGTATGACATCCTGGCATTTTAAGCTTTCTACGTTTTCGAAATATCACATACTCTAAAACGTTCAATTTTGCGCATACCCAATCAACATACTATTTAGAACGCAAGTACGGGTATTCGGACTCGGCCACTGAGTTAGAGGGTGCACTTAACCCAAAACCTGTCATGTGCAGGCCCATTGCAAAGATGGTTGATGAGCTCTGAAGTACATCTCTATGACTAAAGCCGATCTAGCTGTCGTGGTTAGCGGCCATTTTGAGGTAGTGCGGAAGAAAAACGTGTTTCACAGATGGCAGCTATATTCCAAAGTCATGCTAAAATATCACAAATTAACTGAGGCAGGTGATCATGTAAAATATTTTCTTTGTAGCAAAATTCAAAGAATAGCCTAGCAGTCAACCGAAATCTCACAAGTCCATATTCTTAGATGACTTTTTACGGAGGATGATTGACCACCTGAAACCCTGTAAGAGGACTCGTGGTCATGGTCATGAGGGCATAATGAGGTTATGAACCAGATGCCTTCACTTCATCTAATTGTATTCATCTTAAAGTAAGTATTTTGCGTGGGGCTTGGCTGCTACAAGACAGCAGCATTATTCATTAACAATAGTCTGTAGCTAAATGAGGATATAGTCGAAGTAGTAACAGTTGGTGACTGAGTGTTTCTGTTATAAGCGTGAAGGTGTGTGCGTATGTATGTCTATGTGCAAATTATGATGGTTCTGTCTGATTGCTCTTGTGATGCTCGACAGGCCTGTTGGGGGCTCTGCATGGGCAGGGTTACCCTCCAGCCCACTTTGGTAGGTTCCCTCCTCCCCTTCCAGCTCACTCCTTTTCTCCCTCCTTTCTGCCTCCCTGTGTCTTGGCTGTGGCAGTGCTTCCTAGAGCTCCCCTGAGCATCCTGTGACTGTCTCGCCGACTGCATGTGTTGTGTCCCCTGAACTCTGACCCCAGTGCTACTTCTACTGTATATGTGAGTGTGGGGGTCCTGATGCCTCAACTGCCCTCACCAATTCCCCCCCCTCCCCACTAACGCTCCCAGACTGTAGTGATGTGACATCGCCGATTACCCCTTCTTGCCCCCTGCTGGCCAAGAGAAATAGCCTAACTAACAGTCGTAGATTTTCAGCCTATAGCTGTTGGCGGGGTGTATGTCCTCCAGCTGAGCTCTGAGGTTATAAACTGGTGTTGAAAGGACATCAAACTGCCAGATAACCATTTAAGAGTATCCTTGAACTGCACAACTGTAAGCTTTTTTTGACTGTAAGCTTTTTATAGTTTTTCACCCTCCTGGATTCTGTACACTGCCTTTGCTAAGATTGCTTATACCCTGAGTGCTGTAGTACTGTAACTGTGTGCTAGATGCTGGTTATGTTATGGATAGAGCTAGTCTCTGAGACTCGTTCTAGTCACAAAGTCGTTTTTCTGCTGTTGCCGTGATTGTTTAATTGTTTTTAATTGTGTTTAATTGTACACTGCTCAGTAAAGGTGTTTTTCGTTCAGGTTGTGTGCAAATGTTAACCTGGCGTCAGGTGTGATTATAGCTAGACTAGGTGGCTAGGTGGGTGCTTCAGATGTTTTGTGGTCTGCGTTAGCACTTAGCAGTGATCGTGTAGCGTAAGCTCTGTGTAACTGATGTGATATTTTGTAGATTGAGTGTCCTCTCCTCTCCCGCCTATCTTGCAGCCACGTTTGGCACAGGGTCCATGAGCATGCCAGCCGGATTCAGGAACGCTGCTACCTACAACCTCCCCACCAGCTTCAGTGGGACCTTCCAACAGCCCTTCCCAGGCCAGGGCCCCTTCCCCCAGCCTCCGGCCTATCCCCAGCAACCCAACGGTGTGTGTGGGTGTTTGCATGGGTGTATGTGTGCTTTGCATGAATTTGTGTAGTGTACCCCTTTTCATTTAAACCTTTAGTATTCACCTCTTTCTCTGGTCCACCAGGAGGGGGGTTTTCAGCCTATGGACAGGCCAAGGCTGTGGCGACCCCCTTTGGGCAGGCGATGGCTGCACCCGGGGTGTCTAGTAACCCCTTCTTGGTGAGTGGGACCATTGGTTGAAAGCCAAGTGTCCACAGTCTCCATTTGATAAAACTTTTTAGTTTCACTAGTGGTGATTTAATGGCCCCCTTTCTCCCTCTCTCTGTCTTTGTCGTCCTTCCAGGCGGGCGCCCCTTCAGGACACTATCCCTCAGGAAGCTCTTCAACGAATCCTTTCTTATAGCACTGCTCCACCTGAACTCCACCACTAGGGTGTTGTCAACTGGCGTGCACTGCTCTCACCTCTTGCACTGTTTTGTTTCACAAGACGCTTTAAAAAAGACAAACCCAATGTTTCTAAAACTGGTATTTTGTATTAAGTGACGTAACTGACACCGTCCATGGCAACAAAAAACAAAACAAGGTAAAGGTGTGTAGAGGGAAGGGGGGGTGGTGTTAGGGGTGGCAGGAAGCCTAGCTGTTAAGAGCTTTGGGCCAGTAACTGAAAGGTCGCTGGTTTGAATCACTGAACTGACTAGGTTAAAAATATGTCTGTGCCCTTGAGCAAGGCACTTAACCCTAATAGCTCCTCCTGTAAATTGCTCTGGATAAGAGGGTCTGCTAAATGACTCGCATGTAAATGTGTTAAAGGGGCGGAGTTTCCTCTCATCCTCCATCTAACCTGTGATCTGGCCTGGCCTCAGCTGAGCCAAATGTATATTCAAACTGGCTGATACTAAGTTATTGCAAAATATTCCCATTCATTACGCTGCAATTCTGTAAATATTTTTTTGTTAGAGGAAATTAGCTCTGTGCATATCAGTATTTGTATCTTTAACACGAGTTTAAGGCAGAACTGTTACTTGGAAAATCTTAGAGGACTACTGTGAGTTACTGTATTTGTAAAGAAGAACCAAAAGCAGTTTGTACAGCGTGGTATCGGTAGGACTATTTTTACAGAGAATAAGAGGTGAACATGCGTTTCATAATTTGTTACAGAAGAGGGGGAGGAGTATCTCTCCTCTTCTGTGATTGGCCTCGAGGGCAGAGACTCCACCTGGAAGGGGATGGGCTCTCACCTGTGGTCTCACCTGTGCTCTCACCTGTCCTGCTGCCCAAGTGGTTTACTACAATATAGACTGAATTCCACTGATGTTGGGTGTTAAAGACATTTAAGTTAATGTGTATATATATTAAAATGAATTTTAACTAAAAATAATGACCAAACCATGTCTTTGTATTGCTGCACTGTACATCTCCATTTTTATATATTGAAATATTTTTGATATACTGTATATAAAAAGATTTCTATCACGATAAAGATGTTGCATTCTGAATACTGTGGAGCTGTTACTCTTGCTCAGGAGTATAGACTGTAAAGAATATCAAACCATCAGACCTGACTGTCATCAGGGTCTTTAATTCAGTAGGACACAATATACCAAAAACGAAAACAAAAATGTGCTTTCTTTATGGACACACTCGGGTAGAAACTCCCCGTTTCAAAACGTTTTCTCCCATTCCGTGCCTACAGAACATGGCCCAGTGGTCAGTTTCTTTAGCTCAGAGTCTTTGTTCAGGGCCAGTGTCACTGTCTTTCAGACTTGGCGGCTCCTCTGCAGAAAACAGTGGAAAAACGTTAAGCTTATTCCTTACTCTTCAGTCGTAGGGCTAGCAAGCAGGTCTTATTATTGTCCTGTGACACTTCAACTGTTAACTCACCTGTGGGATGATGCCCAAGCCGATCCCTCTGCCATCCACCACAACGGCTGTGATGATAGTCTGAAGGACCAAAGCCCCAAAGTTGTTTGCTCCGAAGATCAGTGCATATCTCTCCGTGGAGATCTCCGTAGAAATTTGGAACCTGGAAGGAAAGGGGGCATGTTTTTCCCTCTACCAAATATTAAAGGGTAATTTTGTAACGTTTCAGATCTAAAAAGGGGTCCACGTCACAGGCCATTTAGTTTTTTTTAGATCCAGCTATATCCCACAATCTAAAATTAATAGAATAAATAGATCAACACCATGGGGCCGATTCAGACCCAAGTTATACGCACGCAAATGGAACTGAATTCCATTTTTATCCCCTTTTCTCTGCTCCACATGTTTCAGCTATCAGGGTTCAGGGTGGAGATCACAGAAATGTAGGTTTGGTAGAGAGGTGTCGACAGATATGCTGTATTCTGACCTTGGTTTAATTCCCTCATAATTCCACCACCTTTATGCGTGATGGAACAATGAATAATGTCGAGCAACCTATCTGTTCTAAGTGGAGCAACATCTAGGCCTACTTTATTTTTTCCAATAGAAATAGCACCATTCTCCGTGCACTGTAACTTACAAATTGATAAGCGCTAGGTAAATGATTAATTTGTGTGGATAAGGGGATTGTAAATGTATTTTACTCTGATTGCTGGAGACAAAATTAATGTAAAACCAGTCATATGGCAAAACTGAAGCATATCAATTTAACCCACAGTGAGGTTTATGAAATGCTGGCCTTATAACCTTCAGGGATGAATTTCGGAGACCCAAACTATAGACTTCTGGTAGCCATGCACAAATGACAGCATAGTGCCAAACCTACCAAGTTTATTTACGATTTCTACAATATTTTAATTATATGCCTGGACTTTTCACTGTTTTCTTTTCCCAATTTGTATGGTGTTAAATACTAGCCACTATCAGTAGCCATCGTCAGTTATACCAATACATTTTGAACTCACGTTAGTGTTAGTTTCTTTACATTTTGCATCATTCCATCGCATCATTAGTTTACCTTTCATCCGACACATTCGTGTGACTGTTCCTGACGATCGCTAGCAATAGCGGATCGTATTAGCCTAACGTATTACCAGCAATAATTTGGGACTATAGCCTATTTGAATCATTATGGAACGCAGACCATTCGTAACAGTTTAAACCTGGAGCCTGGCACCTGGTTCACGATGACTGGACTGCTGTCATCACAGTTCCATGATTAGTGAGGATCATTAAGGTGGAGGAACATGGTTCTACTTCTATTGTATCCCTTTTCTCACCTTCCAATATTTCATGAATTAAACAATTGAATATGGATGAATCAAACCACTATTTTTGATTCACCAATACGTTTAGTGTGTAGAGGCACTGTAACCTGTTTTTTTATTTGTATTATTCATAAATTCTTCCCTAACCCTAAATAATCATCAGAGTATTTTTATGTCTACCATTTGGTGATGAAAAGGAGATTAATATGTTTACAAGGCTTTCTTTCATTGATCCCTAATATTCTGAACCGTGCATCAAAGCTGGGACCAGGAGACTGAACAACAGCTTCTACCTCAAGGCCAATCAGACTGCTAAACAGCAATCACTAACTCCGAGAGGCTGCTGACTACACAGAGACTCAAATCATTGGCCACTTTAAGAAATGGATCACTACTCACTTTAAACAATGCCACTTTAATGTTTACATATCTTACATTACTCATATGTATATACTGTATCTTATACCATCTATTGCATCTTGCCTATGCGGCTTGGCCATCACTCATCCATATATTTATATGTACATATTCTTATTCCATCCTGTTAGATTTGTGTGTATTAGGTAGTTGTTGGGGCATTGTTAGATTACTTGTTAGATATAACTGCGCTGTCGGAACTAGAAGCACAAGCATTTCGCTACACTCGCATTAACATCTGCTAACCATGTGAATGTGACCAATACAATTTGATTTGATTTCTCTCCATATGTTCCAGTGACTCTGTGGAGTGAATTCAAATTAAAGGTGCACCAAATTTAAAAGGATGGCTATAGATAAATGTACTGAAAACCCTATTCAATGAAAAGTCCACGTGAAAATGTTGGCCAGCAAGTAGGAGAGTTTTCAGTGGTTTAATTACATGTATTCAGTGTGTGTAAGGGAAAAATGCCTGCAAAGCTCATTATTCACCTGCATAAGGTAAGTCTGAAAAGTAACTATTAAGAAGTGCGTAGGAAATGCATGCCTCTCCTAAGTTTGAATCGAACCTCATGTAATTTCCAGATTTGCAGTGCTTATTATTAATTTGGGCATGAGGCGTGTAGCTACAGTGCATTCGGAAAGTATTCAGACCCCTTGACTTTTTCCAAATGTTATGTTACATCTATTTAAAAATATATATTTTAATATATATATTTTAAATTCCTCATCAATCTACACACAACACCCCATAATGACGAGGCAAAAACAGGTTTTAGAATTTTTTGCAAATGTATAAAAACGATCAGATTTACATAAGTATTCAGACCCTTTACTCAGTACTTTGTTGAAGCACCTTTGGCAGCGATTACAGCCTCTAGTCTTCTTGAGTACAACGCTACAAGCTTGGCACACCTGTATGTATTTGGGGAGTTTTTCCCCATTCTTCTCTGCAGACCCTCAAGCTCTATCAGGTTGGATGGGGAGCATCGTTGCACAGCTATATTCAAGTCTCTCCAGAGATGTTTGATCGGATTCAAGTCCGGGCTCTGGCTGGACCACTGAGGGACATTCAGAGACTTGTCCCGAGGCCACTCCTGCATTGTCTTGGCTGTGTGCTTAGGATCAGTGTCCTGTTGGAAGGTTGTTGAAGGAATTCTAAATTCCTCTGTTTTAATTCCCAATCAAAATTAAACACTCTGTCAATGCATTAAGGGTTTGTAAGACTCTTATTTTATAAGAATGGACAGAGCCCCGGTCTTAAAAGTCAGGTAACATCGTTTAATTCAAGAGAGTACTGCCTTCATACACATTTTACCACAGGTTATAAACTGAAAAGGACGTCAGCGTTTTCTAAATGTTCTATCTCTTCATGACACTAGTAGAGAGGCCCTATAGTTCTCAAGCCTTCCCTCCTCGCCTAAAGCCAAGGTCAGTCAGTGTAGATAAGCATTCTAGACAGTCTGGAGATAGTCCGTCCCTGCCATCTGGAGATAGTTCATTCATTTGTACCAAGGCATTGTTCTAAACTCCTGACTACATTATATACAATTGGGAATGGGAGCAAGATAGAAAATTCATACATGTACAGTACATAATAGCATTTGGACTAGTCAGTCCTGATTGAAATGTATACATAATTAGTCATCATTGATAAAAAATTCCCTTAACAAAGGTGAACCTTCGCCTCAGTCTGAGAACCTGCACCAGAGCACCCAGGACTTCATCAAGGATGATCGAGGCCACTGTGTTCTTAGGGACCTTCATTGATGCAGAAAAGTTTTGGTACCCTTTCCAAGATCTGTGCCTCGACACAATGCTGTCTCGGCATTCTACGGACAATTCCTTTGATCTCATGGCTTGGTTTTTGCTCTGACATGCACTGTCAACTGTTGAACCTTAAATAGACAGGTGTGTGCCTTTCCAAATCATGTCCAATCAATTGAATTTACCACAGGTAGACTCCAATCAAGTTGTAGAAACATCTCAAGGATGATCAATGGAAACAAGATGCACCTGTGCTCAATTTCGAGTCTCAAGGCAAAGGGTCTGAATACTTATATAAATCATGTATTTCTGTTTTTAATACATTTGCAAAAAAATAAAACTATTTTTGCTTTATCATTATGGGGTATTGTGTGTAGGTTGATGAGGGAAAATGGTTTAATCCATTTTAGAATAAGGCTGTAACGTAACAAATTGTGGAAAAAGTCAAGGGATCTGAGTACTTTCCGAATGCACTGTGGATCTGTCTACACAACCAATGGTGTGGGATGTGGACTCATTTGGATGAAAACATCTGATAAACTTTGATTTAGGAGTGTAATGTCCCTATAACGTGTCCCTTTAATATATTACCGTCAAAAGGGATTTTTGAAATGTAAAATAAGGCATATTGTTATTCAGACGGCAGTGCTCACATGGCTATGGGGATAAGCAGCATGTAGAGGCACTTGAAGACAATGTAGCCAGCATAGCAGGCCCAGATGTTGGCTGTGAATGTCATGGTGAAAAGGGCTGCAGGACCCTCAGGACTGAGGTCTGCTCCTTTGTTGAGGTGGCCTGAAATGTGTAGAAATGTCAACAGGCGTAGGTGCTCGTGAGCCCACAACCACAGCGCCTCTGCCAGGAGGTGAAGCGCAGGAGACCAAACTCTTCCCTGGTGGTTGATGTAGGCCACCGCAGTTCGATTGTCTGGCCAGACCAACACGTTGCAGTACCAGCTCCAGGAGGTTGATGTGACACTCCAATGGAGGCCACGCATCTCCCACCGCCAGTCTGAGATGTCCTGCTCCATCCAGCCAGAGACGCATCTGTATAGACTGGGATGTGCGAGGACACTCTGCCCATCGGGACGCCAATAGTTCAGAAGGTCAGATCCACTCTGAGAGAGTGGAGAACTACTAACAGATGACAACGATGACGCACAGGTTCTAGTTGTAGCTGGGTGAACCACCCCTGTAGCCTGCGCATGTGCAGGACCCCAGTGGGACCGCAGTGTGGGCAGACGGCCTGAGCCCTAGAAGGGACAGTACCAAGTGCGCCGTCACCGTGTGTCGGATGATACCGACTGAGGGCCAACAGAATCACAGATTTTCGAGGATCCGAAATCCGTGCCGTCATGTTCGGAGTGTAAAACTGGAGACCCAGATGAACAATCCACTGTTGACAGCGAAACCCAGGTGTGTGAAATGTGTCAACTGCAACATTCTCTGGAGATGCCTTCACCGTTTCCACGATCACTGCAAAGGGTGGAGGGGTATGCCTCAACTTCCAACTAGCCAGGTGGGCAGAGTACTCCCAATAATGTGGTGAAAGCGTGACAGTGCGAAGCTGAGAAGTATTCGGAAGAAAACGTCTGTATTCCCCTATGGTCCTGACCGCTGCTGAATGCCGACCATATAACAGTAGCACAGCCCAAGGAGGGCCTCTCCCGAAAGGGGATCGGAGGCATCTACATGACGGTTACGTCCATAACCCCAGTGTCAGATCTCGCTGGGTGTACAGAACAAAAATCGCTGGCCCCCAGCCCCAACATAATTGGAGGCTGATGAGAACGCCGCTCAGTTGTGTGGCACAGCACAAACACTGTCCTACTCAACAGCCACACCCCTGTTGGGGCTGTGACACCTCTGGAAAGAAAGAGTGGAATGAGAGTTAGTCC
This sequence comes from Oncorhynchus mykiss, assembly GCF_013265735.2. NCBI lineage: Eukaryota > Metazoa > Chordata > Actinopteri > Salmoniformes > Salmonidae > Oncorhynchus > Oncorhynchus mykiss. Next base: position 14,385,407 of record NC_048591.1, on the reverse strand, counting down.
GACTGGCATGGAAGATAGGCTCTTTTGTGACAATGTCATATGGGTGTAGCTTGTTGAAGCCCAGTGGCGTGTGAGGTGGAGGTTGGCACCAGACAGTAGTGACACTTCTTCCACCTCAGCCTCGGAGATAGACGTTTTCCTCGTTGCCATCCGAGCCAGAGCTGAGCCGAGGAGTTTAGAGAAGTGTGTAGCTCGGGACCAGGTAGGCCGCCACAGCTTTCTCAAGTCATGAGATGCCGTTGACAATGGCCTTCTGCCGCCCTGCCACTCTAGTTAATGGAAAGTAGGCCTGGGTAGGGAGTCTCTCCATCAGTGGTTTAGTTTCAGGAACCCTCTGCATAGTTGTCCAGAGAAGGCATGGCCAGGGTAAAAAGAGCCTGTATCTTTGCTCTCTCCATGGACCATTCTGCATCATGTGCATATGGTATCTCGAGATGCTTTGCGGCCCCCTCAATGAGCCACGGGAATTCAGAGCGCAGAGGCAGGAGGAACAGATGAATGCATGGAGAGACCCTCAGCGTCATTTATCTCCTCAAACACTGCGGTCCCGTCACCACACTCAAATTCACCATAAGCACTCTCAACTTCCCAACCAAGCACACATGACATAGGTCATGGGGGTCTGCAGTAGCCGACAACGTTGAGTGTCTTCTACATCAACAGCAGTGCTTCTCTTCAAGGAAATCTTCAGTCTCGCTGAAGAAAAAGGGAGGCTGATGGAGGGGCGCTCCATTATATAGGGCCAGCTGGTCTCCCATTGGCTTTAGTGCATGCATCATTTTGTTATCAGGCTGCACCGCCTAGGCAGCAGGGTAAACCAATAGGAGTGAAGCCTGTGGGACAGCGCTCCACGATATAGAACAATCTGATTACATGTGAAGTTGCATGTGTTTGTATCCATTGCTAGGTAAGCAAGGTTTCTGATGACGAACTGAGCAAAATGATCCAACTGCGACCCACGTCCAGGGAAAGACCGCGCAGGGAAAACCAACCCCCGTTCAATTGGCTCCAGGATGCTTCTCTTGGACTGACCAGGGAAAGCCAGCCCCTCTTTCTATTGGCTCCTGGATGCTTCTCTTTCTATTGGCTCCTGGCTACTTCCTCATTCTACGGGTCTACCGAGTCGGATTTCACTTAGTAGCAGAACTACTACAAGAGCTTGGTTTTGAAGCCTGAGCGGGTGAGTCGGGGTCGCATTTCACTGTTAGTTTTACACAAAACATAATTGTACACTTTCAGTTAATAAAACTGCTGAGTGTACTGTTGCTTGAATGTGTTGCATGCATGTGCTTGCTGTGACTGTCACCCCCTGACATTAGCTACACTATAGTAGCTATTTCCCACCCTGTTGCGGGACTGCAGTGCTTGGCAAATGGGAGCGAAAGATACTGTGTCCAGGTGGTTTTGCCGTTCATGCTCACCCCATTGAGTAGACTGCAACACGGTGACATCTAGATGACTACCAATATGAGTTATTTATTGTGTAAACTGCTATCCTACTTGAAATATAATACAGGGAAGGGCAAAAATGGGCCACGTTACTAGCTAGAGCTGGCAACACCGTGATACAGCTGTCCAGTGGGAAGCACATCAGATCCGCAGGCACCTCGATACAATCTCCGGTGCACTGGTCGACATGTTATTTACCGCTGGCTACATCACCATTAAACACTGGTGCAGTGGTCATTATGTTAACTAACGTGCCTCCCTGGGTGGTCCATCCCGGGGCGATTCTGGCCTGGCACAGGACACGGGTCTCAGTCAGACCCAACTTGAACTGAGCACGCAACGCATCATAACAGATCTATAGTGTTGTTCGCTACTCACCAAATAGGTTTGTCACAGCTTCCACCCCTCCATTGTAGACTGTGAAGTTCTGGGATGGCTCTATGTGCTGCCACAGTGCCTGTACATAGTTGATTGTCTGGTTATAGCTACAGGTGGCCAGTGCCCACCACACTGACCAGTACAGCCGCTCCCTGGAAGAGTATCACTTGAGGAAGTCTCTCCACAGCTGGATAAGAACCTGGCTGCAGCTCCTAGCTCTCACTGGCCCCTCACCTGCACACATGTCCCCTCTTCCTAGGGCCTCTGGTAGTTCTTGGGCGTCCATTTCTACAACATTTCCAGTTGTATGCCTCTCCTGACTCTATTGGAAGAACATGCTTTCACTGTGGCATGGGCAGGAAGAGGGAAGGCCCCAGGGCGATGAAGATCAACACCAGGGTACATACCAGGATGTTGTACGCAAGTATAAACACCATGGGACCACGCAGCCGTCATACCGCTCAAGAAGGAGACGCGTTCTGTCTCCTAGAGATGAACGTACTTTGGTGCAAAAAGTGCAAATCAATCCCAGAACAACAGCAAATGACCTTGTGAAGATGCTGGAGGAAACTGGTACAAAATATCAATATCCACAGTATAACAAGTCCTATATCGACATAACCTGAAAGGCTGCTCAGCAAGGAAGAAGCCACTGCTCCAAAACCGCCATTAAAAAGCCAGACTACGGTTTGCAACTGCACATTGGGACAAAGATCGTACTTTTTGGAGAAATGTCCTCTGGTCTGATGAAACAAAAATAGAACTGTTTGGCCGTAATGACCATCGTTATGCTTGGAGGAAAAAGGGGGAGGCTTGCAAGCCAAAGAACACCATCCCAACCGTGAAGCATGGGGGTGGCAGCTTCATGTTGTGGGGATGCTTTGCTGCAGGAGGGACTGGTGCACTTCGCAAAATAGATGGCATCACGAGGTTCGAAAATGATGTGGATATGTTGAAGCAACATCTCAAGACATCAGTCAGGAAGTTAAAGCTTGGTTGCAAATGGGTCTTCCAAATGGACAATGACCCCAAGCATACTTCCAAAATTGTGGCAAAATGGCTTAAGGACAAGGAAGTCAAGGTATTGGAGTGGCCATCACAAAGCCCGGACCTCAATCCTATAGAACATTTGTGGGCAGAACTGAAAAAGTGTGTGCGAGCAAGGAGGCCTACAAACCTGACTCAGTTACACCAGCTCTGTCAGGAGGAATGGGCCAAAATTCACCCAACTTATTGTGGGAAGCTTGTGGAAGTCTACCCGAAATGTTTTGACCCAAGTTAAACAATTTAAAGGCAATGCTACCAAATACTAATTGAGTGTATGTAAACTTCTGACCCACTGGGAATGTGATGAAAGAAATAAAAGCTGAAATAAATCATTATTTCTACTATTATTCTGACATTTCACATTCTTAAAATAAAGTGGTGATCCTAACTGACCTAAGACAGGGAATTTTTACTAGAATTAAATGTCAGGAATTGTAAAAAACTGAGTTTAAATGTATTTGGCTAAGGTGTATGTTAACTTCGGACTTCAACTGTATCTCAGCTACAATTAAACAAGTTTCTTGGAACTACCAGTCCTTTACGATTCAACCAAAAGTGTCCGAAGTGAAATGTTACAATTGACCTAGTTTGATTATATGCAATAGGCTGTGGCGTTAATGTAACACTGTCTTCCATAGTAAAAAAAATACTGGTAATTGAAATTTTTGTTATTGATGATTTGAAACTGATATTTGGATGAAAATAAATTCAATTGACAAATATTTCCATTTGATCTTTTAGGAATTTCATGTTGACCAAAAACCCTTATTTGACCAACATTTAATATACAGTGCTGTGAAAAAGTATTTGCACTCTCTCTAATTTTCTCTATTTTTGCATATTTTTGATACTGAACGTCATCAGATCTTCAACCAAAACATAATATTGGATAAAGAGAACCTGAGTGAACAAGTAAAACAACAGTTGCATACTTATTTTATTTCAGGGGCCCATTTTGACTTGGTGGGAGATATATCGGCGTGCCCTTGGGCGGGGCTCTTGACCCTGGTTGCTCCTATGGGTCGCTCTGGACAGGAGACGGTTATATGACAGAATGTAATGTAAATATTGAGCTGCTTCACTGCAGGTAGTATGTTTTAATAATAAATACAAATAATAGTAAAAACCATCACACTACCAGCACCATGCTTGACTGTTGGTTTAAGGTTCTTACAGTGAAATGCAGTGTTTGGTTTTCGCATGGCATAATGGGATCCATGCTGTGCAAAAAGTTATACTTTTAACTCATCTGTCCATAGAACATTCTTCCAAGAGTCTTGATGATTATCCAGGTGCTTTTTGTCAAATTTGTGTCAAAGTTTTGGATGAGATGGGTCCCATTTATGTCTGGCGAAAACCAAACACTGCATTCCACAGTAAGAAACTTATACCAACGGTCAAGCATGGTGGATGTTGTGTGATGGTTTGGGGATGCTTTGCTGCCTCAGGACCTGGACGACTTCCCTTAATAGATGGAACCATGAATTGTGTATTCTACAGGAGAACGTCAGGCCATCCGTCTCTGAGCTGAAGCTGAAGCACAGCTGGTTCATGCAGCAAGACAATGATCCAAAACACAATCAAGTCTACATGAAAAAGCAGCGAATTTGAAGTTTTGGAATGGCCTAGTCAAAGTTCAGACCTAATCCAAATTGAGATGCTGTGGCAGGACTTGAAACGAGCAGTTCATGCTTGAAAACCCAGAAATGTCGCTGAGTTAAAGCAGTTCTGCATGCAAGAGTGGGCCAAAATTCCTCCACAGCGATGTGGGAGACTGATCAACAACTACAGGAAGCATTTGGTTGCAGTCATTGCAGCTAAAGGTGGAATAACCAGTTATTTTGCCTTTTCAGAAATTGCCTTTTCACACAGGGGAATTGGGTGTTACATAACTTTTGTTAATTAAATAAATAAAATAAGTATATATTTTTTCGTTATTTGTAAATTCAAGTTCCCTTTATCAAATATTAGGTTTTGGTTAAAGATCTGTTAACATTCAGTATAAAAAATATGTAAAAATAGAGACAATCAGAAAGGTGTCATGTATTGTCATGTTGTGTCTTTCTGTCCTTTCCTTTCACCCTGTCTCCCTCTGCTGGTCGTACTAGGTTACCGTTTCTGTCCCTCTTTCCCCCAGCTGTTCCTTGTCTTCTCTGACTACCTCATTCACCCCTTTTCCCACCTGTTCCCTTTTTCCCTCTGATTAGGTCCCTATATCTCTCTCTGTTTCTGCTCCTGTCTTTGTCGGATTCTTGTTTGTGTGTCTCATGCCTGAACCAGACTATCATCGTGTTTGCTGCAACCTTGTCCTGTCCTGTCGGAATCTACCTGTCCATCTGAGCCCACGTGTGTTCATCATTAAAGAAACTCTGTTTGTTAATTCGCTTTTGGGTCCTCATTCACGCACCTGACAGAAGAATCCGACCAAGAATGGACCCAGCGACTTCGGATCCTCTCCACTCAGCCGTCGAGATCCAGGGAGCGATGCTAGGCAGACACGAGCAGGAATTGTCTGCTGCTCGACATGCCGTTGAGACCCTGGCCACCCAAGTCTCCAACCTCACAGAACAGGTTCACCATCTCCGCCTCGATCCACCGGCCACTTCCAGGGCTTTCGAATCTCCGGAGCCCAGAATCAATAACCCGCCGTGTTACTCTGGGGAGCCCACTGAATGCCGCTCGTTCCTCACCCAGTGTGATATTGTGTTTTCTCTCCAGCCCAACACTTACGCCAGGAGCACTGCTCGTGTCGCCTACGTCATATCTCTCCTTACTGGACGGGCTCGTGAGTGGGGCACGGCAATCTGGGAGGCAAGGGCTGAGTGTACTAACCAGTATCAGGACTTTAAGGAGGAGATGATACGGGTTTTTGATCGATCTGTTTTTGGGGAGGAGGCTTCCAGGGCCCTGTCTTCCCTATGTCAAGGCAATCGATCCATAACAGACTACTCTATTGAGTTTCGCACTCTTGCTGCCTCCAGTGGCTGGAACGAGCCGGCTTTGCTCGCTCGTCTTCTGGAGGGTCTCCGCGCAGAGGTAAAGGATGAGATTCTCTCCCGGGAGGTTCCTTCCAGCGTGGATTCCTTGATTGAACTCGCTATTCGCATTGAGCGACGGGTTGATCTTCGTCACCGAGCTCGTGGAAAGGAGCTCGCGTTCTCCGTTGCCCCCCTCTCCGCATCACTACCATCTTCCTCTGCCGGCTCGGGAGCTGAGCCTATGCAGCTGGGAGGTATCCGCATCTCGACTAAGGAGAGGGAACGGAGAATCACCAACCGCCTCTGTCTCTATTGCGGTTCTGTTGGTCATTTTGTCACTTCATGTCCAGTAAAAGCCAGAGCTCATCAGTAAGCGGAGGGCTACTGGTGAGCGCTACTACTCCTGTCTCTCCTTCAAGATCCTGCACTACCTTGTCGGTCCATCTACGCTGGACCGGTTCGTCAGCTTCCTGCAGTGCCTTAATAGACTCTGGGGCGGAGGGCTGTTTTATGGACGAGACCTGGGCTCGGGAACATGACATTCCTCTCAGACAGTTAAGGGAGTCCACGGCCTTGTTCGCCCTGGATGGTAGTCCTCTCCCCAGGATTCAGCGTGAGACGCTACCTTTAACCCTCACTGTTTCTGGTAATCATAGCGAAACCATTTCTTTTTTAATTTTTCGTTCACCTTTTACACCTGTTGTTTTGGGCCATCCCTGGCTAGTTTGTCATAATCCTTCCATTAATTGGTCTAGTAATTCTATCCTCTCCTGGAACGTCTCTTGTCATGTGAAATGTTTAATGTCTGCTATCCCTCCTGTTTCCTCTGTCTCTTCTTCACAGGAGGAGCCTGGTGATTTGACAGGGGTGCCGGAGGAATATCACGATCTGCGCACGGTGTTCAGTCGGTCCAGGGCCACCTCTCTTCCTCCACACCGGTCGTATGATTGTAGTATTGATCTCCTTCCGGGAACCACTCCCCCCCGGGGTAGACTATACTCTCTGTCGGCTCCCGAACGTAAGGCTCTCGAGGATTATTTGTCTGTAGCTCTTGACGCCGGTACCATAGTCCCCTCCTCCTCTCCCGCCGGAGCGTGGTTTTTTTTTGTCAAGAAGAAGGACGGGTCTCTGCGCCCCTGCATAGATTATCGAGGGCTGAATGACATAACAGTGAAGAATCGTTATCCGCTTCCTCTTATGTCTTCAGCCTTCGAGATCCTGCAGGGAGCCAGGTTTTTCACTAAGTTGGACCTTCGTAACGCTTACCATCTCGTGCGCATCAGGGAGGGGGACGAGTGGAAGACGGCGTTTAACACTCCGTTAGGGCACTTTGAATACCGGGTTCTTCCTTTCGGCCTCGCTAACGCTCCAGCTGTCTTTCAGGCATTAGTCAATGATGTCCTGAGAGACATGCTGAACATCTTTGTTTTCGTTTACCTTGACGATATCCTGATTTTTTCACCGTCACTCCAGATTCATGTTCAGCACGTTCGACGTGTCCTCCAGCGCCTTTTAGAGAATTGTCTTTTTGTGAAGGCTGAGAAGTGCACTTTTCATGCCTCCTCCGTCACATTTCTCGGTTCTGTTATTTCCGCTGAAGGCATTAAGATGGATCCCGCTAAGGTCCAAGCTGTCATTGATTGGCCCGCCCCTAAGTCACGCGTCGAGCTGCAGCGCTTTCTCGGCTTCGCGAACTTCTATCGTCGTTTCATCCGTAATTTCGGTCAGGTGGCAGCTCCTCTCACAGCCCTTACTTCTGTCAAGACGTGCTTTAAGTGGTCCGTTTCCGCCCAGGGAGCTTTTGATCTCCTCAAGAATCGTTTTACATCCGCTCCTATCCTTGTTACACCTGACGTCTCTAGACAGTTCGTTGTCGAGGTTGACGCGTCAGAGGTGGGCGTGGGAGCCATTCTTTCTCAGCGCTCCCTCTCTGACGACAAGGTCCACCCATGCGCGTATTTTTCTCATCGCCTGTCGCCGTCGGAACGTAACTATGATGTGGGAAACCGCGAACTGCTCGCCATCCGGTTAGCCCTAGGCGAATGGCGACAGTGGTTGGAGGGGGCGACCGTTCCTTTTGTCGTTTGGACTGACCATAGGAACCTTGAGTACATCCGTTCTGCCAAACGACTTAATGCGCGTCAGGCGCGTTGGGCGCTGTTTTTCGCTCGTTTCGAGTTCGTGATTTCTTATCGTCCGGGCTCTAAGAACACCAAGCCTGATGCTTTATCTCGTCTCTTCAGTTCTTCAGTAGCCTCCGCTGACCCCGAGGGGATTCTCCCTGAGGGGCGTGTTGTCGGGTTGACTGTCTGGGGAATTGAGAGGCAGGTAAAGCAAGCGCTCACTCACACTCCGTCGCCGCGCGCTTGTCCTAGGAACCTTCTTTTCGTTCCCGTTCCTACTCGTCTGGCCGTTCTTCAGTGGGCTCACTCTGCCAAGTTAGCCGGCCACCCTGGCGTTCGGGGTACGCTTGCTTCCATTCGCCAGCGTTTTTGGTGGCCCACCCGGGAGCATGACACGCGTCGTTTCGTGGCTGCTTGTTCGGTCTGCGCGCAGACTAAGTCCGGTAACTCCCCTCCTGCCGGCCGTCTCAGGCCGCTTCCCATTCCCTCTCGACCGTGGTCTCACATCGCCTTAGATTTTGTCACCGGACTGCCTTCGTCAGCGGGGAAGACTGTTATTCTTACGGTTGTCGATAGGTTCTCTAAGGCGGCTCATTTCATTCCCCTTGCTAAGCTTCCTTCTGCTAAAGAGACGGCACAAATCATCATCGAGAATGTTTTCAGAATTCATGGCCTTCCGTCAGACGTCGTTTCGGACAGAGGTCCGCAATTCACGTCTCAATTTTGGAGGGAGTTTTGCCGTTTGATTGGGGCTTCCGTCAGTCTCTCTTCCGGCTTTCACCCCCAGTCTAACGGTCAAGCAGAACGGGCCAATCAGACTATTGGTCGCATCTTACGCAGTCTTTCTTTTCGCAACCCTGCGTCTTGGTCAGAACAGCTCCCCTGGGCAGAATACGCCCACAACTCGCTTCCTTCGTCTGCGACCGGGCTATCTCCTTTTCAGAGTAGCCTCGGGTACCAGCCTCCGCTGTTCTCATCTCAGTTCGCCGAGTCCAGCGTCCCCTCCGCTCAGGCTTTTGTCCAACGCTGCGAGCGCACCTGGAAGAGGGTCAGGTCTGCACTTTGCCGTTATAGGACGCAGACTGTGAGGGCTGCTAATAAGCGTAGAACTAAGAGTCCTAGATATTGTCGCGGTCAGAGAGTTTGGCTCTCCACTCAGAACCTTCCCCTTAAGACGGCTTCTCGCAAGTTGACCCCGCGGTTCATTGGTCCGTTCCGTATTTCTCGGGTCATTAATCCTGTCGCAGTTCGACTTCTTCTTCCGCGATACCTTCGTCGCGTCCACCCGGTCTTCCATGTCTCCTGTATTAAGCCCGTTCTTCGCGCCCCCGCTCGTCTTCCCCCCCCCCCCCCATCCTTGTCGAGGGCGCACCCATCTACAGGGTCCGTAGGATTTTGGACATGCGTCCTCGGGGCCGTGGTCACCAGTACCTCGTAGATTGGGAGGGGTACGGTCCTGAGGAGAGGAGTTGGGTTCCCTCTCGGGACGTGCTGGACCGTGCGCTGATCGAGGATTTCCTCCGTTGCCGCCAGGTTTCCTCCTCGAGTGCGCCAGGAGGCGCTCGGTGAGTGGGGGGGTACTGTCATGTATTGTCATGTTGTGTCTTTCTGTCCTTTCCTTTCACCCTGTCTCCCTCTGCTGGTCGTACTAGGTTACCGTTTCTGTCCCTCTTTCCCCCAGCTGTTCCTTGTCTTCTCTGACTACCTCATTCACCCCTTTTCCCACCTGTTCCCTTTTTCCCTCTGATTAGGTCCCTATATCTCTCTCTGTTTCTGCTCCTGTCTTTGTCGGATTCTTGTTTGTGTGTCTCATGCCTGAACCAGACTATCATCGTGTTTGCTGCAACCTTGTCCTGTCCTGTCGGAATCTACCTGTCCATCTGAGCCCACGTGTGTTCATCATTAAAGAAACTCTGTTTGTTAATTCGCTTTTGGGTCCTCATTCACGCACCTGACAAAAGGGGGCAAATCATTTTTCAAGGCACTGTAGGCTATTTATATTAGCATACAAACGTATGAATTTGACCTTATTTCTTTAAGGTATTCTTTTAGTTGTACTGCTAAAATTGATGTAAAGAAGCAACATTTTATATCATTGTGTGAATGTGTCTAAATACCATGTAAGGTTTTAAGTACTGCGTTACAACTAACTCCCCACTAGCCTGTAATTATCTAAATCTTGTGAGAAAATAGAACAATAATTATTGTCATCAACTATACAAACGGAGAGAGGATATTATTTTAGGATCTAATTTTTGTCAATAAAAAAAAAAAAATTGATGGATTTAAACTAACTTCTTAGGCTTGTAGAGACACTAACCAAGCATTAACACAGTGGGTAACATTCAATTATCATACTGTTACAACTGACCCCGTGTTACTTTGTTCCCTTGTGTCCTCATAGATATAGTGCTGTTCAAAATCTCAAGAGTGCGGGAATGGCATTATATTGATATTTCAGTACTGTAGTAGCTTACCTGTTCCACTGTCAGGTTTTTGTCTGAACCTGTCAGGTAAGGTATGAGAAAAGGTTCTAAGGGTTTCACAGTACTGAAGAACCCATAGATACACAACAGAGTGGTGGCATAGCCCCATCCTGTCCTCCACTGCTTTACAGCCTCCATTCTCACAGATCCACAGAGATTGTCACCACACAACTTCAAAACTTTCACCTGCTGAGGTTTTCCTGCTGTACCTGTCCAGATGAGACAGATTTAGCTGTGTTATCTGTCCAGGGTTATCGGCTCCCTACTACAATACTGTAGTAGTAGCATACTAACCTCAGGTTGTTTGTGTAATTGCTGAGCTCCATCTGTCAATCAACAACTTTCTCAAAGGGCACTACTTCTGGTCCACTGACACACATTCCTTCTAGAGTTCATAAATAAATGAAATTAATAAATCATACCTGCATATCAGCTGTACACCTCTTTTTTTGTTTAATTACAGAGTAGTTGGAGTAGGCTAAATCATGCTTATGCAACATGTACCCACTGGACAAAACTTCTTGAATCAATGTCGTTTTCATGTTATTTCAACCACAAAAATCTATGTCATCAAATAAAATTTTATTGGTCGCATACACAAAGTCAGCAACAAACGAAACGTCCTCTCACTGTCAACTGTGTTTATTTTCAGCACACTTAACACTCAAAATCAAAAGTAACAGTCAGTATCTGTTGTGGCCACCAGCTGCATTAAGTACTGCATTGCATCTCACCTCATAGACTGCACCAGATTTGCCAGTTCTTGCTGTGAGATGTTACACTACTCTTCCACCAAGGCACCTGCAAGTTCCCGGATATTTCACACCACCCCAGACCATGACGGATTCTACACCTCCAAATTGATCCTGCTCCAGAGTACAGGCCTCGGTGTAACGCTCAATCCTTTGATGATAAACGCGAATCCGACCATCACCCCTGGTGAGACAAAACCGCGACTTGTCAGTGAAGAGCACTTTTTGCCAGTCCTGTCTGGTCCAGAGACGGTGAGTTTGTGCCCATAGGCGACTTTGCTGCCGGTGATGTCTGGTGAAGACCTGCCTTACAACAGGCCTACAAGCCCACAGTCCAGCCTCTCTCAGCCTATTGCGGACCGTCTGAGCCCTGATGGAGGGATTGTGCGTTCCTGGTGTAACTCGGGCAGTTGTTGTTGCCATCCTGTACCTGTCCCGCAGGTGTGATGTTCGGATGTACTGATCCTGTGCGGGTGTTGTTACACGTGGTCTGCCACTGTGAGGATGATCAGCTGTCCGTCCTGTCTCCCTGTAGCGCTGTCTTAGGCGTCTCACAGTACAGACATTGCAATTTATTGCCCTGGCCACATCTGCAGTCCTCATGCCTCCTTGCAGCATGCCTAAGGCACGTTCACACAGATGAGCAGGGACACTGGGCATCTTTCTTTTGTTGTTTTTCAGAGTCAGTAGAAAGGCCTCTTTGGTGCCCTAAGTTTTCATAACTGTGACCTTAATTGCCTAAGGTCTGTAAGCTGTTAGTGTCTTAGCGACCGTTCCACAGATGCATGTTCATGAATTGTTTATGGTTCATTGAACAAGCATGGGAAAGTGTTTAAAACCTTTACAACCCTTTTGTGTTTAAACCCTTTACAACCCTTTTCTGTGAAGTTATTTGGATTTTTTCGAATTATCTTTAAAAGAGAGGATCCTGAAAAAGGGCCGTTTCTTTTTTTGCTGAGTTTATTTAGCATATGGTATTGCGGGTATAGTGAAATTCTTGTGTTCCTAGCTCCAATGTCAGAGTCCGTAGTATAAATATAAATATAGATGATGGGATATATAGACATTATGGACATAATATGTATATACTATGTAGTATTTCTGTAGAATACTTAGGATAGAATACTATATTTACAGCAATAGTTAATAGGGTAGGCCTTGACTAGAATACAGTATATACATAAAAAAACAGTATTAAAGTAACCAATGTCCCATGGCTATGTACATAGGGCAGCACCCTCTAAGGTGCAGGGTTGGTAGTGGGCTAGTGACAGTGACTAAAGTTCAGGGCAGGGTACTGAGCGGAGGCAGGCTGGTGGCATTGAGATAGAAGCTGTTCTTCAGTCTCTTGGTCCCAACTTTGATCCACCTCCACTGACCTCACCTTCTGGATGGTAGTGGGTGATCAAGCTGTGGCTGAGGTCCTTCATAATCTTCTTGGCCTTCCTGTGACACCCAGTGCTGTAGATGTCCTAATAATCATCCAAGTTTGCCACCTACATTTTTCTAATAGCAGTAATTCACAAACTCACATTGCAAATATGATAAGGCCCCCAGGCCAGAGAAAGAGCCCAGGAACAACTCTCCCCACTAGGCCCAGTCCACTTGGATGAAACACATTCCATTGGCCGTCGCTGCACCTGTATGTCACACACATGATGTGATAAACTTACCATTAAGTACATATTAGTAGTGTGACTGCAGATTGACTGTTGATGATGATTGATTATTAATGCCAGACAAACATCTACAAATACCCAATTGTCATGTGTACTCCAATAGTTGGTGCTTCAATACTCACCAAACCGGCAGGACACAGCTTCCACCCCACCGTTGTAGGTTGTAACTTTCTGGGATGGCTGTATGTGCTCCCACAACATTGCCTCATTGTAGCCACAGGGAGCCAGTACCCACCACACTGACCAGTACAGCAGTGCCCTGGTGGAGTAGCACTGGAGAAAGTCTCTCCAACAGCAGCAGGAAAACTTGGCTGCAGCTCCTAGCCCTCACTGGCCCCTCAGTGGACACATCACCTGCACACCTGTCCCCTCCTTCTGGGGTCTGTGGTGGTTCACTTAGACTCTGATGGAAGAACATGCTTCTATGTGGCATGGGCAGGAAGAGGGAAGTCACCAGGGCAATGGAGATCATCACCAGATTAAGTACCAAGATGTTATTCTTGTAAGACATGAGGCTGAAACAGACCAGCAGCTGTCCCAGCACAGAGCCCACTGTGTAGCCTGGCAGCTGTACACTACGGCAGAAGGATGTAGCCTTGCTGTAGTGTTTCATGTCCACTATGCTGTAGATGTATGAGAAGTAGGCCACCTCACAGGCCGACTTCACGCCATGGAAGAACTGCATCGCCTTAAAGGCTGCCACCACCTGCACCAATAGCATCATCGCCCAGGTTAGGAAGAAGTTGATGCACTGAAACACCACTACGGGCTTGTAGCGCTACCAATCGGTGAGCAGGAAGACTGGCACCATCACAGCTAGGTAGGAGTAGGTCCACACAGGGTAGATCTCGTTGGTCACCTGGGTTAGAGTGCAACACTGCTGTCTGTTTGGGAGGTTGCAACATTCAGATAGAAAATTAATTGATTGATTGTAGCGACCTTAATCCAACATCTAGTGAGCGATGCCGCGACCTCATCAAAAGGTTCAGATCTCTTGCCGTAAAGGCTAAGGTGTTGGGCTGACAGCCACAAGTTCACAAGTTCAAACCCTGGTCCAGATTACTTCCTGACCTCAGTTGCTGCCATCAAAAAATGTGTGGGCAAGTGTGAGCATTTTCTCCTTTGATTGACCTTTTCTTTATCAGGCTGGTAAGTAATACAGTGGTCAATAACATGGTTATATTAAAGATAGTATAAGAGCATGAATACAATGCATTGAAATGTTTGTCCTGAAGCCTACTGTACCTGTTCCACCATCAGGTTTTTGTTTGGACCAGTCAGGTAAGGGTAGATGAAGGGTACAAGAGGTTTCACAGTACCGCAGAACCCATAGATGCACAGCAGAGTGGTGGGCTAGCCCTATCCTGCCCTCCACCGCTTCACAGCCTCCATCCTCACAGATCCACAAACAGCGATAGCCACTATTATCACCCACACACATTTTTATACTTTATACAAAAATCAGGTTTATTGCTTTACCTGCTCAGGTTAGTCTGCAGGTCACCTTTACATGACCCACACTACCCTTAATCCAGCCGGAGTCTAGTCCCCATACGGAAGTCACCTTGGTTTGTTTGTGTAATCACTGAGCTCAGTCTGTCAATCAACAACCTGCTCAATAAATGTATGCAATAACTAAAACATTAGATAAGCATGGCCATGTTAAATTTGCACTATCAATTGAAATCCCTTCTCTTTTGAATGACTTAAAGAGAAGTTGGGACAAAACAATGCGTACGCAACATTTTGTTTTATTTTTATTATAAATACAAGTATGTAACACCATGCCATTACATTTTAGGGTGAACCCCTGAAGACGCCTTGCCCCCCTCAGTCTCTGATAGACGACTGCCTGTGGTCAGAACAGAACTGGTCTGAGGAGGGCATCTCCACTTTGGGATCTTCTTTCTGCTCCTGGTCCATTGCCTGTTTAGGGCGGCAGTGGTGTGCACAGGCTGTGTACATCCCTCTGATCAGGAAAAGCACAGATATTGCGGCATAGTAGCTGCCATAGATGATGAACTGGAGAAAGGGAAATTAAACTTTGGTTTTATTAGAGGGGCCAAGAACAGTAACAATGCAGTAATAATTTGCCACCAGGTGTCAACCTCTCTTCACTTTTGATAACTTGTGCAGTGATCAGTTAAAGGATGGGACAATGGCCTGTCTAGCTCTGCATTGTGCAACCATACCTGTGTGATAATGTCTAACCCCAGTGCAGTTTCATCAACAACGATGGCTGTGAGAATGGTCTGCAGCAAGAGGGCGACAAAAGTGTTGACTCCGAACGTTAGAGCAAAGCATGCCATGGAAAGGTTGGATGCAATCTGGAATCTGGAATGACAAAACAGATAACACTATGTACTGAATATTTTCATTATGCATTTCTGATGAATGTCTATGGGACATGCATGGAAGGTATATGAAATAAATATAGCAGAGTTCATTGAAGTATGGCCTACAGAGTATTCACTTACGTAGTGATGGTAATCAGCAGCATGTAGGAGGCCTTGAAGATGACGTAGCCAGCATAGCTTGCCCAAATGTTGCTGGTGAGCCCAATCAGAAACACTGCCCCTGCCCCCACCGCAGAGAACACCCCCAGTGACAGCTCCCCCCAGACATCCCAGGTCACCTTTACATGACCCACACAGAAGGCTGCGGCTGCACCTATAGGACAGGGATGGGATAACAGTGGATGATTTCCTTTTTACATCCTGAGTAAATACTTTTAAACTGTTTAAATACTTGTAAACTGCATCCTTCCTCCCTTCCTTGAAGCAATCACTGATCCAACGCTGTTGGCTGGATTAAAGCATAGGATTCAGTACATGGCTTTCATCAATCAATCAATCAATCAATCAAATGCGTTTACAAAGCACTTTTTACATCAGCAATTGTTACAAAGTGCTTATACATAAACCCAGCCTCAAACCCCCAAAGACCAAGCAATGCAGATGTAGAAGCATGGTGGCTGGGAAAAACTCCCAAAAAGGCCGGAACCTAGGAAGAAACCTAGAGAGGAACCAGGCTCTAGGGGTGGCTACTCGTCTTCTGGCTGTGCCGGGTGGAGATTATAAGAGAACGATCCAGTCATATCAGATCAGTCATTACCCCAAGCAAGGATGGATGCTTCGAATTGGAACAGGACCCTCATCGTATTCCTAGGGGGAGAAGTGTTCCTACCATAATTTATCAAGACAGTATAATGTCTCTATCCCTGAACACATAGGATAGAGGACAGGGGTTTGATTTAATTAAAGGGATACTTCAGGATTTTGACAATGAGGCCCTTGATCTACTGAGAGAGTCAGATTGACTTGTTCCGATACGTCACTATCTCTCAAACCCGAGCTATCAGCAATAATCAGAGAAATCGTTACCCAAGTTATCACCTTAATTGAAGCAATTACTCTTCTCTGCGTGCAGAGCCCAACTTGGACCAAAGCGAAGATGACCATGGAACTACTTTGCCTTAAGCCCATCGAAACACATTACCCATTTAATTGTGAGACCAATATTCAGCTGCGTTCTGGAATTTTATTAGTATATTTTTATTGAGTAATAAAATAAATATTAGCATTGCAACATTTTACCTGAAAAACCCCAAGGCACAGCTACTCCACTGAACACACACACACACACACACACACACACACACACACACACACACACACACACACACACACACACACACACACACACACACGCACACACACAGTTCTGAGATTGTCTTACCTACTACTGCGCAGATGGCCTCGACCCCTCCATTGTAGACAGAGGAGGTGCTGGAAGGCTCTATGTGGTCCCACATCAGCTGGATGTAGTTGAACACCTGGCCGTAGCCAGCTGTGGCTAGAGCCCACCACAGAGACCAGTAGACCAGCTTCCTAGAGGAGTAGGACTCTCTGAAGCTGCTCCAGAGCAGCCTGCCAGCATAGACCACATTATGCAGGCTACACCAGCCAGTACTACTCCCAGCACCCTGGGTCCTACCCGACCCAGCACCATCCTCTACGGCCTCTTCTGCATCCTGGACCTCCTCCACTGCACTCGCTTCCTCCTCCACCTGGCCCTTGGTTCTCAGGCCCAGGGCAGCCTTCTCCCCCCTGAAGAACATCCCCTGCTGGGGCATGGGTAGCCAGATGGAGATGAGGAACGCAATGCTGAGAATCCCCAGGGAGATAGCATTGAGGTAGAAGTAGTCCAGCCCTGCCAGGGAGACCAGCATCTGGCCTATGGTGGCCCCTAGGGTGGAGCCTGTCAGCATGGCACTGCGGAGGTAGCCGGTGGCCCGCTGGTACCTCTCCGGAGGGATCACACTGTAGATGTAGGAGAAGTAGGCCACCTCCGTGGAGGTCACCACGGCATAGTTGAACTGCAGGAAGGTCATGGCGGTCAGGCCGGGGGCGAAGCAGAGCAGGACATAGTTGGTGACCAGGAAGAGGCCCTGGACCACGATCACCGGCTTGTACCTCAGGAAGTCTGTCAGCAGGAAGACGGGGAAGAGGACGACGAGGTAGGAGTACGTCCAGATGGGGAACAGGTAGTTGGTCACCTGAGGAGGCACAGGGAGAGGAGTTATTCATTTATCACTAGATCTATTCAATATGCACAGGGATACTGAATAGTCCCACCGGTCGTCTATGTGAAGCAAAAAAACTACATAGCCCACTGTATACAGTAACCTGAGGATACACAGTATATACAAAAGTATGTGGACACCTACATGTGGACACCCAAATTAGTGACTTTCAACGTGGCACTATCATAATAGGATGTCACCTTTCCAACAAGTCAGTTCGTCAAATTTCTGCCCTGCTAGAGCTGCCCCGGTCACCTGTAAGTGCTGTTATTGTGAAATGTTTCGGAGCAGCAGCGGCTCCTCCGTGAGGTGGTAGGCCACGCAGGCACACAGAATGGGAACGCCGGGCGCTGAAGCGTGTAGCGCATAAAAATCGTCTGTCCTCAGGTTGCAACACTTACTACTGAGTTCCGAACGGCCTCTAGAAGCAACGTCAGCACGATAACTGTTAGTCGGGAGCTTCATGAAATGGGTTTCCATGTCAGAGCAGCCTAAGATCCCCGTGCACAATGCCAAGCATCGGCTGGAGTGGTGTAAAGCTTGGCGCCATTGGACTTCACCATCTGGCAGTCCGACGGACACATTTAGGTTTGGAGGTTACCAGGAAAACGCTACCTGCCTGAATGCATAGTGCCAACTGTAAAGTTTGGTGGAGGAAGAATAATGCACAAAGTGAGGTCCATACATAAATGGTTTGTCGAGATCGGTGTGGAAGAACTTGACTGGCCTGCACAGAGCAATGACCTCGACCTCATCAAACACATTTGGGATGAATTGGAATTCCGATTGCGAGCCAGGCCTAATCGCCCATCATCAGTGCACAACCTCACTAATGCTCTTGTGGCTGAATGGAAGCAAGTCCCTGCAGCAATGTTCCAACATCTAGAAGAGTGGAGGCTGTTATAGCAGCAAATGGGGGAACAACTTCATATTAATACCCATGATTTTGGAATGAGATGTTTGATGAGTAGGTGTCCACATACCTTTGGTAATGTAGTGTATTTCATTTTCATTTTTATAGTGTGCATCATTTACTTTCTTATCACAAACTTGTTAACAAATCCATTCAAAACTGTTCATGTGTAGCATACAGCTCTCTGCTGCTGGTTACTTTACCACTTCCTCTGAGATGTTCTTGTATGGTCCAATAAGGTAGGGTGTTAGGAAGGGCTCAGCTGGTCTGCAGTTGGCGAAGAACCCATAGAGCGACAAAACGGCTGTGGGAAACACCCAGCCAGTGGACTTCAGCTTGGCCCAGGAACCCATGCTGGTAGGCTACCCCTTATGTCCCCCTCACACGCACTACCTCTGGGTCTGAGTCCTGTGTACAAATGGGATCTGTTGACAGTAGGCAGCAGTAGATCACTTGGCCAAGTCCTTGTCGGGGAAATTTATGAATTTAGTCTGTCTATGAACTACATATGCATAACTGAGAATGCAAGTTTATATGAGGGAGACTTTGAGCTATTGGGAAATAGTCCCACTGATGGTAAAATGAAAGCTTACGTCAGCCTCAGTTATCATGAGTTTTACTAGTCTCTATTGTTGACTTTATGTAGACGTTTTGTGCACAGTTATGGAACAAGTTCTGTCTTTTTTGAACAGGTTAGTTGTGGGTGAGTTGTGTGTTTCAGTCCATCTGCACATGCATCCTGGCCGAGCTCCAGCTAGTCTGTCGCCGTAACAACGCTTTGTTTACAAGGGATTCTGCTGGAGGAGTGAAATTAAACTCAAACGATTCTTTCTCAGATATTATCCACCAGGTAATGAATATGCTGTTGATGATGCTAAAATACTTGATAATTAAGATACTAACACAGACACTTTAACAGTAGTGCTGTTCTGACCTAGAGCTAACTGGCTAGGCTAGCCCAGAGCCATAACCTTAGGTCTCTGTGCTAGCCAGACCAGTTAGCTGTAACAGCAATTTAATGCATGGCGCACAAGTTGAAGTTACAAGTAGGCCTAAAGCAACTTGTATCTCACAATTGGTCTGGTTTCGAATATTGAATTGATGCCTTTTGTTCACAGGTATCATCCTGGAATATGAAAAAGGAGGAGCTCTGAAGACTAAATTCATTGATTAGTTGGATTTGTCTCCAGTGTGAGTAGACAATAGTACAATTCATGTTTATGAATGAGATGCTGTTTTAGTGATCATGATATGTACAGGGCTGTCAACTTTTGAAGAAAGCTTGGAGTGATATTTGCTATGTGAATTTCATTGCCCTCTGGCACAACTCCTAGAGGGGGGACTGGGGGTCTTCCATCAGGAAAATTGTACTGTTTCATGGCTCATTTCCTGCAATTCTACGTATTTTGACATAGCTTAGGCCTATGACCAAATAAAAAAATAAAAAACACTGGCCAGCTGTATACAGGATGCTTTGAACATTGCTTGAACACTCAAACTTTGACGACTTTGGGGGGGGATGACATTTTTTAGGTGGTTTGACACTTCATTCATTCAGCGATGAAGATGAGATAGAAACAGTGGGAAGTTTGGAAGCACGGATTGATCCCTGTTCTCAGGTAGAAAGTTGTATGCAACACTTGCCGGGGAGTGTTACCACTAGGGCTGTTACGGTGATCGTATTGCCGCCACACCGGCAGTCACGAGTCATGACGGCAGCCAAATTCCATGTGACCGTTTAGTCATGGTAATAGGCTTCTCCAATCTCTGATGCTGCTGACGGTCATTAGTAGCCTACCAAACTTGCTAACTGTCTGGTACTCAGCACTCTATTGTCCCTGTAATCACCATTTCATCAATGCAAATGTTATCGAAAATCTAATCACACTTCATGAGCTCATGTTGCGCAACATTTCTATAGGCTATGCAGTTTTTATTTTATTTATTTCACCTTTATTTAACCAGGTAGGCAAGTTGAGAACAAGTTCTCATTTACAATTGCGACCTGGACAAGATAAAGGAAAGAATGAATGGGGCCATGTATCGTGAGATTTTGAGTGAAAACCTCCTTCCATCAGCAAGGGCATTGAAGATGAAACGTGGCTGGGTCTTTCGGCACGACAATGGTCCCAAACACACCGCCCGGGCAACGAAGGAGTGGCTTCGTAAGAAGCATTTCAAGGTCCTGGAGTGGCCTAGCCAGTCTCCAGATCTCAACCCCATAGAAAATCTTTGGAGGTAGTTGAAAGTCCGTGTTGCCCAGCAACAGCCCCAAAACATCACTGCTCTAGAGGAGATCTGCATGGAGGAATGGGCCAAAATACCAGCAACAGTGTGTGAAAACCTTGTGAAGACTTACAGAAAACGTTTGACCTCTGTCATTGCCAACAAAGGGTATATAACAAAGTATTGAGATAAACTTTTGTTATTGACCAAATACTTATTTTCAACCATAATTTGCAAATAAATTCATTAAACATCCTACAATGTGATTTTCTTGATTTTTTTTTCTCATTTTGTCTGTCATAGTTGAAGTGTACCTATGATGAAAATTACAGGCCTCTCTCATCTTTTTAAGTGGGAGAACGTGCACAATTGGTGGCTGACTAAATACTTTTTTGCCCCACTGTAGGTGGCCATATATGGATGTTACATTTTACTATATGGGTTGGTTATGTAGGATTCTTCTAACCCATCACTTTCTACTACATATAATTAATAATACAATTAAATTATATCTTTACATTAAAAACCAAAGTCTATCGGAATTCCAGTCATTCCAATAAATGTTATACCCCTTGATCTTCAAGAATAGGACTTGGAAATATGGAAGTATAGATTAGCCAAGTATAGATTAGATTTATTAGCCAGCACAACTGTCTGGTTTATGATTGTGTTGTCATGGAGGACTGACTGGGCTCATTGATTCGAGTTGAAAAATAAATTATGCGCTCATGGAATGGCATTCTTTGCCAAGAGTGTGCATAGCTTTCATCAAGGCAAAGGGTGGCTACTTTGAAGAATCTAAAATCTAAAATATATTTTGATTTGTTGGCTACTACGTGATTCCTTATGTGTCATTTCATAGTTTTGATGTCTTCACTAATATTATTATACAATGTAGAAAATAGTAAAAAATAAAAGCAACCCTTGAATGAGTAGGTGTGTCCAAACTTTTGACTGGTACTGTATGTGTAATGTATAGGTCCAAAAAATAGATGTAGCAACTACAGATTGCCCCTTTAAGTCTATCAAAAGTGTGTAAGTTTGAGCATGTGTTCATTAGACCTATGGATTTATTTATTTTATCAGAATGAATTAGATTGAGCAATAAAAGCCTCACTTTTATTCCACAGGCTGGGATCTGCACTATGCAGCTGTTGCAAGAGCATATTTTTCACTGGCTGTCCACTGGTTTCAAAAACAATGATTGATAGGCAGCTTAAACTTCTTTAATTCAACCATTGATGGGTTCAAATACACATTTAGATTTGTGAACAGACATTCACAACAACCACAATCTGTAAGGAGCAAATAGCTAAATGAGAGAGTAGCAGTGTTATTCACATCAACACGCTAACATTATGTAGATATCAATAATAAGTGATATCTGTATCGCCATAGACTACAACACTACTGTCATTCTTACCTCCAAGCGTTTATTCAAGTTGGATAATCGTTGGAGGTTGACAGTGTTGGGGTTCGTTTCCTCGTTCCTTGTCAATCATTGACTCATTGGTGAAAATAGCATTATGACAATATCTTTAATTAAATCATTCAAAAGCCTTTATTAATGCAATTGCAGACAGAAGTTGACAACAGGAACATAACGCATGTTTCTGAGTAAGTTCTGCAAAATATAAAAGGTCCCAAGTTATTTTATTAACCCTGAAGTCCAGGCCTTGTGATGTCACTGCATACGTCATTACTAATCATTATTAATAAATGTCCACTCCCCAAAGTTGATTTATTGTGGAATGTCTGACTAGTCTCTTATTTCCTACACTCCTATGCAAAGTTCTCAGTCACACAGTTCTCAGAGGGGTCTCTTTATAAGAGGCAGAGAGACTAGAAAACAACTGTGGAACAATACCAAACCTCTATAATTAATATATATATATTGTTAATCTGTAGTCTAGGACCCTATAAATGTAAGGAGGGCGGGGTCTTATAACCCCTCCCCTTCTATTAATACAACATAAGCATAATCAATTATTATAATAAATCAAACATTTGGTACAGCCACTATCATGACCCCTAGGTGAACCCCTGACAACAGCAGTCACACCATTGGTAGATAGCTTGGACTGTAGCCTACAAAAGCATATTCCTGCTCTTTTCCTGCGATCCATCAAACACATTTGGTGTGTCATCATAGTGGTCTCTGACTTGTGGTCAGACTCGCTCAGGTGAAACAAACTTACATTTGCGCCTTTTTTCAATGCTGATTTGAATGTCATTGAGAAAACAGAGAAGTGTCAAAGATTTTTTTTCGCAAACATCCTTTATGAATTTAGAAGTAATCCTCGAAGTAATCATCTAGTTTTTCAAAAGTATCGATAATCTGATTATAATATTTCTGCTGGTAACGTAACGGATTACAGTTACCGTTTTTTGTAATCCCTTACATGTAACATGTAATCCGTTACTCCCCCAACCTGAGTATATGTAAAGACAAGATTAAATAAAGAATAGTCTGATGGGTGATGGGCTGCCACGCCCATTGCCTAAAGTCAGCACAACCTGCCCCGGGACGTCTTCCTTGGGGCTCTGAGTACCAGGACCTCCGGGAGGTGTTCAGCAAGACCCGTGCCACTTTGCTTCCCGCCGCACCGACCTTATGACTGCAGGATTGACCTTCTCCCTATCATGACTCCGCCCCGAGGTTGACTGTACTCTCTGTCGGGACCAGAGACCAAGGCGATGGAGACCTACATTGGGGACTCCCTTGCTGCAGGATTCATCCATCCTTCTTCTTCTCCCGTCCGCGCAGGGTTCTTCTTTGTGGAGAAGAAGGACAAGACCTGCGCCCGTGGACCTGCGCCCGTGGATCGACTACCGGGGTCTCAATGACATAACGATTAAGATCCGCTACTCACTACCACTCATCTCCTCGGCCTTCGAGCCGCTCCAGGGGGCCATCGTGTTTTCCAAGCTGGATCTACGGAACGCCTACCACCTGGTGCAGATACGGGAAGGGGACGAGTGGAAGACCGCCTTCAACATGGCCAGTGGTCACTACGAGTATCTGTTCATGCCATTTGGCCTTACCAACGCCCCTGCTGTGTTCCAGGCTCTGGTCAATGATGTTCTACCTAGATGATATCCTCATCTTCTCCCGTTCCACTCAAGAACATGTGCTTCATGACAGATTCTCCAACGCCTCCGGGAGGCTGTTTAAAAAACATGTTTTTATTTTAATTTTAATTGAATATCCAAAAACATACAATATACTTGCAGTGAAGCCGCTCAACAACTACATCATACCAGTCATCCAACAGACTCTCATTCAGAGCGACACACAGAAGCATCCAGGGTCAACGCCCTGCTCAAGGGCACGTCGACAGATCTCCCACAAGGCCCAAAAAAACATGACCCCCCCACAGTTCCCCATAGCTGTCCCTCAACCATCCGAGACCCCTCCCACTGTCACCCTCCCCAAGAAAAAAGAAAGAAAAGAAATAAAATAATAAAAAATACGATGAATTCCATTCCCCACCCCCATTCCCCATTCCCATGCACCAACAACCAAGAAAATGAACTCATGAGTGAAAGAAACAGAAAAAAACAATGCAAAAAAACAAAGAAAATCAAGGACAACTAAAATCATAACAGCAAGGCCAACTGTATATGTTTAAGTTAGTGGTTCAACGGATCTGATTATTTTAGGATCAGCAACAACAAAAAAGAAGGGAGACAAATATAATTTTGCTTTCCATTTATTACTTAAAGACCACTTAAAGCAAGGAACTGTTCAATGTTTAAATAATATCTAAAAATATTCAATAATCAATTGTTAAATTAAAGTGCAATATGAGGCATGATACCTTCTTCCTTTGAACAACAGTGAATGAAAAAATAGCCTATGTCCGTATAAAAAAAGAAAGAAAGCAAAGCAGACCTGAGCTTCTAACTTTAAATTCTATTTAAAAAAGAGGAGGATGTCTACGTTGTCTGGGGAGAGGGTCGACCTCTTTGCAGTCACTATGTCCCCTGCCATGGAGAACACCCTCTCACTTCGTACTGAAGTGCCAGGCACAGCCAGGTAGCATCTTTCCGTTATGGCAATGTGAGGGTATTTACACTCATTGTTTTTCCACCATGTTAGTGGATCACCATCCACTGGAATGCTGCTTGCTGCCTTGTAGGATTCCACATCCTCTTTGATGGTGTTGGCAAACGTCTTGTCTGTGTTCTTGCTCACAAAGGTCTCCCCGAAAAGCTCCTTCATGGCCAAATTATGTTGTGGAGGAGATGCCTCTGAGTCTGCTCTTGTCGGCTCTGTGGCTTGACCTTGCAGAAAAAAATGACTTGATCTATTAATAAACTAACTAATGATTTATTTTCAAATTTCATAGAACTATAATTGTGGCAATAATATTTAATAAAAGCCATTCTTTTTTATTCCAAATCAAAAATGGATGATTCTAAGATTAGACTGCAGAATATTTATTATGTAAGTAATTCACTCTTATTTTTGATTTCTTATTTTTTACCTCTACAGTGGCCACAATCTCAGTGGTGAGATCACTGTATGTCCTCCGCGTAGGGCAGGGTCTAGGTGAGACAGGGACTTGAACCTGTGCAGTAGATTTATGAAGGTAGTCCTGTACATTAGGAGGGTATCTGGGGTTCAGGTCCTCTCTAATGGCAGCCTTGACATCTCTAGTGATGGTCCTGTCTTCCTCACTTGGTGCCATGGATTGTAGAATCCTTGTTTTCAGAGGTAGGATCATGGACACAGAGGGTGCTGCTTCAGTGCTCAATAGGGTTGTAACCGTTTTGAGGGGTTTGAGCACCTGGAGGACCTCCTCTGCCACTTTCACTTCATCATCAGACAAGGTGACGATGTCTTAATGTTTTTCCAGGGTCTTGTCTGTCAGTGCAGAGTATACAGCTGCCTGCTGCTTAAGGTAGCTAGGCTGGGTAGCCTAGTGGTTAGAGCATTGGACGAGTAACCGCAAGGTTGCAAGTTCAAATCCCCGAGCTGACAAGGTACAAATTTGTTGTTCTGCTCCTGAACAGGCAGTTAACCCACTAGACCGTCATTGAAAATAAGAATTTGTTCTTAACTGACTTGCCTAGTTAAATAAACAGCTCTCCAACATGTCATAAGTAGAGTTGTGACATGGTGTATGAGTTTGTGGGTCGGTAGACATCCTCCTCTTTTTTAAATAGAATTTAAAGCTAGGACCATGCCCCAGGAATACCTGACATGATGACTCCTTGCCCCCAGTCCACCTGACTGTGCTGCTGCTCCAGTTTCAACTGTTCTGCCTTATTATTATTCGACCATGCTGGTCATTTATGAACATTTGAACATCTTGACCATGTTCTGTTATAATCTCCACCCGGCACAGCCAGAAGAGGACTGGCCACCCCACATAGCCTGGTTCCTCTCTAGGTTTCTTCCTAGGTTTTGGCCTTTCTAGGGAGTTTTTCCTAGCCACCGTGCTTCTACACCTGCATTGCTTGCTGTTTGGGGTTTTAGGCTGGGTTTCTGTACAGCACTTTGAGATATCAGCTGATGTACGAAGGGCTATATAAATACATTTGATTTGATTTGATTTGATAGCTGTGGCATTTCTTGCTTGGTCTTAACCTGAGCAGCTGTTGTGCTTCGGTGGAGAAAAGAAAACCACCTTCCTGATCCTCCCATCTGGTTCACTGAGATTCCCCTTTGAGATGCTAAATTGATCACATGTGCAAAGCAAGCTATCTGTGGCCCCAGTCCAGCTTCTATCGCTGCATTTACTTGGTTCTTGGCATTATCTGGGGTGGTATTGCTATTAGGCCTCTCTAGCTCCCACTCTGCTACTGCTCCTAGCAGTACTTGCGCCAGATGTGTGCCTGTGTGACTCTTATAGAGGGGTCGTGTCTGTAGCACCGGACTTCTCCCACATCTCTGTGGTGTAGTGAGCAGTCACAGTCACGTAGCTTTCCGTTGCCCTGGAGGTCCACCCAAATGTGGTGAGGGCAACAGAGGATGCCTTGGATAATTCGTCGACAATGTTCATAAAGATCAGTCACGATCTTCATACTGAAGTGGGTGCGCCAGGGGATTTCATAGCGTGGCTCAAGCACTTTCACCATAGTTTTAAACCCTTTGTTTTCTACTACAGACTATGGCCTCATGTCTGCAGCGATAAACATCACAATAGATTTGGTGATGGCTTGAGCCCGGTCTGATTCTGCAGCAAATGGCTGCTTAAATGTCGCGGTGAGATGGCTGAGTTGGCTCCCATCACTGACACACAGGGTGATGACGCTTTAAATGTGTGGCCATGCTCAATGTATTCCATGATAATACGTCTTGTGGCACAATTGTCTTGTGGCATTGTCTTGTGGCACAATGCCTACACACCGTAATGGTCATCATATTTGACAGGGAAGCCAAAATGCTCCAATACATGAGACTTAAGTGAAGCGGGAGGCTTTTCCAGTTCTTCAGCTCCAGTGCAGTATTATCTAACAATTCACAACAATGCTCACAAATCTAAAGGTAAAATAATGGAATTAAGAAATATATAAATATTAGGACGAGCAATGTTGGAGTGGCATTGACTAAAATACAGTAGAATGGTATACAGTATATACATATGAGATGAGTAAAGCTGTATGTAAACATTATTTAAAGTGACTAGTGTTCCATTATTAAAGTGGCCAGTGATTCCATGTCTTTGTATATGGGGCAGCAGCCTCTAAGGTGCAGGGTTGAGTAACCGGGTGGTAGCAGGCTAGTGATGCCCATTTAACAGTCTGATAGCCTTGAGATAGAAGATGTTTGTCAGTCTCTCAGTCCCAGCTTGGATGCACCTATACTGACCTTGCCTTCTGGATGGTAGTGGGGAGAACAGGCCGTGACTTGGGTGGTTGATGTCCAGGATGATCTTTTTGACATTCCGGTGACATTGGGTGTTGTAGGTGTCCTGGAGGGCAGGCAGTGTGCCCCTGGTGATGCGTTGGGCAAACCGCACCACCCTCTGGAGAGCCCTGCTGTTGCGCCTTCTTGTGTGAGTGGACCCTTTCAGATTGTCAGTGATGTGTACACCGAGGAACTTGAAGCAGTAGTGTTCTTGCTGACATGCACAGTAATTACCCTATTCATTACCCAGTAATTACCCAGTAATTACCCTAGTAATTACCCTATTATTTAGCCCATTGTTAAGAATGATAATTGTTCCACTGATAATAAAATATCCTGAAGACAAGGTGACATAAAGCTGCTCCTACACCCTAACCAAATTATTTGTATATTTATTTTTCCACTCTAGAATCAAATATGCCCTTTTGGGTTCACAATCTGTTTGACAAAATCATTTTTAAAGTTACAAAAGGTCACCCTACCAAACTTTCCTGCTAAAACATACTGTGTGTCTGACTGTCTGCTGTCTTTTTGTTGTCACAGCCTAAATGCCAAATACCAAACGAGGGGACAAATGCAAGTATGGATTAGATCGACTTTAGTACATACTGTCAAAAGGCTGCATTCTGCAATAGATTCATGGACGGGAGTAACATCAACCACATCTTGTTGACAACAGTTTACATAAAACTGTGCTACCATGCTTCTCTTTTTACAGTTTTATAAACTCAGCGGAGAACGTTCTCTTTCTCCATTCAGCTCCACTCCAATCTTGAGGGGCGTTTCTTTAAAACATGCATCCAATCCCCTTGATCCCTCACATAACTAGACCAATCATACGCTTCAATGTGACGTGGTTCACAGTACTGCGGCTAGACAGGGCAATGATAGATAATCTGCTCGTGATGTTAAATTGTAGGCGCTGATGCTCCGATTTCAAAACGATTTGGAGCACAGTTGAAAAGTTAATGCGATGACTATACAATAGACTAATTAGAGAAATGTAAAAAGTAATGTTCAATGCATGAGATATAAGAAGAGGGTCAAATGCGTGTCTCACGGCCAATGCGTTAGAGTTGGCAGCTCTGTATGTATGCAAGTTATTATATTAGTGCTAGTGTTGTATGATGATGATGGTGAAACAGGTAGAAAAACACACCCACTAGTTCTTCACAGCTTCGTCACTGATCCTGCAATACAGTATGACGTCTATTCCCCTATTTTCAATGACCGTGATGTATCACTCTGACACATATCTATCCAGACAGGACAGACACCAAGGAGTTAATATCAGAGATCAGGGAATCGGAGCCACTGATCAAAGTATCACGCATCAAACAAGTCAAACTCTTGATCCTCAGACTGCAGGAGAAACTGGGTCAGCAGGACAACTGCAGGTTCTACCTCTCCAAGGTCAAACAGTTTCCATCTTTATGAGCTACCCATTTATTTTCATTAGGCTCTCTTCTTAATGATAATGTCATTGCCTGCCACATTATCAGCCACCCTTGTGTGCAAGTGCACACTGGGAAAACGGTGAAGAATTGGGATGCAGCCATAGACAGCCATTAACGGGTATGACCACACTGCCAGTGCATTCTGTAAACAGTACAGCCATCCTGTAATTCCTCATTTAAACCCTAGGTGGCAGCAGGGGGTGGGAATTGTAGAATTCAGGACTCTTCCTCAGCACATCAAAGCCAGACGTATTATGTATGGGTATTACACTGTCAAATGTATAGATGTAAATTGGATTAATGCAGTCAAGTAAACCGCCTCAGAGTAAAAATAAATGTCCTCCTCCCTTCTCCCTTGCAGGCGCTGCAGTCACACTGTGTGACTGAAGTTTTATAACTGGGGGCTGTGACAGGACATGTAAAATATGGGACACGGCGTCAGGCGAGGGACTGCACACACTGGAGGGCCACAGGTACGTGGTGTACGCCATTGCCTTCAACAACCCCTAGGGGTAACCACCTTCCTGTTAATCTACCCCGGGTATAAAAACACCAGGACCTGTGTTCATTAAGCGTCTCAGAGTGGAAGTGCTGATCTAGCATCAGGTCCCCCCCTGTCCATATAATCTGATTAATTATGATATAAAAGGCTAAACTGATCCTAGATCAGTACTCCGACTGAGACTCTTAGGTCCCAGAGAGCTTTATCCCTATCCTATGTTCCTCCGTTGGGAAAGAGTTGTTGGTGGTCAAAAGAAAGTATTTTTCCTATCTCAAATCTTACCTTAATTTCTCCTCTTTAATCCAGGGCCAATATTTCCACTGGGTCCTTTGATAAGACCTGCAGGATGTGGAGAGCCGAGATGGGCAAATGTTTTCACACCTTCCGAGGACACACTGTGGAAATAGTAGGAGGGACTTTCTGAGAGATTGGACTTGTCTTTCAGTATAAATAGGATTGCAGTGAGCTTTGAATCTGATTTTCTATGTGAATGGCAGCTAATACAGTTTTCGGTGCCGACCAGGTATGTTTGGCGTTTAACCAACCTTGGTGGCCATGGGTAGCATGGACACTACGGACAAGCTATGGGACGTCCAGACTGGAGAGGAGGTGGCTGCACTGACAGAAATGGTCTCTCTCTCTCTCTCTCTCTCTCTCTCTCTCTCTCTCTCTCTCTCTCTCTCTCTCTCTCTCTGTCTCTCTCTCTCTCTCTCTCTCTCTGTCTCTCTCTCTGTCTCTCTCTCTCTCTCTCTCTGTCTGTCTGTCTCTCTCTCTCTCTCTCTCTCTCTCTCTCTCTCTCTCTCTCTCTCTCTCTCTGAAGCTGTGACTGTAATGCATTCATTAGGTAATCCATCTATCTACATACTCAACTACAGGACATGCAGCTTCCTGCTGCACGTGGGCAAACTGTGTGGCTATGTGTCCCAGAGAGGGGATTCTGTGTGCTCCTCTCTATGCCTCCTCTCTACCTCTTCTCTACATCTCCTACTTCAATTATTCCTACATTAGTCATGCTGGTGAATATGGTGACTCAAGCACAAAAAGGAAAATGTGTTCCTCGAACTGAATTGGATGAAATTGTGCAATTTAGCTTTTTCAAAGGAGAAAGAATACCTCGTTCATTTGACTGTTCTTTTGTGAACTCTGCAAGTGTAACGAATCAAATTCTCTTCTCTCTTTCATGTTTTTTGTTTGTTCCCTCTCTCTCTCTTTCTCTCTCCCTCTCTCTTCCCCTCCCTCTCCCTCCCTCCTTCTCCCCCCCCCCCCCCCCCTTCTCTCTCCTTCCTCTCTCAGGGCCACTCAGCAGATATCATCTCCTTGTCGTTTAACACAGTGGGTGACCAGCTAGTCACTGGCTCCTTTGACCACACTGTTTCTCTGTGGGATGTTCCATCTGGGAGGTGAGTGCCCAAGTGTGTGTGTGTGTGTGTTTTTGCGCGTCCATCAATGTGTGTGTGTTTGCGTGTCTATCCATATGTGTGTGTGTGTATTTATGTGTCCATCCATGTGTGTGTGTGTGTGTGTTTACGTGTCCATCCATGTGCTTTTGTGTGTGTGTGTGTGTGTGTGTGTGTGTGTGTTTGCGTGTCCATCCATGTGTGTGTGTGTGTGTGTGTGTGTGTGTGTGTGTTTGTGTGTGTGTGTGTTTGCGTGTCCATCCATGTGTGTGAGTGTTCACGTGTCCATCCATGTGTATGAGTGTTCACGTGTCCATCCCATGTGTGTGTGTTTGCGTGTCCATTCATGCGTTTGTGTGTGTGTGTTTGCGTGTCCATCCATGTGCTTGTGTGTGTTCAAATCAAATTTATTTATATAGCCCTTCGTACATCAGCTGATATCTCAAAGTGCTGTACAGAAACCCAGCCTAAAACCCCAAACAGCGAGCAATGCAGGTGTAGAAGCACGGTGGCTAGGAAAAACTCCCTAGAAAGGCCAAAACCTAGGAAGAAACCTAGAGAGGAACCAGGCTATGTGGGGTGGCCAGTCCTCTTCTGGCTGTGCCGGGTGGAGATTATAACAAAACATGGTCAAGATGTTCAAATGTTCATAAATGACCAGCATGGTCGAATAATAATAAGGCAGAATAGTTGAAACTGGAGCAGCAGCACAGTCAGGTGGACTGGGGACAGCAAGGAGTCATCATGTCAGGTATTCCTGGGGCATGGTCCTAGGGCTCAGGTCCTCCGAGAGAGAGAAAGAAAGAGAGAATTAGAGAGAGCATATGTGGGATGGCCAGTCCTCTTCTGGCTGTGCCGGGTGGAGATTATAACAGAACATGGCCAAGATGTTCAAATGTTCATAAATGACCAGCATGGTCGAATAATAATAAGGCAGAACAGTTGAAACTGGAGCAGCAGCACAGCCAGGTGGACTGGGGACAGCAAGGAGTCATCATGTCAGGTAGTCCTGGGGCATGGTCCTAGGGCTCAGGTCCTCCGAGAGAGAGAAAGAGAGAAGGAGAGAATTAGAGAACGCACACTTAGATTCACACAGGACACCGAATAGGACAGGAGAAGTACTCCAGATATAACAAACTGACCCTAGCCCCCCGACACATAAACTACGGCAGCATAAATACTGGAGGCTGAGACAGGAGGGGTCAGGAGACACTGTGGCCCACTCCGAGGACACCCCAGGACAGGGCCAAACAGGAAGGATATAACCCCACCCACTTTGCCAAAGCACAGCCCCCACACCACTAGAGGGATATCTTCAACCACCAACTTCCACCATCCTGAGACAAGGCTGAGTATAGCCCACAAAGACCTCCGCCACGGCACAACCCAAGGGGGGGGGGGGGGGGGGCGCCAACCCAGACAGGATGACCACATCAGTGACTCAACCCACTCCTGGGCCAGACTACACTCAATCATATGACCCACTGAAGAGATGAGTCTTCAGTAGAGACTTAAAGGTTGAGACCGAGTTTGCGTCTCTGACATGGGTAGGCAGACCGTTCCATAAAAATGGAGCTCTATAGGAAAAAGCCCTGCCTCCAGGTGTTTGCTTAAAAATTATAGGGACAATTAGGAGGCCTGCGTCTTGTGACCGTAGCGTACGTGTAGGTATGTACGGCAGGACCAAATCAGAGAGATAGGTAGGAGCAAGCCCATGTAATGCTTTGTAGGTTAGCAGTAAAACCTTGAAATCAGCCCTTGCTTTGACAGGAAGCCAGTGTAGAGAGGCTAGCACTGGAGTAATATGATCAAATTCTTTGGTTCTAGTCAGGATTCTAGCAGCCGTATTTAGCACTAACTGAAGTTTATTTAGTGCTTTATCCGGGTAGCCGGAAAGTAGAGCATTGCAGTAGTCTAACCTGGAAGTGACAAAAGCATGGATTAATTTTTCTGCATCATTTTTGGACAGAAAGTTTCTGATTTTTGCAATGTTACGTAGATGGAAAAAAGCTGTCCTTGAAATGGTCTTGATGTGTTCTTCAAAAGAGAGATCAGGGTCCAGAGTAACGCCGAGGTCCTTCACAGTTTTATTTGAGACGACTGTACAACCATTAAGATTAATTGTCAGATTCAACAGAAGATCTCTTTGTTTCTTGGGACCTAGAACAAGCATCTCTGTTTTGTCCGAGTTTAAAAGTAGAAAGTTTGCAGCCATCCACTTCCTTATGTCTGAAACACATTCTTCTAGCAAGGGCAATTTTGGGGCTTCACCATGTTTAATTGAAATGTACAGCTGTGTGTCATCCGCATAGCAGTGAAAGTTAACATTATGTTTTCGAATAACATCCCCAAGAGGTAAAATATATAGTGAAAACAATAGTGGTCCTAAAACGGAACCTTGAGGAACACCGAAATTTGCAGTTGATTTGTCAGAGGACAAACCATTCACAGAGACAAACTGATATCTTTCCGACAGATAAGATCTAAACCAGGCCAGAACTTGTCCGTGTAGACCAATTTGGGTTTCCAATCTCTCCAAAAGAATGTGGTGATCGATGGTATCAAAAGCAGCACTAAGGTCTAGGAGCACGAGGACAGATGCAGAGCCTCGGTCCGATGCCATTAAAATGTAATTTACCACCTTCACAGGTGCCGTCTCAGTGCTATGATGGGGTCTAAAACCAGACTGAAGCATTTCGTATACATTGTTTGTCTTCAGGAAGGCAGTGAGTTGTTGCACTGTGTGTTCACGTGTCCATCCATGTGTGAGTGTTCACGTGTCCATCCATGTGTGTGAGTGTTCACGTGTCCATCCATGTGTGTGAGTGTTCACGTGTCCATCCATGTGTGTGTGTGTTCACTTGTCCATCCATGTGTGTGAGTGTTCACGTGTCCATCCATGTGTGTGTGTGTTCACGTGTCCATCCATGTGTGTGAGTGTTCACGTGTCCATCCATGTGTGTGTGTGTTTGCGTGTCCATTCATGCATTTGTGTGTATGTGTGTGTTTGCGTGTCCATCCATGTGTGTCTTACAATCAAATCAAATCAAATTGTATTTGTCACATGCGCCGAATACAACAGGTGTGAAATGCTTACTTACAAGCCCTTAACCAACAATCCAGTTTTAAGAAATAGAGTTAATAAAATATTTACTAAATAAACAAAAGTTTTAAAAAATCTAATCAATCACAAGGTAACGCAAGACATTTACATAACAATAACGAGGCTACATACAGGGGTTACCGGTACCGACTCAATGTGCGGTGGTACATGCACAGATAATAAACAGTGAATAGTAGGGAGTGTAAACACATGGGGGGGTTATGTAAATAGTCTGGGTGACCATTTGATTAGTTTAGTTGCTCAGCAGTCTTATGGCTTGTGGTTAGAAGCTGTTAAGGTGCCTTTTTGACTTGCCGCTCCAGTACCGCTTGCCGTGCAGAGGCAGAGAGAACAGTCTATGATTTGGGTGACTGGAGTCCACCTCTGACACCGTCTAGTATATAGGTCCTGGATGTCAGGAAGCTTGGCCCCAGTGATGTACTGGGCCATACGCACTACCCTGTAGCACCTTACGGTCAGATGCTGAGCAGTTGCCGTACCAGGCGGTAATGCAATCGGACAGGATGCTCTCGATGGTGCAGCTGTAGAACTTTTTGAGGATCTGGGGATCCATGCCAAATCTTTTCAGTCTCCTGAGGGGGAATAGTTGTTGTCATGCCCTCTTCACAACTGTCTTGGTGTGTTTGGACCATGATAGTTTGTTGGTGATGTGGACACCAAGGAACTTGAAACTCTCGACTCGCTCCACTTCAGTCCCGTCGATGTTAATGTAGTCCACAATCATCTCCTTTGTCTTGCTCACAAATGAGAGAGAGGTTGTTATCCTGGCACCACACTGCCAGGTCTCTGACCTCCTCCCTATAGGCTGTCTAATCATTGTCAGTGATCAGGCCTACCACTGCTGTGTCATCAGCAAATTTAATAATGGTGTTGGAGTTATGCTTGGCCACGCAGTCGTGGGTGAACAGGCAGTATAGGAGGGGACTAAGCACGCTCCCCTGAGGGGGGCAGATGTGTTGTTACCTACCCTTACCACCTGGGGTGGCCCGTCAGGAAGTCCAGGAACCAGTTGCAGAGGGAAGTGTTTAGTCCCAGGGTCCTTAGCTTAGTGATGAGCTTTGTGGGCGCTATGGCGTTGAACGCTAAACTGTAGTCAATGAACAGCATTCTCACATAGGTGTTCCTTTTGTCCAGGTGGGAAAGGGCAGTGTTTGCGTGTCCATCGGTGTGTGTGTGTGTGTGTGTGTGTGTGTGTGTGTGTGCGTGTCCATCCATGTGTTTGTGTCATTGTCTAACCACCATTACCGCCCTACTGTCATTCTACCAGGCGTGTCCACACACTGATAGGTCACAGAGGGGAGATAAGCAGTGTTCAGTTTGACTGGGACTGCTCCCTTCTCATCACCGGCTCCATGGACAAAAGCAGTAGGGTTAGCTCACATCCTCTCTCTCTTTCTCTCTCTTTCTCTAGTAGTCTCCTATCACTTAAGCTCTGCATCTTTTTAAAAGGAAATTTAAATCCTTTCATTATTCCAAGATGAGTCACGTTTTCTGGGTAGTCGTGTGAATTATTCACATGGCTGCATTCTTGAAGAGGAGATTGTGAAGAGGGAAAACACAACCATTGTGTTGTTAGAGCGCTAACCAAGCTGGTTGTTTTTGTTAAAGGTTTTAAAAATAGATGCATTAACATTTGACATTTTGCCAGTGTGTGTGTTTGTGCGTGTGTCTGTGTGTGTGTGTTTGTGAATGCCTATGTGCGCGTGTGTGTGTGCTTATGTGTGTGCACGTGTGTGTTTGTGTCCTTACAGTATGTGTTTGTGTACCGGAATGTGTGCGTGTGTCTCTGCTTCCCCAGGTGTGGGAGGCAGCGTGTGGGAAGTGAATGGCCACACTAGCAGGCCATGAAGACGAGGTGCTGGATGTGTGTTTGTGTACCGGAATGTGTGCGTGTGTCTCTTCTTCCCCAGGTGTGGGAGGCAGCGTGTGGGAAGTGAATGGCCACACTAGCAGGCCATGAAGACGAGGTGCTGGATGTGTGTTTCGACTACACCGGTCAACTCATAGCCACTGCCTCGGCTGACGGTACGACCACAGAGATACAGTACACCGTATATCATACTAATGGTGTTCTATTTAATTATGGGGTACCTCTACCTCTGCTGTTTCCATGACTGTCAATACAAAGTTCCTGTATTCAACAATCTCCCAGGCACTGAACAATTATATCCGTACTGTACCCAGACACCCCCATTCCACACTGTCATGCCAACCCAGATCTGTGGTGTCTTGAAAATTAATTTTTCACATTGTCCTTTCCAGCACAGTTCCGGCAACTATGGTGTATGACTAACCAGGCCAGCCCAACTGAGTTCATTTTATTTTAAGGTTAAACTTCATCTTCGCTCAAGCAATACCACCGGATGTTTTGAGAAATCAAGATTTCCCCTGACACTTAGGCACAGCGAGAATGTCCAGCGCTGCCAGACTGGAGGGCCACGAGGGAGAGATACCCAAGGTGAGTCGCCGAGACAGGTAATGGTTCAAACGGGATCCAAAATGGCCCCTCTCTCTCTCTCGCTCTGTCTCTTTGTCTGCCTCGGAGCATCCGTCAGACTCACAAGGGTACAGGACTGGACAGGAGGGATGAGGACGGCGGTCCTCTTGCCGGGGGGGGGATGTTTCTACCTCCTGTTACTGATTCTCGTGTCAGTTTCTAGGTCAACCACGTCTCGACGATGACATAGAGAGACGTGACCCTGAAGGTGTGTGTCCCTCAGGCCAGAGCTTTCCAGAAACATCCGGGCCCATCTGACCTGCTCTATATACAGGCTGATTCCTGGTCTACCTGTGATTCCCCCTTCCCCTTGTGGTCTCATTTGATTGGCACTTTTAATTTGCTCTTGTCTCAGTTTCCTATAGAGTCATACCTTGAGCGCTTTAATATCACACTTTGGTTGTTTTATTAACCAATCACCATAGCACAGTCTGCCCCTGCTCACTGTGTAACTGCGTTAGCCACGGCTGTATAGAACCACATGTGACCTGGGCCTGTGTTGTAGGTGACCCAGCTGTAACCTGAATGTGTGTGTGATTTTATCAGGCCATCTGCCATTTGACAGTTCTGCCAGTGTACGTTTGTGTGTGTATGTGCATATTTGTTAGTGTGTGTGTGTGTGTGTGTGTGTGTGTGCGCACATGCCTGCATGCTGTGTGTGTATGTGTACGTGTTTGTCGCTCGTAGCCACAGCCACTAGGGGGTCTGATTTAGACGTAGGAAAAGTATGCCTTTCCTACACACACCTTTCCTACACACACCTTTCCTACACACACCTTTCCTACACACACCTTTCCTACACACACCTTTCCTACGCGCACCTTTCCTACACACACCTTTCCTACACACACCTTTCCTACACACACCTTTCCTACACACTTCTCAATAGTTGGTATTCAGACTTACCTTATGCAGATGTGTAATGGACTTTGCAGGCGTGGTTAACATTTATTAAACTGCTGGAAACCCTCCCACTTGCTGGCCAACCATTTTCCTCGTGTTTTCATTCAATAGAATGTTCAGTACATTCCTCTAAATCCATCCCTTTGTACCTTTAACTACAATTTTCTTGACAGAGTCACTAGAACATATGGAGGGAAGGTTCAGAATACTAGGGTACGATGAAAGAAAGCCTTGTAAACACACTCATATTCATCTCCTTTTCAGCACCAGTTGGTAGATTTAAAAATATGTGTATATTATATTAATACTTGTATACTAAGGGTTAGGAAAGTATTTATGGATAATACAAAAACAGCTTTGGAGAGCCTTTATGCACGTAATATATTAGTGAATAAATAAATACATCTTTAGATCTACCCTAATAATCCTTATTCATCAGTCCAGTCATTGTGAAGCAGGCTCCAGGTTTAAACTGCTACATACGGTCTGCGTTCCATCATTATTCAAATGTCCCAAATGATTGCACAATTTGTAATCCGTTTGGCCTAATATACCGTAATCCACTATTGTTAGCGATGCTCAGGAACAACCATACAAACGTGACAGACGAAAGAAATGCTAAATGTAAGGAAAGTAACACTAAAGTCAGTGTATGTGGGTATAACTGACGGTGGCTACCGATAGTGACTAATATTTAACATGAAACAAATGGTCAAAAATACAGAGAAACATCTAGGCATATAATTAGAACATTCTGGAAATCATATGGTCTCCAAATGTCATCCCAAATTATAAGGCCAGCATTTCATAAAGTTCACTGTGGAAAAGTTAATATACTGTGCATTTAGTGACTTACAAGAATAATTAGTGATAATGCCTTGCTGAAGGACACATCAACAGATTTTTCACCTAGTCGTGTAGAGGAATTGAACCAGCAACCTTTTGGTTACAGACCCAACACTCTTCACCACTAGGCTACCTGCCATTATTTCAAAGTGCTTTAGTTTGCTGCCATATGACTGGTTTAACATTTGGCGCCAACGACCATGAAGTAAAATATATCTTAAAGAACGACCTTATTCATCATTTCATTGCGCGTAAAGGTGGTGGAATTATGAGGGAGTCAAGGTCAGAATACGGCGCATCTGAAACCTCCACCAAATTTGTTTTATTTGATCTCCAGCCCTAACGAATAAGGGGTGAAGAACATGTTATTCTCATGCTTAAATTCAAGGTCAGAATACGCTTAGAGAGAAAAGTGCATAAAAAGTGAATTATGTTCAATTTAGGCGCTCTAAACTCAGGTTGCAATTCCACCCTAGCTGCCTCATTGGGCTGCCTGTCTTGTGTCTGTTTACTGAAAGCCATCAGGGCCCAGCCTCGGTAATAGGCTGGAAGGAGAATGATTTCACAGGATTATGACACTCATCTCCCCCTAACAGGACACCTCTCTCCCCTCCCTCCGCCTTCTAACCGCTCTGTCAATATCTTTTTTCATCACTCTCTCCCACTATTTCTCTCTGTCGGTCGCTGTTTTAATTCCATTCTAACTTCCACTGTCGTCCCTCCATCTCCCTCTCCCCCACTCTTTGTTGTTTCTTTCTTCCTCTCATTACGAGGGAGGGACCAGATTTTTCTAAAAGGTCCAATGCAACCGTTTTTATTTTAATATTAAATCATTTCTGGGTAACAATGAAGTACCTTACTGTGATTGTTTTCAATTAAAATGGTCAACAATTGTTAGCAAGGAGCAATTTCTCAAGCAATAATTTGAGTGGGGAAAACAAATGAAAAACGAGCTGATTTTTGCAGAGGTTTGGAACTATCTTATTGGTCTATTAACTAATTAACCACCTGGTGATGTCACCAGGCAGGCCAAAACTCCATCCCACCAAAACAGGCTGAAATTTCAGGCGGTCTTTTTCAAACAGCCCTTATACTAAAAGGCCATTATCATCATTTTAACAATTTCACGGGATTATTCAAACGCCATAGTGTGAAAATATATATCATTTTTTTCTGCACTGGGCCATTAAATTAAAAATCATATCTGTAGAATGAATTTCATAGAACCAAATGCTGCTAAATAAATGAATTGTTTTGTTGATTAAATATGCAGGAACAAATTTAAAAGAGTAATTGATATGGAATGTAATTATCTCAACAGAATCCGTGTGGGTCTACTCATGACCATTCAGTTATTCCATCTTCTTCTGCCTCATCTTTCTTTCTCTTCTCTTTTTCCTCTCTCTTTTCACCACTCTCTTCCCTCGTGTCCTCTTTTCTCAAAATTGTACACCTCTGTGCTCTCGTTCTCTCCTCCATGCTCCTCCTCTTTGATCCCCCTCATCTCTCTCTCTCTCACACACTTTACTTTTATGGCAATGCAGAGCCAGCATCATTTAACCATCCCAGCCCCATGTTCATTTCTTCACCTCACTGTGTGTGCTTGTCGATCTCTCTGAAGTCTGTGTATCTGTTCCATCAGAATCATTCCTCCATAGGAAATACCTGCTCCATGTACAGTTAATAACCTTTTAAGAATAGAGTGCTGATGTGCTGTCAATTTCAACCTCCTCTTCTCCTCCCTTGCAGATCTGTTTTAACGCTCAACGCTCTGTCGGCCAGCGCTGACACGATGGCTCGCCTGTGGGATGTCCAGTCTGGCGTCTATCTTCAGGTCATGGAGGGACACACGGACGAGATCTTCTCCTCCGCCTTCAACTACGAGGGTGACACCATCACAGGTAATATGCACCCTCTGTCAGGGCTGGGGTCAGTTCCATTTCAAATCAGCATTGAGTTAGCAAAATTTGCCTGAAATGGAATTGAGCCCAACCCTGGCCTCTATATAATCATACCTAGTTCAAATGCAAAGACGCCATTGCAAGCTCTTCACAGCCAAACAAGCATTATTTTTTATCCACTCACAAGCACTTTATCAAAGTTCAAATGAACAGACCACAGCTGGATGAGGTGAGCTTCTGTCTCCTTTTCAACCACCTGTCCCTGTTTTCTCTCTGCTGCAGGCAGCAAGGACAACACCTGTCGCTGACCCGTCCTACGGTCAGTAGATTGTGTGAGGAAGGGAAGGCCATCTGGACAGGTGACTCCAGTCTGACTACTGATGTCCATCCCCCAACAAGAAGATGACTCCAACAATGCCTTGTCTGAAGATGCCCTTCCCCGGAAGTTATCACTGACACAATGTATGTGACCTTCTAGTTTCTGTGGAGTAAGATTCAGTAGACCGGATAGCTTTGGTGAGTTACTATGGTCCCACTGTCATTTTACTATGTAGCACTGTAGACAGACAGTTTAGCGCAGTGTGTGCGTCCCAAATGGCACCCAATCCCTATTAAGTGCACTACTTTTGAGCAGGGCCTATAGAGCTTTTCAGCCTGCATTCACCAGTTAGGATTTGACCTGGACTGGTCACTTTGGTCCTCTGTCATGTTCAGTGTTGATAATCAGTGTTTATTTGTGTGTTGATTGGAGAATGGGCTGGACGGAAGAATGTTTTCTGTACCCATCTTTTCCTCAATAAAAACTATTCATGCTCACATATTACATTAATTTATTGATCTCAAAAGATGAAGATACATTCAATTTCTACAGCAACAGAGTTGAATTGTGTGCTTTATAATGCCGACGATTTAACACTAGAGTACCACTACGCAGATAAAACCTGACAAACCAGATTCACGTACAAATTAGACATTAAACCTTCTTTGTCTTTCTGAAAGTAGTAAAAATGAAATGATGGAGAGCAGTCTTTCTACCCCAAGGTGAAGCAGTTCAAGAA
The DNA here is from genome assembly GCF_013265735.2 of Oncorhynchus mykiss. NCBI lineage: Eukaryota > Metazoa > Chordata > Actinopteri > Salmoniformes > Salmonidae > Oncorhynchus > Oncorhynchus mykiss. Next base: position 14,344,247 of record NC_048591.1, on the reverse strand, counting down.
TCTACAATATGTACACCTATCCAAAGTAAACAATTCTCAAAGAACATGAAGAACTACAGATAACTTACTTAAGAACGATAGATAACATGAAGAATGACAGATAACTTAAGCAGTAACAAAGTTACAATAGAAGTAGACAATGTTGGCCAATGTAAACGACAACTGTCATCTGGGTCCGTATTCACAAAGCATTTCAGATTAGGAGGGCTGATATAGGATCAGTTTTGTATTTTAGATCATAATAAATATGATTACCAGGATGGGAGGGGGGGGGGGGGGGGGGGGGGGGGGGGGGGGGTCTCATCCTAGATCAGCACTCCTGCCCTGAGATGCTTTGTGAATACAGGCTCTGGGCAACTGTCAAGCGTAGTACTGCTCACCTATGTTGATCTCAGCAAAGCCAAACTGCAACGATGGCTGCTGCCTGACAGTCTCATCAAGATAGCTACTGTACATTAAAACATCACCTGGTGTCTTTTTGAGTTCGTTGGGTTGAGGGAATGGGGTACAGGGTTTTATTGGTGCCTTGTTTGTGTTTATGTGTAATAAATACATAATTTATAAATTAACACATCGGATTGTGAAAACGTAATGTATAGGATATATAACAACGAAAGGAATACCAATTCTGCAGGCAAGAAATCTCAGATGGCTGATTTGTTTGCACTAAATAAATAAGGCCTACATCCCAAACTGATGCTGGGTTTTCCTTGTTTTCGTCTAACTAGGGACCGTACATCAGAAAATGAGAAACATGCTTATCTTATTAAAGGGAGACATGTCTGCTCACTGCACCCTAATGAAAGTCCTCAGTCCCATAGCCAGTCCTATAAGAGGGTGTGTAATATCACAGGTGTGATGAATTTTTAGCCTGAAAGTCTGACCTGTTTGTGCGTCAGCCAAATCTTTTAGCATTCCTTGTCATGGCTTACATCACAATTAATGAAAGAGGAATTGGCTAAAGCACAAACAAATCTGGCTACCAGGCTAGGGGTTTTTCATGATTCACACATGCGCTGAGAAACACTACGCTTGATGGTTGGGTTTGATGCATTGGGCGTACACAGTTGGAGACATTAGCTGGTGTGTGTGTGTGTGTTTGTGTAGATGGGGGGTGTTGGCAGAGCCTAGTGGGTCTCCAGTAGCCAGTCAAACAGGCTGGACAGAGAGCTGCCTCCGTCCTCCTCTTCCTGGTGGAGCTTACAGAACTGGATGACAGCGTTGAAGAGATCTCCGATCCTCCATGCCTTCTGAGACACCAGCTGCAACACCCTCTGGAACTGAGACATCACACTTAGCCAGATTACCATGCTCCTTGTGCACTGCAGACATGCAGATAAGAGTACAACACACACACACACACACACACACACACACATACACACACACACACACACACACGGGCATAATCAGATCCTGTGTAACAGGATGTACTGTGCTGTACCCACCTTTGATGTCCTCCTGTCTTTACACTTCCTGAAGTAGACGGCATGCAGGCCCAGCTCGGAGGCAGCGATCCACTGCAGGGCCAAGCGCAGCTCTGAGTCCACACACTCTGGATCCAAGTCGCAGTTGACCACTAGAAGCTCCCTGTGGCTGCTACTGTCCACTACTGGCCGCAGTGAGATGCCCTCTGCAACACACACAGGAAATACATCACGCCAACTTTCTGTGCATCAAGCTAACTTGTACATCAAGCTGACCTGTAGTTTCAATGCCAAAGCTACGTTGAGGTCTGATGGCACATTGGATGGATCTGGCACCAAATAGGTTCAAGATAGGTTGGGTAAGGAGGGCTTGATACCATCAGTGTTGGGGAGTAGTGAAATACATTTAGGTAAACTATTTAATTACATTTTTCAGTAGCTTGGTGGTAGTTCAACTAAATGAAATCTTGGTAGTGTTTTTTGCCATATGTAACTACTGGAACTGCACACCTGCAAAAATACAATATGGGTGAAGTAGACAGAATCTTTTTCGGGCATCAGACCTGCCTAATTCTCACTTGAAATACTTGTTGTGTGGCTAATTCTCACTTTGTCTTTAATAGGCTAAATGACACATTCTGTTACCATCTAACTCCAGAGGGATCTGTTCTTGCAATTTGTAGTCAATGACATTTCAGATATAGAATTTTTCACAATGTAGTTTGGATGTAGTGAACTACTTTTTCAAGTAACTTTCGTTAAGTAAGCTACAGTTGAAGTCGGAAGTTTACATACACTTAGGTTGGAGTCATTAAAACTTGTTTTTCAACCACTCCACAAATGTCTTGTTAACAAACTATAGTTTTGGCAAGTCTGTTAGGACATCTACTTTGTGCATGACACAAGTAATTTTTCCAACAATTGTTTACAGACAGATTATTTCACTTATAATTCACTGTAACACAATTCCAGTGGGTCAGAAGTTAAACTAAGTTGACTGTGCCTTTAAACAGCTTGGAAAATTCCAGAAAATGATGTCATGTCTTTAGAAGCTTCTGTTAGGCTAATTTACATATTTTGAGTAAATTGGAGGTGTAGCTGTGGATTTATTTCAAGGCCTACCTTCAAACTCAGTGCCTCTTTGCTTGACATGAGAAAATCAAAAGAAATCAGCCAAGACCTCAGAAAAAAATGGTATGCCTCCACAAGTCTGATTCATCCTTGGGAGCAATTTCCAAACACCTGAAGGTACCACATTCATCTGTACAAACAATAGTACGTAAGTATAAACACCATGGGACCACGCAGCCGTCATACCCCTCAGGAAGGAGATGCATTCTGTCTCCTAGAGATGAATGTACTTTGGTGCGAAAAGTGCAAATCAATCCCAGAACAACAGCAAGGATCTTGTGAAGATGCTGGAGGAAACAGGTACAAAAATATCTATATCAACAGTAAAATGAGCCCTATATCGACAGCAAGAAAGAAGCCACTGCTCCAAAACCGGCATCAAAAACCCAGACTACGGTTTGTAACTGCACATGGGGACAAAGATCGTACTTTTTGGAGAAATGTCCTTTGGTCTGTTGAATCAAAAATAGAACTATTTGGCCATAATGACCATCGTTGTGTTTGGAGGAAAAAGGGGGAGGCTTGCAAGCCGATGAACACCATCCCAACCGTGAAGCACGGGGTTGGCAGCATCATGTTGTGGGGCTGTTTTGCTGCAGGAGGGACTGGTGCACTTCACAAAATAGATGGCATCATGAGGAAAGAAAATTATGTGGATATATTGAAGCAACATCTCAAGACATCAGTCAGGAAGTTAAAGCTTGGTTGCAAATGGGTCTTCCAAATGGACAATGACCCCAAGCAGACTTCCATAATTGTGTCGAAATGGCTTAAGGACAACAAAGTCAAGGTATTGGAGTGGCCATCACAAAGCCCTGACCTCAATCCCATAAAAAAATGTGTGGGTGCAGAACTGAAAAAGCGTGTGTGAGCAAGGAGGCTCACACACATAACCTGATTCAGTTACACCAGCTCTGTCAGGAATGGATTCACCCAACTTATTATGGGAAGCGTTTGACCCAAATTAAACAATTTAAAGGCATTGCCTTAAACTTCTTTTAAAACATTTTTTTTTTACCCCTTTTTCTCCCCAATTTCGTGGTATCCAATTGTTGTAGTAGCTACTATCTTGTCTCATCGCTACAACTCCCGTACGGGCTCAGGAGAGCCATGCGTCCTCCGATACACAACCCAACCAGCCGCACTGCTTCTTAACACAGCACGCCTCCAACCCGGAAGCCAGCCACACCAATGTGTCAGAGGCTATACTGTGCACCTGGCAACCTTGGTTAGCACGCACTGCACCCTGCCCACCACAGGAGTCACTGGTGCACGATGAGTCAAGGACATCCCTACCGACCAAGCCCTCCCTAACCCAGACTAGGCCAATTGTGCATCGCCCCACAGACCTCCCGGTCGCGGCCAGTTATGACAGAGCCTGGGCGCGAACCCAGGGACTCTGATGGCACAGCTGGCGCTGCAGTACAGCACCCTTAACCACTGCGCCACCCGGGAGGCCTTGCGTATGTAAACTTCTGACCCACTGGGAATGTGATGAAAGAAATAAAAGCTGAAATAAATCGTTCTCTCTACTATTATTCTGACATTTCATATTCTTAAAATAAAGTGGTGATCCTAACTGACCTAAAACAGGGAATATTTACTCAGATTAAATTCCTGAATTGTTAAAAACTGAGTTTTTGGCTAAGCTGTATGTAAACTTCCGACTTCAACTGTATATTTTGCTTAAGGGTAGCTTAACTTCTTCCAGTGTGAAGTACTTCGTAGCTTGGTAAACTGTATTTTCAGAGTAGCTTCCACAACACTATACTGTTATATTGACCTAAAATGATTAAGTGGCAGCACTGCAGAGATAAAGCAGTGATATATTTACCATTTCGACATTTGAAGCTCCAGTATCTGGGGAATTAGTCACACCAAGTAGCTAAAGATAGATAATGTGAGTGACTTCTACACTACTCCGTGTGTAGAGATCTTACAGTGAAGAGGTTGAATAGAGGTTATCGCAAAGACGAATGAGAACAAAGATGAGACAGTAGGGGAGACAGCGAGAGTTGAGTTTTTGAGTTTCCTTTGTGACATATAATGTAGACAGTAATGACATGGAACTGAGACAGTGTGATGTAGTGTGTGTGTGTGTGTATGACTCAGACAGGGTGACGCTACTCACCGTCTACGTTCTCCTTGCTCTCCCTTAGGTGACCCTTGTCTGCCTCCTCACTGAGAACAGAGAGCATGACCATTAAGACAATACAGTAGGTCGCGTTCAGATTCTCACTTTCTTCCCTTAGGACAGATTTACTAAGCATCTGTTTTTTTCAGTAAGGGATAACTGATAATAGACCAAAAACAAAGAAACATGTATCATTTTGCACCTTCCTATTGACCTTTCTCCTTACCTTTTTGTTCTGTCCTGAATGTTTCATTTCCTTTATAAAAAAATAGGTGCAAACGCTTAGTTCATCTAGCTGTAAGTGTGAACTTATTCCCTGTCATGGATTTAAAAACAGTTAATTAGTGTGTGCATGGGGTAGGTAGCCGGATGTAGCATCCACCACATTTCCTACATCGGTTGATCTTTTCATGAGTTGGAGTGAACAAGTACACACTTCATAAACAGGGTAGAGACTAGAGAGAGAATCAGACTGGAGCCTATGAGACTACATTCTCCTGTTCAAAGGGCCTTGTTCAAAGCCTCAGCACTGTGTTGTAGGAGTGTTGTTTGCATGTCATTAGGAGTTATCAGTTACCTGTTCACTGTGCTCTGACTGGGGATGTCAGACAAGCCCTCCAAGTCTGCCAGACCCAGGCTAGACGTGCTGCTGTTCCCGTTCCTGCAAATCCAAACAGAACTAAAACTCATATCCTGTCTCTTGAAAGGCGACACGATCAGTGACTTGTGAATGGAACAATAAGGAGCTGCGGTGAAGCGAGCAATGTTGTTCATTAGCTGGTGATTAACATAGAAACCGCAGCTGCAGCTGATCAAGATGGCTGGGCTGGAAGAGAGAGCCTGACTGGCAATGAGCCCTTCCTTGTGGAGATGAGGGATGTGGAAAGATTGAGCAGTTGGGCGGAGTGGGCGACCATGTCCAGTGGCAGCAGTGTCACCGTGGAGTTAATCGGGGATGATGTGGTCAGGAAGGCAATAGCCACCAGGTGTTCGTTTATGCCACAGCTGTCTATGCTGGCAGGTAAAAGCGGCAAGCAGCACACATTTCATCACCACTACTGCCAAGCTGAAGCCAACCAGCCACACAGCCCTCCTCCTAGTCCTCTGGAGCCTAGAAACGTATCCACCCCACTCTTTGTTATCTATACCCTGGTCTCATTTCTCCTGGCTTAGAGGAATGGCAGTAATAGACTTACTACCTCAGGTTTTTGGCTTGGCTGTGTCAGTATGAGGCTAGCTAGTGGAACTGAGAAATGGCACTACAGTCGCAGAAGCAGGGAATGATAAAGCTAATGTTCTGTGGGCCTTTAATGTGTGAGAAGCAGTGTGACGCCATACCTATGCTACTGCGGCTGCAGCGCAGGCTGCAGGCCCCCAGAGCTCTACACCACGCTGGCTCTGGAGTGGGGCTCAGTGCACTAGGTGAGCTCTCTACCAGTGAGAGGAAAGCCCCCGAGCATACAGCTATTCCACTGAAGCCGCAAGAGCCGAAGACTGGCACGGGACAGCAAAGAGTGAGTGTGAGCAGCAATGGGCTGATGAGAGGGCGACGGACGGCGAGGGCAGTAGTAGCGGTAGGAGCGCTCGGAGCAGTGCATGATGGGACGGAGCAGCAGTTGGTTGCTAAGGTTACTGACCCCTCGCTCAGCTGGATAAAACTACTGGTCTCCTCGTGGGGGTCGTCATCGGGGGCGATCTGGGACCAGCTTCCTGAACTGTCCTCACTGCTAGCACTCAGAGAGCGTTTGTTTTGCTCACCTACAGTGGGTACTGCAGCGGCCGCAGAGGGCACTGCGGTCCTGTCTCTCTCACAGCTGGGGAAAGCAAACAGCAGGGTCACCTACTGTATACACTCTTAGAAAAATGATTCATAAAGCGGTTCATAAAGTAAACCTTTAATGGTTCTAGTTAGCCATTTTGTTCTAAGAGTGTACATACGATGTGATAGGCTGGAAGACTGGGAGGAGCTCAACCCCTCTGATGTGATCTTTCCCCTCATTTATTGATTTGGTTCTATTCTTGTTCAGGGGATACAGATTGTACATTTATTGATTTGGTTCTATTCTTGTTCAGGGGATACAGATTGTACATTTATTGATTTGGTTCTATTCTTGTTCAGGGGATACAGATTGTACATTTATTGATTTGGTTCTATTCTTGTTCAGGGGATACAGATGGTACATTTATAGATTTGGTTCTATTCTTGTTCAGGGGATACAGATTGTACATTTATAGATTTGGTTCTATTCTTGTTCAGGGGATACAGATTGTACATTTATAGATTTGGTTCTATTCTTGTTCAGGGGATATTGATTGTACATTTATTGATTCTAGAATGTAGTTTTTTTTTAAAGTGTGCTATGTACTTTGACTATATACATTTTACATTTGTGTTGCGACCATGAAATCCTGTTCACCACATATTACATCCATATTACATCCATATTACATCCATATTACATCCATATTACATCCAACCCCCCACCACCACCAAGTTTTGGCATTTCTAAAATATGTGCCCCTTTTATAGAGGGTGGATAACCCATGTCCTTTAGTGTGTAAAGGATGTTTTGTATTTGTGCCTATCCAAATGAATCATGAATAAAAAATGAAATGAAAGGCTGCAGTGTTGGCTGGTTTTTTAATGAAACAGAGAAACTGATTTAAATCCTGATTAGATGATTGAAAGCTGCCAGATTCCCAGAGTGGGTTAAGGTGTTGTTTGTCAATGTCAATGAGCCTCACGTATTCACCAGGGAAAGACCCAGATGGAGATGAATTGTTCCATAATTGGAGTTTATTAACTGTTAAGTGAAAAACCAGCAAACCCTGCAATCAGTAAGCAGCTTAAATATAAATCTCTTCCAACTATTTTCCTTTTCATTTCATTTATTGCATGTGTCAATTCAATCTACAGGTAACTGCCAAAATAATGGAAACACTTGAGTAACTTAGGGATACAAAGTATATTGAAAGCAGGTGCTTCCACATAGGTTGGGTTCATGAGTTAAGCAATTAAGCAACACTTTTAGGAGATTCTGGAGCAAAACACCAAATTATGGAATTTCTCGTGGAAGAATAGTGTTGCATCCCCCCAATAGAGTTCCAGACACTTGTAGAATATATGCCAAGGTGCACTGAAGCTGTTCTGGCTTGTGATGGCCCAACACCCTATTGGTGTTTCCTTTATTTTGGCAGTTACCTGTATATGATACTATGTTTGTTTTGTCAATTACCTCCAAAGTATTTAAACCCCATTGTTTATTTTCCTTTCTAAACACTTCACTTTATATTTTATCTGCTCTATCTATTTGTGAGACCTTGTGTTGTCATCTACAGCATGTCAACGTGGCCTGCAAATGTTTGTCGCTTAGCTGATGAGCTCACAATGCGCAACTAATTCCTGGAACACCAATAAAGTGACCTGAAGTACTTTGGAAGTTTTCTGTAACCTCCTCCTTGTGGTGCCCACCTCCTCCAGTACAAGGCCTCCCTGCAGTGTGTATATTCACACTTCACTGCCCCCCTAAAGGCCACTCTCACGTTACCAAGAAGGTCTGTGTGAATCTTCTCACCTTACTGAGTCCCTGTTACACAATTTTCCTCTGAGTGAAATGTCAGACCCAAATTACAGGACAATATGATGCCACTGTTGTATGTAGCCTGTGTCTCTTATATACATACTATACTGTATGTGTGATTTCCACTTCCATCCATATGTATTTGGACAGGGAAGTAATTAAAAAAAAATGTGTCTCTATACTTTTTACAATTTGAGATCAAGTAAAATGTCACATTTTACGATGCCCTCTGTACTTATTGGGACAGTGAAGCATTTTTCCTTCTTTTGGCTCTATACTCCATACGTTTGGATTACAGACGCACAAATATCATACCCCCAAGACATTACCTCTTACCTCTCACCATTACATTTTTAGCATTTTTTTTGGGGGGGGGGGTATGATATTTGTGTGTCTATAACTTTCTCACTTATCATCATTCACAATTGATTAAGGATTATCTGTAATCATGGTAGGATCCACATTCATGTAGAAGTGTTTAGAAACATATTCTATCTTTATTTACAATGAAAGTGACTCCAAAATAACACAATAGATTATTTGCCATGAGTTTCTATTGGGAACAAAACAATCTGAAACACAACCCAACAAAAACAAACAGCAAATGACTCACAAGCTTGGTGTAGTCATTGCATGCTATGAATATGGGACCAAATACGTAACTTTTTACGACTTTAATACACATAAGTGGATTTGTCCTAACTTTGTCCAACACTTTTGCTCCTCTAAAATGGGGGGACTATGTATAGAAAGTGCTTTTAAACCGTTCACCCGATATGGATGAAAACATCATCAAATCAGAGCTGACAGGCTGCACTTTAACCTCGTAGTCATTGTTTTATTTCAAATAAATAGATAGGCTAGCCCAGGGGTGTCAAATTATTATTATCTTTTACGTGCAACTGCGAACCAAACTGGCCATTGTTTTATTTGAAAAAAATGATCATGTCCACTGATGTACATAGGATGATGTAAATAGAATTTGAACATTAAAACAAAAGAAGAGATAAGTCATATTTACCCAGCCTTTGCTTCCTTGCTTGCAGATGTGCATAATATGATGCAACCTTAATCAATAGTATTGAATAACTCCAAATAACAAAAAGCTATAAGTTGTTGTAACGTTTAAACTTAAAACATGTTTTTTTGATTTTTGCACAGCATGGATCATCGGTGTGGTTGAATGCATCATTGCTGTGTGGTGCACTCAAAATGTATTGTAGCAGTGTAGCCACTCTAGACTACTGCTCTAACGTTGTTGTAATATATGTTTATCCTTTGCATGGTGGTTTGTTGCAGGTTTAGTTATTTGGCGGTTAATTGTCAAGCTTTTAAAACCGAAGCCAGACAGCAACATATTAGTAGCCTAGCTAGGACTGTTGCACGTGGTCTGTTCACTTTCCCTCCGCTGCACGCTGTAAACGGGACACACGGAAGCAATTGAAGTTGAATTCACCAATGCGAGCACATCAGGTAGTAATTTCATGAAGTAGAGGGCCCGCGGGCCTTGTGTTTGACACGTGTGCGTTAGTTAGCCTGTTAGCCACATTATTACTGGCTTGTGATCATTGCCCTTGCTAGTTTGATTATATTGACATTGAAACTTAAACAGTGCATCCCAAATTGGTGGAGAAAGCAAACAATGTACCAGGCCAGCTGTGATTTACAACCTGATTTTTTTGGACTACCAAGAAATGTATTGATGTATTGATGAATTATATTCATCTGTTTCATATCTGCAAATTAGTTTAAACTCTGTCAGTTCCACTTTAAAATAGTAAAAGTTTAGTATTTGGTTCCATATCCGTTGCAAGCAATGACTAAATCAAGCTTGTAACTTGACTCATTGGACGCATTTACAGTTTGGTTTGTCTGTGTTTTGGGTTACAGCGCGTTTTGGGTTACAAAAGACAAAGGAACCTCTAATGCTAAGGAACCTCTAACAATTCAAGTACTGTATCTAAGAAGGTGAATAAGCAGGACCATCCGGTTATTCTCTTCAAATCATCATTGCCTACAATGCTTTCATCACCACTCTGGGATCACCGACACGGCTGATTAGCCGTCCTCAGGAGACCACTCTTCAAGAACTAGTGCAAGTAACTAAGGCAACTCAGAAGGACCTCTTGTGGACAATCAGAGACATACACCTGAGAACGAAGGAGAAGGCCCTCCAAAGGAGAAGGCCCAATCAACCCTCCTCAAAAGCGGAACTCTTTCCACAAAAGCCTGGGCCCAACAGAGATTGGGGCGGCAGATTGGGGCGGCAGGGTAGCCTAGTGGTTAGAGCGTTGGACTAGTAACCGGAAGGTTGCGAGTTCAAACCCCCGAGCTGACAAGGTACAAATCTGTCGTTCTGCCCCTGAACAGGCAGTTAACCCACTGTTCCCAGGCCGTCATTGAAAATAAGAATTTGTTCTTAACTGACTTGCCTGGTTAAATAAAGGTAAAATAAAAAAAATAAATAAAAAAGATACCCGACGAAGACCTTCAACGCGTAAATATACATACATTACTTCTTACCCAAAAGAGCGGCAGTTCAGGACAAGGTATTATGGTTATTGTGAGTGTAGTTCCCAAATGTATCCAAGTGTTGCTTCTCTTTCTCTCTCGCTTTCTCTCTCTCTTTAACTCTCCATCTTGTGTAACAAGTGTCATATTGTGTTAATCCGCTAGGGACTTGTTTTCATCGTATTAAGTTTATAATCAATAACCTATACCGTGTGTGTGTGTGTGTGTGTGTGTGTGTGTGTGTGTGTATCCTATATTATCATATAGTTTGTGCGGTATGGAATAATTAGTAAGATTTGGGTTTGTGAAGATTCACGAAGTCTGTGACATTCAGAATAAGACTGATATGAGGAAATGATTAATTAGTGACTGTTATGATATCTTTATATTCTTGAGTTAATTCAAGAGATGTTAACTCGTTAAACAACTTTTGGTGCCCCAAATTGGTGCCTCGAAATTCCTAATTAGTTCATTGTTGCATAATTAATTTATTAATTTATGAATAATTAATTTAATTTAATTTAATTATTCAATGAATAACAGTCATCACATTAATGCTAGTCACGTCACGACACGGATAATTCCAGGGTAACAGAATGATGCTGAGATTTTTCACTTTAAATGTATGCCAAACGAAAAACAATAATTGAAAAGTTAAACAAACAATAAAACTCTATGCACAACGACAACTTTTAACAATTTCCACAGACATTTTTACAAAAAACATTTACTTGAATAACAGTGCAGATGCAAAGTTTGGTAACAGAATGATGGCACAAACCATTTATTTTTGTTTGACAAACATTTTAATCTGAGCATCATTCTGTTAGCGTGGAATTGCCCTAATCCAAAACAAACTGCAAATGCATCCAACACGTCACAAGCTTGATGTAGTCATTGCCTGCATGGAATATGGGACCAAACATTTTTGTTTCACTATCCAAATACATATGGGGGAGTATATATATATATATATATATATATATATATATATATATATATATATATATATATATATATATATATATATATATATATGTGTGTGTGTGTGTGTGTGTGTGTGTGTGTGTGTGTGTGTGTGTTTGTATGAATGTTTATGAGAATCTGCGTTTTATCCTGACTAGAGGCATGTCTATGCCACCTTGAAGATTAAGGTTAGCTCGAGATAAAAGCTGTAGCCTCCAACACAGCAACATGACTCATAACCTGGCTATGGGTCTGTATAATCCAAGGGAATTCACAATTCAAGGTGTTTCGGAAAATGAAAAAATAATACCATGCAAGTGAACGTTGTTCCATCATGAGCTTTCTCTCACTTTGTCTGTCTTCTCTCGTCTTTCTTTAACTCTTTGTCCACTCTTTCTCTCTCTGTCTGTCTGTCTGTCTGTCTGTCTGTCTGTCTGTCTGTCTGTCTGTCTGTCTGTCTGTCTGTCTGTCTGTCTGTCTGTCTGTCTGTCTGTCTGTCTGTCTGTCTTCTCTCATCTTTCTTCAACTCTTTGTTCCCTCTCTCTTTCTGTCTGTCTGTCTGCGCTCATATTTCTTTAACTCTTTGCTCTCTCTCTCTCTCTCTCTCATCAAAAGCAGTTTGAGAGTCTGCAGCCTTTGATAGCCTTGTGATGCTCTCAACCCCAGTGATGATGCCCCTTTGCTGTGAAGAGCTGTGAGAGCCTGTTTGTGTGTTTGAGGGTGGGATTTACTCACAGGGGAAATGTGAACTGAGAGAGGACTTACCTGCTGCGCCTCACCGAGGCCCTCTCAGCGCGCCACTGGGCTGTCCCCTCAGGGGGCGTTGGGTCCCAGGGGTGACGTCCGGCTCTTTCCACCGGGTCCCCAGACTCAGGATCATCCCTTTGATCTGTCTCGATATGGATCACCGGTACAGGGACCTCCCTGGGTCCCCTTATGGGGGGCCCGGCTGCTGTACATGTGCTGTCTCCGCCCCCTCCTGGTTGCTCCTGACTGGCTCTGCTCCGAGTGCAGCCAGGGCGGGAATGTTTGAAGCCTCTCCTCCTCTCCCCCACGGGCATGTGTTGTTGTCGCCCCACCATGCCACCTCCTCCGGCCCAATCCCCTTCCTGCAGGACAGACTTCCCGGTTTCCACGATGTCTGCGGCCAGGCGGTTGGCATATTGCAGCACTTGGGTCTGGGACTCTGCATCCACAAGGTCAATGCTGTCCTCAGGGTCCGCAATGATCTTGTTCTTCCGCATCAGGGACTCAATGGAGCTGGACCAGGTCTCGTGGATCAGCATGTCAGTGATCTGGTCCGTCTGTCCCCTCTGGTACAGACAGGAGTCAGACTTGCACAGGCCCGTGGCAGACACCTGCACTGAGTTGGTGGGGTAGATATTAAGCGTGTCCCCATGCACATTGCGGACAAAGCCGTCAAAGGAGTTGGCCTTGATGGGTGAGTTGACGGTTAGCCTGGAGTCTGAGAAACGTCTGTCCGGCACGGATGACTGACGGATACAGAAGAGGGTTCTGGGAGATGGAGGCAATAGGCTGTTGCTCCACTCTTTAGTTCTGCCCATACTGTAGTCTTTGCTCTCCTTGTCCATGTCTTTGAGCATGAACCTGTAGAACTCCTCTGTGATGCTCTCCGTACTGGACTGCTTCGACAGACAGGAGGTGGTCCTCACATTGAGGTGGCCGTTCTTCTTGGTGGCCGCCTGCTGCACGGCTGCTGCCAGGATGCTGCTGGCGTTCTGCCCGGCGTAGTAGTCCAGGAGCAGGTCAAAACCTCGGCCCTCCATCTCCATCTGGTTCACCATGAAGCGGGAGAACTCGTCAGTGATGCTCTCGCAGCTGGACTGCTTGGAGATGGAGCCTCCCCTGCTCAGGTTCTGGCCCAGCCGGCTGCCGGGGCCTAGGGTGTTTGGGGTACCCGGAGGGCCTGCGTCCTCCTCTGGGATGCTTTCATAGCTGGCGGCCTTGCCCCGGCTCCACCGCTCACACTGCAGCCGGCTGCGGGTCTGCTGGCCGGGTTTGGAGGTGTCAACCACATTGAGCTCGGGGCAGTTCATGATGCGGGCGGTGACCTCGGAGGCAAAGAGCGCGAAGGGATCAAGAGTCTGGGGCATGTCATCCAGGTTGACCGTTTCATCCACCACGCGGTTGACCAGGCACTCCATCAACTCGGGCTGTTCCTCAGTCTTCCTCTTGATCTCACTGAGGCGTGGTGGCCGGTGCTTTTTGGATGCCACACCGCCATTCTGGCCCTCCTTTCTGCGGAGGGCCGTGCAACAGGAGGGCAGCAGGTAGCTCCCCTCGGGGTAGTAGCCCGCTGCACCCTTCAGGGCACAGAACCACGGCTGCTTCCCGCTGGAGTTCTCCAGGCAGATGGCGGCCAGCTCAGTGGCCATGGAGACCACGGTGGTGGCCAGATCATCAGCGAAGTAGTTGACGGGGGTAGTTCTGGAATCTGAGTCCATCTTTAGGCAGACCAAGGCCCCTGTGGAGGAGGAGTTAAAAGAGGACTGAGGGGTCAGAGAAGACTGTCTGCTGTCTGTACTGGCTATCCATCTTTTCTCTGTTCCCAGTGATGAAGAGACCTGGTGGGCTAAGCTCTCTGGAAAAGTTTCTCTGATGTTTCCTCTGGCCTGCTGGCCCTGGAGGTCATAGCAGTCCTTAATAGAGGACGAGACTTTAGTCGGAGCTTGTCTGCGCTGCTGCTGCTCTCTGATATGTGGCGAGCTGTGAGACTCATAAGGTTCACTCTCCCTCTCCTCCAGTCCATATTTCACCTCCTTCATCCCGGAGTAGACGGGTGTCTTATCTGCCCATTGGGTTTCACAATTATCGGGCTGGCTGGAGCCAACGAAGCACTGTAATTGGCTTAATGTTTCCTTGGTGGTGGCGGCCGCCTCGTAGTCCCTGAAGCCGACATCACCCTCTTGTCTGTCAAACGACCCTATATCACATTTGGAAATGTCACCGATCCGCTTTGAAGTGAGACAAAGGATGTCGAAGAGCACATTGCTCACGCTCTCCTGCAGAAAGCCCTGGATATCAGTGACGTCTTTTCCCGGGCCTTCCAGTTCTTTTTCCTTTCTCGCTTTCTCGAATGCGTGTTTGAAGAGGACGTCGGCCACTTCGCTGATGAAATTGTCCACCTCCGTCTCATCCATCTTGTCCAGACATGACTTATTGGGAGACGTGATGCCATCCACAATCCTGTTGTGGGTGGACTCCAGTAGATGGGCCACACTCTTGTAGTCCTGGGGCTGAGCCAGCACCCCTGCTGCCTCCTTGTGAAGAACTTCAGCAATGCTGGTGCGGAAGGCCTCGATGCTGGTCCCCTCGGCCACACTGCAGTGGAGGGTGATAGCTGTGGAGGTCTGCGCTGCAGATAGGAGCCCCACGGAGGCGGCCGAGTAGACCTCGGTGGTGGAGTCGTCTTCTGACTCGCAGACCACTTCCCCGACCTCTTCAGCTAGCTCCACCACAGCCACCGCCCCCGCCACCTGGGCCATCCCGCACATGGCTGAGGAGAAGGAGTAGTCAGTGCCCTCAGGGCCCCTCTGTCCCTCTCTCTCCATGTCCCCCTCTGTTGGCTCCATTGCCAGCTGCTCTGCTACCTGTGGGCTGGAGATGGTGCCGATGACACTGGCAGCGCATGCCAGGGCCCGCTGCAGGGGTTTGGTGGGGTGGCGTCCAGTGGTAGTGGTAGTAGGGAGGAGGTCATGGGTCTCTGGTCCGAGTTCCGTCGGTACCTGCCTGGCAGTACCACCATCACCACCAACACCATGCTCCAGAGCCGCGTGAGAGGCTTGAGTACCCAGCCACTCTGGCAGGCCCTCGCAGCTATCCGGGCTCTGCACTATGACGATCTTGGGGAGCTCGAAAGAGCAGGCGCGTGCCCGACAGGGCTCCTCTGCTCCTGTCCAGGCGAGGCCGGTGGGGGGGTGGCTGCCGGGGGACATGCTCACAGCGGCCTCAGGAGCGAAGGATGGTTCGTCCTGAGACAGGCTGATGAAGGCATCCTGCAGTACCGACTCGGCCAGGTTGGTGGCATAGTGGCCAGCCGACTCTTTGGTGTGATGACTGCTAGCTCTCGCCGGTGCCCTTCCTCCTCGTTTCTTGGTGGCTGGGGGGGCGCCGATGGTCACCTCGGACTCCTCTCTGTCCTGCCACTGATGCTGGCCCAGGTGTCCCCTCTGACACGCTGGTCTGTCGCTGTGTGCTACATCTGACAAGTCCTCTGCCACATCACTGCACTCTGGCTCTGAGTGGAGAAAGAGAGAGAGGCATGTCCAGACCTGTTAGAATGTACTTCCATCAAATTCCCAATGTGCCAGAGCAAGAGCGATGACAACCCAGCTCTGGTTTAACCAAGCTAGCAATAACACCTTTCACTTTCACTGAGCAGCATTTACCCACTCAAACATGACTATAGCTACCAACCAAACCCTAGCTGGTCCCAGTTATGTTTGTGCTGTCTTACCAATGACCATAAGAGTTGGCTACACAGGCTATAATACAACACAAACAGATCTGGGAACAGGCTAACTTACCCCCATGCAAAGTAAAAAAGAGCAACCTCCTATCCGAGGCTTGATCTGATAATGAATATTACTGGTACATTGACTCAAAGGAGACCCTTCACACAGTGTTGGTTCTACATTCATACAGGCAGGGATGGGAACAATACAGATACGAAATGCAATAAAGATCAATGTATCAAAATAAACAACAAAATACTGCTTTGTAATTTTAATTAAAATACTAAAATACAGTACATTTGCAAGTAGCCAGCCCGAAGAACAACAAAATTCTCGGTATCGGTTAGAAAAACATTTTAACTTGCAATGACTCTGATATCTTGTTGTTTAACTACCTTAGTAGAGCAAGTCACCCTAGATAAGCGTGTCTGCTAATGACCAAAATATAAATGTATATGTGAATGAACAAACCAAAATGAACTGCAAAGCATGCTGTTCATTGTTTCGGGGCGGAGCTCATTAGAATAACACTCAGCATGCTTTGCAATTGTTCCTTTTTACATATACATTTATATTTAGTTCATTTAGCAGATGCTTTTATCACACTATAGTGCTCTCAGACTTCTGATACCAATACAGAGTGAATCGGGGGCCACAAAATGTGAACCGTTATAAATTACAGTATTTTGAAAATACAAAATACATTGTAGTGTAATTCAGCCCAGTGTAATTCAAATGACAAAATACTCATAAGTAATTTAAATAAGTCTTCCAAATACATGTAACAGAAATCCTGCCCATCTCTGCTTACAGGAGATTCATATTATAGATAAGGGGAGACTTGTCACTGTGCAGAAAAGCACCGCCAAACTCAGGGCCATATACTGTATATTAATCTCAATCATGACAGGCATTGATCTATTCTACTGTATGTGCCCTCAGCAGCACGGCACACCATGCGAGGCACAAATGCTCTAAGGAGCTACACAGCCAGCCAGCCACAGAGAAGTGTTTTTACAGATGAAGACTGACAGGCACGAGAGAACAAGAGAACAACAGCTGAATGCCTGTCGTTCTCTTTTGAAACGAGACGAGGGACATCTTCAGTGGTAAGAATAGTATTCAAGGAGCATGTAGACTATTTGTGATTAGGAAAGTATTCAGACCCCTTGACTTTTTCCACATTTTGTTACGATACTTTGTCATTATGGGGTATTGTGTGTAGATTGGTGAGAATTATAATTTAAAAAAATCAATTTTAGAATAAGGCTGTAACGATAAAAAAATGTTGAAAAAGTCAAGGGGATCTGAACATTTCCGAACGCACCTATGCATTGACCTGTTTTGAGAGTAGGCTACTGAATAATGTATAACCTTACAAAAATGTCAGATTTTTCCTCCCAAAATGAGTGCTTCACATTAGTATATTTGTAAATAATAAATGGTGTATCCTATTTAGCAGACACACTTGTCAAAAGTGAACTAGAACAGTAACTGAGATTGAAATTTTCGTATTTGCTATCCTCATGCTCTTCAAACTTAGCCACATAGGACTACATTACCCTACTTTCATATTCACCACATACTTCAGTAAAATACAATGAACTCAAATATAGTACAAGGGTATTCAAAAGGATGAGAGAAAATCACCATTTCGTAAGCCGTCATCCTCGCTGTCATCCCCCAGGTGTTCTGAGGCAGTGAGGAAGTCCTCCTCTATGGATGAAAAAGAGCGGTTGGTGTCATCATCCAGCCTCTGCCCTGCCATCATCATCCCCTGGGACCCCTGCCTCTCCTGACCCCACTGTAGCCCGATTAGGAACTTGTTGATCTCATAGATGATGCTGGTGGGCCGCCGGCCCCCAGCACACTGGACCAGGCACACATCTGTACCCCTCTTGCCCTGGAGACAATACACACACACACACACAGGTACAAATACGCACACACAAATTTTTTAAATGTTTACATTTTATATTTTTATTATAACGCCAATTTCGTTATATCCAATTGGTAGTTACAATCCTTTCCCATCGCTGCAACTTCCGTACGGACTCGGAAGAGGCATAGGTTGAGAGCCGTGCGTCCTCCGAAACACAACCCAGCCAAGCCGCACTGCTTCTTGACACAACGCCCGCTTAACCCGGAAGCCAGCTGCACCAATGTGTCGGAGGAAACAGCGTACACCTGGCGACCGTGTCAGCATGCATTGCGCCTGGCCCGCCACAGGAGTCGCTAGTGCGCGATGGGACAGGAACATCCCTGCCGGCCAAACCCTCCCCTAACCCGGATGACGATGGGCCAATTGTGCGCCGCCCCCATGGGTCTCCCGGTAAAGAGTTCAATAATTGATGCGTTCTACCTTGTCTGCTCGTGTAATACTCAGAGCAGATCAGACAGTGGATGGATTTGGGATGGAGGGATCTCAACAAACCATTAATATAAAATGACATGAAGTGTGTGTGTGTGTGTGTGTGTGTGTGTGTGTGTGTGTGTGTGTGTGTGTGTGTGTGTGTGTGTGTGCGTGCGTGCGTGCGCTCACCTGTGTGTGGGTGGGGTACTGGTGACGGTGAGAGGGGTCCGGAGTCTCCAAACCGCCGAGCAGCAGGATTTCGTTCACCTTGGGCTGTCGCACACTCAGAGAGTCGACCAGCTTGGGAAGGTCTGGAGAGATTGAGGCCAGTTTCTAGAGGAGAGAGGGACGTCGCCCACAGTCACAATGACAGGCACACAGGCAGTCATCATCAGAACAAACCTGCTAATTACCTAAACAAATCAACCCCTCTCCCCCAGGCTAATTATCCTGAATCCATGGCAACAGAGCCAGTGTTTATGATAGTTAAGAAAGACTCTGGGGGAACGGGAGGAGGGGAAAGGAGAGGCGAGGATAGAGGATGAGAGAAGGAGCAGAGGGGTTAATGGGTAGGGGGAGGAAAGGGGAGGAGGGAGTAAAGGAGATGAGATGAGGAGGGAGGAGAGGGAAGAGAGGATATGAGAGGAAAGCATGGGTAGGGGGTAACAGAGAGATGACAAGAGAAGAGGGGACCCAGCACACCTTGACGCAGCTGTTGTCGTGACGATCCACCTTCTGCTGGTCCAGATTCACAAAGCAGATCTGCAATAAGAGGGAAAAAGCTTCAGAACAGAACAGTGGTACAAAAAAGACCTGAGAGGTTAGCATCAAATAGTCCAGAATACTGACTGTGATGTAGCCAACCTTACTCCCCATTCCAATGACCTGACTTTACCCAGATAAAAGCATGATTACTCGTCTGACAGAGGAAGCATTCATGCTGTGTTAGCCCTCACTGGCCATTACAAGCCTCTAGCAGGACGTGATTTTGGAGGTATGGCAACGCGCGAATAAGCAGGACACAACAGGGCTAATTGGCACCCAGTCAGTCAGTACCCAGGGAGCGAGCGACAGTCCCTACATACAGACTAATATAATTTTACTGAATTGGTCCCAAATTAAACCCTATTCCCTATATAGTGCATTACTTTTGACCAGACCCCTATTAGCCCTGGTCAAAAGAAGTGCACTACAAAGGGAATAAGGTGCAATTTGGAATTCAGAATAATTTCACTGATTGCTTTGCCATTGTTCATTCTGGGGTGGGTTTTCCAAAGCCTTCATAGTTGCATAGGTATGTTATTTCACTTGCTGACCCGGACTATAGAACAGCAAAGTGCTACGTTTGTTCACGCATAGAAGATTGGCCGCCCCGTCAATCTCTTCGATGTTCATAAGTGTGACCCTGTCGTGCCAGTGCGGCTGGGTTGTGTAGAGAAAGTATGTAAAAGTACAGCTACAAATGCTTTGGGGAAGTTTTAATCAATAATTGAGTTAATTAGAAAAGGGGAGTGAGGCATAGCCCTTGGTTGGTCACTTACCAATAAACACAGATAGTGCCCCCCCCCCCCCCCCCCCCCCCCTGCCAGCTGTAACACACTATATAACCAGTTCCTATCTATCCAGTTCTCTCTATCTGTTCAAAGCCAGATGAACTTACAGTGGCAAAGAAAGAGCATGTGGACCCTTTGGAATTACCTGAACTTCTGCATAAATTGGTCATAAAATATGATCTGATCTTCATCTAAGTCACAACAATAGACAAACACAGTCTACTTAAGCTAATAACACACAAAGTATTGTATTTTTATTGTCTATATCGAATACATGATTTAAACATTCACAATATAGGTTGGGAAAAGTATGTGAACTCCTAGGCTAATGACTTCTCCAAAAGCTAATTGGAGTCAGGGGTCAGCTAACCTGGAGTACAATCATTGAGACGAGATGTTGGTTAGAGCTGCCCTGCCCTATAAAAACACTCACAAAATTTGAGTTTGCTATTCACAAGAAGCATTGCCTGATGCGAACCATGCCTCGAACAAAACAGATCTTGGAAGACCCAAGATTAAGAGTTGTTGACTTGCATAAATTCTGGAAAGGGTTATACAAGTATCTCTAAAAGCCTTGATGTTCATCAGTCCACGGTAAGACAAATTGTCTATAAATGGAGGAAGTTCAGCACTGTTGCTACTCTCCCTAGGAGTTGCCGTACTGCAAGAGAACAGCGCAGAACGCTCAATGAGGTTAAGAATCTTAGAGTGTCAGCTAAAGACATAAAGAAATCTCTGGAACATGCTAACATCTCTGTTGACGAGCCTACAACACTAAACAAGAATTGTGTTCATGGGAGGACAATACGGAAGAAGCCACTGCTGTCCAAAAAAAAACATTGCTGCACATCTGAACTTCGCAAAAGAGCATCTGGATGTTCCACAGCGCTACTGGCAAAATATTCTGTAGACAGTTGAAACTAAAGTTGAGATGTTTGGAAGGAACACACAACACTATGTATGGAGAAATAAAAGGCACAGCACACCAACATCAAAACCTCATCCCAACTGTAAAGTCTGGTGAAGGGAGCATCATGGTTTGGAGCTGCTTTGCTGCCTCAAAGCCTCGACAGCTTGCTATCATCAACGGAAAAATCAATTCCCAAGTTGATCAAAACACAGGCACACACAACTACAGAAAACGTTTGGTTGAGGTTATAAAAAGTAGGATCAACCAGTTATTAAAACCAAGGCTTCACATACTTTTCCCACCCTGCACTGTGAATGTTTACACGGTGTGTTCAATAAAGACATACAAACGTATAATTGTTTGCGTTATTAGTTTAAGCAGACTGTGTTTGTCTATTGTTGTGACAGATGAAAATCAGAACAAATGTTATGACCAATTCATGCAGAAATCCAGGTAATTCCAAAGGGTTCACATACTTTTTCTTGCCACTGTACATACCAGGTCCATCTCTCCAAACCCAATATTTTGCCCCCACGCTTCAGCCAGAGATCATATTATATATATTTTCTAGAGAGGAGAAATAAACAATTTCCTGTATTAATCAACATACCAATCATTGTAAATCCCAGCGGTTGATATAACCTCCTTGATCATCGTACATACCCTCTCTGATGTACGTCATGCTGAAAGCCCTCAAAGCTCAAAGAGCTTAGCTACCCACAATTCATATGGTTTCTGTAAGAGCTATTCTTTATGATTAACTTCCCTATGTGACTCATTTAAGTAAAAGAACAAACGCTTGTGGGGTCCATCTTGTAGGCCTCTTATCTCTCCTCAGAAATGTCAATTAGGCTAATATGACTGTCTGGTTTGCCTGTGGGCTATATTCAGCATCTTATTCCCCTGCTCCCCACCATGTTTTTTCCCCTTCCTCTTTTCTTTTCCGTGGCACTCGTGTCCATGTTCCATGTTAATGGGTCTTCTCGGGGGGAAGAGGGCATGTACGCTTCGGACTAACATCAAAAGAGAAGCAGAAGGAGAAATACAAACAGAGGTAAATTATGCAGCGACTGGAACTGGATCGAATGGCCCAATCAGCTTAGAGATAAAACTGTTCTGTCTGCCAATCAGGCTGAATCTGTAGTTTGTTACTCTGTGACATCATGGATGTTAGTCTCTGTAATGAGTGGATTAGATTTTTTTTTATTTCCCTCTTTTACAAATGAATCTCGCACTTTACCCATGTTTTCTACATAATTTCTGCCTATTTCATGGATCTTTTATAAAAAGTAGCCTATAGGATGAATCAGTGAGCTAACCACCCCAAAGCTGAAAAGGGGACAGAATTAAACAGGAAACAAAACGGCGGGAGCAGCTTGAAAATTGGAGTGGCGCTCTTTATCAGGAGAGTCAAAATGTCCACCGGAGTGAAACAACACCAACCCCTGTTTACATTATTACATACATATCACATTCAGCCTTTTCCCTACTTTTTTTTCAAGAAAGCCCACTCTGGTAGTGGTGTAACCTATTAAGCTGTCTTATTATAAAGGCGGTTCTATCAAGCCCGTGCGAGCTGAGGTGCTGTGAAGGTTAACACATTATTTGGGCTTATTGTGTCTTCCACGCCGGTCAAAGCAATTGCAGAGAAAAGTAAGGAGATGACTGTTGAAGAATGAGAAAGAGCGAGGGAGAAACAGTAAAAAAAAAAAAAGGAGATATAGTGCAATTCCAAGGACAAAATCATTTAGCCATCACCATTAGGTGGGGGTGGCAATAGTCTCCAAAAATTAGCTGTTTGTGCAAGGTAGAGAACACTATTATCTTTATTACGATATTTTGTTGTATCACTAAATGACATGTTTTATATTTAAAATCATTACTGCCATGGTATTTTAATGGTTTCATGAGAATGGCCTTCCATGCAGAGTTGCAAAGAAAAAGCCATATCTCAGACTGGCCAATAAAAAGAAAAGATTGGAAGAATGGCAAAAGAACATAGACACTGGACAGAGGAACTCTGCCTAGAAGACCAGCATCCCGGAGTCGCCTCTTCACCGTTGACGTTGAGACTGGTGTTTTGCGGGTACTATTTAATGAAGCTGCCAGTTGAGGACTTGTGAGGCGTCTATTTCTCAAACTAGACACTCTAATGTACTTGTCCTCTTGCTCAGTTGTGCACCGGGGCCTCCCACTCCTCTTTCTATTCTGGTTAGAGCCAGTTTGCGCTGTTCTGTGAAGGGAGTAGTACACAGCATTGTACGGATCTTCAGTTTCTTGGCAATTTCTCGAATGGATTAGCCTTAATTTCTCAGAACAAGAATAGACTGATGAGATTCAGAAGAAAGTTATTTGTTTCTAGCCATTTTGTGCCTGTAATCAAACGTACAAGTGCTGATGCTCCAGATACTCAACTATTCTAAAGAAGGTCAGTTTTATTGCTTCTTTAATCAGAACAACAGTTTTCAGCTGTGCTAACATAATTGCAAAATGGTTTTCTAATGATCAATTAGCCTTTTAAAATTATAAACTTGGATTAGCTAACACAATGTGCCATTGGAACACAGGAGTAATGGTTGCCTATGTAGATATTCCATTACAAATCAGCCGTTTCCAGCTACAATAGTAATTTACAACATTATCAATGTCTACACTGTATTTCTGATCAATTTGATGTTATTATAATGCACAAGAAAAATGTGATTTTCTTTCAAAAACAAGGTAATTTCTAAGTGACCCTAAACTTTTGAACACTAGTGTATATACTGTATATTCCACATGATAAATATCCACACATCAATAACAGTCGATAAATGTGCTTCTCATAATAAAAGGGTGATAATCAATGTCTGGACATACATAATCCGACAAGACTTTAGCTTATGTGACAGAGGACATAGGACAATCGTCACAGTGCCTAATGACCATGGTGCTATGGCAGCAGTGATGTCACTGTTTTTAACGGCGTGCCATAGCTCTGAAAAGAATGGGTCAGATGTGTTGTTGTTCCTTGGGCAGGTCAGATGTGCGTGCGTGCATGCCTGTGTGTGTGTCTAAATGACAGAGTGAGTGAGTGATTGTGTGGAGGTGTGACAGAAGCACAAAGTCAGATGGTGTTTGTGTGTGTGTGTGTGTGTGTGTGTGTGTGTGTGTGTGTGTGTGTGTGTGTGTGTGTGTGTGTGTGTGTGTGTGTGTGTGTGTGTGTGTGTGTGTGTGTGTGTGTGTGTGTGTGTGTGTGTGTGTGGTTAGAGCCCTGGACTGGTTACAGGACTGGTTACACAAATACAGTCAGGACAGGAACACACACAAACACGCACACACACACACGCACAAATGTAGAAACACGCTCTCACTTATTTTCCATAAAGATTACTAACGTTCACAGACTACAGTGCAATATATTGCAATACACACACACGACACAGACACACACAACACAGACACACACAACACAAATACACACGCTCGATCACACAAGCACAGGAGCAGAAACTCCTTAAAACGGTCTCACTAATTTTCAATAAAGATTACAAATATTCACAGGGTATGTAGTACAATAGGCTGCTACGCACACCCGTGTGCACACAAGCACACATGCACACAGTCCTCCACCCACTTCTAAGCTCTCTTCCTCTTCACTCAACAACAAATCCTCTCCCCCTCACTCAATCTCTCCCACCTTCAAACCCTTCTTCTCAACTCTAACCTTTGTCTCTCTCTTTCTCTCTATGTCCCATTGCTCTTAACTCAGCACACTCAGTCATTCTTCCTGTGTCCTCTGTGTGTTCCCCTGTGTTTGTTATGTAAGGCCGCCACAGTCAGGCCATGTTGTGATTGTGAGCCACTTGGATGCTCTGTCTCTGGCTGTGTCTCATATGGCACTCTGTTCTCTAAATAATGCACTACAGTAGTGCACTAAATAGGGAATTCGGTGCCATTTGGAACACAACCTTGGTACCCTTCTGTGGCTCCTGACCCCTGACCTCCAAGCAATAGCACCAGCCAAGATACATTACAGGCACTTCCATTATTCATATGCACTGTCGGTATGCTGGTCTTGGTTGTGGTAATCTCTCGTGGACAGATTGTGCGTAAACCGAAGAAACTCAATTAGCTGACCAAATTACACAAGATTTTAGTTCTGGAATATTAGAGTTGTAGAGCTCATTGAATATTCACAGCACTAATGTGTATAGAGTCTACACCTGTTCAGCTCTCCATTCAGCCTCCAACTCTGGAATAATATTACATAATATAACTAACTGGTAACGATGTCCCATTTCCAGTCATACCCAATCCTAGACCCAGGCACACAAGCAGGCAGACAGGCAGGCACACAAGCAGGCAGACAGGCAGACACACAAGCAGGCAGACAGGCAGACACACAAGCAGGCAGACAGGCAGGCACACAAGCAGGCAGACAGGCAGGCACACAAGCAGGCAGACAGGCAGGCACACAAGCAGGCAGACAGGCAGGCACACAAGCAGGCAGACAGGCAGACACACAATTGCTGTGGGACCAAGCAGGCAATTAGAGCAGTGAGGAATGATATGAATTGGGAATATCTTATCTCATCACTGTAACTAACTCTGTCCTAGCCATCAGCCGTGAGATACAGCTTAAATTGTCATTTTCAGCTCCCCATATCTCATTGAATAGAATTCAATTATCTACATAGCTGCAGCAGTGTGTGTGTGTGTGTGTGTGTGGGTGTGGGTGTGGCAGTGTTAGTGTGGCAGTGTCCAGAGAGAGAGAGTGAAACTGGGAATAGTTTTGGTGTTTGGTGACAGATTATTAGTGCATGCAACATTTGGTTCTGGGGTCTGAGATGAACAATGATATAGATCTCATCTCTACAAAAATGTAAAATAGGATTGGAAACATATCTCCGTAACTTCACTGTAACTAGCAGAGCAGAACTAACAGTGTAGAAGACTTCGGTTCCAAATTGCTTACCCTCTGTCAATGTGTTCAGATGAAATTCACTGTGACTATCGCAACTCGGTAACATCTCACTGTGAGCTCAGGCCCTGCCTTAAAACATGAGAGAGTGATCAAAAGTGACAAGACCTAGATTTGGTAAGGAGTGAAAAGAGAGCTTACAAGATTTTTATCTTTGCACTTTGAGCTCCTGAGTGCATAGTCCCTTCTACTTCCTGAGCCTTCCACACACACATTCAGGAATAGACGTCACTGTAATTGTCACATAATCAACCAGTTCGTGTGTGGCCATATTGTCTCCATCATATGAAATGAGTGGATAATAAAGATATCACACTTTGTGAAACAACCAGGATGACATATCAATGTCAAGACAATTTCCCTTCAGGGACAATAAACTTGAACCTGTCGTAAACACGACCTCCGAGCTTAATTTGAATACCTCTGCTGCCGCTGTGTGTGTAATCAATGACAATCACATTGTAACAATCACACTGATTAAAGTGACCATGTTAGAGGATTCCATAAATGATCCAAATGAACACACTAATAAACCAACCTTTCCCCCGCTCCCCAACCAAAACCAGAAATACCATATCCAGCCAAATGTATTAAATCTGCATTCCACACACTCACTAACACAGACCCTGTTCACTCCTGGCTCAGAGTCTGTAATTAACTAAGCTGATATGGCCACAGGCCTATTACTGTGATAATACTGGTTAACAGAAGAGGGTGCACACACACACACACACACACACACACACACACCTAACCCCTGCTCCTCATCCAGTCTGGACACATTGTGTAAAAACGGCACTGTATCATTTGCACACACAATGGGAAGATGAAAACGCTTTTTAATTGACTCAGAGCTCAGAATGAGACTGAGGGAAAGGACAGACACACACGGAGTGATACCTTTGTTTTCTAGTAAGAACACCAAGGCTTACCAGTCGAGTACCCAAGGGAGAATTCCTGTTCTACAAAGTTCTATAAATTGTCATAGATTTGGTGGTCATATAGTTATAAATCAAATAGGCACACACTGCTCACCGTGTTATATCTCCCCTCAGCGTCATCCTCCAGAAGGCCCAGCCTGCACAGAGCCTTCTCATTCCTCAGCCAGTACTCTGATGAGTCCAGCACACTGCTACTGCACAGCACCTGGAAGACACAGATAACTCACACTCTTACACACAGACACATGACTGAACTCCTTCTCAGAATGTATAACATACAAATACACGCACGCACGCACACACACACACACACACACACACACACACACACACACACACACACACACACACACAAACACACACACACGAGACCCCATTCACCTTCAGCTGACAACCTTAGTATTT
The DNA here is from genome assembly GCF_013265735.2 of Oncorhynchus mykiss. NCBI lineage: Eukaryota > Metazoa > Chordata > Actinopteri > Salmoniformes > Salmonidae > Oncorhynchus > Oncorhynchus mykiss. The sequence continues at coordinate 14,316,897 of NC_048591.1, read as the reverse complement.
ACCCTCTGGCTATAAAGATCTCTACAGGCCCTTTGTTCAGGAGGTGCTCTGTGGGACCTTCCTCTGTAAGAGGGATCAATAGCCTGTCAGTTAGCCTATTTACTCTCCACATATTTACTGTGTTTTTACTCTTCCCCCGCGAGCTGTTTCAAAGGACGCTATGCGTTAAGTGTCAAGTCCTGTTGACCTGCGACTTTCAATGACACTCAAGAGTCAAGAGTACCTTGTCAGAGGGACACGTACAGTGCATTCGGAAAGTATTCAGACCCCTTGATTTTTTTCAACATTTTGTTACGTTACACCCGTATTCTAAAATAGATTTGTTTTAAATCCCTCATCAATCTACACACAATACCCCATAATGACAAAACATTTAGCATATATATTAAAAATAAAAAACAGAAATACCTTATTTACATAAGTATTCAGACCCTTTGCAATGAAACTTGAAATTGAGCTTAGGTGCATCCTGTTTCCATTGATCATCCTTGAGGTGTTTCTACAACTTGATTGGAGTCTACAATTGATTGCACACAATTTGGAAAGTCACACACCTGTCTATAGAAGGTCCCACAGTTGACAGCGCAAGTCAGAGCAAAAACCAAGCCATGAGGTTGAAGGGAATTATATAATAAGGGAAAGGGAATAGCTAGTCAGTTGCACAACTGAATGTATTCAACCCAAATGTGTCTTCTACATTTAACCCAACCTCCCTGAAAGCAGGGAGGAAAGCAAATCCAGGAAAAGAAACGCTAGTGGGTGTGGCGTTTGGCCAGAGCGATGTGGATGGGTAGTCAGGTTACAAAACAATAGAGATCATAATCATTTCCATAGTGTATTTTTAGGCTCATGCCATCATGCCCCCTGTGCCCCTGTCCTGCACTATCTCCCTCTGGTGTTGTCCATCTGCTCTGGGCCATCGCCAGGTAGAGATGACTCACACTCACACATGGTCATGACATCACAATTTGGCAGAGCTTGGAGTGAGGGCAGGGTTGTGTTCATTAGGCACAAAATGGGAGATAACCGCCCAAAACAGAAATGTGCTATTTGAACTTGTCCAATAATTGCCCTTTTCTTCCGTTACAAAATGTTTTGCGTCGATGTGCACCAATGAACATAACCCAGCTTCATACAGGAGCTTGAGCAGGAGCTTGATCTCAGTAAATGTTCACCAGTTAAAATAATATTATTCTCCCACATGTATTTTATTAAGGCAATATTTAGACTGCTAGGTCTTTGTCAAGTCAGGGGACCTGACCTAGAGTTAGGGTTGATATCTTGTCTTGATAAATACACACTTGGAAGCCATACAGTTTTGTGTCATTGTGTGGACACTCCTATTACCAATACTACATGTAAGACAGTGGAGGCTGCTGAGTGGTGAATGGCTCAATATAACGGCTGGAAAGGAACCAATGGAATGGCATCAAACCCTGTGTTCGATGTATTTGATGCCATTCCGCTCCAGCCATTACCAACCTCCTGTGATGTAATATTGTTTTTGTATGTTAGCGGCAAAGCGACGAGGCTCAGTGGAAGTCATTTAACGTGACAACCCGTCTACTAATGAAGTGACTGAACAAGCAGCTATATTGACTGACAATGCTCCTTATTCAAGAGGAAGGAGGGGGAGCAGAACAGAAGAAGTTGAAACTCAATGTAATCTCCCCGAGACCAGTGTTTTTTGCCATTTCTCTCATTGTCTACTTGGCACAGTGAGATGATGAATCCAACTAGATGACCTGAAACACCTGGTCCTCCATCATTACTCTCTGTTGCAATGGCACAAACTCTCCCTCACCAGGGAGAGGGACACACACACACACACACATTAATATTTACCGGACATACTGTACACACACATCGTCCCCCTGTATTTACCTTCTTGCAGGCGGTGATGGGGGATCCCAGGGTGCTGTCTGTGTTGACTCCCTCGGCGGCTGCCGACTCAGAGCTCTCGAACATGGCTGATGACTGGAAGTTACTGCAGGAGGAGAACAAAGTGTGTCTGTGTCAGGGCCTACTGTACACAACCCCAGGGCAAGGCCTCTGTTTGGGCTTCAGAGAGCCTATTAGCCCATTGGTGAACAACTTCGCCTGGGGACATGATCCCTGGCATCCCTGGCATGCCCACTGCTGTACAGGACCAGCCATTAGAGAATTGCATGAGAGGAACACAAAAACTGTGAACCTTTACTAAAAACAAAGGTAAACTCAGCCATCACATTTGTCTTGAGGTGCTTGAGACAATGTATGTTGATCATTGGTATGTTTACAACCAATATAGGATTGAAAGGAGGAAATAAATTATTTTCCTCATTAAATCATTTTATCTGTGATTTGTAAGTTTAAAAGCGCCAGATTTTTTTATCAGAAGTTTGTATTAATTTGGATAAAACTGGCACATAAAAAGGAGGGAGGTATATGAAGACCAGAGAGACAGCTGGCTCTGTGATCATCACATTCATGGTAAATTAAAAGTATTTCATTTTGGAACTGGTTTAATTTAGGGATTCAAATCAAATCAAATTTTATTTGTCACATGCGCCGAATACAACAGGTGTTGACCTTACAGTGAAATGTTTACTTACAAGTCCTTAACCAACAAAAAATATAGAAATATCAAATAATTAAGGAACAACAAGAAAATAACAGTAGCAATGCTATATACAGGGGTTTCCGGTACAGAGTCAATGTGCGGGGGCAGCGGTCATATGTACATGTAGGTAGAGGTAAAGGGACTATGCATGGATAATAAATAGAGAGTAGCAGCGTATAAATGGGTGGTGGGGACAATGTAAATAGTCTTAGTAGCCTTTTGATCAACAGTTCAATATGGCTTGGGGGTAGAAGCTGTTAAGAAGTCTTTTTGACCTAAACTTGGCGCTCCGTTATTGCTTGCCGTGCGGTAGCAGAGAGAACAGTCTATGACTAGAGTACCTGGAGTCCTTGGTATTTTTTTGGGCCTTCTTCTGAGACCTGGGTGGCAAGAAGGTCCTGGGTGGGTCCTGGATGGCAGGAAGCTTTGCCCCAGTGATATACTGGGCCGTATGCACTACCCTCTGCATTGCCTTGCTTTCAGAGGCCGAGCAGTTTCCATACCAGGCGGTGATGCAACCAGGATGTTCTCGATGGTGCAGCTATAGAACTTTTTGAGGATCTGAGGACCCATGACAAATCTTTTCAGTCTCCTGAGGCGGAATAGGCGTTGTCGTGCCCTCTCTACGACTGTCTTGGTGTGTTTGGACCATGATAGTTTGTTGGTGATGTGGACACCAAGGAACTTGAAGCTCTCAACCTGCTCCACTACAGCCCCACTGATGAGAATGGGGGCGTGCCCGGTCCTCCTTTTTCTGTAATCAACAATCAATCTCCTTTGTTTTGATCACGTTGAGGGAGAGGTTGTTATCCTGCCACCACACTGACAAGTCTCTGACCTCCTCCCTATAGGCAGTCTCATCAATGTCAGTGATCAGGCCTACCACTTTTGTGTCGTCAGCAAACTTAATGATGGTGTTGGAGTCATGCTTGGCCACGCAGTCATGGGTGAAAAGGGAGTACAGGAGGGGACTGAGCACACACCCCTGAAGGGCCCCAGAGTTGAGGATCAGTGTGGCAGTTGTGTTGTTGCCTACCCTTACCACCTGGGGGTCTCCCGTCAGGCAGTCCAGGATACAGTTGCAGAGGGAGGTGTTTAGTCCCTGGGTCCTTAGCTTAGTGATAGCTTTGAGGGTACTGTGTTGAACGCCGAGCTGTAGTCAATGAATAGCATTCTCATGTAGGTGTTCCTTTTGTCCAGGTGGGAAAGGGAAGTGTGGAGGGCAATAGATATTGGATCATCTGGGGATCTGTTGCGGCGGTATGCAAATTGGAGTGGGTCTATGGTTTTTATGGGCTTTCCTCTGACCACGCCAACTTTTTGAGGATCTGGGGACCCATGCCAAATCTTTTCAGTCTTCTGAGGGGGAAAAGGTTTTGTCGTGCCCTCTTCTCGACTATCTTGGTGTGTTTGGACCATGATAGATTGTTGGTGATGTGGACACCAAGGAACTTTAAACTCTCGACTCGCTCCACTACAGCCCCATTGATGTTAATGGGGACCTGTTCGGCCCACCTTTTACTGTAGACCACGATCAGCTCTTTTTTGTTGCTCACATTGAGGGAGAGGTTGTTGTCCTGGCACCACACTGCCAGTTATCTGACCTCCTTCCTATAGGCTGTCTCATCGTTGTCGGTGATCAGATCACTGTTGTGTCGTCAGTGATGGTGTTGGAGTCATGCTTGGCCACGCAGTCGTGGTGAACAGAGAGTACAGGAGCGGACTAAGAGGGGGGACTACACACCGATGAGGGGTCCCACAGTTGAGGATCAGTGTGGTAAACGTGTTGTTGCCTACCCTTACCACCTGGGGGTGGCCCGTCAGGAAGTCCAGGATACAGTTGCAGAGGGAGGTGTTTAGTCCCTGGGTCCTTAGCTTAGTGATAGCTTAGTGATAGGGTACTATGGTGTTGAACGCTGAGCTGAAGTCAATGAATAGCATTCTCACATAAGAGTTCCTTTTGTCCAGGTGGGAAAGGGAAGTGTGGAGGGCAATAGATTTTGCATCATCTGTGGATCTGTTGCGGCGGTATGCAAATTGGAGTGGGTCTAGGGTTTATGGGATAATGGTGTTGATGTGAGCCATGACCAGCCTTTCAAAGCACTTCATGGCTACAGACTTGAGTGCTACGGGGCGATAATCATTTAGGCAGGTTACCTTCGCTTCCTTGGGCACAGGAACTATGGTGGTCTGCTTGAAACATAGTTATTACAGACTCAGTCAGGGAGAGGTTGAAAATGTCAGTAAAGACACCTGCCAGTTGGCCCTCGCATGCTTTGAGTACACGTCCTGGTAATCCATCTGGCCCCGTGGCTTTGTAAATGTTGACCTGTGTAAAGGTCTTGCTCATATCGGCTACCAATGCGTTATCACACAGTCATCCAGAACAGCTGGTGATCTCGTGCATGCTTCAGTGTTGCTTGCCTCGAAGCGAGCCTAAAAGGCATTTTGCTCGTCTGGTAGGCTCGCGTCACTGGGCAGCTTGCGTTTGGATTTCCCTTCGTAGTCCATAATAGTTTTCAAGCCCTGCCACATCTAACGAGCATCAGAGCCAGTGTAGTAGGATTCGATCTTAATCCTGTATTTAGGCAGGTTACTTTGGTGTTCTTTGGCACAGTGTCTATGGTGGTCTGCTTGAAACATTTTGGTATTACAGACTCGGTCAGGGACAGATTGAAAATGTCAGTGAAGACACTGACATTTGGTCAGCGCATGATTGGAGTACAAGTCCTGGTAATCCGTCTGGCCCTGTGCCAAGTTATTTAGGTCGTCTGGTAGCCATGTGTCACTGGGCAGCTCGCGGCTGTGCTTCCCTTTGTAGTCCGTAATAGTTTGCAAACCCTGCCACATCCGATGAGCATTGGAGCCGGTGTAGTACGATTCAATCTTAGTTCTGTATTGATGCTTTGCCTGTTTGATGGTTCATCTGAGGGCATTTTTTAATAAGAGTCCGGGTTAGAGTCCCGCTCCTTGAAAGCGGCAGCTCTACCCTTTAGCTCAGTGCAGATGTTGCCTGTAATCTATGGCTTCTGGTTTTGGGTACGTACGTATGGTCACTGTGGGTACGACGTCATCGATGACGTTTTTGATGGAGCCAGTGACTGATGTGGTGTACTCCTCAATGACATTGGAAGAATCCCGGAATATAGTCCAGTCTGTGCTAACACAACAGTCCTGTAGCTTAGCATCTGCGTCCTCTGACCACTTCCTTATTGAGCGAGTCACTGGTACTTCCTGCTTTAGTTTTCGCTTGTAAGCAGGATAGAGTTATGGTCAGATTTGCCAAATGGAGGGCGAGGGAGAAGTTTGTACGCGTCTCTGTGTGTGGAGTAAATGTGGTCTAGAGTTTTTTTCTCCTCTGGTTGCACATTTAACATGCTGGTAGAAATGAGGTAAAATGGATTTAAGTTTCCCTCCATTAAAGTCCCCGGTCACTAGGAGCACCGCCTCCGGATGAAGATTTTCCTATTTGCTTATGGCCCTATACAGCTCGTTGTGTGCCAGCATTGGTTTGTGGTGGTAGACAGCTATGAAAAATATAGATGAAAACTCTCTTGGTAAATAGTGTGGTCTACAGATTATCATGAGATACTCTACTTCAGGTGAGCAAAACCTTGAGACTTCCTTAACATTAGATTATTTGGATCAGCTGTTATTTACAAATAGACACAGACTGCCACCCCTTGTCTTACCAGAGGCAGCTGTTCTATCTTGCTGATGGACTGAAAAACCCACCAGCTGTATGTTATCCATGTCGTAGTTCAGCCACGACTCGGTGAAACATAAGATATTACAGTTTTTAATGTCCCGTTGGTTGGATATCCTTGATCAGAGGTAATCCATTTTGTTATCCAATGATTGCACGTTGGCTAAATGGACTGATGGTAGAGGGGGTTTACTCACTCGCCTATGAATTCTCAGAAGGCAACCCGACCACCGCCCCCTTTTTCTCCGTCTTTTCTTCGCGCAAATGATGGGGATTTGGGCCCATTCCCGAGAAAGTAGTATATCCTTCGCGTCTGACTCGTTAAAGAAATTAGCCTACTTATAGCAGTATCAATCAGAATTTATGTGTGCCTACATTGTATTTTTCCCAAGGTAGGTAAGTCCCCTCTTTTGAGGGGAAGTTTGCTGCACAGCAAATAATAAAGTCATTACAGCAGAGTTACTATTATTTGACTCGAAAAGAGCAGCTTTAACTATTTTGGGAATTAAGTGACTGATTGTGACCACTAGAGTCGAGGTAAAACACAGAGTTAATTCGAATATAGTGTTTATAAATATTGCGAGAGTCAATGAGATCCTGCTCACAGATTAGCAGTTAAATTTAGATTTTGCCACCATTTATATTTTCTTCCTCATGCTGACACTGACAGAATGTCTTTGCATTCAGGTAAGTAATATTGTTTTAAATTCAAAAGTGGCCTATGTCAACCATTTAGCGTATCCTTCTTATCATGTATCATTAGCTAGTTCCAGATATTAAGCCAAATATGAATTATTACCTAGCAGTCGATCGGTATAGTATAGCCAGTTTTTTTTAACCAAGCTAGGCTTGGCGCCATTCTAAAAGCGTAGCTACTGTTAGCTAACTATCTAGCTAATGATTTTAGCTCAGTTTGACAGAATGGACATACAGTACAAAAGGTAGGTACTTGAAGCGGCTATTTTTTTGTATTACCACAGTTGAATAAACCAATAAACTTGTGTTAATTCGACACCAAATGTTTTGTAATGTTACCGTGGCAATTAGCTAACATTAGCTAACAGTTGGCTAACACTAACAGGGTAACTTATCTACAGCAGTTAGCTAACGTTACCTAGCTAGCTAGCTAATAGCTAATGTTAACGCTTCGAAGTCACCGACTGCGTCATTGCATCAATGCTGCATAGCATTCTGCGCAGCTACGCAACTATACTGACTGAATTCAGGTATTTAAAAAAAATGCTGCTTGGAGACAAGTGTCCACGATAGTTGGATTGCCAGGTCAGTTTAGTAGTGAGCTTGTGCTAGATGTGGCTACTTAGCTAGCTAGCTAACCTAACTAGCTAGCTTGCTAACCTAGCCAATGGGTATGTGTGTGTGTGTGTGTGTGTGTGTGTGTGTGTGTGTGTGTGTGTGTGTGTGTGTGTGTGTGTGTGTGTGTGTGTGTGTGTGTGTGAAAGAGAAATAGCAATATAAATAATGTTAGTTACTACCCCTGATAACTTGGCCAAATAATCATATTTGAAAGACTGTGAGTGTGTATGTGAGATAAATAGTAATAGAAATGATGGTAGATACTACCGCTGATAATTTGGTCAGATAACACTGTGTGTACAGTAGGTGACATGTTCATGATAGCTGCAGTATCTAATAACTATAGTTATGGTATTGGTTTGGCCTATCATGTTCATGTCTATGTATAAGAAGACTGTAGGAGGAAGTGGAGACGACCCAGGGACAGGTATCAGAGAGAGAGAAGGGCAGAGAAAGAGAAGAAGAGGTCTGGGTCAGCAATTTCAGGCCAGCAACCTTGGCGCTTCGGCCACATTCTTTCTTTTCTGGAACCATTTATTGTGCCTAGGGCAACGAGTGGCAATTTTACAGCCTTCTACTACATCATCCACAAGTGTGGGCACCACCGGTGCATCAAGACCCCCTACATCATCTACAAGTGCGATCATAGCCTCCACAGGTGCAGAGAGACCCTCTACAACGTCTACATCATCTATGAGTATGACCACTACCGGTGCAGCCATGGAAGATGAGGAAACGGAGGAAGCACCTCTGGATCTAGGACCACCTGAGATTATTATGAAACACACGATTTTAATGAACCTCATTATGAACCTCACAGCAGCCCAACCTGATGCTCACAGGAAGGAGGATGAAGAGACCCTCTTTGCCATGAGCCTGGTGCCAACCCTGAGGAGGCTGCCTCAGCAAAGCAGCAGTCAAGTTTAAAATGTATCAGCTGCTTTTCAAAGCCGAGTTCAATGGTACATTTTTCTTCTCCACAACACAGTTAGTGTCATAAGTATTGAGACAGTGAAGTAAAGTAGGTCATTTTTACAGTATACTCATGTAGGCTAATTGGTATTTCAGATCAAAGGATTAATATGAGGCAAATATATAGCTGCTGGTTCTGGGTTAGAAAATATCCTAAAACAACAGTTTGCTGTCTAAATATTTGTCAGTCATATTCATCTTTTAATCTGAAATGCAAATTCCATGAGTAAACAGCAAGATTTACTAACTTTACCACACTGTTCCAATATTTATGCAACTAACTACACTATACAAGCATTATTTAGTTAACATAAATCTCACTTTTTATGGTGTTATATTATGTAATGCTTGTATGTGTTGTTTTTCTCTTCCCTTCTAGAGATGGAGTCAATTTAGCTGACCAGCTCACAGGAAGGACAGGAAGAGGAGGAGTTGTCTGGTTGTTATTTTGACCTCCCTCATTGTACCTTTCCTTTTACACATATCAGTTCTGTTTAAATTCAGTCAATTCATAAAGTAATTTGTTTCTAAAGTCTTAGGATAGCATTCATTATTTGTGTTTTTACAGAATTGAAACTCACACACCGGAGAATTGTTGGTCTCTTAAAAGACTAAAGGTGAATATACGTACATATATTTTTAATTTAACTAGGCAAGTCAGTTTAGGACAAATTCTTATTTACAATGACAGCATAACAGGGGGTTAACTGCCTCGTTTTTACCTTGTCAGCTCAGGGATTCGATCCAGCAACCTTTCAGTTACTGGCACAACACTTTGACCACTAGGCTACCTGCCACCCTGCGTCAATCACGTCCAGGCTACCTGCCGTGTCCTTGACGTCCAGGGGCCATTTGTTAATTTAGCTGTGTTATGGCTACACATTCCAATATTTTTTTCAGAGACAGAGTCACACACACACACACACACACACAAACACACACCTCCTCCACTCCTCTCTGTACCTCAGATCTCCAGTGCCCTGCCCTCTCTCCCTTTATGGCCATGTCTGAAGTTCCCCTACTAAGTCTAGGCTTTATCAGTAGTCCCTGTATCTGTCTGCAGTTGTGCCAAAAAATGTGTGCTCTTGTTGTTCTCTTACAGATTACAGGCTTCACATAAATTTTAGTATTTTTACACGCACATACATGAAAGGACACACACACACCTCTTTCAACAGGTGTTTTATTTTTTGTAAAATTTTTACAACACACATACCTGTCATGTTCTTTCCTGTACTTGAATACTTATTAAATTCTAAGGTCTTCATAGTCTTTAATTTCTTTATTAATATCTCATTTAGACTTAATCTGCTTATTTCTTACCTACGCCTTTGCAGATTTAAGACAGAAAAGTTGAAAATAAAACAATTCCACCAGCATTTTGTCAGACTAGTGAAGATGGTGGTAAACTGTACTACAGTGCCTTGCGAAAGTATTCGGCCCCCTTGAACTTTGCGACCTTTTGCCACATTTCAGGCTTCAAACATAAAGATATAAAACTGTATTTTTTTGTGAAGAATCAACAACAAGTGGGACATAATCATGAAGTGGAACGACATTAATTGGATATTTCAAACTTTTTTAACAAATCAACAACTGAAAAATTGGGCGTGCAAAATTATTCAGCCCCCTTAAGTTAATACTTTGTAGCGCCACCTTTTGCTGCGATTACAGCTGTAAGTCGCTTGGGGTATGTCTCTATCAGTTTTGCACATCGAGAGACTGACATTTTTTCCCATTCCTCCTTGCAAAACAGCTCGAGCTCAGTGAGGTTGGATGGAGAGCATTTGTGAACAGCAGTTTTCAGTTCTTTCCACAGATTCTCGATTGGATTCAGGTCTGGACTTTGACTTGGCCATTCTAACACCTGGATATGTTTATTTTTGAACCATTCCATTGTAGATTTTGCTTTATGTTTTGGATCATTGTCTTGTTGGAAGACAAATCTCCGTCCCAGTCTCAGGTCTTTTGCAGACTCCATCAGGTTTTCTTCCAGAATGGTCCTGTATTTGGCTCCATCCATCTTCCCATCAATTTTAACCATCTTCCCTGTCCCTGCTGAAGAAAAGCAGGCCCAAACCATGATGCTGCCACCACCATGTTTGACAGTGGGGATGGTGTGTTCAGCTGTGTTGCTTTTACGCCAAACATAACGTTTTGCATTGTTGCCAAAAAGTCACATTTTGGTTTCATCTGACCAGAGCACCTTCTTCCACATATTTGGTGTGTCTCCCAGGTGGCTTGTGGCAAACTTTAAACGACACTTTTTATGGATATCTTTAAGAAATGGCTTTCTTCTTGCCACTCTTCCATAAAGGTCAGATTTGTGCAATATACGACTGATTGTTGTCCTATGGACAGAGTCTCCCACCTCAGCTGTAGATCTCTGCAGTTCATCCAGAGTGATCATGGGCCTCTTGGTTGCATCTCTGATCAGTCTTCTCCTTGTATGAGCTGAAAGTTTAGAGGGACGGCCAGGTCTTGGTAGATTTGCAGTGGTCTGATACTCCTTCCATTTCAATATTATTGCTTGCACAGTGCTCCTTGGGATGTTTAAAGCTTGGGAAATATTTTTGTATCCAAATCCGGCTTTAAACTTCTTCACAACAGTATCTCGGACCTGCCTGGTGTGTTCCTTGTTCTTCATGATGCTCTCTGTGCTTTTAACGGACCTCTGAGACTATCACAGTGCAGGTGCATTTATACGGAGACTTGATTACACCTAGGTGGATTGTATTTATCATCATTAGTCATTTAGGTCATCATTGGATCATTCAGAGATCCTCACTGAACTTCTGGAGAGAGTTTGCTGCACTGAAAGTAAAGGGGCTGAATAATTTTGCACGCCCAATTTTTCAGTTTTTGATTTGTTAAAAAAGTTTGAAATATCCAATAAATGTCGTTCCTCTTCATGATTGTGTCCCACTTGTTGTTGATTCTTCACAAAAAAATACAGTTTTATATCTTCATGTTTGAAGCCTGAAATGTGGCAAAAGGTCACAAAGTTCAAGGGGGCCGAATACTTTCGCAAGGCACTGTAGTTGTATGGACCCTAGGTTACCCTTTCCCTTTGTTATCATACTAACTGTATGTCGTATAACCTTAATTAGTGCTCCTGCTCACCTGGTACCATGCCAGGTGTGTATAATACTGACGTTAATGGGAGAGGGCAGGGGTTAAGGTGTGGTCTTTACTCCTAAATGTCACTTAAATATAAATTCCAAATGAACAGAGACAATGAGACATAAAGTAATCTGTGAAAAAATGCAATTCATGGACAACGGTGGATGGTTCTTAAAATAACCTTTGTGTTATGGGGCTCTTAAAAGAGTTGATTCACTCCACGGCATGCTGCATCACCTCCTGGCGATGAGAAGTAGGTAGTCAGCTTCTCCCTCACCTGGAGTGCCTGTCTGGGGGCGTTGTTGGCACCTTCCCTGGTGACATCAGGTAGGTAACCATTTGGCGTGCCAATCTCCATCTGGAGAGACTCCTGGAATGACCTCCACAGGTAGTTGTGGAGAACACATGTGGCTTTCACGCAGGCATCGACATTTGAGGGGCTGAGACCAAGCACTCTACAATACATTCTCTGCCAGAATCCCACAGGCGCATTCAACAACGAACCTTGCCTTTGTTAAAGATCCTTAGATCCGGCGCCGACAGAGATGGCCGCCTCGCTTCGCGTTCCTAGGAAACTATGCAGTTTTTTGTTTTTTTATGTGTTATTTCTTACATTAGTACCCCAGGTCATCTTAGGTTTCATTACATACAGTCGAGAAGAACTACTGAATATAAGATCAGCGTCAACTCACCATCAGTACGACCAATCAGTACGACCAAGAATATGTTTTTCGCGACGCGGATCCTGTGTTCTGCCTTACAAACAGGACAACGGAATGGACTCCATGCAGCGACCCAAAAAAACGACTCCGAAAAAGAGGGAAACGAGGCGGTCTTCTGGTCAGACTCCGGAGACGGGCACGGGCACACCGGAGACGGGCACACCGTGCACCACTCCCTATTCTTCTTGCCAATGTCCAGTCTCTTGACAACAAGGTTGATGAAATCCGAGCAAGGGTAGCATTCCAGAGGGACATCAGAGACTGTAACGTTCTTTGCTTCACGGAAACATGGCTCACTGGAGAGACGCTATCGGAGGCGGTGCAGCCAGCGGGTTTCTCCACGCATCGCGCCGACAGAAACACACATCTTTCTGGTAAGAAGAGGGGCGGGGGCGTATGCCTTATGGCTAACGAGACGTGGTGTGATCACAGAAACATACAGGAACTCAAATCCTTCTGTTCACCTGATTTAGAATTCCTCACAATCAAATGTAGACCGCATTATCTACCAAGAGAATTCTCTTTGATTATAATCACAGCCGTATATATCCTCCCCAAGCAGACACATCGATGGCTCTGAACGAACTTTATTTAACTCTTTGCAAACTGGAAAACATTTATCCGGAGGCTGCATTCATTGTAGCTGGGGATTTTAACAAGGCTAATCTGAAAACAAGACTCCCTAACTTTTATCAGCATATCGATTGCGCAACCAGGGGTGGTAAAACCTTGGATCATTGTTACTCTAACTTCCGCGACGCATATAATGCCCTGCCCCGCCCCCCCTTTTGGAAAAGCTGACCACGACTCCATTTTGTTGATCCCTGCCTACAGACAGAAAATAAAACAAGAGGCTCCCACGCTGAGGTCTGTCCAACGCTGGTCCGACCAAGCTGACTCCACACTCCAAGACTGCTTCCATCACGTGGACTGGGATATGTTTCGTATTGCGTCAGATAACAATATTGATGAATACGCTGATTCGGTGTGTGAGTTCATTAGAACGTGCGTTGAAGATGTCGTTCCCATAGCAACGATTAAAACATTCCCTAACCAGAAACCGTGGATTGATGGCAGCATTCGCGTGAAACTGAAAGCGCGAACCACTGCTTTTAATCAGGGCAAGGTGTCTGGTAACATGACCGAATACAAACAGTGCAGCTATTCCCTCCGCAAGGCTATCAAACAAGCTAAGCGTCAGTACAGAGACAAAGTAGAATCTCAATTCAACGGCTCAGACACAAGAGGCATGTGGCAGGGTCTACAGTCAATCACGGACTACAAGAAGAAATCCAGCCCAGTCACGGACCAGGATGTCTTGCTCCCAGGCAGACTAAATAACTTTTTTGCCCGCTTTGAGGACAATACAGTGCCACTGACATGGCCTGCAACGAAAACATGCGGTCTCTCCTTCACTGCAGCCGAGGTGAGTAAGACATTTAAACGTGTTAACCCTCGCAATGCTGCAGGCCCAGACGGCATCCCCAGCCGCGCCCTCAGAGCATGCGCAGACCAGCTGGCCGGTGTGTTTACGGACATATTCAATCAATCCCTATACCAGTCTGCTGTTCCCACATGCTTCAAGAGGGCCACCATTGTTCCTGTTCCCAAGAAAGCTAAGGTAACTGAGCTAAACGACTACCGCCCCGTAGCACTCACTTCCGTCATCATGAAGTGCTTTGAGTGAAGTGCTCGACCCCGCCCTGTGCAACTGGGTACTGGACTTCCTGACGGGCCGCCCCCAGGTGGTGAGGGTAGGCAACAACATCTCCTCCCCGCTGATCCTCAACACTGGGGCCCCACAAGGGTGCGTTCTGAGCCCTCTCCTGTACTCCCTGTTCACCCACGACTGCGTGGCCACGCACGCCTCCAACTCAATCATCAAGTTTGCGGACGACACAACAGTGGTAGGCTTGATTACCAACAACGACGAGACGGCCTACAGGGAGGAGGTGAGGGCCCTCGGAGTGTGGTGTCAGGAAAATAACCTCACACTCAACGTCAACAAAACTAAGGAGATGATTGTGGACTTCAGGAAACAGCAGAGGGAACACCCCCCTATCCACATCGATGGAACAGTAGTGGAGAGGGTAGCAAGTTTTAAGTTCCTCGGCATACACATCACAGACAAACTGAATTGGTCCACTCACAAAGACAGCATCGTGAAGAAGGCGCAGCAGCGCCTCTTCAACCTCAGGAGGCTGAAGAAATTTGGCTTGTCACCAAAAGCACTCACAAACTTCTACAGATGCACAATCGAGAGCATCCTGGCGGGCTGTATCACCGCCTGGTACGACAACTGCTCCGCCCTCAACCGTAAGGCTCTCCAGAGGGTAGTGAGGTCTGCACAACGCATCACCGGGGGCAAACTACCTGCCCTCCAGGACACCTACACCACCCGATGTTACAGGAAGGCCATAAAGATCATCAAGGACATCAACCACCCGAACCACTGCCTGTTCACCCCGCTATCATCCAGAAGGCGAGGTCAGTACAGGTGCATCAAAGCTGGGACCGAGAGACTGAAAAACAGCTTCTATCTCAAGGCCATCAGACTGTTAAACAGCCACCACTAACATTGAGTGGCTGCTGTCAACACACTGACATTGACACTGACTCAACTCCAGCCACTTTAATAATGGGAATTGATGGGAAATGATGTAAATATATCACTAGCCACTTTAAACAATGCTACCTTATATAATGTTACTTACCCTACATTATTCATCTCATATGCATACGTATATACTGTACTCTATATCATCGACTGCATCCTTATGTAATACATGTATCACTAGCCACTTTAACTATGCCACTTTATTTACATACTCATCTCATATGTATATACTGTACTCGATACCATCTACTGTATCTTGCCTATGCTGCCCTGTACCATCACTCATTCATATATCCTTATGTACATATTCTTTATCTCCTTACACTGTGTATAAGACAGTAGTTTTGGAATTGTTAGTTAGATTACTTGTTGGTTATTACTGCATTGTCGGAACTAGAAGCACAAGCATTTCGCTACATTCGCATTAATATCTGCTAACCATGTGTATGTGACAAATAAAATTGGATTTGATTTGATTCGATTTGATTTGATTTACAGGCTTTGACAATGGCAGCTGGGGTCCAACGTAGGGCCTCATAAGGTTGGGTATCAAAGGGAAGGCCTCGTCACCGACGAAAACGTGGGGAACGGGTCCCAGCCCCAGGGAGTGATGCAGGTGTTGGAATCTCCAACTGATCTTAAATGCAAGTAAAACTAAATGCATGCTCTTCAACTGTTTGCTGCCCGCACCTGCCCGCCTGTCCAGCATCACTACTCTGGACGGTTCTGACTTGCTGCCAAACATACCCTCGTAAAACTGACCATCCTACCGATCCTCGACTTCGGCGATGTAATTTACAAAATAGCCTCCAACACTCTATTCAACAAATTGGATGCAGTCTATCACAGTGCCATCCCTGTTGTCACCAAAGCCCCATGTACTACCCACCATCGGTATTTCATAATTACTTTGCCACCATGGCCTATTTACTGCCTTACCTCCCTTATCTTACCTCACTTGCACACACTGTATATATACTTTTTATTATTTTATTATTTATTGTTTGTTTATTCCATGTGTAACTCTGTGTTGTTGTACGTGTCGAACTGCTTTGCTTTATTCTTGGCCAGGTTACAGTTGTAAATGAAAACTTGTTCTCAACTAGCCTACCAGGTTAAATAAAGGTTAAATAAAAATACATTTAAAAAAAAAAAGTGCCTGGCCCGAAGGCAGAGTCCCGGATGATCCCGCCATCACTTCCCTTGCCATAAGCACCAAATTCGACAACACGGAAACAGTAGATGGCGTCTACAACAGCCAAGAGTACAACTGAATATGTACCCTTGTAGTTGTAGAATTGCGAACCCGAGCACGGTGGAGCCTGGATTACTACTATTCCCGTCAATGGAGCCAAGACAGTTGGGGAAATTCCACCTCTCCATGAACTCGGCAGCAATGGCCCTCCAGGCTTCCTCCTTGGGGACAGGCATGTATTCACCAACCAGACAGTCCCAAATGGCTTGTGCCACAGAGGGGACAATGCCTGCCACCGTGGACCGTCCAACTCCGATAGTCCCATGGGAGTCCCCTGTCGCCAAGAAGCAGAAATATAATTCAAAATAATTATCACAATTGTGTGTAACTTGAATTCCACCAACATATTCTATCTACTCATATAGCTACCTCATTACTGTTTATTATGCTCTACTAATTATATTGTAATACTCATCAACCATCATTAACAATGCCTTGAAACTGTACAATTCAGTCTGTGACTATATCAATAAACTGTAGCCCAGGCCAACTCTACTCTAAAGAAAGGTACCTAGAAGGTATCTAGAACCTAAAAGGGTTCTCCGGATGTCCCTATAGGCGAACCCTTTGAAGAACCCTTTTTGGTTCCAGGTAGAACTCTTTTGGTTCCAAGTAGAACCCTATTGGGTTCCATGTATAATCATTTCCCCAAAGGGTTATACCTGGAACCAAAAAGGGTTATCCTATGGGGAAAGCAGAACGACACTTTTGGAACCCTTTTTTCTAAGAGTGTACATGATTCCAAGAATAATCTAATCAATGATGGTAACTGTTTTGTACAACAAGGGGTCCTGAAGAAGACCAGTCTACCTTCATCAGGGCAGAAGGCACCTCAACTTTCTTTTAATTTGGTAACATTGCATCATTAAAAAAATATTTTTAACCAACTTTGGCAAAAGTTATAGTCCTAATGAACATTCTGTAGAAGTACATCTGATGTCACATGTGGGCTATTAACTAGAGAGCCCTTTATAGCTAGCTAGGTTGCACATAAAATATATCTAATATCAATCAATTACGCTATCAAAGCCTTTAAAAATGTATTAGAATTTAGCTTACCGGAGACAAATCGCCAGGCGTTCAACTGGGCTGATGGGCTCCCGGTAGTTGTTATCCATCCGGGCGATCCTGTCTCCAACCATCTGGAGCAGGTGATCGAACTGGCTTCGGTCCAGACGAAAGTGACTTCGGAATTCCTATCTTAAACAGTCAAAGCTCTTGAATGAGACAGTGGAACTCCCCTGCTTGCTTTCACGACTTCAACCATCTCTGGACCCACACAGACCTGCGTTTTCGTCGGGGCTGGTCCCGGCCCAACAGCGCGATCAAGACCACCTTTCGCAATGTTGGTCTCATTGTTGAAAGAGCCCACTCTCTGCTATCTTAGCTATTTATTATAGCATATCGCTTCAAGACTATGCATTTTGGTCGGGAAATTATGTTATAGACTCTCACAATTCATTTGTATATGTCATCGAATAAATAATACGTATGCTACATGGCAAATAAATGAATAAAAAATGTAAAGAAATTCTACAGTCAAACTGTTTTTATTATGTAACTCCACATTCTTTTGACTGGATATGTGTGCAACAAAAATTCGACATTCACATTTTGCTACTTTCTGTCAAGTAAAACGCATACAACTTGATGCATTCGTTCGATAAATCCAACATATGCACCACACAGAACGTACAGCAACGGCCTCTGCAACGCAATGCTGCAAGGCAAACGCAGCGTTCCATTGGAAATGAATGTCCTGAGGTACAAAAACGCAATGACACATTTTGAAGGGTTAGTAATGGATGTGTGCCTGGGTAGCTATGATGTTGTTAACTGTCAGCTGTCGAATACTTTTTCTAGGCATGTGTGCCTTGTGTGTACTATCTACGGTATCTACTGTAGAGTCAAATGTGGTGCTTGCCTCGTGTGTGTTACTAAATATATAGTTAATAAGTGCAGCACAATAAAGCAAGGAGAAAGCAATGAATATGTTGTTCGGTTGAAGGGATTTTATGTAACCATTGCAAAATGAGCTAGATGTTTATCGCAATCTCATATGCTGAAATCCATACGCGATATGCAAATGTAGTGCATGCAACCATTAGTGTGAATATCAATATTGTGTCCTGCGTTGTTCATTAGGCTCATTTTTATTAGAATGTATTGAAGTTGAACGTAGTTGTGTTTATATAGGCGGTGTTAGGGTAGTGCTGACTAGGCTGCTGGCTGTACAAGTGAAATACAAAGATGAGAAGAAGTTCATTTTTTCACAAGAGCCATTGACTTTCAATGACTTTTTGGAAGGAGGTGAGTGATTGCCACAATTGCAATTGTTTACAGAAACCCTAACAGCGATCCAAATGTTGTTTAATGTCTTTCAATTAGTCAAGAAACGTATCCTGCCTACCAGGGACTTAAAAGTTCATGATGAATCTGGGTCTAAAGTAGTTGAAGTGTTTCAGTATCTTCTTCAGAGACCAGACCTCAGTGTGCTAAACATGTGTTTACCCAATGAAACAAGTTCTGATGGCGAGTTATTTCTCTATAGTACAGAGATATGATCAACGTATTCGTTCATACAATCCCAGCTAGCACAAACATGTGGCCAACATCTGCCCGGAGTCCGGCAGGCCAGATCTAATCCTGCTGGCCCAGGTCTGGCACCCGGATCCAGACGGATTTGTGGTGTTTGCAGTGATGGTACAGTAAAGGAGGGGGCACCGCTGAGACGTTTAAATGCCAGACGTTTGGGAGGGGGAGTTTGCCAGGGGTCCAAGCTTTTGAGGGATGGAGTCACACATCACGCATTCTGTGGCATGTCACAGATCACATCAGAACCCATTAATTGTATGTCTTATCTCAACATCCCATATATAATTGTAGGTTAATGATTTCATAGCAGATTATTTGCGCCTGACATTTAAAGCATGCTAAATGGGGTTTAGAGTATGACTAACAACCAAAATGTAAAGAATCAGATATGCAATTTGGTTGTATTATCCCTGTAGCATTGTTGAGAACCGAGCTTTCATTTATTCATATAACGGGCAGATTCTGTTAACTCTTCTGCAAGCTGCTCCGTGGATGTTGGTGGTTCATTAGACCCTGACGACTCTTTTACCCTGTGTAACAGTTTTCCTCCTCTTCTGAGGAGGAGTATGAAGGATCGGACCAATATGCAGCGTGGTAAGTGTTCGTCATATTATTTAATAGCATTGAACACTAAAATACAAAGTAACAAAAATAACAACCGAAACAGTTCCATCTGGTAACTAAAACAAAGACAGAAAACAACTACCCACCAATCATAGTGGGAAAACAGGCTGTCTAAGTATGGTTCTCAATCAGAGACAACGATAAACAGCTGCCTCTGATTGGGAATCATACCAGGCCAAACACAGAAATACAAAAACATAGAACAACACATAGAATGCCCACCCCAACTCACGCCCTGACCAAACTAAAATAGAGACATCAAAAAGGAACTAAGGTCAGGACGTGACACCCTGACACAAAATCCTAACAGAAAAAGCAAAGCAGAGGAAGATAGTCCAGCCAAAGTAAGCCTTTCATTATTTTCTAGGATTGTCTTTTAATACCTAAAAACGTTATTGATCTTCCTGAGGTTCCATCTTTGTGATGTTGGGTTGGTTTACTCCCGGAGATTTACTTAGTGAATGTAGGATTTTTCCAGTCCTGCTCTAATCGACTTAAATAATCTTGATGGATCCTAATGTGCAGTTTAGTGACATAGCCAGGTGATGGAGCAGGGCTGAAACCAACGCTTGCACAGTAGCTCTCCAGGAGGATGGCTGGCTACCACTGAGCTCTTTCTCAATTTGTCAATCCTTGGCTCCTCATATCCTCTTCTCATCGTTCTCAAAACCAACTACAGAACAATGAATTAGGAGAGGAACATTAGGTCTTATTATCAAATGGGATTTCAGAAGGAGGTGAGGAATCAATAAAACCTATTTTGATAAAGAATCCTGGTGTACTAGGGTCTGCGTATGCTGTGCTTTTTGTTAGATGATTGAGGACATTTTCCAGAGCAAAGCTGGAGGTGAAAGGATCTTGAATGAGTATGCTCGGACAAAAAGCTTGGCTGACCGCAGCAAGCGTGATATGATCAAGATATTGGTTGCAAATATGACAGAGGATCATGGGTAAACCATGACGTTTTTTTTACGCATTAAGATCAATGTTTTGCATTCGTGTATTATTGCCAATTTAGTATGTTTTCTTTTTGGAGGGGTTCAGAACAACGACATGAAGGAGGCATATGCAAGAGGAATAGTTTCCTTGTTCCCGTAGCTAGCCGACCCCAAAAGCAAGACGGACTATGTGAAAATAAATCTGGGTACCAATTCACTCCCTATCACTTCCCCTTAGCCCTAACCCTTTGATGTTTGCAGGGTTGAAGGGTGTGGATAGATGTAAGCAGTGTAGTCGTGGAGCTTTCACCTTATGGATCTGCACACATTGATAGGGTTATAGGGCCAAGGGGAAGTGATGTAAATGTTTTTTTTGCTGTCTTGAAGGCACATTCTGCCGATACTGTCACTACAACATCACTAAATGTTCAAATGATAAACACAGCATAACGTTTCAAGTTGTAAAGCTGTCTAACATAGCACTGATGTTGTTCACATGCTCCTCCTCGGTCTCTTGTAATTGAAGATTACATTTATTCGGCTTTGTGTATGTGAAGGTGACTGAGGAACATTAAACATTACACAGTCCCTGCAACTGTTAAACTTTTCTTCCAGATTCTAACATGCACCAGTGACAAATTAGCTTGTCTTTTATTTGTGTGTGTATGGTTTGTGCTCGCTCGGGTGCAGGGATGCCAGGGTGTAAGCATGTGAATGTGTGTTCACAAGGGAGTGAGACTTGTTTTTTATGGGGTTTTCTCACAATTCAGTGTAATGGGGTTTGGTTGGACTGTTTATACCAGTGTTGTGTGTTTGGTTGGAGGTGGACCAGCTGCTGACAGAGACCCCTTCACGGACAAAGACTGGCTGAGGGAAGAAGGGCAGTGTCGAAAGGCCATCGTGCTGATGATACACACGTCTGATGAAGCAACTGTAAAAGACAAGATGAAGCGGACCTCAACCTACTGTCAAAAAATCGTCCATGACTCACAGAACTCCTCTGACATACTCTGTGTTTCACAGTTTCTGGACATACCAGGTATGGTTTGAATGAAATGGACTATGTCACCTTCATAGCATGCATGTGTGAGGACGTTTGAATGACTTGTTGATGCATTGTTTTTTCCAAAGCATGACCATGTCTCAGCGTGGTCATTGCCAGAGCTATTACCCTTCAAAGGCGACAGGACCATGTCTTAGAAATCTGGTAGCTGAGATTTTATTGTTTTAGTGTGTCTTGTCTGTAGATTGAGCAAGATTTTGGACTGATGTTTGGTGACGCAAATTCCTGAATTTATTTATGTAACTAGGCAAGTCAATTAAGCACAAATTCTTATTTTCAAACCCTAACTCAGACAACGCTGGGCCAATTGTGAGCTTCCCTATGGGACTCCCAATCACAGCTGGTTGTGATTCAGCCTGGAATTGAACCAGAGTCTGTAGTGACTGTAGAGTCTGTAGAGACCCAAGTGACCTACTGTCTTCAAACAGTAGGCCATCCTGCAGAGCCCTCGACTCACCAACAACCGAGCTTCAGGACCTGATACACAACGCTGAGACTACTTTACACGTTTTATGAAGTTGTAGTACAGTGCCTTCAGAAAGTATTCAGACCCCTTGACCATTTCCACATTTTGTTACGTTACAGCCTTTTTCTAAAATTGATAAAATTGTTTTTTCCCCCCTCATCAATCTACACACAATACAACATGATGACAAAGCAAAACCAGGTTTTTAGACATTTTTGCAAATGTATTAAAAATAAAAACCTGAAATATCACATTTAGACAAGTATTCAGACCCTTTACTCAGTACTTTGTTGAAGTACCTTTGGCATTGATTATAGCCTCGAGTCTTCTTGGGTATGACACTACAAGCATTCTTCTCTGCAGATCTTCTCAAGCTCTGTCAGGTTGGATGGGGTATGTTGTGGACAGCTATTTTCAGGTCTCTCTAGAGATGGAAATCCGGGCTCTGGTTAGGCCACTCAAGGACATTCAGAGACTTGTTCCGAAGCCACTCCTGCGTTGTCTTGGCTGTGTGCTTAGAGTCGTTGTCCTGTTGGAAGGTGAACCTTCACCCCAGTCTAGGGTCCTGAGCGCTCTGAAGCAGTTTTTCATCAAGGATCTCTCTGGACTTTGCTCCGTTCATCTTTGCCTCAATCCTGATTCGTCTCCCAGTCCCTAACGCTGAAAACATCCCCACAACATGATGCTGCCACCACCATGCTTCATCGTAGGGATGGTGCCAGGTCTCCTCCAGACGTGACGCTTGGCATTCAGGGGCTCCTGAGTGGCGCAGCGGTCTAAGGCACTGCATCTCAGTGCTTGAGGCATCACTATAGACACCCTGGTTCTAATCGGAAGTTCCATAGGGAAGCGCACAATTGGCCCAGTGTCGTCCGGATTTGGCTGGTGTAGGCCAGCCAAAGAATTTGTTCTTAACTGACTTGCCTAGTTAAAAATAAAGGTTAATTCAGAACAGAGTTCAATCTTGATTTGAGATTCTTTAGGTGCCTTTTGGCAAACTCCAAGCGGGCTATCATGTGCCTTTTACTGATGACTGGCTACCGTCTCACAACTCTACCATAAACCCCTAATTGGTGGATTGCTGCCGAGATGGTTGTCCTTCTGGAAGGTTCTCCTATCTCCACAGAGGAACTCTGTCAGAGTGACCATCTGGTTCTTGCTCACCTCCCTGACCAAGGCCCTTCTCCCCCGCTCTTGGAAAATTCTTGGTGGTTCCAAACGTCTTACATTTAAGAACAATGGAGGCCACTGAGTTATTAGGGACCTTCAATGCTGCAGAAATGGTTTGGTACCCTTCCCCAGATCTGTGCCTCGACAGAATTCTGTCTCGGAGCTCTTCGGACAATTCCTTCAACCTCATGGCTTAGTTTTTGCTCTGACATGCACTGTCAACTGTGGGACCTTATATACAATGGTGTGTGCCTTTCCAAATCATGTACAATCAATTGAATGTACCACAGTTGGACTCCAATCAAGTTGTAGAAACATCTCAAGGATGATCAATGGAAACAGGATGCACCTGAGCTCAATTTAGTCTCATAGCAAATGGTTGAATACTTGTGTAAATAGGGTATACATTTGCAAAAATGTCTAAAAACCTGTTTTCGCTTTGTTATTTTGGGGTATTGTGTGTAGATTGCTGAGGAAATTGATTTGATTTAATCCGTTTTAGAATAAGGCTGTAAACAAAAGGTGGAAAAAGTCAAGGGGTCTGACTGAATACTTTCCAAAGGCTTTTTTTTCTGATAGGCTGAGATGAGGTCACGCAAACTCAAACTCACGCAAACTTCAAAGTCAAACGCGTTATTAGCAAAGAGATCTGCTACGACTCTGTCATCAGTTAGACAGCCAAGATCATGGATGGTTAAAAAACAGAGAGCACATTCTACATTGTCACCTTACTGAAAACAATCTATTTGTTTGGCGGCTAAAACCATGATTTGGTCCAACAGTCAGCGTAGGGTAGGTTAGGTTACTTTCTAAATGTAATCCGTTATAGTTACTAGTTACCTATACAAAATTGAATCAATAATATAACTTTTGGATTACCCAAACTCAGTAAAGTAATCTGATTATATTCAGTTACTTTTAGATTACCTTCCCCTTGAGAGGGATTAGAAGAAGACAAAAATGTATGTTACCAATTGAACGACATCTATTGCAGGATAAATCAATGTGTGTCATCATAGTGGTCTCTGACTTGTGGTCAGACTCGCTCAGGTGGAACAAACTTAAACTTGCGCCTTTTTTCAATGCTGATTTGAATGTCATTGAGAACAGAGTAGATTTTCTTCCATAAACATCTTTATTTGAAAGTAATCGTCTAGTTTTTCTAAAGTATCTGTAATCTGATTACAATATTTTTGCTGGTCACATAATGGATTATAGTTAATCTGTTACTCCACAACCCTACCAACAGTAATGTGCATTATCTTCATGATTCCTGTAATGAGTGTCTGTCCTGCCCCGTGCCCTCGCTGGGGCATGTTGCTGTGATGAGCGAGACACTTTCCTCTCCCCCATGCACACAAATGCGCTCGAGAGAAAAAAGTGTTCTGATCATAAAACTTTTAAAAATGCAATTGCGGGAAAAACAGCTTTGGAAGCTTTGTCCCCTCCCTGTCGAAGAGAGAAGACTCTAAGCTTTCTGTAGCTATTGTTAAATGTTTTATTTCTTAACTCTCAATATTCAGCTCAATAGCAATTATTTTACAACCAAGATATCTGATATGGCTTTGAGATATTTAGCGGGGTGCGCACTAACTGCGCACCTGCCATTGTGAGGGTATAGGCCTATAGGTCTCATGGGTATGTTGCACTCCTAATATTTTTTAAGTTGGGAGCACCTGTGCTAACAATTGTATTTTATTTTATTCAACTTCTTCAGGATTGGTGGGTCCCTTGCGGGATGGTTAAACTAATGTAGGCTAATCTGATTAGCATGAGGTTGTAAGCAACAAGAACATTTCCCAGGACATAGACATATCTGATATTGTCAGAAAGCTTAAATTATTGTTAATCTAACTGCACTGTCCAATTTACATTAGCTATTACAGTGAAAGAATACCATGCTATTGCTTGAGGAGAGTGCACAGTTTTGAACATGAAAAGTTATATATAAACAAATTAGGCACATTTGGACAGTCTTTATACAACATTTTGAACAGAAATGCAATGGTTCATTGGATCAGTCTGAAACTTTGCACATACACTGCTGCCAACTAGTGGCCAAAATCTAAATTGCACTTGGGCTGGAATAATACATTATGGCCTTTTTTTCAAAGATGAAGGTACCAAAAAAAATACAAAAAAATGGTTGGTTTTTTGTATTATCTTTTACCAGATCTATTGTGTTATGTTCTCCTACATTCCTTTCACATTTCCACAAACTTCAAAGTGTTTCCTTTCAAATGGTAACAAGAATATGCATATCCTAGCTTCAGGGCCTGAGCTACAGGCAGTTCGATTTGGGTATGTCATTTTAGGCGAAAATTGAAGGGGCCGATCCCTGACAATGAATGACGTTAGTCTGGAGCACTGTAAAAGTAATTAACAATTAGGGTAGGTGTTGATTCAGGGGAACACATATGACCAGTGGCGACCCGTCATTCAGGTTTGGGCCACCTGTTTTGAGCCCAGCATTTTTTGCAAAAATAAAATCAAAAAATAGGCTTGCCTGTTTTGCATGTTATTTTATCATTAATACCTGTCATATATCAGTTTGCAAATAATGACAATATATATATATGTATCAATGAATTAATAAAGCTTCATACAAACATGGTCTCTTTTTTGTTTTCTTGAGTAAGGCAGCTCCAAAATGCAGGAGTTTCAGCCTAGCTCAGTGCTTTCTATGGTGGTGGGGCAAGCCAGCAGAAAATACGGAGCGTTGTGCCATGATTGGCTCAGTGTTCTGTCACTCATGGGGACACCACATCATCACCAAGTCTAAGGTTAGATCTCTAAAATTCTATCCCCTTGGGTGCTGCCATAGAGTTCAATTAGAAGTGCCCATCCAAGAAGGCTCAAGGTCATTGTCCACAGATAAAATGACGTCAAATCACGTTACATCTACAGTAGCATTGATTGGACTGATCATGTCAACATCATACTTTCTATCTTAGCTAGCAGTCATCATCATGAATCAAGTCGACAATCTACTGGCAAATCATTTTTAATCCTTGTCATATGAAGAGAAATAATGAAGAGAAATTATAGCTAAAACATATTGGTGCTCATCGACCATTGGATATAAACATTACACAACAAGTTGGAAATAGCAAATTCAACAATGAGTGGTTTGGAAGGAATCATTGGCTAACTGCAAGCATTGCAAAGCAATCATTAGCCTGCTATTCAGTGGAGTGGCTGTGGGTGTCCCAAGTCTAAGATTTAAGGGTCTCTTTTCCAAGCTTAAAATGATAAACATTTAAAATTGGCCATGCTGTCAATGAAGAATGACTTGTGCTGCACGCAAAACAACTGTTAACTCCGAACTGCCGAATCTGACTTTAGTGAGTTCAAGACAACTGGAAACTCTGGAAAAACAAGCTCCGACTGGAAAAATATGTTCAGAATGTAAATCAGAATGTAAATATGGGAACTCGGGTCTCTTTCTAGAGCTACGACCTGAAGATCACTGATGTCATCATGATTCAAGCTTTTATTTTCGAGTTCCCAGTTGTCTTGAAAGCACCATAAATCCAGAGAATGCCAGACTTTGATGTCAAAAGTTTGATGACAAAATTTGCCCACGAAGGAACGCCGCGCCACCTTCCTGTTCAAGTGAGCACAGCACAACAAGGTGAGTCCAAACATGTCTTGTATGCTGCTGCATAAATGATGTGATATGTATACTGTAGCTAAGAAAGTAATACTAAGTGTATGTTGTGCAGTAAGCTGTTAGTAGCCCATGTGCCTCACCCTAATAATTTGGTCTATTTTCACCTCTTAATTTCGCCAACTGTTCTGACTTGGTGGTGCACATGTGGCCTATAACCTGTTTTTGAGAAATGTAATCATCGATTATTGTAAGAGCTCTCATTGTCTGCTTATATGCCCCCTTTATTTATCCTACGGTTCTGACTTGGTGTACAGGGAGAACACTGTAAGAACTGCCCATGTTCTGAATTCTGTCACTGTACATTTCAAAAGTGCTGAACAAATAGTTATATTGACTAGTCCGTCCTAGCTCGCTCATTATTGTCTTAATCAAAATTACGGATTGCCTCTTATCCGCTTGTCGTCCCCTTATGCCATAGTTTGTACATCTCAATTGTCAGTAGAAACCACATTTGTTTAAGCAAGTCAGCCATATCAGCTATGTTTTTTTAAAGGTAGTAAATGAGGCTGAATGAACTGTTTCGCTGCCAGACAAGGCTCCGCTGATAGCCAGGTGTAGCAGTGGTATAGCGCAATGAATGTATTGTTTAGTGTTGTGTAGTGGCTTTGCTGGCATGCATCCCACATTATTTTTTTTGCCCCACCACGATTTACATGCTAAAATCGCCAGTGCATATGACAGGCACTAATTTACAACATTGCCAAGTCGTTAGCTTGGCTTTTATAATGAAAGCCTATAGGCATTGTGGCTTAAGCTGACAGACAGACCGACAGACAGAGAACAAGAAGAAGCAGAGTGACACCAGAGAAGGGGGGTGAGTTGGCTCCATGCTCAGTGATGTGGGCTGGTGTGGATAAAATGCCAAGGCTGAATTCTTGTCCAAGTCTGCCCCTGGCAAACCGATCAAATTAATGCATGAAGTATTAGGTTATGCATTGATTGACATTTGTTTGTCTTTAGGCTACTCTGTATTGCCCATTGAAGTGAACCAAGATGGTTAGGCTATGTCTCCATATGCGTGGCAAAGTGGGCATTTTTGGTTAGCTGCACGACACAGTGTTTGCACAATTTTTTCATAATTCAATTAATCATAACACATATTTAGTAGTCTAGGCTATTAAAATCCATTGATACTTAAAATACGTAGACAGATGAAATGCATAATCTTTGGAAAAATGTAATTCCATTTATTGGCTAGATTATTATCGATCTTGTGTTTTCCTGCTTCAGTTGTATATTTTTCCTAATGTCCTCTGAGTCGACAGCTCGAGAGCTGGAGCACAGCACTTGTTTAAACTACTGCTATGTGCAGGCTGTGCTGATACAGGCTACTGCTCTGTGCAGGCTGTGCTGATACAGGCTACTGCTCTGTGCAGGCTGTGCTGATACAGGCTACTACTCTGTGCAGGGTGTGCTGATACAAGCTACTGTACCAAAAAATACAATTCAAAACATTGTTACCGTATTTAGGCTACATTATTGCAGTTTTGTAATTTACACATAAACAACCAATTGCATTGCAACGAAAAAAAGGTTAGATAGGCTAAAATGTATTTACAGTCAATACGGGACCATTCAATTGAAGGATAATCTGCAATTGGTTTAAACTCTCGCAACAGTCGCGGTATTAATTAACACGCTCCGTACACATACCTCGGCGTCTTCAGAAGGCACTTAGCACCGGCCATCCCGTCCAAGATAAGCTACCGGAGTCTGGGGTTTTATGTCCTCCGTAGGAGAGGAGCGGAGGAATGCGGCGCGTCGCCGTCGCGAGGACACAGTCCTGTCCAGATGCACATCCCCGGACCGAGGAGAGGAGAAATTCCAGCGCTACCGTGACGCTACCGTGACTTCATAGGGCGAGTGTGTATACTACGGTCATTAACAGCGCGCAGCCAGCAGCAAAATGAAAGTCCGCTTGAAGAGGAGCGGGAGCATAGCCTCTCCCAGCATATCTATATATATCTATATATATAAATAAAACACACAAGCAAAGACACGCAGGCACACACAAACATACACACACAATAGATTCCCCTTAACAAAAGGAAAAGAGCTGCTGAAGATAAGAGACAAATAACCCTTCTCTACATTTTCATCATGGGCACAAAATAAAGCCTCTGTATTTTATTAGGCTATTGGTAGGAGGCTGAATTATGTCTTGCTCCTTACTTACCATAAACTAACAATATTAGATTGCTTTACAGTTCTAATCTTATTTCACATGCAACATTGTTAAGACAAGGTCACACTCTCAAAAGAGGTGTTTAACCTCAAGGGTGTTTTCCCCTTTTAAAAAAGGTTGAACAAAGGATGGTTTAAGTAATCCACTGGTGTCAGTACAGTTGTCAGCTCCTGAACCACAGCAGGCAGCACAAGGTCAGACAGACCAATGTATCTGTTTGTTGACCAGGATATGCCCTATATCACAACAGGGTTTGATCTAGACCTGATGCCAAGGCAACAGGACACATCTACTTTAATAGCTCTGATGGAAACTGCTCTGTGACAGAGCTCAGAAAAGCCTAGAATATCAGAGTAGCCTATCCATGTCATTCAATATCTCACTGCTTGATCTCACTCAATGTAGATAGCAGAGGAAGCTAAGTCTGCCTTCCATGGCTTAGATGTTGCTGACGCCTGAAAGATCTAACAACGCCTGGATAGGTATTTTAAGTATCAGCTGTTATAGCTTTTTGTCACTCGATGACACGGTCGATGACGTGGCAAGCCACCGTTTGTTTTTGCGTCGCCTCGGCCTTAACTGAGGAACGCGGCCTATGTCATTTGTGGTCACGTAGCAACTTGATTTTTCATACATGTATGAATCCTAATAACAAGCGAACCTTCCCTCCTGTCTTTGCCTACTGTTCTTATATCATTCACTTTATAAAGACCAATAATAACCCTGTGGAGCTATGGTGTCAATTTGTCACAATGACTGCAATTTTACCCCTGTTTTGATGTATAAAAAAGCCTCTGCCCTATTTTTACCCCCAACACACACACACACACACACACACACACACACACACACACACACACACACACATTACCGTGCTGAAATGATCAGTGGGGGAATTCTGAGAAAACAACATCTTAAGGATTCTTCATGAATACCAATTGGTGCCTCAGTCACTCCAAAAGCGCAGGCGGAGAAGCCAGAGCGATATGGAATGTTGCTCTCTTTACCCGATGGCCACTGCAACACGCCCCCCCTCTCCTCCTTGTGCTAGGAGATTTAACCGACCTTTCAGGGTAATAGGACCATTAGTCTGCAGAGGGAGGTGTGGATGTGTGTGCCTGTGTGTGTATATGTTTGCGTGTGAGAGTGTTGGAGGGTTGAATGTCATGTAGAGAGCAGGGCCCAGGGTCCTGCCAGGCTGTAGCTTGTTTTGTTGTGTATGTGTTAGAGTAGTGGGTGTACTGTAAATGAGTCACATTCTCCACATAAAAATACTTGTAAGTTGTGACATAAATTATATTGCCAAATGTTGTATTGTAAATGGATGTTCTACATAGGCTGCTACAGTTCATCACAGTGTCACCATAGTCATAAATCTAAGCCACAGTCAAACCAAGGTAAATCTAGTAAGATTAATTGTGAGTCCCCAAATTCATCACCATCACAGCCGTATGTTCAACTGTACTGTAGCCTGAGGGGCAATCTCCCTAGTCCCCATGCTGCATAGAGGACAAGCAGTGTGAAGTGACCTTGCTGTTCCCCTCTGGGTAAGTCATACTGGAAGTCTCTCTCTCTCTCTCTCTCTCTCTCTCTCTCTCTCTCTCTCTCTCTCTCTCTCTCACACACACACACCTACACAAAAGGCTCCCTAGTCACCTCGTCTCGCCTTCCACTCAAGCACACACCTCAACCCACACACACTCCCATCCCATCTACTCTGCAGGAATAGTAATTTTCCTTCAACCTTTATTACCAAAGACAATTGGTCCAAACTGCAGTAGACAGAGACGATATTGTATTCTACAAGTTAACGTAGCCCTCCATCTCCCTTCTATTTCACCTGCACCAGTGTGGCCGAACACACACACACACAGTCAGGCATGCACGCAAGCACACAAACACAGACACATACACACACGCACACTGTTCAACACTGCTACACCGCTTCCACCATGCCAAATAAACATTTGTGATTTAGGGCTATAAATGCCCTGTCAGTCCCTATGGCTACTACCACTCGATCACAATCCCTACTGCTCTCTCCAGTCATGTTTCTCTCCAAACAAACACATCTCTCAAACACCTTTCTCTCAGTCAGACAGGTGTTAGTATTCATGACACAGGCCTTACCTGTTCGTAAGTATAGCTGTTTGTATTCAAATACAGCTACTTCCTGTTGTTCACAGGCTTTGTTTCCCCTCTGCCATTAGCCGTGGGTGTCTGTCAGTCAGACCAGACGTGTTGTCCTCTTCACAGACAGACAGAGTGGTAGAGTGGTCAGATCGTTAGACTGCATTGGCTAGCGGTTAGCGCTGTCCCTCGCATTCGAATCAGTCAGCGAGTGTTGTGAGTGACAGCTGTGAGTGTGTGTGTGTGTGTGTGTGTGTGTGTGTGTGTGTGTGTGTGTGTGTGTGTGTGTGTGTGTGTGTGTGTGTGTGTGTGTATGTATGTATGTTTATCTGTGTGTTAGACTGTGAGTGACAGTGGTCACCCAGAGGCTGACAATCAGTCAGACAGACAGTCAGGGTGTGTGTGAACATTGAGCTGTTCACATAGGCCTTTTAGAATTTTGCCCACTGGCCACTCATACATACCCAACACAACTGACACTACACTCTTAGAAAAAAGCATTCCAAAAGGGTTCTTTCCCCGTATAAGAACCCTTTTAAGTTCCAGGTAGAACCCTTTTTGGTTCCAGGTAGAACACTTTTGGGTTCCATGTAGAACCCTCTGTAGAAAGGGTTGTGTGTGTGTGTGTATGTACCCTTTCCCTCTGTAGAAAGGGTTCTACATGGAACTCAAAATTACACATGGGGACAGCCTAAGAACCCTTTTAAGTTCTAGATAGTACTCTCTTTTCTAAGAGTCCCTCCCTCCCTCCCTCCCTCCCTCCCTCCCTCCCTCCCTCCCTCCCTCCCTCCCTCCCTCCCTCCCTCCCTCCCTCCCTCCCTCCTAATCCCAAAGCCATTTAAAGGGAACAATTCCATCAGGTCTTTTCTTTTTTTTAAATATAGAAGGAACGGCAAAGATTAAAGCAACCACTCAAATCATCTCATCGCCATCATCAACACAGAACCACATCAGAGTGTGCCAGTAGGAGCAAAGCCTTTCAGTGTGGAAATGAGAACAAACCAGCCAGAGAGTGCTCTCACTGTCAAAGCCCTGTCACAGATGAGCTATTTTCAAATCTGGCTGGGTACATAACAGTAACGCACGATTGGAGTAGCGGTTGGAAAAATATGTGTACATGCAAAAAGGAGAGAGAGAGGTAGAGTGAGAGAAAGAGGGAGGGAAGAGGCAGAGAGAGAAGAGGCAGGCAGACATGTATATATCTAGAGAGAGAAAGATGCTAAAGGCAGGGTGTGAGAGAGAATAATCAAAGGAGAGACAGACTACAGTGGTTTCAAAATGAGTCTGAGTGGTTGTGACACAGACAGAAATATTTATGGGACATTAGGAGTACTGGGGGTTTGACCCTTCACCCCTGGGACCAGAGGACACACACAACACATGCTACTGTAAAGGGAAGGTTACGTCACCCACAGCTAAGAACATTTCTTACTGGGTGGTGAGTGGTTGCTCATGGCAATGGCATCTACAGTAATACTATACATTTAAATGATCCAATGCAGAGATTTGTATCTCAAAATCAAATCATTTCTGGGTAACAAGTAATTTAGTGTGATTGATTTCAATTCAATTGGTCAAAAATAAAACAAAAATGGCTTCTTAGCGAAGAGCAATTTCTCAAGCAAGAATAGCTAGGGCTGTTTGGGTTTGGTCTGAGTGAAAACTAGCTGTTGTTGGCAGAGAGGTGTGGAACTCTCTTTCTTACTGGTCTACTAACTAATTTACTGCCTGTCTGGCCAAAACTCAATCCCAACAAAACAAGCTGAAATTTCAGACGGTCTTTTCAAACTGCTCTTACACTAAAATGGCATCGTTATACTTTTCACAACTTCACAGTATTATTCCAACCTCATAGTGTGAAAATAGATATAAAACCCAGGTAAATCATGTTTTTGACTGTACTGGGTCTTTTAAATGATATTTAGCTTTCCTCAGTTAGAAGAGATGCAATATGTCGATGGTTTCACATGGTTTGATTTGGTTACTGTTTTGTAGGCAGAAGATGGTTGTTTGTGGAAAAAGAGAGTAATTGAAGGATAGGAAAACAGCAATAAATAGACAATTGTAAAAGTGTGTGTGTGTCTGTCTGCGTATGTGTGTGTGGGTTTACACTCGTATTTGTGTGTGCGCATGAGTGCTGTGCGCCTATTTGTGTGTATGTGTGTGGCCGTGCTTGTTAAAAAAGGATTTGCGACTGCTTGGACTAACAGGAGTGTATTAAGTTGACTATTTCCATCACATCTCTCCAGTTGATGTGATCTGGCTTTTATCCCCTCATCAAAGGACAAGAAGAATACTTTACTAATAGGAGTTTCACAATGGTGTGTGTGTGTGTGTGTGTGTGTGTGTGTGTGTGTGTGTGTGTGTACGCACCCTGGATGGAAGATTACACGGCAGACAAGACCGTTATGGATATTACTGACATTCCAATGACTGCCACCTTTCTCTGAGAAATATGCAAATGGGGGAGAGAAAAACGATTCTACGCAGAGTTCAATGACGCACGAAATCGGAGCTTCACCGAAAGATGGACTTTAGCATTTTATGGCCATTCTATCGATTTCACACCTATCATGCACGCCCAAATTTACGCCAGGTGGCAGGGAACAGTGCATTTCAGCATTACATAAACGGCACATGGGAGCTCATTGATTCCGGCCGCAATTATGGCTAATGACATCATTAATCAGTCTAATCACGCTCCCCTCTTTCTGCAGCTATACCTGCACATTCACATGATTGGTCCTCTGCATCTAGTCACCTGTTTACGTAGAATAATGAGCAGAGGATGTGATTAGCAGAGATGATAATTATTATTATTATAATCAAATGGAGAGGTTAGTGAGGGTCTGGGTGAGAGGCCTTTGCTGACACTGTTGTCACTATTGTACATAAAGGTTTGGGATGAGTGGGAGGATCAACTTGATTTCACAAGCTCAGGTCAATATTTGACATTCATCCAATGGCCTGTCTGGAGAGGCAGTGGGACAGGAGGTTGGAAGGCGGGGAGTGTTGGCGGTGGGTATACAGTAGGTGGCAGGGGGTGATACTGTCAATGGTGGCGTTACATTAGGAACTGTGGAGTGTTGGTGGGTAAATAGTAGTAAAGTGAATGAGAGGTACAGTATGTACCGTACAGTGACTGTCAGAGGGGTGGGGGGTTGGGGTTTTGGTAGCTGGTATAGGGGATGGTAAAGGAAGGAGGTTTCATTACGGTAGTGGCTGGTGACAGCTTGTGCTTCCGGCTGGTGGCTGTTCATGCTGAGACCAAGCTCAGTCAGAGCCCAGAGTCAAGCCAAGTCAGGACTAGTACAACAGAACACTAGGCTACCACGCTCATTTGAGACTCTCTCTGTTCGACACTGATTATCGCCTGTCCCCTTTAATCCTCCTAGGATGCCATTGAAACGGAAGGAGGAAACTTTAAGTCTACTTAATCCTAGACATCACTGTATGCACACTGATGCGGACATACAGTATCTTCAGAAAGTATTCATACCCCTTATTCCACATTTTCTTGTGTCGCAATCTGAATTCAAAATGGATTCAATATTTTTTTCTCACCCATCTACACACAATATGTCAGGTGCGTGAATGAGGACCCAAAAGCGAATTAACAAAACAGAGTTTCTTTAATAACGAAACACACGTAGGCTCAGATGGACTGGCAGATTCCGACAGGACAGGACAAGGTTAGATGAACAGGCAGATTCTGACAGGACAGGACAAGGTTGCAGCAAACACGACGATAGTCTGGTTCAGGCATGAGTAACACAAACGAGAATCCGACAAAGACAGAAACAAAAACAGAGAGAGATATAGAGGACTAATCAGAGGGAAAAAGGGAACAGGTGGGAAAAGGGGTGACGAGGTAGTTAGGAGGAGACAAGGAACAGCTGGGGGAAAGAGGGGGAGAAAAGGTAACCTAATAACGACCAGCAGAGGGAGACAGGGTGAAGGGAAAGGACAGAAACAAGACACAACATGACAATACATGACACAATAGCCCATAATGACAAAGTGAAAACATTTTTAAACATTTTTGCAAATTTATTGAAATTGAAATTCAGAAATATCTCATCAGATGTGGATGTGTCACTGCAACAACCTTAAAAGGTCCTAAATTATATCACCACTGCCCTTGACTCTAAGCAATGTTGTGCTGCTATTTTTATTGACTTGGCGAAAGCTTTTGATACGGTAGACCATTCCATTCTTTTGGGTCGGCTAAGGAGTATTGGTGTCTCTGAGGGGTTTTTGGCCTGGTTTGCTAACTACCTCTCTCAAAGAGCGCAATGTAAAGTCAGAACATCTGCTGTCTCAGCCACTGCCTGTCACCTGTCTTCTCAATTTACATCAACAACATAGCTCAGGCAGTAGGATGCTCTCTCATTCATTTATATGCAGGTGATACAGTCTTATACTCAGCTGACCCCTCCTTGGATTTCGAGTTAAATGCCCCCCTCCTGCCCCACCGGTGTGATTAGTACCTCTGAGGGTTTAGAGCTTGAAGTTGTCACCTCATACAAGTACTTCATACAAGTACTCATACAGTACGCTGTCCTTCTCTCAGCACATATCAAAGCTGCAGGCTAAGGTTAAATCTAGAAGCGGTTTCCTCTGTCGTAATCGCTCCTCTTTCACCCCAGCTGCCAAACTAACCCTGATTCAGATGACCATCCTACCCGTGCTAAATTATGGAGACGTAATTTATAGATAGGCAGGTAAGGGTGCTCTCGAGCGGCTAGATGTTCTTTACCATTCGGCCATCAGATTTGCCACCAATACTCCTTATAGGACACATCACTGCACTCTATTCTCCTCTGTAAACCGGCCGTCTATGTACACCTGGCGCAAGACCCACTGGTTGATGCTTATTTATAAAATCCTCTTAGGCCTCACTTCCCCCTATCTGAGATACCTACTGCAACCCTCATTCTCTAATTCTGCCAGTTACAATCTGTTAAAGACCCCCCCCCCCCCCCCCAAAAAAAAAACACACATCCATGCGTCACTCCTCTTTTCAGTTTGCTGCAGCTAGCGATGGGAACAAGCAAAAACCAGTCAAACTGGACAGTTTAATCTCCATCTCTACATTCAAAAACGACCATGGACACTTACTGATACTTGTAGCTGATTCGCGTGATGTATTGTTGTCTCTATCTTTTTGTCTCTCTTTATGTAGTGTTGTGGTGTCTCTCTTGTTGTGACGTGTGTTTTGTCCTATATTTCATTTTTAATCCCAGCTCCTGTCCGGACAGGAGGCCTTCCACCTCTTGGTAGGCCGTCATTGTAAATAAGATTTTGTTCTTAATTGACTTGCCTAGTTAAATAAAGGTTCAATTAAAATAAAATACATCTACATAATTATTGACACCCGTTTGCCATGACACTCCAAATTTAGCTCAGGTGCATCCATTTTCAATTGATCATCCTTGAAACGTCACTACAACTTGATTGGAGTCCATTCAATGATCTGGACATGATTTAGAAAGAAACCCACCTGTCTATATAAGGTCCCACAGTGGATAGTGTATGGAAAATCAAAAACTATACCATGAAGTCCAAGGAACTATCCGTAGACCTTCGAGATTTGTGAATTGTGATGAGGCATACCGTGCCTTGCAAAAGTATTCCCTTTGGCGTTTTTCCTATTTTGTTGCATTACAACATGTAATTTAAATGGATTTTAATTTTAATTTCATGTAATGGACATACACAAAATAGTCCAAGTTGGTGAAGTGAAATGAAAAAAATAACCTGTTTTTTTTTTTATCGAAAAAATCGAAAATGGAAAAGTGGTGCGTGCATATGTATTCACCCCCTTTGCTATGAAGCCCCTAAATAAGATCTGGTACAACCAATTACCTTCAGAAGTCACAGAATTAGTTAAATAAAGCCCACCTGTGTGCAATCTAAGTGTCACATGATCTGTCACATGATCTCAATATATACACCTGTTCTGAAAGGCCCCAGAGTCTGCGACACCACTAAGCAAGCGGCACTATGAAGACCAAGGAGCTCTCTAAACAGGTCAGGGACAAAGTTGTGAAGAAGTACAGATCAGGGTTGGGCTATAAAAAATATGGCAACACAACAAACCTGCCAAGAGAGGGCCGCGCACCAAAATTCACAGACCAGGCAAGGAGGGCATTAATCAGAGAGGCAACAAAGAGACCAAAGATAACCTTGAAGGAGCTAAAAAGCTCCACAGCGGAGA
Organism: Oncorhynchus mykiss; assembly: GCF_013265735.2. NCBI lineage: Eukaryota > Metazoa > Chordata > Actinopteri > Salmoniformes > Salmonidae > Oncorhynchus > Oncorhynchus mykiss. Next base: position 14,279,522 of record NC_048591.1, on the reverse strand, counting down.
TTGGAGAATCTGTCCATAGGACCACATTAAGCTGTATACTCCACAGAGCTGGGCTTTACATAAGGGTGGCCAGAAAAAAAGACATTGCTTAAAGAAACAAATAAGCAAACACGTTTGGTGTTCGCCAAAAGGCATGTGGGAGACTACCAAAACACATGGAAAAAGGTACAAAGGTCAGATGACACTAAAACTGAGCTTTTTTGCCATCGAGGAAAACGCTATGTCTGGCGCAAACCCAACACCTCTCATCAGCCCGAGAACACCAACTCCACAGTGAAGCATGGTGGTGGCAGCATCATGCTGTGGGGATGTTTTTCATCGGCAGGGACTGGGAAACTGGTCAGAATTGAAGGAATGATAGATGGCGCTAAATACAGGGAAATTCTTGAGGGAAACCTGATTCAGTCTTCCAGAGATTTGAGACTAAGACGGAGGTTCACCTTCCAGCAGGACAAGGATCCTAAGCATACTGCTAAAGCAACACTTGAGCAACACGTTTTAAGGGGAAACATTTAAGTGTCTTGGTATGGCCTAGTCAAAGCCCAGACCTCAATCCAATTGAGATTCTGTGGTATGACTTAAAGACTGCTGTACACCAGCGGAACCCATCCACTTTGAAGGAGCTGGAGCAGTTTTGCCTTGAATAATGGGCAACAATCCCAATGGCTAGATGTGCCAATGTCCTTATGTCCTTATGTCCTTATGGAGACATACCCCAAGAGACTTGCAGCTGTAATTGCTGCAAAACGTGACTCTAGAAAGTATTGACTTTTTTATTTTGCAACTTCAAAGTGGTAGGAATGTTGTGTAAATCAAATGATACAAACCCTCACGAAAATATTTTAATTCTAGGTTGTAAGGCAACAAAATAGGAAAAATACCAAGGTGTGAATACTTTCGCAAACCACTGTATATCTGGGGAATGGTATAAAGCTGTTGCTGGAGTGTTGTAAGTTTCCAAGAGCACAGTGGTTCTCATCATTGGGAAATGTAAAAAATATGGAACTACCCAGACTCTGCCTGGAGCTGGTTGCCCGAACAAACTGAGCACCCGGGCAAGAAGGACCTTCGATCAGGGAGGTGACCAAGAACACAACGACCACTCTGACATAACTACAGAACTTGACCTATCTGGGCTTTATGGGAGAGTTACCAGACTACAGAAATCCTGAGAAAAAAGCACATGACAGCATGCCTGGAGTTTGCAAAAAGGCATGTGAAAGACTCTGAGATCATAACTCTTTGGCCTGAATGCAAAGTGCTATGTCTGGAGAAAACCAGGCACGATCATCACCTGTCGAACACCATCCCTAGCGTGAAGCATGGTGGTGGCAGCATCATGCTATGGGGATGCTTTTCAGTGGCAGGGACTGGGAGGCGGGTGAGAATAGAGGGAGCAATGAATGGAGCCAAATTCAGGAAAATCCTTGATGAGAATCTGCTTCAGAGTGCAAACAACCTTAGAGTGGAAACGACTCAAGCATACAACCAAAGTAATGCTGGAATGGCTTCAGAACAAAAATGTGAAAGACCTTGAGTGGCCCAACCAAAGCCTAGACTTGAATCCCATAGAAAGTATGTGGAAAGACTCCCCATCTAATTTAACAGAGCCTCTCCCCATCTAATTTAACAGAGCCGCTCCCCATCTAATTTAACAGAGCTTCAGGAGATCTGCAAGGAAGAATCGGAGGAAATCCCCAAATCCAGATGTGTAAAACTGATACAGACATACCCAAGATGACTGTGGAATAAGTCAAGGGGTATAAATACTTTCTGAAAGCACTGTACATGCATGCATGGACACACACAAACACACATACAGTACATACATACATACACAAGTAGTGTGTTCATCTTCACTGCACAGTTTCCCCCTCTCCTTTCTTTACAACAACACAAACCCACAATGGTGTGCTACCATGATTCAGAGGTATAAAACACCAACACAAGCATTTTCTGTCAATTTCTCACTTCTTTGTCTTTAAACATGTGCGTGGATGTTATATATGAGAAGTCCTTTGAGGCATTTAAGCCTTATGTTCATAACAGGGCTCAGTCTGCAGTTCAGAATCTCATCAACTAATCATTCAGCGATCAGTTTCCAAGCAGAGGAGAAAGTATGCTAGACAGCCACGGAAAACTTAATTAAGGTTTAGAATCAACATGGAAACCAAATGGAATACCAGGTTGCTTTGACTCCCCAAATCAATTATTATCTTTCTAACCACCTAATTTCCAAGAGCAGCCCGTGGTTTCATTATGCTGCCGACCATGTAGCAATAAGGATTATGAAGAGAAAACAGAATGCTCCCATTAAATGTTAACCAAGCTCACTAAAATATTGTAGGCAGTCATGGGGTATGTCCCAAATGGCACCCTATTCCCTATATAGTAATAGTGCCCTACTTTCTACCAGGGTGCATAGTGCTCTATGGGAACAGGGTGGCATTTGAGACACGGCAAATTAGGCTGTAGTCTTTGAATGCACTGCAAAAACACATGGTAATAAACATGTCTGAAATTTGACATGAACGTGCATAATTGCTATGGCATATCGGAGGTTAACATTCTGGAAAGAATAAAATAGCTATCGGTTACATAGGTGAGGAAACGCAGCTAGGATGGAGTAGAGCCGATCTCCAGTTATTATGATTCAACCAATCAGGAATGAATATGCTATTTCTTCATCAGTACATGTTTGCTCTGCTGCTGCCCCATCCTTGGAGATGAATGTAATATCCAGTATACCCGGGTGGTGTGTGTGTGTGACTGTGTGTATGTATGTATGTGATTTGTGTGCTTATGCGTGTGCGTGTGTCATGTGTGTGTGTGTGTGTGTGCGTGCAGGTACACGTGTACCTGGTATCTTTTGCTGATAGGATATAGAGTGATTCACTGGGCTTGCTTAAGAAACCTTGAATGTTGACCCATTTACAGAGGTTTCTGAGAGAGTTGAGTCATATATTTATTACAATGTTAGCAGGTTGCATCAACAAGCAGTCTCACGTCAGAATTAGACGTTCTCCCATGTTTCTCAAACGTCAAAATTCAAAGTTGTACCAAATGTCCAATTTCTAAGTGTTTGGTGAGTTCTCTGTATCATTCCAAGGTCACGTTTAGGCATTAACTCCAAATGGTTAAGGTATGGGTTAAGGTTTAGGCTTAAAACAAAAATATCAGAAACAACTTTGAACAAGCAACCTTTGGAACCAGAGACAGATCCTTATGCCCAGGCATGGATGGACGTTGTATCACTGGTGTCCTGTCTATTTATTCCACATGGCACGACATGAGGATTTCCATCCCTCTTCCTCTGTCCTCCCTCTGTTTTACTGTGACAAAAACAGTTGTAAGTTATCCACATCCTCTTCCAAATGCCCTTGTAGAAATGGCTGTCAAACATGAGCATACCCCCCCCCCCCCTCCACCCCCTTCTCCTCCAGTAGGACAATTGTCACATTCCTACCGTCCAACTACCTAAACGCTCCCTTGCATGATCACCTGCCCGCCCCGCCCCCTTCCCCTGTATGTCTCCCAGTGGTCAGTGTCTCTGCAGCCTGCAGCATACAAGCAGTGCCAGGGGGGCTGGCATGGAGCCAAGGGAGGCAGAGCGATGAGCAGCCAGCCAGCCTACCTGCAGGCCCAAAGCACTACAAGAGGCACTCTGCTCACTGTCCATCAATCACACCTCTACTCTGATTAGTGGGACAGACAGGTTGTGTTTTTGTCGAAAATCTCCCGCTGAGAGAAATAGGGAGGTGTGTACCATGCCGGTGTGTGTGTGTGTGTGTGTGGGCGTGCTTGCAAGCAAGTGCATGTGTCTCTGTGTGCATGTTGTGTGTGTGGTGGTTGGTCTGCCCTGACTAAAGTAGGCGTTACACATGAATACTGCCCAGGAAGAAAAAGCTTAGAGGTGTCGACTGCAGTCGGATGGGAGGATGGGAGACCCATAGTGAGACAAAACAGAATTAAACAGAGCAAGAAAGCAATCGACAAAATAGATTTGGCTGTGTCCCAAAGGGTCATATTCCCTATTACGTCTCTGGTCAAAAGTAGTGCACTGCTGTATATGGAATAGGGTGCCATTTGAGATGCAGACCACTAGCATGAGAACTATCCAGAATATGGGTTCTGAAAAGGGGTAAGAATAAGGCAAGGGACCAGGGATTAGGCTTTGAAAATGGGTCTGGATATGATAAGGCTTTATTTTAGAGTCCTGGGATGTGTTACATTAATGAGTTTCCTTTTACAGATAATAGAAGTTCTCATCCAGTAGACCGTAACACTCTGAAAGGCCTGAAGAGTCACACACAAGACAATAGTGAGAGATCAGTCTGAGCTAGAATATGAAGTTGGAGGTCACAGTCTATTTGTGTGTTTGTATTTTTGTATTCACACACGCGCACGCACGCACACACACACACACACACACACACACACACAGGCTTGCAAGTACACACACGCCAGCCTGAAATCTGATCAAGCATTTTTCAGGAGAGGAAATGACTCTATCTGAGGCAGATCGAAATCAAGCACGCCCATCACTTATTTCTCAGGTGTGTCAATTTACATGTGCCTTAGGAAACAGGATAGAGTATTCCACTAGCCCACTCCAAGACTTAATTAGCAAACACTGCTCAATTATTAATTGTCTGCTATCAAATTTGTGATCAATTAAGACCACAGTGAATGGGCGGTTGGTGGATGTCTGAAAAAAAGTTCTGTCTCAATGCTGTTTTCCATTGGACACGTGCTGATTAGGGTACATAACAACAGCAAAGCCAGGAGGAGTGAATTGAAGCCCGGAAGAGACATTATAGAACTAAAGACTTCCGCAGTTAAAAAATGTATAAAGAAATTGGCGCCGGTCGTAAACAGTGTGATCGCTGTTGTTCGCCGTGCAAGAGGGAGGGAGTGGAGCTAAATTTAGCCCCAGTTGCTGCCGCATGCATCGCGTCATCCGGTGAGAGACTGATATTCCCGTTTGTTAGTATCATTTATTAAAATATTGTGACAGTGCCATGACTGCAGGAGAGGGGTCTTTCCATTCTCGTTGCTCAGGAGGCATGAAATCAGACAGCATAGCGAGTCCGTGGTAGGAAAACACACACACACACACACACACACACACACACACACACACACACACACACACACACACACACACACACACACACACTGGGAGTGAGAATATTAATCTGAGGGGAACATCTGTCCGACGTGCTGCTGACTCACTCTCTGTTCTGTCCTCTAAAGAGTTTAATTTTCCATCCACTCTCCTTTTGTTTGCTTTGTTTGCGTTCTCTTCCTTGTCTGTGTTTGTGTTGACATCTGATGCGGGTCCAGTAATGTGTATTGTCCACGTCTCAGTGCCTCAGTGCAAATACTTATTGGATTTTATGTGATTCTCTTGGCAAGGGAGTGGGTTGGCTAAATGCTAACCCGCAGAGACACCATTTGTTATTATGGATTACAATTCTAATAATGTTCTTGGGAATGAGTGTTTATCTGAGAGAGAGAGAGAGAGATCCTTCTGTAAAAATACTAGCCATACAGTAAAACCAATGAATTGGCATTCTGGTGGTTATAATGCATTGGATTAGCGTAACATATGCTAAATCCTTTAAACTAACACACAGGTCTACCCTATTCTGGGACTGAAGTTGAGTCCTTCTCTATCCAGGTAGCAAGTATTCAACTATTTGTTGTTTGAAGGGGGATCTGACATGTACGACATGACTGACGACATGACTGAATGAGCATCTATGATGAATCAAAACCATTATGTCAGACCACAATATGTGTGTGTAGATCATGGGACAACATTCATAAAATACACATGTAGACACATTCTCTACATGCAAGCACACACACACACACACACACACACACACACACACACACACACACACACACACACACACACACACACACACACACACACACACTCACACTCACACTCACACTCACACACACACACAATACGGTTGTTGCCATGGCGCCGACAGCGATGGCCGCCTCGCTTCGTGTTCCTAGGAAACTATGCAGTTTTTTGTTTTTTTACGTGTTATTTCTTACATTAGTACCCCAGATCATCTTAGGTTTCATTACATACAGTCGAGAAGAACTACTGAACATAAGAGCAACGTCAACTCACCATCAGTACAACCAAGAATATGATTTTCGCGAAGCGGATCCTGTGTTCTGCCTTTCAACCAGGACAACGGAATGGATCCCAGCCGGCGACCCCAAAAAACGACTCCGTAAAAGAGGGAAACGAGGCGGTCTTCTGGTCAGACTCCGGAGACGGGCACATCGTGCACCACTCCCTAGCATTCTTCTCGCCAATGTCCAGTCTCTTGACAATAAGGTTGATGAAATCCGAGCAAGGGTAGCATTCCAGAGGGACATCAGAGACTGTAACGTTCTTTGCTTCACGGAAACATGGCTCACTCTCACTGGAGAGACGCTATCGGAGGCGGTGCAGCCAGCGGGTTTCTCCACGCATCGCACCGACAGAAACAAACATCTTTCTGGTAAGAAGAGGGGCGGGGGCGTATGCCTTATGGCTAACGAGACGTGGTGTGATCACAGAAACATACAGGAACTCAAATCCTTCTGTTCACCTGATTTAGAATTCCTCACAATCAAATGTCGACCGCATTATCTACCAAGAGAATTCTCTTCGATTATAATCACAGCCGTATATATTCCCCCCCAAGCAGACACATCAATGGCTCTGAACTAACTTTATTTGACTCTTTGCAAACTGGAATCCACACATCCTGAGGCTGCATTCATTGTAGCTGGGGATTTTAACAAGGCTAATCTGAAAACAATACTCCCTAAATTGTATCAACATATCAATTGCGCAACCAGGGCTGGAAAAACCTTGGATCATTGTTATTCTAACTTCCGCGACGCATATAAGGCCCTGCCCCGCCCTCCTTTCGGAAAAGCTGACCACGACTCCATTTTGCTGATCCCTGCCTACAGACAGAAACTAAAACAAGAAGCTCCCACGCTGAGGTCTGTCCAACGCTGGTCCGACCAAGCTGATTCCACACTCCAAGACTGCTTCCATCATGTGGACTGGGATATATTTCGTATTGCGTCAGATAACAACATTGACGAATACGCTGATTCGGTGTGCGAGTTCATTAGAACGTGCGTTGAAGATGTCGTTCCCATAGCAACGATTAAAACATTCCCTAACCAGAAACCGTGGATTGATGGCAGCATTCGCGTGAAACTGAAAGCGCGAACCACTGCTAATCAGCGCAAGGTGACTGGTAACATGACCGAATACAAACAGTGCAGCTATTCCCTCCGCAAGGCTATCAAACAAGCTAAGCGCCAGTACAGAGACAAAGTAGAATCTCAATTCAACGGCTCAGACACAAGAGGCATGTGGCAGGGTCTACAGTCAATCACGGACTACAGGAAGAAATCCAGCCCAGTCACGGACCAGGATGTCTTGCTCCCAGGCAGACTAAATAACTTTTTTGCCCGCTTTGAGGACAATACAGTGCCACTGACACGGCCTGCAACGAAAACATGCGGTCTCTCCTTCACTGCAGCCGAGGTGAGTAAGACATTTAAACGTGTTAACCCTCGCAAGGCTGCAGGCCCAGACGGCATCCCCAGCCGCGCCCTCAGAGCATGCGCAGACCAGCTGGCCGGTGTGTTTACGGACATATTCAATCAATCCCTATACCAGTCTGCTGTTCCCACATGCTTCAAGAGGGCCACCATTGTTCCTGTTCCCAAGAAAGCTAAGGTAACTGAGCTAAACGACTACCGCCCCGTAGCACTCACATCCGTCATCATGAAGTGCTTTGAGAGACTAGTCAAGGACCATATCACCTCCACCCTACCTGACACCCTAGACCCACTCCAATTTGCTTACCGCCCAAATAGGTCCACAGACGATGCAATCTCAACCACACTGCACACTGCCCTAACCCATCTGGACAAGAGGAATACCTATGTGAGAATGCTGTTCATCGACTACAGCTCGGCATTCAACACCATAGTACCCTCCAAGCTCGTCATCAAGCTCGAGACCCTGGGTCTCGACCCCGCCCTGTGCAACTGGGTACTGGACTTCCTGACGGGCCGCCCCCAGGTGGTGAGGGTAGGCAACAACATCTCCTCCCCGCTGATCCTCAACACTGGGGCCCCACAAGGGTGCGTTCTGAGCCCTCTCCTGTACTCCCTGTTCACCCACGACTGCGTGGCCACGCACGCCTCCAACTCAATCGTCAAGTTTGCGGACGACACAACAGTGGTAGGCTTGATTACCAACAACGACGAGACGGCCTACAGGGAGGAGGTGAGGGCCCTCGGAGTGTGGTGTCAGGAAAATAACCTCACACTCAACGTCAACAAAACTAAGGAGATGATTGTGGACTTCAGGAAACAGCAGAGGGAACACCCCCCTATCCACATCGGTGGAACAGTAGTGGAGAGGGTAGTAAGTTTTAAGTTCCTCGGCATACACATCACAGACAAACTGAATTGGTCCACTCACACAGACAGCATCGTGAAGAAGGCGCAGCAGCGCCTCTTCAACCTCAGGAGGCTGAAGAAATTCGGCTTGTCACCAAAAGCACTCACAAACTTCTACAGATGCACAATCGAGAGCATCCTGTCGGGCTGTATCACCGCCTGGTACGGCAACTGCTCCGCCCACAACCGTAAGGCTCTCCAGAGGGTAGTGAGGTCTGCACAACGCATCACCGGGGGCAAACTACCTGCCCTCTAGGACACCTACACCACCCGATGTTACAGGAAGGCCATAAAGATCATCAAGGACAACAGCCACCCGAGCCACTGCCTGTTCACCCCGCTATCATCCAGAAGGCGAGGTCAGTACAGGTGCATCAAAGCTGGGACCGAGAGACTGAAAAACAGCTTCTATCTCAAGGCCATCAGACTGTTAAACAGCCACCACTAACATTGAGTGGCTGCTGCCAACACACTGACTCAACTCCAGCCACTTTAATAATGGGAATTGATGGAAAATGATGTAAATATATCATTAGCCACTTTAAACAATGCTACCTTATATAATGTTACTTACCCTACATTATTAATCTCATATGCATACGTATATACTGTACTCTATATCATCTACTGCATCCTTATGTAATACATGTATCACTAGCCACTTTAACTATGCCACTTTGTTTACATACTCATCTCATATGTATATACTGTACTCGATACCATCTACTGTATCTTGCCTATGCTGCTCTGTACCATCACTCATCCATATATCTTTATGTACATATTCTTTATCCCCTTACACTGTGTACAAGACAGTAGTTTTGGAATTGTTAGTTAGATTACTTGTTGGTTATTACTGCATTGTCGGAACTAGAAGCACAAGCATTTCGCTACACTCGCATTAACATCTGCTAACCATGTGTATGTGACCAATAAAATTGGATTTGATTTGCTTTGATTTACTGTCTTCTCCACAAACACCTCCAAAACCTTGTCAAACTACAATGAAAGGATGTTTAACCTGTCCAGCAGCATATGACTGATGCTCTATTGCAGGGTTCCCCAACTCATCAGTTTGGTGATTTTATTTGGCAGTTTTTGTGGCAAAAAAAAAACTTCAATAACTGTTGGACATAAAAGACTCTAAAAACACCAGCAACAGCAGAGTTATTTTTGGGGGGGAAATCTGTTCCAAAGTATTCCCACACATAATAGAAACATGTGAAGGTATACAAATGTAAACAAGTTTTGAAATTATAATGTAGTCAAATATTGTATCTGTTTTGGCTTCTTGTGGTCAATTTGCAGTCTACAAATGATTTGTGATTATGTTCCGGCCCCCTGAATATCAGCTGAAGAAAAACCGTCCCGCGGCTGAATGTAGTTGATGATCCCTGCTCTAGTGGGACAGAAGGGTGAGCTCTCTCCCTAACATCAATTAACTGCTCTTCTCTTCTCTCCCCTCCCCTCCTCCCCCATTAGGTAAAAGGACCAGAGTCCATCTCAACCCATCCACGTCGGCTGCTGCCTCTGGGCTCCAGCGTAACAGTGTGTAACAGTTTTTTTTCAATTGCTAACAAGTATCGGACAATTACTGAAGCCACTTTTTCAAAACTCTTCACACAGTCTGCATTACTAACATGCATATTGGCCAAACAGTTATTCTCACCTCCAAAACTCACTCAAACCACCAAAACACTTCATGCATGTCTCAAAATAAGCTTGTTCGACCATAACACTGGCAACAATTCTCACTCAGAAAGCTTACATTGTCACTCATAACACACTGACCTAAAAAACACTAACAACAGGGAGCGTTACATCAATTATTCACTTTTCTCTTTGAAGTTTGAATGATTTTTCACATAAATCAGTATTTCATTATAGATTAAGAATAACACCTTTTCACTTTATTGACTGTACTGAAGTATATGTAACAAGAATGAATCAGAACTGCAGCAATTTGCTTCAATAGCCTTTATTTTTTCTATATCTTTGCATTTAGTAATTTACTTGTCAAAAATAAAAAGTTGAAACAAAAATTTAATTCCTGAAATTCCAGGGCTGCAATAATAATTACAACAACAAAAAACATCAACAACATGTGTAGTATAACACTCATACTGTACAGTACTGTGAGGGTTCTAGTTCTCACCAACATGTGGTGTATAAACATTCATACTGTACAGTACTGTGAGGGTTCTAGTTCTCACCAACATGTGGTGTATAAACATTCATACTGTACAGTACTGTGAGGGTTCTAGTTCTCACCAACATGTGGTGTATAAACATTCATACTGTACAGTACTGTGAGGGTTCTAGTTCTCACCAACATGTGGTGTATAAACATTCATACTGTACAGTACTGGGAGGGTTCTAGTTCTCATTACATGTATAGTATAACACTCATACTGTACAGTACTGTGAGGGTTCTAGTTCTCACCAACATGTATAGTATAATCACTCATACTGTACAGTACTGTGAGGGTTCTAGTTCTCACCAACATGTGGTGTATAAACATTCATACTGTACAGTACTGTGAGGGTTCTAGTTCTCACCAACATGTGTAGTATAACACTCATACTGTACAGTACTGTGAGGGTTCTAGTTCTCATTACATGTATAGTATAACACTCATACTGTACAGTACTGTGAGGGTTCTAGTTCTCACCAACATGTGTAGTATAACACTCATACTGTACAGTACTGTGAGGGTTCTAGTTCTCATTACATGTATAGTATAACACTCATACTGTACAGTACTGTGAGGGTTCTAGTTCTCACCAACATGTGGTGTATAAACATTCATACTGTACAGTACTGTGAGGGTTCTAGTTCTCACCAACATGTGTAGTATAACACTCATACTGTACAGTACTGTGAGGGTTCTAGTTCTCATTACATGTATAGTATAACACTCATACTGTACAGTACTGTGAGGGTTCTAGTTCTCAACAACATGTGGTGTATAAACATTCATACTGTACAGTACTGTGAGGGTTCTAGTTCTCATCAACATGTGGTGTATAAACATTCATACTGTACAGTACTGTGAGGGTTCTAGTTCTCACCAACATGTGGTGTATAAACATTCATACTGTACAGTACTGTGAGGGTTCTAGTTCTCACCAACATGTGGTGTATAAACATTCATACTGTACAGTACTGTGAGGGTTCTAGTTCTCACCAACATGTGTAGTATAACACTCATACTGTACAGTACTGTGAGGGTTCTAGTTCTCACCAACATGTGGTGTATAAACATTCATACTGTACAGTACTGTGAGGGTTCTAGTTCTCACCAACATGTATAGTATAACACTCATACTGTACAGTACTGTGAGGGTTCTAGTTCTCACCAACATGTGGTGTATAAACATTCATACTGTACAGTACTGTGAGGGTTCTAGTTCTCATCAACATGTGTAGTATAATCACTCATACTGTACAGTACTGTGAGGGTTCTAGTTCTCACCAACATGTGGTGTATAAACATTCATACTGTACAGTACTGTGAGGGTTCTAGTTCTCATCAACATGTGTAGTATAATCACTCATACTGTACAGTACTGTGAGGGTTCTAGTTCTCATCAACATGTATAGTATAACACTCATACTGTACAGTACTGTAAGAGTTCTAGTTCTCATCAACACGTATAGTATAATCACTCATACTGTACAGTACTGTGAGGGTTCTAGTTCTCATTACATGTATAGTATAACACTCATACTGTACAGTACTGTGAGGGTTCTAGTTCTCATCAACATGTATAGTATAATCACTCATACTGTACAGTACTGTGAGGGTTCTAGTTCTCATCAACATGTATAATATAATCACTCATACTGTGCAGTACTGTGAGGGTTCTAGTTCTCATCAACATGTATAGCATAACACTCATACTGTACAGTACTGTAAGAGTTCTAGTTCTCATCAACACGTATAGTATAATCACTCATACTGTACAGTACTGGGAGGGTTCTAGTTCTCATCAACATGTGTAGTATAATCATTCACACTCTGCAGTACTGTGAGGGTTCTAGTTCTCATCAACATGTATAGTATAATCACTCATACTGTACAGTACTGTGAGGGTTCTAGTTCTCATCAACATGTATAGTATAACACTCATACTGTACAGTACTGTGAGGGTTCTAGTTCTCATCAACATGTGTAATATAATCACTCATACTGTACAGTACTGTGAGGGTTCTCATTCTCATCAACATGTATAGTATAATCACTCATACTGTAGAGTACTGGGAGGGTTCTAGTTCTCATCAACATGTGGAGTATAAACATTCATACTGTAGAGTACTGTGAGGGTTCTAGTTCTCCCTCTCTCCTGCATTTGGCCACAAGTTCTCATCAACATCACATATTATGTCTTCTCTGGCGATGCATCTTGGAAAGTATCTCCTGGAATGTCTAATCCAACCCTGGCAGTCTTCAGGAGAAGTGTCTCCACACCCTGGCAGTCTTCAGGAGAAGTGTCTCCACACCCTGGCAGTCTTCAGGAGAAGTGTCTCCACACCCCGCGTTCATGGCATCCAGTAAGGACATCTGGTCATGTGGATGGTGGTCATTAACCTTCACGCAGAGAAAAACTCCTCTATGGGGTTTAGGAAGGGGGTGTATGGAGGCAGGAATAGTACTGACATCCTGGGATGAGCAGTAAACCAGTCTGTGACTGCAGCAGCGTGGTGGAATGCCACATTATCCCACACAACAACGAAGGTAGGGGAGTTTCTGGCCCCTCTCTCCTCCGCTGGCACAAGTCGATTATGCAGGTCATGCAGAAAATAAATGAACCTCTCTGTATTGTAGGGGCCAATGAGTGGTTTGTGTAACAGCAAACCATCATTGGACAGTGCTGCACACATTGGGATGTTAGCTCCTCTCTGGCCTGGGACATCTACGGTTGCTCTCTGTCCAATCACATTTCTTCCCCTGCGGCGTGTTTTTGCTAGGTTGAATCCAGCTTCATCCACAAAGATGAATGCACGGTATGTGCAGTTTGCCTGGCTTCCATCTCCATTACTCTCTAAAATACAGTAAATCCACAGTTTTACACTACTTTACATTATGCATAGCTGTGTATGTACCCTGTTTGGTCATTGAACAGACAACTTACCTGGACATATTGATACCAGAGTTCTTTCATATGTTCACAGTTTCTCTCAAAGCGTGCAGTGTACAACTGCTTCATCCTTATTTTATGTTTCTCTAGGACTCTTATTTTATGTTTCTCTGGCAATTGTCATTGTGCTGACCGAATTCACATTCCCAATAGTGATATTGTCTGCCCGCACTCTGTTCAAAATTTCCAGCAGTTTTATTGCATTGTTGCCAATTACCATGTCAACAATGACTATTTCCTGCACATCTGACAATATTCTGCCTCTCCCTCCTGTGGGAGGCAACCTTTGGATCCTACTGAAAAACACACAAAAAATCAACATATTTCAAAATGTCAGTACATGTAAAAATGTGAACATACTGTATTGTACTGTAATATGTAGTTCAATTATCATTGAAGGATGCACATTCGTACTATTGATGCAACTGTTGAACGCTGCAGATTTGGTTGCACCCTTAAACCGTCCTCTCTCAAAGAGAGACCATAGTTTACAACATGGTCAATAATTGTGGCCCTTATCTCATCAGAGACCACTGCTCTTGGTCTTCCTCTCCTTTGTCCTCCACACAGTGTCCCTGACACTCTTCTTTCCCCACCAACCTGTCTTCCTTGATCCATGTTTCCAAACTAAATCATTCCGAAGCCGTCCTCTTTTGTTTGTTTGGTAACAAGACTAAAAACAGGACACTTGGGTAGGCTTTCAGCTGAAATTGCAATCAGCTGTTTTCGGAATGATTAAATATCCTGCTGAGATTTTCTATATGTTTTAATCTGGTTACTGCAGAAATGCACAACATTTGCCATCATTCTGTTTTGAATGTGTTTTAACAGTTTTGGAAACAGTGTGTTAGCATTTGAAAACATGTGCTGCAAATATATAGTTTCGCAGGTGGTGGAGTATGAATGAGAAAAGAGTTCATGGATTTGGGAAAATGTGGTCATTGAATGTATTTTGTGTGAAAGCAATGAAAAATTATTCACAGTTTGCTCCACAATACACTTCTGTTTTGCTGACTGATAATGTGACTTCAGTTTTGACCAATGCATGTTAGCAATTGAAAAAAACTGTAAACAGTGTGACAGTGTGCTGTGTGCCAGGAGCAGATGGCCAGAGCCAGGGCTCCCCAGGCGTCCTGTTGTCTGTGCAAGTCAGTCAACGTAAACTGTCTCCTTCAATAGAGATATGGACTGTCCTTTATCAGATCAAAACTGTTAAGCATCTGCTAGGGAGAGTGTGTATGTGGAGGGATGGGGCAGGACGTGTGTGTGTGTGTGTGTGTGTGTGTGTGTGTGTGTGTGTGTGTGTGTGTGTGTGTGTGTGTGTGTGTGTGTGTGTGTGTCCAAGCATCTAAGCATCAACTGCGATATGAGCCTAGTTCAGAGGAACACTAAACCAGAGGCGGACCAAAGCGAAGCGCCAGTGTTAGTACCTATACACAGACACACTCATCCCATTACCCGACATGTAAACCCAACATAACTTTACAAGACATTACTACCTCAATCAATGACAGTCTAGACAGATATAAAAATAAAACCTTACGGTTTCAGTTCCCTGGAGAGTAGAGGATGAAAGGCAGAGGACAAAGGAGTGAGACCGAAAGACGCAGAAGGAGAGAGAGAAGGCGAAATCGAGAGAGAGAGATAGAGAAGGAAAGAAAGAGAGGAGAGAGTAAAAGAGAGATAAGAAATAGAGATAGAGAGGACAATCTCTGACTTACAGCTGGTGCTGAGCGGGAGCCCAGTGCAGCCAGTCACATTTCCTCCTAATTACTGCAACCATCCCCCATCACGCCCCCAGCACACTGATTACACACCTGCACTCAAACTGGACAGTTTTATCTCAATCTCTTCATTCAAAGACTCAATCATGGACTCTCTTACTGACAGTTGTGGCTGCTTTGTGTGATGTATTATTGTCTCTACCTTCTTGCCCATTGTGTCTGTGCCCAATAATGTTTGTACCATGTTTTGTGCTGCTACCATGTTGTGTTGCTACCATGTTGTTTTTATGTTGTGTTGCCACCATGCTGTGTTGTCATGTGTTGCTGCCTTGCTATGTTGTTGTCTTAGGTCTCTCTTTATGTAGTGTTGAAAATTAAAACACAACCCCCCCTGTCCCCTTCTAACTAGGCCCCTCTCCCCCCAAACACCCCACGTGCCTATCCCATCAGGCAGCCCTCTCCCCTGGCTCCTCTCATCCACAATCCCCCCCCCTCCACACGGCTGGGGGTGCAGGGACAGGGCGCTGCAGTTGGTACCAGTTCCCTTGGATCTCACGCTACAAACATTGATGATAATGTTTCCTGTCAGACATGAAGCGGCTCATATATCACACATATCACAATCAGGGAGAAAGGGACCTTTACACCATCATTGGTTAAGCTCATAGGGCACCTAATGACAGCAGAAATGACCAGACATCAGATACTCATCAAATAGCAGGGGTTTGTCATTAACACAAATAATCTAAAATAACTCAGTAACCTGTGTTTGACCTCCAAAATCGGATATTGAATGAGTCGATATTGGAACAAAGGAAATGACCATGTGATATCTGTATATTTTCAAGTCAAATCAGGATATCTCTGGATATGACCCTTTCCCTGTGGTGGGTTAGCCAACAGTATCATCACCACATCTGTCTGGTGTGCTTCTCCTGTTTCCCTAAGGTGGTGAGATATACTCACATCCCATCACCCAATGATCCAGAACAGACTGGCATCAGTGCCATCGTCAGTGCCGCTTACACCTGCCCACAACAACTACATTCTTCCTTCCTCCTCCTCAACAGCCTTAGTCCTGTCTTTGTCTTGGTCTAGGTCTGGGTCTGGGTCTGGGTCTGGGTCTGGGTCTAGGGAGTTGTGTGCTCAGTCAGCAGGTACAGCAGCCATTAGCATTTTATGACCTCTGCCTCAGCACAGAGAAGTACTGGCCTTATCATTTTCATCTCTCTCTCTCTCTGTCTCTCTCTCACTCTCTCCCTCTCTACCTCCCTCCCTCCCTTCCTCCCTCATTCGCTTCCTCCCTCCCTCTCTCCCTCCCTCCCTGAAGTAGCCTTGCCTAGTCCATGATGAATGGAGGCAATTTAGGGCCCGGTTCAATCAGATCTGCTTTAGCAGAAATCCGCACAGCTGATGTTTTGATGGTAGAACTGCGTTAAAATGGTCAAATCCACAATGGCTCCCAGCATGATACTTAAGCTGACATTGCCATTGGCTGCACGGAGTGGCACTGAGATAAATCGTCTGAAGCCTTGATTTTCAATTTGACCGTCATTATTTCCATATAGCCTGCACTTTCTTGTTCTGAACTTATAACGTGACTGGGACGGGTGTGGCTTATAGGACAATGATCACAAGAGCAGCTGCTGATTTGACAGCTCCAACACAGTTCCACCTCCGACACCGCCAAAACATCAGCTATGCAGGTCTCAACTATGGCAGTATAACGCTTGATCTGACTGAATCTAGCCCGGAGAGCGATGTTGTTGCCATTGGTGGACCTAGAAAGTACTCCACCATGTGGTGTGGTGGGGAAGTTGGCCTACTGAACACCACCCACAACTTTCTAAGCTGTTTACCTTAAAGGTTGTGTTCTGGATACTTTGGAACATTTCAAATCCAGTGAATCCCACAGTGCAGACTGTCATCCACCCCCACACAGTTGAGCAGATCACAAAGATGGCCTAGAGTGTTTCCCTTACCTCTCGGTGAAGTTTCTGAGCACAGTGAAGAGTGACGATAGCATCTCTTAGTTCTTGTCCTCCTCACTCTCCTCTATCTTCTGGTGGGCTGCCTTCTGCCTGAAAAGGTAAATATTGAAATTTAAATATAAATTACAATTGAATGGTGGATGATAGTGTTTGTGTACATCTATATTTCACAGACACACACACACAGACACACACATGCTCGTGAACACACAGAGCGACTGCTATAGATGAAGGCAACAGATGGAGCTGCCTTCACCTCTCTACCACTGCACAGTGGTTTTCCCTTGTGTCATATGGCAGGTGTTTTGCTGTGACATTATGGGTATAGGAACTTGGGAAGTGAGAAGACAGCAGTACATCGTCATCTACAACAACACACACACACACACACACACACACACACACACATACACACACACACACACACACACACACACACACACACACACACACACACACACCATCTTATATCAGCCCAGCTCTCTTACACGCCTGACCACGTCTAGCTTTCTCACACATTGACATGAGCCAAGTCCTCTCTCAATCCAGTGTGTGTGTGTGTGTGTATGTGTGTGTGTGTGTGTGTGTGTGTGTGTGTGTGTGTGTGTGAGTGTGTGTATGTGTGTGCCTCATGGCTAGAGCATTTTAGTCTGCTATATGTTGCCCTGTTATTATGCCCTGTGAATCACCCACCAGCCCCAACGCACTCCTGCAGGGTGAGTAATAACACACACATTACTCGTGTGACTTTTAATTTGGAAACAATTTACATTCACATACACTGAGTTTACACTACATTAGGAACACCTTCCTAATATTGAGAATATTTGCCCTCAGAACAGCCTCAATTCGTCGGGGCCTGGACTCTACAAGATGTCAAAAGCATTCCACAGGGATGCATACAAGTATTGACTCCAATGCTTCCCACAGTTGTGTCAAGTTGGCTTGATGTCCTTTTAGTAGTGGACCATTCTTGATACACATGGGAAACTGTTGAGCGTGGAAAAGCCAGCAGTATTGCAGTTCTTGACACATTTAAACCAGTGTGCCTGGCACCTACTGCCATACCCCGTTCAAAGGCACTTCAATATTTTGTCTTGCCCATTCAAACTCTAAATGGCACACATACACAATCCATGTCTCATTTGTCTCAAGGCTTAAAAATCCTTCTTTAACCTGTCTCGTCCCCTTCATCTATACAGATTGAATTGGATTTAACAAGTGACATCAATAAGGGATCATAGCAATCCACAGTATTTCCATGGTAAACATAGCCTAAAGCTCAGCTAGTAGAGTATGGTGCTTGTCATGCCAGGAAAGTGGGTTTGATTCCTGTAAAAATGTGTGCACGCATGACTGTAATTTGTTTAGATAAAAGAGTCAATGGCATAAAAATGGCATAAAGTTGGTCAAAGTTTAAGTGCATAGCAATGGCACAGTACAACGATTAAACTCATTAGACATACAGTTCCTCAGCCTATCATTCAGATGCAAACAGTCACTGTGCACGATGAAGAAGTCACCACACGTGTAATGAGGTTGCCATGCACAATGACCAAGTAATAAGACACATATTAATGAGGTCACGGCACACAGTGATTACTTTATTATGGCTTCCTCCAACACAGAGATGGGGTCACAACCTTTCTGATGGATACCGAGGAGGAGAGGACTCGCTTAAAAAATTGTCTTTGGTTTGAGATCCAATCCAACCACTGATTGCTTTCAGTCGCTCTCTTAAGGGAGCTGATATACAAACACTGAGAAAAGGTTTTCCTGGTAACAGCGATCATCTTAGTTGCAGATGTTCTCTCTCTTCTTTCTACTCGACTGTCCTCTCCTTTTCTCTCCAATACCCGCCACCCGGAGTGTAAAGAGCATCATCCAAATTTCTCATCAACTGATCCCTTATTGGCCCTAGTCGTCTCCCCTGTGTGCATCAACAGCTGCTCTCACGCACCAGACCACACTCCCATAACCAGCCCTTTGCCTTGCTCTTCCAGCCTGTATTACACACACACGCACACACAGGCAGACAGACGCATGCTTTCCTGATCTGAAACACCTCACCATCAATTGCCAACCACATTAACTCCCAAGAGAACTTCCCATTGATTGTTATCATGGCTGTTTATTATTCCCCCTTGTAGCTAGGGACTTTAAATAACAAAGGAAATCTAAGGAAAATTGTCCCGAGATTCCACCAACACGTTGCCTCTATTACATTTGAAGAGAAGATACTTGACCATTGTTATTCTCCCTTCTGAGTAGGCTACAAGCCCCCCTCCCCTTTTTGTTAAATCAGATCATGCCTCCATTCTGCTCCTCCCCGCCTATAGGCAGAAATTAAAGCAGGAAGCATCCATGATAAGATCTGTTCAACATTGTTCTGACCAAGTCAGAACCGTAGGATAAATAAAGGGGGCATATAAGCAGACAATGAGAGCTCTTACAATAATCGATGATTACATTTCTCAAAAACAGGTTATAGGCCACATGTGCACCACCAAGTCAGAACAGTTGACGAAATTAAGAGGTGAAAATAGACCAAATTATTAGGGTGAGGCACATGGGCTACTAACAGCTTACTACACAACATACACTTAGTATTACTTTCTTAGCTACAGTATACATATCACATCATTTATGCAGCAGCATACAAGACATGTTTGGACTCACCTTGTTGTGCTGTGCTGCACCACAGGAAGGTGGCGCGGCATTCCTTTGTGGGCAAATTTTGTCATCAAACTTTGACATCAAAGTCTGGCATTCTCTGGATTTATGGTGCTTTCAAGACAACTGGGAACTCAAAAATAAAAGCTTGAATCATGATGGCGTCAGTGATCTTCAGGTCGTAGCTCTAGAAAGAATCCTGACTTCCCGAGTTGGATGACCGTTCAAAACCTATTTTCCCAGTCGGAGCTCGTTCCAAGTTGTCTTGAACTCACTGAAGTCAGATTTCCCAGTTCTGAGTTAACAGTTGTTTTGAGCGTGGCAGAAATCATGCTGGATTGACAGCATGGCCAATGTTGAATGCTTATAATTTTAATGGAAAAGAGGCCCTTAAACCCAGATTTGGGACCACACATACCCACTACGCTGAATAGCGGGGCTTATGATTGCTTTGCAATGTTTGCAGTTAGCCACTGATTCATTCCAAACCACTCAATGTTGAATTTGCGATTTCCAACTTGTTGTGTAATGTTTATGTCCAATGACCGATGAGCACCGATACGTTTTATCTGTAATTTCTCTTCATTATTTATCTTCATATGACAAGGATTAAAAAAGATTTGCCAGTAGATTGTCGACTTGATTCATGATGATGACTGCTAGGTTGAGATTTTTAAAGTATGATGTTGACAAGATCAGTCCAATCAAAGCTACTGTAGATAACGTGATTTGATATAATTTTGTCTGCAGCCAATGACCTTGAGCTGCCTTGAACGGTTATTTCTAATGTAGCTCTAGGGCAGCACCCAAGGGGCTTGAATTTTACCCATAGATTTGGCGGTACATAGTGTCCCCATGAGTGACAGAACACTGAGCCGATCACGGTGCAACTAGAGCACATTACCAACACCTAGGCTCCGTATTTTCCACTGGCTGCCCCACCACCACAGAAAGCACTGAGCTGCAGTAGGCTGAAACACCTGCATTTTGGAGCTGCCTTAATCAAGAAAGCAAAAAAGAGACCATGTTTGCATGCAGCTTTATTAACTCAAGTATTATTATTATTTTTTTTTTTACATTGTTTGCAAACTGACCCTAACCCAAAAACAAAACAAAAATCTGTTTATTTCTATAAATGTATTTTTTGCTAACAATATGGGTCTCAAAACAGGTGGGTAGAGGGTTAAAAGGTAGAGAGAATGATGGGAAGAGGGGGAGATAAACTAAGAGAGAGAGATACACTGAGAGAAAGAGAGGGAGCAAAGTGGGAAAAGACGGAGTGAAATAGATATGAAAGAAGGGAGACTGTGATTCAGCTGCATGCTCCTTAATCTCCCTTCATGTGTACTCGGTCATTCAGGACATGTGATGATGACAGGTCAAGTCATGTCAAGTAACAAGTGGGCATCAGAGCGCAGTGACACAATGCATGCTGGGAGGCATGAGGGTGAATTGAAATTAGCCCCTGGTTCAGTGCCTACATTGTGTGTGAGCATGCATGCACGTGTGTGTGTTTCTAAGCTGAAAAGAGGGGGGCTTGGGTGTCCAGAATGTCGAATGGATTTACACTGCTACCAGACTGAACCATCTGTTGAACATGCTCAACAGTGACAACACAACAGTTATGGTACAGACACACCAAGACATCTGACTGCCGATAGGTACTTAGCACAGTAGGAGGACGTTCCTTCTCTTGCTAGAATAAAACACTTCCCTGCTGTGTACCGACCTGTTTACAGACGAACCTGCTGTCTCTACATGTAGAATTGCAATGCTCGTCATTGGCCAAAAACTTGGCTTAAAGACAATCAGAGAGCACAAACCTCAGTGTGGGGGAGCCAACAGAAGTGGCATACATATTTTACTGCTAGCTAAGGAGTTTTGTGCTTGAAGAAGGATTTATTTTTTAGGTTCAGTTTGATAATATGCACCTGCTCATTATGTAGCTAGCTAACGTTAGCTTGCTAACTGAGTCAGGCAGTCACACACACTTCAATATGAAATGAATGGGGTGGTAAGTGCAGCACAATGCACACACCACTAAATGCTTTACCAAGCTTGCTGTCTAGCAAGATGAAGAATAAATCATTTTCTGAAATCTCCGTTATCCCATACTGCCAGGGCCATTTTGCTTGCTGGCTAATGTTAGCTTGATGGGTTAGCTAGCTAGCTACTCCACAAATTCTCAAAAGCTAACAGGCAGCTGCTTCATTCAAAAATGAATCCATTGTGATAATGTTGCTAGCTACGCTGGTTATCTAGTTGTGGCCATCTGGTTAGTATCAACAAGGGCTTTTACAAATTCTACCTAGCTAGCAACAACAGCACATCTTGCTAGTTAGCTTACATTGGCTACAGCAGGCACAAGCCAAACAAGCTACTGCCGTCTTGTGGCCTGTAGTATTTAAACGAAGCAAATTGGAGGTAAAACTGTTCTATGGGAACAACAAAACGTTAAGCACATATCGGCAGTCAGATTTTTCGGTGTGTCTGACAATTAGGGAGCTAGCTGGAGACTCCCTCCATCTGGATTTATAGAGGAGTGTAGAGTAGTGTGCACACTTATTACTATGAAATGATTAAAACGGGACACCAGTCCAGTATTGGACAAAAATGTTATTCTAAGAAGACCTGCCTTATGAATTATTTGAGAACTAACTATATCAGACAAAAATTTGAACAATAGTAATAACTGATTTTTGTGAAGGTATGAATTATTTGAGAATCTATTGGAGAAACTTCACCAAAAGAAAAGGTAAACACAATTATTTTATACAATCAACAGTTAACTACACTAATCAAAACATTTACAGACATAATGAGAACGATCATAGGAAAAGGGAGTGAATAGAGTGAAAGATAAGAAAAGACCTCAAGATGTCTGAATATGTGAGTGTTATACTCAGTCTGTGGGCAGAGTCTTTGATCCTTGGCTCTGGTTAGGCCTCATGGAGGAGAACAAAAGGCTGTTTGCCCTTACTTGTTGCTCTCTTCCTCTCCTCTGAGTTGGGTGGTTCCTTGGGCTGCTCCTTGGGGTTGTGTCCCTTGTTGTTTTCGCTGTTTGCTCTTCCTTGAGTTGTGCAGGCTGTGCTCTCATTGTCTTCTCCTCCGTTCCTTGAAGAAAGTTAGCTTAAGTATACCGTTCAGGTTACACTAGCTCTTTAAAGTATTATGTCTCCTTCTGAGACTGTTTAATGGACTCTTCCATCCCAACTTCTGTACTGGATTACAGGCACTATTCCCTAAAAGGTACTTCCCCCCTGAGTACTTATACCCCAAAAGGTAGTAACTTCTCTAACTTATCAGTTACCAGTTCTTGCCATTAAATACCAGCCCCTCATATCACTCTTGGGAAGCGTCGGATATAGGTGCAAGTTAGTACCACTGATATTCTCCGCCACGTACATAGGCTTACAGTAGGCCTACGTGGACTCCAGATTGCAAGCTAAGACTTAAGTAAAGCAATCGGCTAGGTATTGCTCTGTTTCATCTGTTATGGGCAGCCTAGCTGTTTGGAAAAGGTGCTTTCTGTGTCAATGCATGCCAAGAACCTTGACATGTTTGAATCCTTTTTTTAAATGTAATGTGAGTTGTGGATTCAAATAAAGTATTTTAAATGTGTGTGTTTGTGTGTGTATGTGTGTGTGAAATATAGAGAGTGACAAGTTGGTATCTTTCACTCACTGCTCCTAAGAAACTGTGTTAAAGCAATGCTTTCCATTTTTGGCCTCAAGCAACATTGAGTTTCTCAGTACACTGCTCAAACCGCTCTGTGTCTCAATATGTCAGAGTCCTTTGCTCAAGAGTTGAAACACTGCTGAACTAAGAGAAAGAGAAGAGAGAGAAATATGCAAAATGTGAAAAATATAAATACAAATCCACAAACTGTTGACAAATTCAAAGCATACAAAACATTTACGCTCTGTCTGTCTGTCTGTCTGTCTGTCTGTCTGTCTGTCTGTCTGTCTGTCTGTCTGTCTGTCTGTCTGTCTGTCTGTCTGTCTGTCTGTCTCTGTCTGTCTGTCTGTCTGTCTGTCTGTCTGTCTGTCTGTCTGTCTGTCTGTCTGTCTGCCTGCCTGCCTGCCTGCCTGCCTGTCTGTCTGTCTGTCTGTCTGTCTGTCTGTCTGTCTGTCTGCCTGCCTGCCTGCCTGCCTGCCTGTCTGTCTGTCTGTCTGTCTGTCTGTCTGTCTGTCTGTCTGTCTGTCTGTCTGTCTGCCTGCCTGCCTGCCTGCCTGCCTGCCTGCCTGCCTGCCTGTCTGTCTGTCTGTCTGTCTGTCTGTCTGTCTGTCTGTCTGTCTGTCTGTCTGTCTGTCTGTCTGCCTGCCTGCCTGCCTGCCTGCCTGTCTGTCTGTCTGTCTGTCTGTCTGTCTGTCTGTCTGTCTGTCTGTAAGTTGGTCTGTCTGTAAGCTGTCTGTAAGTTAGGTTAGGGGTTCTGCTAATTCACAAGTCGCTGTGGAATGGTGATGACAGCTCAGCATAATCAAATGAACCAGGAGCACTGGTTAACCATTAACCAGCCCCACTGGCAGTCTGAGTGAACTCACTTCACAATAACACGGTAGAGACAGGAAGCCAGCCTCACTCTTACATACTGTATCTATATCAGGTGTGATCGGAAGGTTTAGTGGAGGGAGAAGAAGAGAGAGAGAGTGAGATGGCTTGGGGTGAGATGAAAAACAGTAAAGAGAGCTGGTGGAAGAATAGAGAAAACATTTTCTTTAATCATTTTGGTGTGTGTTTTTTAGTGTTGCGTTGCATTGATAAGACAGTGCTGGTTGTGTATTGGGAGCAGGTATCATCCTCTACTCTCAGTGGAGCCCTTTTTGCAAGCTCCTGCATTCTGTCTTCATTAACTTTGACAGCCTCTTTCTGCCCCTCTTCTTTTTCTCCTCTTCTAAATATGTATCTCCCTTTCTCCCCCCTCTGTCCCCCTCTCTCCCTCTCTCCTTCCCTCTCTCTCTTTCTCTTCTTTCTCCCCCACTTTCCCTGTCTCCCTCCCTCTGCCTTTCTCTTTCATCCCTCTCCCTTTCTCCCTCACTCTCTTTCTTCCCTCTATTTCTATCCTTCTTCCTCTCTTCCTCTCTGTTTCTGTTCCTCTCTTCCTCTCTGTTTCTGTTCCTCTCTTCCTCTCTGTTTCTGTTCCTCTCTTCCTTTCTGTTTCTGTTCCTCTCTTCCTCTCTGTTTCTGTTCCTCTCTTCCTCTCTGTTTCTGTTCCTCTCTTCCTCTCTGTTTCTGTTCCTCTCTTCCTCTCTGTTTCTGTTCCTCTCTGTTTCTGTTCCAGCTTATTCACTTCTCTGTTCATAAGACCATCTAACAGTCTGCTGGCTGAATCCTCCATTATGTACATATTTTATCTGCTGAACAAAATTATTTTATTCGTACTGACTGACTGTAACCCATTTACACCACCCACACAGAAAGACAGAAAGACAGAAAGACATGCTGCCCTGTTATTTAGGCAAGCTCAATTACAGATCAACAGAAGCAGCAGAGGCAGATACAGTGTCACAATCCCGCCAAGTTCATTCTAAAAATGTCTCCATACTGCACTCTCTACTTCCACTATCTGGCTACCACTCTATAGGAACCCACAGTACTGTTCCAGGGTTCTGCTTGGCAATAGCCATCATCAGTTACCATGGACAGCTCCAGGCCTGCCAACACCTACTGTCTATTCCACAGAAAATGTGTGGGCTTGCTTCAGCTGAAAGGTTGGATGGATAAATAAGGTTGGTTGGATAGATGGATGAATTAGCGATAGTTGGATGGATGAATGGATAGATGGATAGATGGATAGATGGATGGATAGATGGATAAATAGATAGATGGATATATGGATAGATGAATGAACAAGGAAGGATTGATAGATCTAGAGAAGCTTATTGAAACCCATGTTATTTTATGCAAATTAATGCAAATCTAAATGATCACAAGACTCTCAAAAGTAAGCACAGAACTACATCATAAGCAAGGGAACCAAGGTATGGGGGGAGAAGTACCCTTTGTTAAATCAAATCAAATTGTATTTGTCACATGCGCCGAATACAACAGGTATATATATATATATATATATCTATTTTATAATTCAGAAATGTTCACAAGTTGTTCACTGTTTTCACAAGAGACACTGACACACATTTTCTGTTTTGACTGACCTTACAGTGAAATGCTTACTTACAAGCCCTTAACCAAAAATGCAGTTTTAAGAAAAATAAATGTTAAGTAAAAAATAGATAAGTTAAAAAGAACAAATAACAAATAATTAAAGAGCAGCAGTAAAATAACAGTAGCGAGGCTATATACAGGGGGTACTGGTACAGAGTCAATGTGGAGGCTATATACAGGGGGTACCGGTACAGAGTCAATGTGGAGGCTATATACAGGGGGTACCGGTACAGAGTCAATGTGGAGGCTATATACAGGGGGTACCGGTACAGAGTCAATGTGGAGGCTATATACAGGGTTACTGGTACAATGTGGAGGCTATATACAGGGGGTACCGGTACAGAGTCAATGTGGAGGCTATATACAGGGGGTACCGGTACAGAGTCAATGTGGAGGCTATATACAGGGGGTACCGGTACAGAGTCAATGTGCAGGCTATATACAGGGGGTACCGGTACAGAGTCAATGTGGAGGCTATATACAGGGGGTACCGGTACAGAGTCAATGGTTAGTTGAGGTAATTGAGGTAATCTGTACATGGAGGTAGAGTTAAAGTGACTATGCATAGATAGTAACCAGAGAACAGCAGCAGTGTAAAATGGTGTGGGGGTGGGGGGGGGGTTGTAGTGTTGTAGTGTTGTTATGACATGACCTAGTGTGCTGTAATTCCCACTGTATTTTTGGGATGATCACATTTTTTTAAATACCTGCACTTGTCTTTTCCTACTCAACATTCACTTTGCTGATAAGTACTTTATTGAGGTACAAATGTGCTTGCTGGGACTGTGATATGTAGTTGTCCCACCTAGCTATCTTAAGATGAATGCACTAATTGTAAGTTGCTCTGGATAAGAGTGTCTTCTAAATGACTCAAATGTAAATGTAAAATGTAATGATCCCCAGCTTAGGCCTTAAAGCTGATTTGCTGCTCTTGCTCAGGCATGGAGGTTGGAGTTATAGAGCAACACAACACAGACACTGAGACTGAAAGAGGGAGAGAGTGATTGAGAGGGAGGGAGAGAGGGACAGAAGGGGGAGGTGGGGTCGCTGGGTTGGAAGACCAGGGCTGGGGCTTGGTCTGGGTCTGGGGCTAGGGGTGAGGCTGGAGCTGAGGTGAACTGAGCTTAACTGAGCTAGCCATGGCTGAACTGAGCTGGGCTTGATCTCAGATCTCTATCTAACTGAGTTGCTCCTTCCGCCGGCCTCAGGGGACAGACAGGAGGACACAGAGGCAGACGCACTGACATTTCCCTCCCATCACAATCACCATGGTCCAGGGATCCTGTCCTTTCTATGCTCTGGTAACCTACTGCTCTGCGGGTGCAGGCTTGTGGACTAAGGAGAGGTTCAAGGTGAAACTAGACTCTCTGATGTATGACTAAGAAGAATACACACAGGGTTGTTTGGCCCGTGGCACAAGGATGAAATGTATATAATGCAACGTATACGTATGCAATACCTTGGAATCCAACCAAGATCTATGGGTAACATTAAACATGAACAGGCCTGCTACACCTGCTACACTGGACAAACCTTTGTTTTCAATTAAACCTGAGCGTAAGCAGCCCAACTCAATGGGAGGCTCAAGTTGCTCAGTGTACAGTTACGCTCTTGTTGTATTTTCAATAATTTGACATGTGACTTACGACACTCAATATTTTCTATCAGTCACCTCCCAGCACACAGCATTATTTCTGGCATTTAGTACAGGAAACTATAACCAAAATGAAGTAAACACCAACATAAAGTGTCTTAATAGGGCGTTGTGCCACCACGAGCCAGAACTGCTTCAATCCGCGTTGGCATAGATTCTACAAGTGTCTGGAAATCTATTGGAGGGGTGCGACACCATTCTTCTACAGGAAATTCCATCATTTGTAAAAGTAAAAAGTATACATAATTTCAAATACCTTATATTAAAGGGACATTGCAAAATAATTCGACTTCATATTCCAGCACCACTCCAACATCAACATGTGTGAAAATGGTGCGTTTCTATGTTTTGTAGTAAAAAATATAGAGGAAGATAAGTTTTTCCAATGACATCGTCAACTAATTTGTAGACTATTGTAGGCAATTAGTAGGTAATGCCTACTCATAATTGGTTAAAATCACACGATGCACACTAATGATATCATTGGGTACAATTATCATGAAACTTCCCATAAAGCAAACCTATCGGCCCGATTTTCTTGTTTTTTTTATTCACAGATAGCCAGGGGCACACTCCAAAACACATAATTTACAAAGCATTTGTGTTTAGTGCGATCAGAGGCAGTAGGAATGACCAAGGATGTTCTCTTGATAAGTGCGTGAATTGGACCATTATCCTGTCTTGCTAAACATTCAAGTACTTTTGGGTGTCAAGGAAAATGTTGGAGTAAAAACTATATTGTTTTCTTTAGGAATGTAGGGGAGTAAAAGTACAAGTTGTCAAAATATAAATAATAAATTACAGATGCCACAAAAAACTACTAGTATTTTTATTTGTATTTATTTCACCTTTATTCAACCAGGTAGGCCAGTTGAGAACAAGTTCTCATTTACAACTGCGACCTGGCCAAGATAAAGCAAAGCAGTGTGACAAAAACAACACAGAGTTACACATAAACAAACGTACAGTCAATAACGCAATATTAAAATCTATGTACAGTGTGTACAAATGAAGAAGAGTAGAGAGGTAAGGCAATAAATAAGCCACGGAGGCGAAATAATTACAATTTAGCATTAACACTGGAGTGATAGATGTGCAGATGAGGATGTGCAAGTAGAAATACTGGGGTGCAAAAGAGCAAGAGGATAAGTAACAATATGGGGATGAGGTAGTTGGGTGTGCTATTTACAGATTGGCTGTGTACAGGTACAGTGATTGGTAAGCTCCTCTGACAGCTGGTGCTGAAAGTTGAGGTTGTCTCCAGCTTCAGTGATTTTTGCAATTCGTTCCAGTCATTGGCAGCAGAGAACTGGAAGGAAAGGTGGCCAAAGTAAGTGTTGGCTTTGGGGGTGACCAATGAAATATACCTGCTGGACCGTGTGCTATGGTGAACAGTGAGCTGAGATAAGGTGGGGCTTTAACTGGCATAGGCTTATAGATGACCTGGAGCCAGTGGGTTTGGCGACAAATATGTAGTGAGGGCCAGCCAACGAGAGCATACAGGTCGCAGTGGTGGGTAGTATATGGGACTTTGGTGACAAAACGGATGGCACTGTGATAGACTACAGTACATCCAATTTGCTGAGTAGAGTGTTGGAGGCTATTTTGTGAATGACATCGCCAAAGTCAAGGATCGGCAGGATAGTCAGTTTTACGAGGGTATGTTTGGCAGCATGAGTGAAGGAGGCTTTGTTGCGAAATAGGAAACTGATTCTATATTTAATTGTGGATTGGAGATGCTTATTGTAAGTCTGGAAGGAGAGTTTACAGTCAGAACCGTCCAGGGTAGTGATGCTATTCGGGTGGGAGGGTATGGGCAGCAATCGGTTAAAGAGCATGCACTTAGTTTTACTTGCATTTAAAAGCAGTTGGAGGCCTCGGGAGGAGTGTTTTATGGCATTGAAGCTCGTTTGGAGGTTTGTAAGTACAGTGTCCAAAGAAGGGCCAGATGTATACAGAATGGTGTCGTCTGCATAGAGGTGGATCAGTGAATCACCAGCAGCAAGGGCAACATCATTGATATATACAGATAAAAGATTCGGCCCGAGAATTGAACCCTGTGGAACCCCCATAGAGACTGCCAGAGGTCCGGACAACAGGCCCTCCGATTTGACATACTGAACTCTAACTGAGAAGTAGTTGGTGAACCAGGCAAGGCAATCATTTGAGAAGCCAAGGCTGTTGAGTCTGCCGATAAGAATGCGGTGATTGACAGAGTCGAAATCCTTGGCCAGGTTGATGAAGACGACTGAAGTATTTCTACTTAAGTACTTTACATCACTGCTGCTATTTTGGAAATGTTTATATTGTAATGGATGTTTAATCTCAATTAGACTGACCTGGTTAAATGAAGGTTTATTTGAATAAAATACATCTGCGCACATCTGTTTCCCTTATTGAATTCCTACCCTAAATATGGACCAACAAGCTCTCGGGATGTCAGTCAAACATATCAGCCTCTGCCCATGCAATGTTTTCTTTGCTGTATGCTCTGTCTCCCCTCAGCAGGAGAGTGAAAGGAAGATGTGAGAAGGAGAGAGAGAGAGTGTAGGAGACAGAGCCTGTAACTCAACACCAGCAACATCAACAACATCAACAGAGCATAACTGTCATGGTCGTCCTTCAAGATGGAAAGTGTTTGTGGCAGACTGGCAGTCTGTGTGTTGACGGTTTGGACTTAAGATGATTTTCCTCATGATGCAGGAAGCTTGTCTATCCTGTCAGTCTCATTATCTTCATATAACCACTACACTCCTCCTCCTCCTCCTCACTCTCTCTCCCTCCTTCCTTCTCTCCTATATGCAGTGGACTTCTGACATGCTCTGTGCGTGTATTAATGAAAGATATTCTAAATTATGTGTCTGGCTGCCCATGAAGGACTGTGTACTTTTCTTTAGGAATCAGATCTGGGCTGGTGTGTCTGTGGTCTGGCTTTGAGGTATTTATCAACACCACTAAAGAACACCCGTCAGTTCCTTTGTTTGTTTTTGTGTGTGTGTGTGTGTGTGTGTGTGTGTGTGTGTGTGTGTGTGTGTGTGTGTGTGTGTGTGTGTGTGTGTGTGTGTGTGTGTGTGTGTGTGTGTGTGTGTGTGAGTGTGTGTGTGCGCATCAACTGTGAGAGCACTGTGTGAGAACCATTGTCTGCAGATGGACAGTTTGGCCCTTCTCTCTGTGCTTGCGGGCACACGTGTATGTGTGTACAACCCTTCTCTCAGTCTAAACGTCAATATACTGACACAAAATCAAAAATGTGTGTGTATTTGTATTTGTATTTATTACGGATCCCATTTAGCTGCTCCCAAGTCCACGGCTCGTGACATGCGACCATCATTGCCATGCCCCTGTTGCTGTGTTCTTTTGACTCCGCTATCAGATGGGGAATGAGAGGCAGTAGATGGGTCCCCTGGCGAATGAAGCCATCTCAAGCCTATAATCCTCGGCAAGCAAACAATTGCCGCATTGGAACTCTGAGTGATAGAGTTTGTCCCGAAAGTAGATACAGCTCCTACAACGCTGGAACCGTTCATTTACTTCTCCAGACAAAATGGGCGTCCCATTGGAAAACTCAACTGGGACTAACTTTGTTAGCATGATGGCTAACGTTAGCAGCTTAGCTGGGTTAGCGGCTCTTTCAAGCAGACTTTAACCTGTCAGTTAAGCGGGATTCCGGGACAAGAAGTAGCAGTCCTAGTTGTTAAAAATCAAATCAAACGTTATTGGTCACATACATTTTTAGCAGATGTTATTGCGGGTGTAGTGAATTGTTTGTGTTCCTAGCTCCAACAGTGCAGTAATACTTAACAATACACAACAATACACACACATCTAAAAGTTAAAGAGTGGAATTAAGAATATATAAATATTAGGTTGAGCAATGTCGGAGTGGCATAGACTAAATACAGTAGAATAGAATACAGTATGTACATATGAGATGAGTAAAGCAGTATGTAAACATTATTTAAGTGACTAGTGTTCCGAAGTTAAAGTGTCCAGTGATTCCTTGTCTATGTGTAAAGGGCAGCAGCCTTTAAGGTGCAGGGTTGAGTAACTGGATGGTAGCTGGCTGGTGATGGTCCCAGCTCTGATGCACCTGTACTGACCTCACCTTCTGGATGATAGAGGGGTGAACAGGCTGTGGCTTGGGTGGTTGATGTCCTTGATGATCTTTTTGGCCTTCATGTGACATCAGGTGCTGTAGCTGTCCTGGAGGGCAGGCAGTTCGACCCCCTGGGATGCGTTGGGCAGACCGTAGCACCCTCTGGAGAGCCCTGCGGTTAGGTGCGGTGTTGTTTCCGTACCAGGCGGGGATACAGCCCAACAAGATGCTCTCAATTCGGCATCTATAAAAGTTTGTGAGTGTCTTAGTGGTCAAGACAAATTTCTTAAGCCTCCTGATGTTGAAAAGGCACTGTTGTGCCTTCTTCACCACACTGTCTGTGTGGGTTGACCATTTCAGCTTGTCAGTGATGTGTACGCCGAGGAGTGTGTCGATGTGGATAGGGGCGTGCTGTCTCTGCTGTTTCCTGAAGTCTACGATCAGCTCCTTCATTTTGTTGACGTTGAGGGAGAGGTTATTTTCCTAGCACCACTCCGCCAGGACCCTCACCTCCTCCCTGTAGGCTATCTCGTCATTGTTGGTAATCAGGCCTACTGCTGTTGTGTCATCTGCCAACTTTACAATTCAGTTGGAGGTGTGCATGGCCACGCAGTCATGGGTGAAAAGGGAGTATAGTAGGAGGCTGAGAATGTATCCTTGTGGAGCTCCTGTGTTGAGGATCAGCGAAGTTGATGTGTTGTTTCCTACCTTCACCAACTGGGGGCGGGGTTGTTCAGGGCGGGGTTCAGACCCAGGGCCCTGACCTTAATGATGAGCTTGGAGGGTGCTACGGTGTTGAAGGCTGAGCTGTAGTCAATGAACAGCATTCTTATGTAGGTTTTCCTCTCGTCCAGATGGGATATGGCAGTGTGCAGTGCGATGGCATTTGGATCGTCTGTGGAGCTATTGGGGTGGTAAGCAAATTGAAGTGGGTCTAGGGTGTCAGGTAAGGTAGAACTGATATGATCCTTAACTAGCCTCTCAAAGCACTTCATGATGACAGAAGTGAGTGCTACGGGGCGGTAGTTATTTAGTTCAGTTACCTTTGCTTTCTTGGGTGCAGGAACAATAGTGCACATCTTGTCGGAACAGCAGACTGGAATCGGGAGAGATTGAATATGTCTGTAAACACTCCAGCCAGCTGGTCTGCGCATGTTCTGAGCACGTGACTAGGGATGCTGTCTGCCCGGTAGCCTTTCAAGGGTTGACACGCTTAAATGTCTTACTCACGTCGGCCATGAAGAACGAGAGCCCACAGTCCTTGGGAGGGGGCAAAAAAAGGTGTTTAGCTTGTCTGGCAGCAATACGTCGGAGTCCGCAACGTGGCTGGTTTTCTCTTTGTAATCCGTGATTGTCAGTAGACCCTGCCACATACATCTCGTGTCAGAGCCGTTGAATTGCGACTCCACTTTGTCTCTGTACTGACGTTATGCCTGTTTTATTGCATTATGGAGGGAATAACTACACTGTTTGTATTCAACCATATTCCCATCCACCTTGCCATGGTTAAATGTGGTGGTTCGTGCTTTCAATTTTACGCGAATGCTGCCATCTATCCATAGTTTCTGGTTTGGATAGGTTTTAATAGTCACAGTGGGAACAATATCCCCTATACACTTCCTGATGAACTCAGTCACCGTGTCCATGTATACGTCAATGTTATTCTCAGAGGCTATCCGGGACATATCCCAGTCCAAGTGATCAAAACAATCTTGAAGCATGGATTCCTATTGGTCAGACCAGTGTTTAATAGACATTAGCATGGGTACTTCCTGTTTGAGTTTATGCCTAGGGGAAGGGAGGAGCAAAATGGAGTCGTAATTCGATTTGCCGAAGGGAGAGCAGGGAAGGGCCTTGTAGGCATTTTGAAAGGGGGAGTAGCAGTTTTACCAGAGCAAGTACTACAGTCAATGTGTTGATAGAATTTCAGTAGCGTTTTCCTCAAATTTGCTTTGTTAAAATCCCCAGCTACAATAAATGCGACCTCAAGATATGTGGTTTCCAGTTTGCCAGTCCAGTGTAGTTCCCAAAGGGCCGTCGTGGTATTGGCTTGAGGAGGAATATACTGTACATGGCTGTGACTATAACCGAAGAGAATTCTCTTGGGAGGTAATACGTTTGGCATTTAATTGTGATATATTCTAGGTTGGATGATCAAAAGGACTTGACCACGCCCTTCTTCTTCCCGGAATGTTTTTTTTTTTCATGTCTGCACGATTTACTGAGAACCCAGCTGGCTATATGGACAGGGACAGTATATCCCGAGAAAGCCATAATTCCGTGAAACAGAGTATGTTATAGTCCCTGATGTCTCTCTGGAAGGAGATCCTCGCCCTGAACTCATATGCTTTATTGTCCAGAGACTGAACATTAGAAAGTAATATGCTCGGAAGCGGTGGGTGGTGTGCACACCTCCTGAGTCAGACTAGAAGTCCACTCCGAATACCTCTTCTCCGCCGGTGGCGTCTTGGAGCAGCCTCTGACATGAGTTCAATTGCCCTGGGGGGTACAAACAAAGGATCCAATTCGGGAAAGTTGTATTCAAGGTCATAATGCTGGTGAGTTAGCGCCACTCTGATATCCAAAAGTTATTTCCGGCTGTATGTAATAACACAAAAAACATTCTGTTCTTACTACCAAGTTGCTCAGGAGTTTAAAGCAGAGTTGCCATGTCTGTCGGCCTCATCAATTTAAATGATGAGTCGTGGAAACCATGCAAAAACAAGTTCTGTATTTATGTTTAACAAAGATTGATTATGCTTTAGTTAAAATAACAAAATTAGTGTTTCCAGTTACTCATGTGTATGTATGTGCAGTAGCCTAGGTGCTTGCTGGCATCCTTCGGTAAATTACATTTCTAACTCGCCGTGAGAATATTAAAGCAGGCACATGATTGACCTGAAGCAATGAGAGCACTAAAGTCTGGAACTCAGGTGGTCTAGATCTGATCGTTTAGCTATTGCATTGTGTTGGTGTGGTACACTCCCGCAGGCTTTGTGTGAAGAATGAAGAATATTGGAGAAGAGATTGCAACAGATAACACAAAAAACCCTTGCACCGACTCACACAATGATCATTCTGTTGTTTTTTTCTCTCTTTTTATCTTTCTACCCCCATCCATCTTCTCCCTCTCTCACATTCTGCCTCCCTCTCTCTCATCCCACACTCACAGTGGGGAAGGACAGGCTTAGCTTTGCTCCAGCTGCTCCTGCTGGCTCTGGGCAAACTTACATTAATGTCTTCTTACAGTGGGCTACCATTACATTAATGCCTACTTACAGTGGACTAACGTTACATCAACATCTCTCTACAGTGGGCTAACACAGAACCAACATGACATAAATGTCTCCGGTTCAGAGCTAATGTTAGTTTTACAACTACTAACATTAAGCTAAGACCTGTGGAAGTATTGTTAAGGTGACAAAGTGCTTTGAGAGGCTAGTTAAGGATCACATCACCTCTACCTTACCTGACACTCTAGATCAGGTGTGCCCAACCTTCTTTGACGTGAGATCTACTTTTTCGTTTGCCAGCCTGATGAGATCTACCAGTCTCTACATCTAAACCAACTAACAAAATGTATGAAATGCAGCACACCGCTGAGTATGGCCCTGCCGCTGTGACACCCAAATATGTGGACCAATAACATGTTTTCCACAAATAAGTGCAAGTAATTTCATTTCCTACCTTAGTGTGACTTTTGGCATTGGGTGGAGGCAAGTAGTTTTTCATAGTCAAGGCTGTAGCAGCTTGTTGCAAGTCTGATGCAGGACACAAGGTGGTCATCAGTCATAGTAGATCTGTACTTTGGCTTTATTATCTACATGTGAGAAAATGCAGACTCACAGAGGTAGGCTGATCCAAAAAGGGCTGATAAGTTGAGAGCACAGCTTTTTATGTTGGGATACTTATCCTCTACAGTAGCTCCCAGCACTCTTCCTTCATCTGAGTGGTTGCCCTGGATTTCAGCTGAATGTCATTTTGAAAGGTGAGATTTTCAATTTCTGCTACAGTTGTGTCCACCTGAAAAGTGATCCCATTTTGGAGGCAATGACTTCCACATTTATGCCTGTGCCAAACAGTAAGCACATATAAGTGGCAATAGGCTCAAGTGATGCAAAGTCTGTGAAACGACTGTCCACTTAAGGTGCACTGTCAAGCTGTGCTGTATCCTTGCCCTGACGTTCAGGTTCTGAATGCATGTGTTGAAAGAAGTGCAGGTCCTTACGTTGCAGCTTTCTTGTGAGCAGTTGTAGTTTGCATTAAAAGTGTTCACAGAGCTGGTCATGTTGATTACACGTTTGCCTTTTCCTTGCAGCTCTACATTCAATTCATTAAGCATGTAAGTTAGGTCAGTATGAAAAGCTAAATCTAGGAGGCACTGTGTGTCCTCTAGCTGTGCATATTCTGCATGTTTGGAGACCTTGAGAAGCTCCTTGATTTCAGGCAACAACTCACTCAATCTCCCTGAACATTTCTCTCGGCTCAGCCACAGCACATCCGTGCTCCGCTTCAGTCTCTTCTAAGTGAGCGTGAAATAGCCTCGGCTGTAGGCTTCTTGCGATGTTACAATCTTCATTGTAACATCCATCACCTCTTTCATGTTTAATATCTTCCTGCACAAAGCTTGCTGATGAATTACGCAGTGATAACTAAGAAAGTCCTGGAAATAATTATCTTGTTTGCAGAATGCAACGAACCCACTAATGCGTCCTACCACAGCGGGTGCCCCATCGGTAGTAGTGGAGACAAGTTTACAAAAGAGCAGTTGGAATTTGTTAACAAACAAAAGTAAAAGCTTGAAAAATATCTTCGCCCCGTGTATGTCCTTTCAGTGGCAAAATGGTGAGTAGGTTCCTCCTTTGTACTCATGTTGTCAAATACCATTTTGATGAAAATGCATAACTGACTTTTCATGCTTAGCAAGAACGCGACTCACATGATAAGATGCTATGGTTGCTTCCCTTTGGTCAGAGGCCTTGTGAAAACTGACTGCTGCGCTGCCACTTCTTCGTTATTCAGTCTGCTGGAAAATCTCTTTCCTGGGTTTTGTGGGTGGTTTTAAGATGTCGTTCTATGTTACCTTTCTTTGGGATAGCGATGCTATCATGGCAGGTGAGGCACACACATTTGGAGTTTGACATGACGAAAAAATAATCCTCCTCCCATTCCTTGTGGAAATGATAAGTTTTCTGTTCATTTTTGTATCCTTCCCATCACTCATTATTGCTGCTGTTGACCACACAACTTAAGAACGAATCTGGCTACAAAGTTAGCTAGCTAGCTACCTGCCTGGCATCACCGTGACATCGACCTGGAGTTGGCGGGCGGCATCTGGCCGTGCTGACTAGGCATACGTCAATAAGTGGGCAGGGACTGGTCATATTTGCTGTGAATGGAAGACTGTCGATTATAGGCATTGATTTGTGTGGCAGAATTTTCGTAGATGTATAATCATTAAAAAAAACACATACAGTGCCTTGCGAAAGTATTCGGCCCCCTTGAACTTTGCGACCTTTTGCCACATTTCAGGCTTCAAACATAAAGATATAAAACTGTATGTTTTTGTGAAGAATCAACAACAAGTGGGACACAATCATGAATTGGAACGACATTTATTGGATATTTCAAACTTTTTTAACAAATCAAAAACTGAAAAATTGGGCATGCAAAATTATTCAGCCCCTTTACTTTCAGTGCAGCAAACTCTCTCCAGAAGTTCAGTGAGGATCTCTGAATGATCCAATGTTGACCTAAATGACTAATGATGATAAATACAATCCACCTGTGTGTAATCAAGTCTCCGTATAAATGCACCTGCACTGTGATAGTCTCAGAGGTCCGTCAAAAGCGCAGAGAGCATCATGAAGAACAAGGCAGGTCCGAGATACTGTTGTGAAGAAGTTTAAAGCCGGATTTGGATACAAAAAGATTTCCCAAGCTTTAAACATCCCAAGGAGCACTGTGCAAGCGATAATATTGAAATGGAAGGAGTATCAGACAACTGCAAATCTACCAAGACCTAGCCGTCCCTCTAAACTTTCAGCTCATACAAGGAGAAGACTGATCAGAGATGCAGCCAAGAGGCCCATGATCACTCTGGATGAACTGCAGAGATCTACAGCTGAGGTGGGAGACTCTGTCCATAGGACAACAATCAGTCGTATATTGCACAAATCTGGCCTTTATGGAAGAGTGGCAAGAAGAAAGCCATTTCTTAAAGATATCCATAAAAAGTGTTGTTTAAAGTTTGCCACAAGCCACCTGGGAGACACACCAAACATGTGGAAGAAGGTGCTCTGGTCAGATGAAACCAAAATTGAACTTTTTGGCAACAATGCAAAACGTTATGTTTGGCGTAAAAGCAACACAGCTCATCACCCTGAACACACCATCCACACTGTCAAACATGGTGGTGGCAGCATCATGGTTTGGGCCTGCTTTTCTTCAGCAGGGAAAACGTTATGCAATGCAAAACGTTATGTTTGGCGTAAAAGCAACACAGCTCATCACCCTGAACACTGTCAAACATGGTGGTGGCAGCATCATGGTTTTGGCCTGCTTTTCTTCAGCAGGGACAGGGAAGATGGTTAAAATTGATGGGAAGATGGATGGAGCCAAATACAGGACCATTCTGGAAGAAAACCTGATGGAGTCTGCAAAAGACCTGAGACTGGGACGGAGATTTGTCTTCCAACAAGACAATGATCCAAAACATAAAGCAAAATCTACAATGGAATGGTTCAAAAATAAACATATCCAGGTGTTAGAATGGCCAAGTCAAAGTCCAGACCTGAATCCAATCGAGAATCTGTGGAAAGAACTGAAAACTGCTGTTCACAAATGCTCTCCATCCAACCTCACTGAGCTCGAGCTGTTTTGCAAGGAGGAATGGGAAAAAATTTCAGTCTCTCGATGTGCAAAACTGATAGAGATCGACTGGTTGGGAACCCCTGCCCTAGAACTACTCCAATTTGCTTACTGCCCCAATAGATCTATAGACGATGCAAACGTCATAAACATTTCAGAGATGCTCAGCGTCTTGCCATAGATCCAGATGGCCCATGGCGTGAGGGGAGTGCTGCTACCATCTACCATGCTCTTCTATTGGAGTAACTAAGGGCGCCAGGTTAAAAGTATTTTGCTGTTCACTGGCCTCAGTGGCCTTTTATCTACGTAGCATGTTGCACTTGTTTCCTGTCTGGAAGGTTATATGTTGACCCAAGGTGTGAAAACAGTTCAGAAGGCGAAAGAGGATGAAGGGGATTGGACCGTGACTGCACATGATCAGGCTGAGATATACATGTATAGGGCAGTTATGTAAGATCTTCTTCGCAGTAGAGGAGTAAAGATTGTTGTGTCAATGGTGTAAGTTTGTGTGCGCGTGTGTGGGTTTCTGCGTGTCTACATACTGTACATGCATGCTTGTTTGTGTATCTACTTGCTTGTGTGCCTGCGTGTGTGTTTCTCCGATTGACACTTAAGCACACACAGAGCACCAGCGGGCCTCCTTTGGCTTATGAAACAGTCCCCTCTCAGCCCAGCTCCAACGCCCTTCACACCAGCCTGCCCTTTCACTGGATGCAAATGGATTTTCACTCCGTGGGCTACTGACCTTTAGAGTAATATTCACGAGAGAGAGAGAGAGAGAGAGAGAGAGAGAGAGAGAGAGAGAGAGAGAGAGACCAAGCTGTACTTTAGCACTGTGTTTCTCTGTCTGAGTAACCTCTATATAGAACAGACCAACCCACTGGGCCTCACCTGAGGTAACAGTTGAGACAGAGAAGAGATGCATCCATTAGACAGGTGGGAGAGGAGAGGAGAGGAGAGGAGAGGAGAGGAGAGGAGAGGAGAGGAGAGGAGAGGAGACAAGGAGAGGAGAGGGGAAGGAAGAAGAGGAGAGTGGAAGGGAGAGGAGGAGAGGGGAAGGGAGAGGAGGAGAGTAGATGGGAAGGGAGAGGAGGAGAGGAGAGAAGAAGGGAGGGGAAAGGAAAGGAGGCGAGGAGATGAGAGGGGAAGGGAGAGGAGGAGAGGAGAGGAGAGCAGAAGGAAGAGGAGAGGGGAAGGGAGAGGTATATAAAGCCAAATTAAAGGTTTTAGCTTCACTGTCCAAATAAATACATAGGGGAGTGTTTATCCAAGCCCTGGTATCAGCAACATGACTTTAGAGAGTCAGTTGTGAACAACTAATTGAGGCAAAGGCAAGCACAGGTAAATATCAGGTGCACTATAAGCTAACACAAAGCCTGTGGTATTGTCATTGACACCTGTGCAACACATTTCCATAACATGTCATGTGTAGCCAAGTTAGAGAGCCTGTTCTGTTAGAGAACCAGTGCCTGCATCCCAATGGCACCCTATTCCCTATATAGTGCACTACTTTTGACTGAAGTCCTATGGGCCCTGGTCAAGAGTTGTGCACTATAAAGGGAATATGGTGCCATTGGGGACAAAGACATTGTATGGCTGAATGAGTGGAGGCAAAGATCCCATATTGAGCCCATAATGGCCCACTATACTGTATGCTTGCATCACCAGGAGATAATGGCCCATAGGAGAGGCTACATACTGTATACAATAGCTCATCTACACGGTGGGCCTTAATGGAGCTCATCCCAGCCATCATTATGCTAAGTGAATTATCTCAGACAAGTTCCAGTCTGTAGCCTCATCACTAATGCGACAGAGACAGACTAGAGAACCAGCCACGTGTCTGTTCTTTCTAATGACACAGAACACTGAGCGTATGTGTGCGTTGGTGGGGGGGTACAACAAAGTACAATTTCGAAATTTGGTAGTGCATCAGCAGTTTTACGCTTGTTATGCCAGTCACATATCAGCTAACATTTTTTAGATAGCTAGCTAGCTACCACCTCCACACCCCAGCCCTCCGGTAGCAGCTCCCCGCACCAGGCTTCCTGTGCGTGTCCTCGGCCTTCCTCCTCTCCAGCGCTGTCGGAGTCTCCCGCCTGTTTAGCACTGCCAGAGCTTTCCGCCTCTACAGCGCTGCCGGAGTCTCCCGCCTGTTCAGAACTGCCAGTCTGCAAGGAGCTGCCAGTCTGCAAGGAGCTGCCAGTCTGCAAGGAGCTGCCAGTCTGCAAGGAGCTGCCAGTCTGCAAGGAGCTGCCGGTCTGCAAGGAGCTGCCAGAGCTGCCAGTCTGCAAGGAGCCACCAGAGCTGCCAGTCTGCAGGATGCCGCCAGAGCTGCCAGTCTGCATGGAGCCGCCAGAGCCGCCAGTCAGCATGGAGCAGCCAGAGCCGCCAGTCAGCATGGAGCAGCCAGGGCCGCCAGTCAGCATGGAGCAGCCAGGGCCGCCAGTCAGCATGGAGCAGCCAGAGCAGCCAGTCTGCATGGAGCAGCCAGAGCTGCCAGTCAGCATGGAGCAGCCAGAGCTGCCAGTCAACCAGACTCTTCCAGATCTGCCAGTCTACCAGACACTTCCAGATCTGCCAGTCAACCAGACTCTTCCAGATCTGCCAGTCAGCCAGACTCTTCCAGATCTGCCAGTCAGCCAGACTCTTCCAGATCTGCCAGTCAACCAGACTCTTCCAGATCCGCCAGTCAGCCGGGATCTGCCAGAACTGCCAGTCAGCCGGGATCTGCCAGGATCCGCCAGTCGGCCAGGATCCGCCAGATCTGCCAGTCAGCCAGGATCTGCCAGTCAGCCAGGATCTGCCGAAACCACCAGCCAGCCAGGATCTGGTAGATTCATCAACCTGCCTGAGCTTCCTCTCACTCCTGAGCTTCCTCTCACTCCTGAGCTTCCTCTCACTCCTGAGCTTCCCCTCAGTCCCGAGCTGCCTCAGTCCCGAGCTGCCCCTCAGTCCCGATCTGCTCCTCAGTCCAGTGGGGTTCTGGGTGAGGACTACTAGGCCATGGTCGGCGGTGAGGGTGGACTATCCAAGGACGCGAGGAGAAGGGACTAAGACATTGATGGAGTGGGGTCCACGTCCCGCGCCGGAGCCGCCACCATGGACAGACGCCCACCCGGACCCTCCCTATTGTTTTGAGGTGCGTTCGGGAGTCCGCACCTTAGGGGGGGGGGTTCTGTCACGCCCTGGTCAAAGTATTTTGTGTTTATCTTTATTTATTTGGTCAGGCCAGGGTGTGGCATTGGTTTTTGTATGTGGTGTGTATGTATGGGGATTGTAGCTAGTGGGGTGTTCTAGTTAAGTCTATGGCTGTCTGAAGTGGTTCTCAATCAGAGGCAGGTGTTTATCGTTGTCTCTGATTGGGAACCATATTTAGGCAGCCATATTCTTTGAGTTTGTCGTGGGTGATTGTCCTTAGTGTCTTGATGTCCTTATTCTGTGTTAGTTTACACTAGTATAGGCTGTTTCGGTTTTCGTTACGTTTATTGTTTTGTAGTGTTTGTATTTAGATTCGTGTTTCGTTTGTTGAATAAACATGGATCGCAATCTACACGCTGCATTTTGGTCCGACTCTCCTTCACACCTAGAAAACCGTTACACCAAAAGGGTTCTACCTGGAACCAAATAAGATTCTTCAAACGGTTTTCCTATGAGGACAGCTGAAGAACCCTCTTAGTCTCTTGGTAATAATCTCTTGAAAATAATTGAGGGTTTGGGGTTAAGGTTAGGGTTACAGTTAGGTTCATAATTAGGTTAAGGGTTAGGATTAGGGTTAGGGTTAGTGAAAGTAGGATTTTGAATGGGAATCAATTGTTTGGTCCCCACAAGGAGAGTAAAACGTGTGTGTGTGCACGCGCGTGCGTATGTTTTCCAGCACAAGTGCATGTGATGGGGAGACTGATCATCTGTGTGACAGACAACATCCAACGCATGTGTAAGCATGACTTTAACAGTAGCAATAAGAAGATTTAAGGTGAGTGTGTGCTACAATGCACATGCATTTCTACAATATAGAATATATTTGTGTATGACAATATCCAAGTTTATATATGACTGAATAGACTATATAGTTTGTGGTATAAGAGCTACAGGATGTACTTACTGCTGGTCTCCCGTATAAGGTGGTTGAGTACATGTGTCTGTAGACATGAAGAGGTAGTCTAAAAGGTCATGTAAAGGTCGGCAGTTAGAGAGGACCTGTGGGGCTGCTCATCATCATCTGCACATCTATCACTCCAGTGCTAATCTGCTAAATTGTAATTACTTTGCTACTGTGGCCTATTTATTGCCTTACCTCCTCATACCACTTGCACACACTGTATATAGATGTTCTTTTTTTTCTGTTGTGTTATTGACTGTACACGTGTTTATTCCATGTGTAACTCTGTTGTTGTTTATGTCGCACTGCTTTACTTTATCTTGGCCAGGTTGCAGTTGTAAATGAGAACTTGTTCTCAACTAGCTTACCTGTTAAATAAGGGTGAAATAAAAAAAAAACCTGGTTTCCTGTCCTCTTCTTCTCCTCTTCCTGCTGTCTGGTCTGTTCGTTTTGGTCCAGTGGACGGCTGCCTGTGCATTATTTAGAGCACAGGGCTATTTTTAGAGGTGCTAAATTATGTACATACAGGGTCTGAAATGAGGTCTGCAATGGGCGTGGATGTGTTTGATTGCTTTATGTGTGTGTGTATGTGTTATAGCAGTATCAGCGTGTGAGACAGATAAGTACTGTATATGTGTGACCTCCACTTATCTGCATTAGTTTATGCAGAGTGCATGTGAGTAGCTACAGTATACAGTAGTGTTAGTGAGAGTCGACATGTATATAAATTGTATGCGTATGTGCTTACGTGCAGGCGTGCAAACGTGCATGTATGAGTGAGCGTGTGTGTCAGTGGAGGCTCCTCAGAGGAGGAAGGGGAAACATTCAAAAAGTTATCCTTTTTAGATAAAACTATTTCTAAATTTATGTCAACAAATAATTTGTTAAAATACGCTGTTTTGAAATGAATGTCTACACTAACGTCAATAGCACTCTCTGGGCTAGCACCATGGTGTAGCCGGAGGACAGCTATCTTCAGTCC
This sequence comes from Oncorhynchus mykiss, assembly GCF_013265735.2. NCBI lineage: Eukaryota > Metazoa > Chordata > Actinopteri > Salmoniformes > Salmonidae > Oncorhynchus > Oncorhynchus mykiss. The sequence continues at coordinate 14,235,612 of NC_048591.1, read as the reverse complement.
TCTGGCTACATTGACTTCAATACAAAACATAGGAGGCTGGTAGGCCTCACTCCTTTCCATAGACATACATTGTAATTATGACCACTTCCAGGGTACGTACTCCAACCAATCAAAGCTTTTGCAGTATGAACTGACATGTTGTCCATCCAATCATAGATGTAGGATCAGAGAACAAAGAGAACAAACAATTCCAGACAAGGACATGGGGGGAAAACAGAGGGTTAAATACACAACATGTAATGATGAAATTGAAACCAGGTGTGTGGGAAGACAAGACAAAACAAATTAAAAATGAAAGGTGGATCGGCGATTGCTAGAAGACCGGTGACGTCGACCGCCGTCCGAACAAGAAGAGGGACCGACTTCGGGGAAGTCTTGACAGTACCCCCCCACTCCCTTGACGCGTGGCTCCAGCAGCGCACGAACACCAGCCTCGGGGATGACCCGGAGGACGAGGCGCAGGGCGATCCGGACGAAGACGGTGGAACTCCTGCAGCATTGAAGGGTCAAACACGTCCTCGACCGGAACCCAGCACCTTTCCTCCGGACCGTATCCCTCCCACTCCCCGAGATATGAAGGCCCTTCGCCAGACGCCTCATATCCTGTATGGATTGAACGGAGTACTCCGGGGCCCCCTCGATGTCCAGAGGGGGCAGAGGAACCTCCCGCACCTCAGACTCCTGGAGCGGACCAGCCACCACCGGCCTGAGGAGAGACAAATGGAATGAGGTTAATACGGTAATCTGGGGGAAGCTGTAACCTATAACAAACCTCGTTCACTCTCCTCAGGACTTTAAATGGCCCCACAAACCGCCGACCCAGCTTCCGGCAGGGCAGGCGGAGGGGCAGGTTTCGGGTCGAGAGCCAGAGCCGGTCCCCCCGTGCGAACACCGTGGCCTCACTGCGGTGACTGTCTGCGTTCTCTTTTTGGTGCAGCACGGCCCGCTGAAGGAGAACATGGGCAGCCTCCCATGTCTCCTCCGCATGCCTGAACCAGTCGTCCACCGCAGGAGCCTAGGTCTGACTCTGATGCCAAGGCGCAAGAACCGGCTGGTAGCCTAGTATGCACTGGAATGGAGAGAGGTTAGTTGAGGAGTGGCTGTGCCATCTCGGCCCAGGGCACGAACGCCACCCACTCCCCCGGCCGATCCTGGCAATAGGACCGCAGAAACCTGCCCACATCCTGGTTCACTCTCTCCACCTGCCCATTACTCTCGGGGTGAAACCCTGAAGAAAGGCTGATCGAGACTCCCAGACGTTCCATGAATGCCTTCCATACCCTAGACGTGAATTGGGAACCTCGATCAGACACTATATCCTCAGGCATCACGTAGTGCCGGAAGACGTGCGTAAACAAGGCCTCTGCAGTCTGTAGGGCTATAGGGAGACCGGGCATAGGGAGGAGATGACTAGACTTAGAGAACCGATCCACAGCGACCAGGATCGTGGTGTTACCCTGTGAGGGGGAAGATCGGTAAGAAAATCCACCGACGGGAGACCAAGACCGTTGTGGAACGGGTAAAGGGTGTTGCTTCCCTCTGGGCAAGTGCCTAGTAGCCGTACACTGGGAGCACACCGAGCAGGAGGAAACATAAATGCTCACTTCCTTAGCCAAGGTAGGCCACCAGTACTTCCCGCTCAAACAGCGCACTGTCCAACCGATCCCAGGATGACAATAGATCAACCGGTCACGAACAGCAGACAGGACGTACAGACACACAGCGGGACACTGGACAGGAACGGGCTTCGCACATAATGCCTGCTCAATGTCTGCATCCAGCTCCCACACTACCGGTGACACCAGGCAGGAGGAGGGGAGTATGGGAGCGGGATCCATGGGCCGCTCCTCTGTGTCATACAGCCGGGACAATGCGTCTGCCTTAAGGTTCTGGGAGCCTGGTCTATAGGTAAGGGTAAACACAAAACGGGTGAAAAACATGGCCCACCTTGCCTGGCGAGGGTTCAGTCTCCTCGCTGCCTGGATGTACTCCAAATTGCGGAGATCAGTCCAGATGAGAAAATGGTGCCTAGCCCCCTCAAGCCAATGTCTCCACGCCTTCAAGGCCTTGACGACAGCTAACATCTCCCGGTCCCCCACGTCATAGTTTTGCTCCGCCGGCTGAGCTTCTTCGAGAAGAAGGCACAGGGGGCTTCGGTGTCACAGCTCCTATCCCAGCCTCGGACGTGTCAACCTCCACTATGAACGCCAAAGAGGGATCCAGATGGGCCAGCACGGGGGCCGAGGTAAACAGAGCCCTCAGGTGACTAAAAGCCCTGTCCGCCTCAGCTGACCATTGCAAACGTACCGGGCCCCCCTACAGCAGTGAGGTAATGGGAGCCGCTACGTGACCAAAACCCTGGATAAACCTCCGGTAGTAGTTGGCAAACCCTAAGAACCGCTGCACCTCCTTTACCGGGGTGGGATTCGGCCAATTACGCATGGCTGAAATGCGGTCACTCTCCATTTCCACCCCTGAGGTGGAATTGCGATGCCCTAGGAAGGAGACGGACTGTTGGAAGAACAGGCATTTCTCAGCCTTGACGTACAGGTCATGCTCCAACAGGCGACCAAGCACCCTGCGCACCAGGGACACATGCTCGGCGCTTGTAGCGGAGTATATCAGAATGTCATCAATATACACCACTACACCCTGCCCGTGCAGGTCCCTGAAAATCTCATCTACAAAGGCTTGGAAGACTGATGGTGCATTCATCAACCCATACGGCATGACAAAGTACTCATAGTGCCCTGAGGTGGTACTGAAAGCCGTCTTCCACTCGTCTCCCTCCCGGATACCCACCAAGTTGTAAGCGTTCCTGAGATCTAGTTTGGTGAAGAAGCACACCCCGTGCATTGACTCAATCGCTGTGGCTATGAGCGGTAGCGGGTAACTATACCTCACCGTGATCTGGTTCAGACCCCGATAGTCAATACACTGGCACATTCCTTCCTCCTCCTTCTTCACAAAAAAGAAACTCGAGAAGGCGGGTGAAGTGTAGGACCAAATGTACCCCTGACGCAGGGATGCGGAGACATATGTTTCCATAGTTTCAGTCTCCGCCTGTGAGAGGGGATACACGTGACTCCAGGGAAGTGAAGCGTCTTCCAGGATATTTATTGCACAATCGCCCCGTCGATGTGGTGGTAATTGAGTCGCCTTCCTTTTGGAGAAGGCGAGAGCCAAATCGGCATATTCAGGGGGAATGCGCACGGTGGAGACCTGGTCTGGACTTTCCACCGTAGTAGCACCAACGGAAACCCCTAAACATCCTCAAGCACTCTTGCGATCATCCCGTGAGAGCCCTCTATGGCCAAGAAACAGCCCTGACAAGCTAACCAGGGTAGGCCTAGCACCACGGGAAACGCAGGAGAGTCAATAAGGAAGAGGCTAATTCTCTCCTTGTGACCCCCCCTGTGTCACCTTGCCCAGAGGCGCGGTGACCTCCCTGATCAACCCTGACCCTAATTGTTGACTATCTAAGGCGTTAACGGGGAAGGGCATAGCCACGGGAACAATGGGGATCCTTAAACTATGGGCTAATGATCTAGCTATAAAATTCCCAGCCGCGCCTGAATCGACGAGCGCCTTATGCTGGGAATGCGGGGGAAAACTCAGGAAAAGTGACATACACAAACATATGTGCAACAGAGGGCTCTGGGTGAGAATGATGCCGGCTCACGTGGGGTAACGCATGAGTGCCCTGCCTGCTGCCTCGATACCCTGGGGAACCAACCCGGCACCGACCGGCAGTGTGCCCACTGCGGCCACAGATGATGCACGACCTGGAACCCCCTCCTGTCTCCCTGCGTACCGCCCCTCCCAGCTCCATGGGTATTGGAGAGGGGATGCGGGGAGATGGAACCAACAGACCCCAATCTGAACGTCTGCATGTAGCCAGCAAGTTATCCTGCCGGATGGACAGGTCCACCAGCTGGTCGAACGTGAGGGTGGTGTCTCTGCAAGCCAACTCCCGACGGACGTCCTCACTCAGACTGCAGCGATAATGATCGATGAGGGTCCTGTCGTTCCATCCCGCGCCGGCAGCCAGGGTCCGAAACTCCAGGGTGAACTTCTAGGCAGTCCTCGTCCCCTGCCTCAGATGGAAGAGGCGTTCACCCTGAACTCCTCAAACTGGTCCAATGCCGCATCTCCCTCTCTCCACACGGCATTGGCCCACTCCAGGGCTTTCCCAGTGAGGCACGAGACGAGGGAGGACACCCTTTCATGGCCCGAAGGAGCCGGGTGGACGGTTGCCTGGTATAAGTCCAGCTGCAACAGGAACCCCTGATAGTTCGCAGCCGTCCCATCGTATTCCTGGGGAAGGGAGAGACAAATCCCACTGGGACCAGGAGAAGGAGGGGCGCGTAGTGGGGCCCCCGGTTGTGCTGGTGGAGGAGCTGGAAGAACTCCCTGTATCTCCCAGCAGTCCATGTCGGTGCTACTCCACCCCTTTACCCTGAGTACTTGCTCCTGCTGACTCCATAAGTTTGATCCAGAATTCTGTAAGGGGTGCTTACTGGCGGCAGAGAAGTCAGGCGCAGGAGAGCGAAAACTGTGTTACAAAGGCGTATTTTAATAATATAATCACTGTAAACAGAATAAACAATACAATAGGTACAAAACCCGTTGCACACCAGCATAACGTGCACAAGCACGGATAAGGACATGCGGGTTAAATACACAACATGTAATGATGGAATTGAAACCAGGTGTGTGGGAAGACAAGACAAACAAATGGAAAATGAAAGGTGGATCTGTGATGGCTAGAAGACCGGTGACATCGACCGCTGCTGTAGACAGGAGCCTATCATTAAGCCGCCTGTAATTGCATGTTACAATGTTTTACATGCTGAACATCTTTTCTGGGATGTCGAAAACAATTCAGAATTATTTGATAGCTTCCATCGCATCATCCATTAAACATTAGATTGAAGAGAGAGCTTGACGCAATACATTTTTTGGCGTTTGCGCAAGTAGACTTTGCATTTTCCTCCGGTACTTATTTAGCAAAGATGATAACACATAATCACTCTGGACAGGCACAAGCAAAAACTAAATGTTACCGCAGCCTAGGCTACACCTAAACATCAGAAATCTGACATGCTATATGGAATGAAAACAAGACTATATTTCCATCTGATCAGCCATGTGAGTTCTATTGTCTATCAGTTGTTGTCTATGTGTCTGGGTAGAGGAACCCCCCTCATAATCTAGTCTAAATATAATTTATATCAACAAATATAAAGTAGCTGCAGTTTGACAGGGTTTTCATCGCCCCTAGTTCCGCAACTATACCGTGGGTCTCCCATCCTTCTCAATTGTTCAAGTCACCAGCCTCCACTGGTGTGTGTGTGTGTGTGTGTGTGTGTGTGTGTGTGTGTGTGTGTGTGTGTGTGTGTGTGTGTGTGTGTGTGTGTGTGTGTGTGTGTGTGTGTGTGTGTGTCTGTGTGTGTGTGTGTGTGTGTGTGTCTGTGTGTATGAGTGAGTGTGAGACCCACATGAAAAAATACTATAGTATGCTAAGGTATAAATACTGTAGCATTACTATATTTATCTCCTGAATTATTTACTGTAGTGTTTTGCAGACATGACTATAGTATACTGTAATATTTTCTGTAGAGTTTTTGCGGACATAACTGTGGTGTAGTTAAAAAAATGATGATAGATTTTACTACAATGTTTTTTTGGCGCATAACACTGTAGTATATTGAGGGATACTACAGTGTGGAGTACATTATTCTACAGTATACTACAAAATTCTATATTAAGCACTACACGATTGATTGATACTACAGTGTGGATATACTAACTAGAGCATTCTATAGCATGGATGGACAACTACAGTCCTCGGGGCCTGATTCGTGTCACCCTTTTGCCCCAGCTAACACACCTGACTCCAATAGTAAACTAACCATGATCTTCAGTTAGTTTAATCAGCTGTGTTTGCTAGGGATGGGGGAAAAGGTGTGACGCCACTCCGTCCTCTGAGGACTGGAGTTACCCATCTCTGTTGTATAGTAAGGACCACATGACCGAGGGATAGTACAGTAGTGTAGTATAGTATTTTAAAGTATACTACTAAATGATATAGTAAGTTCTACACATGATCGTGGAATACTACAGTTTGGAGTATAGTATTCACAGTATACTACAGCTCACTACAGAAGTCTATAGAATGCTATAGTAAGTGCTATGGTATTCTATAGTAAACTGTAGTATTTTGTTCATGTGGGGAGTGTGTGTGTGTGTGTGTGTGTGTGTGTGTGTGTGTGTGTGTGTGTGTGTGTGTGTGTGTGTGTGTGTGTGTGTGTGTGTCTGGCAGCCTGCCATGGCTTCCTGTAATACTACAGATCAATTATTCCCAGTCGTTCCATTAATAATCCAGCCAGTCTATCCCAGTGGGAGAAGAAGCTGGGAACAGTAAACCATTGCACCCCTCTCTCCATCCATCCATCTCTCTCTCTCCACTCCTCTAGTGTCTATTTCTCTCCCTCTCTGCACTAAGTGCTCTCGCCGACCATTCTGATGATGAGTTCCTTCCACCTACGTGTCAGTCAGGTCAGACAGATAGGTTGCACACATAGGCTTATAGAGCTGAGGTACAGTTGAAATCGGAAGTTCAGATACACTTAGGTTGGAGTCATTAAAACTCGTTTTTTAACCACTCCACAAATGTCTTGTTAACGAACTATAGTTTTGGCAAGTTGGTTAGGACATCTACTTTGTGCATGTCACAAGTCATTTTTCCAACAATTGTTTACAGACAGATTATTTCACTTATAATTCACTGTATCACAATTCCAGTGGGTCAGAAGTTTACATACACTACGTTGACTGTGCCTTTAAACAGCTTGGAAATGTCCAGAAAATGATGTCATGCTTTAGAAGCTTCTGATAGGCTAATTGACATCATTTGAGTCAATTAGAGGTGTACCTGTGGATGTATTTCAAGGCCTACCTTCAAACTCAGTGCCTCTTTGCATGACATCATGGGAAAATCAAAAGAAATCAGTCAAGACCTCAGAAAAACAATCGTAGACCTCCACAAGTCTGATTCATCCTTGGGAGCAATTTCCAAACGCCTGAAGGTACCACGTTCATCTGTACAAACAATAGCATGCAAGTATAAACACCATGGGACCACACAGCCATCATATCGCTCAGGATGGAGAAATGTTCTGTCTCCTAGAGATGAACGTACTTTGGTGCGAAAAGTGCAAATCAATCCCAGAACAACAGCAAAGGACCTTGTGAGATGTTGGAAGAAACAGGTAGAAAAGTATCTATATTCATAGTAAAACAAGTCCTATATCAATATAACCTGAAAGTCCGCTCAGCAAGGAAGAAGCCACTGCTCCAAAACCGCCATAAAAAAGCCAGACTATGGCTTGCAATTGCACATGGGGACAAAGATCATACTTTTTGGAGAAATGTCCTCTGGTCTGATGAAACAAAAATAGAACTGTTTGGCCATAATGACCATCGTTATGTTTGGAGGAAAAGGGGGGAGAGTTGCAAGCCAAAGAACACCATCCACCAACACCAACTGTGAAGCACGGGGTGGCAGAATCATGTTGTGGGGGTGCTTTGCTGCAGGAGGGACTGGTGCACTTCACAAAATAGATGGCATTATGAGGGAGGAAAATTATGTGGATATATTGAAGCAATAGCTCAAGATATCCGTCAGGAAGTTAAAGCTTGGTCGCAAATGGGTCTTCCAAATGTACAATGACCCCAAGCATACTTCCAAAGTTGTGGCAAAATGGCTTAAGGACAACAAAGTCAAGGTATTGGAGTGGCCATCACAAAGCCCTGACCTCATTCCTATAGATAATGTGTGGTCAGAACTGAAAAAGCGTGTGCTAGCAAGGAGGCCTACAAACCTGACTCAGTTAGGCTCGCTCTGTCAGGAGGAATGGGCCACAATTCACCCAACTTATTGTGGGAAGCTACCTGAAACTTTTGACCCAAGTTAAACAATTTATGCTAGCAAATTCTAATTGAGTGTATGTAAACTTCTGACCCACTGGGAATTTGATGAAAGAAAGCTGAAATAAATAATTCTCTCTATTATTATTCTGACATTTCACTTTCTTAAAATAAAGTGGTGATCCTAACTGACCTAAGACAGGGAATTTTTACTAGGATTTAATGTCAGGAATTGTGAAAAACTGAGTTTAAATGTACTTGGCTAAGGTGTATTGTATGTGCCTGCTGACCTGGGTTCAGATAATATTAGAAATAATTTAAAATAGTTTAGCTGTGCTTTATTGAGCTTGCCTGTTGCAATGGAACCATTAGGGAAGTCCCAAACCCTGCCCATCTGCTACTCCAGTCAAGCTCAAACAAACGCTCAAAGTATTTCAATATTTAAAATAGTATTTGAACCTGGGTCTGTTGGCTTCACTCACTGGTGAGATTTTACTGAACCTTTGTTTTTGTATCTTATGAGCATAATGTGAAGGAGGTTGCTTTACGGCATAGACATCCATTGATCCATTAAATGAATTCAGAGATGCAGTGGTGTATATTATCGCTGACCTTTAACAGTGAGCATTAAAAATGGATTATTCTCTGGAGTGGACATTCGACTTCACAGACATGATACAGACACTGAACTGGTAAATGCACAGGAAAAAGGAAAACATGCCTGTACGGTATGTCTGGCAACAAACTATGTTCAAAGTCTAAAACAGTTAGCACTTAGAGTGAAAGCAGGGGAGGGCATTGTAAAGAGAGCAAGAAAGAGTAGACCCAACACTCACACCGCAGGTAGCTCATCTTGAAACAGAAATCGATCAAGAGATATGGAGTGCGGAGTGCTCGCCTGTGTGGCTATGTGTATTATGAATAAAGCATAAGACATAATACCGTCTGTCTTTCAAAATGAGCTTTTTCATCATTGTCTGGGTAGAAAATAGAGAAACCCATCCTCCATTGCCAGGTGCTTTTTCTACCCCTACTCCCCTGACGATGACAGATTACAATACAGTACCAAGCTAGTTTTATCCCTGAGAGAAGATTAGCATTAGCATATATTAGCATCCATTCTTATTAAGCCAGGGAGAGGATTAGCTTAGCATTAGTATTAGCACTTCCATTCTCAACACTTTCTGATCTAAGGCCACTTCTTATCTTCATCTATTCTTAGTCAAAGAGATTAATTGATTACATGTATTTTGCTCATTATCTAGCTGCTCGCCCACGTGTGTGCTGCTTTAACAAGCTCGTCAGCAGGGGCATGGCCCAGACCTCGTTAAGGTTCGTTAAGGAGAGCCTTAATTGCTGAGTCTCACCATCACACGGCGTGTCTGCAACCGGTCTTCAAAGCACTGCTGCTCTGACTCACGCTGTCTCTCTTTGGACGGGACACCCCACACATTACACAGTAGCTCTATTGTCTCTAAGTCATACACAAAACACAGCATTACACATATAAACATGTACGTCTATGCATACACACTCTCACAGACACACACATACTCATATTATAGTCACACACATGGCCGTCATAGCCTATAATTTCCTCTCTGCCTGTACGCTCAGTCCCCTCTCTTCTTTTTTCCTCCATGCTCATACTATCCTCTTTCTCTTCACTCCTCTGCTCACTGGAAAGCAGGAGGGGGCTGGTGACAGCGTGATAATGGCTGTAGTAGATAGATAGGATGAGTGCAGACATTACTTTCGCTCCATGTATATGTGGGCTTTATGTGTGAATTAAAAACAAAACAAGGGTTTTTTACTCAAGTCTCCAATGAATTAGCACTAAAAGGAATGCAAATTGGCAAAACATCAAATAAAAAAATGGATAAACACTTCTGAAAGTGTGTGAGCGTGTGGGCATTAAGGCCCCAGTAAACGCGGGGAAGGCACAGGGGAGCAGGAGAGTTGAATTAAGACTTCAGAAGCGTCACATCCCTCATTAAACACACAGCAAGGAGACGTCAGGGGCCTGAGCAGACCACACACACACACTTAGGCTTTAGTTTATCCACTAGTCATTTCAGTGACAGTTAGTAGCAGAAAAGTGCTACAGACCCATATCACAGAGCCAGATGAGGCGTCATGTACTTTGAGGTTTTCAAGGGTCATTGATGGGCAAATCTTATCTCTTCGATGTAATTCTGAGCTATTGAACTATATATTGTATATTTTCATCCTCTCGCCTTCAGTTTCAATGAGCACTGTTACAAAGATGTGTTTATCAGACCTGGTTTCAAATACTATTTGCAATGATTTCAAATACTTTATCTGAGCTTGCCTGGTTTTATGAACCAATAGAATAGTCCCAAAGATAGAAAACCCAGCCAATCTGGCATTCCTCGCAGGCTAGATTAAATGCTGAAAGTATTTTAAAGATTTCAAACAGTATTTGAACCCAGGTTGGGTGTTTAAGAAGCCCAGCGCAGGGTCACAAACCTAACGATTGGACCTGATACATTTTCTGCTCTGTCAACATTCATTAGACAGCATCTGCTTCTCCTCTTAGCCGTGTGACAACAGGAGGAGACTGACCGGAGACTGAACCTCAAAGACAGATCTAAGACCAGGGTAAACATGACTGTAAGACACAGAGACACACATGGAGGGAGGGGAGGAAGGGAAGGGGAGAAAGAGGACAAAAGAGAGAAAAAAGGGAGAGAAGGGAACAATGAGAGTGAAATTTGTGTGTGTGTGTGAGAGAGAGAGAGAGAGAGAGAGAGAGATAGAGAGAGAGAGAGACAGAGACAGACAGAGACAGAGACAGACAGAGAAAGAGAGAGAGAAAGAGAGAGAGAGAGACGGGGAGAAAGAGAGGACATAAAATAAGAGAGGGAGAGAATAGATCTGAAAGAGATAGAGAGAGAGAAGGAGAGAGAGTGAGAGAGAGAAATAAGAAAGAGAAAGCGAAGGAGAGAGAAACAGGATATAATTTGGAGCAGTTTATCTCTAGGTGATAATTGTGGTAGCCATTGCTGAGGGAGATATGTCTGCCCTGGAGCCATATATCAGGCACTAGTGTTTACAACACTGACATTACAGTAACAAGGTAACAGATGAGCATTTTGGGCAGAATTCTATCACTGCTAATGACTTATTTGACCATGGACTTGTATAATGCTAATATAAACTAGGTGGTTTGAGCCCTGAATGCTGATTGGCTGACAGCTGTGGTATATCAGACCGTATACCACGGGTATGACAAAACATTACTGCTCTAATTACGTTGGTAACCAGTTTATAATGGCCTCAGGGGTTTGTGGTATATGGCCAATATACCACGGCTAAGGGCTGTGTCCAGGCACTCCGCGTTGCGTTGTGCTTAAGAACAGCCCTTAGCCATGGTATATTGGCCATATACCACACCTCCTCGGGCCTTATTGCTTAATCAAACAGTTGCATTTCACCAACAAGCCAGATTATACAAATGCTGTATTTCTCCAATGATCTAAACTAGTGCAATAATCGGTAATGCTTTACAACTTTATAACAGCTATATAGCACATTATAACATTTCTCATGAGTAGTTTTAAATAGTTATGAGTAATGGCATCATATTCTATAAAACTAGTTTGGATGTTATACGACTATTCATCCTGTTGTCTTCTTAATGTCAACTTTTAATAACAACTGCTATTACACTGTATGCATGACAACTCTCCCTCAATGTCAGTAAGACAAAGGAGCTGATCATCGACTACAGGAAACGGAGGGCCAAGCACGCCCCATCCACATCGTTGGGGCTGTAGTGGAGTGGGTCGAGAGCTTCAAGTTTCTTGGCGTCCACATTTCTAAAGAATTAGCATGTTCCACATACACCGATACAGTCATGAAAAGGCATGACAACTCCTTCTCGAATGGCTGAAAATATTTGGTATGGGCCCTCTTATCCTCAAAAAGTTCTACAGCTGCACCATTGAGAGCATCTTGACTGGCTGCATCACCGCTAGGTATGGCAATTGCTTGGCATCCGACCGCAAGGCGCTACAGAGGGTAGTGCATACGGTCCAGTACATCACTGAGGCCCGAGCTCCCTGCCATCCAGGACCTCCATACTAGGCGGTGTCAGAGGAAGGCCCCAAAAATGGTCTAAGACCAAGTCATAGACTGTTCTGGTACCAACAAGACCCTGGAATCAACAGGACACTGGAACCAACAGTCGGAAACAAATAGGACACTGGAAACGACAGGACCATGTCTAGAACCAACAGGGCCCTGAACAGCTTTTACCCCCAAGCCATAAGATTGCTAAATAGTTCACCAAATAGCTACCCGGACTATCTAGCGTTGAACCTTTTTGCACTGTGTCACGTTCGTCGTATGAAGGAGACCAAGGCGCAGGGTGGTATGCGTACATTCTCTTTATTAAAAGAATGAACACCGAACAATCGAACAAACAAAACGTGAAGCTATACAATATAATGCTGACAGGTAACTACACATAGACAAGATCCCACACCAGAAAGTGGGAAAAAGGCCTGCCTAAATATGATCCCCAATCTTAGACAACGATAAACAGCTGTCTCTGATTGGGAACCATATCAGGCCAACATAGACAGACAAAACCCCTAGACATACAAAACCCTAGACATACAAAACCCCTAGGCATGCAAAAACCTAGAGTACACACCCTAGTCACACCCTGACCTAACCAAAATATATAGAAAACAGAGATATCTGAGGTCAGAGAGTGACACACTAACTCTTTTTACTCATCACATACGCTGCTGATAGTGTTTATTATCTATCCCGTTGCCTTGTCACTATACCCCTACCTATATGTACATACAGTGCCTTGCGAAAGTATTCGGCCCCCTTGAACTTTGCGACCTTTTGCCACATTTCAGGCTTCAAACATAAAGATATAAAACTGTATTTTTTTGTGAAGAATCAACAACAAGTGGGACACAATCATGAAGTGGAATGACATTTATTGGATATTTCAAACTTTTTTAACAAATCAAAAACTGAAAAATTGGGCGTGCAAAATTATTCAGCCCCTTTACTTTCAGTGCAGCAAACTCTCTCCAGAAGTTCAGTGAGGATCTCTGAATGATCCAATGTAGACCTAAATGACTAATGATGATAAATACAATCCACCTGTGTGTAATCAAGTCTCCGTATAAATGCACCTGCACTGTGATAGTCTCAAAGGTCCGTTAAAAGTGCAGAGAGCATCATGAAGAACAAGGAACACACCAGGCAGGTCCGAGATACTGTTGTGAAGAAGTTTAAAGCCGGATTTGGATAAAAAAAGATTTCCCAAGCTTTAAACATCCCAAGGAGCACTGTGCAAGCGATAATATTGAAATGGAAGGAATATCAGACCACTGCAAATCTACCAAGACCTGGCCGTCCCTCTAAACTTTCAGCTCATACAAGGAGAAGACTGATCAGAGATGCAGCCAAGAGGCCCATGATCACTCTGGATGACCTGCAGAGATCTACAGCTGAGGTGGGAGACTCTGTCCATAGGACAACAATCATTCGTATATTGCACAAATCTGGCCTTTATGGAAGAGTGGCAAGAAGAAAGCCATTTCTTAAAGATATCCATAAAAAGTATTGTTTAAAGTTTGCCACAAGCCACCTGGGAGACACACCAAACATGTGGAAGAAGGTGCTCTGGTCAGATGAAACCAAAATTGAACTTTTTGGCAACAATGCAAAACGTAATGTTTGGCGTAAAAGCAACACAGCTGAACACACCATCCCCAGAGTCAAACATGGTGGTGGCAGCATCATGGGTTGGGCCTGCTTTTCTTCAGCAGAGACAGGGAAGATGGTTAAAATTGATGGGGAGATGGATGGAGCCAAATACAGGACCATTCTGGAAGAAAACCTGACGGAGTCTGCAAAAGACCTGAGACTGGGACAGAGATTTGTCTTCCAACAAGACAATGATCCAAAACATAAAGCAAAATCTACAATGGAATGGTTCAAAAATAAACATATCCAGGTGTTAGAATGGCCAAGTCAAAGTCCAGACCTGAATCCAATCGAGAATCTGTGGAAAGAACTGAAAACTGCTGTTCACAAATGCTCTCCATCCAACCTCACTGAGCTCGAGCTGTTTTGCAAGGAGGAATGGGAAAAAATGTCAGTCTCGATGTGCAAAACTGATAGAGACATACCCCAAGCGACTTACAGCTGTAATCGCAGCAAAAGGTGGCGCTACAAAGTATTAACTTAAGGGGGCTGAATAATTTTGCACGCCCAATTTTTCAGTTTTTGATTTGTTAAAAAAGTTTGAAATATCCAATAAATGTCATTCCACTTCATGATTGTGTCCCACTTGTTGTTGATTCTTCACAAAAAAATACAGTTTTATATCTTTATGTTTGAAGCCTGAAATGTGGTAAAAGGTCGCAAAGTTCAAGGGGGCCGAATACTTTCGCAAGGCACTGTATCTACCTCAATTACCTCTTATCCCTGCACATCAACTCGGTACTGGTACCCTGTGTATATAGTCAAGTTATCATTAGTCATTGTGTATTTATTCCTTGTGTTATTATTTTTCTATTTTTCTGCATTGTTGGGAAGAGTCCATAAGTAAGCATGTCCCCATTAGTCTACACCTGTTGTTTGCGAAGCAAGTGACAAATACATTTGATTTGAACTTATGTCGTATGTTATTACATAAGTGTCCGCATACCAGATGTTATAACAGGGCGTTATATAATTTACCAAACTCAGTGTCACATTATTAGTTGGAATGATGGGTGTCATAACCATGTCATATGCCATTATAGATTGTGCACGGACACCTTAAATGGCATTAGTTTGAGGTGTTATAAAACAGTTATGAATTTGATTAATGCCACAGGATGAGTTGAGAGTATCACAAAACCATTCAGGGGTTTCCAAGAAACATCGACATGTGTGAGCACAGATGTATTTAGGATATTTGTTTTTTTTACTACAATAAACTGGTCTGGGGCACAACAGGATTTGTGACAGCTGTGAAAAAAAGAAAGTTTTGCAGGCTACAGTACAAATGCCATAAATGGGTAGTCAGTCAGGTAGCTAGCTATCCCACTAAGTAATTGTAACATGTAGCTCTCTGGGAACAGAGTCGGAGAGCCCTGCACTATACAGCCCAAACAAAGTGTTTTGTTTGACAGTAATTTGACAGTATTACCACTTGCTAGCCAGCCATTAATTCACCCATAGGGCATGAGCACGAGCAGCCCCAATGTGCCCCCATCAATGCACAGCTTGCTAGCTAAGTAGGTAGAGCTAATGCTAGCTCCAGTAAGTTAGTTAGCTAGCTAGCTTGTTAGCTACAGGAGGAATCCTGAATTATAAAGCTGACTTTGCAACACATCACACAGTGCATTCTCTTTCACATACACGTTAAACGGAATTGCTTATTCATCTTAATACACATTGTTTAATGCAATCTAACTAACGTTCATATATCCATGTTTGTTGCTGTTGGTTTGCCATGTACTTCTCATGTGTCTCCGTTGTTATCTCCCTTCTTCCGATTTCATCGATATGATTCTAAATAACTTTTCATTGGATCTGCAAACTGTATATTTGTGTCAGTGAATCATGTAGTTGAAACCTCATGGACATTTTGTAGATCCAATGAAAAGTTATTTAGAGCTCTTGTGCCAGCAAATCATATAGCTGAAATTGGAAGAAGTGAGACTAAAATTCAACTATAGAGATAGATATAGGACTCATATTTTGTGTCTGTGCCATTTGTGACAGCATGGGCGACGTTTTTTAGGCTACCTCCATTTTAAAGTAGTGCATTTTCTTCAGGATTGGCTGATCCCTCCTGATTACTCCAACAAGTCCCACCTATTTGACCATATTAAAATGGTGGGAGCCCTCAATGCCGCTGCCGATGCTAATATTGTCACACCCTGATCTGTTTCACCTGTCCTTGTTATTGTCTCCACCCCCTCTAGGTGTCGCTTGTTTTCCCCAGTGTATTTATCCCTGTGTTTCTTGTCTCTCTGTGCCAGTTTGTCTTGTATTGCCAGGCAACCAACGTTTTTTCCCGTTTCCTGCTTTTGCTATTTCTCCTTTTACTAGTCCTCCCGGTTTTGACCCTTGCCTGTTTCTGGACTCTGTACTCGCCTGCCTGACCATTCTGCCTGCCTTTACCTCGAGCCTGCCACTCTGTACCTCCTGGACTCTGATCTGGTTTTGAACTTTTGCCTGTCCACGACCATTCTCCTGCCTACTCCTTTTTGGATTATTAAACATCTAAGACTCCAACCATCTGCCTCCTTTGTCTGCATCTGGGTCTCGCCTTGAGTTATGATAAATGTGGCCATTTGACCACTAGAGGCCTCTATCATTCTCTATGTATCCACCTCATTATCGAACACCTTTTAAACACAGAAGCCGAAAGCAGAAACTATGGATAAAACTTCCACCTTGCTCGCACATTATCATAATTCATATGTGCGCCACGAGACATCCCTACATTAGCATGTTTCTGTTAGCTGGTACATCCTGACAAAATACACCATATGTGACCGATAGCCTTGATTCGGTCTTATGTAGCAACATTTCAAATGGTGTTTTTTACACTGGATAAAAGCCACAGAGGTACACAATGGTATATCATTCACTGCATTTGAGGAACAATGGGAAAGTAATTCTGCTTTGAAAGTTAAATAAACGTATAACCTCACATTTGAGAAAATGGACATTGAATGTTTTGGTACCTACTGGAGAGCTGTACTGTCTACACCCATTCAGCATCGTTCACACCCTCTTAAACTTTAGCCCGCACCCAAACTCTGACCATTTTACTCGCCCTAGCAGACCTGGTTATGCTGTTTTCCTGTTATCCAGAGCGTTGGTGACTGTAACTGTGCTGCTGACTTTTTTGCCGACGTTTACTGACACCGGCCATATTCAACAGGTGTTGAATGTTTGTAAATTCATCAGGTATTCTGCGCTCTGGCACACTCAGTTGAGAGGGCTCTGAAATCAGAATAGATGGCCACATTGAATCCTCTCTCATCTTTCGATGGTGGTGACTTAATAGTTTGTAGCTCAAATGCTACAAACTAATAAGCTCACATGCCCCCACCACTTCCATTAATTGTTAGCTTGTGGTGGCTAAAGTTAGCTGAAGTTTGTAGTGGCTGTTAAAGAAAACTGAACCATGGATTACAGTTTCTCCTGGCCCAAATACTATTTTCAGTGTGAGGAACCATCTATCATTAACTGTGGATCCAAGTTCAGTTTTGAGATCCACCGGCGTCATTGGCGTAGGGTTAGCTGGACGTTTCTGACTGGTCTTGGAAATGTGATAACGGGCAGCCTCTCCCCGCTTGGCTTGATGGGATATGTAGTGATTTTGCCAACACAGCCAGATATGTACATAGTCTTGTACCCTTAACGTCTTTTAAACTGACTATCATATTTGTTGATTAAAAAGGACTTTATTGGGCCTCCCAAGTGGCGCAGCAGCCTAAGGCACTGCATCGGTAACGGCCGGTCACAGCCGGCCATGACCGGGAGACCCATGAGCCGGCACAAAATTGGCCCAGCATCGTGCGGGTTAGGGGAGGGTTTGGCTGGCTGGGATTTCCTTGTCCCATCATGCTCTAGTGACTCCTTGTGGAGGGCCTGGTGCCTGAAAACTGACTTCGGTCGCCATCTGGACGGTGTTTCCTCCAACCCATTGGTGCGGCTGGCTTCCGGGTTAAGTGAGCAGTGTGTCAAGAAGCAGTGCGCCTTGGCATGGTCGTGTTTGGAGGACGCATGGCTCTTGACCTTTCGAGTCTCCGGAGTCCGTAAGGGAGTTGCAGCGTTATTACAAAACTGTAACTACCAATTGGATATCACAAATTTGGGGAGAAAAAGGGGGAAAAAATACAGAAATAAAAAATACAGATTTTATTAGTATAATGAGTAATGTCATGAGTTAATTGAAACAAGAAACCTCAAGAAAATAGCAACTCTACAGAGCTATAATGACTACAATGAATTATTTCTGGATACAAAGGGTCCGTAGAGCTTCTCCTCATCATTCTATTAGCAGTAGCATTGACAAAAGATTTGTATAACTAAACCAAGATAGACCATAGCCCGTCAAATGTGAACAAATGAGATATAGTGGGCAGAACAAGAATGGAGGTGCCAAGCACGAGCTAGCAAGATTTTATTGGCACGTTCTAGCAACATTTGCATATTTCCGTTAGGGAACACCAACTATGTGAAGTGCGCACCTGCAATAATAACTCACCTTTGCACTCCTAAACAGCGCTATTTTAAAAGAAAAACTCTACAAAACGTACAAATCAAATCAAATCAAATTTTATTTGTCACATACACATGGTTAGAGAAAAAGGGGGCCCACTCTGTTCGTAAGAGATTTTAGTTTCGGGAAATTAAAACTGTAATGAGATCAAATATTTCAATGATGAGAAAATTAGCAGAATGTCGGCCCAAATCCATCTTGTTCCATCTTCTCCCACTGCCAACCACTGGGCTTCCTCTCACCATATTTGGTAGTGAACTCCGCCATGGCTAGTTGGCCAAAGCCCATGGGTAAATAAATGTTTTTTTTTTTTAGATGAGTTTTGTATAAATTCCAAAAATAAGGTCTGTGGTAAATACAGGCTTAGGAGATTTTTACATGTTTTGTTCTATGAGATACTGTTCATCAGCTAACGTCACTTTTTGTGGATTTTGAAGCATTTATGTTATCAAAACAAGCACATAAAGCCTTCATAATTCATACAGGTCACGTTAAGTGACTTATCTTAAAGAACAAAACATATAAGATCTCCTAAGCCTGTGTTAACCTCATACCTTACTGTATGTTCAGCGTTTTGTATCCCAAAACCCCATTAATTTCCCCTATAAGAATGGCTGAAGGAACCAGATGTAACTCATTTGCAGGATTTTAGCACTACAGAAGCTGTCTTGAAGCTATGACTATGACATTACCTAGTAAGAATGAAATAGATGAAAAGGCAATTGCGCTCAAAGTTTAAGTGAAAGAGGATGTTCATGTGCTACAGAGAAAGTTTTTACACCTGTGGCTAGTGAAGTTAGCTAACTAGCACTAGCCTCTTAGAGCTCTAGGGGCGCTATTTCATTTTTGGATAAAAAACGTTCCCGTTTTAAGCGCGATATTTTGTCACGAAAAGATGCTCGACTATGCATATTCTTGACAGTTTTGGAAAGAAAACACTCTGAAGTTTCAGAATCTGCAAAGATTTTGTCTGTAAGTGCCCCAGAACTCATTCTACAGGCGAAACCAAGATGATGCATCACCCAGGAATTAGCAGAATTTCTGAAGCTCTGTTTTCCATTCTCTCCTTATATGGCTGTGATTGCGCAAGGAATGAGCCTACACTTTCTGTCGTTCGCCCAAGGTCTTAGCAGCATTGTGACGTATTTGTAGGCATATCATTGGAAGATTGGCCATAAGAGACTACATTTTCCAGAGGTCCGCCCGGTGTCCTTTGTCTAAATTTGTGCGTAATCTTCAGGTGCGGGCATTTTCTCCTGGGATTCAGGAGAGAAAGCATGTGTCCAAGAACGATGTATCAATGAAGAGATATGTGAAAAACACCTTGAGGATTGATTCTAAACAACGTTTGCCATGTTTTCAGTCGATATTATGGAGTTAATTTGGAAAAAAGTTTGCGTTTTGAGGACTGAATTTATGGATTTTTTTTGGTAGCCAAATGTGATGTATAAAACGGAGCTATTTCTAATACACAAGGAATCTTTTTGGAAAAACTGAGCATCTGCTATCTAACTGAGAGTATCCTCATTGAAAACATCAGAAGTTCTTCAAAGGTAAATGATTTTATTTGAAGGCTTTTATGTTTTTGTTAATGTTGCGTGCTGGATGCTAACGCTAATGCTAACGCTAAATGCTAACGCGAAATGCTAACTCTAGCTAGCTACTTTTACACAAATGATTGTTTTCCTATGGTTGAGAAGCATATTTTGAAAATCTGAGATGACAGTGTTGTTTACAAAAGGCTAAGCTTGAGAGATGGCATATTTATTTCATTTCATTTGCGATTTTCATAAATAGTTAACGTTGTGTTATGCTAATGAGCTTGCTGATAGATTTACACAATCCTGGATACAGGGGTTTTTTCATAGCTAAACGTGACGCAGAAAACGGAGCGATTTGTCCTAAACAAATAATCTTTCAGGAAAAACTGAACATTCGCTATCTGAGAGTCTCCTCATTGAAAACATCTGAAGTTCTTCAAAGGTAAATTATTTTTTTGAATGCTTTTCTGTTTTTTTGTGTAAATGTTGCCAGCTGAATGCTAATGCTAAATGCTACGTTAGCCATCAATACTGTTACACAAATGCTTGTTTTGCAATGGTTGAGAAGCATATTTTGAAAATCTGAGATGACAGTGTTGTTAACAAAAGGCTAAGCTTGAGAGCTAGCATATTTATTTCATTTCATTTGCGATTTTCATGAATAGTTAACGTTGCGTTATGGTAATGAGCTTGAGTCTGTATTCACGAACCCGGATCCGGGATGGGGAGATCAGAAAGGCTAGCACTCGTGGGCTGACTAAATGTTGCAAATGCAATTACAACATTAACTACTTAGCTAGTAGCTAGCTACTCTAGTGATCTGACTCATTGGCAATTAGCATTGTTACTGTAGCCTGCACATCTTCCTTTTTTCACAGCTTTCACAATTGAATTAATTTTGTTGTAAAGTTGTATTTGCTTTCATTTAGTTAAATAAAAATGTGCTTTTTTGGAAAATTGTTATAATAATAATAATGTATATTTGTTATATTTGTACAGCACAGCAATTTGATGTCTTGTCTAACATTTTTTTTAAATCCTAAAATACATCTGTGCTTCAATTTGCCAATGTTTCTTGGCGATCCTTGAATGGTTTTGGGATAATCTCAACTCTGTGATATTAAGTACTGTACATTCATAACTTTTTTTATAACACCTCAAATTAATGTAACTTTACTTAAGTTGTCTGTGTACACTTTAACGGCATATGACATGATGATGACGCCCATCATTCCATTCAATGTAATTCAATGTAGACTTTGGTAAATTATACGATGTCCTGTTATAACATCTGGTGTGTAGACACTTATGTAACATGTAAAAAAACATATGACATAAGTTGTCATGCAGACTATTTAACATCAGTTATTTTTAATAGTTGATATTATAGCATATGACTGCAGGATAACACTTGTTATAACGAGTTTTACAACATCTTATGCCGTTACTCATAACTATTTAAAATGACTTATGACAGTTTACGACTGTTTGAATGTGTTATATAGCTGTTATGGCTTTGCGTGGGCGTAAATAAAGAACACCTATAATATAGTGTTTTAACTTAGCCACTATTTGCCCTAGAAAAACAATAGATGTTCAGTTGATGCGTTCTCCCAGGACATAGATAAACCATCAACTCGTCAAGTCTGATGAAAAATAACCTTAGAAGTAAATGCTATAGATCTGATCTCTCTATCTGTTTTCTCAACCCGTGCTGAACAGATTGATCTGAAGAGGAAGGATGGTGGACACTCAGATCAGCAGCAACACACACAAGCACGTACCAACGCAATCACAAATACACACACACAACACACACACACACACACACACACACTCACACTCACACTCACACTCACACTCACACACAGGTGCGGGTCAGTGACCTATAATCATGGTGCTTCATGCCTTTTTGTCTGCATCCAGGAATAGCCATCACATTGGCAGTTTGTCTGTGGCAGCGGTGCTGAAAGCTCTGCAAGGGGTGATCTCTCAGGTTAATCTGATCACGACTGCCTTGTCCATACATTTGCATTAGCCACAAATCAATACACCTTTATCTTCTACTGGGTGGTGATTGGAGGGTGTGATACAGTCCTGTCTCCCGGGATACCAGACATACCTGTGGAGAGAAGCTGTATAGAAGGCTAAGAGGCTACTCCTCTCTGGTCGGGAGTAGATTGGATCTCTATTGATGATAGCCTGCCATTCTGAATGGATTATATATACCTTTAGAGAACGCTTGTGCTAGTGTTTAATCAAAGAATGCATGCTGTGGGTGTACATGTGTATGCGGCGCTGTAGTGTGTGTGCGTGCCTGCGTGCGTGCGTGCGTGTGTGTGTGTGTGTGTGTGTGTGTGTGTGTGTGTGCGTGCGTGCGTGCGTGTGTTCGTGTGTTCATGTGTTCATGTGTGTGTTTGGGTGAGAACAAAAAGTGAATTTTCTGAGAAAAGACAGGACTAGACTAAGGTCAATACAGATCAAATCTATTTTTACACAGAAAAAGCCCTGTATAATTAACTGATGTAATGGGTGGCACAAATTACAGGAGAGCGGAAGAAAGAGAGAGGGGGTATAGAAAAAGAAAAGAAATGGAAAGAGAGAGAGAGAAAGAACTATTCTCCTCTAAGAGGTCGTTCAATACCTGTTATGTGAGTTGGAAAGTGCAGCTAATGGAAAATCAAAGAGCTATTGTTCCCGTCAGAAAAGTTTCAGAGCCACTGGTGTACCAGACAAGCCAGCGGGCTGGGGCCCACGAGCCCTGGGGGCAAATGCGCCTGTCATAAATGTTTTTTTAAATTTATTTTTTAGATATAAATAATTTTGACTGTAACCCTCCAAAAAGTCATTCATAGATCTTTTTAATTTCCATGTGTACTAGGATGATAGGTATATATTTATTTATTGTGCTTTAAATGTGACTGATCAAAGTGCCTCAGGCCTTGAAAAATAATTGAACTGATTGAAGGTAAGGGGATATTGTCAAGGCTACCACAGCGCCAGCGCAATGAGTAAAGCTTACTCAGGTGTTCAAAAGCGTATATCAGACCGAGAGCCTAATGCTTCATTCTTAGGTGCTCCTATATGAGTTTTAGTTTAGAAAATGATCTCTCCATGGAAGCAACAGTTGCAGCGATGGTTAAAAATAGCTTGATTGCTGTAGCAACATCAGGGAAACTGGGCAGAAGGGAGTGGTGCTTCAAATACAGCAATTCTGCAACATCTTTAATTGAGCCTCTCGCGTTCCCCTTAATTGCCTGCCTCAACACATCATGGAAGGACATTAACTGTATACTGTAGGAAGCTCTGGGACAGGTCGTCTGGATATTGGACAGTCAATAAATTGGCAGATACAAACAGATCATCTTTAGCGGACAACACTTCTTCAGGGCTCAAACAAAAAAATATTTTAGGATTTTCTTCAGTGTTTAGGTTGTGTGGTTGCAATATCAACAGTCCCTTATCTTTGGTATATCTTGGCATGTATCATTCAAGAGTAAGTTCTAATGGTGTGCAACACAATGGACATGTAATACATAATGTCTCAGGAGGATTTCAGAAGACCAGGGGAGTCTCTCAAGTTGGATTTAATTCAAATGTGTAGGCTATTAACCAGACAAAACAATAAATAGTTCAACAATAAATAGTGTCTAAATTGATCCTAGTTTGTAAATAGCAGTTTAAACACTTTCTAGAGCCCATTTCCGCTCCCCCGCGGAAATCTAACTAGCATACATTTGAAAACTATACAAATCCATCTGTTTAAGCTACATAGTCAATCAGATATTTTTTACTATGGGTTCCGTCTCAATCCACCGGATCCGTCAATATCAGCCTTCCACATCTGTAGTGAAAAGTGGCAGAGCTACTGCTGTGTTTTTCAGACAATCCTGAAAATCTGGACGAACGGTTTAGCCTATAAACTATTATGAGCCCTCTATGGAATGGTGAGTCTCTCAGGAACACATACATGTCGTCTGAAGTAACCCAGTATTCAGAAGTATAATATGGAAGTAGTTTAGTGCCAAAAAAAGGGATTAAGTATGTGTCCCCCAAAAAATGTGTTTTCTGATATTTTCTATATCTCTCAGATATAGGACAGACACTTCAAAGCAAACTTCCTTTAGTTTTTTTTGAGGGGAACTATCTGTTTTTCCATGTATGAATCTGTCATTCAATGCCAATATCAGTTAGGCCAATTTCAATGTTTCATCAAATATTTTACCAGTCAAAAGTTTTGACACACCTACTTATTCATAGGTTTTTCTGTATTTGTACTATTTTCTACGTTGTAGAATAATAGTGAAGGCATCAAAACTATGAAATAACACATATGGAATCATGTAGTAACCAAAGAAGTGTTAAACAAATGAAAATATATTTGAGATTTGAGATTCTTCAAAGTAGCCACACTTTGCCTTAAAGACAGCTTTGCACACTCTTGGCATTCTCTCAACCAGCTTCACGAGGTAGTCACCTGGAATATATTTCATTTAACAGGTGTGCCTAATTTGTGGAATTTATTTTCTTCTTAATGCGTTTGTGCCAATCAGCTATGTTATGACAAGGTAGGGTTGGTATACAGAACATAGCCCTATTTGGTAAAAGACCAAGTCCATATTATGGCAAGAACAGCTCAAATAAGCAAGGAGAAATGATAGTTCATCATTACTTCAATGCAGAAAATGTCTTCAAGTGCAGTTGCATGAAACATCAACGCTATGTTGAAACTGGCTCTCATGAGGACCGCCACAGGAAAGGAACACTTGCTTGGGCCAAGAAACATGAGCAATTGACAATAGACCGGTGGAAATCTGTCCTTTGGTCTGACGAGTCAAAATTTGTGAGACGCAGATTAGGTGAACGGATGATCTCCACATGTGTGGTTCCCACTGTGAAACATGGAGGAGGAGGTGTGATGGTGTGGGGGTGCTTTGCTGGTGACACTGTCTGTGATTTATTTAGAATTCAAGGAACACTTAACCAGCACAGCTACCACAGCATTCTGCAGTGATAAGCCATTCCATCTGGTTTGCGCTTAGTGGGACAATCATTCATTTTTCAACAGGACAATGACCCAAAGCACACCTCCAGGCTGAGTAAGGGCTAGTTGACCAAGAAGGAGAGTGATGGAGTGCTGCATCAGATGACCTGGCCTCCACATTCTCCCGTCCTCAACCCAATTCAGATGGTTTGTGATGAGTTGGACGCAGAGTGAAGGAAAAGCAGCCAACAAGTGCTCAGCATATATGGGTACTCCTTCAAGACTATTGGAAAAAGCATTCCAGGTGAAGCTCATTGAGAGAATGCCAATAGTGTGCAAAGCAGTCATCAAGGCAAAGGGTGGCTACTTTGAGGAATCTAAAAAATGTAATATATTTTGATGTGTTTAACACTTTTTTGGTTACTACATGATTCCATATGTGTTATTTCATAGATTTGATATCTCTACTGTTATTCTACAATGTAGAAAATAGTAAAAAATTAAGAATAACACTTGAACGAATAGGTGTTCTATAACTTCTGACTGGTAGTGTACATGTAGGTAGAGTTATTAAAGTGACTATGCATACTCCACTGTTTGGAGTGTTTAGGCTAGCAACCAAAATGTTGCTGGTTCGATTCCCAGGTCCGAATAGATAAAACATCTGCAGAGTAAGGCACTTAATGTCACGCCCCAATCTGTTTCACCTGTCCTTGTGATTGTCTCCACCCCCTCCTGGTGTCGCTTATTTTCCCCAGTGTATTTATCCCTGTGTTTCCTGTCTCTCTGTGCCAGTTTGTCTTGTATGTTTTCAAGTCAACCAGCGTTTTCCCATTTCCTTCTTTTTGCATTCTCCTTTTTCAAGTCCTCCCGGTTTTGACCCTTGACTGTTTCTGGACTTTGTACCCGCCTGCCTGACCATTCTGCCTGCCCTGACCACGAGCCTGTCTGCCACTCTGTACCTCCTGGACTCTGATCTGGTTTTGACCTTTTGCCTGTCCACGACCATTCTCTTGCCTACACCTTTGGATTAATAAACATTGTAAGACTCCAACCTTCTGCCTCCTGTGTCTGCATTTGGGTCTCGCCTTGTGCCTTGATTCTTAACCTTAATTTCTCCTCTAAGTCGCTCTGGATAAAAGCATCTGCTAAAAAACTCAAATGTAAAAGAATCCTTCTGTTCATAATGCAATTAGCCATATCTGCCAGGCTCTGCCTTGTGATTGATGGCCCGATGGATTAGTATGTATATTATGCACTCCGATAATTGCATTTAGTGTGTGTGTCCGTGCGTATTAGCTAGGGAGGCAAGGTAGAATGAGGACACAGGCTTTGTGTGTGAAATCTTCAGTGCAAGCTGTGAACATATGACTCTTCATTCTTTGTGTAGGCCTGTATTACATTAACAGGTAATAAGACAGGACATGTTCTATGTTATGTGTTCCCAGTGGATTCAGCCTATTAGAGAATGTGTATCAAAATCACGAGGCAACACCTGCAGTAATGGGAATTATACGTGGAATCGTTCACCTTGTCACCCTCTCTCTTCTTCTCTCTCTTTCACTCTCTCCCCCACTCGCTATACCATTCACTATCTCTCTATCATCCCTCTCTCTTCCTCTTCCACACCCTCTCACTTTCTCTCGCCCTTTCTCTCCCCCTTTTCTCTCTGCGTTGTCTCTTCAGCTCACCCATTTCTACCTGTCAATCATCTATGACCTAGCTTGAGACCGATTTTACAGCTGCATTGTGCATTATGTTACTAAGAGTGAGAATAAGCACTTATCCAATAGAGACTTATCCACAGCAGCCAACTGACTGGCATCGATCAATCTATGTATTCATTGTGCATTAATTATGTTAATTGCTACTGCACATCCTCTCTACCCCAGCTGATTCATGCTTGCACACGATCGTACGCACACTTAACTGGCTAGCAAAACATTTACACACTGCTCTATTTTGAGATTGGGGAAGATGCGAGACACTTCAGAAATGTAATTCCCACAAACAAATGAATGTTTTGATTAATGATCATTAACAAAGGACAAACGTACCAGGCAAACTACGCGGCGAAATGTACACTGGAATCCATAAAACTGGTCTGGATTCTGGTCTCAAGACCACATTTTGAGTGTCTCAGTCTTGTCTCTTTATTCAGATACATTTGTATTTGGTCTTTACTCGGTCTCGGACAGTGAGGGCTCCTAGGTTTCAGAGAGTGAGGACTCCTCATTTCTCCAGCGGAGATCAGCAGAGTAAAACACTCAATTATCAGCTTCCATTCAATAAGCACATAAAACCGCTTCGCCAGGCCAAATACACTATATATACAAAAGTATGTGGACACCCATTCAATTTAGTGGATTCGGCTATTTCAACCACACCTGTTTCTGACAGATGTATAAAATCGAGCACACAGCCATGCAATCTCCATAGACAAAGATTGACAGTAGAATGGCCTTACTGAAAAGCTCAGTGACTTTCAACTTGGCACCGTCACAGGATGCCACCTTTCCAACAAGACAGTTTGTCAAATTTCTGACTTGCTAGAGCTGCCCCGGTCAACTGTAAGTGGTGTTATTGTGAAGTGGAAATGTCTAGGAGCAACAACCGCTCAGCTTTGAAGTGATAGGCCACACACGCTCACAGAACGGGGGAGCAGAGTGCTAAAGCGTGCAGCCGTAAAAAATAGTCTGTCCTCGGTTGCAACACTCACTACCGAGTTCCAAACTGCCTCTAGAAGCAACGTCAGCACAATACCAGTTCGTCGGACAAGCTGGAGTGGTGTAATGCTCAACGCTATTGGACTCTGGAGCAGTGGAAACATGTTCTCTGGAGTGATGAATCACACTTCACCATCTGACAGTCCAACAGAAGAATTTGAGTTTGGCGGATGCCAGGAGAACGCTACCAGACCAAATGCTTAGTGCCAGCTGTAAAGTTTAGTGGAGGAGGAATAATGGTCTGGGGCTTTGTTTTATGGTTCGGGCTAGGCCCCTTAGTTCCAGTGAAGAGAAATCGTAACGCTACAGCATACAATGACATTCTAGATTATTCTGTGCTTCCAACTTTATGGCAACAGTTTGGGAAAGGCCCTTTCCTGTTTCAGCATGACAATGCTCCCGTGCACAAAGCGAGGCCCATATAGAAAAGATTTGTCGAGATCGGTGTGGAAGAACTTGACTGGCCTGCACAGAACCCTGACCTCAACCTCATCGAACACCTTTGGGATGAATTAGAACGCCGGCTGCGAGCCAGGCCTAATCGCCCAACATCAGTGCCCAACCTCACTAATGCTCTAGTGTATGAATGGAAGCAAGCCCCCGCAGCAATGTTCCAAGATCTAGTGGAAAGCCTTCTCAAAAGAGTGGAGACTATTATAACAGCGAAGGGGGGGACCAACTCCATATTAATGCCCATGATTTTGAAAT
Organism: Oncorhynchus mykiss; assembly: GCF_013265735.2. Lineage (NCBI taxonomy): Eukaryota > Metazoa > Chordata > Actinopteri > Salmoniformes > Salmonidae > Oncorhynchus > Oncorhynchus mykiss. Next base: position 14,207,433 of record NC_048591.1, on the reverse strand, counting down.
GAGATGTTCAACGAGCTGAGATGTACACTTATGTCCCCCCCTCAGAAATCTTGTGGAGCCAAATAAAACCCTGGCGTAGAAGGCCCTCATTGTTCCCCACTGTGTATGGGTTAGTAATAATTTGTAGAGTGGCCATGGATTTTTTTTACTGTTCTGAATGTCTAAAGAATCCATATGTACTGAAATATGAACACTGAAATACTGGACATTTTGAACTCTTATTATGGTGGTGATTTGATCAAATTACAGTCATGGTCTTGAATTAGACTCGCATTTTTCAGTTCTTAGTCTTGAATCGGTCTCGCTTCAGGTGGCCTGAAAACAGGTCAAACTTTGCAGTGGCGTACGATACGGCAGATACAGCTCTCTCCTTGGGCTGACCTAGGCTTTGTTTGCCCTTTCAGAATGAGACTGGTTGATTTATTCCACTGGGAGATGTGACACAGAAAAATATGTGGTGGGGAGAAAATATAAATACAAATTGTTTCGGACTGACTCATCAATCGTGCATTCAGGCTGCATTTAGTTGGTGGAACAAATTGCCAGAGAAAGCCAGGGTGCATTGTTTGTGCTCGGCAGGAAGCTGCCTCTTTATGGTACGCTGAGTCTCGTCATGCGAGTCTAATGCCCCCCCACCCCTCTTCTCTCTGTACGTTTGTGAGCCTGAGGGAGGAGGAACAGAAACAGTCCGTAACAGCTGGAGAAGGAGGGAGGGAAGGGAGAGAGAGAGAGACCTATTTGCCGTGTACATGTGATGATGTGCCTCACATGATTGTATGTTTGTAATTGTGTGTGTCGGGGTGGACAGGAGAGGAGGTTGGGGTAGGAGCAGGAGTTAAATAAATGTTTTTAGTGGGTGTGTGTGTGTGAACATGTTTAAGCTATGCATTTTGAATGTTGCAATTTGTATTTGTATTAGTGAGCCAGAACATGGCCTGCAGCACAGTCATGTTCTGTTGTTATGCCTCGGAGTACTAGACATTCACTCAGAATCAACATTCATGGATACAGCATCTGCAGACAGTGCTGATCCCATGCTAGCTAGTCCAAAAGGCATGATTCATTTGTCTGCTTCAAATCCAACACACAAGGCAATTAATGCTGCATTTTCTGAACAGATCAAGTGCATTTGGAAAGTATTCAGACCCCTTGACTTTTTCCACATTTTGTTAAGTTACAGCCTTATTCTAAAATTAATTCAATTGCTTTTTTCCCTCATCGACCTTAACACAATACCCCATAATGACAAAGCAAAAACAGGTTTTTAGAACATTTTGCAAAAAAAACTGACATGACATTTTACAAGTATTCAGACCCTTTACTCACTAGTTTGTTAAAGCACCTTTGCCAGCGATGGTCTGGGCCACTCAAGAACATACAGAGACTTGTCCTGAAGCCACTCCTGCGTTGTCTTGGCTATGTGCTTAGTGTCATTGTCCTTTTGGAAAGTGAATCTTCACCCCAGTCTGAGGTCCTGAGGGCTCTGGAGCAGGTTTTCATCAAGGATCTCTCTGTACTTTGCTCTGTTCATCTTTCCCTCGATCCTGACTAATCTCCCAGTCCCTGCCGCTGAAAAACATCCCCACAGCATGATGCTGCCACCACCATGCTTCACCGTAGGGATGGTGCCAAGTTTCCTCCAGACATCACACTTGGCATTCATCAGACCAGATTGGTTTCATCAGACCAGAGAATCTTGTTTCTCATGGTCTTTGAGTCCTTTAGGTGCCTTTTGTCAAACTCCAAGTGGGCTGTCATGTACCTTTAATTGAGGAGTGGCTTCGGTCTGACCGCTCTACCATAAAGGCCTGATTGGTAGACTGCTGGAGAGATGTCCTTCTGGAAGGCTCTCTCATCTCCACAGAGGAACTCTGGAGCTCTGTTAGAGTGACCATTGGGCTCTTGATCACCTCCCTGACCAAGGCCCTTCTCCCCCGATTGCTCAGTTCGGCCAGGCAGCCAGCTCTATGAAGAGTCTTGGTGGTTCCAAACTTATTCCATTTTAGAATGATGGAGGCCACTGTGTTCTTGGGGACCTTCAATGCTGCAGACATTTTTTTTGGTTCCCTTTCCCAGATCTGTGCCTCGACAATCCTGTCTCGGAGCTCTGCGGACAATTCCTTCAACCTCATGGCTTGGTTTTTGCTTTGACATGCACTGTCAACTGTTGGACCTTATATAGACAGTTGTGTGCCTTTCCAAAGCATGTCCAATCAATTGAATCACAGGTGGACACCAGTCAAGTTGTAGAAACATCTCAATAATGATCAAAAGAAACAGGATGCACCTGAGCTCAGTTTCAATTCTCATAGCAAAGGGTCTGAATACTTATGTAAATTAGGTTGTTTCTGTCTTTTATTTGTAATACATTTTTTTTAAACTGTTTTTTCCCTTTGTCATTACGGGGTATTGTGTGTAGATTGATGAGTAGAAAAAGTATATAATCCATTTTAGAATATGCCTTTAACGTAACAAAATGTGGAAAAAGGGAAGGGGTCTGAATACTTTCAGAATGCACTGTACATTCTTTATACAGTATTCTCTCTTTGTTTCTGTCTCCTCTCATATCGTTTCCCTCTCTGGATGGTATCATCCCCTCAGTACAGCTCTGTTTGGGTTTCGTCGTCTACTTTTTATCTATTCCTGCTCATTAGTCCTCACAGCAGTGCAAAGAGGGAGATAGAGAGGGAGAGAGAGGATCTGTCTATCCATCCTGCCCCCCAGCTGAAGACAAGGTGAACCCCTGTTGTTTGCCACTACAAGCTGTTCAATATGAACTAATTACTATTTAAGAAGAAAACAAAGCATGATTGAAGACTACAGTGCAGGTTTAGATTTTTTTCCTTAATGAGAAAACGAAAATGGGTGGGTTGAAAGAAGTTAATTACTTTGTACTTGATTTATCCAGAGAGTTTGCCTGTCAAAACTTACCTCCCAGCCCTATCCATATCCAAACTCCTAAAACACAATCAGACACACTGATGGACAGAACACCAATGAAATCACAGACTGTATGTAAGAATAATACAATGATATATTATAAGTCATATAATTACTAACATAATAATGAAATACACCTGAAATATTGGGTCAGTAAGACATCAAAATATACTGAACAAAGATATGAAGCAGCATGTAAAGTGTTGGTCCCATGCTCCATGAGCTGAAATAAAAGATTCCATAAATGTTCCATGAAAACAAAAAGCTTATTTCTCTAAAATGTTGTGCACAAATTTGTTAACATCCCTGTTAGTGAGTATCTCTCCCTTGCCAAGATAATCCATCCACCTGACAGGTGTAACATATCAAGAAGCTGATTAATCAGCATAGTTATTACACATGTGCACCTTGTGCTGAGTACAATAAAAGGCAGCTCTAAAATGTGCAGTTTTGTTACACAACAGTTGACATGCTGACTGCAGGAATTTCCACCATAAGCCGCCACTAGACTGTCATTTCAGAGAATTTGGCAGTACGTCCAACCGGCCTCACATCCGCAGACAACGTGTAACCATGCCAGCCCAGCACCCCCATATCTGACTTCTTCACCAACAGGATTGTCTGAGACCAGCCACCCGGACAGCTGATGAAACTGAGGAGTATTTCTGTCTGTAATAAAGCCCTTTTGTGGGGAAAAGCACATTCTGATTGGCTAGGCTTGGCTCCCCAGTGGGTGTGCCTGGTTCCCAAGGAGGTGGGCCTGTGTTCTCCCAAGCCCACTCACGGCTAAGCCCCTGCACAGTCATGTGAAATCCATAGATTAGGGCCTAAATAATTTATTTAAGTTGACTGATGTCCTTATATGAACTGTAACTCAGTAAAATCTTAGAAATCTTTGAAATCGTTGCATGTTGCGTTTATATTTTTGTTCGGTATAGTACTGTATAAACTCTTATATTGGGAATAAGCAGAAATTGACAGTCATAGATTAGACACGACCTGTTGGAAATAAACTACGTAATCAGAGACGCACTTTGATATGTAAACCGAGAGCCAAAACACTGAGATAAGACAGTGATGAGACCCACAGACTGGGTATGACTGAGATACAATGAGACCCACAGACTGGGTATGACTGAGATACAATGAGACCCACAGACTGGGAATGACTGAGATACAATGAGACGCACAGACTGGGAAGGACTGAGATACAATGAGACCCACAGACTGGGAATGACTGAGATACAATGAGACGCACAGACTGGGAAGGACTGAGATACAATGAGACCCACAGACTGGGAATGACTGAGATACAATGAGACGCACAGACTGGGAAGGACTGAGATACAATGAGACCCACAGACTGGGTATGACTGAGATACAATGAGACCCACAGACTGGGTATGACTGAGATACAATGAGACCCACAGACTGGGAATGACTGAGATACAATGAGACGCACAGACTGGGAAGGACTGAGATACAATGAGACCCACAGACTGGGAATGACTGAGATACAATGAGACGCACAGACTGGGAAGGACTGAGATACAATGAGACCCACAGACTGGGAATGACTGAGATACAATGAGACGCACAGACTGGGAAGGACTGAGATACAATGACACCCACAGACTGGGAATGACTGAGATACAATGAGACGCACAGACTGGGAAGGACTGAGATACAATGAGACCCACAGACTGGGTATGACTGAGATACAATGAGACCCACAGACTGGGTATGACTGAGATACAATGAGACGCACAGACTGGGAAGGACTGAGATACAATGAGACCCACAGACTGGGTATGACTGAGATACAATGAGACGCACAGACTGGGAAGGACTGAGATACAATGAGACCCACAGACTGGGAATGACTGAGATACAATGAGACCCACAGACTGGGAATGACTGAGATACAATGAGACCCACAGACTGGGAAAGACTGAGATACAATGAGACAGACAGACTGATACTGACGCACATACACAGGCACGTGCACACACACATAAGCAGAACCCAGGCACACACACACACACACACACACACACACACACACACACACACATACACACACACACACACACACACACACACACACACACACACACACACTCACACGCACACACACGCACGCACACACTCGCACACACACACATTCAGAGATCGTTAGAGACTTTGACACAGACCCTGAAGCTGATGCTCTTTGACAGGCCTATTTCCCAAGATTCACCACTCTGTCATTTGTCACTAAGAGCTGTTCAATTAGTGAACAATTCCAATAAGAAGAGTAATTTGTGTTTTAGACCCTCAACTGGAAAAGGGAGAGGGGGAGAGAATGTGAATGGCTGTGCTGCTGTAAGCACTGAGGAGGATAAGACAAACAATGGGGGTTCTCTGTGTGTGTGTGTGTGTGTGTGTGTGTGTGTGTGTGTGTGTGCACTAGCACTTAACACAAAAGGTTTCTCGTTCCCAGGAGAAAAGAGGTGAAAATCAGGTAAAGCCTCTTTTTCCATCTGCTAGTGTTTTTCTCTGGTTTTTCTCTCCTCTCTTGCTGTGCCAGATCTGCGCCATCTCCCTCTCAATCAGCACCTCTTCATTTCCTTCTAACTTTTTCTGTAGTCCTTCGCCTCTACACTATTATTATCTCAACCCTGTGTGTGTACGTGTGCGTGTGTGTGTGTGTGGGCGCTCGTGTGTGTGTCAAACCTACCCAAGGACGTACAGTATGTCTTTATCATATTGTTTGTTCTCTCTCCCAGTTAGTATATTTTTATCCCCCTCAGTGTTAGCCAGTGTGAGATGTGTGAGATGAGATGTAAACAGTGTCCAGGATTGTCTTTAATTGTGTGTTTGTGGTCTCCGTCTGTGGGGAGAGGATGGATGAAAGAGCTGTTGGCCCAGCCAGCTAGCTGCATTATATTTTCATATCAATTCTTTCACTCCTGAGGGCCTCAGCACAACCATAGGCTGAAATATTGTGGAACTATTTACTTGATTCCCCCAGTCGGACAGTGGTAGGCTGCTCCTGTTATTAACTGTCTTTCAATAGCTCCCTCTTCCCTCTCTATACCTGACACACATAACTCTGCCCACTTCTGTTAATCCCCCCATCTACCCAACACAGCCACTCAAATAAATCTAATTCCTGTCAGGCCAAATGGGTCTGGCCACTCCAGACAATGGCTGTCGGTGGTGAGAGAGGAGATTTCCTTACCTGCCGACCAGACCGGGAGAAGAGGAGGGAAGGTGGAGGGAGGAGAGGAAAAGGAGAAACATAATCTCCTTTTAACAGCCAGTGAGTCACCATGGTAGGAGGGTTTGTTTTCTGCTGTTTTCTCCTGAGCCAGACGGCCGCTCTTCAGGGGGAAAAGAGTGCTGTCTTTCTGACCTTTCACTGAAAGGGTCTGTTGTTACCACCGCACAGCATTGCATGGCCAAATAAAAACACAATCGCAACACACACACACACAAGTATAGAGGCACGAACGCGCACACACACACCCACCTAAAGGTACACATTTATACGTACGCACGCATGCATATGGCACGCTCACAGACTCAATTTCTTCCTCTACCCACTCTCTTCCACTAAAAGATCTTCTCTGTAATATGTGGAAAATAAGGGTCCATTCATAGAACGTCTCCCTGTTGTGACAGGCAGTAATTTTTTCTCTTGGGAGTTATATGGGTGGCAGGTAGCCTAGCCTAGTATTTAGAGCGTTGGGCCAGTAACCGGAAGGTTGCTGGATTGAATCCCTGAGCTGACAAGGTAAAAATCGGTTGTTCTGCCACTGAGCAAGGCACTGTTCCCCGGACGCCAAAGACGTGGATGTTGATTAAGGCAGCCCCCCACACCTTTCTGATTCAGAAGGGTTGGGTTGAATGGGGTTGTCAAGGTAGCCTAGTGGTTAGAGAGTTGCACTAGTAACCGGAAGGTTGCAAGTTCAAACACCCGAGCTGACTAGGTACAAATCTGAACAGGCAGTTAACCCACTTTCCTAGGCCATCATTGAAAATAAGAATTTGTTCTTAACTGACTTGCCTAGTTAAATAAAGGTAAAAAAAAATTAAATGCACAAGGCACATTTCATTTGAATACATTCAGTTGGACAACTGACTAGGTATCCCCCTTTCCCTATTCATAGACCAAAGACATGAGGAAAAACGTGAAGCACGAGGCTGGACAGAACACACACCTGGAGTTTGGTATAGCAGCAGATTAGTAAGTTTAGTCTTTTAGATCATAGAAAATTGGATCATATGGACAGGTCCTAGATCAGCGCTCCTAATCAGAGGTGAGTTGTTACGACAGGCCCAGGAGCTCCAGGACCAGAGAACCAGAGATTCTAATCAAAAGTATGTAACAGAAAGACACTTAAGGGAAACTATAAAGTTTTTAAAAGTCATTTGATGCCCCTGTAGTCAATTCATGATCCTAAATGACTAAATAATGCCCTACTACAGAGCACTGATTAACAAACATTCATCTCCTGCAAAGCAAAGACACAGAGAGGGCAAAATAGGTGTTTTCTCTCAATCACTGTTTTTCTTCTCTATTGGCCCTATTTTAGGCAGTTAAAGAGAGAGCGAGAAAGAGCGTGAGCGAGAGATGCTTTAACAATGTCAGCTTCTCCATCCTAGAGGGGGAGAGCAACCATTTCCAGGCCCAGGGATATGTACCAGTCTGTAGCGACCTAAATGCCAATACTGGGCAAGAACCTGACACTCTCTGCACACAGGGGGACAAACACATAACGGAAGGTGAAATATACGCCCCCCTAGACACAACTATGACAAAACAACCATAATTGAATAGAGTTATCTATTCAGAACGGAGGTGTGTGGATAAACCACTTCTCCAATCTTTTTGGCCTTTTAAAAAAGAACAAACAGCAAAAACATATATATCAGTTACAAATCTTAGAATCAGCTATTAAAGACTACCAGAATCCACTGGATTCTCCAATTACATTGAATGAACGACAGGACAAAATATAAAGCCTCTAACCCAAAAAGGCCTGTGGTGTTTATGGTATCCTACATAAAATGATAACATATACAGACCACAAATTCCAATTTGGCCATACTTAAGCACTTTAACATCATCCTCAGCTCTGGCATCTTTCCCAATATTTGAAACCAAGGACTGATATCCACAAAAGTGGAGACAAATTTGGTCCCAATAACTACTGTGGGATATGCGTCAACAGCAAACTTGGGAAAATCCTCTGCATTATCATTAACAGCAGACTTCACATTTCCTCAGCGAAAACAACTGACTGAGCAAATGTCAAATTCGCTTTTTACCAAATGACAATCCGACAGTCCACGTATTCACCCTGCACACCCTGATTGACAAGCAAATGAAGCAAGCCAAGGCAAAGTCTTCTCTTGCTTTGTTGACTTCAAAAAAGCTTTTGACTCAATTTGGCAGGCATGAGGGTCTGCTATACAAATGGATGGAAAGTGGTGTTGGGGGAAAAACATACGACATTATAAAATCCATGTACACAAACAAAAAGTGTGCGGATAAAATTGGCAAAAAAAACACATATTTCTTTCCACAGGGCCGTGGGCTGAGACAGGGATGCAGCTTAAGCCCCACCCTCTTCAACACATATATCAACTAATTGGCGAGGGCACTGGAACAATCTGCAGAACCTGGACTCACCCTACTAGAATCTGAAGTCAAATCTCTGCTGTTTGCTGATGATCTGGTGTTTCTGTCCCCAACCAAGGAGGGCCTACAGCAGCACCTAGATCTTCTGCACAGATTCTGTCATACCTGGGCCCTGACAGACCTGGGCCCTGACAGACCTGGGCCCTGACAGACCTGGGCCCTGACAGTAAATCTCAGTAAGACAAAAATAATAATGTTCCAAAAAAGTTCCAGTTGCCAGGACCACAAATACAAATTTCATCTAGACACCGTTGCCATAGAGCACACAAAAAATGATGCATATCTCAGCCTAAACATCAGCGCCACAGGTAACTTCCACAAAGCTGTGAATGATCTGAGAGACAAGGCAAGAAGGGCCTTCTATGCCATCAAAAGGAACCAGAACATTTACATAATGGCTAAAAATACTTGAATCAGTTATAGAACCCATTGCCCTTTATGGCTGTAAGTTCTGGACTCTGCATGGAGAAATCAGCAAAAATATCCTCTGGGAACAACGTAAAACACCAAATAATGCATGCAGAGCACAATTAGGCCGATATCCGCTAATTATCCAAATCCAGAAAAGAGCCGTTAAATTCTACAACCACCTAAAAGGAAGCGATTCCCAAACCTTCCATAACAAAGCCATCACCTACAGAGAGATTAACCTGGAGAAGAGTCCCCTAAGCAAGTTTGTCCTGGTGCTCTTTTCACAAACACAAACACACCCCACAGAGCCCCAGAACAGCAACACAATTAGACCCAACCAAATCATGAAAAATCAAAAGGATAATTACTTGATACATTGGAAAGAATTAACAAAAAACTGAACTAACTAGAATGCTATTTGGCCCTAAGCAGAGAGTACACAGTGGCAGAATACCTGACCAATGTGACTGATGACTATGTACAGACTCAGAGAGCATAGCCTTGCTATTGAGAAAGGTTGTCATAGGCAGACCTGGCTCTCAAGAGAAGACAGGCTATGTGCACACTGCCCAGAAAATGAGGTGGAAACTGAGCTGCACTCCCTAACCTCCTTCCAAATGTATGACCATATTAGAGACACATATTTCCCTCAGATTACACAGACCCACAAAGAATTAGAAAACAAATCCAATTATGATAACTCCCACACCTATTGGGTGAAATTCCACAGTGTGCAATCACAGCAGCAAAATGAGTGACCTGTTGCCAAAAATAGTACTTGAACTATTTGCACATTGCTACAACACTTTATATAGACATAATATGACATTTGAAAGGTCTTTATTCTTTTGGAACTTGTGTAATATTTACTATTCATTGATTACACAGGCTCTCTCTATTGTGTTGGCGCCCACATTATCCAGCAGAATCATACTGTATCTCCGTCATTTCACTGATCTTCATCAGAAGCTACAGGCTCGGTTTTCAACCGGACTCTCCTTCTCTATTCTCCTCATAGGGAATCACCCAGGCTGTGACTGTGGTTGTTGTGAGGTCCTTAGACTGAGAGCACATGGATGGGGCCGAGGAATCGTGTCTTCGTGACATTTCACGTTCCAAACGTTGCCGTGTCATTTTCTGCTTCTTAACTGCGGTCCAGACAGAAATATTTTCTCTACATTTTCACTCTCTAACACGTCCGTTTCCTTCAAATGCAATTGAGGCTAAATCGTGGTTGGAGGGCATTTTAAATGAACTCCTCGGAGAGTGGGGAGGATGACGACGACGATGACTTCTTCTTGGGAAATGAAATTGCAGTCTCTCTCTGGCCTTTCAGTGATGTGCGGAGACTCCGTGCATGTTAATGACCAGAGACACGTGCTGCATGTGCTTCTGCCTGTGCTTCTGCACTGGAGGTTTAGTAACACGAACAGAGCCACAGTCAGACGACAAGAGTTCACTCGAATGTTCCTCGTTATATGGCCTCTCTCTGTCTCTGGGTCTTTCTCTCTCCGTCCATCTCTCTCTCTCCTGGTGTCTCTCTCTCTCTCTCTCTCTCTCTCTCTCTCTCTCTCTCTCTCTCTCTCTCTCTCTCACTCTCTCTTTATTAATCTCATTCTCTATTTCCCTCTCTCCCCTTTTGACCATAACAACAACCAAAACATCCTTGTAATGTTCCCCCGACCAAATTACTAACGAGACTCTAGAGTTACTTGATGGACCTTTTCCTTGAATCCATTTTGTGTGTTGTCACTAACGAGGCTGAAGCATCCAATTAATGGCCGTGTTCTACAGCACCGTTTAGGATGGCTTTTGTTCAAATGTATCAGGAATAGGACATGACGTTGCTATTCAGTGAGCCAACTCACTCTCTGTTGGTTGGATGGATGGACGAATTCATGGGAGGATAGACCAACATACATTTTTCACTCTGCACTCATTCCTAACCTGGCACTTGTATATATATACGCTCACACTGAGAGCGATGGAAAAGCGAGAGAGAGAGGATGAGAGAGGAAGAGGAGAGCGAAATATAGGGAGGGAGGGATATTTTGGATGCTTCTCTCCCCCACGGCGAGGAGGCAAGTGTATAGCAGAACATCTGAGAAGCACTATTTTCACACCCCAAACCATTTTCTCTCATGTCCTCCTTGTCCTGTGAAAGAGAAGTGTGAAGGGTTTCTTTAGTCTTGTGTTTGTGTGTACTTGAGGAAAGGCTTTTTCTCCCTGTAGATAACAACACACACAGGTACATTATCACACCTTTTCTCACAAGTACAGATGCACACCTGCTAATTCTGTGTGAATGCTGTGTGAATGAGAAAATTCTAGTGTCCCTAGGCAGACGGGTTGCCTCCGACAATGTAAACAATGTTCCAGCACACACGTCTGCTGACAACACCAGCATCGGTTAGGCAGAGAGGAGAGACAAAAATCCATCCAGAGGGAGTTATTTTTCACCAGCACAATTCCTGCCCACATATTAAGCGCCACGCACCTACACTTGTGATTTGATCGGTGAATTGTTTTTCCGCCCTTAAGAAGTGGCCAAGAAAATCTGACATGATCCCCAGACCTACTGGAGTGCTTTTGCTCTTGGACTGGGACTTCTGAGACTCTAAACGTTTGAAAGGAGAGGAAAAGTGTGTCAAATTGAATTCTTCCATTTCTGAGGTGTAAGCACTGATTCTGAATAATCTGATGGGCAGCAGGAGATTGAGGCCTTAGGTCCACCTTTGACCACTTCTGTCGAGGAGCAACTACAATGACTAATGAGGAGTGTTAGTGTTGTAGCCTGGAAGTAAGTGTTTGTGTGTGTGTGTGTGTGTGTGTGTGTGGGTGTGTGTGTGTGTGTGTGTGTGCATGTGCGTGTGCGTGTGCGTGTGCGCGTGTGTGTGTGTGTGCGTGCGTACGTGTGTGCGTGGTTGAAAATGAGAGGAGATGATACTCGCATCTAGCGAATTGCAGGCGCTGAGGCCCAGCGTGATGACTCAATCACGATTTATGACATTATCCGGATGGCTGACCATCTGTTGGCTATCACAAGAGTCAAACACACTTTATCCGTGGTTTTCTCTGGGGTGGGACATTCCCACAGATCCTGAGAGCATGGACACCGTGTGAAGGCAGATGCAAACTTGAATTGACAATTTAATTTTTTACTATGTGAATTAAATTGTCATGTTTGGTTTGTTTCCAGAGTTCATAAAGAGCTGTGAATTTGTATATGTTTTATTGTACTGTAAGTGCTATGGATTTATTTTAACAGAGTTACTTTGATAATCTGTTCGATGGACGGCGGTCAGTCCAAAGAGGGAGCGACTCAGATTTTGCTAAAAAATCTGTATTTATTTAACCTTCTTTTAGACAGATAAGTCATACTGAGACCCGGGTCTATTTTACAGATGAGCCAGATGAGCCCTACATAAATCAAACACATAAAATATGCAATTTACAAAACATATTAAAACAGACACATTTATCAACATAGAGCAGGGTTTTCCAAACTCTCCGGACCCCAAGGGATGCACATTTTGGTTGTTGTCCTAGCACTACACAGCTGATTCAAATAATCAACTCAGGGGGACCAGAACATCTCATTTCAGAGAGCTCTGTAAGTTGTTCCACGTAAAGGGCACAAAAAAAATCAGCTTTCCCCAACTCCGTGGAGACCGAAGGGGCCTCCAGTGTTATTCAAGCCTGAGACCGGGTTTGGTCATTTGTAAGTCTCAATTGAAAATGATGATAGATACATAAGAAGTTTCTGCATGAGCGCTTTGTAGATAAACACCAGGAGAAAACAAGAAAAATAAGAGCTGTGATAATTAGATTCAAGAATGCGTGTGGTGTTTTCATGCCTTTTGTTTCTTGTTTTGGCCAAACAAAGGGTTGTTAATTAGATGATGGGAGTTACTCCTGGTATAAGCAGTATGCCATAGTTTTTAGATGAATAGGTTACTGCGTATCTTTTTATGTTTGAAACCTTGTTAGCAAGCAAGATTTGAGTAAATGCATTCCTCATTTTGTTTGACTATTCACTTTGACCATTCACTTTGATTGACTATTCACTATTTTGCATTGGTGAATGTTATCTACACAAAGCACATTACATTAGATTATGCACTGGTTCCAACCTCACATCTCTGGCTAAAATATACTTGATAAATTAAAGCTTGGCCTATAACCGCTATAAACAGTTCATAAGTCCTATCACCCTCTAAATAATCACATAAAGTTATCTTAGAACGAATGTTATTATAGTATCTGAGTGTTAATGTGAAGACTTGCAAGCTGGCTAGATTCATCGCTGTAAGTTTATGAACTATAGCATTTATTCACATATGAGTTTGTTATTATTCAACACCAAGTTCTCCTCAACTACGTGTGTGTGTGTGTGTGTGTGTGTGTGTGTGCGTGTGCGTGCGTGCGTGCGTGTGCATGTGTGTGTGCTTGCGTGTGCCACTCCTGAGTGTAGAAAACAGACAAAGGAACAGATTAGAAAAAGATCTGTTTGTGACACAGAAATAATTTGGATACCATTGGAGACATCACACAAGTGACGCATCAGTAAACACACATAACACCTGAGTAGACAGACAGACAGACAGACATAGCTGCACAGAGCATTCAACAGTATCACAGACCGGAGATAACTGCACCTTATTCCATATTTGGTGCACTACTTTTGACCAGGGCCCATAGGGTAGTGCACTATGCAGGAAATAGGGTGCCATGGCCTCTGTGTCTAGTGTAGGCTGTGCAGCTCAGTAATAGCAGCTGAGGTACCATGTGTCTCAGTTGGTAGAGTATGGCGTTTGCAACAGCAGGATTGTGGGTTGGATTCCCACGGTGGACCACTATGAAAATGTATGCCATCACTACTGTAAGTCGCTCTGGATAAGAGCGTCTGCTAAGTGACTGAAGAGTCAAATGTAAAAATGTGCCATGCATGTCTTATACACATGTTGAGCTGTTATGTTATGTTTTGTGAACTGCAATATGATCTTAAGCAGCAGAGAAATGACCGAAATGTAAATGATTTTACAGGTTCAATAGTGTCAATCACTCATCTTCGTTCTCCTTGGAGCATAGCACCTCAACATATGGATCTCCATGATGTCCTATTCTGGGCCAGGTCCCAGGCTTATGTCGTGTTGAGTCCCAGGTTGAGAAGGTCATCCTCCAACTGGTCAGACCACCTGGCTCTTGGTCTTCCTCTTGGGTGTGGCCAGTTAGGGAATGGCTCCTTGAGGATAAGGGCAGGCTCCAGAGATGAGTTTGATCTAACCAGGTCAGCAAACAGTCTACCCCTTGTCTCCAGGGAGGAGACAAGGGGTCGACTTGTGGAGTTCGGGATATAGTAGTGCCATGTTATGCCCAGTATGCAGCGGAGGCATTTTGATTCAAAGGTGTCCAGACGAGGTGTGTTTTTTTTTGTAACTTATTTTGTTTATAATGTTGCCGCTACCGTCTCTTATAACCGAAAACAACATCTGGACATCTAGACATCAGGACTGCGATTACTCACCATGGACTGGCAGAATCCTTTTTTTCCTATAACTAGTCTGACGAGCCCGACTTGAACAATATACTGCTTTCTCGAGAACAGGCCCGTGATTTGCGTGAAGAGGAGGCTGAGAAAAAGGGGCCAAAGGGCGGGTTGCCTTCTGAGAATTCGTAGGCGATGGAATAAACGCCCACTTCCTTCCATTCTGATAGCAAACGTGCAATCTTTGTAGAATAAAATAGATGACCTAGGCGCAAGATTAAACTACCAACGGGACATTCAAAACTGTAATATCTTATGCTTCACAGAGTCGTGGCTGAACGACGACACTATCAACATACAGCTGGCTGGTTATACACTGCACTGGCAGGATAGAACAGTGGCGTCTGGTAAGACAAGGGGCGCCGGGCTATGTATTTTTATAAATAACAGCTGGTGCACGATATCTAAGGAAGTCTTGAACTATTGCTCGCCTGAGGTAGAGTATCTCATGATAAGCTGTAGACCACACTATCTTCCTAGAGAGTTTCCATCTGTATTTTTCGTAGCTGTTTACATACCACCACGGTCAGAGGCTGGCACTAAGATAGCATTGAATGAGCTGTATTCCGCCATAAGCAAACAAGAAAATGCATAACCCAGAGGCGGCGCTCCTAGTAGCTAGGGACTTTAATGCAGGGAAACTTAAATCCTATCAGCATGTTAAATGTGCAACCTGAGGAAAAAAAAATCTGGACCACCTTTACTCCACACACAGAGATGCATACAAAGCTCTCCCTCACCCTCCATTTGGCAAATCTGACCATAATTCTATCCTCCTGATTCCTGCTTACAAACAACAATGAAAGCAGGAAGCACCAGTGACTAGATCAATAAAAAAAGGGGTCAGATGATGCAGATGCTAAGCTACCGGACTATTTTTCTAGCACAGACTGGAATATGCTCCAGGATTCCTCCGATGGCATTGAGGAGTACACCACATCAGTCATTGGCTTCATCAATAAGTGCATCGATGATGTCGTCCCCACAGTGACTGTATGAACATACCCCAACCAGAAGCCATGGAGATGCAGCTTTCAAGGAGTGGGACTCAAACCCGGAAGCTTATAAGAAATCCGGCTATGCCCTCCGACGAAGCGTCAATACAGGACTAAGATTGAATCATACTAAACCGGCTCTGACGCTCGTCGGATGTGGCAGGGCTTGCAAACCATTACAGACTACAAAGGGAAGCACAGCCGAGAGCTGTCCAGTGACACGAGCCTACCAGACAAGCTAAACTACTTCTATGCTCGCTTCGAGGCAAATGGCACTGAAACATGCATGAGAGCACCAGCTGTTCCAGAAGACTGTGTGATCATGTGAGTAAGACCTTTAAACATGTCAACCAAGAGGCTTCTAAACAGCCATAAAGCCATAAGACTCCTGAACACCTAATCAAATGGCTACCCAGACTATTTGCATTGCCCCCCCCCCCCCCCCCCCCCCATTATTTTACACCGCTGCTACTCTCTGTTGTTTTTCATCTATGCATAGTCACTTTAATAACTCTACCTACATGTACATATTACCTCAACTAACCGGTGCCCCCGCACAATTGATTATGTACCAGGACCCCCCCTAGTCTCGCTATTGTTATTTTACTGCTGCTCTTTAATTACGTGTTACTTTTACTTATTATTGTTATTCATATTTTTTATCTGCATTGTTGGTTAGGGGCTCGTAAGTAAGCATTTCACTGTAAAATCTACACCTGTTGTATTCGGCGCATGTGACTAATACTATTTTATTTTATTTGATGGTAAAGGTGGAATGGTGGAATGGAATGGTATCAAATACATGGAAACCATGTGTTTGATGCCATTCCATTTGCCCCGTTCCGGCCATTATTATGAGCCGTTCTCCCATCACCAGCCTCCTGTGGTAAAAATATAAACTGTACACAAGTAAGTAGTGAAAAGGGCTTGCAAAAATGTGTGTATAAACGTTTGTGTGTCCATATACCTACAAATGATGCACCAACTTGTTCCTGTAAGGATAGGACAACATGAGCAGTACTAACAGCGTCCCTGGTGACAACCAAATGACTAAATTAAGAGAGTCTGCTTTCCATGCACGCATAGACTGAGTTAATTAGCCAATGCCGATCCTCCTTCATTCTTATTCATCTATTCAGGTTCAGGTGGCATGGAAAGGGTCTGGAAAGCTGTTCGAGTCCATACTTAATTTGAGACACAGGTACCATTAGGTAAATATAGCAGGGTTGTGTTGCCTTGCTCCCGAGCAGGGGAATTTTTCTTTGACAAAAGTGGTCGACTTCCTTCAATAGCCTCCTTCAATAGCCTGAATGAGAGTGGTCAGAATGGGACAGATTCAGGGTACATTCTTCAGGACAAAACATTGTGAAATACTCAGATCAAATCAATCATTCTAATTTATTTACAAAGCCCTTCTTACATCAGCTGATGTCACAAAGTGCTGTACAGAAACCCAGCCTAAAACCCCAAACAGCAAGCAATGCACGTGTAGAAGCACGGTGGCTAGGAAAACCTCCCTAGAAAGGCCAGAACCTAGGAAG
Source organism: Oncorhynchus mykiss (assembly GCF_013265735.2). Lineage (NCBI taxonomy): Eukaryota > Metazoa > Chordata > Actinopteri > Salmoniformes > Salmonidae > Oncorhynchus > Oncorhynchus mykiss. The sequence goes on along the minus strand of NC_048591.1, from coordinate 14,190,309 downwards.
AAATCTAGAGAGGAACCAGGCTATGAGGGGTGGTCAGGCTATGTGGGGTGGTCAGGCTATGTGGGGTGGCCAGGCTATGAGGGGTGGCCAGGCTATGAGGGGTGGCCTGGCTATGAGGGGTGGCCAGGCTATGAGGGGTGGCCAGGCTATGAGGGGTGGCCAGGCTATGAGGGGTGGCAAGATCACCATTTTCGATATCACTGTTGCAGGAGAAGTTTCCTGCAATGCAGGTAATGTAAAAACCTGTAGTGTATTTGAGGTTTTAAAAGGCTTCTGAAGTTTGTAATTTCCACTTGATTTCCCCTTAAGAAAAATGGATCAACCCCTACAAAAATGTCCATGAATTATAATCTACATAATAATTCACATTTCCAGTTGCTGTAGGAATATTTTCCTGTTGTAGCAAACTGGCTCAAGTTAAGGTCCTACATCTGTAAAATAGGTTATGAAGAACCAACATGGCTCTCTGACGTGAAATTAGGATTCATACCAACTCTGTGACATTTCTATCTGGAATATTCCACATTGTTCTCCTGCTGTATGTGGCCCATGAGCATTGTGGTGTCAGTTTAGGGTCCTGACCTTTCACACTATCTGACTGGACGCAGCCAATTGTGAGGAGACAACACACACTCCATAGAATAGCATTTCCCAAACTTGGTCCTGGGGCCCCCAAGGGGTGCACATTTTGTTTTTTGCTGTAGCACAGCACCACACAGCTGATTCAAATAATTAAAGCGTGATGATGAGTTGGTTATTTGAATCAGCTGTGTAGTGCTAGGGCAAAAAACACAACATGCACCCAGGGGGGGGGCCTCGGAACGATTTTGGGAATCGCTGCCATAGAACAAGATTAATAAACCAATTCCATTCTTGCATTTGGAATGGGAGAGGATTAGAGAGAGAGAGAGAGAGAAAGAGAGAGAGAGAGAGAGAGAGAGAGAGAGAGAGAGAGAGAGAGAGAGAAGAAAGAACAAAGTGTTCCAAATGTATCACGTCCGTGTGGTAAAAAGCCCATGCATCTTTAGTCCACTAATCTGTGAAACTCTAGGATACTGTATGTGTGTGTGTGCGTACGCTCCTCCCTGCTTCCGTGTGTGTTACAGTCAGACCTGCTCTGGTTCTGCCTGTCCAGTCCAGTGTTCTTCTTTAAAGGAAGATAATACAGAGATTATATGGAGAGTGATAATCTGGAGCTGGTTGATGAGAGAGGGGACCAAGGGGCCTGTATAGCCAGCCATGACAAGGCCACTCTCACCACATGTCTCCTACTATGGTGTCCAAGTCCTGCTTCACACTGCCTGTATCTGTGTCACACACTTTAACGTACTGAACACACGTGATCCTAAATATGAACTTTCGCACAGACCATATAAACACACGTTGTTCACTTTCAGGTAGGGGGCGGCGGCAGGGTAGCCTAGTGGCTAGAGCATTGGACTAGCAACCAGAAGGTTGCAAGTTCAAATCCCCGAGCTGACAAGGTACAAATCTGTCATTCTGCCCCTGAACAGGCAGTTAACCCACTGTTCCTAGGCCGTCATTGAAAATAAGAATTTGTTCTTAACTGACTTGCCTAGTTAAATATAGGTAAAATAAAAATGTAGGCTTCCTCTTCTATGTGAGAATTGCCAACCCTGGAAAATTATCATTTTCAGAGGAATGGGATTCACAAACGTTCCATCACACCACAACAATAGAACTATGTGGGTGGATAAAATGCACCTTCTTAGGCGAAGAGGGAGAGTGTCTGTGATTGGCCCAGCAATTATTACACCCAATGTGTCTGGGTTCAGTGAGTTCATTAAATATCACCGTCTCCTCATCACAACAACCAGACAAAAAGTGTCTCCGCGTGAACAGAACAGGGTCTGTGAACAAAGGGGCACCCTATTCCCTACATAATGCACTAGGGCTCTGGTCAAAATAGTGCACCATATAGGGAATGGCATGCCATTTTGGGACATATGTACTGGGCTATCATAACAGTACAGACATTCTCGGGAGAGGATTAGCCAGCTAACACGTGTTCAGCCGAGCCAGGGTAGCTCAGATGGTGGAGTATTCAATTACATGAAATCTAAAGCGTGTTGCAGCGTCTTTTAACACGAATGAGGAAAACCTTTTAAAACCGAAGCACAACAGCAAACCCTGCTTCTCCCTCTGACTAACAGGATTACTACAGCGACTCTGTCTTTCTCTCTGTCTTTCATTCTCAACACCCCATCTCTTCTCTGTCTTTCTTTCTCCTCTCTCTTTCTCGCAGTTTCTCCCTCTGACATACTTTGTCGTGTCAACATGCCTCCTGTCACCTCCAGAGTGCCGGTGTAAGAGAGAGAGAGAGAGGTCAGAGGGAGGGAGAGAGACAGAGAGAGAGGGAGAGAGAGAGAGAGAAAAAGCAACAGAGCCCTTGCATCACTTATCAAAGAGAAGTAGCCTAGGAGGACATTAGGGAAAAGCAAACAACACAACCGCTCACCCTCCTGTTCCACTAGAGCATCAGTCATGTCCTACTGGACAGGTTGAACATTCCTTCATTGTAGTTTGACAATGTTTTGGATGTGGAGAAGACAATATTGTGTGTGTGTGTGTGTGTGTGTGTGTGTGTGTGTGTGTGTGTGTGTGTGTGTGTGTGTGTGTGTGTGTGTGTGTGTGTGTGTGTGTGTGTGTGCGTGCGTGCGTGCGTGCGTGTGCGTGCTGTTGTTGCCTCCATTGTTGTGTTGATCTCTAGCAGCCGCAAGGCCCTCAGACCTCTGAGTGACATCATCTAAACACAATTAAAGTCTGAGGTGGAGGGACAGGCATTCATTAGCATCCCTACCTGCCAAACACTGTCCTGGAGCACAGTCATGTTTTTAAAGAAGTGTCTCCCGGTCAACCCCCAGATAATGTCAGCTGCCAAGTTCCTAGGGGACACACAAAGTTACTACTGACAGCTTCCAACCACAGTGCACATACGCATGTACACACAAACACCTCCCTCTCCACTGCTCCCATTATCTGACTGATGGTCATGCAAGGGAGCTCTTTCACCTCTGACCCCCCCCCCCCCCCCCCACCCCCCTCAACTGCTGTTACTAGGCGACCGTGCACATGGAGGGATAGGGGGTTAGGCGGGGTTACACTCACTGGAGTACCATACTGTAGACTCTGAGTTTACCATAACCACACCCTCAGGAAATAGACAGGGTTCCTGTACAGCCTGTGGATGGTGAGGGGTGCTGCGTTGGCACAGAAGGGGAACAAAGAGGAGACACGGGATGTTTTGCCTCTCTGATGCCATGGCGTTAGATCAGTAGTCTTCAATCCAGTTGCTGGCAACCCATAGACCGCGTAGACTTTTTGTTCAACTACACACATCATCAAGCACCAAATTACTAGCCTGCATGATCCCACATCTGTTTGTGCTCTTGGCAACTCCATGGCGGTCAAGCCAAACCAAAACATGACGTGATTGGCATGACAATTCCATAAGGAGTTGGCAAGAGAGTCGAAACAGACTGGCACGTAGGCTATACCAAATTGCACCGAATTAGTTCAAACAGGTGTGTTAGTGCAAGGTTGGCAGAAAGCCCTGTGTCGCCATGTTGGTTCCCAAGACCAAGAAGGAAGTGCCATTGAAAGTTACTAGCATATTTCAAATTGACTTGATACTTTATGACCTCTCTTTTTCAGAGAGCCTGAACTGTCGGAGTGTCTCTTGCCATCCAGTGTGTGTTACATTTGTGTGAGTGTGAGCATACGTCCGTACGTATGTGCATGCATGCGTACATGATTGCATAGAAGATATGGGTTCCATCTGGGCTGGCGTCCTCCTCAGCCCTCTACTTTGCTAAACAATGAGAACCATGAGAATCCTACCATAGAGAACAAAAGATCAGGGGAGAAGGAGGAAGAAGAGGAGGATGAAGGAGGAGAAGGAGGAGGAAAATACGGAGGAGGATGAAGAGGAGGAGGAGGGAATGGGGAGGACGAGGAGATCCACCTTCTGATTGTTACTTTACTATTATTAGCTTCCTCCACTACTGCTTGTCCCTGTTATTATATTACCAGTACATTGGCTAGTGCCCTGCTCAGTAATTAGCCTTTTTTGTTATTGTACTGAGTAGTTATTATTCCACTCTGTCATTAGGACTCCCTGTGGATAACAGGCGAAAAAGGTGCTGTGGTTGACAGAGTGGAAAGGTGAGTGTGACTGAATGATTGTAAGCTATAGCAGTGTGTGTGTGAGTTGTGTGATTGCGAATGTAAATTAATGAGTGATTAAGGCGACTTGTGTGTAAGAGATGGGAGAGGGACAGTAGTGCACAAATCAGCTCTATAACATAAGACGGTTGGTCGCTGGGCTGTTTTTGAAAAATATTGTTCATTTACTGTAGCCATAGTGATCGCCTCATCCTCCAATGGCTCACATGGTGTCCTTCACTTCCTCTGTTTCCTCTCCCCATCACCTACTCTCTGCTTTTTCAAGGGACATTTTTTAAATGAGTTAACCGAGCCGGTCGCATCCAGTCGTCTCTACCCAAGCTGGTTTGTAGAGGGTCATCAGAGGGTCATCATAGCATTTTATGAACTGTCTGCCCTAACCCAGAATTAACCTGTCTGTCACCCTGGTATATAGCATTTAGCACTAGCGTATCTGTCTTAAATATTTTGTTAAAAATCGCCACACTGGAGGCACCAGTGATTTACAAATGGTGCCACCTGTGAGGACAAATATTTATAATATTGAAATATTTGCAGTTGAAGTCAGAAGTTTATATACACCTTAGCCAAATACATTTAAACTCAGTAGCTTTTACTTCTTTCATCACATTCCCAGTGGGTCAGAAGTTTACATACACTCAATTAGTATTTGGTAGCATTGCCTTTAAATTGTTTAACTTTGGTCATTATGGGTAGACTTCCACAAGCTTTCCACAATAAGTTGGGTGAATTTTGTCCCATTCCTCCTGACAGTGCTTGTGTAACTGAGTCAGGTTTGTAGGCCTCCTTGCTCGCACACGCTTTTTCATTTCTGCCCACAAGTGTTCTATAGGATTGAGGTAAGGGCTTTGTGATGGCCACTCCAATACCTTGACTTTGCCACAACTTTGGAAGTATGCTTGGGGTCATTGTCCATTTGCAAGACCCATTTGCGATCAAGCTTTAACTTTCTGACTGATATCTTATGATGCTGCTTCAATATATCCACATAATTTTCCATCCTCATAATGCCTTCTATTTTGTGAAGTGCACCAGTCCCTCCTGCAGGAAAGCACCCCCACAACATGATGCTGCTACCCCCGTGCTTCACGGTTGGGATGGTGTTCTTCGGCTTGCAAGCCTCCCTCTTTTTCCTCCAAACATGACGATGGTCACTATGGCCAAACAGTTTTTTGTTTCATCAGACCAGAGGACTTTTCTCCAGAAAGTTCGATCTTTGTCCCCATGTGCAGTTGAAAACCGTAGTCTGGCTTTTTTATGGCAGTTTTGGAGCAGTGGCTTCTTCCGTGCTGAGCGTCCTTTCAGGTTATGTCGATATAGGACCCATTTTACTGTGGACATAGATGCTTTTGTACCTCTTTCATCCAGCATTTTCACAAGGTCCTTTGCTGTTGTTCTGGGATTGATTTGCACTTTTTGCACCAAAATACGTTTATCTCTAGGAGACAGAACGCATCTCCTTCCTGAGTGGTATGACGGCTGTGTGCTCCCATGGTGATTATACTTGCGTACTATTGTTTGTACAGATGAACGTGGTAAATTCAGTCATTTGGAAATTCCTCCCAAGGATGAACCAGACTTTTTTTTCTGAGGTCTTGGCTGATTTCTTTTGATTTTCCCATGATGTCAAGCAAAGAGGCACTGAGCTTGAAGATAGGCCTTGAAATACATCTACAGGTACACTTTCAATTGACTCAAATTATGTCAACTAGCCTATCAGAAGCTTCTAAAGCTATGGCATATTTTTCTGGAATTTTCCAAGCTGTTTAAAGGCACTGTCAACTTAGTGTATGTAACTTCTGACCCACTGGAATTGTGATACAGTGAATTATAAGTGAAATAATCTGTCTGTAAACAATTGTTAGAAAAATGACTTGTGTCATGCACAAAGTAGAAAGTAGTAACCAACTTGCCAAAACTATAGTTTGTTAAAAATACATTTGTGGAGTGGTTGAAAACTGAGTTTTAATGACGATCTATGTGTATGTAAACTTCCAACCTCACTGTATACCCATACATTAACACTATTGTTATAATTATATTGTCCTAACCCAGACTCAGCCTGTCTGTCTCTCTGGTCTATAACCTCCCCTGAGGTGTCTGTCTACTAACAGACTTTAAACTAGATTATTGATCCCATATTCCTGGGTTTATTATTAATGCATAACTGTCTGAGCGGAGCCACACACACACTCACAAACACAAATATGGAGCGGGAAGCTGCAGGAAGCCTGAGACTGTGCTGTCTGGTTTGGTGGTGTTGGTGGTGATTGTACAGATGAACATGTTTGGCTAAGTTTCCCTGGTTTTTAGGAGACCTCACTCCTGGGGTCCAGAGAGAGAGAAAGAGCCTAGAAGGAGCAGGGCAGTCTGAGCCCGTGCAGTAGACCAGGAGAGTCCACTCTCTCACTGCCAGCACCCTCACTCTGAGAGGATTACGTTGTTGTTGTTGGAGTTGAAATTGAGACAGTTGTTTATGTGAGCTCCCAATACCTTTTTTGACCTTTAAAGATTACATTTGAAACGTGTTTTTCTCCTGTGACAAAAAAATCGATGCCCTCAAAACAAAAACAGAAACACACAAAAACGTATTTAGAGTGGGACTGAACTTCCTGATTTGGCGGGGGGGGGGGGGGGGGGGGGGGGGGGTAGGTAATGTCGCATATGTGTGTTTGCACGTGGCAAGAATTTTATTTTATTTATGTTATTGTTTCATTTTTCTTGTCCAGCAGCGTTGCATTTCGTGACACAAACCGGTGCACCTGGCACCTACTAACATACCCCATTTAAAGGCACTTAAATATTTTGTCTTGCCATTTCACCCTCCGAATGGTACACGTACACAATCCATTTCTCAATTGTCTCAAGACTTAAAAATCCATATTTTTAACCTGTCTAAGGGATCATAGCTTTCACCTGGATTTCACCTGGATTAACTTGGTGTTCACAGGTGTTCCTGTACACTTAGTGTGTGTGTGTGTGTGTGTGTGTGTGTGTGTGTGTGTGTGTGTGTGTGTGTGTGTGTGTGTGTGTGTGTGTGTGTGTGTGTGTGTGTGTGTGTGTGTGTGTGTGCGTGCGTGCGTGCGTGCGTGCGTGCGTGCGTGCGTGCGTGCGTGCGTGCGTGCGTGCGTGCATGTGTGTGTGTTGGGGGACAAGGCTTACTTCTGAGTCTAGCGAAAGCAGCATCGAGCCATGCAGTAAATTAAACAATCTGTTCCCTTGGATAAAGATCACAAGAGCTATATTGGCAAAGTGAAGTGAACAAGCTGTAACCATGGCCTTTGGAGACTCCAATTAAAATACCTCCAGCTCTCTGCTTAAGATGTGTCATGGAGAATGGTAGCTAGTATTACTGAAGAGGAAAGCTTTCTCCTTTATTCCTTTCTTCCCTGCTTCGCTGTGGCAACAGGCTCAGAGTCCCATCAGTGCCAAGTCTGACTGCTGATGGTAGGTGTAGGGTGTGTCGTTATTCTGTGGAGAGATAGGGACTCATTCACTACCATTCTATTTTGATTGATTGCTTTCTTGCTCTGTGGTTGATGTAGAGGTGTGTCTTTTCACTCTAGGTTCATTTGAAATGGCACCCTAGCTGGCTCAAAGTAGTGCATTATATAGGGAATTGTGTTCTATTTTGGAGTGTCAATAACATCCGCCTATACACTATTAGTATTGTCACATCCTCCACGTCTTTCCCTCTGAACCAAAAGGGTGATAATGTGTCTTACAGCTAATCCACTTCGTGTTAGGAGGACCTAGTTGGGCTCCTGTGTTTATTTGCTATGTGTGACATCATACTACAGCTTGTGATGTAAACAACATTATCTGTGTGATGTGATTTCTCATTTGGTTCAATGTAGATCGCAAATGTTGGTGGTCTTTTTTGAACTAAATTGATAAAAAGAACTGAACTGTAAAATCCCGATCTAATTTCCTAACACAAACACACATATCCAGTTGTACACTCACATTCTCAGTGGTCTGCAACTCTGCACAACCCTGCACTATTGCTTTAGTGATGCAACGAGCCAGTACGAGCTCAGTCGGTGAGTGAAAACAAGGACCAGCAGTCTATCACCGCCAATCTCTCTCTCAATATTAGCACCATCATGTCAACACTGAAATAACACCTGTATGGCTAGAAATATCATTGCCACTTTTAAGCACTCTGCAAAAGACAATAGCAATCTCTTAAACCATATCACTATGACCCTTAAGTGGAACACAAAACGTTATCCCTCTTACTGTATACAAATATCTTCCTGTGATCAGCCTGTGTTCTGGGAATCATTTTCCAGACATGTAATTAGATGAGGCCTTTGCTGTTCCAGTTGTTCCAGTTGTTGATCTTGGGCGTGGTGGTGAGTATGGCATCCTAACCCTGCATTGATGGAGGTAAGGAGCATCTGGCTCCGTCCCAGAGCAGGTTTTCATCCCACTCTACTGTGTGACGAATGTCGATGCATATAGCATTGAGTCAGCAGCTTGGCATTAGCACAGCGCTACGTCTTGCCATAAGACTCTGTGTACTGCACCATGGTCACGCTGCTAACAGGCTAGTACAATAGCATGACACCATTCAGTGCATTACATACAGTACAATACAGCCAGGCTGAATGCAATGTAAGTATTGCGGACATAATGCAATCACTGCAGCATTATGTACACACACACACACACACACACACACACACACACACACACACACACACACACACACAAACTGATGTTTACAGCACACTCAGACAACTTCAACAGCAAAGAGAGATGGTAGTGCACTCACCAGATGCAGTGGTTCGATCACATCCCCTTAGGTGGAGTAAAGTAGTGGATGTACTATCTGTCTCTGTGCTGACTGTGTCTCTCCTACTCCCTCTCTCTCTCTCTCTCTCTGTCTCTCTCTCCCTTCCCCCTTTATAAACCCCTACTTCTCTCCACAGAGTAGTAGGTTGAAGTGGTTATGTGTGTGTGTATGTGCTTGTATGTGTGAGAGATTGGTGTATTTCCCCAGGCTGTGTGTGTGTACGTCTTAATGTGGCAGTGGCTCTGCCTAATCCCTACTGAGTAGGAGAGATGGAGCGGGTGCTAGGCAGCAAGGAGTAGGTCGAGAATAACAAACTAATGCTACACTGCACACACACACACACACACACACCCACAAACAACAAACAGTAAATCAGTCAATTGAACATGTTATTTTGTGCTCAACACACTATTACAGATAAACATAAAAAAAGAACACATACAAATTGAATAGTTCAAATGCATGTCATGATGATTGACAATCATTGCTAACTCCAAGTTCAAACTCCAAGTTCAAAGAGAGGAATTTATTGTTTTAATTAACTCACGCAAACATATACACACAACCTACCCGGCAAAAACAGACCCCCCCAAAACATTTCTCATGTGATGACGTTGAATCAACTTGTAAAACTGATTTGAGTTGAGAAAAGTCTCCAACGTAAGAACGTGGGATTTTGACACAACGTAAAACCCAAATCCAATGACATGTATTTTTTAATTCACATTGAATTCATGTTAGTTGACAACTCAACTAGACGTTGAACTTACGTCTGTGCCTAGCGAGAAGCAAGCAAGCAACACGCACAATGATGCCTAAATGGATTAGGGGGTAAAGCAGGACTCCCTGTAGGAAGCTCTTTAACTGGAATTGTCGATGACACAGTAGCCTCTGGGAGCTTGTGTCATGTACCATGGGAAACACTGGAGTAGGATCAGCTAGGATCACAGGTAGGATCAGCTAACCAGAGAGGACAGGGACAGGTAGGGTGGCCCCTGCCCCCTGTCAAAATCCATAACTGCACTGAGCAGTGAGCAACGAGGGACCCTGGCATGGTAGGAGGACTGTAGTTTCACTCAAGCATGCACGCACATGTAGGCACACGTGCACACACACAGACACTGCGGTACAAACTACAGGAATTACAGTAAAACAACACTTTGTTTGTTTACTATGGACATAGTACCTTGTTATGTCCTCCATTTATATTTCATTACGACATAACAAGCCATACAGCAGCTCATCAACACCCGTGTCAGTTTCAGAAAATAAATGTATCAAAATAACCATCAAATTCCAGTTGTGCCACCAGTCTTTTCTGTCCTGAGCATATTAGACACCTGTCCCTGTCTGAGGGTTTAAACAGAGAGAGAGAGAGAGAGAGAGAGAGAGAGAGAGAGAGAGAGAGAGAGAGAGAGAGAGAGAGAGAGAGAGAGAGAGAGAGAGAGAGAGAGAGAGAGAGAGAGAGAGAGAGAGAGAGAGAGAGAGAGAGAGAGAGAGAGAGAGAGAGAGAGAGAGAGAGAGAGAGAGAGAGAGAGAGAGAGAGAGAGAGAGAGAGAGAGAGAGAGAGAGAGAGAGAGAGAGAGAGAGAGAGAGAGAGAGAGAGAGAGAGAGAGAGAGAGAGAGAGAGAGAGAGAGAGAGAGAGAGAGAGAGAGAGAGAGAGAGAGAGAGAGAGAGAGAGAGAGAGAGAGAGAGAGAGAGAGAGAGAGAGAGAGAGAGAGAGAGAGAGAGAGAGAGAGAGAGAGAGAGAGAGAGAGAGAGAGAGAGAGAGAGCTGAGGTGACCTTTGGGCAGATGTGTGAATACAAAAGTCCACCACAGAAACACAGAGGTCAGCACAGAGCAAAGCAGAACATGCCACGACCTCTAAACATTCCTTTTTCTGTCTGTTACCTACAGGTTATGAGGTAAAATACAGGATTAGATGGATGGTATAGCCAGACCTGAAGAGGTAAGGGGAAGAGGAGGGGTTTAAAAAGGAGAGAGAATCAGAGGAGTACATGGGGAATATCATAGTAGAGGCAAGAATAAAAACAGGGAAAGCAGAGGAGAGCGAGAGAGTGAAAGAAAGAGATACAATTTGGGTAAATTAAGTGTGAGAAGTAGAGAGAGCGAGAGAGAAGGGACAGGAGAGAGAGAAAAATAAACAAATTGGGAGAAAGGGATAGAGACCCAAAAAACTGACCGAAAGAGAAGGCGGAAAGACAGAATAGAGAAAAGACAGAAAGAAAGAGCTAAAGTTGGGGTAAATGGAGTGTGAGAAGTGGAGAGAGAGAGACACTCTAAAAACACAGAGAAAGAGAGTGATGGAAGGGTCTGGGCCATAATTGTGGTCATTCATCTCCCAGGTTTGAGCAGCATGTGTCAGGTGTCATCCATCAGTCAGTCCAACGACTTTCTGGACAGCAGTTGATAAGATGCAGCTTGAAGCCAGGCCAGTCATGGAATGTGCTCCGGACAAAGTCACCCACAAATGGACACTGACACTCGTACTCATGCACACACGTGTGTGTTTTTGTGTGTTTTTGTGTGTTTTTGTGTGTGTGAGTGCGTGCGTGTGTGTGTGTGTGTGTTGCGTGCGTGCGTGCGTGTGTGTGTGTGTTGCGTGCGTGCGTGCGTGCGTGTGTTATGAGTGGTGATAAATGCCATAAATTAATCGTTGAATGTGTGAATGTGTGATTACTATATATATTATTTTTTCACTTGAAGGTGTGACTGAAACGTATGAACGTGTTACTTTTTTTGTTTTTGTTTTACCATTCAAGTTTATTTATAACAATACGATGCGTAAATGTTTGATTAATTAGTTCCTGGTATTCACAGGACCCCTGCACTGTTCACCATCTCTCAAGGTGGCGGTTATAATGCCCATATATAACACAACACATTTACCACATTATATCATTGTTCACTGGGTCTACATTAATTAGGCTGAATATTAACCTAAACATTTGTGTTAGTTAAGATGATTTTGATAACCAAATGTGATAAAGAGCATGTTCCTACCCTTAAAACTGAAAAAAAAAACGAATATTTACGTTAAAACATTTGAAAATGGCCTCATCTGACTACTACATGCTACCATCTTGATAACGTCTCAGCAATGACATCACTTGAATGGTCCATCTGACAGGCAGCCAGATTACAATGTATGTTAGTAGCCTCATTGAGAATGTTTTCATTTTGACAGCAATAAAAATTATTAAAATAAGTGCCTTTTTAGAAGGCTATCCTGTTTGAGACAAGCCAAGTAACATGGCATGAACTATATATTGACAAAAACATTATACTGTGCAAGGTGGGCTATCACAGCCAGCTAGTCCAAACCACAGCAAGTTCAGCTATCATTGATGGACATTTTGAATACTGGTTTCTGCTTAGTGTACACAATCTGCCTGCAAATCAAATCCAATCAAATGTATTTATATAGCCCTTCGTACATCAGCTGATATCTCAAAGTGCTGTACAGAAACCCAGCCTAAAACCCCAAACAGCAAGCAATGCAGGTGTAGAAGCACGGTGGCTAGGAAAAACTCCCTAGAAAGGCCAAAACCTAGGAAGAAACCTAGAGAGGAACCAGGCTATGTGGGGTGGCCAGTCCTCTTCTGGCTGTGCCGGGTGGAGATTATAACAGAACATGGCCAAGATGTTCAAGTGTTCATAAATGACCAGCATGGTCGAATAATAATAAGGCAGAACAGTTGAAACTGGAGCAGCAGCACGGACAGGTGGACTGGGGACAGCAAGGAGTCATCGTGTCAGGTAGTCCTGGGGCATGGTCCTAGGGTTCAGGTCCTCCGAGAGAGAGAAAGAAAGAGAGAAGGAGAGAATTAGAGAACGCACACTTAGATTCACACAGGACACCGATTAGAACAGGAGAAGTACTCCAGATATAACAAACTGACCCTAGCCCCCCGAGACATAAACTACTGCAGCATAAATACTGGAGGCTGAGACAGGAGGGGTCAGGAGACACTGTGGCCCCATCCGAGGACACCCCCGGACAGGGCCAAACAGGAAGGATATAACCCCACCCACTTTGCCAAAGCACAGCCCCAACACCACTAGAGGGATATCTACAACCACCAACTTACCATCATGAGACAAGGCTGAGTATAGCCCACAAAGATCTCCGCCATAGCACAACCCAAGGGGGGCGCCAACTCAGACAGGATGACCACATCAGTGAATCAACCCACTCAGGTGACGCACCCCTTCCAGGGACGGCATGAGAGAGCCCCAGTAAGCCAGTGACTCAGCCCCTGTAACAGGGTTAGAGGCAGAGAATCCCAGTGGAAAGAGGGGAACCGGCCAGGCAGAGACAGTGCCGTCTCAGTGCTATGATGGGGTCTAAAACCAGACTGAAGCATTTCGTATACATTGTTTGTCTTCAGGAAGGCAGTGAGTTGCTGCGCAACAGCCTTTTCAAAATTGTTTGAGAGGAATGGAAGATTCGATATAGGCCGATAGTTTTTTTATATTTTCTGGGTCAAGGTTTGGCTTTTTCAAGAGAGGCTTTATTACTGCCACTTTTAGTGAGTTTGGTACACATCCGGTGGATAGAGAGCCGTTTATTATGTTCAACATAGGAGGGCCAAGCACAGGAAGCAGCTCTTTCAGTAGTTTAGTTGGAATAGGGTCCAGTATGCAGCTTGAAGGTTTAGAGGCCATGATTATTTTCATCATTGTGTCAAGAGATATAGTACTAAAACACTTGAGTGTCTCTCTTGATCCTAGCAGAGTTGTGCAGACTCAGGACAACCGAGCTTTGAAGGAATACGCAGATTTAAAGAGGAGTCCGTAATTTGCTTTCTAATAATCATAATCTTTTCCTCAAAGAAGTTCATGAATTTTTCACTGCTAAAGTGAAAGTCATCCTCTCTTGGGGAATGCTGCTTTTTAGTTAGCTTTGCGACAGTATCAAAAAGGAATTTTGGATTGTTCTTATTTTCCTCAATTAAGTTAGAAAAATAGGATGATCGAGCAGCAGTAAGGGCTCTTCGGTACTGCACGGTACTGTCTTTCCAAGCTAGTCAGAAGACTTCCAGTTTGGTGTGGCGCCATTTCCGTTCCAATTTTCTGGAAGCTTGCTTCAGAGCTCGGGTATTTTCTGTGTACCAGGGAGCTAGTTTCTTATGAGAAATGTTTTTAGTTTTTAGGGGGGAAACTGCATCTAGGGTATTGCGCAAGGTTAAATTGAGTTCCTCAGTTAAGTGGTTAACTGATTTTTGTCCTCTGGCGTCCTTGGGTAGACAGAGGGAATCTGGAAGGACATCAAGGAATCTTTGTGTTGTCTGTGAATTTATAGCACGACTTTTGATGGTCCTTGGTTGGGGTCTGAGCAGATTATTTGTTGCAATTGCAAACGTAATAAAATGGTGGTCCGATAGTCCAGGATTATGAGGAAAAACATTAAGATCCACAACATTTATTACATGGGACAAAACTAGGTCCAGAGTATGACTGTGACAGTGAGTGGGTCCAGAGACATGTTGGACAAAACCCACTGAGTCGATGATGGCTCCGAAAGCCTTTTGGAGTGGGTCTGTGGACTTTTCCATGTGAATATTAAAGTCACCAAAGATTAGAATATTATCTGCTATGACTACAAGGTCCGATAGGAATTCAGGGAACTCAGTGAGGAACGCTGTATATGGCCCAGGAGGCCTGTAAACAGTAGCTATAAAAAGTGATTGAGTAGGCTGCATAGATTTCATGACTAGAAGCTAAAAAGACGAAAACGTCATTTTTTGTTTTGTAAATTGAAATTTGCTATCGTAAATGTTAGCAACACCTCCGCCTTTGCGGGATGCACGGGGGATATGGTCTCTAGTGTAGCCAGGAGGTGAGGCCTCATTTAACACAGTAAATTCATCAGGCTTAAGCCATGTTTCAGTCAGGCCAATCACATCAAGATTATGATCAGTGATTAGTTCATTGACTATAATTGCCTTTGAAGTAAGGGATCTAACATTAAGTAGCCCTATTTTGAGATGTGAGGTAGCATGATCTCTTTCAATAATGACAGGAATGGAGGTTGTCTTTATCCTAGTGAGATTGCTAAGGCGAACACCGCCATGTTTAGTTTTGCCCAACCTAGGTCGAGGCACAGACACGGTCTCAATGGTGATAGCTGAGCTGACTACACTGACTGTGCTAGTGGCAGACTCCACTATGCTGGCAGGCTGGCTAACAGCCTGCTGCCTGGCCTGCACCCTATTTCATTGTGGAGCTAGAGGAGTTAGAGCCCTGTCTATGTTGGTAGATAAGATGAGAGCACCCCTCCAGCTAGGATGGAGTCCGTCACTCCTCAGCAGGTCAGGCTTGGTCCTGTTTGTGGGTGAGTCCCAGAAAGAGGGCCAATTATCTACAAATTCTATCTTTTGGGAGGGGCAGAAAACAGTTTTCAACCAGCGATTGAGTTCTGAGCCTCTGCTGTAGAGCTCATCACTCCCCCTAACTGGGAGGGGGCCAGAGACAATTACTCGATGCCGACACATCTTTCTAGCTGATTTACACGCAGAAGCTATGTTGCGCTTGGTGATCTCTGACTGTTTCATCCTAACATCGTTGGTGCCGACGTGGGTAACAATATCTCTATACTCTCTACACTCGCTAGTTTTAGCTTTAGCCAGCACCATCTTCAGATTAGCCTTAACGTCGGTAGCCCTGCCCCCTGGTCAACAGTGTATGATCGCTGGATGATTCGTTTTAAGTCTAATACTGCGGGTAATGGAGTCACCAATGACTAGAGTTTTCAATTTGTCACAGCTAATGGTGGGAAGCTTCGGCGTCTCAGACCCCGTAACGGGAGGAGTAGAGACCAGAGAAGACTCGGCCTCTGACTCCGACTCGCTGCTTAATGGGGAAAAGTGACATCCTTATTGTGTGCATTACCATGCAGTTAGCTACAGTAACTAACCTTGTTTGCTGTTAGCTGGCTCGCTGGCTTAATTCACATCAAATCAAATTGTATTTGTCACATGCACCAAATACAACCTTAGAGTGAAATGCTTACTTACAAGCCATAACCAACAATGCAGTTAAAAAAATAAAAAAATAAAAATAAATACCTCAAATAAATAAGGATAAGACATAAAAGTAACAAATAAGCAGTAAAAAGCAGTAAAATAACAATAGCAAGGCTATATACAGAGGCTACCGGTACAGAGTCGATGTGAGGGGGCACCGGTGTCAACGTAATTGAGGTAATATGTACACTACCAGTCAAAAGTTTTAGAACACCTGCTCATTCAAGAGTTTTTCTTTATTTGTACTATTTTCTACATTGTAGAATAATAGTGAAGACATCAGAACTATGAAATAACACATATGGAATCATGTAGTAACCAAAAAAGGGTTAAACAAATCAAAATATATTTTAGATTTTAGATTCCTCAAAGTAGTGTCGTGTCTTTACTATCATTAACTGAAGACTGATAGTTTTTATCAAAGATTCTCTGTAATTAGTTATTACGATAAATAATTTTGCACGCCCAATTTTTCAGTTTTTGATTTGTTAAAAAAGTTTGAAATATCCAATAAATGTCGTTCCACTTCATGATTGTGTCCCACTTGTTGTTGATTCTTCACAAAAAAATACAGTTTTATATCTTTATGTTTGAAGCCTGAAATGTGGCAAAAGGTCGCAAAGTTCAAGGGGGCCGAATACTTTCGCAAGGCACTGTATATACAGAGAAAAGAGTCAGCCCGAGAATTGAACTATGTGGCACCCCCACAGACTGCCAGAGGTCCGGACAACAGGCCCTCCAATTTGACACGCTGAACTCTATCTGAGAAGTAGTTGGTGAACCAGGCGAGGCAGTCATTTGAGAAACCAAGGCTGTTGAGTCTGCCGATAAGAATGAGGTGATTGACAGAGTTGAAAACCTTGGCCAGGTCGATGAAGACGGTTGCACAATACTGTCTTTTATCAATGGCAGTTATGATATTGTTTAGGACCTTGAGCGTGGCTGTGGTGCCCCCATGACCAGCTCGGAAACCAGATTGCATAGCGGAGAACGTACGGTGGGATTCAAAATGGTCGGTGATCTGTTTGTTAACTTGGTTTTCGAAGACTTTAGAGAGGCAGGGCAGGATAGATATAGGTCTGTAACAGTTTGGGTCTAGAGTGTCTCCTCCTATGAAGAGGGGGATGAGCGGGGAAGCTTGCCAATCTATAGGGATCTCCGACAATACGAAAGAGAGGTTGAACAGGCTAGCAATAGGGGTTGCAACAATTTCGGCATATCATTTTAGAAAGAGAGGGTCCAGATTGTCTAGCCTAGCTGATTTGTAGGGGTCCAGATATTGCAGCTCTTTCAGAACATCAGCTATCTGGATATGGGTGAAGGGGAAGCGGTGGGGGGGGGGGGGGGGGATGCTGTTTGCCGGGGTAGGGGTAGCCAGGTGGAAAGCATGGCCAGCCGTAGAAAAATGCTTATCGTAGATTTATCAGTGGTGACAGTGTTTCCTAGCCTCAGTGTGGTTGGCAGCTGGGAGAAGGTGCTCTTATTCTCCATGGACTTTACAGTGTCCCAGAACTTTTTGTAGTTTGTGCTACAGAATGCAAATTTCTGTTTGAAAAAGCTAGCCTTTGCTTTCCTAACTGACTGTGTATATTGGTTCCTAACTTCCCCGAAAAGTTGCATATCGCGGGGGCTATTCGATGCTAATGCAGAATGCCACAGGATGTTTTTGTGCTGGTCAAGGGCAGTCAAGTCTGGAGTGAACCAAGGGCTATATCTTTTCTTAATTCTAAATCTTTTGAATGGGGCATGCTTATTTAAGATGGTGAGGACAGCACTTTTAAAGAATTACCAGGCATCCTCTACTGACGGAATGAGGTCAATATCCTTCCAAGATTCCCGGGCCAGGTCGATTAGAAAGACGTGCTTGCTGAAGTGTTTTAGGGAGCATTTGATAGTGATGAGGGATGGTCGTTTGACCGCGGATCCATTACGGACGCAGGCAATGAGTCAGTGATCGCTGAGATCCAGGTTGAAGACCACAGAGGTGTATTTAGAGGGCAGGTTGGTCAGGATGATATCTATGAGGGTGTCCATGTTTACGGATTTTGGATTGTACCTGGTAGGTTCCTTGATAATTTTTGTGAGTTTGAGGGCGTCTAGCTGAGATTGTAGGACGGCTGGGGTGTTAAGCATATCCCAGTTAAGGTCACCTAACAGTACAAACTCTGAAGATAAATGGGGGGCAGTCAGTTCACATATGGTGTCCAGGGCACAGCTTGGGACTGAGGGGGTCTATAATAAGCGGCAACAGTGAGAGACTTGTTTCTGGAAAGGTGGATTTTGAAAAGTAGAAGCTCAAACTGTTTGGGCACAGACCTGGATAGCCTGCAGAGTTCTGTCAGGCTATCTTTGCAGTAGATTGCAAATCCGCCCCCTTTCACAGTTCTATCTTGGCGGAAAATGTTGCAGTTGTTGATGGAAATTTCAGAATTATTATAATATTTTTTTTGGTGGCCTTCCTAAGCCAGGATTCAGACTGTTTGACTTCCATACAGGCATACAGGCAGGAGCATTGCATATGTCCAGAATGGTAAAATTGAGCCTTTTATTTAGCCATTCTCCCCTTGTCTATAGAAGGGACGCACAATGTTTAAATGGCATAAATGTTGATTTAGACATTCAAAAAATGTAACAGATGTTGACTATCACTAATGTCATGATATGTTCGGTAAGTAATAAATAAGTTGAAATATTTTGGGTAGACTATAACTATATATGGACATATTATAAAGCATGAAAAGGTTTACTCATTCACATTATTATTTTGGTATCATATTATCATATTTGTGTTTTAGTATACTTTCATTGTGTACTAGATCATATGGGTTGAATTTTTTTTTTTCAAGGGCATAAACAATTCCAGGTGAAAGCCGAAGGTCATAGCTTTTTAGGACACACACACACTACTAAATTAATAAAAATTGCCCTCTTGCTAGATTGATGACTAAAGTCACAGCGAAACAGTGCAAAACGGCTGTCAGCTCAACTGGTTAATGGAAAATTAAATATTAAAAGGGGTCAAATGTGTTCTACCCACAGCAGCTAACCACACAGCAGGTCTCTCTCTGTGTTTTTTCCTCCAGGGTAAAAG
The DNA here is from genome assembly GCF_013265735.2 of Oncorhynchus mykiss. Classification (NCBI taxonomy): domain Eukaryota; kingdom Metazoa; phylum Chordata; class Actinopteri; order Salmoniformes; family Salmonidae; genus Oncorhynchus; species Oncorhynchus mykiss. The sequence goes on along the minus strand of NC_048591.1, from coordinate 14,171,180 downwards.
AGCATATGTATTAATTAGGGCACACCATTGCAAAACATTGTGCAACAGAAAACCAAAACTAGTCCAGCTAGTCTCTCCTTGATTCAGTCATCCTTGAATTAAGGTAGCATTTGGACATTTGTCGAGATTTTTGTATATATATATACATATATATGTATATAAATATATATATATATATATATATATATATACAAAAAAATCTGTATATATATATATATATATATATATATATATATATATACACACACATACACACACACATATATATATATATATGTATATACAAAAATCTATATATTTGGATACATCTTCCCAATCTAAATCCACTAATATGGTATCTTCATGGCTTTGAATAATTTGTTCCATTATGATTACATTGTGCCACAAGTAGAAGTAGTAACACAAATGATGGTAACACCAATGATGGTAACACCAATGATACATTTTAGATCAATTAGTCATTTTCTGAAATGGAGGCAAAAAATGCTCAAATCTAAGGTCATCAACCCTTTAGAAATAATTTACTAAAGTGATGTGATTCATCATTTTGCTCACAATGTTATTTCCCTTCATTTAAATTGACTAACACCAAGTGACAATTTGGATTTATAGACACACCAAATTATCAATGGAATCCAGAAATGTACGACATAATGAAGGGTGTGATTAGCTTATAATTGTATTAATACAGACCCCTCCCCCGATAACAGTTTGCCACTTGAGAGAATTCTTGGCCTGTTCAGTCTGTCTTTCCCCTCAATTTAGTTCAGCCCTTGCTCAGATCTAGCTTAAATTAAGTAGCTTTTATTTCTTGTTATTATATAGAATTTTATCCTAGTTTAGTTTGTTACTCTCTTGCTGTACAGTGTCCTTAGGTTTTTTGAAAGGCGCTTTAAATCACGTTTTATAATTAAACTGTGATGTTCAAGGCAGTAACACCAATGACATAAAACTGAGGGACAAACATTATACTATATATATGTTTTCCTTGTATTGATCTATATAATATATTAAATACTTTTGTTCACAGTCTCGCACTCAAAATAATAGATAGATATTGTATCTCTAAATCCCCAAAACATGTCACTACACCCTCTACACATTACCAGTAGACAATACAATTTTCTATCCCCCAGTACTATAAACACTCCAAACAGCCTGCCCGACCGCTCAAAGTCGTCCGCATGGTCCTAAAGCACACCGCAGCTCGTTTTGTACCACATTCCAATGAAAAACTGGGGGAGGACAAAAATGCAATTTCAGAATATGGGGTGGACATGTCCCCGTCCCCAGTGAAAGTTACGCCCCTGGCTCAACCCTCAAGGTTGTCTTTGTCTTTGTGTGGACAAGTAGGCCTGTCAGATCGCAATAGCTGTGCTGCTTGGGTGTGAAATGATTGTCTGTCTTCCCTATAGGCCTGTACTCTATGGTGCTGCACGCTTTGACACTATCTCATACCATCTCCCCAACCTGGGGCCTGCCAACCCCAGTTCTCCCTAGAGATTCTCCCCAGAGCTCCCAGTCTCTCCCTGTCTGTTTGATCTTAGTCGAGCTACTAGAGCTTATTACATTTTTTAGGTCTGGACAGGTCTTTAGCTAAACCTGCTTTAAACCTCCCTATTGTCATCTCCCTCCTTGTACAGAGGACATAAGCCTGGGTGTAAGGGTCAGTTCTATATCTACTCTCTTCTCTCTCCAGTCTAGGCTGTTTCTCACTGAGCCCATAAATGTGGGGGTTTTACACCAACATTTCCTTACAGAGATGAGCTGGTGACTTCTGACACCAGCACTGATGAGAAAGAAGGAAGTGCTGCAAAGAAGGACCTAGAAAAGCTGCAGCTGGCCCAGAACAGTGCAACACATCTTGCCCGTCAATGTACACAGTACGCATGTCAGTCTCTCTGACATTGAGTGCATTAATAATTAAAAAATATATATTATTGTGTTGAAAATTCCAAATTGTCTGTATAATCAACTTACATATAGCTCTGAGAGACATACTTACCCCAACAGACATGCCACGAGAGGTCTCTGGGGGATGCAGGTAGCCAATCAGGTTAAGAGCGTTGGGCCGGTAACCAAAAGGTTGCTGGTTTGAATCCCTGAGCCGGCAAGGTGGAAAGATCTGCTGTTCTGCTCTTGAGCAAGGCAGTTAACCTTCAACAACAACTGCTCCCCGGGCTCCAATGACATCGATTAAGGCAGCCCCCCGCACCTCTCGGATTCAGAGGGGTTTGGTTAAATGCAGAACATACATTTCGGTGGAATGTGTTCAGTTGTGCAACTGACTAGGTATCCCCTTTTCATTTCCCTCTTCACAGTCCCCAAATTCAGAATGAATTAAAGGCAATGCACAGTATTATATGGAGATATTTTCACACCTAGTTGACGCACATATACAGTATATGCAGTAAGTCTGTAATGTATTTTTGTCAACAATGTCCCTTTCGTTATGTGTCAGAAAGACTATCAGGAAGACTATCTGTTGCCATTGACTTCGACTAATGGGGATCCCAATAAAATCAACAACAACAAAAGAACATTAATTCCTCTCTTGTTCAGGGTGGCAGGCGTGTGAGGCATTGATGTAACTCTGGGCTATATTTAGCTGATTATTCTGAAAGTGTTGATTTTGAACTCTTTTGCGCTGATTAGTGTGGACGTGCGCGTCTTGGCCGGAGGTGGAGCTGTCCCAGTGAAGGGGAAAGGAGCAGAGAGAGACAGCCAGAAGGTACGGTCCCTGTCAGCCAGCACAGCCCACTGAGATAATTGGAGCAGAGGCTTCGGGCTGAAGCCTGAACGCTGAGAGGATAGGAGCAGAGCTATGGGCCAGTCTGGTTCTGTACACAGAACTCCTCCATAACCACAACATAGGTTATACAACTCTCCACCAGGGGGCACAATTTCCTCAGAGACGATGTCATTTTTATGTTTTCTATGTGAAAAGACTACTCTTTTTTTGTTTTAGAGTTTGCAAGGTATGAAAAACATTTACCCAGATTCTGCAATGAATTGTTCTGTTTTACAATCGACTATTGGTTTGAACATTTGAACAACACATTCTTGCTGTTTATGTACCACCCTTTGAGAATGAAAGGTTACACATTTCAAACCATCCATGCTGCATGTTGTTTTCCCTTCATCATCAAAATATTTTTTCTCTTTATCCTTCGTTCAAAACATAGTGGCTATATCCAGGATGGCCAAAGTTCCAAAAGCTGGGCCTAAAATAGTGTCTAAGTGTATATCATACTGTACAAAAGATTTTCCATGAGACTCTTATGTGGAATATTTTACAATTATTTGTTGGTCTGATGTGATAAATAAGGAGCATCCAGATGCTGCACTTGATGAATTTATGAAATTGATTCTTACAATTTTTGATAAACATGCACCTGTTAAGAAACTTACTGTTAGAACTGTTAAGGCTCCATGGATTGATGAGGAATTTTAAAACTGTATGAAAGAGATGGGGCAAAAGGAGTGGCTAATAAGTCTGTCTGCTCATCTGACTGGCTGACTTACTGCAAATTGAGAAATGATGTGACTAAACTCAGTAAAAGAAGAAGAAACTGTATTTTGAAGCCAAGATCAATGATATAAAGAATGATGGAAAAAAATTATGGGCAGAAAGATAAATTCAACTCCTTCATTCGTTTAAGATGGCTTACTCATCACAAAACCATTTCATGTTGCTGATTATTTTAATTATTTTGGCAAAGTGGGCAAATTTAGGCAGGAAATGCCAACAATGAACAATGAGCCATCGTACTCATGTATAAAAATAATAATAATAATGAAAGGAAAGTATTGCAAGTTTGATTTTTGTAAAGTTAGTGTGGGAGAGATGGAAAAATTATTGTTAGCGATCAATAAAGATCAACCTCCTGGCTTTGACAATCTATATCTATAGCTTTCCATGTAAGTACAATGCTACTTCTCCGCAAACAAAAACAGACTTTCAGCATGCTTATAGACAAGAGCACTCAACATTTACTGCACTGACACAAATGCCTGATGATTGTTTGAAATAAATTGATTATAAGAAGATTGTGGGAGAGATACTATTAGATTTCATTGCAGCCTTTGATATTGTTGACCATAATCCTGTTATTGAGAAAACATATGTGTTATGGCCATATTGTGGATTCAGAGCTATCTATTTTCTATTTAATTTTTTTATTTCACCTTTATTTAACCAGGTAGGCTAGTTGAGAACAAGTTCTCATTTGCAACTGCGACCTGGCAAAGATAAAGCAAAGATGTGTGACACAGACAACAACACAGAGTTACACATGGAGTAAACAATAAACAAGCCAATAACACAATAAACAAGTCAATGACACAGTAGAAAAAATAAAGTCTATACACATTGTGTGCAAAAGGCATGAGAGGTAGGCAATAAATTGGCCATATGAGCAAATAATTACAATTTAGCAGATTAACACTGGAGTGATAAATGAGCAGATGATGATGTGCAAGTAGAGTGGTGTGCAAAAACAGTACGGAGATGAGGTAGGTAGATTGGGTGGGCTATTTACAGATGGACTATGTACAGCTGCAGCGATCGGTTAGCTATCTAATAGAACTCAGAGGCTTTTCTTTAATGAAAGCTTCTCTAATGTCAAACAAAGTGTGGTGTACCGCAGGGCAGCTCTCTAGGCCCTCTACTCTTTTTCTTTCTTTTTTACCAATAACCTGCCACTGGCATGAAAACCTCTTGCGACGAGCAATCCCGGATCCGGGATCGTAATCATAGCCTCAAACGAATTAGCATAACGCAGCGGACATACAGTGCCTTGCGAAAGTATTCGGCCCCCTTGAACTTTGCGACCTTTTGCGACATTTCAGGCTTCAAACATAAAGATATAAAACTGTATTTTTTTGTGAAGAATCAACAACAAGTGGGACACAATCATGAAGTGGAACGACATTTATTGGATATTTCAAACTTTTTTAACAAATCAAAAACTGAAAAATTGGGCGTGCAAAATTATATTTTAGGTATTAGGCAAATAGGTATTTGTAAATACCCCTAGTAACTTTTCCTATTCATGAAAATCGCAATTGAAATGAAATAAATATATTCAAACACTAGCTTAGCCTTTTGTTAACAACACTGTCATCTCATATTTTCAAAATATGCGTTACAGCCAACGCTAGACAAGCATTTGTGTAAGTTTATCATGGCATAATGCTATGCTAGGCTCTGCTGGCAGCAGGCAACATTTTCACGAAAATAAGAAAAGCAACCAAATTAAATAATTTACCTTTGAAGAACTTCGGATGCTTTCACTCAGGAGACTCCCAGTTAGATAGCAAATGTTCCTTTTTTCCAAAAATATTATTTTTCTAGGCGAAATAGCTGAGAAATCGACCAGAAAATATTACCATTACAATGCCAAACTTTTTTCAAAATTAACTCCATAATATCGACAGAAACACGGCAAAGCTGTCAATTATATGCACAGTCGAGCATCTTTTCGTGACAAAATATCTTGTTTAAAACGGGAACGTTTTTCATCCAAAAATGTTAATAGCCCCCTAATGCATGACTGGTTCAAAGTGTGTATGTCCATGTATGCTGATGATTCAACCATATATGCATCAGAAACCACAGTTAATGAAGTCACTGAAACCCTTTTAACAAAAAGTTGCAGTCTGTTTTGGAATGGGTGGCCAGTAAAAAAACTAAGAGCATTGTATTTGGTACAAATCATTTACCAAGTTCTAGACCTCAGCTGAATCTGGTAATGCATGGTGTGGCTATTGAACAAGTAGAAGAGAATAAATTACTTGGTGTTTCCTTAGATTGTCATGGTCAAAACATATAGATTCAATGGTTGTAAAGATAGGGATAGGTCTGTCTGTAATAAAGAGATGCTGTGATTTTTTGACACCACACTTCACAAAACAAGTCATGCAGGCTCTAGGTTTATCTTATCTTGATTATTGTCCAGTCATATGGTCAAGTGCTGCAAAGAAAGACCTAATTAAGCTGCAGCTGGTCCAGAACAGAGCAGCACGTCTTGCTCTTCATTGTACTCAGAGTGCTAATATTAATACCAAGCACTCCGGTCACTCTTTGCTAAGAGTTGAGGAAAGACCAAATGTGTAATTTCTTGTTTTTATAAGAAACATTAATGTGTTGGAAATTCTAAATTGTTTGCATAGTCAACTTACACACAGCACTGACACACACACTTACCCTACCAGACATGCCACCAGGTGTCTTTTCACAGTCCCCAGGTTCAGATCAAATTCAAGGAAATGTACAGTATTATACAGAGCCATGAGTTCATGGAACTCCCTTCCATCTTATATATTACAAGTGAACAGTTATCTCCAAAAATAAAGCAACACCTCACGGCACAATGCCTCTCCCCCATGTGACCTACTTGTTGTGTGTATGTACTGACGCTTACGCATAACTGATAGATGCACACAAACACTATATGTTCATGTTTTTAAATGTATGTAAATTGTGAAGTCTTTTGTCTGTAATGTCATTTTCATTATATGTCGGACCCCAGTGAGACTAGCTGTTGCCAGTAGCGTCGGCTAATGGGGGATCCTAATAAATCAAATGAAAAAGTATTCCCTGAAGCCTTAGAGATACAGAGAGAGAGAGAAAAAAGGTACACAGTAAATACACTATATACAGTACCAGTCAAAGTTTGAACATACCTACTCATTCAAGGGGTTTTCTTTACTTTTACTATGTTCTGCATTGTAGAATAATAGTGAAGACATCAAAACTATGAAGTAAAACACATGGAGTCATGTAGTAACTAAAAATGTGTTAAACAAATCTAAATGTTTTATATTTTAGATTATTGAGGAATTATTTTCGAACAATTTTGAATGAGTTCCCACATATGCTGACCACTTGTTGGCTGCTTTTCCTTCACTCTGCAGTCCAACTCATCCCGAACCAAAAATCTCCAATTTGGACTCCTCAGACCAAAGGACAGATTTCCACCAGTGTAATGTCCATTGCTCGTGTTTCTTGGCACAAGCAAGTCTCTTCTTATTATTGGTGTCCTTTAATAGTGGTTTCTTTGTAGCAATTTGACCATGAAGGCCTGATTCACTCAGTCTCCGCTGAACAGTTTATGTTGAGATGTGTCTGTTACTTGAACTCTGTGAAGCATTTATTTGAGGTGCAGTTAACTCTAATGAACTTATCCTCTGCAGCAGAGGTAACTCTGGGTCTTCCTTTCCTGTGATGGTCCTCATATGGCCTTCATTATAGCGCTTGATGGTTTTTGTGACTGCAATTGAAGATTTCATGACTGATTGACTGATTTCATGTCTGAAAGTAATGATGGACTGTCAATCAATCAAATTTATTTATAAAGCCCTTCTTACAGCTGATGTCACAAAGTGCTGTACAGAAACCCAGCCGAAAACCCCAAACAGCAAAAAATGCAGGTGTAGAAGCACGGTGGCTAGGAAAAACTCCCTAGAAAGGCCAGAACCTAGGAAGAAACCTAGAGAGGAACCAGGCTATAATGGGTGGCCAGTCCTCTTCTGGCTGTGCCGGGTGGAGATTATAACAGAACATGACCAAGATGTTCAAATGTTCATAGATGACCAGCAGGGTCAAATAATAGTCCTGAGGCATGGTCCTAGGGCTCAGGTCCTTCAAGAGAGAAAGAAAAAAAGAGATAGAGAGAGAGAATTAGAGAGAGCATACTTAAATTCACAAAGGACACTGGATAAGACAGGAGAAATACTCCAGATATAACAGACTGACCCTAGCACCCCGACACAAACTACTGCAGCATAAATACTGGAGGCTGAGACAGGAGGGGTCGGGAGACACTGTAACCCCATCCGCCGATACCCCCAGACAGGGCCAAACAGGCAGGATGTAACCCCACCCACTTTGCCAAAGCACAGCCCCCACACCACTAGAGTGATATCTTCAACCACCAACTGAGACAAGGTCGAGTATAGCCCACAAAGATCCCCGCCACAGCACAACCCAAGGGGGTGCGCCAACCCGGACAGGAAAATCATGCCAGTGACTCAACCCACTCAAGTGACGCACCCCTCCCAGTGACGGCATGGAAGAGCACCAGTAAGCCAGTGACTCAGCCTCTGTAACAGGGTTAGAGGCAGAGAATCCCAGTAGAGAGAGACAGCAAGGGCGGTTTGTTGCTCCAGTGACTTTCCGTTTACCTTCACACTCCTGTGCCAGACTATACTCAATCATAGGACCTACTGAAGAGATGAGTCTTCAATAAAGACTTAAAGGTTGAGACTGAGTCTGCATCACTCAAATGAGTATGCAGACCATTCCATAAAAATGGAGCTCAATAGGAGAAAGCACTATCTCCAGCTGTTTGCTTAGAAATTCTAGGAACAGTAAGGAGGCCTGCATCTTGTGACAGTAGCGTACGTGTAGGTATGTACGGCAGGACCAAATCGGAAAGATAGGTAAGAGCAAGCCCATGTAAATGCTTTCTAGGTTAGAAGTAAAACCTTGAAATCAGCCCTTGCCTTGACAGGAAGCCAGTGTAGAGAGGCTAGCACTGGAGTAATTTTTGGGTTCTTGTCAAGATTCTAGCAGCCGAGTTTAGCACAAACTGAAGTTTATTTAGTGCTTTATCCAGGTAGCCGGAAAGTAGAGCATTGCAGTAGTCTAACCTAGAAGTGACAAAAGCATGGATGAATTTTTCTGCATCATTTTTGGACAGAAAGTTTCTGATTTTTGCAATGTTACGTAGATGGAAAAAAGCTGTCCTTGAAACAGTCTTGATATGATCGTCAAAAGAGAGATCAGGGTCCAGAGTAACACCGAGGTCCTTCAGTTTTATTTGAGACGACTGTACAACCATCAACATTAATTGTCAGATTCAACAGAAGATCTCTTTGTTTCTTGGGACCTAGAACAAGCATCTCTGTTTTGTCCGAGTTTAAAAGTAGAACATTTGCAGCTATCCACTTCCTTATGTCTGAAACACAGGCTTCCAGGGAGGGCAATTTTGGGGCTTCACCATGTTTCTTCGAAATGTACAGCTGTGTGGCAACCGCATAACAGTGAAGGTTAACATTATGTTTCCGAATGACATCACCAAGAGGTAAAATATATAGTGAAAACAATCGTGGTCTTAAATCGGAGCCTTGAGGAACACCGAAATGTACAGTTGATTTGTCAGAGGTCAAACCATTCACCGAGACAAACTGATATCTTTCCGACAGATAACTTGTCCATGTAGACCAATTTCACCAAATGAATGTGGTGATTGATGGTATCAAAAGCAGCACTAAGGTCTAAGAGCACGAGGACAGATGCAGTGCCTCGGTCTGACGCCATTAAAAAGTAATTTACCACCTTCACAAGTGTAATCAGTGTTATGATGGGGTCTAAAACCAGACTGAAACATTTCATACACATTGTTTGTCTTCAGGAAGGCAGTGAGCTGCACAACAGCTTTTTCTAAACATTTTGAGAGGAATGGGAGATTCGATATAGGCCGATAGTTTTTTATATTTTCTGGGTCAAGGTTTGGCTTTTTCAAGAGAGGCTTCATAACTGCCACGTTTAGTGAGTTTGGTACACATCCGGTGGATAGAGAGCTATTTATTATGTTCAACATAGGAGGGCCAAGCACAGGAAGCAGCTCTTTCAGTAGTTTAGTTGGAATAGGGTCCCGTATGCAGCTTGAAGGTTTAGAGGCCATGATTATTTTCATCAATGTGTTAAGAGATATAGTACTTAAGAGTTGTGCATACTCAGGACAACTGAGCTTTGGAGGAATACGCAGATTTAAAGAGGAGTTCATAATTTGCTTTCTAATGATCATGATCTTTTCGTCAAAGAAGTTCATGAATTTATCACTGCAGAAGTGAAAGCCATCCTTTCTTGGGGATTGCTGCTTTTTAGTTATCTTTGCGATAGTATCAAAAATGTATTTTGGATTGTTCTTATTTTCCTCAATTAAGTTGGAAAATAGGAGGATCAAGCAGCAGTGAGGGCCCTTCGATACTGCACGGTACTGTCTTTCCAAGCTAGTCGGAAGACTTCCAGTTTGGTGTGGCGCCATTTCCGTTCCAATTTTCTGGAAGCTTGCTTCAGAGCTCGGGTATTTTCTGTATACCAGGGAGCTAGTTTCTTATGACAAATGTTTTTTGTTTTTAGGGGTGCGACTGCATCTAAGGTATTGCGCAAGGTTAAATTGAGTTCCTCAGTTAGGTGGTTAACTGTTTTTTGTACTCTGACATCCTTGGGTAGGCGGAGGGAGTCTGGAAGGGCATCTTTGGGTGGTGCCTTGGTAGGGGTCTGAGCAGATTATTTGTTGCGATTGCAAATGTAATTAAATGGTGGTCCAATAGTCCATGATTATGAGGGAAAATATTAAGATCCACAACATTTATTCCACGGGACAAAACTAGGTCCAGAGTATGACTGTGGCAGTGACTAGGTCCAGAGACATGTTGGACAAAACACACTGAGTCGATGGGTTTTTGGAGTGGGTCTGTGGTCTTTTCCATGTGAATATTAAAGTCACCAAAAATGTGAATATTATCTGCCATGACTACAAGGTACGATAGGAATTCAGGGAACTCAGTGAGGAACGCAGTATATGGCCAAGGAGGCGTGTAAACAGTAGGTATAAAAAGGGATTGAGTAGGCTGCATAGATTTCATGACTAGAAGCTCAATAGACAAAAACATTGGGGGTTTTTGTAAATTGAAATTTGCTATAGTAAATGTTATCGACACCTCCGCCTTTGCGGGAAGCGCAGGGGATATGGTCACTAGTGTAACCAGGAGGTGAGGCCTCATTCGACATAGTAAATTCATCAGCCTTAAGCCATGTTTCAGTCAAGCCAATCACATCAAGATTATGATCAGTGATTAGTTCCTTGACTATAACTGCCTTGGATGTGAGAGATCTAACATTATGTAGCCCTATTTTGAGATGTCAGGTATCACAATCTCTTTCAATAATGACAGGAATGGAGGTCTTTATTCCAGTGAGATTGCTAAGGCGAACACCGCCATTTAGTTTGCCCAACCTATGTTGAGGCACAGACATGGCCTCAATGGGGATGGCTGAGCTGACTACACTGACTGTGCTAGTAACAGACTCCACTAAGCAGGCAGGCTGGCTAACAACCTGCTGCCAGGCCTATCTCACTGTCGTTTCTCTTTGCTTATTTGAGCTGTTCTTGCCATAGTATGGACTTGAACTCTGTATACCACCCTTACCTTGTCACAACATAACAAATTAAGAAGGACAGAAATTCCACAAATGAACTTTTAACAAGGCACACCTGTTAATTGAAATGCATTCCAGGTGACTTCCTGATGAAGCTGGTTGAGAGAATGGCAAGTGTGTGCAACGCTGTCATCAATGCAAAAGCTGGATACTTTGAAGAATGTCAAATATATTTTGATTTGTTTAACACTTTTTTGGTTACTACATGATTCCATATGTGTTATTTCATAGTTTTGATGTCTTCACTATTATTCTACAATGTAGAAAGTAGTAAAAATTAAGAAAAATCCTTGAATGAGTAGGTGTGTCCAAACTTTTGACTGGTACTGTATATACAGTGTATTCGGTTAGAATTCAGACCGCTTGACTTTTTCCACATTTTGTTACGTTGCAGCCTTATTCTAAAATCTATTAAATCGTTTTTTACACAATACCGTACACACAATACCGCATAATGACAAAGCCGAAACAGGTTTTTAGAATATTTTGCGAATTGGAAATGTCACATTTACATAAGTATTCAGACCCATTACTCAGTACTTTGTTGAAGCATTCTTCTCTGCAGATCTTCTCAAGCTCTGTCAGGGTGGACGGGGAGTGTTGCTGCACAGCTATTTTCAGGTCTCTCCAGAGATGTTCAATCAGGTTCAAGTCCGGGCTCTGGATGGGCCACTCAGAGACTTGTACTGAAGCCACTCCTAAATTGTCTTGGCTGTGTGCTTAGGATCATTGTCCAGTTGAAGGTGAACATTCGCCCCAGTCTTAGGTCCTGGACCTTCTGGAGCATGTTTTCATCAAGGATCTCTCTGTACTTTGCTCCATTCATCTTTCCCTCGATCCTGACTAGTCTCCCAGTCCCTGCCGCTGAAAAATATCCCCACAGCACGACGCTGCCACCACCATGCTTCACCATAGGGATGGTGCCAGATTTTCTCCAGTCTTGACGCTTGGCATTCAGGCCAAAGAGTTCAATCTTGGTTTCATCAGACCAGAGAATCTTGTTTCTCATGGTCTGAGTCCTTTTGTCAAACTCCAAGCGGGCAATCATGTGTCTTTTACTGAGGAGTGGCTTCCTTCTGCCCACTCTACCATAAAGGCCTGATTGGTGGAGTGCTGCAAAGATGGTTGTCCTTCTGGAAGGTTCTCCCACCTCCACAGAGGAACTCTGGAGCTCTCTTAGAGTGACCATCGGGTTCTTGGTCACGTCTCTGACCAAAGCAATTCTCAGTTGGTCCAGGCGGCCAGCTCTAGGAAGAGTGTTGGTGATTCCAAACTTCTTCCATTTAAGAATGATTGAGGCCACTGTAATTCTTGGGGACCTTCAATGACCTTCAAAGGACCTTCAATAATGAAGAAATGTTTTGGTACCCTTCCCCATATATGTGGCTAGACACAATGATGCACTGTCAACTGTGGTACCTTATATAGAAAGGTTTGTGCCTTTCCAAATCATGTAGAATCAATTGAATTTACCACAGGTGGACTCCAATCAAGTCGTAGAAAGATCTCAAGGATTACCAATGGAAACAGGATGCAACTGAGCTGAATTTCGAGTCTCATACCAAAGCGTCTTAATACAAGGTCTGCTTGTTTTTTAATAAATTTGCAAAAATGTCTAAAAACCTGTCTTCGCTTTGTCATTATGGGGTATTGTGTGTAAATTTAAAAGATTTTTTTTTAAAATTAATTTTAGAATAAGGCAGTAATGTAACGAAATGCGGGAAAAGTCAAAGGGGCTTAATACTATTCGAATGCACTGTATACAGGTATATATGAGTGAGAAACAGAGAGAGAGAGAGAGAGACAGAGACAGAGACAGAGACAGAGACAGAGAGAGAGACAGAGATCAGTGGATGTGGGTGTCTGAGCGATCTTGCCAGTCGGACGGTCAGTGGAATCCCAGCCAAGCTGTTCGGCGGACCTGTGAACTTCATGCACTGTTTGTTTGGCTCCCAGGCGGTTGGCAATGAACACAGAGATTACAGAGAGAAATGTCAGACTGCTGAGAGGGAATTCTGTTGTAATCAGAGCAAAAAGTCAGAACCGGAGGATCAGTAGGGCTAATAAGAATGAAGACATGAGGTTGACTATTCCACACGTGTAAGGGAACCTATGGTCAGATCAGAGCTGGGGGTCAGTTAAGTTGAAGGTCAGATATTTAGATACATGGTTTGACGTCACAGGGAAGCATGACCTGTTTAGCATGTCTTAGCAGATGCTATAGTCGTTTGGGAAACTGTTAGCATGTCTTGGCATTGAGTATGTATGCTATGTTCTTTAGCTAGCAGTTAACGTGACTTAGCAAACATTAGATAGGAAGATATGGCATGCATACTGCAGTCATAAACATGTGGGAAAGTGGTATTTACTACATACGACTGGGGAAAATCCACTTGAACTCCCCTCCAACTCGAAATGGCTAGTGGGGAAATGTATCTATCAAAGCTCCGACTTCTCCCACATTCTGACCTCTGACGTGACCTACTATGGAAATGACCTTGATAACAACATTTTAAGCAGTTAAATGTAACAACACTATTTTAACACTATAATTTGTTTACAAGCTGTACTTTTAGTTTATGGTTGTTGGACGTTAGTCTACCAGTGGTGTTTAACAAGTTCAAAGCACATGAGTGTGTCCAACTGGTATATACGACATCCCACTTGGTTATGATTAAAGCATTAGCTTGAAGGTAGATTCTTAGCATACACGAGATAAGAAGTTATAACCTTTAGCTAGCAGTTAGCGTGTCTTAGCAAACATTATGGGAAGCTATGGTCTTCAGCTACCAGTTAGTGTGTCTTACCATACAGTATGGGAAGCTATGGTCAACAGTCACCCTTGAAGCATCGTTACCCATCGCTCCACAAAAGCCGCGGCCCTTGCAGAGCAAGGGGAACTACTACTTCAAGGTCTCAGAGCAAGTGACGTCACCGATTGAAAAACACCATTAGCGCGCACCACCGCTAACTAGCTAGCCATTTCACATCGGCTACACTAGCAGTTAACGTGTTTTAGCACACAGCATGGAAAGCTATGCCCTTTGGCTAAGTGTTAGCATGTCTTAGCATGCAGCATGTGAAGCTATGGTCTTTAGCTAGCAGTTAGCGTATCGAAGGAGCACACAATATGGGAAGCTACGGCCTGTTGGGGCAGTACTTGCTTGCTGCTTTAGTGGCATCACCCTTCTACTACAACCTCATTATCACTGAAGATGAAAGGACTTTGCTGTATGATGAGAGATTTGTCTTGTAGGTCTTAAATTATCCACAGAAATAAAACATTATTATTTATGAGAAAGTCAATTTTATTCAAGTGTCTTATTCTGTTCTTCTTCGTGTCAACGTCACCCCACAAAGAACACATTCTTTTGGTGATTTATAAATGAATTGAAATGGAAGCTGTGTCATGGGAAGACAATTCCAAGGACATCAACTCGTTAAAAAGCCACACTGTCTGTCTGAATAACTTATTCAACACACCCAACTCATAAAAGTGCCACCCCGCAGCCTATACAGGAATCTAACAGCATTCTTTACTGAAAAATACTCAGAGAATAGAATTCAATTGTGGCACTATATACGGTACTGTAGGCGTATGCATGTACTATTATGTGTATGTGTATGATTTACTGCTTGATGTGATGGTAAAAACCCTTTAGCGGTACTGTAAGTGGTCGTTGTAGAGCCCTTTCCACAGAGGGTTCTACCTGGAAACAAAAAGGGTTCTACCTGGAACCAAAACGTTTCTCCTATGGGGACAGCTGAAGAACCCTTTTGGAACCCTTTATCTAAGAGAGTACTGTATATGTGTAGATGTACCGAATGTGAGTCTATCTGTGTCATGTATAGTGCACGCGTGAAATGTGTGTGTGTGTGTGTGTGTTTGTGTGTGCGTGCGTGTGTTCCAGTCCTGAGAGTGGTGCTGGGTTGAAATGTGACGTTTGAGCTGTCTTCTGTGGACACATACACACACACACTCACTCTTTGACACGCAAAGATACAAATAATTGGTACTGTCAGGACACAACCTGTCTCCCCATCTCTCTATTCCTGTCCTCCTGTACATGCATGTGATTCAACCAATGAGATGAATCAATATTCTGCTTAGCCATGTTAAATATAATAACCAAATTATTTCACTCCTGTGTTCCTCAAGTACTGAAGTAAAACAACATTTGCAGTGGTGCAAAGCAGCACATTACAGCATATAACAACAAAGAGCACAATATCAACTGTCATTGAGTGAGCAAGAAAATTAAGCAACATATAGGAGGGGACACGTGTTGACAGGACAGCATACATTATGTTAAAGTGCCACACTGTGCCAACAACCAGCTTGCTTTAAGGAACACATTAAAATATTTTTAAACAAACATTCTGTCGTCGTATCATAATTATGGATCTTCTGTCATCATCATCCCACGCTAGGTTCTGGATGTTGCATCATCCATCATCACAAGGCCACTCAATAAGATCCAGCTATGACTCACTGCTCCATCTGGATTCTAATCAAGTTCCCATTGAAGACGGAGTGACATTGATTTAAAATCGTTAAGACTGACTCCAGTGAACTCTGACATGAAAAGAGTCAAATATCAATTGAGTGTAGTCTTTCATTCTTGCTTTCATCTTTCATTCTTTTCTCATGTACAGCTATTTTTATACCCAAAAGTATTCATCCCCTTGGCATTTTTCATATTCTGTAGCATTACAAAATAGTCTAAATTGGTGAAGTGAAATGTTTCAAATAATTCAAAAAAATAAAAACCTGGAACGTGGTGCGTGCATAAGATCTGGTGCAACAAACTACCTTCAGAAGTCACATTATTAGTTAAATAAAGTTCACCTGTGTGCAATCTAAATGTCACATGATCTATCACATGATCTCAGTATTTAAACACAGTATACACCTGTTCTGAAAGGCCCCAGAGTCTGCAACACCACTAAGCAAGGAGCACCACCAAGCAAGCGGCACCATGAAGACCAAAGAGCTCTCCAAACAGGTCAGGGACAAAGTTGTGAAGAAGTACAGATCAGGGTTGGGAATTATTAAAAAAATATCAGAAACTTTGAACATCCCACAGAGCACCATTAAATCCATTGTTAAAAATGGAAAGAATATGGCACCAAAGCAAACTTGCCAGAGAGGGCCGCCCACCAAAAATCACAGGCCAGGTAAGGAGGGCATTAATCAGAGAAGCAACAAAGAGAAGAGAGGCAACATCTCCACAGCGGAGATTGGAGTGTCTGTCCATAGGACCACATTAAGCCGTACACTCCACAAAGCTGGACTTTACGGAAGAGTGGCCAGAAAAAAAGCCATTTGGTGTTGGCCCGAAGGCATGTGGGAGACTCCCCAAACACATGGAAGAAGGTACTCTGGTCAGATTAGACTAAATTTGAGGGTTTTGGCCATCAAGGAAAACGCTATGTCTGGCGCAAACCCAACACCTCTCATCACACCGAGAACACCATCCCTACAGTGAAGCGTGGTGGTGCAGCATCAATCTGTGGGTATTTTTTTTCACCGACAAGGACTGAGAAACTGGTCAAAATTGTAGGAATGATGGATGGCGCTAAATACAGGGAAATTCTTGAAGGAAACCTGTTTCAGTCTTCAATAAATTTGAGACTGGGACGGAGGTTCACCTTCCAGCGGGACAATGACCCTAAGCATACTGCTAAAGCAACACTTGAGTGGTTTAAGGGGAAACATCTAAATGCCTTGGAATGGCCTAGTCAAAGCCCAGACCTCAATCCAATTGAGACTGTGGTATGACTTAAAAATTGCTGTACACCAGCGGAACCCATCCAACTTGAAGGAGCTGGAGCAGTTTTGCCTTGATGAATGGGAAAAAAATCCCAGTGGCTAGATGTGCCAAGCTTATAGAGACATAGCCAAAGAGGCGTGCAGCTGTAATTGCTGCGAAAGGTGGATTTACAAAGTATTGACTTTGGGGGATGAATAGTTATGCACGCTCAAGTTCAGTTTTTTTGTCTTATTTCTTGTTTGTTTCACAAGAAAAAATATTTTGCATCTTCAAAGTGGAAGGCATGATACAATCCCCCCCAAAAATCCATTTTAATTCCAGGTTGTAAGGCAACAAAATAAGAAAAATGCCAAGGGGGTGAATAATTTCGCAAGCCACTGTTTATGGAATATACATTAGATTTGACTTGTCATCAACGTAAACTGTTGCTTTTGACGGTAAAATTTAAACCACAGGATTATGTCACGATGGTAACCAATTTTCAATATAGACAAACCTTATAAAATATTTTGAATTTGTACCTTTGAAACGTTAGATCTTTATCGTAACATCCATTATAAGAAACAACAATAGGCAGGGCAGCACCTCCTACTGGAGAGTTGATCTATGTACAGGAGGGATGGGCAACTGGGCCTCGGATCAATTCAGTTTTTCTCTTGTTATGACAGTCACTGATAGTCAATTAGCCAATGTCAGCAAAACATTTTAGATTGCCAAGTTAGCTGGCCGCTAAACTATCTAAAATTGTTATCATGGTCGAATTTCTGGCCGGGGGGCCGTACATTTATTTGGTTAGTCAGTCTCACTCAGACATGATATTAAAAACTACAAACATTTCCCTCCACCCTATGGCAAAACGTGTAGAAAGGCAGGAAATTAGCTGTAAAATAGCTAATTTTATTCTCAGCCCAATTGCAAAATGAGTAGAATTGCATGAAATGAGTTATAAAATTGCAAAATCTTCTCTCTGCCCCATGGCAAAATGTGTATAATTACAGCAAACTGCTTTTCTTTATATTCCATTGCAAAATCTGTGCAATTGCATAAAATTAACTCTAAAATGTCAAAAGGGGGGCCACTAAAATGTTTTGCTCGTAATGTGGGTACTCAGACCCACAAGCAACTGTGGCCCCTCATGATGAGTTCAGATTTTTTTTAGGCTCCCACGCCCATCAAATTTGTCCATCCCTGATCTACAGCTATCCCTTCGGTCTCCAATCCAAAGTTTTAACCAAGCCTTGCTTAGCTTTGATACTTGTCACTGACTATTACCAATGTGCTGTCATGAGAATGATTTTTGAGAAATCATCACTTAATATATTAACTTCTGCTATCGAAGTCATTGCAATGGGTAGGTTCAACAGAGCAAATTAAATGTAACCATCCTTTATCAATCATGTATCATCAATGATACTATTTAGACCTTTATAGCATTTGGGAAGTCATCAAAAGCTATTGTTTAAATTCAGCCCAAGATTCAACTAAAAATAGACGATACATATAAGCCTAGGGCTTCAAGCTTTGGTTGATTTCAAATGGAATCAACAAGTTATTAATAAATGTATTGGCTTCACGTCTCCATCTCAACCAAATATCTAAGGTAAAGAATGGGATTAATTCAAATCAAACTATTCAAAGTGCATTTGAAGTTTGATTTGATTTAGTCATTTTCTTTAAATGAGATTTTTGGTTGAGATGGAGACTTGAATCCACTATATCAATTATTAATTTGTAGACAAACTGGAATTCAACCCAGACTCAGTGGCACAGATGGAGCTATCTAAGCAGAAGATACATAGCCTTCATGTTGATATTTGGTTGCGCTTACAACCAAACACAATTTAATATCACTTTTCCAATACGGTAAATAGACTATTAACTTGTAGACAAGTTACCAAATGGTATGTTGGATTCAAGTCTCCATCGCAACCAAAAATAAAAGTTAAAGAATAGGATTGAGCAAGTGACTCAGATGGAACTATCCAAGCAGGAGATATATCTCCTTTAAATGTTGATATTCAATATCACTTTTGTAAGACAGTAAATAGCCTAATGGCCACTTTGACAGTAATGAAAAAATAAATGTCTTCCTTAATGTAATCATAGAATGCGTGCATGTTCAGGGTCGCAGGTCTGTGGAAATGTTCACAATTGCTGTAATAATCTGCACATAATCTCAAATGGCATTTATCACTTGCACCATGTACTTTAATGTCATCTTTGATTTTTGATTTGATTTGATTTAATCTCAACTGCAATCCAGGTCATTTGGTTGTGGTATTGGCTGAAGCACAGTGATAACGCATTAAGTTGAATAAATAAACAAAATATCTGACAATGTATTCCCATTTGAACTTTGTTGTGCTTTTAAATGGTTGAAAGACATTTAGCAGACATCTAAACCAAAAATCAAACATAGATTTTCCACTAGAATTTGGTTATTGTTTTAGATAGTTGAAAGCATAGTGATAACACATATGGAATTCAACAAACTTTTGGCTGTCTTTTAGAGTGGGCGAAAAAAGGTTGTAATCTCATTATCTACCAAATATTACCCAATTCTCCACATTGAAATGACGTGGTGTTCCCAGTGGGCTCCTTCCATAGTCTCCCTTATAGTTTACATATGCAGGTTGTTTCGAGCCGGTTCTGCCACCTGAGATGAGTGGTTGACAGTGGCGTTCTTCATATCAAACCATATGTGGGGAAAAAATACATTTT
This sequence comes from Oncorhynchus mykiss, assembly GCF_013265735.2. Lineage (NCBI taxonomy): Eukaryota > Metazoa > Chordata > Actinopteri > Salmoniformes > Salmonidae > Oncorhynchus > Oncorhynchus mykiss. The sequence goes on along the minus strand of NC_048591.1, from coordinate 14,151,452 downwards.
TAAGATACATGTTAAATATTTAAAATTGTCCAAATGTATTTTGTTTTTCAAATGTAGTTAATACATTTTAAATACATTCTGACATATATTACGGAATGTATTAAAGATATATATATGCACACAGTGCATTCAGAAAGTATCAGACCCCTTCACTTTTTCCACATTCTAATATTCAATTCTTTTTTTTGTTTTTTTCAACAATCTACACAAAATACCACATAATTACAAAGAAAACACAGGTTTAGACATGTTTGCAAATGTATTACAAATAAAAAACTTAAATATCACATATACATAAGTATTCAGAAGCTTTACTCAGTACCTTGAAGCACCTTTGACAGTGATTACAGCCTTGAGTCTTCTTTGGTATGATACTACAAGCTTTGCACACCTGTATTAAGGGAGTTTCTCCCATTCTTCTCTGCAGATCTTCTCAAGGTCTGTCAGGTTGGATTGGGAGTGTCGCTGCACAGCTATTTTCAGGTCTCTCCAGAGATGTTCGATCGGGTTCAAGTCTGGGCTCTGGTTGGGCCACTCAAGGACATTCCGAGACTTGTCCCAAAGCCACTTCTGTGTTGTCTTGGCAGTGTGCTTAGGGGCATTGTCCTGTCCGGAGGCCAGCTCAAGAAAGACTGTTGGTGGTTACAAACTTCTTCCATTTAAGAATGATGGGGGCCAATGTGTTCTTGGGGACCTTCAATATTGCAGAATATTTTGGTACTCTTCCCCAGATCTGTGCCTAGACACAATCCTGTCTCGAAGCTCTACAGTGGCTTGCAAAAGTATTCACCCCTTTGGCATTTTTCCTATTTTGTTGCCTTACAACCTGGAATAAAAATAGATTTTTGGGGGGGTTGTATCATTTGATTTACACAACATGCCTACCACTTTCAAGATGCAAAATATTCTTTATTGTGAAACAAACAACTAATAAGACAAAAAAACGAAAAACTTGAGCGTGCATAACTATTCACTGTGGGGATGGTATTCTCGGGGTGATGAGAGATGTTGGGTTTGCGCCAGACATAGCATTTTCTTTGATGGCCAAAACCAACATTTTTGTCTCATCTGACCAGAGTAGCTTCTTCCATATGTTTGTGGAGTCTCCCACATTCCAACACCAAACGTGTTTGCTTATTTGTTGTTTCCACCCCCATGCTTCACAGTAGGTATGGTGTTCTTTGGATGCAACTCTTTCTTTGTCCTCCGAACACGACGAGTTGAGTTTTTACCAAAAAGTTCTAGTTTGGTTTCATCTGACCATATGACATTCTCCCAATCTTCTTCTGGATCATCCAAATACTCTCTAGCAAACTTCAGACGGGCCTGGACATGTACTGGCCTAAGCAGGGGGACACGTCTGGCACTGCAGGATTTGAGTCCCTGGCGGCGTAGTTTGTTACTGATGGTAGGCTTTGTTACTTTGGTCCCAGCTCTCTGCAGGTCATTCACTAGGTCCCCCCGTGTGGTTCTGGGATTTTTTCTCACCGTTCTTGTGATCATTTTGACCCCACATGGTGAGATCTTGCGTGGAGCCCCAGATCGAGGGAGATTATCAGTGGTCTTGTATGTCTTCCATTTCCTAATAATTGCTCCCACAGTTGATTTCTTCAAACCAAGCTGCTTACCTATTGCAGATTCAGTCTTCCCAGCCTGGTGCAGGTCTACAATTTTGTTTCTGGTGTCCTTTGACAGCTCTTTGGTCTTGGCCATAGTGGAGTTTGGAGTGTGACTGTTTGAGGTTGTGGACAGGTGTATTTTATACTGATAACAAGTTAAAACAGGTGCCATTAATACAGGTAACGAGTGGAGGACAGAGGAGCCTCTTAAAGAAGAAGTTACAGGTCTGTGAGAGCCAGAAATCTTGCTTGTTTGTAGGTGACCAAATACTTATTTTCCACCATAATTTGCAAATAAATTCATAAAAAATCCTACAATGTGATTTTCTGGATTTTTTTCCTCATTTTGTCTGTCATAGTTGAAGTGTACCTATGATGAAAATTACAGGCCTCTCTCATCTTTTTAAGTGGGAGAACTTGCACAATTGGTGGCTGACTAAATACTTCTTGGCCCCACTGTGTATATATATATATATATATATATATATATATATATATATATATATATATATATATATAAAGAGAGAGAGAGAGAGAGAGAGAGACAGAGATCAGTGGATGTGGGTGTCTGAGCGATCTTGCCAGTCGGACGGTCAGTGGAATCCCAGCCAAGCTGTTCGGCAGACCTGTGAACTTCATGCTCTGTTTGTTTGGCTCCCAGGCGGTTAGCAATGAACACAGAGGTTACAGAGAGAAATGTCAGACTGGTGAGAGGGAATTCTGTTGTAATCAGAGCAAAAAGTCAGAACCGGAGGATCAGTAGGGTAATAAGAATGAATACATGAGGTTGACTATTCCACACGTGTAAGGGAACCTCGGGTCAGATCTGAGCTGGGGGTCAGTTAAGCTGAAGGTCAGATGTTTAGATGCATGGTTTGATGTCACAGGGAAGAATGACCTCCTGTTTAGCATGTCTTAGCAGATGCTATAGTCGTTCTGGAAACAGTCAGCTTGTCTTGGCATTGAGTATGTATGCTATGTTCTTTAGCTAGCAGTTAACGTGACTTAGCAAACATTAGATAGGAAGATATGGCATGCATACTGCAGTCATAAACATGTGGGAAAGTGGTATTTACCACATACGACTGGGGAAAATCCACTTGATCTCCCCTCCAACTCGAAATTGCTAGTGGGGAAATGTATCTATCATAGCTCCGACTTCTCCCACATTCTGACCTCTGACGTGACCTACTATGGAAATGCCCTCGATAACAACGTTTTAAGCAGTTAAATGTAACAACACAACATTATTTATAAAAAGCAATATACAAATATGTTTTTTAACACTGTCATTTGTTTACAAGCTGTACTTTTAGTTAATAGTTGTTGGGGACATTAGCCAATCAGCGGTTTTTAACAAGTTCAAAGCACATGAATGTGTCCAACTGGTATATACGATTTCCAACCTGGTCATGAATGCAGCATTAGCTAGCCGTTAGCGTGTCTTAGCATGCAGTATGGGAAGCTATGGTCTTTAACTAGGAGTTAGCCTGTCTTAGCATACAGTATGGGAAGTTATGGTCTTTAATTAGCAGTTAGCGTGTCTTAGCATACAGTATGGGACGCTATGGTCTTTAGCTAGCAGTTAGTGTGTCTAAGCAGCACACAATATGGGAAGCTACTTGTACTTGGTTGCTGCTTTAGTGGCATCACCCTTCTACTACAACCTCATTATCACTGAAGATGCAAAGGACTTTGCTGTATGATGAGAGATTTGTCTTGTATGTCTTAAATTATCCACAGAAAAACACATTATTATTTATGAGAAAGTCAATTTTGTTCAAGTGCCTTATTGTCTGTTCTTGTCAACATTATCCCCCAAAGAATAGGTTCCTTTGGTGATTTATAAATGCATTGAAATGGAAGCTGTGTCATGGGAAGACAATTCCAAGGACATCAACTCGTTAAACAGCCACACTGTCTGTCTGAATAACTTATTCAACTCACCCAACTCATAAAAGTGCCACCCAGATCCTATTCAGGAATCTAACAGCATTCTTTATGGAAAATACTCAGAGAATAGAATTCAATTGTGGCACTATATACAGTACTGTAGGCGTATGCATGTGTATGATTTACTGCTTGATGTGATGGTAACAACCATGTAGTCTATGCTGTGTGTGGAATCCATATAAGTTTGTATGGGGAGTACTAGACTAGACCTCTTAGAAAAAAGGTGCTATCTAGAACCTAAAATAGTTATTTGGCTGTCGACATAGGATCATTCTTTGAAGAAGCCTTTTGATTCCAGATATTATCCTTTAGCGGTCCCTTAAGCGGTCGTTGTAGAGCCCTTTCCACAGAGGGTTCTACCTGGAACTAAAAAGGGTTCTACGTGGAACCAAAAATTTTCTCCTGTGGGGACAGCTGAAGAAACCTTTTGGAACCCTTTTTTCCAAGAGTGTACTGTATATGTGTAGATGTACCATATGTGAGTCTATCTGTGTCATGTATAGTGCATGCGTGTATGTGGGTGTGTGTGTTTGTGTTTGTGTGTGTGTTCCAGTCCTGAGAGTGGTGCTGTGTTGAAATGTGACGTGTAAGCTGTCTTCTGTGGACACACACACACACACACACACACACTCCTTGACACACAAAGATACAAATAATTGGCATTCTGTCAGGACACAACCTGTCTCCCCATCTTTCTATTCCTGTCCTCCTGTACATGCATGTGATTCAACCAATGAGATGAATCAATATTCTGCTTAGCCATGTTAAATATAATAACCAAATTATTTCACTCCTGTGTTCCTCAAGTACTGAAGTAAAACAACATTTGCAGTGGTGCAAAGCAGCACATTACAGCGTATAACAACAAAGAGCACAATATCAACTGTCATTGAGTGAGCAAGAAAATTAAGCAACATATAGGAGGGGACACGTGTTGACAGGACAGCATACATTATGTTAAAGTGCCACACTGTGCCAACAACCAGCTTGCTTTAAGGAACACATTCAAATATTTTTAAACAAACATTCTGTCGTCGTATCATAATTATGGATCTTCTGTCATCATCATCCCACGCTAGGTTCAGGATGTCGCATCATCCATCATCACAAGGCCACTCAATATGATCCAGCTATGACTCACTGCTCCATCTGGATTCTAATCAAGTTCCCATTGAAGACGGAGTGACATTGATTTAAACTCGTTAAGACTGACTCCAGTGAACTCTGACATGAAAAGAGTCAAATATCAATTGAGTGTAGTCTTTCATTCTTGCTTTCATCTTTCATTCTTTTCTCATGTACAGCTATTTTTATACCCAAAAGTATTCATCCCCTTGGCATTTTTCATATTCTGTAGCATTACAAAATAGTCTAAATTGGTGAAGTGAAATGTTTCAAATAATTCAAAAAAATAAAAACCTGGAACGTGGTGCGTGCATATGCATTCACCCCCTTTGCTATGAAGCCACTAAATAAGATCTGGTGCAACAAACTACCTTCAGAAGTCACATTATTAGTTAAATAAATTTCACCTGTGTGCAATCTCAATGTCACATGATCTATCACATGATCTCAGTATTTAAACACAGTATATATACACCTGTTCTGAAAGGCCCCAGAGTCTGCAACACCACTAAGCAAGGAGCACCACCAAGCAAGCGGCACCATGAAGACCAAGGAGCTCTCCAAACAGGTCAGGGACAAAGTTGTGAAGAAGTACAGATCAGGGTTGGGAATTATAAAAAAATATCCGAAACTTTGAACATCCCACAGAGCACCATTAAATCCATTATTAAAAATGGAAAGCAAACTTGCCAGAGAGGGCCGCCCACCAAAAATCACAGGCCAGGCAAGGAGGGCATTAATCAGAGAAGCAGCAAAGAGAAGAGAGGCAACATCTCCACAGCGGAGATTGGAGTGTCTGTCCATAGGACCACATTAAGCCGTACACTCCACAAAGCTGGACTTTACGGAAGAGTGGCCAGGAAAAAAGCCATTTGGTGTTGGCCCGAAGGCATGTGGGAGACTCCCCAAACACATGGAAGAAGGTACTCTGGTCAGATTAGACTAAATTTGAGGGTTTTGGCCATCAAGGAAAACGCTATGTCTGGCGCAAACCCAACACCTCTCATCACACCGAGAACACCATCCCTACAGTGAAGCGTGGTGGTACAGCATCAATCTGTGGGTATTTTTTTCACCGACAAGGACTGAGAAACTGGTCAAAATTGTAGGAATGATGGATGGCGCTAAATACAGGGAAATTCTTGAAGGAAACCTGTTTCAGTCTTCAATAAATTTGAGACTGGGACGGAGGTTCACCTTCCAGCGGGACAATGACCCTAAGCATACTGCTAAAGCAACACTTGAGTGGTTTAAGGGGAAACATCTAAATGCCTTGGAATGGCCTAGTCAAAGCCCAGACCTCAATCCAATTGAGACTGTGGTATGACTTAAAAATTGCTGTACACCAGCGAAACCCATCCAACTTGAAGGAGCTGGAGCAGTTTTGCCTTGATGAATGGGAAAAAAAATCCCAGTGGCTAGATGTGCCAAGCTTATAGAGACATACCCAAAGAGGCTTGCAGCTGTAATTGCTGCGAAAGGTGGATTTACAAAGTATTGACTTTGGGGGATGAATAGTTATGCACGCTCAAGTTCAGTTTTTTTGTCTTATTTCTTGTTTGTTTCACAAGAAAAAATATTTTGCATCTTCAAAGTGGAAGGCATGATACAATCCCCCCCAAAAATCCATTTTAATTCCAGGTTGTAAGGCAACAAAATAGGAAAAATGCCAAGGGGGTGAATAATTTCGCAAGCCACTGTTTATGGAATATACATTAGATTTGACTTGTCATCAACGTAAACTGTTGCTTTTGACGGTAAAATTTAAACCACAGGATTATGTCACGATGGTAACCAATTTTCAATATAGACAAACCTTATAAAATATTTTGAATTTGTACCTTTGAAACGTTAGATCTTTATCGTAACATCCATTATAAGAAACAACAATAGGCTGGGCAGCACCTCCTACTGGAGAGTTGATCTATGTACAGGAGGGATGGGCAACTGGGCCTCGGATCAATTCAGTTTTTCTCTTGTTATGACAGTCACTGATAGTCAATTAGCCAATGTCAGCAAAACATTTTAGATTGCCAAGTTAGCTGGCCGCTAAACTATCTAAAATTGTTATCATGGTCGAATTTCTGGCCGGGGGGCCGTACATTTATTTGGTTAGTCAGTCTCACTCAGACATGATATTAAAAACTACAAACATTTCCCTCCACCCTATGGCAAAACGTGTAGAAAGGCAGGAAATTAGCTGTAAAATAGCTAATTTTATTCTCAGCCCAATTGCAAAATGAGTAGAATTGCATGAAATGAGTTATAAAATTGCAAAATCTTCTCTCTGCCCCATGGCAAATTGTGTATAATTACAGCAAACTGCTTTTCTATATATTCCATTGCAAAATCTGTGCAATTGCATAAAATTAACTCTAAAATGTCAAAAGGGGGGCCACTAAAATTTTTTGCTCGCAATGTGGGTACTCAGACCCACAAGCAACTGTGGCCCCTCATGATGAGTTCAGATTTTTTTTAGGCTCCCACGCCCATCAAATTTGTCCATCCCTGATCTACAGCTATCCCTTCGGTCTCCAATCCAAAGTTTTAACCAAGCCCTGCTTAGCTTTGATACTTGTCACTGACTATTACCAATGTGCTATCATGAGAATGATTTTTGAGAAATCATCACTTAATATATTAACTTCTGCTATCGAAGTCATTGCAATGGGTAGGTTCAACAGAGCAAATGAAATGTAACCATCCTTTATCAATCATGTATCATCAATGATACTATTTAGACCTTTATAGCATTTGGGAAGTCATCAAAAGCTATTGTTTAAATTCAGCCCAAGATTCAACTAAAAATAGACGATACATATAAGCCTAGGGCTTCAAGCTTTGGTTGATTTCAAATGGAATCAACAAGTTATTAATAAATGTATTGGCTTCACGTCTCCATATCAACCAAATATCTAAGGTAAAGAATGGGATTAACTCAACTCAAACTATTCAAAGTGCATTTGAAGTTTGATTTGATTTAGTCATTTTCTTTAAATTAGATTTTTGGTTGAGATGGAGACTTGAATCCACTATATCAATTATTAATTTGTAGACAAACTGGAATTAAACCCAGACTCAGTGGCACAGATGGAGCTATCTAAGCAGAAGATACATAGCCTTCATGTTGATATTTGGTTGCGCTTACAACCAAACACAATTTAATATCACTTTTCCAATACGGTAAATAGCCTATTAACTTGTAGACAAGTTACCAAATGGTATGTTGGATTCAAGTCTCCATCTCAACCAAAAATAAAAGTTAAAGAATAGGATTGAGCAAGTGACTCAGATGGAACTATCCAAGCAGGAGATATATCTCCTTTAAATGTGGATATTCAGTATCACTTTTGTAAGACAGTAAATAGCCTAATGGCCACTTTGACAGTAATGAAAAAATAAATGTCTTCCTTAATGTAATCATAGAATGCGTGCATGTTCAGGGTCGCAGGTCTGTGGAAATGTTCACAATGGCTGTAATAATCTGCACATAATCTCAAATGGCATTTATCACTTGCACCATGTACTTTAATGTCATCTTTGATTTTTGATTTGATTTGATTTAATCTCAACTGCAATCCAGGTCATTTGGTTGTGGTATTGGCTGAAGCACAGTGATAACGCATTAAGTTGAATAAATAAACAAAATATCTGACATTGTATTCCCATTTGAACTTTGTTGTGCTTTTAAATGGTTGAAAGACATTTAGCAGACATCTAAACCAAAAATCAAACATAGATTTTCCACTAGAATTTGGTTATTGTTTTAGATAGTTGAAAGCATAGTGATAACACATATGGAATTCAACAAACTTTTGGCTGTCTTTTAGAGTGGGCGAAAAAAGGTTGTAATCTCATTATCTACCAAATATTACCCAATTCTCCACATTGAAATGACGTGGTGTTCCCAGTGGGCTCCTTCCATAGTCTCCCTTATAGTTTACATATGCAGGTTGTTTCGAGCCGGTTCTGCCACCTGAGATGAGTGGTTGACAGTGGCGTTCTTCATATCAAACCATATGTGGGGAAAAAATACATTTTTAAGATACATGTTAAATATTTAAAATTGTCCAAATGTATTTTGTTTTTCAAATGTATTTAATACATTTTAAATACATTCTGACATATATTACGGAATGTATTAAAGATATATATATGCACACAGTGCATTCAGAAAGTATCAGACCCCTTCACTTTTTCCACATTCTAATATTCAATTCTTTTTTTTGTTTTTTTCAACAATCTACACAAAATACCACATAATTACAAAGAAAAAACAGGTTTAGACATGTTTGCAAATGTATTACAAATAAAAAACTTAAATATCACATATACATAAGTATTCAGACGCTTTACTCAGTACCTTGAAGCACCTTTGACAGTGATTACAGCCTTGAGTCTTCTTTGGTATGATACTACAAGCTTTGCACACCTGTATTAAGGGAGTTTCTCCCATTCTTCTCTGCAGATCTTCTCAAGGTCTGTCAGGTTGGATTGGGAGTGTCGCTGCACAGCTATTTTCAGGTCTCTCCAGAGATGTTCGATCGGGTTCAAGTCTGGGCTCTGGTTGGGCCACTCAAGGACATTCCGAACCTTGTCCCAAAGCCACTTCTGTGTTGTCTTGGCAGTGTGCTTAGGGGCATTGTCCTGTCCGGAGGCCAGCTCAAGAAAGACTGTTGGTGGTTACAAACTTCTTCCATTTAAGAATGATGGGGGCCAATGTGTTCTTGGGGACCTTCAATATTGCAGAATATTTTGGTACTCTTCCCCAGATCTGTGCCTAGACACAATCCTGTCTCGAAGCTCTACAGTGGCTTGCAAAAGTATTCACCCCTTTGGCATTTTTCCTATTTTGTTGCCTTACAACCTGGAATAAAAATAGATTTTTGGGGGGGTTGTATCATTTGATTTACACAACATGCCTACCACTTTCAAGATGCAAAATATTCTTTATTGTGAAACAAACAACTAATAAGACAAAAAAACGGAAAACTTGAGCGTGCATAACTATTCACTGTGGGGATGGTATTCTCGGGGTGATGTGAGATGTTGGGTTTGCGCCAGACATAGCATTTTCTTTGATGGCCAAAACCAACATTTTTGTCTCATCTGACCAGAGTAGCTTCTTCCATATGTTTGTGGAGTCTCCCACATTCCAACACCAAACGTGTTTGCTTATTTGTTGTTTCCACCCCCATGCTTCACAGTAGGTATGGTGTTCTTTGGATGCAACTCAGCATTCTTTGTCCTCCAAACACGACGAGTTGAGTTTTTACCAAAAAGTTCTAGTTTGGTTTCATCTGACCATATGACATTCTCCCAATCTTCTTCTGGATCATCCAAATACTCTCTAGCAAACTTCAGACGGGCCTGGACATGTACTGGCCTAAGCAGGGGGACACGTCTGGCACTGCAGGATTTGAGTCCCTGGCGGCGTAGTTTGTTACTGATGGTAGGCTTTGTTACTTTGGTCCCAGCTCTCTGCAGGTCATTCACTAGGTCCCCCCGTGTGGTTCTGGGATTTTTTCTCACCGTTCTTGTGATCATTTTGACCCCACAGGGTGAGATCTTGCGTGGAGCCCCAGATCGAGGGAGATTATCAGTGGTCTTGTATGTCTTCCATTTCCTAATAATTGCTCCCACAGTTGATTTCTTCAAACCAAGCTGCTTACCTATTGCAGATTCAGTCTTCCCAGCCTGGTGCAGGTCTACAATTGTGTTTCTGGTGTCCTTTGACAGCTCTTTGGTCTTGGCCATAGTGGAGTTTGGAGTGTGACTGTTTGAGGTTGTGGACAAGTGTATTTTATACTGATAACAAGTTAAAACAGGTGCCATTAATACAGGTAACGAGTGGAGGACAGAGGAGCCTCTTAAAGAAGAAGTTACAGGTCTGTGAGAGCCAGAAATCTTGCTTGTTTGTAGGTGACCAAATACTTATTTTCCACCATAATTTGCAAATAAATTCATAAAAAATCCTACAATGTGATTTTCTGGATTTTTTTCCTCATTTTGTCTGTCATAGTTGAAGTGTACCTATGATGAAAATTACAGGCCTCTCTCATCTTTTTAAGTGGGAGAACATGCGCAATTGGTGGCTGACTAAATACTTCTTGGCCCCACTGTATATATATATATATATATATATATATATATATATATATATATATATATATATATATATGTATAAAGAGAGAGAGAGAGAGAGACAGAGACAGAGATCAGTGGATGTGGGTGTCTGAGCGATCTTGCCAGTCGGACGGTCAGTGGAATCCCAGCCAAGCTGTTCGGCAGACCTGTGAACTTCATGCTCTGTTTGTTTGGCTCCCAGGCGGTTAGCAATGAACACAGAGGTTACAGAGAGAAATGTCAGACTGCTGAGAGGGAATTCTGTTGTAATCAGAGCAAAAAGTCAGAACCGGAGGATCAGTAGGGTAATAAGAATGAATACATGAGGTTGACTATTCCACACGTGTAAGGGAACCTCGGGTCAGATCTGAGCTGGGGGTCAGTTAAGCTGAAGGTCAGACGTTTAGATGCATGGTTTGATGTCACAGGGAAGAATGACCTCCTGTTTAGCATGTCTTAGCAGATGCTATAGTCGTTCTGGAAACAGTCAGCTTGTCTTGGCATTGAGTATGTATGCTATGTTCTTTAGCTAGCAGTTAACGTGACTTAGCAAACATTAGATAGGAAGATATGGCATGCATACTGCAGTCATAAACATGTGGGAAAGTGGTATTTACCACATACGACTGGGGAAAATCCACTTGATCTCCCCTCCAACTCGAAATGGCTAGTGGGGAAATGTATCTATCATAGCTCCGACTTCTCCCACATTCTGACCTCTGACGTGACCTACTATGGAAATGCCCTCGATAACAACGTTTTAAGCAGTTAAATGTAACAACACAACATTATTTATAAAAAGCAATATACAAATATGTTTTTTAACACTGTCATTTGTTTACAAGCTGTACTTTTAGTTAATAGTTGTTGGGGACATTAGCCAATCAGCGGTTTTTAACAAGTTCAAAGCACATGAATGTGTCCAACTGGTATATACGATTTCCAACCTGGTCATGAATGCAGCATTAGCTAGCCGTTACCGTGTCTTAGCATTCAGTATGGGAAGCTATGGTCTTTAACTAGGAGTTAGCCTGTCTTAGCATACAGTATGGGAAGTTATGGTCTTTAATTAGCAGTTAGCGTGTCTTAGCATACAGTATGGGACGCTATGGTCTTTAGCTAGCAGTTAGTGTGTCTAAGCAGCACACAATATGGGAAGCTACTTGTACTTGGTTGCTGCTTTAGTGGCATCACCCTTCTACTACAACCTCATTATCACTGAAGATGCAAAGGACTTTGCTGTATGATGAGAGATTTGTCTTGTATGTCTTAAATTATTCACAGAAAAACACATTATTATTTATGAGAAAGTCAATTTTGTTCAAGTGCCTTATTGTCTGTTCTTGTCAACATTATCCCCCAAAGAATAGGTTCCTTTGGTGATTTATAAATGCATTGAAATGGAAGCTGTGTCATGGGAAGACAATTCCAAGGACATCAACTCGTTAAACAGCCACACTGTCTGTCTGAATAACTTATTCAACTCACCCAACTCATAAAAGTGCCACCCAGATCCTATTCAGGAATCTAACAGCATTCTTTATGGAAAATACTCAGAGAATAGAATTCAATTGTGGCACTATATACAGTACTGTAGGTGTCATGTACTGTCATGTTGTCTTGTCTCTGTCCTTTCCCTTCACCCTGTCTCCCTCTGCTGGTCGTGTTAGGTTACCTTTTCTCCCCCGCTTTCCCCCAGCTGTCCCTTGTCTCCTCTAACTACCCATTCACCCCGTTCCCCACCTGTTCCCTTTTTCCCTCTGATTAGGTCCCTATATCTCTCTCTGTTTCTGCTCCTGTCCTTGTCGGATTCTTGTTTGTTTGTGTCATTCATGCCTGAACCAGACTGCCGTCATGTTTGCTGTAACCTTGTCCTGTCCTGTCGGAATCTGCCGGTCCATCTGAGCCTACCTATGTTTGGTAATTAAAGAAGCTCTGTTTAAGTTGATTCGCTTTTGGGTCCTCATTCACGCACCGTAACAGAAGAATCCGACCAAGAATGGACCCAGCGACTTCGGATCCTCTCCACTCAGCCGTCGAGATCCAGGGAGCGATGCTAGGCAGACACGAGCAGGAATTGTCTGCTGCTCGACATGCCGTTGAGACCCTGGCCACCCAAGTCTCCAACCTCACAGAACAGGTTCACCATCTCCGCCTCGATCCACCGGCCACTTCCAGGGCTTTCGAATCTCCGGAGCCCAGAATCAATAACCCGCCGTGTTACTCTGGGGAGCCCACTGAATGCCGCTCGTTCCTCACCCAGTGTGATATTGTGTTTTCTCTCCAGCCCAACACTTACTCCAGGAGCACTGCTCGTGTCGCCTACGTCATATCTCTCCTTATTGGACGGGCTCGTGAGTGGGGCACGGCAATCTGGGAGGCAAGGGCTGAGTGTACTAACCAGTATCAAGACTTTAAGGAGGAGATGATACGGGTTTTTGATCGATCTGTTTTTGGGGAGGAGGCTTCCAGGGCCCTGTCTTCCCTATGTCAAGGCAATCGATCCATAACAGACTACTCTATTGAGTTTCGCACTCTTGCTGTCTCCAGTGGCTGGAACGAGCCGGCCTTGCTCGCTCGTCTTCTGGAGGGTTTCCGCGCAGAGGTAAAGGATGAGATTCTCTCCCGGGAGGTTCCTTCCAGCGTGGATTCCTTGATTGAACTCGCTATTCGCATTGAGCGACGGGTTGATCTTCGTCACCGAGCTCGTGGAAAGGAGCTCGCGCTCTCCGTCGCCTCCCTCTCCGCATCACTACCATCTTCCTCTGCCGGCTCGGGTGCTGAGCCCATGCAGCTGGGAGGTATCCGCATCTCGACTAAGGAGAGGGAACGGAGAATCACCAACCGCCTCTGTCTCTATTGCGGTTCCGCTGGTCATTTTGTCACTTCATGTCCAGTAAAAGGCCAGAGCTCGTCAGTAAGCGGAGGGCTACTGGTGAGCGCTACTACTCCTGTCTCTCCTTCAAGATCCTGCACTACCTTGTCGGTCCATCTACGCTGGACCGGTTCGTCAGCTTCCTGCAGTGCCTTAATAGACTCTGGGGCGGAGGGCTGTTTTATGGACGAGACCTGGGCTCGGGAACATGACATTCCTCTCAGACAGTTAAAGGAGCCCACGGCCTTGTTCGCCCTGGATGGTAGTCCTCTCCCCAGGATTCAGCGTGAGACGCTACCTTTAACCCTCACTGTTTCTGGTAATCATAGTGAAACCATTTCTTTTTTAATTTTTCGTTCACCTTTTACACCTGTTGTTTTGGGCCATCCCTGGCTAGTTTGTCATAATCCTTCCATTAATTGGTCTAGTAATTCTATCCTCTCCTGGAACGTCTCTTGTCATGTGAAATGTTTAATGTCTGCTATCCCTCCTGTTTCCTCTGTCTCTTCTTCACAGGAGGAGCCTGGTGATTTGACAGGGGTGCCGGAGGAATATCACGATCTGCGCACGGTGTTCAGTCGGTCCAGGGCCACCTCTCTTCCTCCACACCGGTCGTATGATTGTAGTATTGATCTCCTTCCGGGAACCACCCCCCCCCGGGGTAGACTATACTCTCTGTCGGCTCCCGAACGTAAGGCTCTCGAAGATTATTTGTCTGTAGCTCTTGACGCCGGTACCATAGTCCCCTCCTCCTCTCCCGCCGGAGCGGGGTTTTTTTTTGTCAAGAAGAAGGACGGGTCTCTGCGCCCCTGCATAGATTATCGAGGGCTGAATGACATAACAGTGAAGAATCGTTATCCGCTTCCTCTTATGTCTTCAGCCTTCGAGATCCTGCAGGGAGCCAGGTTTTTCACTAAGTTGGACCTTCGTAACGCTTACCATCTCGTGCGCATCAGGGAGGGGGACGAGTGGAAGACGGCGTTTAACACTCCGTTAGGGCACTTTGAATACCGGGTTCTTCCTTTCGGCCTCGCTAACGCTCCAGCTGTCTTTCAGGCATTAGTCAATGATGTCCTGAGAGACATGCTGAACATCTTTGTTTTCGTTTACCTTGACGATATCCTGATTTTTTCACCGTCACTCCAGATTCATGTTCAGCACGTTCGACGTGTCCTCCAGCGCCTTTTAGAGAATTGTCTTTTTGTGAAGGCTGAGAAGTGCACTTTTCATGCCTCCTCCGTCACATTTCTCGGTTCTGTTATTTCCGCTGAAGGCATTAAGATGGATCCCGCTAAGGTCCAAGCTGTCATTGATTGGCCCGTCCCTAAGTCACGCGTCGAGCTGCAGCGCTTTCTCGGCTTCGCGAACTTCTATCGTCGTTTCATCCGTAATTTCGGTCAGGTGGCAGCTCCTCTCACAGCCCTTACTTCTGTCAAGACGTGCTTTAAGTGGTCCGTTTCCGCCCAGGGAGCTTTTGATCTCCTCAAGAATCGTTTTACATCCGCTCCTATCCTTGTTACACCTGACGTCTCTAGACAGTTCGTTGTCGAGGTTGACGCGTCAGAGGTGGGAGTGGGAGCCATCCTTTCTCAGCGCTCCCTCTCTGACGACAAGGTCCACCCATGCGCGTATTTTTCTCATCGCCTGTCGCCGTCGGAACGTAACTATGATGTGGGTAACCGCGAACTGCTCGCCATCCGGTTAGCCCTAGGCGAATGGCGACAGTGGTTGGAGGGGGCGACCGTTCCTTTTGTCGTTTGGACTGACCATAGGAACCTTGAGTACATCCGTTCTGCCAAACGACTTAATGCGCGTCAGGCGCGTTGGGCGCTGTTTTTCGCTCGTTTCGAGTTCGTGATTTCTTATCGTCCGGGCTCTAAGAACACCAAGCCTGATGCTTTGTCTCGTCTCTTCAGTTCTTCAGTAGCCTCCACTGACCCCGAGGGGATTCTCCCTGAGGGGCGTGTTGTCGGGTTGACTGTCTGGGGAATTGAGAGGCAGGTAAAGCAAGCACTCACTCAAACTCCGTCGCCGCGCGCTTGTCCTAGGAACCTTCTTTTCGTTCCCGTTCCTACTCGTCTGGCCGTTCTTCAGTGGGCTCACTCTGCCAAGTTAGCCGGCCACCCTGGCGTTCGGGGTACGCTTGCTTCCATTCGCCAGCGTTTCTGGTGGCCCACCCGGGAGCATGACACGCGTCGTTTCGTGGCTGCTTGTTCGGTCTGCGCGCAGACTAAGTCCGGTAACTCTCCTCCTGCCGGCCGTCTCAGGCCGCTTCCTATTCCCTCTCGACCGTGGTCTCACATCGCCTTAGATTTTGTCACCGGACTGCCTTCGTCAGCGGGGAAGACTGTTATTCTTACGGTTGTCGATAGGTTCTCTAAGGCGGCTCATTTCATTCCCCTTGCTAAGCTTCCTTCTGCTAAAGAGACGGCACAAATCATCATCGAGAATGTTTTCAGAATTCATGGCCTTCCGTCAGACGTCGTTTCGGACAGAGGTCCGCAATTCACGTCTCAATTTTGGAGGGAGTTTTGCCGTTTGATTGGGGCTTCCGTCAGTCTCTCTTCCGGCTTTCACCCCCAGTCTAACGGTCAAGCAGAACGGGCCAATCAGACTATTGGTCGCATCTTACGCAGTCTTTCTTTTCGCAACCCTGCGTCTTGGTCAGAACAGCTCCCCTGGGCAGAATACGCCCACAACTCGCTTCCTTCGTCTGCGACCGGGCTATCTCCTTTTCAGAGTAGCCTCGGGTACCAGCCTCCGTTGTTCTCATCTCAGTTCGCCGAGTCCAGCGTCCCCTCCGCTCAGGCTTTTGTCCAACGTTGCGAGCGCACCTGGAAGAGGGTCAGGTCTGCACTTTGCCGTTATAGGGCGCAGACTGTGAGAGCTGCTAATAAGCGTAGAACGAAGAGCCCTAGATATTGTCGCGGTCAGAGAGTTTGGCTCTCCACTCAGAACCTTCCCCTTAAGACGGCTTCTCGCAAGTTGACCCCGCGGTTCATTGGTCCATTCCGTATCTCTCAGGTCATTAATCCTGTCGCAGTGCGACTTCTTCTTCCGCGATATCTTCGTCGCGTCCACCCGGTCTTCCATGTCTCCTGTGTTAAGCCCGTTCTTCGCGCCCCCGCTCGTCTTCCCCCCCCCCCCCCCATCCTTGTCGAGGGCGCACCTATCTACAGGGTCCGTAAAATCTTGGACATGCGTCCTCGGGGCCGTGGTCATCAGTACCTAGTTGACTGGGAGGGGTACGGTCCTGAGGAGAGGAGTTGGGTTCCCTCTCGGGACGTGCTGGACCGTGCGCTGATTGATGATTTCCTCCGTTGCCGCCAGGTTTCCTCCTCGAGTGCGCCAGGAGGCGCTCGGTGAGTGGGGGGGTACTGTCATGTACTGTCATGTTGTCTTGTCTCTGTCCTTTCCCTTCACCCTGTCTCCCTCTGCTGGTCGTGTTAGGTTACCTTTTCTCCCCCGCTTTCCCCCAGCTGTCCCTTGTCTCCTCTAACTACCCATTCACCCCGTTCCCCACCTGTTCCCTTTTTCCCTCTGATTAGGTCCCTATATCTCTCTCTGTTTCTGCTCCTGTCCTTGTCGGATTCTTGTTTGTTTGTGTCATTCATGCCTGAACCAGACTGCCGTCATGTTTGCTGTAACCTTGTCCTGTCCTGTCGGAATCTGCCGGTCCATCTGAGCCTACCTATGTTTGGTAATTAAAGAAGCTCTGTTTAAGTTGATTCGCTTTTGGGTCCTCATTCACGCACCGTAACAGTAGGCGTATGCATGTGTATGATTTACTGCTTGATGTGATAGTAACAACCATGTAGTCTATGCTGTGTGTGGAATCCATATAAGTTTGTATGGGGAGTACTAGACTTGACCTCTTAGAAAAAAGGTGCTATCTAGAACCTAAAATAGTTATTTGGCTGTCGACATAGGATCATTCTTCGAAGAAGCCTTTTGATTCCAGATATTATCCTTTAGCGGTCCCTTAAGCGGTCGTTGTAGAGCCCTTTCCACAGAGGGTTCTACCTGGAACTAAAAAGGGTTCTACCTGGAACCAAAAGTTTTCTCCTGTGGGGACAGCTGAAGAACCCTTTTGGAACCCTTTTTTCCAAGAGTGTACTGTATATGTGTAGATGTACCATATGTGAGTCTATCTGTGTCATGTATAGTGCATGCGTGTATGTGGGTGTGTGTGTTTGTGTTTGTGTGTGTGTTCCAGTCCTGAGAGTGGTGCTGTGTCGAAATGTGACGTGTAAGCTGTCTTCTGTGGACACACACACACACACACACACTCCTTGACACGCAAAGATACAAATAATTGGCATTCTGTCAGGACACAACCTGTCTCCCCATCTCTCTATTCCTGTCCTCCTGTACATGCATGTGATTCAACCAATGAGATGAATCAATATTCTGCTTAGCCATGTTAAATATAATAACCAAATTATTTCACGCCTGTGTTCCTCAAGTACTGAAGTAAAACAACATTTGCAGTGGTGCAAAGCAGCACATTACAGCGTATAACAACAAAGAGCACAATATCAACTGTCATTGAGTGAGCAAGAAAATTAAGCAACATATAGGAGGGGACACGTGTTGACAGGACAGCATACATTATGTTAAAGTGCCACACTGTGCCAACAACCAGCTTGCTTTAAGGAACACATTAAAATATTTTTAAACAAACATTCTGTCGTCGTATCATAATTATGGATCTTCTGTCATCATCATCCCACGCTAGGTTCAGGATGTCGCATCATCCATCATCACAAGGCCACTCAATAAGATCCAGCTATGACTCACTGCTCCATCTGGATTCTAATCAAGTTCCCATTGAAGATGGAGTGACATTGATTTAAACTCGTTAAGACTGACTCCAGTGAACTCTGACATGAAAAGAGTCAAATATCAATTGAGTGTAGTCTTTCATTCTTGCTTTCATCTTTCATTCTTTTCTAATGTACAGCTATTTTTATACCCAAATGGCTCTTTCTTCCCACTTCCTTTCCATCTTACCCTCAAAGGTTTGTTTCCTCCCACTGGGCACAAACTGGTCAAATCAATGTTGTTTTAACGTAATTTGTCAACGTATTGTGAAGTGGAATCTATGTGGAAAAAAACATTAGATTTGACTTAAGTCGTCAACATAAACTGCTGCTTTGAGGGTAAAATTTCAACCACAGGACTATGTCACAATGGTAACCAATTTTCAACATAGACAAACCTTGTATAAAATATGTTGAATTTGTACCTTTGAAACGTCAGATCTTTAACGTAATATCCACTATAAGGA
Organism: Oncorhynchus mykiss; assembly: GCF_013265735.2. Classification (NCBI taxonomy): domain Eukaryota; kingdom Metazoa; phylum Chordata; class Actinopteri; order Salmoniformes; family Salmonidae; genus Oncorhynchus; species Oncorhynchus mykiss. Next base: position 14,132,464 of record NC_048591.1, on the reverse strand, counting down.
AACTACAATAGGCTGAGCAGCACAGTTAGTTTAGCGGCCAGCTATCTAAAATTGTTATCATGGTTGAATTACCAGCCGGGGGGGGGGGGGGAGCCCACTGATTTTGTTAGTCAGTCTCACTCAGACATGATATGAAAAACTACAAACATTTCCCTCCACCGTGAGCTGTAAAACAGCTCATTTTACTCTCAGCCCAACTACAAAATGAGTAGAATTGCGTGAAATGAGTTATAAAATTGCAAAATCGTCTCTTTGCCCCATGGCAAAATGTGTATAATTACAGCAAACTTCCTTTAAAACTGCAACGTTTTCTTTATACCCCATGGCAAAATGTGTGCAATTGCACAAAATTAATCTTTGCTTTCAAGAGTGGGCCACTAAAATGTTTTGCTCGCAGTGTGGATACTCAGACCCACAAGCAACGGCGGCCCATCATGATGAGTTCAGATTTTTTTAGGCTCCCACGCCCATCAAATTTGTCCATCCCTGATCTACAGCTATCCCTTCGGTCTCCAATCCAAAGTTTTAACCAAGCCCAGGCCTGCTTAGCTTTGATATTAGTCAATGACTATTGCTATTGTGAGAATGATTGAAAAATCATCACTTATTAATAGATTCACCTTTGCTATTGAAATCATTGCAATGGGTATGTTCAACAGAATTGAACCATCCTTTATCAATCATGTATCATTAATCATGCTATTTAGACCTATATATACTTGCACCATGTACTTTAATGTCATCTTTGATTTTTGATTTGATTTGATTTGATTTAATCTCAACTGCAATCCAGGTCATTTGGTTGTGGTATTGGATGAAGCACAGTGATAACGCATTAAGTTGAATAAATAAACAAAATATCTGACAATGTATTCCCATTTGAACTTTGTTGTGCTTTTAAATGGTTGAAAGACATTTAGCAGACATCTAAACCAAAAATCAAACATAGATTTTCCACTAGAATTTGGTTATTGTTTTAAATAGTTGAAAGCATAGTGATAACACATATGGAATTCAACAAACTTTTGGCTGTCTTTTAGAGTGGGCGAAAAAAGGTTGTGATCTCATTATCTACCAAATATTACCCAATTCTCAGTGGGCTCCTTGGGCTCCTTCCATAGTCTCCCTTATAGTTTACATATGCAGGTTGTTTGGGGCCGGTTCTGCCACCTGAGATGAGTGGTTGACAGTGGCGTTCTTTACATCAACCCATATGTGGGGAAAAAATACATTGCAAATATATTTTTTTATAGGATACATGTTAAATATTTAAAATTGTCCAAATGTATTTTGTTTTTTAAATGTATTTAATAAATACATTGTAAATACATTCCAACATATATTAAAGTATATATGCACAATGCATTCGGAAAGTATTCAGACCCCTTCACTTTTTGTTACGTTACAGCCTAATTCTAAATTGGATTTAAAAATAATAATAATAATCAATTGTTCAACAATCTACATGCAATACCCCATATTAACAAAGCAACAATTCTGACCCTTTGCTCAGTACTTTGTTGAATCACCTTTGGCAGTGAATACTGCCTTGAGTCTTCAAGCTTTTCACACCTGTATTAAAGGAGTTTCTCCCATTCTTCTCTGCAGATCCTCTCAAGGTCTGTCAGGTTGGATGGGGAGTGTTTCTGCACAACTATTTTCAGGTCTCCAAATCAAATCATGTCCAATCAGTTGAATTTACCACAGGTGGACTCCAATCAAATTGTAGAAACATCTCAAGGATGATCAATGGAAACAGGGTGCACCTGAGCTCAATTTCGAGTCTCATACCAAAAGTTCTGAAAACGTTTATGTAACTAAGGTCTTTCTGTTTTTTAGTTTTAATACATTTGCTCAGATTTCTAAAAACCTGTTTTTGCTTTGGCATTATGGGTTATTGTGTGTAGATTAATGAGGACATTTTATTTATTTATTACATTTTAGAATAAGGCTGTAATATAACAAAAGGTGGAAAAAGTGAGGGGGTCTGAATGTATATCATATATATATCACAATATATGTTAAATGCATAGGGAAATGTATTTAATCCATTCCAAAATACTTTGTGAAATACTGCACATTACAGTTATTGTAGATTATATTTAGATCAACATATTTGTAAATGTATTAGGAAATGTTTTGTAAAATATATTCCATCATGCATTGAAATATATTTTTAAGAAATATATTTTTAAATGTATGGTAAATCAAAACATTTTGGCAAATCAATTTGTAACAAAGTGGTGACTGTCTTAACAATGACACTTTAGTATCATATTCAGTTATGTCAGTCTCATTTGACAATGCATAATTGGCCGTATACATGCTTGACCTTTAATCACAGAACACATTCATGTTTAAATCATTTAGCACACGACTTTAGCAATTAGGGTGAAATGCATTACTCAAGGGTATGTGAACAGATTTTTCACCAAGTAGGCACAGGGATCCGAATAAGAAGCTACTGGCCCAATGGTCATTACTGTCCTCGTACCTTCCGGTCTGCTACTGGCACAACAATCCGTCTCAATGACAAAGCCACGCCTCCAACAAGTCACGCCCACAAGGCATCCTATAGACTGCCTTCGCTATAATATGTTTAATCAAAATGCATTTTTATTGTGCTTGACACATACCAAAAGCATACCATTTAAATGTTATTAAACTACAACAATGAAGAGCTGAAGAGAGGAACTTACTCTAGACATGTTCTTACAGTGCCTTGCAAAAGTATTCGGCCCCCTTGAACTTTGCGACCTTTTGCCACATTTCAGGCTTCAAACATAAAGATATAAAACTGTATTTTTTTGTGAAGAATCAACAACAAGTGGGACACAATCATGAAGTGGAATGACATTTATTGGATATTTCAAACTTTTTTAACAAATCAAAAACTGAAAAATTGGCCGTGCAAAATTATTCAGCCCCTTTACTTTCAGTGCAGCAAACTCTCTCCAGAAGTTCAGTGAGGATTTCTGAATGATCCAATGTTGACCTAAATGACTAATGATGATAAATACAATCCACCTGTGTGTAATCAAGTCTCCGTATAAATGCACCTGCACTGTGATAGTCTCAGAGGTCCGTTAAAAGCGCAGAGAGCATCATGAAGAACAAGAAACACACCAGGCAGGTCCGAGATACTGTTGTGAAGAAGTTTAAAGCCGGATATGGATACAAAAAGACTTCCCAAGCTTTAAACATCCCAAGGAGCACTGTGCAAGCGATAATATTGAAATGGAAGGAGTATCAGACCACTGCAAATCTACCAAGACCTGGCCGTCCCTCTAAACTTTCAGCTCATACAAGGAGAAGACTGATCAGAGATGCAGCCAAGAGGCCCATGATCACTCTGGATGAACTGCAGAGATCTACAGCTGAGGTGGGAGACTCTGTCCATAGGACAACAATCAGTCGTATATTGCACAAATCTGGCCTTTATGAAAGAGTGGCAAGAAGAAAGCCATTTCTTAAAGATATCCATAAAAAGTGTTGTTTAAAGTTTGCCACAAGCCACCTGGGAGACACACCAAACATGTGGAAGAAGGTGCTCTGGTCAGATGAAACCAAAATTGAACTTTTTGGCAATAATGCAAAACGTTATGTTTGGCGTAAAAGCAACACAGCTCATCACCCTGAACACTGTCAAACATGGTGGTGGCAGCATCATGGTTTTGGCCTGCTTTTCTTCAGCAGGGACAGGGAAGATGGTTAAAATTGATGGGAAGATGGATGGAGCCAAATACAGGACCATTCTGGAAGAAAACCTGATGGAGTCTGCAAAAGACCTGAGACTGGGACGGAGATTTGTCTTCCAACAAGACAATGATCCAAAACATAAAGCAAAATCTACAATGGAATGGTTCAAAAATCAACATATCCAGGTGTTAGAATGGCCAAGTCAAAGTCCAGACCTGAATCCAATCGAGAATCTGTGGAAAGAACTGAAAACTGCTGTTCACAAATGCTCTCCATCCAACCTCACTGAGCTCGAGCTGTTTTGCAAGGAGGAATGGGAAAAAATGTCAGTCTCTCGATGTGCAAAACTGATAGAGACATACCCCAAGCGACTTACAGCTGTAATCGCAGCAAAAGGTGGTGCTACAAAGTATTAACTTAAGGGGGCTGAATAATTTTGCACGCCCAATTTTTTAGTTTTTGATTTGTTAAAAAAGTTTGAAATATCCAATAAATGTCGTTCCACTTCATGATTGTGTCCCACTTGTTGTTGATTCTTCACAAAAAAATACAGTTTTATATCTTTATGTTTGAAGCCTGAAATGTGGCAAAAGGTCGCACAGTTCAAGGGGGCCGAATACTTTCGCAAGGCACTGTACCTCTTGAGATGGGAAAACGTGTTTTTAGGAAGTTGAACATGTGCTCTTTGTGACAGAATGTTAAAATGAGCTGAAATCAAGTAAATCACAATATTAATTATATCACCTTTTTAAGCCTTGTTGGACAAAAAAAGGATCTCTATTGATCAATACGTTAATTAAAGGTGAAATAAATAAACTGGGGTCTATCAAGCTATATGGAATTGTTTTAAGAAGGTCATACCAAGGATCATGTTGCTATTTGATTTAGAATTTTAAGACCCCTTGTAGTATCTAAAAAATATACTAAAAAATGATTTGATAAAAAACATTTTGCCCTTGCTGCTATTAGCCCATACATACATGTTTACATGTTTGTAGACACTCTTATTCAGAGCGACATACAGGAGCAATTAGGGTTAAGAGCTTTGCTCAAGGGCTTACTAGTGCTCTTCCATGTCGTCTCTAGAAGGAGTGTGTCACTTGAGTGGGTTGAGTCACTGATGTGATCTTCCTTTCCGGGTTGGTGCCCCCTCAGGTTCGTACCGTGGGCTATACTCAGCCTTGTTTCAGGGTAGTAAGTTGGAGGTTTGTGGATATCCCTCTAGTGGTGTGGGGGCTGTGCTTTGGCAAAGTGGGTGGGGTCACATCCTGCCTGGTTGGCCCTGTCCAGGGGTATCGTCAGACGGGGCCACAATGTATCTCCCAACCCCTCCAGTATCTATGCTGCAATAGTCTATGTGCCGGGGGGCTAGGGTCAGTCTGTTATATCTGGTGTAATTCTCCTGTCTTATCCGGTGTCCTGTGTGAATTTAAGTATGCTCTTCTAATTCTCTCTCTCTCCCCTCCCGGAGGACCTGAGCCCTGGAACCATGCCTCAGGACTACCTGGCCTGATGACTCCTTGCTGTCCACAGTCCACCTGGTCGTGCTGCTGCTCAAGTTTCAACTGTTCTGCCTTCTCTACCGCACCTGCTGTCTGGAACTCTGAATGCTCGGCTATGAAAAGCCAACTGACATTACTCCTGAGGTGCTGACCTGTTGCACCCTCTACAACCACTTTGATTATTATTATTTGACCCTGCTGGTCATCTAGGAACGTTTGAACATCTTGGCCATGTACCTCTCAAAGCCTGATTCTTATCTAGATTTCTTCCTAGTTTCCTACCTTTCTAGGGAGTTTTTCCTAGCCACTGTGCTTCTACATCTGCATTGCTTGCTGTTTGGGGTTTTAGGCTGGGTTTCTGTATAGCATTTTGTGGCATCGGCTGATGTAAAAAGGACTTTATAAATACATTTGATTGATTGATTGATTGATTGATAACATATTTTTCACCTTGTTAGGTCTGGGATAAAAAAAAATTGGTACTAAACAGTCTCCATATATACTTCTATTCATTTTTCAACTGTTACCGAGGGACCTTCAGACAAGTCCTGTGGGTATCCTAGAGCAAAACATAGACTCTGACTCATGAGAGACTCATCTGTCCATAGAGAGGTCATATTAGTGTGTAGGCCAAACCGTTTGAACACTATAGAAGATTTTGTGAGAAGACCGATTTTCGGGATGTCTCATGTTCTGACAAACACTGCTCTAGCTCTGTCACCTTTCACCGCAGATGCGGAAGTGCGACATATCAATCCATCAATCAAATGTATTTATAAAGCCCTTTTTACATCCGCAGATGTCACAAAGTGCTTATACAGAAACCCAGCCTAAAACCCCAAACAGCAAGCAATGCAGATGTAGAAGCACGGTGGCTAGGAACAACTCCCTAGAAAGTTACGAACCTAGGAAGAGACCTAGAGAGGAACCAGGCTCTGAGGGTTGCCCAGTCCTCTTCTAGCTGTGCCGGGTGGAGATTATAAGAGTACGTGGCCATTAAGGCCAGATCGTTCTTCAAGATGTTCAAACGTTCATAGAGGACATAGGCAGATGCGGTAGATTGAGACCCATCCAATGCAACAACAAAAAATATTAATCTCCAGTTTAAATTGAAGGATTTGTATGGGGATTTTTGTATTATGCTAACTCAATTTCAGCGGGGGCGAAGACATTGACCTTAGAGTGATTAAGAAGCTGAATTAGGAACCACTTTGCCTAACCTGTAGACTAGATGGCTTAGCCATGCATTTTTGGAATATTGTCAGATATTCCATGCATTTTAGCAAAGATGTAAATGTATCTACATGTTTTTGAAATACATTTGAGGTGACATTAAATATATTGACATAAATGTTTTTCCGTATTGGGGGAAGGCTATACAAACTCTTCCCAGCTGTTGACTGAACTAAAAGCATAAACAGGACATAACACTAAAATATCTTCTAAGGATAAATCTAGAGCTCTTTCCTCTAGTCCAAGTATTCCCAAACTGGGGAACGCAAACTGATGTACGTGCAAATCCATCGGGGGTACGGCAGAAAACAATGTGATTCAAAAATAAATGGGTAAATATTTATTATTTATTTTGTTACATTTTTTTCTTCTTCACATTTTCAAACAGTCCATTTATATTTTCCAATGGTGCTACACATTTTGGATGAGGTGTTTTTCTCGCCTGAGTAGCCTCATTTCACTGTAAAAAATAAATAAAAATGAAACCATCTAGGGTTCAGCGCAATAACAAAACAATGTCAAATACAGGTAGCCTAGTCAAATAATTAACCTCCAATCACATTAACCGTTACTCTCTCGCGGGAATTCCACTAACGGTCTGTATGTAGCCAAACGTAGCTGCTGCTCATGTTGGTATCTGTACTGATGGCGCAAAAGCCACGACTGGGAGACATAGCGGAGTGGTAACTGGCGTCCAAGCAGTTGCTCCCGACACCACTTGAGTACACTGAAACATCCACCAAGAGGCTCTTGCTGCCAAGGGAATGCCTGACAGCTTGAAAGATGTTTTGGACACTACAGTGAAAATGGTTAACTTTGTTAAAGCAAAGCCCCTGAACTCTCGTGTATTTTCTGCGCATTGCAATGAGATGGGCAGTGACCATGTAATGCTTTTACAACATACAGAAGTGGGCTGGTTATCAAGGGGCAAAGTATTGACACATTTTGAAAAAACATTTTATTGAGAGACAAGCTTAAAGATTTCTTTACTGACCATAATTTTCACTTGTTTGACCGCTTGCATGATGACGAGTTTCTCACACGACTGGCCTGTCTGGGTGATGTTTTTTCTCGCCTGAATGATCTGAATCTAGGATTACAGGGATTCTCCACAACTATATTTAATGTGCGGGACAAAATTTAAGCTAAGATTAAGAAGCTCTTCTCTGTCTGCATTAACAAGGACAACACACAGGTATTTCCATCATTGTATGATTTTTGTGTGCAAATTAATTCAAGCTTACGGACAATGTCAAAGGTGATATAGCGAAGACCCTGAGTGAGTTGGGTGTGCAATTACGCAGGTACTTTCCCGAAACGGATGACACAAACAACTGGATTTGTTATCCCTTTCATGCCCTGCCTCCAGTTAATTTACCGATATCTGAACAAGAGAGCCTCATCGAAATTGCAACAAGCGTTTCTGTGAAAATTTAATTTAATCAGAGCACACTGCCAGATTTCTGGATAGGGCTGTGTGCAGAGTATCCTGCCTTGGCAAATCGCGCTAAGACACTGATGCACTTTGCAACCACGTACCTATGTGAGAGTGGATTCTCGGCCCTCACTAGCATGAAAACTAAATACAGGCACAGACTGTGTGTGGAAAATGATTTAAGACTTAGACTCTTCAATACAACCCAACATTGCAGAGTTATGTGCATCCTTTCAAGCACACCCTTCTCATTAACCTATGTAAGATAGTTAAATAAAGAGCAAAATGATTGATAATTATTAAATGATTTGTGCCCCGGTCCTTTAAGAGCTCTTTGTCACTTCCCACGAGCCGGGTTATGACAAAAACTCACACTCATTCTTATGTTTAATAAATATATTGTGTGGTGTGTATGTGGCAGGCTTACAATGATGGCAAAAACAACATTTGAGAATGCGCTGACCCTGGTGCTAGAGGGGGTTCGCAGCTGGAGGTTGAATGTTTGAAGTGAATTTTTGATGAAGGTAGGGGGCTAAGCATCTGAAAACTATGGATTAGGGAGCGAGATCCTATCACAGATGAATCACGGGCCATTTCCAGTTATTTTTCGTCCACAGAGCTACTGTCTGGGATTAAGGCTCTGGGGTCAGCGATGGATGGACAAACACAGCCCTTCAATCGTTGATGTTCTGATAAGACCCTATCTGAGACCAGTAGGGAACAGATTGAGTCTACACCATATGGGTTCCACTGCTCTGCTGTACTACTGTCGGCTCTGAGGGTCTGACTCCATCTCAAAACCTCCAGCTCTGTGCTCTAGCCATGATCAAACCAAACTGGCTCACATATTATCTGCCGATCGCCCTTTTCTGGCTAAAATGCCCATGTGAAATGTCAGAGCAAAGGAGCTTGTAAATGTTCCTGCTTGCTGGTTCAATTCATTTCCGTTGGAAGCCGTCGTCAAGTAGGGCTAAGCATAATTGAACACACCCGACTTCAATTGGTCTTCTTTAGGATGCTGAGAAGCTGGCCTGTGTTCTGAGCTGGCCCCTGGCAAAGTATATTACTGTGGTGTGTACACTCAACCTGCCTGGACTAGGACTTGTTGACTGTATGACCTTGCCTGGCTGAGACTGGTTTTGTTAAACGCCTACTTTATAACAAAAGGAAGGCCTACCAGGTGATGATTTGGAGATGACTGACTGACTGGAGCCCAAACCAGACACAACCAGATTATCTGATGCCCTAATCTATGGGCAAGACTGGGCAAGATGCAGCCATGGGTGGACCTGGGAGGGCATAGGCCCACCCACTGGGGAGCTAGGCCCCCCCACCAGACGATCCCGCAGGTGAAGAAGCCAGATGTGGAGGTCCTGGCTGGCGTGGTTACACGTGGTCTGCGGTTGTGAGGCCAGTTGGATATATTGCCAAATTCTCTAAAACAACGTTGGAGGCGGCTTATGTTATAGAAATTAACATTCAAGTATCTGGCAAAAGCTCTGTTGGACATTCCTGCATTCAGCAATCCAATTGCACTATCCCTCAAAACTTGAGACAACTGTGGCATTGTGTTGTGTGACAAAACTGCACATTTTAGAGTGGCCTTTTATTGCTTCCAGTTCAAGGTGCACCTGTGTAATGTTCATGCTGTATAATCAGTTTATTGACATGCCACACATGTCAGGTGGATGGATTAAGTTGTGCACAACATTTGAGAGAAATAAGCTTTTTGTGCATATGTAACATTTCTGGGATATTTTATTTCAGCTCATAAGTCCAAAACTTTACATGTTGTGTTTCATGTTGTTTTTGTTCAGTATACATACAGTATCAGTCAAAAGTTTGGACACACCTACTCATTCAAGGGTTTTTCATTATTTTTACTATTTTCTACATTGTAGAATAATAGTGAAGACATCAACACTAGGAAATAACACATATGGAATCATGTTGTAACCAAAAAAGTGTTAAACAAATCAAAATATATTTTATATTTGAGATTCTTCAAAGTGGCCACCCTTTGCCTTGATGACAGCGTTGCACACTCTTGGCATTCTCTCAACCAGCTTCATGAAGTAGTCACCTGGAATGCATTTCAATTAACAGGTGTGCCTTCTTTTAAGTTAATTTGTAGAAATTATTTCCTTCTTAATGCATTTGAGCATTTGTGTTGTGACAATGTAGGGGTGGTATACAGAAGATAGCCCTATTTGGTAAAAGATCAAGTCCATATTATGGCAAAAACAGCTCCAATAAGTAAAGATAAATGACAGTCCATCATTACTTTAAACAAACACTTTCCAATTGTGGGTCTGTTGTAGACACACTTCCTCTCTCCTTTCCTTGTGTCAAAATAAAAGGCCTGAACGTGCACCATATGTGAACAAACAAGCGCTAACTTTTATTTTGACATGAGGTAAGCAGACAGGAAGTGGGTATCATGTGCAGCGGTCCATCTGTGGTGAGAGGAGGAAACCATCTGGGATCCATGGATCTTCTCCCAGAAGATCACTGAGGATAAAGCTCCTGCTAAAGATGGTCGATAAATAAAGAAGTCCCACACAGGCTGTTTACCATTTTTTTTAAATGGTCACAGTTTAGGCCTGCTCAAGGGATGTCTCTCCCATAGGCACCAATGCATCTGCTTAGTTCATTGACTGTATATGAACCAGAAAAGGAGTGAGTGAGACATCTCTGCTACTGCTACCTTGCTACTCTGTTGTATGTTCATGAACAATCATGCAGAACCAATAGAAAGATGTGGAATCGGAACACAAAGTCCTCAACCTTTGGTTACTGCTCCCAACACAGACATGTCCCAACACAGACATTTCCAAACAAGATAATCTTTCACTTTGTACATACACAAGCCGATAACACCATGGTGTTATTTTTTTTAAACAACACATCTGCACCATCCAAGCATTTGAAGACTGTTCATTTGGAAAACTACAGTGCCCTCTTGAGGAAATGAATGTGCTGTAGCATCCAATTAGTGACTCCAGTGGGAACAGAGGCAGATCAATTGCAGTAAATGGAAATGAATAGCCACAAATTGGAATTACTCACTGCAATGTTCTAACCACATTGTATACGGTGTATGATAAGATAGAGAAAACCTACAGTCCTTGTGTTCGCCTGTCATCCTCAGTCGGTAACATTGAGGACAAGTTTACCGTGCCTTTCCAAGAGCTTGACTCTGATGACACCAAGTGGTGTACAATAGACTTCTGTTTTGTCAATTGACACATTTTCCATAGAAATAGAAACGGATTTAAGATGATATCAGTTTAATCCTGAAGCCCACTGCCAACGCATAGATTCTACTACCAGTGTAACTGCACATCCATAAAAATCATAATCAACCTCAATACAGCACCACCAACTTGTCATCAAAATAAATAAAGGTTTTTAATGAGGTACATTGGTCAACAAGGCCTTAAGTATAATGTTCTGAAACACAGCATACAGTAAAACCTTAAACATTTGGTAAAGGGCATTTTCATTGACTGGGTGTGTTTTGAGTGTGTGGGAGGTTTGTGTATATTTGTGTATACTATGAATCGGTCTGTGTGTGAGTGTATATATGTATGTGTGTGCACATTTGTGTTTTTTTGCGTACATGTGTCTGCTTTGCTTTGCTTGTTTGTCTGCTGTTCTCTTTCCAGGCGGTGCTTGTGGCCCAGTCAGCAGGATGTGTGTATGTTGTGTGCTGCAGTGTTGCCCAAATCTCCCCAAGGCATCTGTGAGCAAGATGCCCGTGTGGGCAGGCAGGAATCTGTGTGAATCTCAAAGAACATCGATACTTTGAATCGCCCTGAGAGTAATGCATTGCATTCTTCTTGGTTGATTCTCTCCTGGGGTTAACACACACACACACACACACACTTCTGGGATCAATCATTCCCGTAGCATGCTCTGCTCTGAGCTCCTATTTTTCATGGATGAGATTCTCAGACATTTCCTGTGTTCTGAACGCACAATGAAATAGGACTTGGAAATGTAGGTTCAGTGGGATAGTGGTGTGCCAGAAATCCTGGATTAACTTCCAGGGATGAGAGAATCTGGGGTCTTATGGTTGTGATAGAACCGGCCTCCTCCACTCAGACACTCCATCTTTCCTTATGGTCGGGATCTAAATGACATGAATGGTTTATGAGCCAATCAGACGTGAGGAATGAGTAGGGACGAAGAGCTTGGACATGACTTAAACGTTCTGTAAATCAGACAGGGACCTTGTAGTCCTCTATGTTCTGTTCTGTAAAATACATCAGGTTTACTACACTTACTTTCCTTTCTCATTCTCTATCTCGCTCTCTCATACATGCGCACAGAGGGTTGGGGAGTAACGGATTACACGTAATATGTTACATGTAAGGGATTACAAAAAAACGGTAACTGTAATCCGTTACGTTACCAGCAAAAATATTGCAATCGGATTACAGATACTTTTGAAAAAGTAGATGATTACATCGAGGATTACTTTTAAATTCAGAAAGGATGCTTGCAGAAAAAAATCTCAATGACATTCAAATCAGCATTGAAAAAAGGCGCAAGTTTAAGTTTGTTCCACCTGAGCGAGTCTGACCACAAGTCAGAGACCACTATGATGACACACCAAATGTGTTTGATGGATTGTGGGAAAAGAGCAGGAATAGGCTTTTGTAGGCTACAGTCCAAGCAATGTCTTCCAATGGTACGACTGCTGTCGGCATCCTAAGATTATCCAACTTGAATAAAAGCTTGGAGGTAAATTTGACAGCAGTGGTGTAGTCAACGGTGATACAGATATAACTTATCATTGATATCTACATAGCACAGTAATGTGAATCACATTGCTGCTCTCTCATTTAGGTATTTGCACTTTACGGATTGTGGCTGTTCACAAATCTAAATGTGTATTCAAGAAGTTTAAGCTGCCTATCAATCATTGTTTTTGAAACCAGTGGACAGCCAGCGAAAAATGCGCTCTTGCAGCAGCTGCACAGTGCAGATCCCTGCCTATAGAATGAAAGTGGGGCTTTTAATGCTCAATCTAATTCATGCTGATAAAAAAATAAAAAATAAATCCATATGTCTAATGGACATATGCTCAAATTTACACACTTTTGATAGACTTAAAGGGTCCATTTGTAGTTGCTACCTCCATTTTGGACTTATAAATTATCTGTATTAATGTAAAGATATACACTACCGTTTAAAAGTTTGGGGTGACTCTTGTTTTTGAAAGATAAGCACATTTTTTGTCGATTAAAATAACATGAAATTGATCAGAAATACAGTGTAGACATTGGTAATGTTGTAAATGACTATTGTAGCTGGAAACAGCAGATTTTTTATGGGATACCTACATAGGCGTACAGAGGCCCATTATCAGCAACCATCACTCCTGTGTTCCAATGGCACGTTGTGTTAGCTAATCCAAGTTTATCATTTTAAAAGGCTAATGGATCATTAGAAAACTATTTTGCAATTGTGTTAGCACAGCTGAAAATTGTTGTGCTGATTAAAGAAGCAATTAAACAGGCCTTCTTTAGACTAGTTGAGGTTCTGGAGCATCAGCATTTGAGGGTTTGATTACAGGCTCAAAATGGCCAGAAACAAAGAGCTTTCTTCTGAAACTCGTCAGCCTATTCTTGTTCTGAGAAATGAAGGCGAGAAATTGGCAAGAAACTGAAGCCCTCGTACAACGCTGTGTACAATTCCCTTCACAGAACAGCGCAAACTGTCTCTAACCAGATAAGAACGAGGAGTGGGAGGCCCCGATGCACAACTGAGCAAGAGGACAAGTACATCAGAGTGTCTAGTTTGAGAAACAGACACCTCACAAGTCCTCAACTGACAGCTTCGTTAAATAGTAACTGCTTAACACAAGTCTCAACATCAACAGTGAAGAGGTGACTCCGGGATGCTGGCCATCTAGGCAGAGTTCCTCTGTCCAGTGTCTATGTTCTTTTGCCCATCTTAGTATTTTATTTTTATTGGCCAGTCTGAGATATGGCTGTTCTTTGTAACGCAACATTAACAATGTCTACACTGTATTTCTGATCAATTTGATCAGATTAATGGACAAAAAATGTGCTTTTCTTTCAAAAACAAGGACATTTGAATGGTAGTGTCATTTAATTGTATCATTATATGTAGTAGAAAGTGATGGGTTAGAAGAAGCCTACACAACCAACCCATAAAGTAAAATTGAACAGCCATATATGGCCAGCTATGTAAACTTTAACATTGATTTATCCTGCAATAGATGTCGTTCAATTGGTAACATACATGTTTACCTTCTTCTAATGCCTCTTAAGGGGAAAGTAATCTAAAAGTAACTGAATGTATTCAGATTATGTTACTGAGTTTGGGTAATCCAAAATTACGTTACTGATTACAATTTTGGACAGGTAACTAGTAACTGTAACGGATTACATTTAGAAAGTAGCCTACCCAACCCTGCACACACACACACACACTTCTGGGATCAATCATTGCCATGACACACTCTGCTCTGAGTTTCTTCCCAATATCCCTGTTTTTCATGGATGAGATTGTGGTGTGCCGGAAATCCTGGATTAACTTCCAGGGATGAGAGAATCTGGGGTCTTATGGTTGTGATAGAACCGGCCTCCTCCACTCAGAAACTCCATCTTTCCTTATGGTCGGGATCTAAATCACCTGAATGGTTTATGAGCCAATCAGACGTGAGGGATGAGTAGGGATGAGCTTGGACATGACTGAAACGTTTTGTAAATCAGACAGGGACCTTTTAGTCCCCTCTGTTCTGGAAAAGACATCAGGTTTACTAAATTTACCTTCCTTTCTCATTCTCTCATCTGTTTCACCTGTCTTTGCGATTGTCGCCTATTATCTTGTTTGTCTTGTTTGTCAAGTCAACCAGCGTTTTTGTGTCTCAGCTCCTGCTTTTCTGTCTCTCTTTATCTCACCCTCCTGGTTTTAACCCTTGCCTGTCCTGACTCTGAGCCCGCCTGCCTGACCATTCTGCCTGCCCCTGACCCTGCTGACCTGTACCTTGGCCCAACCTCTGGATTATTGACCTCTGCCTACCCTGACCCCTGCCTGCCTTGACCTGTCTATTGCCTGCACCTGCTGGATTATTAAACCATTGTTATTTCGACGTTGTCTGCGTCTGGGTCTTACCTTCATAGCTGATAATCTGGCCGTGATTGGGAGTCCCATAGGGCAGCACACAAACAATTGAGGATGGGAAGACAAAAAAAAAGACAAAATATTTAAGTGTCTTTGAAGGGGGTATGGTAGTAGGTGCCAGGCGCACCGGTTTGTGTCAAGAACTGCAACCCTGCTGGGTTTTTCACGTTCAACAGTTTCCCGTGTGTATCAAGAATGGTCCACAACCCAAAGGACATCCAGGCAACTTCACACAACTGTGGGAAGCATTGGAATCAACTTGGGCCAGTATCCCTGTGGAACGTCCCGAAGCATTTAGACTGTTGTGAGGGCAAAAGCAGGTGGTGCAACTCAATATTAGGAAGGTGTTCTTCATTTTTTGTAAACTCAGTGTATATATCCATTAAACAAAATCTCCACTTCAAAGTGATCAGAGTTTTACACAGACAGTTGGTATTAGTGAATGTCATGGAGGGCAAAAGTTATATAGAGCACATGCAATGTCAAAATGAGTCCTCACAACTATTTACAGTCCACTCCTAATGAATCCAGGTTAAAAATGTAAAGTGCACATTGGAGTGTGATCTGCTCTTCAAAAGTCCCACCTCAAATGTAACCATTGTATTGACTCAGATATCTGCATAATCTGTTTTAGAGCAGACATTCACAACCGTCCCAAGTCACTTACTGCACATACTGTACTCACAGGAATCACCTACATCTGTGGGCTGAGTTACAGCCTTTATACCTGAGGGCAGAGAGTGAACTGAACATGTGTAGCAGGGAGGTAGGCCAGTGCTCAGACCCTGACAATATGGAGGTATGGCCATTTCCTTTAGTGTAGTGGGTGATGTATTTCTCTGCATACAAACACTACACTCCTCCTCGCTCTCTTCATGAGACCCAGGCCCCCTGCTTTGGGAAAAAGTGAGTGACTGAGTGAGTAACTCCTCACTCACCTAGCCTGTAACTCCAGATGTTCAGTGAAATTATGGAGATATGAGAAAGAGAGAGAGAGAAATGAGAATGAGTAACGAGGGAGAGGGGAACAGAGAAAGGGGGGAGCAGATCAGAGAGCTGTGTGCTGGCAGAGTGTTCCCCAGGACCGGACCTCAAGCATGCCGGCGCTGGGCGGGTAGCTAGGCGGTGTGCGGACCCGGCGGACACCAGCCAGCTGGAGGAGGAACAGAGTGGTATTGTATGGCTGACGTTGGAGGAAGCAGGCAGGCCCCGGCAGGGGTGGCCTCATTCTGGGCCCCGCGGGCCCCCGGCACTGACGCACTATACTCCCAGAACTAGGTCAAACATTGAGGAATACTGGAGCACAGGAGAACACTCAACAGATCTCAGAGACAAAATGGTGGAGCAACTTGAAAGGTTCAGGCTGGCTCCTCAACCAAGACAGAAAGTGACACAGAGACAGAGAAGCATACTCTGACTATGTACTTTAAGTGTATGGAGACAAACAGACAGAGGCAGACAGATCCTTAAGAATTAGTCAATTTGGGAGTTGTGATACAGGGCCAGAAATTGTCATTCTGCACACTTATCGTACAGTGGGGCAAAAAAGTATTTAGTCAGCCACCAATTGTGAAAGTTCTCCCACTTAAAAAGATGAGAGAGGCCTGTAATCTTCATCATAGGTACACTTCAACTATGACAGACAAAATGAGAAAAAAATCCAGAAAATCACATTGTATAATTTTTTATTAATTTATTTGCAAATTATGGTGGAAAATAATTATTTGGTCAATAACAAAAGTTTATCTCAATAATTTGTTATATCCAGAGGTCAAATGTTTTCTGTAAGTCTTCACAAGGTTTTCACACACTGTTGCTGGTATTTTGGCCGATTCCTCCATTCAGATCTCCTCTAGAGCAGTGATGTTTTGGGGCAGTTGCTGGGCAACACGTGTTTGGGATCATTGTCATGCTGAAAGACCTAGCCACGTTTCATCTTCAATGCCCTTGCTGATGGAAGGAGGTTTTCACTCAAAATCTCACGATACATGGCCCCATTCATTCTTTCCTTTACAAGGATCAGTCGTCCTGGTCCCTTTGCTGAAAAACAGCCCCAAAGCATGATGTTTCCACGCCCATGCTTCACAGTAGGTATGGTGTTCTTTGGATGCAACTCAGAATTCTTTGTCCTCCTAACGCGACGAGTTGAGGTTTTACCAAAAAGTTATATTTTGGTTTCATCTGACCATATGACATTCTCCCAATCTTCTTCTGGATCATCCAAATGCTCTCTAGCAAACTTCAGACGGGCCTGGACATGTACTGGCTTAAGCAGGGGGACACGTCTGGCACTGCAGGATTTGAGTCCCTGGCGGCGTAGTGTGTTACAGATGATCGGCTTTGTTACTTTGGTTCCAGCTCTCTGCAGGTCATTCACTAGGTCCCCCCGTGTGGTTCTGGGATTTTTGCTCACCGTTCTTATGATCATTTTGACCCCACAGGGTGAGATCTTGCGTGGAGCCCCAGATTGAGGGAGATTATCAGTGGTCTTGTATGTCTTCCATTTCCTAATAATTGCTCCCACAGTTGATTTCTTCAAACCAAGCTGCTTACCTATTGCAGATTCAGTCTTCCCAGCCTGGTGCAGGTCTACAATTTTGTTTCTGGTGTCCTTTGACAGCTATTTGGTCTTGGCCATAGTGGAGTTTGGAGTGTGACTATTTGAGGTTGTGGACAGGTGTCTTTTATACTGATAACAAGTTCAAACAGGTGCCATTAATACAGGTAACGAGTGGAGGTCAGAGGAGCCTCTTAAAGAAGAAGTTACAGGTCTGTGAGAGCCAGAAATCTTGCTTGTTTGTAGGTGACCAAATACTTATTTTCCGCCATAATTTGCAAATAAATTAATTAAAAATCCTACAATGTGATTTTCTGGATTTTTTAAATCATTTTGTCTGTCATCGTTGAAGTGTACCTATGATGAAAATTACAGGCCTCTCTCATCTTTTTAAGTGGGAGAACTTGCACAATTGGTGGCTGACTAAATATTTTTTTACCCCACTGTATATAATGAACTTATAACACAAGTTATCCAAATATATTCTTAATGTGTGTTACTGTACGCTCTTTTATCTGACTGGGAAAGTGAGGAAGGTGTTCCTCTACCTTCCAGAAGGAGGCAGTGCTCCCATTCAGCAGTCATATACACTGTTTCCAGCATCCATTTTGCTCTCGATTCTCTGCAGTTTCTGAGCAGCAAAATGATAGCAAAGACAGTACAGTATGAAGATAGGCACAGAAACTGCTTCTCCAATAGAAATCCCTGATCATGCTTGTAGGTGATGTCATGGCGATGTTGGGCAGAAACACGTCATCGGGTCTAACGGTCGTCTCATGCCGAACTACATATGTGCAGGCCGTCAAATAAAAGGCACTCCTTCAATGCCAATTTGTTTTTTACGAAAATTAAAACGTGTCAGTTTGTCACTTTCACAAGGTTGTGCCTTAACAACTAAGAAATAATTTTTCACTTCTCTCAATGACTTTTTCACTTCTCTCTTGCGATGTTGCACCTCTGGGTTTAGAAGCTCTGTGATGATAGCCAACGGTATAAGCACCCGAGTTATGGGAATAGCTTGAGACCGATGTGGGCACCAAAATGGCTGCCACACATGGCTTGTGGTTGAGAAGAGCTTTGCGTAAGAAATGGAGACAAATACAATTATTGCTAGGACTGGAGCAAACCTCTGGCTGTAATACTGTATGTGTACACAAACCTAATACATAAACAGCCCTTGAAATTCACCCGATTCCTAGTACTGTTGAGAAACATTTGATATGGAGGCAAAGCATCACAGCCAACCTGAATCAACATGAAAGTTTTTGTAACAAAAAAGAGACTTCCTCAAATTCAGTCAGTCTTGGTAAATAGTTTATATGTGATGCCTTCTTTATCTTTGCAAATTCTGTATAGAAAACACTTATGGTAACATTTCCAGACATTTAAAGCACGTCTGAGCCTTCAGACAAGACATGACACAGTAATCTACAGCTTTATAAACATTCCCTCCTCCTGTCATCCTGGCATTTCAAGCCCTGTGTCCCGGGCTCACACACCCTCTCAACAGCCAGTTCTATGGAACTCATATATATTCACAATTTACTTTAAAACATTGGTGCTGTCTTTGATGTTCCCGTTGTTTATTTAAAATAGCTATCAACATTTAATGCTGTAATATTTGGAAACAGATATTTTTTTTTTTTGTATTTACATAAGCTTATTGAATGAGTTTCAAATACAATGTATATATTTATATATGTATGTACTGACCAGAGCCATCTTAATAAAATCTGCTTCAGTCACAACAGAAAAAATACATGACCCACCCACTGTGAGTACCAGTCCATTCAAAAGAGTCTTGTTAGAAAAGGGGGTGGGAGGGGTGGAGCTCTTGTGTCGTGGAGGCTTCCAGTTGCCCCAGAATGGTCGCTCGTACCTTTCGACAGCACAGGGAAACTGAACTGTGTGTGTCTGTTCATGGACTCAACACGCACCCAGCCCACGAGACATAATTGTTCCCTTAAGGTGTCTGTACAGAAAACTGCCCTAGCCAACTGCACCTAATCCAGATAAAACTATGTAGAAGAAATGTACTAAAATAACAAAGTAACTAAAATGTGTAAGGAGCTTGCAGCACAACATACCTATAATACATTCAGCACAGGCCAAGAGGCTTCAGGTATTCTTTATGGATGGCTATTTTTGGGGTCCTAGAACATCGGTTTCTGTGACTGTCACATTTACTTTCCCTTTTCATACAAAACAAAACAAAAAAATGTGTCAAATGGTCATATTCTTGTTTAAATTTAAAAAGCCCTGCAGAGCTTCCCAAAATGGATGCCACAAAGGCTGTGACAGGTTTTAAACTTCTAGTTGGATTACTAGCCCATTATCGGTCATGCTCTCTCTCCTGACAATCCTTTTTCTTAGATCACACACACACACACATGCACGACTACACACACACACACACGCACACGTTTGGGATTGCGGGACAGAGACCAGCCTTGGTATGTTAGAAGTGAGGCACAAAATCAAGAGACAAGACACAGCTAAAAGACTCACTTTTGGTATGCTTCCAAAAAAGGAATCAAAATGTGATCGATAAGAGATGACGCTCTTGTGGCTTAATAAATATGTCAAGACCTCCCACCTCCCGGCAACCTTCCACACATATATTAGAGTCAAGGCTTTCTCTTTATATCCCACATTTAACAGTGCTACAGGCATAACTCGTAACTCCATAGTGCTGTTGTTTTAAAGTCAGAACATGAGGCAGTGATCTGGGATTCTTAGAAAGTGATCTGGGCTTTTGATTGGGCGGGAAGGGGTGAGTAAGGGGCGCGCGGTGGGGTAAAGAGGCAGAGTCTCTCTGCACATTGCAGACAGACAGACGGACGGACAGACAGCAGCGTCGATTGGGAATGTCTTATAACCATTTTTCACTCATCTCTAATGGGCAGATCATGCGCTTCAATGGCTATCCAGATGTTTGAGGATCTATTTATCCAAAGAGGCAGTGCTAGTTTAGTTTGGCTTCCCCATATGTTTCATCTCTTGTGGTTCCTTTGTCCTCCTATTTTTCCCTTTTTAAAACTACGTCCTCGTCATTCTTTAGTCGGCGTTTGCGGTCTGTGCGTCAGTCAATTTGAGTTTTTTCCTTAAACCAGAGTAGAGTAAGAGAGACAGAGAGTAGAAAGAGTGCTCCGGCTGCACCTGTGCACCTCCCCTCACGGCTTGCGACCGGGGGAGGGGGGCGGCAACCCTGGTGCTCAGCCATCCTCCTCGGGGGTGGAGTCATCTGGAGCGGAGTCGTCAGTGGCGAACTCGTCCGAGGAGCCGCTCTTGTGGATGCGTCCATCGCTGCGCATACTGTGGAAGGTCTTGCGGAAGGCTTCCATCATGGAGTGGGCCAGCTTCTTGGCCTCCAGCTTGCTCTCACACTCCACGGCGTGGCAGTCCATCTGGAAGGTCAGGTCGTCGTTGATCTCCCGGTAGATCCAGGCGAACACATTGGGGCTCGTGCAGTGGTCCGCCGTACAGTAGGCGATGCGCGCCACCTGGTACGTGTCCATGGTGACCGAGGCCTCACCGCGCCCGTCCAGGTGGTGCAGTCGCACCTGGAAGGGGCGGATCTCCAGGAGGGAGTTGGCAGGGAGGTGCTCTTCCTGGGCTAGCGCACGGCGGTTCCACAGGCCCACCACTGCCGACTCTGTGCAGCCCGACAGGAACTGGGTCCCTGAGATGGTCACCTTGCCCAGGTACGTCACCTGTGGAGAGAACGCAGAGAGAGAGAGGCTGTTAAACATCTGACAGCATCTCGTGGTGCAAAACTATGACTGCCTATGTGGCTCAACTGGTAAAAGTGTAGGATTATCAATGCTAAGGACATGGGTTCAATTCCTGTAGGGATCACATACACACATATTATAAGCAATGTACCCTTATGATTTCACTGTACTATAAGTGTCTGCTAAATGGCATATTATATACTAATCAACAAGAAACAAATATGTATACTCAGAATCATTCAGCCGAGTACTAGTTGCAAATCAATGGTTTTCTATTGGGACACCATTTGTAAGTCTCCAGACGTGATGAGGGGTTTGTCTTTTTGTATGTGCTGACATGCTGAGGAACGTGTGTGTTATTTTCCCAGACCTGAGAGTCTTCTTACGGCTGCAGCAGCCAGCCAACACTACAGAATACCATAGTAGTGACACGCTACATACTGGGAGAGGCTACTACACTGTACTCTACTCTTGAGGGAGAGGGAGAGAGAAGAGAGAAAGAGAAGTGGGTGAGTGGGAGCGAGGAAAGGGGACAGTATAAAGGATTGAGGGAGGGAGGGACAGTATAAAGGTTTGATGGAGGGAGGGAGGGCAGTATAAAGGGTTGAGGGAGGGAGGGAGGGCAGTATAAAGGGTTGAGGGAGGCAGGGATAGGGGGCAGTATAAAGGGTTGAGGGAGGGAGCGAGAGGGGGCAGTATAAAGGGTTGAGGGAGGGAGGGAGGGCAGTATAAAGGGTTGAGGGAGGCAGGGAGAGGGGGCAGTATAAAGGGTTGAGGGAGGGAGGGAGGGCAGTATAAAGGGTTGAGGGAGGGAGAGGGGGCAGTATAAAGGGTTGAGGGAGGGAGAGGGGGCAGTATAAAGGGTTGAGGGAGGGAGAGGGGGCAGTATAAAGGGTTGAGGGAGGCAGGGAGAGGGGGCAGTATAAAGGGTTGAGGGAGGGAGGGCAGTATAAAGGGTTGAGGGAGGGAGGGAGGGCAGTATAAAGGGTTGAGGGAGGGAGAGGGGGCAGTATAAAGGGTTGAGGGAGGCAGGGAGTGGGGGCAGTATAAAGGGTTGAGGGAGGGAGGGAGGGCAGTATAAAGGGTTGAGGGAGGGAGGGAGGGCAGTATAAAGGGTTGAGGGAGGGAGGGAGGGCAGTATAAAGGGTTGAGGCAGGGAGAGGGGGCAGTATAAAGGGTTGAGGGAGGCAGGGAGAGGGGGCAGTATAAAGGGTTGAGGGGGGGAGAGGGGGCAGTATAAAGGGTTGAGGGAGGGAGAGGGGGCAGTATAAAGGGTTGAGGGAGGGAGAGGGGGCAGTATAAAGGGTTGAGGGAGGGAGGGAGGGCAGTATAAAGGGTTGAGGCAGGGAGAGGGGGCAGTATAAAGGGTTGAGGGAGGCAGGGAGAGGGGGCAGTATAAAGGGTTGAGGGAGGGAGAGTTGGCAGTATAAAGGGTTGAGGGAGGGAGAGGGGGCAGTATAAAGGGTTGAGGGAGGGAGAGGGGGCAGTATAAAGGGTTGAGGGAGGGAGGGAGGGAGGGCAGTATAAAGGGTTGAGGCAGGGAGAGGGGGCAGTATAAAGGGTTGAGGGAGGCAGGGAGAGGGGGCAGTATAAAGGGTTGAGGGAGGGAGGGAGGGCAGTATAAAGGGTTGAGGGAGGGAGGGCAGTATAAAGGGTTGAGGGAGGGAGGGAGGGCAGTATAAAGGGTTGAGGGAGGCAGGGAGAGGGGGCAGTATAAAGGGTTGAGGGAGGCAGGGAGAGGGGGCAGTATAAAGGATTGAGGGAGGGAGGGCAGTATAAAGGGTTGAGGGAGGCAGGGAGAGGGGGCAGTATAAAGGGTTGAGGGAGGGAGGGAGAGGGGGCAGTATAAAGGATTGAGGGAGGGAGGGCAGTATAAAGGGTTGAGGGAGGGAGGGCAGTATAAAGGATTGAGGGAGGGAGGGCAGTATAAAGGGTTGAGGGAGGCAGGGACAGGGGGCAGTATAAAGGGTTGAGGGAGGCAGGGAGAGGGGATAGTATAAAGGATTGAGGGAGGGAGGGAAGGAGAGGGGACAGTATAAAGGGTTGAGGGAGGGAGGGAAGGAGAGGGGACAGTATAAAGTGTTGAGGGGGGGATGGGGGACAGTATAAAGTGTTGAGGGAGGGAGGGAAGGATGGGGGACAGTATAAAGTGTTGAGAGAGGGAGGGGGGATGGGGGACAGTATAAAGTGTTGAGGGAGGCAGGGGGGGATGGGGGACAGTATAAAGTGTTGAGGGAGGGAGGGGATGAAGGAGAGGGGACAGTATAAAGTGTTGAGGGAGGGAGGGATGGGGGACAGTATAAAGTGTTGAGGGAGGGAGGGAAGGAGAGGGGACAGTATAAATTGTTGAGGGAGGGAGGGAAGGAAGGAGAGGGGACAGTATAAAGTGTTGAGGGAGGGATGGAGGGAGGGATGGGGGACAGAATAAAGTGTTGAGGGATGGAGGGAGGGATGGGGGACAGTATAAAGTGTTGAGGGAGGGATGTAAGGAGAGGGGACAGTATAACGTGTTGAGGGAGGGAGGGAAGGAAGGAGAGGGGACAGTATAATGGTTTGAGGGAGTGAGGGACAGTAGAAAGGGTTTAGAGAGGGAGGGAGAGGGGACAGTATAAAGGGTTGAGGGAGGGAGGGAAGGAAGGAGAGGGGAAGGGAATAAAAGGTTTAGGGGGGAGGAAGAGGCGACAGTATAAAGGGTTGAGGGGGGAGGGAAGGAGAGGGGACAGTATATAATGGTTTGAGGGAGGGAGGGAGAGTATAAAGTGTTGAGTGAGGGAGAAGGGACAGTATAAAGTGTGGAGGGAGGGATGGGGGGGAGACAGTATAAAGGGTTGAGGGGTCAGAGGTTTGAGGGTAGGAGGGAGGGTTGAGGGGAGGGTATAAAGGTTTGAGTGAGGGAGGGAGGGAGGGAGGGAGGGAGGGAGGGAGGGAGGGAGGGAGGGAGGGAGGGAGGACAGTATAAAGTGTTGAGGTAGGGAGAAGGGACAGTATAAAGGCTTGAGGGAGGGAGGGTGGACAGTATAAAGTGTTGAGGGAGGGAGAAGGGACAGTATAAAGGCTTGAGGGAGGGAGGGTGGACAGTATAAAGGGTTGAGGGAGGGAGAAGGGACAGTATAAAGGCTTGAGGGAGGGAGAAGGGACAGTATAAAGTGTTGAGGGAGGGAGAAGGGACAGTGTAAAGTGTTGAGGGAGGGAGAAGGGACAGTATAAAGTGTTGAGGGAGGGAGGGTGGACAGTATAAAGGCTTGAGGGAGGGAGGGTGGACAGTATAAAGTGTTGAGGGAGGGTGGACAGTATAAAGTGTTGAGGGAGGGTGGACAGTATAAAGGCTTGAGGGAGGGTGGACAGTATAAAGGGTTGAGGGAGGGTGGACAGTATAAAGTGTTGAGGGAGGGAGGGTGGACAGTATAAAGGGTTGAGGGAGGGAGGACAGTATAAAGGCTTGAGGGAGGGAGAAGGGACAGTATAAAGTGTTGAGGGAGGGAGAAGGGACAGTGTAAAGTGTTGAGGGAGGGAGAAGGGACAGTGTAAAGGCTTGAGGGAGGGAGGGTGGACAGTATAAAGGCTTGATGGAGGGAGGGTGGACAGTATAAAGTGTTGAGGGAGGGAGAAGGGACAGTATAAAGTGTTGAGGGAGGGTGGACAGTATAAAGTGTTGAGGGAGGGTGGACTATATAAAGGCTTGAGGGAGGGAGGGTGGACAGTATAAAGTGTTGAGGGAGGGAGAACGGACAGTTTAAAGGCTTGAGGGAGGGAGAGTGGACAGTATAAAGGCTCGAGGGAGGGAGGGTGGACAGTATAAAGTGTTGAGGGAGGGAGAAGGGACAGTATAAAGTGTTGAGGGAGGGAGAAGGGACAGTATAAAGGCTTGAGGGAGGGAGGGTGGAGAGTATAAAGTGTTGAGGGAGGGAGGACAGTATAAAGGGTTGAGGGAGGGAGAAGGGACAGTATAAAGGCTTGATGGAGGGAGGGTGGACAGTATAAAGTGTTGAGGGAGGGAGGGTGGAGAGTATAACGTGTTGAGGGAGGGAGGACAGTATAAAGGGTTGAGGGAGGGAGAAGGGACAGTATAAAGGCTTGATGGAGGGAGGGTGGACAGTATAAAGGGTTGAGGGAGGGAGGACAGTATAAAGTGTTGATGGAGGGAGGGTGGACAGTATAAAGGGTTGAGGGAGGGAGAAGGGACAGTATAAAGTGTTGAGGGAGGGAGAAGGGACAGTGTAAAGTGTTGAGGGAGGGAGAAGGGACAGTGTAAAGTGTTGAGGGAGGGAGGACAGTATAAAGTGTTGAGGGAGAAGGGACAGTATAAAGTGTTGAGGGAGGGAGAAGGGACAGTGTAAAGTGTTGAGGGAGGGAGAAGGGACAGTATAAAGTGTTGAGGGAGGGAGAAGGGACAGTGTAAAGTGTTGAGGGAGGGAGAAGGGACAGTGTAAAGTGTTGAGGGAGGGAGGACAGTATAAAGGGTTGAGGGAGGGAGAAGGGACAGTATAAAGTGTTGAGGGAGGGTGGACAGTATAAAGTGTTGAGGGAGGGAGGACAGTATAAAGGGTTGAGGGAGGGAGAAGGGACAGTATAAAGTGTTGAGGGAGGGAGAAGGGACAGTGTAAAGTGTTGAGGGAGGGAGAAGGGACAGTATAAAGTGTTGAGGGAGGGAGAAGGGACAGTGTAAAGTGTTGAGGGAGGGAGGACAGTATAAAGGGTTGAGGGAGGGAGAAGGGACAGTATAAAGTGTTGAGGGAGGGTGGACAGTATAAAGGGTTGAGGGAGGGAGGACAGTATAAAGTGTTGAGGGAGGGAGAAGGGACAGTATAAAGTGTTGAGGGAGGGAGAAGGGACAGTGTAAAGTGTTGAGGGAGGGAGAAGGGACAGTATAAAGTGTTGAGGGAGGGAGAAGGGACAGTATAAAGTGTTGAGGGAGGGAGAAGGGACAGTGTAAAGTGTTGAGGGAGGGAGAAGGGACAGTATAAAGGCTTGATGGAGGGAGGGTGGACAGTATAAAGGGTTGAGGGAGGGAGGACAGTATAAAGTGTTGAGGGAGGGAGAAGGGACAGTATAAAGGCTTGATGGAGGGAGGGTGGACAGTATAAAGGGTTGAGGGAGGGAGGACAGTATAAAGTGTTGAGGGAGGGAGAAGGGACAGTATAAAGGCTTGAGGGAGGGAGGGTGGGTGGACAGTATAAAGTGTTGAGGGAGGGTGGACAGTATAAAGGGTTGAGGGAGAAGGGACAGTATAAAGTGTTGAGGGAGGGTGGACAGTATAAAGGCTTGAGGGAGGGAGGGTGGACAGTATAAAGTGTTGAGGGAGGGTGGACAGTATAAAGTGTTGAGGGAGGGTGGACAGTATAAAGGG
This sequence comes from Oncorhynchus mykiss, assembly GCF_013265735.2. NCBI lineage: Eukaryota > Metazoa > Chordata > Actinopteri > Salmoniformes > Salmonidae > Oncorhynchus > Oncorhynchus mykiss. The sequence continues at coordinate 14,105,796 of NC_048591.1, read as the reverse complement.
AGGTAGGCCGAGGATAGAGAATATAAAGGTGTAAACCAGAGGGCTAGAGAGAGGTGAACTGAGCACAGCCTAGTTTCTCAGTGGGAGCGGGTCCAGCCCAGGCCTTGGTCCAGCAGGCACAATGGCTGACTTGAGAGCTCTCTCTCAATTCAATTCAAAGGGCTTTATTCAATTCAAAGGGCTTCATTCAATTCAAAGGGCTTTCACTCTCTCTCTCTCGCTCTACATGGTGCACTTTATGACTTAATAAAAATACACAGTGGAGGTGCCTGGTGGGAGTAAAGCACTTGCAGACTTTCTCCTCTCAGTATTGGTTTACAGGGATGGGGGCATCGAGCGATGGAAGGGGGTTGGGGTTCACTCCATGTGGCCTCCTGACTCCATTCCCTCACTTCCTCAGCTATGTGTGTAACATATTAAATATCAGCAAGCAGGTCATGAAGAAAATGAAAAAGTTAAAGACCAATCTCCTTTCCACCTCATTTATCACCTGATTTACTTAACAAAAGGTTCATAGGTGGTCCAGGTATGACATGATATGGCACAAGTGTGTGCGGGGCGCTTTCCTCTTTGTTCTATTTTTGCACCTCTATGGTTCTCACAAGCAAGGGGGAGGCCAGTGACATCAGAGTAAGCATATCAGACCCACCCCTTGATGGTCCAACTCTTGAAGTTTGCAATTTTGCTCAGAACGTCTTTTTTTATTTCCCTTAAGTGTGTGAACATTATTGCATTTGTACATGAGGATATTGTTTTTCAACTGGAAAAGCTCAGAAATAGCTGGGGTATTTCTTTAAAAGCATAAAATATGACATCAGAAGGCATCGTACATCTCTAGGGGGGGGGGATTTAACTTTTGTGACTTTTGTCTGGCCGTTTTTTCTTCCCTCTGGAAGTTTTGTTTAGTCTGTGACCACAAGGTCTATATATGTCCCCTCTCTCAGTCTCTCTCTCCCTCTCACCCTTCATCCCTCCATCTATCCATCCCTCCCGCCCTCTCTCCTTCCTTCCCATTTACACACTTTTTTCCCCAGTCCCAGTCATTCCATCCACAAACTATTAAAACCCTGTAGTGGTGAAGCCTGGGAGAACAGAGGACAGAGGACGGTCTTCAGGCTGGTTGGCTGGTGTGGGAAACACTAATCCCCACCACATCACACCACAGAGAGCCCAGCCAATAGAGTAACCACAGCCAGAGCCAAGGCAGACCAGGATCCCTTTACATCCACAGTCCTGTCTGCCACCAACATGACCAACTGAACCACTCTGTAGACTTGGAGAGAAGGGGAAGGACAGAGAGAAGGGGCAAGAAAGCAAGCAAGAGAGAGAGCGAAAGAGAGAGAAGGGGACAGAGAGCAACCCAGTGAGTAAGCGAGACAAAGACAGAGCAAGCGAAACGGAGCGAGAGGGAGACAGAGCAAACGAGACGGAGAGAGAGGGAGACAGAGCAAGCGAGACAGAGAGAGAGGGAGACAGAGCAAGCGAGACGGAGAGAGAGGGAGACAGAGCAAGCGAGACAGAGAGAGAGGGAGACAGAGCAAGCGAGACGGAGAGAGAGGGAGACAGAGCAAGCGAGACAGAGAGAGAGGGAGACAGAGCAAGCGAGACGGAGAGAGAGGGAGACAGAGCAAGCGAGACGGAGAGAGAGGGAGACAGAGCAAGCGAGACGGAGAGAGAGGGAGACAGAGCAAGCGAGACGGAGAGAGAGGGAGACAGAGCAAGCGAGACAGAGAGAGAGGGAGACAGAGAGGGCAGGAAAAAAAGAGAAAACAGGCAAGCAAGAGAGAGTGAGTAACAGAAATAGAGAGAGAAAACGAGAGTACAGAGAGAATCCTGGTCACTCGACCCAGCTGCAGCAGCCTCAACCTAAGCATCAGGCGGCATGGTTGTCATCAGGGGGCAACCGCCACGTTTCTCCCCCGAAGCTTCTCCAGCAGATTCATCATGGTGAAAACCTCTGGAGCACCCCCAGTTGCCAGGCGGTTAGCCAACCGACCACACTGACACCCCGCTCTCAGCCAACTGACATCCACTGACATACACCCACCAGGATATTCACAGTGGAAATACAGTATAAATCAAGCAATAATTAATTGTTATGGTCTTTTGAGGGAATTATTAAATGTTTCCTTTATTTTTTTATCTACTTAGTAGCTGAGTGCGGGCTGGCAAGGATGGCCTGTGGATGGCCTATGTACTGGATATATAGACATCTTACTATTAGACTGCACAAATATTTGGATGAAGGCTTGATGCCAATAATGCATGTTAAAAAGTAATAATTGAAATCTACCTTAGCATTCAAATCCAATATATGTGTCTGTTAGATCTATCTGTCCAACTCAATTCTCTGACATTATCCCCACTCACACTGTCCCCGCTGTCACCTAACGTCCCATCTGTCCCCATGCCAGGAAGGTCGTACTCTGCTCTGTGTCAGGCAGCTCTGGCAGCTCTGGGAGTGGCTATGGGTCAGCAGGGACAACTGGCCCATTCCAGAGGCTCCTGGTATACCGGTTGTACTGGGTGACCAGTTAACACACCTCACCACACGCATGCACGTGCGTATGCATAAACACACACACATGGGCATACACACAAACACACATGCATACACACACGTGCTCACACACGTGTGCACACACACACATACACGGTGTGGGAGGTGTTTGGGGTTGCTACAGAGGAACAGAGGCCGCCTCTCTTCCTCCGAGGTTGGCGCTCCACAAAAAGTCCCTCACTCCTCAGTCTCACTCATCAGTCTCTGCAGTATTTCTGTCCTCAAAGCCCCTCATTGACAGCAATTCTCTTTGGTTTTTGTAATATCACACAGACTAAACATGTTTGCTCTAATACGACTGAAGGGAAAAAGGGCAGGGAGGGGAAGGGCTAGGTAGGTAGGTAGGTAGGTAGGTAGGTAGGTAGGTAGGTAGGTAGGACTGCCAAAGGTCCGGACAACAGGCCCTCCGGTTTGACACACTAAACTCTATCTTAAAAGTAGTTGTTGAACCAGGCGAGGCAGTCATTTGAGAAACCAAGGCTGTTGAGTCTGCCGATCTGAATGCTGTGATTGACAGAGTCGAAAGCCTTGGCCAGGTCGATGAAGATGGCTGCATTTTATTGTATTTTATCGATAGCGGTCATGATATTGTTTAGGACCTTGAGCGTGGCTGAGGTGCACCCATGACCTGCTCAGAAACCAGATTGCATAGCGGAGAAAGTACGGTGCGATTCGAAATGGTCGGCGATCTGTTTGTTAACTTGGCTTTCGAAGACTTTAGAAAGGCAGGGTATTATAGGTATAGGTCTGTAACAGTTTGGGTCTAGAGTGTCTCCCCTGTGAAGAGGGGGATGACTGCAGCAGCTTTCCAATCTTTAGGGATCTCAGATGATATGAAAGAGAGGTTGAACAGACTAGTAATAGGGGTTGAAACAATTGTGGCGGATAATTTTAGAAAGAGAGGGTCCAGATTGTCTAGCCCAGCTGATTTGTAGGGGTCCAGATTTTGCAGCTCTTTTAGAACATCAGCTATCTGGATATGGGTGAATGAGAAATGGGGAGGCTTGGAGAAGTTGCTGTGGGAGGTGCAGAGCTGTTGACCGGGGTAGGGGTAGCCAGGTGGAAAGCATGGCCAGACGTAGAAAAATGCTTATTGAAATTCATCGGTGGTGACAGTGTTTCCTAGCTTCAGTGCAGAGGGCAGCTGGGAGAAGAATAAGGAGGAGGTGACCTTATTCTCCATGGACTCCATTTATTTTTGAAGCCTTTGCTTTCCTAACTGACTATGTATATTGGTTCCTAACTTCCCTGAAAAGTTGCATATTGCAGGGGCTATTCGATGCTAATGTAGTACGCCACAGGATGTTTCTGTGTTGGTCAAGGGCAGTCAGATCTGGAGTGAACCAAGGGCTATATCTGTTCTTAGTTCTAAATTTTTTGAATGGGGCATGCGTATTTAAGATGGGTGAGGAAAGCACTTTTAAAGAATAACCAGGCATCCTCTACTGACGGAATGAGGTTAATATCCTTCCAGGATACGGGGGCCAGGTCGATTAGAAAGGCCTGCTCGCTGAAGTGTTTTATGGAGCGTTTGACAGTGATGAGGGGTGGTTGTTTGACTGCGGATCCATTACGGACGCAGGCAATGAGGCAGTGATCGCTGAGATCCTGGTTGAAGACAGCAGAGGTGTATTTAGAGTGCAGGTTGGTCAGGATGATATCTATGAGGGTGCCCGTGTTTACGGATTTAGAGTTGTACCTGGTAGGTTCCTTGAAAATTTGTGTGACATTGAGGGCATCTAGCTTAGATTGTAGGCTAAGCATATCCCAGTTAAATGGGGGGCAATTCATTCACATATGGTGTCCAGGGCACAGCTTGGGACTGAGGGGGGTCTATAGAAGGCGGCAACAGTGAGATACTTATTACTGGAAAGGTGGATTTTTAAAAGTAGAAGCTCAAACTGTTTGGGCACAGACCTGGATAGCATGACAGAGGACTCAACTATTTGCCAGTTCACTTCAACTATTTTGTGGACCGAGTCCTCTTCGCATTCACTCCTTTAGAGTTTTCACACTGCAACAAAGAAAAATTGCCTGAAAGGAACCAAGTGTGAAAACACCCTTAGAGACTCTGTAGAGTGGGACAACAATACACAGGAATTGAGGTACTGGGGATTGATAATCTTACATAGATTAAATTAGCCTGGGTGCCAGTCTGTTTCTGCTCAAGGCTACTTCCTTGTCGTGGTCGTACCAGAGAATGACAAGTTGTCTGCAGCAATAGACTAGACCCAGGCTAAAATAAGAACAGTTACAGGTATGTACTGTATGTGAAGTTTGTACAGGTGGGTTTGTCCCAGGGCTATAGTATCAGCATGGAGGGGAGTGTGTGTGTGTGTGTGTGTGTGTATGTTTCAGTCAGAGACAAAGGTCATTTTAAACTGACTCCTGAAAAGAATCTCACTGTGCATTTGTGGCCTCACCATGACAACTTTACAGCAGTCTTTGTTCATGTCTGGTGTAAACGTTTGAAAACAGGAGGAAATGCTTCCTCTCTTTTTCTCCTCTGATGATTTACAGGGATGAAATAATGGGGGGGTGACAGTCCTCATCTGGGAAACTGGAATGTTAGAGCAGTGTGTGTGTGTGTGTGTGTGTGTGTGTGTGTGTGTGTGTGGATACACACACGAATGCACCCGTATGCACACACACACTCACATACATACAACATCAACACACACACGTCAGTGCTCAAAAGAATCTCACAGGCAAACACCAGAAAGCAGGTGGGTAGGGGTTTCACATGGGTCTAATATATTAATCATACAGACAGTTAGTAATCTACCCTGATGTACTCCTTCTCAGGAGAGAGGCTCGGAAACTCCTCATAGACCCCATAGACAGACAGAAAGAAAGCCAGACAGACGATAGGCATTGGCGGTATACCATATGTACTGTATACCGGGGTATTTGGAAATAGCCACGGGATGGTTTTTCAATCCTGTCAATACTATTTTAGTTTTTTTATACTTTTGAATATTTGTAGCTACTTTTAAAAACCTGCTGTCAATTTGCACAATAAATTAGGAGATAAAGAAGATTGCGTTCTTCATTTCACCTGACAGATCATTTTTTCATTATGAAGTTTACCGGTAGTCCCCAGTCACGTGGTGTTTGTTTACAAGTGCACAATGACAAGAGACAAGAGACCGGAGCCTTGTGAGTCAATTACTGTTGTGCAGCACGGGACAGCTGATGTAGTTCAAGTATGGAATTCACAAATAAATGTTTGCCTGCTAGATATCTAGATATCTTATAACTATTAAGAAGTTAAGTTAAAATGTGCTGAATGCTCTGCAGTTGTGCATTTGGTTTACTAATTTAGTAGCTACTATATCTAGCTAGGTGGTTAGCTTCTTCCAAAATCAAGCCTTGCTTAGTAACAGCAGATAATCCCCTCCTGGATCAAGAGCCTTGCTGGCTAATATTTGTTTTGTGCTCGCAGAAAACTCTGAGCAGCATTTTTCAGTTACTTGTATAACTTTATGAGCTGGGATGTCTGTCCTGCAAATAGTTTAAGTCAGAGACAGTATAAAATGTTCGCAATGCGCTTGTTAGCATTTAGTTAGCATTCTCTGTGGGATTTTACATGTTCTTGTTAGCATTGCTAACCTCTGGATTACAGAGGCTTAGGGGGGTTTGAAAATAGTGGCCCTTGTGTTCAATGCCATTATTACCGAATATCCCGGAATGGTACAAGGTCTGTGTGAAGGTATGACAGTCTGGATTCTGCCCAAGCCGAACGGATGGACAGACAGACAGACAGTGGCTGCATTCTCTACCTTTTTACACAAATACACACACAGATTTACAACTCAATCCTCTCTCTGTGTGTCTCAATGACGACCCAGCGGGGGTGTCAGAGACAAGGGGTCCGGGCTTGTCAGTCTGTCTGCTAGAGGGATTGATACCTCCTCAAGTGTAATGATATGATGATCTGTGTGTGTGTGTGTGTGTGTGTTTGTGCATGCATATAGCGTGAGCCGTATAGTGTGTGCATGCTTGTGTGTGTGCGAGTGCGTGCGTGCGTGTGTGCGTGTATGTGTGTGTGTGTGCGTGCGTGCATGCATATAGCGTGTGTTGTATACTGTAGTGTCTGCATGATTCTGTGTGTGTGTGTGTGTGTGTGTCGTCTTTGACGAGCTGATGATAACTCATCTCAGTCCCCGTTTGTGTGCTGCAGCCTCGCAGTCTGACTGGTGGCCAGGGGGCCTAAATCATGCAGCCTGGGCTCTACATAGCTTCACAGTCTGCACAGATTCCTCTCATTTCTCCCCATGTGTTTCCCCCAGCCCAGCCTCCCCTCCCTCCTCCTGCCTTCCCTCCATAGCTAATTGCTAACAGTGCCAAGCACTGATCCTGATGAAGGCAGCATATTGGTTCCATCTGAACATTCTGAACACAGGGACCAGAGAAAAAGACCAGGGAAAGCCAAAGCCTTGAGGGCCCGAGGCAGAGGAATGCCAGAGAGGATCACTCATATACAGACGGGCGGACTGACACAAGGATAGGCATACAGACAGAGCAGACAGAGCAGACTCACAGACAGAGAGGCAGACTATGAGGCACAGGAACAGTGGGTTGGTGCCTATAACAGAGTTAAAGCATGGATATGAAGAGGGGACTGTGAAGAGAGGAGGGAGATGTGGAGCGATAGTGTGGCAGCAGTCATGTGGGTGACTGATGAGGGAGGGGTACAGAATAGTAGAGTAGGAGAGTCAGGGGTTGCATTGTACAAGGTAGGGGAGTCAGGTGGGACAAGAAATAGATGGGGGGAGAGGTGCTCAGATTGGGGGAGAGGCGCTCAGATCTAAGAGCACATTGCCCTACCTCCAATCCTAACCTTAACCTTTAGGGGGTTCAAATAATATCTGACCCTGTATCAGTGGTTAGGTTAGGACCTGATAGGTACTGAATACACATATGATTCCTGCTAGCTAAAGACACATGACATTGCTGTAGTTGGTTAGGCCTGCAGAGAGTTGTGCTGTGAGACAGACATTCAGAGCGAGAGAGAGAGAGAGACAGAACATGGTTAAACATTAGCTTGTGTGGATAAACATGTGGCCACAATTACCAGCACTGGTATTATGGAGGATACTCTCTCTCTCTGTCCCTCTTACACACTCTCTCTAGACTCTCTTTTCCTCTCTCCATCTCCATTTTTTTTCTTGTTTTTACTCAGTATCTTTCACCCGGTCTCTCGTACAAGCATGCACACACACACACACACACACACACACACACACACACACACACACACACACACACACACACACACACACCACACACACGCACACACACACACACACACAAGCACGTTGATCACACACACACAAACTTTACAAAAGCCAAAGCTGTACCATGACTGTGAAATAATCTTTGTTATTTCTTCCTGTTGAATCACCAGAAAAATACCTAACTCATCACCTGAACACAGCACATTATGAGTAACCAACACATAGTAGAGACCAGCGAGAAGTGAGAAGGACCAAAAGAGGGAGAAAAGAGGTGGTGGTAGAGAGAAAGAGAGGGAGAAAGAGAAAGAGAGGGAGAAAGAGAGAGAGAGAGAGAGAGAGAGAGAGAGAGAGAGAGAGAGAGAGAGAGAGAGCGGCCACGGGGTCAAGAGCAAACATCCGCAGATCAGCTTTCCTAAACCCAACAGGGAGACAGACACTGACAGAAACATCCTGGCTCTTTCTCTCCTCCTCCTTTCCAGTCTCCTCCTGGCCCAGACAGAGGGTAGGTGCGGGGTAGGAGGTGGGTCAGAGGGAGGTGGGTCGAGTGAATGGAGGTGGGGTGGTTATCTCTGTGTGTGTGTGTGTGTGTGTGTGTGTGTGTGTGTGTGTGTGGGGGGGGGGGGGGGGGGGGGGGGACATCCAGCAGCTGCATTCCCCCCTCCTCTGTGCATCTCCCGCTCTCCCTCTCTCTCCCAGACTGTTTACTGAATGGAGACGCACAGCTGGTGTGTGTATCAGAGGGGAGAACAGAGGAGATGAGAAGAGATAAGATGAGAAAGAGTGAAGGACACAAGTCCAGCTGGAGAAGTGGAGTTTTGGGAACGGACTGTGATGTTCAGGTACTTGTGTTGGGAACACTTCTCATAAACACACTGCACTTTTCCCTGGATGCATTCCAAATGTAGGCTAACTCACATACCATACTGAGGACTGACAACACAGGAGGCTGCTGAGGGGAGGACGGCTCATAATAATGACTGGAACGGAGCGAATGGAATGGTATCAAACACATGGAAACCATGGAAGCCATTATCACGAGCCAGTCCTCCCCAATTAAGGTGTGACCAACCTCCGGTGACTGACAGAGAGAGGGAACCATGTCTATAAAATCAAAACACGCCACGACAGCCCTGGTTTAGCTACTCTAGTAGAAAGCCTTACCTGTATTGGCATTGTAGTTTTTGAAAATGTACTGGGTCATACTGGTCTTATTTGGGATACTAGCGTTGTATCTGTGTCCAAAATGTCTCCCAATTCCCTAGAGAACACAATCATGAAGCTATGGCCAAAAGCAATGTGTTACATTGCCATCGGAAAGTATTCAGACCCCTTGACTTTTTCCACATTTTGTTACATTACAACCTTATTCTAAAATGGATAACAAAATATTAAAAAGATAGCAATATACTCACAATACCTCATAATGACAAAGTGGAAAAAGGTTTTAGAAATTTTAGCAAATGTATTAAACATAAAAAACTGAAATACCTTAGTCACATAAGTATTCAGACCCCTTTGCTATGAGACTCGAAATTGAGCTCAGGTGCATCCTTTTTCCATTGATCAGCCTTGAGATGTTTCTACAACTTGAATGGAGTCCACCTGTGGTAAATTTAATTGATTGGATATTTGGAAAGGCACACACCTGTCTATATAAGGTCTCACAGTTGACAGTGCATGTCAGAGCAAAAACCAAGCCGTGAGGTCGAATGAACTGTCAGTAGAGCTACGCGACAGGATTGTGTCGAGGCACAGCATTTCTGCAGCATTGAAGGTCCCCAAGAACACAGTGGCCTCCATCATTCTTAAATGAAAGAAGTTTGGAAGCGCCAACACTCTTCCTAGAGCTGGCTGCCCGGCCAAACTGAGCAATGGAGGAGAAGGGTCTTGGTAAGGGAGGTGACCAAGAACCCGATAGCCACTCTGACAGAGCTCCAGAGTTCCTCTGTGGAGATGGGAGAACCTTCCAGAAGGACAACCATCTCTGCAGCACTCCATCAATCAGGCCTTTATGGTAGAGGGAACAGACCAGGAGAAACAAGATTTTACGTCTTTGGCCTGAATGCGCCTGAATCACGTCTGGAGGAAACCATCCCTACGATGAAGCACGGTGGTGGCAGCATTATGCTGTGGGGATGTTTTTCCAGCGACAGGGACTGGGAGACTATCCAGGATCGAGGCAAAGATGAACAGAGAAAAGTACAAAGAGATCCTTGATGAAACCTACTCCAGAGCGCTCAGGACCTCAGACTGGGATGAATGTTCACCTTCCAGCAGGACAACAATCCTAAGTACACAGCCAAGACAATGCAGGAGTGGCTTTGGGAAAAGTCTCTGAATGTCCTTCAGTGGCCCAGCCAGAGCCTGGACTTGAACCCGATTGAACATCTCTGGAGAGACCTGAAAATAGCTGTGCAGAGACACTCCCCATCCAACCTGACAGACCTTGAGAGGATCTGCAGAGAAGAATGGGAGAAACTCCCTTAATACTGTGTGCAAAGCTTGTAGCTTCATACCCAAGAAGACTCAAGGCTGTAATCGCTGCTGCCAAAGGTGCTTCAACAAAGTACTGAGTAAAGAGTCTGAATACTTATGTACATGTGATATTTCATTTTTTTCATTTTTTTATAAATTAGCAAACATTTCTAAAAACTGTTTTTGCTTTGTCATTGTGGGTATTGTGAGTAGATTTGATGATATTTGTAAAAAAAAAAAAAAATCTATTCTAGTATAAGGCTGCAACCTAACAAAATGTGGAAAAAGTCAAGGGGTCTGAATTAGAGGTCGACCGATTAATCGGAATGGCCGATTAATTAGGGCCGATTTCAAGTTTTCATAGCAATCGGTAATCGGTATTTTTGGATGCCGATTATGGCCGGTTACATTGCACTCCACGAGGAAACTACGTGGCAGGCTGAACACCTGTTATACGAGTGCAGCAAGGAGCCAAGGTAAGTTGCTAGCTAGCATTAAATGTATCTTATAAAAAACTATCAATCTTCACATAATCACTAGTTAACTACACATGGTTGATGATATTACTAGGTTAACTAGCTTGTCCTGCATTGCATATGATCAATGCGCTGCCTGTTAATGTATCATCGAATCACAGCCTACTTCGCCAAACGAGGGATGATTTAACAAAACCGCATTCGCAAAAAAAGCACAATCGTTGCACAAATGTCCCTAACCATAAACATCAATGCCTTTCTTAAAATTAATCAACAGAAGTATATTTTTTAAAACCTGCATATTTAGTTAAAAGAAATTAATGTTAGCAGGCAATATTAACTAGGAAAATTGTGTCACTTCTCTTGCGTTCATTGCACGCAGAGTCAGGGTATATGCAACAGTTTGGGCCGCCTGGCTCGTTGCGAACTAATTTGCCAGGATTTTACATAGTTTTGACATAACATTGAAGGTTGTACAATGTAACAGCAATATTTAGATTTAAGGTTGCAACCCATTCGATAAAATACAGAACGGTTCTGTATTTCACCGAAATAATAATTGGGGCGGCAGGGTAGCGTAGTTGTTAGAGCAATGGACTTGTAACTGAAAGGTTGCAAGTTCAAATCCCTGAGCTGACAAGGTACAAATCTGTCGTTCTGCCCTTGAACAGGCAGTTAACCCACTGTTCCTAGGCCGTCATTGAAAATACAAATGTGTTCTTAACTGACTTGCCAAGTTAAATAAAAATATAAAATAAACATTTTGTTTTCAAAATGATAGTTTCCGGATTTAACCATATTAATGACCAAAGGCTCATATTTCTGTGTGTTTATTATATTATAATTAAGTATATGATTTGATATTTGATAGAGCAGTCTGACTGAGAGGTGGTAGGTGGCAGCAGACTTGTAAGCATTCATTAAAACGTTACTGCGTTTGCCAGCAGCTCTTAGCAATGTTTGACACACAGCGCTGCTAGAGGCATCACTACAGACACCCATCTTCAAATCCAGACTGTGTTTCTATCAAAGTAAGTGCCTTATTACGTAATAATAGTTTGCGTGTCGTGTTATACCGTTTCTACTGTAGCTCACTGTGTGTATGGAGCATAATATATTTGTGTATATTCCTTATAACCGTGGACACGCGAGGTAACGTTACTCATGTTACTCACCCTTTATGTTATATTCAATCGTGCTTATGTAGTTAGTTACATTCTTCTAAATGCTAAATGCGTCGGAAGTATTGGCATGTTGTATTTTGAAGCTACCCTGAAAAATATCTCATACCACTTGGTCGTTTTCTGAGTGCATTCCACAAAGCTGTTTATCATGTCAGCCTTATCCACTGCCCCCATTTTGAGGTTATAGTCAAGCACGCAGTCTGGTTCGATGTTTCTCTGTCTGGTTTGTTTCTCTGTCCCGTCATGTGGTCCACCTTCCCTGTGGCCCGACATGGTTGCTGTATGGACAGTGGAGAGGACATGGACGTCTCGTTTGTCATGGCACTTTACTGCCAGCTGTTAGCATTTCATATTCTCCTGTAAGCGCCAAGGCATGGCGATTGGTCTCTACTATGTCTCCCACCAGCTCCTCTGTCAGAAACAACTTGAAGCACTCTGCCTCAGATGGAAATGGCAAGGGGCGTTGCACTCCAGACTGGGACTCATCAACACAAACAGCAGGGCCAGGAGGGGTGACATGGCTGGCAGCCTTCCAGCTACCACAGAACTCCTGTACTTCATCCACTGTCGGTCTGCCTCCATCACCACCAGCATCTTCAAATGGAACTGGGACTTTGTCAGTGGACAAGGGGTCCTCTGTCACTGTCAGAACCTGATTCCTGACTTTCAGACTCAGTGTCAGAATTTCTTTCTAAATCTCCAGAATTTCTCCTTTTGAAAGACATACATACATAAACAACAACACTGAATGGCTCAGAGTGGGAGTGAGAGGCTACCGTTATTGACTGCAGGCACGTGCCATTTGTATCAATAAATCACTACCAGAAAATGTTTTGTGTGGTATTATTGATATATTTACTACTTTATTCAGGTTTTTCAATTACCGGTGATAAATCATGCATTCTGATTTTTTTCATAGAATGTAATGCGCACATAGTATATACTATGTAGTATAGTATACATGTATACTATAACCAGACCAAACTAATCTTGTCTTCTCTTATTATCTTTGGTTTCTATGAGGAAAAAAAGCCTGGCTGTGCGCTGAAACTAATCGTCAGATTACTTCCCATTTCCAGAAAGTGTTTTACTCAATTATTTTGATCAATGGTGAGCTCACCCGTGATGTGATTAATTATACATAGTAATTGCTATTAGCTAATTCATAGTGTAGTTTATGTCAGCCGAGAGTTAGAAAATATGACCGCTTGTGTTGCGTCAATCTTTCCTCAGTTAGCGCTAGGACAAATGTAGCCTACAGTTTTCCGATTAGCATGATTGTGTTATGCTATAGATACTTCTGTGAATATCTAAACATTGCATCCAAAAATAAACTGCTCACATTCTGGACATAACTTTGTAAGGACTGTATTTGTGTAAATAGCTTCTGAAAAAAGTGTGGCCAGCTCAAATGCTGATTATTGCGTCATTCAAAACTGGCCATTCTCTAAATGAGTGTTCTAATCACACGGGTGTGATCTTACGCTTCAGGGACCACTGTAAAACGATCACACCCGTGTGATGGTACGTGTGAAAGGGTTAATCTGTATTTTTGGTCCTCCAATAATTGGTATCGGTATTGAAAATTCATAATCGGTCGACCTCTAGTCTGAATACTTTCCGAAGGCACTGTATTTAAGGAATCTAAGGGTATTTGGTATTTGCCCATTGTCTTTACTGAGGTCCCTCTCTGTAGGCCTCCCCTAACATAACATTACTACCAAATAACTCCTTGAGAATTCTGCAATCCTAAGGCAGTTGTTAACATTCTTCTCTGCTTATTGAATCAGCCCAGTAAAGCTGGCTGAGGACAGAGCTGCACGTGAAAGTGTGGGAGTTTGTTTAAAGATATTCTCCGGTGCTTTTGTATACTTTTTAGACAGTAGTTCTGAAAGTAGCTCCACGAGCCAAAAGTGGTCCCTGAAAATTGGGACTTGCATCACAAATGTGCACATATGTGCACTAGAGGTCGACCGATTATGATTTTTCAATGCCGATTCCGATACCGATTATTGGTGGGCCAAAAAAAGCCGATACCGATTAATTGGACAATTTTTTATTTTTTATTTGTAATAATGACAATTACAACAATACTGAATTAACACTTTTTTTTTACTTAATATAATACATCAATAAAATCAATTTAGCCTCAAATAAATAATGAAACATGTTCAATTTGGTTTAAATAATGCAAAAACAAAGTGTTGGAGAAGAAAGTAATATGTGCCAATATGCAATATATGTGCCATGTAAAAATGTGTGCCATGTAAAAATGTGTGCCATGTAAAATATGGGCCATGTAAAAAATCTAACGTTTAAGTTCTTTGCTCAGAACATGAGAACATATGAAAGTTGGTGGTTCCTTTTAACATGAGACTTCAATATTCCAAGGTAAGATGTTTTTGGTTGTAGTTAATATAGTATTTATAGGACTATTTCTCTCTATACCATTTGTATTTCATATACAGTGCCTTGCGAAAGTATTCGGCCCCCTTGAACTTTGCGACCTTTTGCCACATTTCAGGCTTCAAACATAAAGATATAAAACTGTATTTTTTGTGAAGAATCAACAACAAGTGGGACACAATCATGAAGTGGAACGACATTTATTGGATATTTCAAATGTTTTTAACAAATCAAAAACTGAAAAGTTGGGCGTGCAAAATTATTCAGCCCCTTTACTTTCAGTGCAGCAAACTCTCTCCAGAAGTTCAGTGAGGATCTCTGAATGATCCAATGTTGACCTAAATGACTAATGATGATAAATACAATCCACCTGTGTGTAATCAAGTCTCCGTATAAATGCACCTGCACTGTGATAGTCTCAGAGGTCCGTTAAAAGCGCAGAGAGCATCATGAAGAACAAGGAACACACCAGGCAGGTCCGAGATACTGTTGTGAAGAAGTTTAAAGCCGGATTTGGATACAAAAGATTTCCCAAGCTTTAAACATCCCAAGGAGCACTGTGCAAGCGATAATATTGAAATGGAAGGAGTATCAGACCACTGCAAATCTACCAAGACCTGGCCGTCCCTCTAAACTTTCAGCTCATACAAGGAGAAGACTGATCAGAGATGCAGCCAAGAGGCCCATGATCACTCTGGATGAACTGCAGAGATCTACAGCTGAGGTGGGAGACTCTGTCCATAGGACAACAATCAGTCGTATATTGCACAAATCTGGCCTTTATGGAAGAGTGGCAAGAAGAAAGCCATTTCTTAAAGATATCCATAAAAAGTGTTGTTTAAAGTTTGCCACAAGCCACCTGGGAGACACACCAAACATGTGGAAGAAGGTGCTCTGGTCAGATGAAACCAAAATTGAACTTTTTGGCAACAATGCAAAACGTTATGTTTGGCGTAAAAGCAACACAGCTGAACACACCATCCCCACTGTCAAACATGGTGGTGGCAGCATCATGGTTTGGACCTGCCTTTCTTCAGCAGGGACAGGGAAGATGGTTAAAATTGATGGGAAGATGGATGGAGCTAAATACAGGACCATTCTGGAAGAAAACCTGATGGAGTCTGCAAAAGACCTGAGACTGGGACGGAGATTTGTCTTCCAACAAGACAATGATCCAAAACATAAAGCAAAATCTACAATGGAATGGTTCAAAAATAAACATATCCAGGTGTTAGAATGGCCAAGTCAAAGTCCAGACCTGAATCCAATCGAGAATCTGTGGAAAGAACTGAAAACTGCTGTTCACAAATGCTCTCCAACCAACCTCACTGAGCTCGAGCTGTTTTGCAAGGAGGAATGGGAAAAAATGTCAGTCTCTCGATGTGCAAAACTGATAGAGACATACCCCAAGCGACTTACAGCTGTAATCTCAGCAAAAGGTGGCTCTACAAAGTATTAACTTAAGGGTGTTACGGTGCGTGAATGAGGACCCAAAAGCGAATTAACAGAACAGAGTTTCTTTAATGATGAAACACACGTAGGCTCAGATGGACAGGCAGATTCCGACAGGACAGGACAAGGTAGCAGCAAACACGACGATAGTCTGGTTCAGGCATGAGAACACAAACAAGAATCCGACAAAGACAGAAACAGAAACAGAGAGAGATATAGAGACCTAATCAGAGGGAAAAAGGGAACAGGTGGGAAAAGGGGTGAATGAGGTAGTCAGAGAAGACAAGGAACAGCTGGGGGAAAGAGGGGAAGAAACGGTAACCTAGTACGACCAGCAGAGGGAGACAGGGTGAAGAGAAAGGACAGAAACAAGACACAACATGACAGTACCCCCCCACTCACCGAGCGCCTCCTGGCGCACTCGAGGAGGAAACCTGGCGGCAACGGAGGAAATCCTCGATCAGCGCACGGTCCAGCACGTCCCGAGAGGGAACCCAACTCCTCTCCTCAGGACCGTACCCCTCCCAATCTACTAGGTACTGATGACCACGGCCCCGAGGACGCATGTCCAAAATCCTACGGACCCTGTAGATGGGTGCGCCCTCGACAAGGATGGGGGGGGGGGGGGGAAGACGAGCGGGGGCGCGAAGAACGGGCTTGATACAGGAGACATGGAAGACCGGGTGGACGCGACGAAGATATCGCGGAAGAAGAAGTCGAACTGCGACAGGATTAATGATCTGAGAAATACGGAACGGACCAATGAACCGCGGGGTCAACTTGCGAGAAGCGGTCTTAAGGGGAAGGTTCTGAGTGGAGAGCCAAACTCTCTGACCGCGACAATATCTAGGACTCTTAGTTCTACGCTTATTAGCAGCCCTCACAGTCTGCGCCCTATAACGGCAAAGTGCAGACCTGACCCTCTTCCAGGTGCGCTCGCAACGTTGGACAAAAGCCTGAGCGGAGGGGACGCTGGACTCGGCGAACTGAGATGAGAACAGCGGAGGCTGGTACCCGAGGCTACTCTGAAAAGGAGATAGCCCGGTCGCAGACGAAGGAAGCGAGTTGTGGGCGTATTCTGCCCAGGGGAGCTGTTCTGACCAAGACGCAGGGTTGCGAAAAGAAAGACTGCGTAAGATGCGACCAATAGTCTGATTGGCCCGTTCTGCTTGACCGTTAGACTGGGGGTGAAAGCCGGAAGAGAGACTGACGGAAGCCCCAATCAAACGGCAAAACTCCCTCCAAAATTGAGACGTGAATTGCGGACCTCTGTCCGAAACGACGTCTGACGGAAGGCCATGAATTCTGAAAACATTCTCGATGATGATTTGTGCCGTCTCTTTAGCAGAAGGAAGCTTAGCAAGGGGAATAAAATGAGCCGCCTTAGAGAACCTGTCGACAACCGTAAGAATAACAGTCTTCCCCGCTGACGAAGGCAGTCCGGTGACAAAATCTAAGGCGATGTGAGACCACGGTCGAGAGGGAATGGGAAGCGGCCTGAGACGGCCGGCAGGAGGGGAGTTACCGGACTTAGTCTGCGCGCAGACCGAACAAGCAGCCACGAAGCGACGCGTGTCATGCTCCCGGGTGGGCCACCAAAAACGCTGGCGAATGGAAGCAAGCGTACCCCGAACGCCAGGGTGGCCGGCTAACTTGGCAGAGTGAGCCCACTGAAGAACGGCCAGACGAGTAGGAACGGGAACGAAAAGAAGGTTGATAGGACAAGCGCGCGGCGACGGAGTTTGAGTGAGTGCTTGCTTTACCTGCCTCTCAATTCCCCAGACAGTCAACCCGACAACACGCCCCTCAGGGAGAATCCCCTCGGGGTCAGTGGAGGCTACTGAAGAACTGACGAGACGAGATAAAGCATCAGGCTTGGTGTTCTTAGAGCCCGGACGATAAGAAATCACGAACTCGAAACGAGCGAAAAACAGCGCCCAGCGCGCCTGACGCGCATTAAGTCGTTTGGCAGAACGGATGTACTCAAGGTTCCTATGGTCAGTCCAAACGACAAAAGGAACGGTCGCCCCCTCCAACCACTGTCGCCATTCGCCTAGGGCTAAGCGGATGGCGAGCAGTTAGCGGTTTCCCACATCATAGTTACGTTCCGACGGCGACAGGCGATGAGAAAAATACGCGCAAGGGTGGACCTTGTCGTCAGAGAGGGAGCGCTGAGAAAGAATGGCTCCCACGCCCACCTCTGACGCGTCAACCTCGACAACGAACTGTCTAGTGACGTCAGGTGTAACAAGGATAGGTGCGGATGTAAAACGATTCTTGAGGAGATCAAAAGCTCCCTGGGCGGAAACGGACCACTTAAAGCACGTCTTGACAGAAGTAAGGGCTGTGAGAGGGGCTGCCACCTGACCGAAATTACGGATGAAACGACGATAGAAGTTTGCGAAGACGAGAAAGCGCTGCAGCTCGACGCGTGACCTAGGGACGGGCCAATCAATGACAGCTTGGACCTTAGCGGGATCCATCTTAATGCCTTCAGCGGAAATAACAGAACCGAGAAATGTGACGGAGGAGGCATGAAAAGAGCACTTCTCAGCCTTCACAAAAAGACAATTCTCTAAAAGGCGCTGGAGGACACGTCGAACGTGCTGAACATGAATCTGGAGTGACGGTGAAAAAATCAGGATATCGTCAAGGTAAACGAAAACAAAGATGTTCAGCATGTCTCTCAGGACATCATTGACTAATGCCTGAAAGACAGCTGAAGCGTTAGCGAGGCCGAAAGGAAGAACCCGGTATTCAAAGTGCCCTAACGGAGTGTTAAACGCCGTCTTCCACTCGTCCCCCTCCCTGATGCGCACGAGATGGTAAGCGTTACGAAGGTCCAACTTAGTGAAAAACCTGGCTCCCTGCAGGATCTCGAAGGCTGAAGACATAAGAGGAAGCGGATAACAATTCTTCACTGTTATGTCATTCAGCCCTCGATAATCTATGCAGGGGCGCAGGGACCCGTCCTTCTTCTTAACAAAAAAAAACCCCGCTCCGGCGGGAGAGGAGGAGGGGACTATGGTACCGGCGGCAAGAGCTACAGACAAATAATCTTCGAGAGCCTTACGTTCGGGAGCCGACAGAGAGTATAGTCTACCCCGGGGGGGAGTGGTTCCCGGAAGGAGATCAATACTACAATCATACGACCGGTGTGGAGGAAGAGAGGTGGCCCTGGACCGACTGAACACCGTGCGCAGATCGTGATATTCCTCCGGCACCCCTGTCAAATCACCAGGCTCCTCCTGTGAAGAAGAGACAGAGGAAACAGGAGGGATAGCAGACATTAAACATTTCACATGACAAGAGACGTTCTAGGAGAGGATAGAATTACTAGACCAATTAATGGAAGGATTATGACAAACTAGCCAGGGATGGCCCAAAACAACAGGTGTAAAAGGTGAACGAAAAATTAAAAAATAAATGGTTTCGCTATGATTACCAGAAACAGTGAGGGTTAAAGGTAGCGTCTCACGCTGAATCCTGGGGAGAGGACTACCATCCAGGGCGAACAAGGCCGTGGACTCCCTTAACTGTCTGAGAGGAATGTCATGTTCCCGAGCCCAGGTCTCGTCCATAAAACAGCCCTCCGCCCCAGAGTCTATCAAGGCACTGCAGGAAGCTGACGAACCGGTCCAGCGTAGATGGACCGACAAGGTAGTGCAGGATCTTGAAGGAGAGACAGGAGTAGTAGCGCTCACCAGTAGCCCTCCGCTTACTGATGAGCTCTGGCTTTTACTGGACATGAAGTGACAAAATGACCAGCAGAACCGCAATAGAGACAGAGGCGGTTGGTGATTCTCCGTTCCCTCTCCTTAGTCGAGATGCGGATACCTCCCAGCTGCATAGGCTCAGCACCCGAGCCGGCAGAGGAAGATGGTAGTGATGCGGAGAGGGGGGCAACGGAGAACGCGAGCTCCTTTCCACGAGCTCGGTGACGAAGATCAACCCGTCGCTCTATGCGAATAGCGAGTTCAATCAAGGAATCCACGCTGGAAGGAACCTCCCGGGAGAGAATCTCATCCTTTACCTCCGCGCGGAGACCCTCCAGGAAACGAGCGAGCAAAGCCGGCTCGTTCCAGCCACTGGAGGCAGCAAGAGTGCGAAACTCAATAGAGTAGTCTGTTATGGATCGATTACCTTGACATAGGGAAGACAGGACCCTGGAAGCCTCCTCCCCAAAAACAGATCGATCAAAAACCCGTATCATCTCCTCCTTAAAGTCCTGATACTGGTTAGTACACTCAGCCCTTGCCTCCCAGATTGCCGTGCCCCACTCACGAGCCCGTCCAATAAGGAGAGATATGACGTAGGCGACACGAGCAGTGCTCCTGGAGTAAGTGTTGGGCTGGAGAGAAAACACAATATCACACTGGGTGAGGAACGAGCGGCATTCAGTGGGCTCCCCAGAGTAACACGGCGGGTTATTGATTCTGGGCTCCGGAGATTCGAAAGCCCTGGAAGTGGCCGGTGGATCGAGGCGGAGATGGTGAACCTGTTCTGTGAGGTTGGAGACTTGGGTGGCCAGGGTCTCAACGGCATGTCGAGCAGCAGACAATTCCTGCTCGTGTCTGCCTAGCATCGCTCCCTGGATCTCGACGGCTGAGTGGAGAGGATCCGAAGTCGCTGGGTCCATTCTTGGTCGGATTCTTCTGTTACGGTGCGTGAATGAGGACCCAAAAGCGAATTAACAGAACAGAGTTTCTTTAATGATGAAACACACGTAGGCTCAGATGGACAGGCAGATTCCGACAGGACAGGACAAGGTAGCAGCAAACACGACGATAGTCTGGTTCAGGCATGAGAACACAAACAAGAATCCGACAAAGACAGAAACAGAAACAGAGAGAGATATAGAGACCTAATCAGAGGGAAAAAGGGAACAGGTGGGAAAAGGGGTGAATGAGGTAGTCAGAGAAGACAAGGAACAGCTGGGGGAAAGAGGGGAAGAAACGGTAACCTAGTACGACCAGCAGAGGGAGACAGGGTGAAGAGAAAGGACAGAAACAAGACACAACATGACAAAGGGGGCTGAATAATTTTGCACGCCCAATTTTTCAGTTTTTGATTTGTTAAAAAAGTTTGAAATATCCAATAAATGTCGTTCCACTTCATGATTGTGTCCCACTTGTTGTTGATTCTTCACAAAAAAATACAGTTTTATATCTTTATGTTTGAAGCCTGAAATGTGGCAAAAGGTCGCAAAGTTCAAGGGGGCCGAATACTTTCGCAAGGCACTGTACCTTTGACTATTGGATGTTCTTATAGGCACTATGGTATTGCCAGTGTAACAGTATAGCTTCCGTCCCCCTCCTCACCCCTACCTGGGCTCGAACCAGGAACACATCGACAACAGGGGAATAACTACTCCAAATCTAAAAGCGAGTGACGTTTGAAACGGTATTAGCGCACACCCAGCTAGCCATTTCATATTGGTTACACCAGCCATTAGGCTGATAGGCTTGAAGTCATAAACAGCGCTGTGCTTGCGAAGAGCTGCTGGCAGAACGCACGAAAGTGCTGTTTGAATGGATGATTATGGGCCTGCTGCTGCTCAGTCAGACTGCTCTATCAAATCAGACTTAATTATAACACACATAAATACAAGCCTTTGGTCATTAATATGGTCGAGTCTGGAAACTATCATTTCGAAAACAAAACGTTTATTATTTCAGTGAAATACGGAACCGTTCGGTATTTTATCTAACGGGTGGCATCCCTATGTCTAAATATTCTTGTTACATTGCACAACCTTCAATGTTATGTCATAATTACGGAAAATTCTGGGAAATTAGTTCGCAATTGATTGTTTTTTATAAGATAAGTTTAATGCTAGCTAGCAATTTACCTTGGCTTCTACTGAATTCGCATAACAGGCAGGCTACTCGTGGAGTGCAATGGTTAGAGCGTTGGACTAGTTAACTGTACGGTTGCAAGATTGGATCCCCTGAGCTGACAAAGTGAAAATCTGTCATTCTGCCCCTGAACAAGGCAGTTAACCGACCATTCCTAGGCCGTCATTGAAAATAAGAATGTGTTCTTAACTGACTTGCCTAGTTAAATAAAGGTAGAAAAATATATAAAAATGTTTTAAAAAATCGGAAATCGGCACCCAAAAATACCGATTTCCGATTGTTATGAAAACTTGAAATCGGCCCTAATTAATCGCCCATTCCGATTAATCGGTCGACCTCTAATGTGCACCACACCATTGCTCTCTCGCTCTACTGTGAGTGCGTCTTGCTAGTTGTCACTCAAATGGTGAGGTGCTGAAGCTCATTGGCTGAAACTCAAATTGCTGGGGGCTGGCCCACAGGGGGGTGATAAATGTAGGGAAAATGGAGCCGCACAGCTTTCAGAAAACAATTGCTTTGAAAATAGGGATTTTGTGGCTAGCTAATTGAGGTAAGTAATTATGCTCATAGATTATGCATGTATGAACTACACATGGACACATCCAGCCCAAAGCAGGATGTTTAAAAAATACTTACTAGTCGCCAAAGTAACGGAGCATGTCTTTAATGTGCTTGCTGGTTTGTGTTGAAGAACAATACCTGTTTGTTTGTATGTGTTTGTTTGTGGGCGGGAGACTGGGGACGGGTTTGTGTATGTGTGTAGGCAAAACAGACGCTGTAGGCTACATCCCAGTGAGACCACAGAGCCACCTCAACACCCACAATGGGGTCCTTCACACTCCCAGAACCCCACAGCATTCCTGCCACCAGACCAGATGTTTTCTGTGAGATTCTATCCACTATCTGTCTCTAAGACAGCTTGTCGTACTGTACTCGCACTTCAACATCTCCTGTTTTTATATCCCCCTCTCCCATCCAATATTTTCATTGTTCTTTTCGAAGACGAAAATACAGAAGTGCTTTGCTCTAAAATTAAGTTAAGTGATGTTGTGAAATGAAAGCAGAGACAGAAAGAGAGATGTTGAGGAAAAACAGACTTGGGTTCACAGATACTTTGAGCGTTTGCTTGAGTCTGCCTGGAGTGCCAAATAGGCCGGTTTGAACGTTTTGGGACTTTTCTATTGGTTTATTAAAGGGATACTTTGGGATTTTGACAATGAGGCCATTTATCTAATTCCACAGAATCAGGTGAACTCGTGGATACCGTTTTTATGTCTTTGTTTGAAGGAAGTTTCTAACTAGCGTTAACGCAATGGCTGGAAGTCTATGGTATCTGCTAGCATACCATAGACTTCATCATTGCACTGATGCTAGATAGAAGTAGTTTCGTCAGCCAATGCTAACTTCCTTCATACTTGAGACATAAAAAAAAATGGTATCCACATGTTCATCTGACTCTGGGGAAGTAGATAAAATCCATAAGTATCCTTTTAAATCAGGCACACAAAGCAAACCAGAGTGAATTTGATATCAAAGGGACCAATCTGAGGAAAGCCCTGGCTGAGATTGTCAGCGTCAAGAGAAAGTAGTTAATTTAAAGCAGACATCTGCCTTACACAAACACACACACACACACAAACACACACACACACACACACACACACACACACACCATCTCACACACTTACATTAGAATACAAAGAGACACCAGTAACACACACATCATCTCACACACATTACAATACAAAGTACAAAGTGAGACAAAAGCATCACTGACAGACACGTGATCTATGTTCTCACACTCGCTTCTCTCTTGTTTTTACTCTCTCCCTATCTGTCAAACACCCACATGTACTACAAAGCTTGAAAATCTGGCTTGAGTGTTTTTTCTTAGAATCACACAGTGAAATAGAGCTAATGTAATATACAGAGACAGGACCGGGACAGGACCGGGACCAGAGAAGAATTTCCCAGAGCTCAAGGGATTCTGTCACACATAGTGCACAGCTCCCGACTGGCCCAGATGGTTATGAAATCACTGTTCTCCAAAACAACTGAAAACAGACAATAATACTCCTACCCTTCCCTGGGTCTGTCTGCAAACAGAATTCCAGTATCCTCTCAAGCAAACCAAAGACTCCAAACTTGTGTCCATGAAACCAATTGGTCAGAGTAAAATGACCAACGTTACACAAAACTAAATCAATTCAAATGTATACTGAACAAAAATATAAACACAACATGCAACATTTTCAAAGAGTTTACCGAGTTCATTTAAGGAAATCAGTCAATTTAATTAAATTCATTAGGCCCTAATATATGGATTTCACATGACTGAGAATACAGAAATGCTGGTCACAGATACCATTAAAAAAAGGTAGGGGTGTGGATCAGAAAACCAGTCAGTATCTGGTGTGATAACCATTTGCCTCATGCAGCACAACATATCCTTTGCATAGGCTCTTGATTGTGGCCTGTAAAATGTTTTCCCACTCCTCTTCAATGGCTGTGCGAAGATCCTGGATATTGGCACAAACTGGAACACGCGGTCAATTCAGAGCATCCCAAACTTGCTCAATGGGTGACAAGTCTGGTGAGTATGCAGGCCATGGAAGAACTAAGACATTTTCAGCTTCCATAGAGTGTGTACAGATCCTTGCAACATGGGGTTGTGCATTGTCAAGCATTGTCATGCTGAAACATGAGGTGATGGCGGCGGATGAATGGCACGACAAATGGGCCTCAGGATCTCGTCACGGTATCTCCATTTGCCATCGATAAAATGCAATTGTGTTCATTTTCCATAGCTTATGCCCATCCCATAACCCCACCACCACCATGGGGCACTCTGTCCACAACGTTAACGTCAGCAAACCGCTCGCCCACACAACGCCATACACATAGTCTGTGTTTGTGAGGCCGGTTGTACGTACTGCCAAATTCTCTAAAACGACAATGGAGACAGCTTATGGTGGAGAAATAAACATTAAATTCTCTGGCAACAGCTCTGATGGACATTCCTGCTGTCAGCATGCCAATTTTACGGTACCGCAAAACTTGATACATCCGTGGCAGTGTTGTGTGATAAAACTGCACATTTTTGAGTGACCTTTTATGGTGCCCAGCACAAGGTGCTCCTGTGTCATGATCCTGCTGTTTAATCAGTTTCTTGATATGCCACACGTGTCAGGTGGATGGATTATCTTGGCAAAGGAGAAAGGCTCACTAACAGGGACATAAACCAATGTGTGCACAAAATTGGAGAGAAATAAGCTTTTTGTGCGTATGGAACATTCCTGGGTTCTTATCTTTATTTCAGCTCATGAAACATGGGACCAACACTTTACATGTTGCGTTTATATTTTTGTTTAGCGTTCTACAAATGTATATATATACATCTAAGTATAACCTTGAGGTCTAAGCAGATCTGGTTGTTTGTTGGGTTGAAGGGATATGAGTTCACAGGGGCAGGGGTAATCCGTCTTTCACTTGACAGACCATAATAAGACCAACTAGGGAGGTTAACATAAAACAAATAAGAGAATGCAGTAGTGGTGGTGCGTGGGTAAAACCACTGAGGGAAAAAAAGCCATGTTACAACCTATGTGTTGTGATAATTATGTTGTTTGCTCTACAACCCGTTCATACGCCACAATGATATATAAGGCAGAGACAACAAGACGACAGTCACGCAATGGCAGAATAAATTTAACCACATCTTTGTTTCATCACATCACCGGAAAGCACAGCTGTCCGGTGAAGTCCACAAAGCACATTACATGTGACAAACCGTTGCATGACCTACAGCCAAGCAAGTTAATGTTTCCCACATTTGATTTAGAACCACGGTGAGTTACCCCATGTCGGAAAGAAAACACGAGCTGTCTGCGCTTAGTCTAAAACAGTGACAACTTACCAAAAACAAACTATTTTACGCCTAGTCCAATCAACGTAAGCTAAATATCATGTGGCTGTCCGTGGCACTGATTGGTGTATGTGTGCACCCGCACTCACACAAATAGAAAAACATGTTGCCTCACCTACTTGTAGAGGAACGTCATAGAGAAAACTTGTTTTGTTTTTGTTGTCCAAGACTATGCTACCTGACTTCCTTTCATGGGCAACGATGAGCCAACTAATTAACATTAGCCTACTACATCTAGCTACATATTGAACTTCCATCCTCTGTATTAATTCATGGTTGGATCAGAATCAGCATTGTAATCATTGGTGAGTACGGAGAATTAAGTAAAACCACAAGTCCAAATCCCTATATCCAAGGCTTATTTAGGAAAGGGAAGATTTTAGCTAGGTAGCTAGCCAAATGCTCGCTGGCTTCCGTTGCTATTGAATTCAATGCTACGGGCGGCAACAATGTCATACTCTTTTTGGCCAGACAGCATCAGATACATGGGCTACACATACAGAGACAGAGGAGTGCTGTTTCGCTCGCTCGGATGCTTTCTCCCATGAGATACATTCAGCCACTTGCAAATTTAAGGAAAACTAAATATATCACTTTTTTGGCTTCCCTTGGCATCCATTAGTATATTCCACTGAGAGAATGCTAAACGTTTAGAAAAAGTCGTTTTTTTAAAAGTCTAAAGATCAACTGTCTGTTCAGTGAGACAAGTAGAGGGTAGATAAGAGGGCCTGATGAAAGGTCTGGTGGTGTAACAGACGCCATCCTGTCAGAGAGACCACACTGCGACTGGGAACCAGTGTTTTCCAGGGCGTCTTTAACCAAAGTCGTCAAAAACACCAATTAAACAAGTTCCCAAGGTAGAGAGAGGGAGGGCAATATAATGCTAGCGGAAACGGTGGCGTGAACACTGATGCTGAAGCTTTTAGATGGCGAGCAGCAGAGTACCCAGATCCTCAGAGCACACGTGGCCTCAGCTTTGTCTCCATGGAAACACTGTGCCACTGCTGCCCTCCGCAGCCATGTCGTTATATAATCAAGGATATGCCAGGCGATTAGCTCTCGCTTTCTGGATCACATCCAAGTCACACACACTCACAGGGGGTGCTTGTATGGTTCTTTGGTTAGTCAGTGTTCTGTCTCAAAGCTGGGAACACCGAATGGAAAACTCAGCTCCCTCCCAAACTGCAGCATCTTTTTTTCAGAAGCACACTGAAATAAGGAGCTTTCCTTTTCCTCTCCCTGCTTCATTACCTGAAGGAGCAGTAGATCTCAGAGCCACAAAGTGCACACACACATACACACACTCACACACACACACACACAGAGTGTGAAAGCTTAGATTCTCTGAAGGTTAATAAGAGACTAATACCCCTCTGCAGCTCCTCTGAGTCAAGGTGGTTCCTACCAGTGTTGACTAAGTGACGAGGGAGTGGTTGGAACGTGGTTGGAACGCGTGTTGACCACAGCTGTGGACTCCATGGCAGAGATTGGGATCTGGGTTGTAGAGAGAGCAGGGTAGGGCAAAGAGAGGCCCAATCCCAAATCAACCCTGTAGCACCCTAGGCACTTGTTGAGATTAGAGACGATTGTACAGGTATGAGCAATATGGTATTAACTTCACCTTGCGCCCATGACAGGCTAGGATGAAGTTTCTCCATATTGTTTATTCCTATCCAAGGCTCTGGGGTTGGGAGAGCAGAGAGCAGGGCAGTGTCTGTGCAGAATGACTGATCTACAAATCACCTCAGGCCAAAATAACTAGGCCTATGTGATCAAGATGAGCAATTTTGTGCCTCATCTTGCTCAAACTGATCCCTTCAAACACACTGAGAGTCTCCAGTTAGAAAGAGGCTGTGGGTTGGGGGAGGAGAGGGGAACAGTGAGAAATAGCTTTTCATCCCAGCAGCCGTTAGCATTGGCAGGGTGACAGCAGTGGTTGGGTTGGGGTAGGTGGGTGGGTGTGTGGGTGGGTGGGTGGGTGGGTGGGTGGGTGGGTGGGTGGGTGGGTGGTTGCTAGGGCTGGGAATTGCCAGGGACCTCACGATACGATATTATCACAATACTTAGGTGTCAATATGATATGTATTGCGATTCTCACAATTCTAAATGTATTGCAATTCGATACTGTGGTTTTAGAAAGATACTGTGGTTTTAGAAAGAAGCTGTGGGTTGGGGGAGGAGAGGGGAACAGTGAGAAATAGCTTTTCATCCCAGCAGCCGTTAGCATTGTCAGGGTGACAGCAGTGGTTGGGTTGGGGTAGGTAGGTGGGTGGGTAGATGGGTGGGTGGGTGGGTGGGTAGATGGGTGGGTAGATGGGTGGGTGGGAGGATGGGTGGGTGGGTGGTTGCTAGGGCTGGGAATTGCCAGGGACCTCACGATACGATATTATCACAATAATTAGGTGTCAATATGATATGTACTGCGATTCTCACAATTCTAAATTTATTGCAATTCGATACTGTGGTTTTATTTTGATGTTCCAAACAAATTGCTCACCATATCTCTTCTGCAGAGGGACAAGAGAGAGCTGTGAGAAAATGAGTTTTGATCAGTCATGGAAATAAAAGTGCTGAAAAATATAACTATCGATTCAAAAAATATATATTATTAACTGTTTCTCTCTATCTGGAAATAAACAAGAGGGTGTGTACTTGGAGGGGGAAACCTGGCGCAATCGCTGACAGACCAGCTATCTCACACACTGACTGACTGGCTGGCTGACTGTCTGACTGACTGGCTGGCTGACTGTCATGCTGAAACACATATAAACGCACACACTCAATGCCGAAAAAAACAAATATGCACAAACACAGTGAGCACACAAGCGTGCACCAGACTGCATACACATACACACTTACACACCTCCAATGCAACTGTTAGTATTAAAATCCCGCCCCTCTAAAAAGCCTACTTCTGTAGCTGTGGAAATCACCTCTTCTCTCCTCTGCTTTCCTATTCAAACTGAAAGCCCAGGGTGAGTAAGTAAAAAAAAAAAAAAATACAAAAATTTTGTAGCTGGCATTCTCCGACAAATAGATGTAGTGGTATCCATGGCAACTAAACCAAGCTCTCTCACAGCTACCTTGAAAGGAGCGACGTCTGAGGCGAGAGGAAAAGGAAGGGGGGCTGTGTGTGTGCATGCATGCGTGTATACTACAGACGTAGTATACAGGCAGATTTCAGACGTTACTAGTTCACACTGGATAGAGAGGTCCACTGAGGAGCTTCAACTGATCAGCTTCAACCTCACAAGTCAGCAGAGGACAGATGTCTGGAAAAAATACAGGCATGCACATACACCCAGGGCTAGGCTAGCCTGGCACCGCAACACAAGCTAGAGACCAAAACCCCAGTCAGTATGTGAGTCCCAAATAGCACCCTGTTCCCTTTATAGTGCACTACTTTTGACCAAAGCCTCAAAAGCAGTGCAATATATAATAAACAGGGTGCAATTTGGGATGGAGACTGTCAGTTTCCCATTGGCTGTGCTGAGCCCCAGA
Source organism: Oncorhynchus mykiss (assembly GCF_013265735.2). NCBI lineage: Eukaryota > Metazoa > Chordata > Actinopteri > Salmoniformes > Salmonidae > Oncorhynchus > Oncorhynchus mykiss. The sequence continues at coordinate 14,076,719 of NC_048591.1, read as the reverse complement.
CCCAAAGACCAAAAGCCCCACTGTTCTCTTCTGTCCTGCCAGAGAGTTATAAAGGATGGCTGGTTGGGTTTCAGCGGAACATTTTCACAGGTGTTCTGGAACAAGTCGTGTCCCGACAGAGATCAGCACCTCTGCACTAAATAGTGTCTGCTCTTCTAATCAGTCAGTCAAGTGATCTCCATCTGCACCCCTCTTAATCTTTCTACTAGCACATAGCATAGCTGGTCACTCAAATAGAATAGAGCTTCATTGTCCATTGTGAAACGTCAAGTTGTCTTTTGGTCGTCTGTGTTCTGTGTGTTGTGATTGAATGAGTTAGATCATAAGTGAGCCAGTGGATTGGTGTGTATTTATATTCAAAGCCTTGTCCAAATGAGCTGATGTGAAAGCCTTAACAAGCCTGCCAAACATCTTCCACCATCTCACCCACAAATCCACACACACAGAACTGGAAGTTGCCTCAGTTACAACCAACATAACACCCTGCGCCCCTTCCCCAGTCTCCTGGGTTCCCCCTGCTGGCACGTACGCACGCATGCACACGCACACGCACACGCACACACACACACACACACACACACACACACACACACACACACACACACACACACACACACACAGGGAAGTATTGTCTGTAATAATAGAATGTGTTTTTTCAACCTGCAGGCCTGTTTCTGTTTGTTTTAGGTTGAACACAGAGAATAGACTTTAATGCAGGCAGCTCGCAGGATAAAGATCTAAATTAGACAGTTATCACAGCTAGGCAAACACACACACAACACTGATAGAAGACACGTGCCCATAACACACACCTACGATACGTGCCAGGATTACGGTTCTAACACAAGCCCATTGTTCTTACCAGTGTGTGTGTGCGTGTGGTGTGTGTGTGTGTGTCTGTGTCTGTGTCTGTGTGTGTGTGTGTGTGAGTGAGTGTGTGTGTGTGTGTGTGTGTGTGTGTGTGTGTGTGTGTGTGTGTGTGTGTGTGTGTGTGTGTGTGTGTGTGTACCTTGTAGCCGTTATGGGTGTTTTTCTTTATGAGTGGGGTGGTAGAGCACAACTCGATGGCCTCCGGCTCGTGGAATATCACCGTGGGCAACGGCTCCTTCCTCAGTGTCAGCACGTTCAGCTTGGTCTTCAGCATCGTCTGGAAGTGCTGAGGGACATAAAGTCATGGTCAATCAATCAACCAATCAAGAAATAATTAAATATGCCCATCCATCCATCCTTCCATCCAACCCACCCACACAACCACAACATTCTTAGTTCTCACATTCCTAGTACTTTCTATTCAGATGAAATTGCGCGAGTCATGATTTAATTAGCCTGCTCGGTTTTGTTAGGCTTTTTCAAGGAAACCCAGAAATTCCACAATCCAATTCCCTGCTCTGTAGGTGGGAGACCAGAGCAAACATGTGGTTCTGGTCGGCCTTACAAAACCCCAGATTCCAGTTTGGGACGAGGCGGCGTGGTTCTCATCTCCTGTTCTGACAGACACTTCACATATAGAGAGAGAGAACGAGAAGGTCCCTCATCTGCTGTCCACATTTCAGCTGAAGAACAGGAGAAGAGGGACTGTCACCCCAAACCAGAGTAAAGCCACTGTGACAGGCCATCTAAAACCAAGCACCGGAAGTGCCACAGTTACTGCTCATCCTCCTAAAAGACCCCACTACATCTCCATCATACAACCCAAACTCCACCTGTGGGAGAGGAGAGGAGAGGAAATTAGGTTTGACAGAGATGAGACAAGGAGGAAAGATGATGAGGAGAGAAAAACAGGAGAAAAGAAGAAGAGACTAAAAGAGAAGAAGAGGAGAAGCAGTTTTGAAACTAAAGCCACGTGTGTGAACGCTCGCTGACCTCCGCGTCAGCACTTTATGGCTTCCTGACAGTGCTCCACATTCCTGTGGTCAGCCCGGATTGGGGGGGGGGGGGGGGGGGTCTCTCAAGGCACCGTGCGGAATAAAACTGGATTTCTATTCATAATATTTTCATTATTTTATTATTCCTCTGGATTAAAAAATAGCCGCATCGAGTTACAAATATTATTGATTCTATTTGGGTTGGGGATGAGGAGGAGGAGTTTCTGATTCTGGAACCAAGGAATAGACATTGATCCCCAATACTGGTTGATCTCTCTCTCTCTCTCTCTCTCTCTCTCTCTCTCTCTCTGTGTGTCTGTCTGTCTGTCTGTCTGTCTGTCTGTCTGTCTGTCTGTCTGTCTCTCTCTCTCTGTCTTCTCTCATTCACAAATCTTTCTTTAACTCTGTCTCTACTCTCTCTCCCTCTCTCACTCTCCTACCCTCTTTTTCTACCTCTCTCCACTCTCTCTCTCCCCTCTCTCTCTATTTCCTTCTCGCTCTACATCTCCCTACTCTCTCTCCTTCTCTCTCTCTTTCTACCCATCCCTCCCTCCATCTATCTCTCTCTCTCTCTCTGACACAGCAGGCTCTGTCTGTACAGTCTGGTCCTCATCTAGCCCATTCACTGACTTCTTTAGACATGTGTTTTTAAAAGGTACGCCACATTCTCAGTAACAGCCCATTTTCCTTGTAAACACTGGTATACATTTCACGCGTGAGCGAGGCACGTGACTTTTCCCAAATAACTTTTGGCTGAATGTTATGGATTGGGAGAGAGCATTTGAAAATAGAGGGAAGTAGACATTTTACACCGTTTAGAAGTGACCATTCGCCTGTGAGAGGAGGAGGATTCTATAGCTATGTGGGAGATGAGAGGAGACACAGTACAGGATCTTTCTGCTATTGAAATCCTTGGCCGGGCTGCCTAAGTGTAAAAAAACAAAACATGTTTTGATGTATAAAGAAACTGACAAAATGTAAATTGACAAACACTAAACAGTGTTCAGGTTGACCTAGATTGCCTCTAGAGAGTGTGTGTGTGTGTGTGTTTGTGCGTGTGTCAACTACAATATGTGTCTGTATGCACAAGCATGTGTGTGCACGTCCGTGTGTGTGCGTCGACTGCGTGATTATGTGTCTATAGTTCACAGGTAACAGATGGGACGGTACACTCCCAGCCCTCAGGGAGATTTTCTGCTGGAGTCGGCAGGCTCTCAGGTCAATCATAGCGTAAGCCACAGTACAACAACACACTGACACGGCAGAGACACTGATTACAGGGGTTATACATAGGCTTGGGCGGTATACCGTATATACCGCTTCCCGGGATATTTGGAAACAGCCACGGGATTGTTTTCCAATGCCGTCAATACAATTGAAACTATTTCTTTGAAATGTAGTAGCTACTTTTTAAGTAAATACCTGCAGTCAACTTGTGCAATACGTTAGGAAATAAAGAAGACTGCGTTCTTCATTTCACCTGTCACATAATTATTTATTATGAAGTTTACCGGTAGTCCCAGTCACATGGTGTTTGTTTACAAGCGCACAACAAACGAGAGACCGGAGCCTTGTGAGTCACTCACTGTTGAGCAGCATGTGCCAGGTGATCGAGTTAAATTATGGAATTCACAACTAAATGTTTGTTTAGCTTCTTGCTAAATCAAGCTTTGCTTGGTAACAAGACCCTTGCTGTTTAAAATTAGTTTTGTGCGTGCAGCAAACTGAGTAGCATTTTTGCAGACAACTTCTATAACTTTATGAGCTGGGATGTCTGTCGTGCAAATAGTTTAGGTCAGAGACTATAAAATGTTCGCAATGCGCTCGTTAGCATTTAGTTAGCATTCTCTTTGGGATTTTACATGTACTTGTTAGCGTTGCTAAGCTTCTGATCTCAGATGCTCAGTGGGGTTTTAAAATAGAGGCCCTTCTGTTCAGTGCCGGTATTATTATTTTTTTAAGGGGTGGATCAGCTTTAATATTGCGGAAAGAATGTTGCTTCCATCAATGTAATTGTCTGCATAATTTCCAATCCCCAATTTTTGGGGGGAGTAAATATATATATCCATACACGCACGCATGCATACATACATATACACATATATACATACACATACCTATAGAGACATACACACTTTTTTTAAGAATATACCTTTATTATTATTCCCCGCAAACCCTACCGCCGATCCCCCAATTGGAGAAAACACTTCGGCTTTTACCTTCAATTTATACATCTTATTAACATTTTACAGACACAGTCTATTTTACAATAGTTATTTTTTGTTTGTTTCTAGTCCTTCCTCTATTTCTGATGTCCATCCAGTTTGAGTTATATTTGTAACTGTGCTATTTCACAAAAGTTCTGAACCTATATATATTTGCCGGTATTACCGAACATCCCAGGATGTTATATGGTCGGTATGAAGGTCAATCTGGATGCTGCCCAAGCCTAGTCATACATACATACTGCACATACCACCTCATTCAACACACAAACTGACTGATGTACACCATTGCAAACACTAGTCTGTAACGTCCACATCAGTGGAGGCTGCTGAGGGGAGGACGGCTCATAATAATGGCTGGAATGGAGCAAATTGAATGGTATCAAACCATGTCTTTGATGTATTTGATACCATTCCACCTATTCCACTCCAGCCATTACCACAAGCCCATCCTCCCCAAATAATGTGCCACCAACCTCCTGTGATCCACATATACAGTGCATTCAGAAAGTGTTCAGACCCCTTGGCATCTTCCACATTTTGCTACATTACAGCCTTATTATTCCTCATCAATCTACATGATATATCCGATAACGACAAAGCAAAAAAAAAGGTTATTAGAAATGTTTGTAAATGTATTACAAATTAAAAACTGAAATACCTTATTTACAGTTCAGGTGCATCCTGTTAACATTGATCATCCTTGAGATGTTTCTACAACTTGATTGGAGTCCACCTGTGGTAAATTCAAATGATTGGACATGATTTGGAAAGGCACACACCTGTTTATATAAGGTCCCACAGTTGACAGTGCATGTCAGAGAAAATCTCAAGCCATGAGGTTGAAGGAATTGTCCGTAGAATTGTCCGAGACAGGATTATGTAGAGGTACAGATCTGGGGAAGGGTACCAAAAAATGTCTGAAGCATTGATGGTCCCCAAGAACACAGTGACCTTCATCATTCTTAAATGGAAGAAGCTTCGAACCAAGGCTCTTCCTAGAAATGGCCGCCCGGCCAAACTGAGCAATCAGGGTGGAAGGGCAGTGGTCAGGGAGGTGACCAAGAACCCGAGCTCCAGAGTTCCTCTGTGGAGATGGGAGAACCTTCCAGAAGGACAACCATCTCTTTAGCACTCCACCAATCAGGCCTTTCTGGTAGAGTGGGCAGACAGAAGCCACTCCTCAGTAAAAGGCACATGACAACCCGCTTGGATTTTTGCCAAAAGCCACCTAAAGAACTCAGACCATGAGAAAAAAAGACTCTCTGGTCTGATGAAACCAAGATTGAACTCTTTGGCCTGAATGCCAAGTTTCACGTCTGGAGGAAACCTGGCACCATCCCTACGGTGAAGCATGGTGGTGGCAGTATCATGCTGTGGGGCTGTTATTCAGTGGCAGGGACTGGGAGACTAGTCAGGTTTGAGGGAAAGATGAATGAAGCAAAGTACAGAGAGATCCTTGATGAAAACCTGCTCCAGAGCGCTCAGGACCTCAAACTGGGGCGAAGGTTCACCTTCCAACAGAACAACGACCCTAAGCACACAGTCAAGACAATGCAGGAGCGACTTCGGGACAGGTCTCTGAATGTCCTCGAGTGGCCCATCCAGAGCCCGGACTTGAACCCGATTGAACATCTCTGGAGAGACCTGAAAATAGCTGTGCAGCAACGCTCCCCTTCCAACCTGACAGAGCTTGAGAGGATCTGCAGAGAAGAATGGTAGAAACTCCCCAAATACAGGTGTGCCAAGCTTGTAGCATTATACCCAAGGACACGAGGCTGTAATCACTTTGTTCTGGTGCTTTAACAGAGTACTGAGTAAAGGGTCTGAATACTTACGTAAAATGTTTTTAGATTTATATATATATATATAAAAACACTCTAATATTTATATATATATATATATATATATATATATATATATATATATAGTTGAAGTCAGTTTACATACACCTTAGCCAAATACATTTAAACTCAGTTTGTCACAATTCCTGACATTTAATCATATTAAAAATTTAGGTCATTTAGGATCACCACTTTATTTTAACAATGTGAAATGTCAGAATAATAGTAGAGAGAATTATTTATTTCAGCTTTTATTTATTTCATCACATTCGCAGTGGGTCAGCAGTTTACATACACTCAATAGGTATTTGGTAGCATTGCCTTTAAATTGTTTAAACTTGGGTCAACAGCCTCGGGTAGCCTTCCACAAGCTTCCCACAATAAGCTGGGTGAATTTTGGCCCATTCCTCCTTACAGCTGATGTAACCGAGTCAGGTTTGTAGGCCTCCTTGCTAGCACACGCTTTTTCAGTTCTGCCAACACATTTTCTATAGGATTGAGGTCAGGGCTTTGTGATGACCACTCCAATACCTTGACTTTGTTGTCCTTAAACCATTTTGCCACAACTTTGGAAGTATGATTGGGGTCATTGTCCATTTGGAAGACCCATTTGTGACCAAGCTTTCATTCCTGACTAATGTCTTGAGATGTTGCTGTAATATATCGACATCATTTTCCTTCTTCATAATGCCATGTATTTAGTGAAGGGCATCAGTCCCTCCTGCAGCAAAGCACCCCTACAATATGATGCTGCCACACCCGTGCTTCACAGTTGGGATGGTGTTCTTCGGCTTGCAAGCCTCCCCCTTTTTCCTCCAAACATAACGATGGTCATTATGGCCAAACAGTTCTATTTTTGTTTCATCAGACCAGAGGACATTTCTCCAAAATGTACGATCTTTGACCCCATGTGTAGTTGCAAACCGTAGTCTGGCTTTTCGTTTTACTGTGGATATAGATACCTTTGTACCTGTTTCCTCTAGCATCTTCACAAGGTCCTTTGCTGTTGTTCTGGGATTGACTTGCACTTTTCGCACCAAAGTACATTCATCTCTAGGAGACAGAACGTGTCCGATTTCCGATTTCATCTCTAGGAGACATCTCTAGGAGACAGAACGTGTCCGATTTCTGATTTCAACTGTATGTATATATATATATATATATATATATATATAAACTTTAAAGAAAAAGTAACATCCTCTCACTGTCAACTGTGTTTATTGTGTAAATATTTGTATGACCATAACAAGATTCAACAAATGAACAAGTTCCACAGACATATGACCAACAGAAATAGAATAATGTGTCCCTGAACAAAGAGGGGAGTCAAAATCAACAGTAACAGTCTGTATCTGGTGTGGCCACCAGCTGCATTAAGTACTGCAGTGCATCTCCTCCTCATGGACCACACCAGATTTGCCAGTTCTTGCTGTGAGATGTTACACCACTCTCCCACCAAGGCACTTGCAGGTTCCCGGACATTTTGGGGGGAATGGCCCTAGCCCTCACCCTCCGATCCAACAGGTCCCAGGCGTGCTCAATGGGATTGAGATCCGGGCTCTTCGCTGGCAATGGCAGAACACTGACATTCCTGTCTTGCAGGAAATCACGCACAGAACGAGCCGTATGGCTGGTGGCATTGTCATGCTGGAGGGTCATGTCAGGATGAGCCTGCAGGAAGGGTACTACATGAGGAAGGAGGATGCCTTCCTTGTAACGCACAGCGTTGAGATTGCCTGCAATGACAACAAGCCCAGTCCGATGATGCTGGGACACACCGCCCCAGACCATGATGGACCCTCCACCTCCAAATCGATCCCGCTCCAGAGTTCAGGCCTCGGTGTAACGCTCATTCCTTTCATGGATAAAAGTGAATCCGACCATCTCTGGTGAGACAAAACCGCGACTCGTCAGTGAAGAGCACTTTTTGTCCAGCGACGGTGGATTTGTGCCCATAGGCGATGTTGTTGCCGGTGATGTCTGGTGAGGACCTGCCTTACAACAGGCCTACAAGCCCTCAGTCCAACCTCTCTCAGCCTATTGCGGACAGTCTGAGCACTGATGGAGGGATTGTGCGTTCCTGGTGTAATTTGGGCAGTTGTTGTTGCCATCCTGTACTTGTCCCGCAGGTGTTATGTTCGGATGTACCGATCCTGTGCAGGTGTTGTTACATGTGGTCTGCCACTGCGAGGACGATCAGCTGTCCGTCCTGTCTCCCTGTAGCGCTGTCTTAGGTGTCTCAAATACTTAGGATACTAAAGGGGCCTTTCTTTCTACTGACTCTGAAAAAAAAAAGATGCCCAGGGTCCCTGCTCATCTACGTGAACGAATGTGGCCAGGGCAATACATTGTAACGTCCGTACTGGACATTCCACAGGTGCATGTTCATTAATTGTTTTTGGTTCATTGAACAAGCATTGGAAACAGTGTTGAAACCCTTTACAATGAAGATCTGTGAAGTTATTTGGATTTTTACGAATTATCTTTGAAAGACAGGGTCATGAAAAAGGGACGTTTCTTTTTTTGCAGAGTTTACATATAAATTTGCAAACATTTCTAATAACCTGTTTTTGTTTTGATATTATGGGGTATTGTGTGTAGATAAGGATTTTCTTGTAATATACATTTTATAATAAAGCTGTAACGTAACAAAAAGTGGAAAAAGTCAAGGGGTCTGAATACTTTCCGAATGTACTGTAGCATTTAATGGAACTGAACCCAAAACTTTCCACTAGACGCACACACGAAGAGTCACAGACACACACACACACACATAGACACACACCCAGTCTGAAGATGAAAGAACAGTGTGGAGCACACGAACAGATATTTGAGAGCTGGGCTGGTGTATGTTGGCGTTAGGGCGAGACAGTAGGCCATCTCAGCTTGGTCTCAGACTGTTATCAGACCATCTCTCTCTCTCTCATTCTGGCTGGCTGGCCAGACACTCACATAAACCAACATCAGCCTTGGCCCCTCAACTCACTACGACACACACACACACACACACATTTACTCCATCTGCAGCCTGACCAAGGCATTAAAAACACAGCTAGAGCAGCGGAGGACAGGTAGTCAGGAAGCCACCCACGCCCATCCAGTGGTTAGCTCCCAAACCACAAGTGAAACCCCTCTCCCCTAGCATGGTATGAGCCAGCCGTATCACCCTGGACCTGTCAGACTGTGTTAACGGCCTCCGCCTCTGATCCTGGACCAGTTTATGAGTGGAACCACCACGTTTCACAAGCATCTGAGAGGGCTAAATCCAGAGAGGACTGTGGGAGGTCCTGCGCCATGATTGGTGGCTTGATTCTGTGGAAGGTGGGCTGTCGTCACTCTAATTGGTGGGTCAATGGTGTTGTGGGAGGTGGACAGTGACAGAAGCCAACCACAGACCCCATCCGGCTGGCCGTAAAAACATTGTCAACTCTCTGACGTAAATAACCACAGTTAACCTGCCCCCGCATATACAATGATACAGTAAAAACAACACATTAACTACCCTGACGGAGAGACACAATACGCATGCTATATTCACAGTGTTCAATACAATAAATAAACCACAACACCTATAAAACAACAGTTAAACAGTCGATTGGAAATGGGCTGTGGTAGTGTCGTGGTATAATTTGGGTAACAACCCATTGGTCCCTTTAACTTAAATGTATTCTCCACAAATGCAGTGTGGTGAACTGATGATGCCTTTGCTTTTGGCTTCAGAAAAGAGACCAAGGCCTTAAGGCAGGAATAGTGTCAGCCTTTGTCCATAGATACAGTGCCCCCTGTAATTATTTTTTCATCTTTTGGCTCTATACTTGAAATCCAACAATGACTATGAAGTTAAAAGGCAGACTGTCAGTTTTAATTTGAGGGTATTTTCGTCCATATCGGATGAACTGTTTAGAAATGACTACATCAAGCTTGTAACTCTATAAATTAGTTGGATGCAATAACTATTTGTTTTGGTTGGTTTCAGATTATTTTGTGGCCAATAGAAATGAATAGTAAATAATGTATTGTGTCATTTTGGAGTCACTTTATTGTAAATAAGAATATAATATGTTTGTAAAAACTTCTATATGAATGTGGATGCTACCATGATTACGGATAATCCTGAACGAATCGTGAATAATGATGAGTGAGAAAGTTACAGATGCACCAATACTGTATTATACACCCCCCCCCCCCCCCCCTCCCCCACCCCCCCAACAAAAAAAAAAATGCTAACCTCCATGTTATTGTAATGGTGAGAGGTTAGCATGTCTTGGGGGTATGCTATTGTGCGTTTGTAACTTTTTCACTATGTCATTATTCATGATTCATTTCAGGATTATCCGTGATCCTGGTATGTACAAAAACTTCTGTAATTTCTAAACAATTCACCTGATATGGATGATAATACCCTCAAATTAAAGCTGACAGTCTGCACTTCAAATCCAAAGTTTTGGAGTATAGAGCCACTGTACCAATAATTATGGAAGGCACTGTTGTTGAATCCACACTGCTTGTTTTTCTCACAACTTCCTCCTTCCAGCAGAGCAAAGGCCTGACCAACCCAACCCTGACCACAGGAGCCCCAAACAGACAGACCTAGTGATGCTTCTGACCATGAGTGACCTCAAACAGGCCCGGAAGCTGAACACATTTCTGCACTGTCAGGATCCAGACATTATGTCTGTTCAGCCAATTTCCCATGTCAAATAAAATGGGAATGTAGTCAATGTACAAAATGAGAACTATGAAAGCACAGTGAGAGGTGCTGAGTAAGAGGAACGTATGTATATACATTGGGAGATGGTTGTGAGCAAAGTGTGTGTGTGTGTGTGTGTGTGTGTGTGTGTGTGTGTGTGTGTGTGTGTATGTGTGCGTGAGCACAGATCGGCACAGCAAACATTGTGAAATCATTTGAAAATCGCTGAGCGATACCAGTGAGAGAGGGGGCTCTTGAAACTGATTCTTCAGGGGGATGTGTTAGGAGAGGAATGGGGGGACGGGGGAAGAGAAGAGGAAGTAGACAATGATGCATGATACATCCTATGTTGCAACACAGAAGTCTAACATTGGACAAAAATATGTCTTAATATGGGACATTTAAAGCTGTTGGTACCACGGTGGCCATTTTGTTGACACAAACACAATGTCATGTTGTTTATGTTTCATCATCCCTCTCTCCATCTGACACATACAGCAGATTCTTTCAGCAGAAACTGCTGCTCCAGTTTCAACTGTTCTGCCTTATTATTATTCGACCATGCTGGTCATTTATGAACATTTGAACATCTTGACCATGTTTTGTTATAATCTCCACCCGGCACAGCCAGAAGAGGACTGGCCACCCCACATAGCCTGGTTCCTCTCTAGGTTTCTTCCTAGGTTTTGGCCTTTCTAGGGAGTTTTTCCTAGCCACCGTGCTTCTACACCTGCATTGCTTGCTGTTTGGGGTTTTAGGCTGGGTTTCTGTACAGCACTTTGAGATATCAGCTGATGTACGAAGGGCTATATAAATAAATTTGATTTGATTTGATTTTGATTTGATTTGATTCTTAATACCAGCCTGAAAAGGTGTCTGCTCTAACATTGGCCCATATCTCTTCTTCCTGTAGCAAGACACTGCACGTTACCATGGCATTAGAAGTGAGAAGAAAGAAAAAGAAGGAGGATACCATGGTAATGACGAGCAAAACATTCAAATACAACATTCTCGGATGTATAGGATACATGACAAACGGGCTATAGCGACTGATCAGTGCAGCAGCGAGCCATCGAGCGTCACCATGGCAACAGTTCAGTGGTGAGTCGCTGAGAGAACCAGAAATGTCTGTCACTTTAATGGTGAGAAACTACTGTAACTACTGCCTCCTTTTTTACCAGAACATTCATTCTTACTGGGTCTATTAATATCATCATAATATCATTAATATCATTCAGATACAGAACTAAACGACAACTAAGCATCGTTAGGGGCACAGGGTCACATGACAAGGGGCATTAGTGCGCATGCAGCTAGGCAGCGAGCTGGAACAGCCCCATTACCATGTGATAAATGGCTCTCCCTCAGAACCATACGTCATCTCAGTACTTTCCCTGGGGACATGATTGATCACAGGGCCGAGGTATGGAGAGCTGAGGCCCGCCACTCGATGCTCGGTAAGCTGGGACAGGCTCCATCTGTCAACCCAGCATATGGAGTATGGAGATCAGCACCAGAACACATGCAGGCCAGGCCACGTTGTTAGTACCACTAGGTTTTAATGAACAGATCAGGGGATGCCAGACTGAATCTGAAAACCAACCTAAGCCTCCAAAAATATTTTTGAGACATGCTTAAATAGGCACTTTGGTCACATTACGCCAATATTTTGTGACCAAAAGATGAAGGGGGTTAGCACTTGGGAGGCCCCTATGAAAATGAATGATTGATTTTAACAGTCTGTACATTCACGAAGACAAACATAATTGTGCAGAAGTAGAGGTTATGTGTATAGGTCCTTATGGACATCAGAACATGTGATGGGAATAAATTGGTCCTTTCTGGTCTGGTGGCTGGTGTAAGGTGTAATTACTCAATAATTACAATGTAATAAACCTCTTAGTGTAGTAGTATTTCACGGTGTGCAGTTGTAAAATATGTAGATAGCATCGCTTAAAACTATTTACCCAAGTTTACTATGAGATTCAATCATCTTGATGCCTGGGCAAGCACTGTGAGAGGGATTGTGCAAGTTCATTTGGCAAAGTAGTCGACCCGACATCTGGATAGCATTACAGGAAACGTGAAGCCAGCCTCAATGAACGGCTTGCCCCGCGCCCCTGGATATCAAAATACGTGTCATTAACAATTTTTCACCACTTCCAAACAGGTCAGAGAATCCGTGTTAATTACTTTAACTGTAGGCTAAGTGATTAATGACACCTTGGTTTGCTGTAATTTCATTGTGGCTATGTGAGACTATGGTGCAGAGTCCCCCGACTTGCGGCCTGCGGGCTGAACATGGCCTGCGGGTGATTTATTTATTTGGCCCCCCAAGTTCTGAACCCCCCCCCCCCCCCCCCCTCCTCAAAAAAGTGTTTTTAATTTAGTATTTTTATTGTTGGACATAAAAGCCTGTAAAAACACCACCAAATCAGGTCCAAGTGATTTTAACTTGGGGAATCTGTTCCAAAGTATTCTCACGCATAAAGGCAGTGGTGTAAAATACTTAAGTAAAAATACTTTAAAGTACTACTTAAGTCGTTTTGGGGGGTATCTGTACTTTACTTTACTATTTATATTTTTGACAACTTTTACTTTACTACATTCCTAAAGAAAATAATGTACTTTTTACTCCATACATTTTACCTGACAACCAAAAGTGCTTGTTACATTTTAAATGCTTAGCAGGACAGGAAAATTGTCCAATTCACAGACTTATCAAGAGAACATCCCTGGTCATCCCTACTGCCTCTGATCTGGCGGACTCACTTGGAATTGTACCTCTGCTATCTGTAAATTATGTCTGAGTGTTGGACTGTGTCCCTGGCTATCTGTAAATTATGTCTGAGTGTTGGAATGTGTCCCTGGCTATCTGTAAATGATGTCTGAGTGTTGGAGTGTGTCCCTGGCTATGTGTAAATGATGTCTGAGTGTTGGAGTGTACCGCTGGCTATCTGTAAATGATGTCTGAGTTTTGGAGTGTACCCCTGGCTATCTGTAAATGATGTCTGAGTGTTGGAGTGTACCCCAGGCTATCTGTAAATTATGTCTCAGTGTTGGAGTGTTCCCCTGGCTATCTGTAAATTATGTCTCAGTGTTGGAGTGTACTGCTGGCTATCTGTAAATGATGTCTCAGTGTTGGAGTGTTCCCCTCGCTATCTGTAAAAATGTCTCAGTGTTGGAGTGTACCGCTGGCTATCTGTAAATGATGTCTCAGTGTTGGAGTGTTCCCCTGGCTATCTGTAAATTATGTCTCAGTGTTGGAGTGTACCCCTGGCTATCTGTAAATTATGTCTCAGTGTTGGAGTGTTCCCCTGGCTATCTGTAAATGATGTCTCAGTGTTGGAGTGTACCCCTGGCTATCTGTAAATGATGTCTCAGTGTTGGAGTGTTCCCCTGGCTGTCTGTAAATGATGTCTCAGGGTTGGAGTGTACTCCTGGCTGTCTGTAAATGATGTCTCAGTGTTGGAGTGTACCCCTGGCTATCTGTAAATGATGTCTCAGTGTTGGATTGTTCCCCTGGCTATCTGTAAATGATGTCTGAGTGTTGGAGTGTACCCCTGGCTATCTGTAAATGATGTCTGAGTGTTGGAGTGTTCCCCTGGCTATCTGTAAATGATGTCTCAGTGTTGGAGTGTACCCCTGGCTATCTGTAAATGATGTCTCAGTGTTGGAGTGTTCCCCTGGCTATCTGTAAATGATGTCTCAGTGTTGGAGTGTTCCCCTGGCTATCTGTAAATGATGTCTCAGTGTTGGAGTGTTCCCCTGGCTGTCTGTAAATGATGTCTCAGTGTTGGAGTGTACTCCTGGCTGTCTGTAAATGATGTCTCAGTGTTGGAGTGTTCCCTTGGCTATCTGTAAATGATGTCTCAGTGTTGGAGTGTTCCCCTGGCTATCTGTAAATTATGTCTCAGTGTTGGAGTGTACCGCTGGCTATCTGTAAATGATGTCTCAGTGTTGGAGTGTACCGCTGGCTATCTGTAAATGATGTCTCAGTGTTGGAGTGTTCCCCTGGCTGTCTGTAAATTATGTCTCAGTGTTGGAGTGTACCGCTGGCTATCTGTAAATGATGTCTCAGTGTTGGAGTGTTCCCCTGGCTAAAAAAACAAGAACTTTATGTAAGGAATTTGAAATTATTCATACTTTTAATTTGACTTTTGATACTTATGTATATTTTAACAGTGCCATTTACTTTAAAACAAAATACTTTTATACTTTTACTCAAGCAGTATTTTGCTGCTCAAGTTTTCTATGAAGGTATATTTACTTTTACTCAAGTATGACAGTTGGGTACTTTTTACACCCCTGTATAATAGAGATATATGTCATCGTATATACAAATGTAAGCAAGTTTTGAAATGATGTTTCAGTCAAATATTAGATCTGTTTGGGCTTCTTGCAGTCAATTTGCAGTCTACAAATGATTTGTAATTATGTTCTGGCACCCTGACCAGCTCAAGGTGATCCCTGCTATAGGATGTTCCATGACCTCTGCAACATTACTCAAACTAAAAAACAGCTTGACAGACATTGGGTCCAGCAAGTAGATGTTACACAATATAGCAAATTCTCGGAATGGTTTATCATGATGAAAAACAGAAGGCCAGGTGTCTGATAAACATATATCTTACACTGTAACCTAGGCATGTATGAATGTATGAACGCGACACAACGTAGCCTAGATCTAGTTGGGTAATGGGGTTACTCGGGAGAGGGAAGAGGCAACACGAAAGGGAGAGAGTATTTGAATTAAGCTAAACGAGCCCACCATCGCGCAGGCGGCCACCTGCGTAATAAAACAATAATGTGTGCAATGATAGGACTGAAACACACAAACCATCCAGGAAAGCCTTTGTGTTTTGCATCTGAGCAAAAAAACACAAACAAAAAAACACATCAAAGCACAGACACCAGGTTAATATGCACGATGGTTTTTCATACCGTTAAAAATCAGACAGACAAACATCCCATAAATATGCGCTGGTCAGGAATACTAATCCAACCATACCTGCAATCGCTCTGTCGCTGGCTGCCACATTTTAGTAGAATCAAAGGTTTCCGTAACTACTGCTGCTGGTTATTCTCTATGTAGTCCAGCTCACATCTGCTTGTTCTCGGCGCTTGCTTCTCCTCTTCTGCAATCTGGAGAAAACAGACAGTGAATTCCAATGGAGCTTGATGAAGCTTTCGCCTGCGAGCAGTTCCCGAAACTGGTCTGCAAGGGGCGGTAGCGACAGCCGCAAGGAAGGGCAGGACAGGGGGCCAGAGAACCCTTTTTTACAGACATACAAACTTTCCTGCTTGAATGTCGCAAAATAATTAAATTGACTGAATATGAAAGGCTCACGTAAAAATATTGCCATTATTTCAAGCAATTTTGGTCGGTGTTGCTTGGTTTACTAATTGCTGTGTGGCATTATGGTTTGCCCAAATGGTCATGGTTTTGATGGTGCACTTCTAAAAACCCTGTTTTAACAGACACATTCCAGCCTTCTGGCTCCAGTGAAGTGGCTCCGTCAGAACTGGCCATGACTCAGTTTATAGGAGTTGTGCTTACCAATGGACCCCTACGAAGGCCAAACAGTTCCCCGTGACCCTGGAGGTCATGGAAAGGGGAAAAGGGGTAGAGGTCAACAAAGGCTCCCCACTCGGACTTCAGTGTAGGGTGAACCTCATCAATAACCACTGGCTCCTCTCAGCTCCACAAAGTGTGTGTGTATGTATGTGTCTGTCTGTCTGTGTGTGTGTGTGTGTGTGAATGCGTGTGGCTCTGTGTGTTTGTGTGTCCATGCGTGAATACGTGTGTGTGTGTGTGTGTGTGTAGGCGCAGTGAGTGACGAGATGACGCCACAGCCAGCCTGTATTTACAGATGTTTACTCTGGGAACATCTGGATTAAGCAGGAGGTCACCAAGGCCGCACACAGGGCTAACAACACTCCTTATATGGGTATTTCCCACTGCTGACATGTTGTCTGGGGCAACTGGGCATGGAGAGACTGTCTATTGGTGGAAACATGTTGCCCATTTTCCTATGGTAGTGGGTACTGCATCTATGGACACTCCTCATTCTGGCCAGTGTTGTTGAGTTCCTATAGTGTCCCTGTATTTAGCATGTATTTTGGTGGATTGATGCTAGATAACACCAGTACTTACAAAACTTGAGTTTTTCCTTCATTTGTTAAGATTGATTAGGTTCTCAGGAGTTGTGAAATGCGCAATATTGATATGATACAAATTTGATTTGGTTTTCAAAGCACTAGTTTAGTCCAAAAATAGTACTTAGTCTTGTGCTTTGGAGGTTATCCAAACCCACTTCCCATGTCAAGTCGTGATAAATCACCTTTGCGACTTCAGTATTATTTTCCCATTTCAAGAGTATTGAGATCTAATTGCTGAGGTTTTGGTCACAATACTCAAGAGATGCTGCTGGAGTTGGACAGAAGAAACACTGATTCCATTCCAAGGTTAGCTGTCCATCAGAGTCCAGAAGGCAGACAGAAGAAAGGGAGGCCTGTGACAACATGGAGAACAATGACGACTGAAGGCTGAACCCCAGCAACACCAGTAGAGCTGGAGCACAGTGGAGAAGACGGCCAAAGACCACAGGAAGTGAAGATCCTTTGTTGCTGCCAAATGCTCCAGTCGGCGTGACGGGATGAGTGAGTCAATGAGGTTATACATATTAAATTAATGTTTATACACGTGTATTACAATGACCAAGTCTTGTCATAGTACATTTCCATTGAGTCAACAGAACCCTGTGAGTCAAATGTTTTCCTAGACACAAATAGACCTCTGGTGTCATAATAAGAACAAACGAGACACCAGCTGGGTTTGTGTTCACTTCAACCTTTATTGTTACATCATTGAACATAGATAATATTCATGTGGTTCTTCTCTTTAAAAAAAAGACGACCCTAGTAGGCAAAACATCAGTCAAGTGGAGTGCTCACTCGGTGCTCCGGGTGGGCGGAGATTTCTAAAGAACCAATGGAATGGTCTAAAATGTGCCGCCCATCCGGCGCCCCAAACGAATGCACCCAGGGGTTGACCCTGAGTGGAACAACACAACCGCACACAGACAGAGAGAGAGAGAGAGAGAGAGAGAGAGAGAGAGAGAGAGAGAGACCTATACCTGGGACACAGAAGCACATATATTACTGGAGCAGACCCACCAGCTGACCCCCACCTGTCAATCATCCACTCAAGACCCGCTCACCCCACCTGTCAGTCATCCACTCAAGACCCGCCCACTGGCTACTCCGACCACTCCTGCAAAAAACACAATTATTACTCTTCCTTTATTTGTACAGAACTTGCATGTAAATAATAAAAACATGACAACCAATGTTTTTTTTAAATGCTGTTCTAAAGCTTCCCTCCATAGTGTACATCTCTTCTACCTCTACCCTGACGTTGTTTCCTGAAGGAAGTGACGATTTTGCCATAAACCTGGCAAAGACACAGTAAATCAACCACAATATACGGAGGGTTTCAAAATTATGCAGAAAACATTGAATCTACCCATGCACCAAGTAAGGCAACCTACTGTAGATTTTTTATATAGAAAGATATATCGTACTGCACTATGACAAGTGCACCTATTTCTACCACACCTGTAAGAACTCCTATCAACAGCCTCTGCTGAATCTACACTTTAAACTGAGCTCATGGGTCGGTGAGGGACATCAGGAACCACCCCCTCTAGGAACCCAATGGCATCCTGGGTAATGTAGTCACAGTCTACTGGAGAGAAGAAGCAACCAAGATGGCGGTATCACCCAACACCTACTAAAAAAGGTACGCTCTTATGCTACAGTAGCTTTATGGATATTCCAACACATTTCCCACATAACTATTGTTTGGGTTTTTTCTCCACTACATTTATTTTGTTCATTTTTATCTAAAGAAATACTAAATGGTTTGCATTAACTGAATTTGTGTGTTTTGGTGCACGGCCGAACATGTGTAGTTAGTTGTGTGTGTGAACAGGTGATGCGTGATACTGTGTGTGGGTGGGTGTGTTGCCGCTGTGTTTTCTACAAATCTTTTGTTTTGATCAGAGTGACCAGGGGCTTGTCGTCAGGGCTGTAGTCCTCGTAGGTGATGGGTGCAGCGTCGTACATTGCCGGCCGGGACTTCTTCCCAAATCTGAGAGAGGGGAAGAAAACACATATTTGGAACATCCCTTCAGGTAGGACAGCTAGCTACACGCAAGACAGTTCCTAATGTTTCAAGTGTAGAGTTGCTGGGTAAAGAATTAAATACAGGTGACTGTAGGGTTATAAAGGAGATGTTGCATGTTACAAACAGAGTAATATAAACATGGTGTTGTAAGAGAGGCATTACACATTCACCCACAGTGTATTACAGGTGAGTATACCCTAGTGCTGGTAATCTTCCAAGATTAGCCTGAAATCTACCGGAATGAGCCTTTGTCTCATGTATGACATTGTTATTGAGTATTGCATTGTTGGGTTTTGAGTTTTCAAGAAAGGCATTTCACTGTACTTGTGCATGTGACATTAAAAACTTGAATGGACCTTAATCTCCCGGTTAACAGCAAAGCTAAAACAGGAGGTGTTTCTAATGTCTGAATCAATTTAATACATGAAATATTAACAATGTTGAGGCACTTGTATACTCATAGTAAGCAAGCCTAGTCTACCCTGAGGTGTGACTTGTTCAGAGAGCTTTGTGCCGTCTCACCTGGCGTGGCGGATGGAGGCGATGGCGTTGCTGAACTCGCTGTCGATGCTGCGGCAGTTGTAGAACTCCTGGTAGGCATGGCGAGATGAGCCCTGGTACTCGATGCGGCTGATGCGGCAGATGCCCACGATGAGGATGATGAGCATGAGGATGAAGGCGACGCACAGGGCGCCAATGATGATGTAGAGGGAGTGACGTGGCATGTTGGTCAGGGTGTCCTCGGGGTGGGTGGTCTTCCACTGCAAGTCTGAGAGAGAAACAGACAGACTTATGAATAACCTAAGAAAGGCATGTACATGTAATCATATTTCATCATTTACTCCCACAACAAGAGGATTCTGGGTAATGTACTTACGTATCTCACAGCTGGCCCCTACCCAGCCTGGGGGGCAGTGGCAGGTGTATGCATTTGATTGGTCGATGCAGGTTCCTCCGTGATGACAGGGATTGCTCTCACACTCGTTGATGTCAACCTCACAGTCCTCCCCTGAGATAACCAATAGTGGGCGGGGGGGAGTTATGTTTAACTGGAAAAGCAGGTACAGGTATACTTTGAGAGGGTTCAGAGGTGGAGCGCTCCCTAGTCAGAACAGCCTACTCCCACCTGTGTCCCCAAGGCCTACTATGATAGACTGGGTGACAGACGTGAACTCACACAAAACACACACACACAGAGTTGAAATGCTCACCAAGGTAACCAGGTGGGCAGACACAGGTGGCGTTAAAGCCCACACTCTCACAGTGTCCTCCGTTCTGACAGTGAGCCTTCAGACAAGGATCCCTGTAGATCTCACAGTGTCTGCCTGCACAGGGACACACACATATGACCCATTAATGACACACACAGTACTCTCTACAGACCTGGGTTCAAATACCTTTGGAAATTTTTCAAACACTTTAAGCATTTGCTTTAGCCTGTCTGGAGTGCCAGGAGGGCTGTGTTCGCACTTTTAGGACTTTTGTATTGGCTCATTGCAACAGGCAAGCTCATTAAAAGGACAGCATAAATATTTGAAATTATTACAAATAGTATTTGAATCCAGGTCTGCTTTAAACATGACAGTTTACACCAACACCACACTATCTCACAATTTACTACACATTCTGTAGACAACACATAATCACTTATATGGACACATTCATAATACAGGCTGTATAAACTCATCGAATTAGCATACATATTGCAGCATCAGCATCATCACACAATCCCACCCCAGGATAACATACTTAAAACTGTCCCCGTTGAGTCACATTGGATTGAAATCAATACACACACACCCCTACCTTCATACTGGGGAGTGCAGGCACATTCGTAAGCGTTGATGAGGTCTCTGCAGGTAGCAGAGTTCTGGCAGGGGGCTGACAGACACTCGTTGTATTCTTCCTCACAGTACAGACCATGGTACCCTGGGAGACACACCACACACACATAAAGTCACACTGTCTTTGATCATAATATTAGATGACAGTTCAAGTAATAATTATGTTTAGACATCACTAACGAGAAGATCAGGGTGATAGACTCCTCAGCACACATCATTTTTTTATGAGGGGGAGTTAAGTGGTTTAATGTACCTTTATTTATATATAGAGATGATCACTTAGATGGAACAAGCAAAACCTTGTGGATGTTACATCCACAGACATCTTATTGAATTAATTATAGATGCAATTCTATGGTTACGTCGATATAGCCATGATTCAGCCGTGACTGTTAGTGATGTCTTATATGCAGTACACTCCAGTTACCACTAGGTGGCAGGTTTGCACTGGGACAGAACTGTGGGTCTTGGTGTTTTTCCCTATAAAAGAAGCAGTATGAGCCCAAGGTCAGAACACAGAGATTGACAGAATCTCAAAGTTGATGTAGGACATTGTGTTCTTTCTTCAGAGCTTACAAGCAGAAGCTACCGTACTGAGTATAGACATGTCAGTAAGTGTAATGCATGCGTGAGTGTGTGTCGGGCTGTGTGTGTGTGTGTCTGGCTTTCTGCTGGTGTGTGCATGTGTTTGTCGTACACCATGAGAGGATACATTTACATACAAAGTAAGCCTTGATAAATGCCAGAGGTTCTCATAAAAAATCCAGTGAAATGTCAAGTGCCTTTCCCAGACTCCCAGACCCATATCCTCTGGCTAGTCTGACTCTGCTCTGCCTGATAGGGATACAGGGAGCCTGGGATCCACTAGAGTATATATCAGATCCCTCACAGCCTCCTCTCCTCGTAGAGGACGCAGACACCAGCTGGCATATTGATGAACAGGAGAAAAGGTCAATTGTATCCTTAAACGAGTCTGATTGCAAATCACCAATGACATCATTCCCGTTAGATGGGGGGCTGTCTGAATGGAGATGTGTGATTGGATGGCATCTGCCCAACTAGTGTAGTCAAACAATGGTTGCAGACAGACAATGGTCTGGAAGGAAGCGCAAAGCAACTGTCTCACCTAATAAAAAGAGATCCTAATAAAAATCAACCAGATGACTGAGTAGAGGGAGAGGGAAATGAGGTGAGGAAGAGATGGAGAGAAGAGAGGAGGACAGAGAGAGGGACAGAAAGGCAAAGAGAGAAATAGATGAAGAGAAATGGAGAACAGAGAATAGGTTAGCGTGAAAGGTGAAAAGAGATATGTGTGAATATACCGTGTGATATGTGGGAACATACTATGTGATATTATGTGTGCATATACTGTGTGATATTGTTTGTGAATATACTGTGTGAACATACTGTGTGAACATACTGTGTGATATCATGTGGGAATGTACTGTGTGATATCATGTGGGAATATACTGTGTGAACATACTGTGTGATATTATGTGTGAACATACTGTGTGAAAATACTGTGTGAATATACTGTGTGAATATACTGTATGGACATACTGTGTGAACATACTGTGTGATATTATGTATGAACATACTGTGTGATATTATGTATGAACATACTGTGTGAATATACTGTCTGTGCATTTGGAAAGTATTCAGACCCCTTCCCTTTTCCAAATTTAGAAATGTTACAGTCTTAATCTAAAATGTATTACACTTTTAAAACATCTTCACCAATCTACACACAATACCGATAATGAATTTTTAGCAAAGCAAAAATACCTCATTTACATAAGTATTCAGAACCTTTGCTATGGGACTTGAGCTCAGGTGCATCTGTCCCGACTTCCACCGAAGTCGGTTTCTCTCCTTGTTCGGGCAGCGCTCGGCATCGCTGGTCTTCTAGCCATCACTTATAGCCAAGTTTATGTGCACATTTTTTCTGGTGCCCGACGGGTTTTGTACCCATTTGTTTGTTGTTCTGGTTTCCAGTGATTTTATGAATAAAACTGCTCCGTTGATTACCCAGTTTTGCTCTCCTGCGCCTGACTTCCCTGCCGCCAGTTACGCACTCCCTAACAGCATGTTTCCATTGATCATCCTTGAGATGTTTCTAAAACTTGATTGGAGTCCACCTGTGGTAAATTCAATTGATTGGACATGATTTGGAAAGGCACACACCTATCTATATAAAGTCCCACAGTTGACAGTGCATGTCAGAGCAAAAACCAAGCCATTAGGTTGAAGGAATTGTCCATAGAGCTCTGAGACAGGATTGTGTCGAGTCACAGATCTGAGGAAGGGTAACAAAACATTTCTGCAGCATTGAAGGTCCCCAAGAACACAGTGGTGTCCATCATTCTTAAATGTAACCACCAAGACTCTTCCTAGAGCTGGCTACCCGGCCAAACTGAGCAATCGGGGGAGAAGGGCCTTGGTCAGGGATGTGACCAAGAACCCGACGGTCACTCTGACAGAGCTCCAGAGTTCCTCTGTGGAGATGGGAGAACCTTCCAGAATGCCAACCATCTCCGCAGCACTCCACCAATCAGGCCTTTATGGCTGAATGCCAGATGGAAGCCACTCCTCTGCAAAAGGCACATGACAGCTCGCTTGGAGTTTGCCAAAAGGCACCTAAGGACTTTCAGACCATGAAAAACAAGATTCTCTGGTCTGATGAAACCAAGCTTGAACTCTTTGGTTTGAATGCCAAGCCTCACATCTGGAGGAAACGTAGCACCATCCCTACGGTGAAGCATGGTGGTGGCAGTATCATGCTGTGGGGATGTTTTTCAGCGGCAGGGACTGGGAGACTAGTCAGGATCGAGACAAAGATGAACGGAGCAAAGTACAAAGAGATCCTTGATGAAAACCTGCTCCAGAGTGGACAGGACCTCAGACTTGGGCGAGGTTCACCTTCCAACAGGACAACAACCCTAAGCACACAGCTAAGACAACACAGGAGTCTCTGAATGTCCTTGAGTGGCCCGGCCAGAGCCCGGACCTGAACGAACGTCTCTGGAGAGACCTGAAAATAGCTGTGCAATGACGCTCCCCATCCAACCTGACAGAGCTTGAGAGGATCTGCAGAGAAGAATGGGAGAAACTCCCCAAGTGCAGGTGTGCCAAGCATGTTGCTTCATACCCAAGAAGACTCAAGGCTGTAATCGCTGCCAAAGGTGCTTCAACAAAGGGTCTGAATACTTATGTAAATGTAATAGTTTTTTATTTTTACTAAATAAATAAAAATCAGTTTTTGCCTTGTCATTATGAGGTATTGTGTATAGAGGGGGAAAAAAAACTATTTAATCAATTTTAGAATAAGGCTGTAACATAACAAAATGTGGAAAAAGTGAAGGGATCTGAATACCTTCCGAATGCATTGGTACAGTATATATGGGAATGAATATACTGTACCAATGCAAGATCTGAGGTTGTTTCAATGAGAGAACAAATAACATAACGCAATGGTATGAGACAATAATATACTAATAAGAGTATGAACACAGTGAGAAGTATCTGGCTACAGAGGACAGTCTGAATGGATAGTGTGTCCCCAAAGGAACTATTTTAAGTGAAGTGATCTAAAATGGTGGAATTGGGTTGTTTCTGTAAAAAAAAAAAGCTATTACTAATTTAGAGTGTCTCTCACTCCCCTCTCCATCCAACCTAAGATGGCAAATTACATCAAAATGAAAACTGAAAGGCAGAAAGATATATAAAGGGAACTCTAGGACAGACTGATAGGGAGGAGCAGCAGCAGTCTGTCACACTGTGTTGATTCTTCTACTGATAGGGTCGTTCTCCTGCAGTCACACCCAGACCTGGGCTTAAATACTATTTGATATATTTCCAATATTACTACCATTTGTTTAAGCCTGCCTGGAGTGCCAAATGGGCGGGGTTTGCAATTTTGCAACTATTCTATTGGTTCCCTTGTACCAGGCAAGCTCAAACAAGCCCAGCTAAAGTAATTGACATGATTTCAAATAGTATTTGAACCCAGGTCTGGTCACACAGCTGGGTAATTGCTGAATAAGGGATAATGATTTGTCATCATTCCACACCATTAATCTGAGCATGGAGCCATAAAAACCAGTGGCACTGTGTCTGCATCAATGATACCACTGGGTGGGTTGGGGAATGGGTTGTGGAATAGCGAGTAGTAACAATGCTAATTTAAGATGCTGTATGTTACATGTGACAGGTTCACTGTTATATCATATGTATTGTGGGAGAATCAATCTGTTAGCTAGTTTTACAGCTCATCTTTAGTGTGGGTAATGGGAGGTGGATCAGATTACCCCCCATACTAACACACGCTCGCTCGCACGCAGACACAGAATGGCTCACCTGGGACACACAGACACCTGAAGCTAGTGCCCACACTGCGGCAAATCCCGTGGGCACAGGGGTTGAGGGCACAGAAGTCCACCAACTGGGCACAGGTCGGGCCGGTAAAGCCGGCGGCACAGCTGCAGCCAAAGCCCAGGCCGGGACCCTGGGGAAAGCAGCTCCCGTTGTTGTGGCAGGGGCTGGAGGCACATGGGTCCACCCTCTGTTCACACATACTGCCCTGATACCCTGAGAGAGATGAAGGGAGAAAAAGAGTGAGCGAGAGAGAGAGTGGAGGGGGTTGGCATCTAGTCTGGTGGCAGGAATGCTGTGGGGTTCTGGGAGTGTGAAGGACCCCATTGTGGGTGTTGAGGTGGCTCTGTGGACTCACTGGGATGTAGTTTTGTCTTCACACATACACAAACCTGTCCCCAGTCTCCCACCCACAAACAAACAGGCACTGTTCTTCAACGCAAGCCAGCAAGCACATACTTAAAGACATGCTCTGGTACTTTGGCGACTAGTAAGTATTTTTTAAACCTCCTGCTTTGGGCTGGACGTGTCCATGTGTAGTTCATACATGCACAATCTATGAGAAAGAAAGAAAATAATCTGTCTGAGACACACACAGAAACACAGCGACTCCAGCAGATTATTCCTCCCTCTCTAAGGTGACAGTGAGATAATGTCCATCAGTCTGGGTGATCCTGAGTCCTCCCTGCATCAGGTAAATGAATCAGCAGACCCTATCTTCATCAGCCCAATGAACTACACACACTTACACAATCACTGACACAATCAACATGCTCCTGGGTTATATTGACTATAACACACACACAGGCCACACACATACATAGGCTGACACAAACACTCACATAAATGCTCACACACACACACAGTCTCTTCACAATAATGCAGTCTCCTCTCTGCGCTACCATGGCGATGATCCTGATAAAAACACCATTCTCCTGAGGAGGGAGGGAGAACAGAGGGGAGGGTGGAGAGAGGGGAGGAGGGAAGCGGCAAGGAGGGCACCTTGAGAGTGGCAGAGATTGTGGCAGCGATTACAGAAGGTGTGACAAAGTGGAGGTTTGATTGAGGGTGACCTCAATTTCTGATCAGTCTTTCTCATAAGAGCATCAGGGTGTAGAAGGCTAGTGGGAGTAGAAAAGCCAGGTCAAACCAGGCAGACTGGAGAATTAGTCGGGAGATACATTCAATACCAGTCACTAGGGGCAACGTGAGCGCGTGTTACCATCGAGCAGGTTCACGGCTTGCTAGCACGTTGTGGATGGAGATAGAGGACTTAAAAGGTCCCGAAGAAAAAAGGTTAGAATGACTAAAATATCACAATATTTTGGGGGATAGAAATGCTCACAATTTTAGAAAAATGACTCTCTCATGGCCAACTACCAGGAAGTTTGAAAAGACACGCTGAGAGGGCAGGGAGCTTATAGTCATGAGCTTGCCTTGACTTACAGCTCTTTGAAATGCCTGTCAAGAAACTTGGACGCAGTGAGCAGTAAAATCATCTCAAGCTAATTTGGTGATACGCAATTAACTCAAACTACATTAAAACTGCATCACTAGCTAGGTTTCCATCCAATTGGCGACAAATTATCATGAGAATATTTGTTTTAAATTACCAGTGGTGTGCTTCCACCAAACAGACTTGTTGCAGAGAATAATCAGTATGAGGACATAGTGAACACACAAAGACATGTTTCACTTAGGTTTTCATGTACCGGATCAAAATCTACAGTTCAATATGTTTTCCACTCTACCGATAGTTCTCAGAAAAACTGTTGCTTTAAATAGCAAATGTGCCTACTCTGGTCTGGGCACCTGCGCTCTAGCCAACAGCTCGCAGATACAGTGCAGGTAGACTGTGTGAGTACAGTAGGCTAGTCTACATGATGAGATTATTATGGATAAGAAGGAAAATATTTGTGTTTGTCAAATGGCAGTCAAGCATCGATCATTTCACCAGAATAAGATCCTCGATATTTATTGGAAAGGAGCATCAAGATCACCATGCACTTTCACCACCCTGTCATCATAACTAATAACATCTGTAGACTAATAAACTGCATGGATTCCGAGTCTTAGTGGGAGGACCACAGACCATATCATCACGTGACTCTAAGTTTACTTCAATACAGCGCCGAAAAAAAATAAAAACACACATTATATGAGAGATTTTGTTTTTAACACATGAAAGAGCTTGTCTTTATGTCTTTTGGGGGGGGGGGGGGGGGGGGGGGGGGCTTGCCTGTTATTTTGCCATTAATACATGTCACATGTCATTGTTTGCAAACAATGTAAAAATATATATATATTACACACACACACACACACACACACACACACATAATTGAGTTAATAAAGCTGTGTACAAACAGGCAGCTCCAAAATGCAGGTGTTACAGCCTAGCTCAGTGCTTTCTGTGGTGGTGGGGCAGATCAGCAGAAAATAGGAGCATTGTACCGTGATTGGCTCAGCATTGAACCGTGATTGGCTCAGTGTTCTGTCACTCATGGGGACACTACATCACCCGCCTTTAATAAGGGTAGACATCAAGAATGTGAGCCCTTTGTGTGCTGCCATCGAGTTACATTAGAAGTGCCCTTCCAAGAAGGCTCAAGGTCATTGGCCACAGATAAAATTACGTCAAATCTACAGTAGCTTTGATTGGACTGATCAAGTCAACATCTTACTTTCAAAATCTTAGCTAGCAGTCATCATCATAAATCAAGACGACAATCAACTGGAAAATCCTTTTTAATCTTTGTCATATGAAGAGAAATAATGAAGAGAAATTATAGATAAAACGTATCGGTGCTCATCGACCATAAACATTACACAAGTTGGAAATCGCAAAGTGAGTTGTTTGGAAGGAATCGGTGACAGTAGCTAACCGCAAGCATATCAACTGGGAAGTCAGACTGGGAAAATACGTTTTGAACAGTCATCCAACTCGGAACTGTAAATCTTTGATGACAATTTTCCAACAAAGGACGGCCTCGCACAACAAGGCGAGTCCAAAAATGTATTGTATGCTGCTGCATAAATGATGTAATATGCCAGGGAGATATGGTCAGCCATATAAGCTGGGGTTTTTTAAAGGCAGTAAACGAGGCTGAATGAACTGTTTCGCTGCCAGACAAGGCTCCGCTGATAGCCAGCAGTGGTAAGGATTCACTCTATGGTGCTGGAAAGAAAGCTATGTTGTTGGGACAGCTTTATGTAGGACCTAACAGTTTGTGGGCACCACTTGTCACCATTATAGTGCAATTCATGTTGTGTTGTGGCTTTGCTGGCATGCATTTTGCCCCACCAAGATTTACATGCTAAAATCACCACTGCTTCGATCTACAGTGCCTTGCGAAAGTATTCGGCCCCCTTGAACTTTGCGACCTTTTGCCACATTTCAGGCTTCAAACATAAAGATATAAAACTGTATTTTTTTGTGAAGAATCAACAACAAGAGGGACAATCATGAAGTGGAACAACATTTATTGGATATTTAAAACTTTTTTAACAAATCAAAAACTGAAAAATTGGCCGTGCAAAATTATTCAGCCCCCTTAAGTTAATACTTTGTAGCGCCACCTTTTGCTGTGATTACAGCTGTAAGTCGCTTGGGGTATGTCTCTATCAGTTTTGCACATCGAGAGACTGACATTTTTTCCCATTCCTCCTTGCAAAACAGCTCGAGCTCAATGAGGTTGGATGGAGAGCATTTGTGAACAGCAGTTTTCAGTTCTTTCCACAGATTCTCGATTGGATTCAGGTCTGGACTTTGACTTGGCCATTCTAACACCTGGATATATTTATTTTTGAACCATTCCATTGTAGATTTTGCTTTTTGTTTTGGATCATTGTCTTGTTGGAAGACAAATCTCCGTCCCAGTCTCAGGTCTTTTGCAGACTCCATCAGGTTCTCTTCCAGAATGGTCCTGTATTTGGCTCCATCCATCTTCCCATCAATTTTAACCATCTTCCCTGTCCCTGCTGAAGAAAAGCAGGCCCAATCCATGATGCTGCCACCACCATGTTTGACAGTGGGGATGGTGTGTTCAGCTGTGTTGCTTTTACGCCAAACATAACATTTTGCATTGTTGCCAAAAAGTTCAATTTTGGTGTCATCTGACCAGAGCACCTTCTTCCACATGTTTGGTGTGTCTCCCAGGTGGCTTGTGGCAAACTTTAAATTACACTTTTTATGGATATCTTTAAGAAATTGCTTTCTTCTTGCCACTCTTCCATAAAGGCCAGATTTGTGCAATATATGATTGTTGTCCTATGGACAGAGTCTCCCACCTCAGCTGTAGATCTCTGCAGTTCATCCAGAGTGATCATGGGCCTCTTGGCTGCATCTCTGATCAGTCTTCTCCTTGTATGAGCTGAAAGTTTAGAGGGACGGCCAGGTCTTGGTAGATTTGCAGTGGTCTGATACTCCTTCCATTTCAATATTATCGCTTGCACAGTGCTCCTTGGGATGTTTAAAGCTTGGGAAATCTTTTTGTATCCAAATCCGGCTTTAAACTTCTTCACAACAGTATCTCGGACCTGCCTGGTGTGTTCCTTGTTCTTCATGATGCTCTCTGCGCTTTTAACGGACCCCTGAGACTATCACAGTGCAGGTGCATTTATACGGAGACTTGATTACACACAGGTGGATTGTATTTATCATCATTAGTCATTTAGGTCAACATTGGATCATTCAGAGATCCTCACTGAACTTCTGGAGAGAGTTTGCTGCACTGAAAGTAAAGGGGCTGAATAATTTTGCACGCCCAATTTTTCAGTTTTTGATTTGTTAAAAAAGTTTGAAATATCCAATAAATGTCATTCCACTTCATGATTGTGTCCCACTTGTTGTTGATTCTTCACAAAAAAATACAGTTTTATATCTTTATGTTTGAAGCCTGAAATGTGGCAAAAGGTCGCAAAGTTCAAGGGGGCCGAATATTTTCGCAAGGCACTGTATATTTGCGCATAAAGGCATTTCCACCACCATTTCTCACATAGTTCATTTTACAGACACAAAGAGATCCCACCATGTCAACCAAACAAATTATCTGTCTCCATTTATAGAATTGTACCGAAACTTCCTGTTTCCATCACAGCTGTCATGATTTTCTTTCATATGGTATGACTTTACCTGTATAAAAACTGTGGTTGGAAACATGAGTTTTGAACGACCCTTCCCGCTCTTTTGTTCCGTGCTGGCTGAAGTCCTAGCTAGCCAGTAACTAGCTAACACCAGACACAGATGAAGTCCTAGCTAGCCAGTAACTAGCTAACACCAGACACAGATGAAGACCTAGCTAACACCAGACACAAATGAAGTCCTAGCTAGCCAGTAACTAGCTAACACCAGACACAGATGAAGTCCTAGCTAGCCAGTAACTAGCTAACACCAGACACAGATGAAGACCTAGCTAACACCAGACACAGATGAAGTCCTAGCTAGCCAGTAACTAGCTAACACCAGACACAGATGAAGACCTAGCTAGGCAGTAACTAGCTAACACCAGACACAGATGAAGTCCTAGCTAGCCAGTAACTAGCTAACACCAGACACAGATGAAGACCTAGCTAGGCAGTAACTAGCTAACACCAGACACAGATGAAGTCCTAGCTAGCCAGTAACTAGCTAACACCAGACACAGATGAAGACCTAGCTAACACCAGACACAGATGAAGTCCTAGCTAGCCAGTAACTAGCTAACACCAGACACAGATGAAGACCTAGCTAGGCAGTAACTAGCTAACACCAGACACAGATGAAGTCCTAGCTAGCCAGTAACTAGCTAACACCAGACACAGATGAAGACCTAGCTAACACCAGACACAGATGAAGTCCTAGCTAGCCAGTAACTAGCTAACACCAGACACAGATGAAGTCCTAGCTAGCCAGTAACTAGCTAACACCAGACACAGATGAAAGGGGAGACATATACTGTAAGTATCTTCACCATGGATGAAGTGTAAAAATGTAATTATACTGCATTTGCTGACACGCTACAGTCAAATGTTGTACAAGGCAGTACTTATCTAAACTAGGTAAGAGAGTATTATGTTACCATTGGTGTATTAACATGAGTTAGGGTCACCTGAATCCAAGTGTTTGACATGGGGGAGGGGATTAGTAACATTATGATCAAAACTCATCAACGTAGAAGAAAGTCATTTTTCATACTTTGATTTGGGTTTTATTCAAATATCATCCAATTTCATGAAAAACATGATTTTGAATGTTCATGGCTTTTAAACTGCGTTCTACAACTCAGAGGATTGTGGGTTCAATCACATTGCTAGGCACTCATTGTTATGTTTTCCTACTTTAACCCTATCCCAAACCTCAACCGTAGCCCGTCGGAATGAATGATTAAACGTTATTGTCGAGTTTTGACTTTGATCACTACCCCTATATGTTTACACACAGACATATAGACACCCAACCGCACATCATCTCAGGTGTAGTAGAAAAGGTGACATGACAAGAGGTAAAGAAAAGATGGAGGTAAAGGTGCCAAAAAGGAGGATGTGAAGATAGGAAGGAGGGAAATCACAGCTCGATTCCTTTATCTCTGTAGCAAGATAAGTCTGCACTGCACAGTTTTCACACCCTGCTGCATGGTGGCATTTGCCTTGGGCCTTGTTGTCAGGGAGATTGGCTCAGTGTCTGAGCATCAGGACCCCATCTCTCAATTCAATTATATTCAAGGGGCTTAATTGGCATGGGAGACATATGTTAACATTGCCAAAGCAAGTGAAGTAGAGAATATACAAAAGTGAAAGAAACAATACAAATGAACACTAAACATTACACTCACAGAAGTTCCAAAAGAATAGACATTACAAATGTCATATTATGAATATATACAGTGTTGTTACGATGTGCAAATGGTTAAAGTACAAATGGGAAAATAAACATAAATATGGGTTGTATTTACAATGGTGTTTGTTCTTCACTGGTTGCACTTTTCTTGTGGCAACAGGTCACAAATCTTGCGATGGCACACTTATTTCACCTAGTAGATATGGGAGTTTATCTAAATCAGTTTTGTTTTCAAATCCGTGTCATCCATGATCCGTGTCATCTGAGGGAAATATGCGTCTCTAATATGGTCATACATTTGACAGGAGGTTAGGAAGTGCAGCTCAGTTTCCACCTCATTTTGTGGGCAGTGTGCACATAGCCTGTCTTCTCTTGAGAGCCAGGTCAGCCTACAGCGGCCTTTCTCAATAGCAAGGCTACGCTCACTGAGTCTGTACATAGTCAAAGCTTTCCTTAAGTTTGGGTCAGTCACAATGGTCAGGTATTATGCCACTGTGTACTCTCTATTTAGGGCCAAATAGCATTCTAGTTTGTTCAGTTTTTTTGTTAATTCTTTCCAATATGTCAAGTAATTATCTTTTCTCATGATTTAGTTGGGTCTAATTGTGTTGATGTCCTGGGGCTCTGTTTGTGAACAAAGCCCCAGGACCAGCTTGATTAGGAGACTCTTCTGCAGGTTCGGCCTAATTCTGCTCTGCATGCATTATTTGGTGTTTTACGTTGTACACAGAGGATTTTTTTGCAGAATTCTGCATGCAGTCTCAATTTGGTGTTTGTTCCATTTTGTGAATTCTTGGTTGGTGAGCAGACCCCAGACATCACAACCATAAAGGGCAATGGGTTCTATAACTGATTCAAGTATTTTTAGCCAGATCCTAATTGGCATGTCAACTTTTATGCTCCTTTTGATGGCATAGAAGGCTCTTCTTGCCTTGTCTCTCAGATCGTTCACATCTTTGTGGAAGTTGCCTGTGGCGCTGATGTTTAGGCCAAGGTGTACAGTTGAAGTCGCAGGTTTACATACACTTAGGATGGAGTCATTAAAACTATTTTTTCAACTACTCCACAAATTTCTTTAACAAACTCTAGTTTTGGCAAGTCGGTCAGGACATCTACTTTGTGCATGACACAAGTCATTTTTCCAACAATTGCTTACAGACAGATTATTTCACTGTATCACAATTCCAGTGGGTCAGAAGTTTACATACACTAAGTTGACTGTGCCTTTAAACAGCTTGGAAAATTCCAGAAAATTACGCCATGGCTTTAGAAGCTTCTGATAGGCTAATTGATATAATTTGAGTCCATTGGAGGTGTACCTGTGGATGTATTTCAAGCAGGCAGGAGCAATGAGCCAAAATTCACCCAACTTATTGTGGGAAGCTTGTGGAAGGCTACCCGAAACGTTTGACCCAAGTTAAACAATTTAAAGGCAATGCTACCAAATACTAATTGAGTGTATGTAAACTTCTGACCCACTGGGAATGTGATAAAAGAAAGAAAAGCTGAAATAAATAACTAATATTTTTCTGACATTTCCCATTTAAAATATAGTGGTGATCCTAATTGACCCAAGACAGGGAATTTTTACTAGGATTAAATGTCAGGAATTGTAAAATTTAGTTTAAATGCATTTGGCCAAGGTGTATGTAAACTTCCGACTTCAACTGTATATGGTTGTTTGCATGCTCTAGGGCAACGGTGTCTAGATGGAATTTGGAGTCCTGGCGACTGGACCTTTTCGGAACACAATTATTTTGGTCTTACTGAGATTTACTGTCATGGCCCAGGTATGGCAGAATCCCCCCCACCTCGGATCATGCTGACAACTCTCCCCAAGACAAAGCTCATAATTCGCTATGACACAGGGGGTATGGGTCAGAAAGCATGATAAAGACACACACAACAGTGCACGCATTCACACAAACAGAGAGGACCCCCCTCCTCTCCACCACACACACACTTTACCAAGCCTGCACACTAAACCAGATTCCCAGGAGAGCTCTGATATGAAAGGAGAGCAGCTTTAGCAGAGCAGCTGTACTCCAATAGAGTTAGGAGTCTAAATATAGCACCTCCAGCCCTCCTGTTCCTCACTGGAGACAGTGCCAGTCCCAGAGCTGAGAGAGAGAGAGACCTCAGAGGACAGACCGAGAGCTAGGAGGACTGCTGGGAGCAACCTCCTCAAGAGGCTCTGGCTGTGTCTGAAATGGTGCCCATATATCATCGAGCAGATCGCTCAAGATTGACTTTGAAATTGGACGTCTGTCCATGTCCTGAGGACGTCAATCCCATGACTCTGAATCCGATTGCGCAGTCGATCCCAGTGTTAGACACTCATTTTCTACAGTCTGGTTTTAGCCCTATCCCAAACCTTAACCCTTAACCCAATCATTCAGAATGGATGCCTAAAGTTAATGTGTTAACCCTACCCCAACCCTTATTTTCAAGATGTGACATTTGGAGAAACGTGGATAAAAGTCTGAATCT
The DNA here is from genome assembly GCF_013265735.2 of Oncorhynchus mykiss. Lineage (NCBI taxonomy): Eukaryota > Metazoa > Chordata > Actinopteri > Salmoniformes > Salmonidae > Oncorhynchus > Oncorhynchus mykiss. The sequence continues at coordinate 14,042,382 of NC_048591.1, read as the reverse complement.
GAAGTCAAATTGGTAAAACCATCAGATATTGTTGCTTTCCTAATAAAGTGCACTACTTTTGGCCAGGGCTCAAAGCCGCTCTGTCATCTGACATGATTGGTCATGAATGGACATGACACCTAATAACCCAACTTGTCATGTTTATGATACTGCTCTGCTATCAAACTACTACTAGTACAAACTACAGGCCTGCTCACCTGCCATTTGCCTTCAGCAGTGGAATTTGATGACCATAAGCCGTGATTCTGCTATGCTTGTCTCTGCTATTGTCGTCATCCATCACTTTATGCACAGCCAAACGAAACGCACTGCATGCGTCTCCGGAGACAGTGATAGTTAAAGAGAGGATCTAGAGTAAAGATACTTGTAATTTCTTTTCCAAATAAATAAGAGAGACAGTCGAGGTAAATTAACAACAGTACAAGAGTGTGTTTTCCTCACGAACACACCATAATTCCAGGTCGGTCATCTCATTAGCACTTCATAACGTCTCTGTACTAAGAGGTATGCTACAAAGCAGGATCAATTAGTTAGTCAGCTAACCTTGATAAGCAACCAGAAATAACTATTGATTTTATAGCTAATTTAAAAAGTTAAACTTACATGACATAACATATGTCTATTTGTCTGTCAATTTAATTAGACCATGCCCATTTAAAGCTTATCTTTCTACAAAATAAAAAGTTATCAGAATATGTAGACAAGTTAGTTGGCCAACTCCATAATCCTGCTTTGTAGAATACAACTCCGCTATACTGCTGCCCTCACATCCACCTGCCAGAAAACAACAAGAAAACAACTGTGAACCCTAACACATTCTTGACGTCTCTCCTGCTCAGTCTCTCACGACTGGATGGGAATCAGATGGACAGGAGTCTGCTGCTTGGATTCTGGAGTTGTCCGCTCCCACTCCTAGTGTGTTTGTGTATATACAGAGGTAGAGGTGAGGCAAGGTGCCTCCTCTTCACCCTCCACTGGCTGATTGCGGTCACCTGCAGTCACATGTTCATTCGAGAATGTGATAGGCTAATTGCCATGAAACCCAGTAGAAAGGCTTCAAATGGCAGGATTACCTAACGAGCCTGTTCAATATTTAGTCTCTCTCTCTCACACACCTCCTTGTTGCACTAATTACCAAGTGCTGAAGCAGTTTCCACCCCCATTGTTGCACCACAACCATGATCTTTCTGTGAAAACAACCAAAGGAAAAAAACTGCTGTGGATGGATAAAAAAAATTCTGGTCAGCGTTGGCGTTCGTCCAACAGTGTAAGATGAATAATTTAATCCGAGTTGCATTGTTAGCAAGACTGTGGATCAGAACTCAGTGACCGCAGGGAATTGTACCTGAAATGTACCATATTTTTTGGACCAGGTTTTACATTCATACCTCTGTTGTATTATTAATGTGTTTGAAGAGGATTATTCCGGAATGGTTTCCCATGGCAGTGTCTGTGTGTGTGTGCGTATTTATAAAAAGCGTGGATTGGCATGCCCTTATTTAGGAGTACTGTGTTTGTCAGAATTTAGTTTTAGCGGGCGTAGATTTCCCATGTGGGGCAGAGAGCCGGTCGTTAGGGCTAGGAGGACTAATTAGACTAGTGGAGGAAGGTTTAAATTAAGCAACGGTCTGGCACAGATAAACACCGAGTAGGCACAGAAACGAACGGCAGCGGAACTAGGATATCCTCACACACATATTCAGACACACACACAGGACAGTCCAACACACACACACACATACAACCAGCTAATGAGGCTCTGAATTTTTTTTTTTTTTTAACAATGTGGTGTTGTGCAGTACATCCTTGCTATTGTTCATTGCTGTGGATCTGTACATGTTATGGTAATAGATGGTCTGCACTCAGAGCATTGCTGTGCTATTGGTACTGTGGTACCTACTACCCTCAGGGCAGAGTTATGATAAAGTACCTACCCTCAGGGCAGTAGCACCTGGGTCCAGCCAGGCTGCTGGAGCAGGTAGCCCCGTTCCTGCAGGGCTGAGACAGGCAGTGGTCCACCTGCAACTGGCAAAGACCACCCTCGAACCCTGGAGCACACAGACGAAACACAGTGTCACATAGCATTAAACCTGGACACACACAGAAGGAGCCAAACATACACCTGCAACTCTTACGCACTGACATGCAAACCATCCAACTATCGCTATAACAAGAACACACACAGAAAAACAAATGTACGCAACACACACACAGGCCACCCTATGTCTCACACTTCCCCATGACTGTCCATCTTCATTAGCTCATCAGGTCAATTCAAAACAGAACACTCACTCTTCCAAGAACAAGTCAAGTCCTGCATCTAGCCAATTACCCCCAACCTTACTACCCATCAATCATGTAGTGTTGCCTCCACATTGCTCTAGATGAGCCTGTGAGAACCCACTGCCCTCAGTCTGTCTGTCAGGCAGGCATACCACCACAGTCCTGTAATCACTCTTCTCTAATAAGATGTGGCTGGCCATCAACAACAGCTCCAGCCTCTGCTTCTATAACAAGGCAATTATCCTCTCAGGTGGCTCAAAGCTGCCCTCACTGGTCCGGGCCCCAAATATATCTAATTGACAAGTTGAAAGGGTGCACTCTTCTCTGCGTCCCCTATTTCATTTGGAGACACTCACACACGCAGGCCTCAGGAGATTGGTGGTGCCTTAATTGAGGAAAACAGACTTGTGGTAATGACTGGAGCGGAATAGGTGGAATGGCATCAAATACACCAAACACATGGCTTGCAGGTGTTTGATGCCATTCTCTTTGCTCCATTCTGGCCATTACTATGAGCTGTTCTCCCCTCAGCAGCCTCCTGTGATGCATGCACATACGCATGTACACACACAAACACACAGTAGTTACCTGGAGGGCAGATACAAGTGAAGTTGCGGCCCTCGTCCCCCTGCCTCAGGTCACTACAGATGGCGTAGTTCTGGCAGGGCTTGAGGTGGCAGGCATCAAACTCCTCACAGAAGATTCCAGAGTAACCATTCTCACACTCACAGAAGAAGGTGCTCTGGAGGTCAGAGGGGTCACTGTCACACACTGACTGACTAAAGGTACCAAAACTAGTGCCAGTTTCTCCCAAACACATGACCTGACCAGGATAAACTCATGGCTCTATATGTGACTAGTATAGGGGTTCATGTGATGAGAAGAAAAACTGATGAGACTGAATGGTCAGATAACATTGTGGAACATAATGCTCAACACTTTGTCTATCACTGGGATGGTTCTGGTTACTGGGGCTCCATGCGGCTCAATTGAGATGTCCCTGGGATTCTCTATTGTTAGTCCTCTAAACCCCACCGATGCCCGTTTCCTCCCAGCTCCCCAAAGTGTGGTGTGCTAAATCACCCTCTAACACTGCACCTGTAGGCGGGAGGGAAAGCGCTAGCAGGCCCTCAGTCTAACACACGTCTCCTCTCTCTTCTCCCTTTCTTATTTTTTCTCCCTCTTCTCTCCATTTCCTCTCTCTACTCCTCTCTGCTGCAGTCTACTCCTCTCTGCAGCAGTGATTATTCTACTAACTGCAATGCCTCTAGGGACCCAGGGAGCGGGGGAGCCCCAGGGAGCAGTAGGGATGCAGGACTTTATTATTAAGAACTCTGTCTCCATCCCACAATACATTTATATATTTCTCTGTTCCCATGGCAATAAGGTATGGTCTTTATTCTGTCTTGCTTATCTTTTTCTCCACCCAGTCTCCTGTTGCTATGTTACCGCATAGTGTATCATCAAGACAAGAGTGTCGCAATCTTTCAATATTCTGCTGAATTACTGCTGAATTACAATATTCTGCTGAATTACCAGTATAATGAGGGGGGAAATCTGTTTTCTGAATATTGAAAGTGACATGTTAAGCCTTAAAATAGTGTTCACAGGATCAAGCCCAAAGACAAGGGATTGAATCACCGACCCAAGGACAGGTGACATCACATATTTGACCCCTGACCTCTTACCACAGAGGGCTGGGTGATGCACTTCCCCTTCCCAGAGCATTGTGGGTCGCTGAAGCGGCTGCCAGGCTCCACACAGCTGCTGGCCTTCACTGTCAGATTGAGACGCAGGGTGACTTCCGAGCCACTGGGGGTGCCCACGCGCAGCACACCTACAACGGGAGAGAGAAGAAAACAAGATCAATCAAAAAACATTTATTCTATCCTAAGGTCCTAGCTGGTTCACCTTGATAAATATGAAAAGACGGATTAAATGTGAGCAATATTGAATATTGCCAATGTAACTAGAGAGAAAGGTAGGGGAGGTCAACATGGATGTAGGGACAGAGGCATTGTGTTTAGATAAGGTGTAGAGAGAAGTAATGGTTCCTTGCAAAGAAGATTTTGGTCAAACGTGTCCGGTTCTACACAAGTTTGCTATCTTAACACCATCGTACGTAACATTGACCAGAACACCTTGTGTTTGACAAATGTTCTAGGAGTGGTTGCTTATGGATCATTGCCTAGATAAGACACCTCTAGCTTCCATTGAAAAAGAGAAATGTATTTCCTGGCAACTAACTATTAGAGAAATGGAGAGGAAAAGGCCATGCTAGCAAATATGAATCAAAACCAAAATAGATTAGTTATTGTTTTGTTATTTATGTGTCATGTGACACACAGCAGACTGCTACCAGAAGCCTCTATTTTAAAATAGCCTCAAAGTGAAGATTAACAGCTGTTATTAGGGACCTGCTATGAGCCAATGAGGCGTGAGCAAAGCCAGAACGAGTCATTGCCACAGCAAAGCCCTGCAGCCAATCAGGCGTCTGGTTAGGTCAGCCCAATAACGTCTGTTCCTCACAACACAAACTCACAAATGCAAAGTCACTACTCTCTGATGCAGCACTTACATGCACACACACACTTACACTGCATTTAGACAGGCAGATATTTTTTTCACTAATTGGTCTTTTGACCAATCACATCAGATCTTTTTCAGAGCTTAACTGATTGGTCAAAAGACTAATTAGTGGGGGAAAAATATTAGAATTGGGCTCCCTGCCTAAATGCACGCACACTGTAAAAAAAGATTAAACTCACAATTGTAAGGCAACCAACTGCAATATGACTAAGTTTGCTCAACAAAATGCTCATACACAAACTTTTTGTTGTGAGTGAGCAAATTCACAATCCTATTGCAGCTGGTTGCCTTACAATTGTGAGTTGAATCATATATATATATATATGCGTGCACGAGTGGGAGTGTGTGTGCATTTGTTCGTGTTGACTGCATGTTTTCGCATGTGAGACAGATTATGTGAGATGCACACACACATATCTCCACAGCAGCCTTGCTCTCAAGGACATGACTAATTTACTATCCAGGGTCTGACTGGTAAACAACCAAACACGATGACAGAAAAATGACTCTCACTCTTTCTCTCTCATTTTCTCTCTCTCTCTCTCTCTTTAATTCTCTCTCTCCTCCCTCACTCCCCAGACAGAGCCGCAGGATCTCAGGCGGAGTGTCTCCAGCCAGCTCAAGGTCAGTGGACAGACAGGCTGAGACCTAATACAGCAGTGTTGGTATGGAGACCACGCACAGGGGTCAAGTAGACGATTCACTAAAGGGAAGGACACCAATTACGACGCCACACCTGCTGGAATCCACCGAACCTTCAGACGTACGTTACTGTAACATTCCTCATTGAAAATAGACTTAGCGATAAAATATGCAGAAAAACAACAAACCTGAATTGCAGAGCCAAGTGTTTATGTGCGCCAGCCCCATACAAATGAGCCATTATCATACTGTTTATGAATTGTATGGATATTGATTGATTGATATTCCATGCAAATTACTGAGCAGACAACTCAGAACACTGCAGAGAATGTGAATGTTAGTATTGAAAACATGATGGAATACCATTCCATCCTAATTACCCAATGGGCTTGTTTGATCAGGGGCGTATATCTCTGACTTTAAGGTACCTTATACCAATAAACTACAAGTATCTTCTAAATAGGAATATGTATAATATGCACTTTTATCACTATATGTGCTATGCAAAGATTCATTCCCTTGGAGTTGAAGATTGCCATATCTAACGCAAAATACAGTTGGCACCAATGACAGGTTGGCAGAATGGAAGTGATAGCACTATATGGACAGACAGAATAAAGTAACCTATATTCCTACATATGCTTTTTAACAGTTGTATTGAGGTGGCGGGAAATCTTATGTTCCACATAGGAACAGACAGGATTACTTACGTAAGTAAGTAAATTGAGATGGAGGAGGGGCCTTACTGAGGAAGTAGTTGTGTCCAAGGGGGAGGGAGTGGTCAGGGACCACCAGTCCATCTGAGGCCTGCTGGAACCACATGATGGTCCCCTCCACCAAGGAGGAACGCTGGAAGCCATCCTCTCCAACACGCCAAAGGACGGGCGCTCCACTGACATTCACTACGATCCTAAAGGGAGAGGGGAGGGAGTGTGAGAGAGAGAGAGAGTCCTCGAAACCAGACACTTTAGTTACCAGCCTGCTACAGTGCATTCAGAAAGTATTCATATCCCTTCATTTATTCCACATTTAGTTGTTTTTACAGACAGAATTCCAAATTGATTAAAACACACATAATTCCCCATAATGACAAAGTGAAAACATGTTTTTTTTTAAATGTATTACAAATTAAATACAGAAATATCTGATTTATATAAGTATTCACAACCTTTGCTTTGACACTCCAAATTGAGCACCCTTTGCCTTGATGACAGCTTTGCACACTCTTGGCATTCTCTCAACCAGCTTCACCTGGAATGCTTTTCCAACAGTCTTGAAGGAGTTCCCACATATGCTGAGCACTTGTTGGCTGCTTTTCATTCACTCTGAGGTCCAACTCATCCCAAACCATTTCAATTATATCAAATCAAATTGTATTTGTCACATACACATGGTTAGCAGATGTTAATGCGAGTGTAGCGAAATACTTGTGCTTTTAGTTCCGACAATGCAGTAATAACCAACAAGTAATCTAACTAACAATTCCAAATCTACTGTCTTATACACAGTGTAAGGGGATAAAGAATATGTACATAAAGATATATGGATGAGTGATGGTACAGAGCAGCATAGGCAAGATACAGTAGATGGTATCGAGTACAGTATATACATATGAGATGAGTATGTAAATAAAGTGGCATAGTTAAAGTGGCTAGTGATACATGTATTACATAAGGATACAGTAGATGATATAGAGTATATATATATAGAGTATATATATATAGAGTATATATATATATATATATATATATACACATATACAGTATATACGTATACATACGTATACAAATGAGATGAATAATATATGTAAACATTATATTAGGTAGCATTGTTTAAAGTGGCTAGTGATACATAATTTCCCATCAATTCCCATTATTAAAGTGGCTGGAGTTGAGTCAGTGTGTTGGCAGCAGCCACTCAATGTTAGTGGTAGTGAGGTCTGCACAACGCATCACCGGGGGCAAACTACCTGCCCTCCAGGACACCTATACCACCCGATGTCACAGGAAGGCCATAAAGATCATCAAGGACATCAACCACCTGAGCCACTGCCTGTTCACCCCGCTATCATCCAGAAGGCGAGGTCAGTACAGGTGCATCAAAGCTGGGACCGAGAGACTGAAAAACAGCTTCTATCTCAAGGCCATCAGACTGTTAAACAGCCACCACTAACACTGACACTGACTCAACTCCAGCCACTTTAATAATGGGAATTGATGGGAAAGGACGTAAATATATCACTAGCCACTTTAAACAATGCTACCTTATATAAATGTTACTTACCCTACATTATTCATCTCATATGCATACGTATATACTGTACTCTATATCATCGACGGTATCCTTATGTAATACATGTATCACTAGCCACTTTATACTATACTATGCCACTTTGTTTACATACTCATCTCATTTGTACATACTGTACTCGATACCATCTACTGTATCTTGCCTATGCTGCTCTGTACCATCACTCATTCATATATCCTTATGTACATATTCTTTATCCCCTTACACTGTGTACAAGACAGTAGTTTTGGAATTGTTAGTTAGATTACTTGTTATTACTGCATTGTCGGAACTAGAAGCACAAGCATTTCGCTACACTCGCACTAACATCTGCTAACCATGTGTATGTGACAAATAAAATTTGATTTGATTTGATTTGATTTGGCTGTTTAACAGTCTGATGGCCTTGAGATAGAAGCTGTTTTTCAGTCTCTCGGTCCCAGCTTTGATGCACCTGTACTGACCTCGCCTTCTGGATGATAGCGGGGTGAACAGGCAGTGGCTCGGGTGGTTGTTGTCCTTGATGATCTTTATGGCCTTCATGTGGCATCGGGTGGTGTAGGTGTCCTGGAGGGCAGGTAGTTTGCCCCCTGGTGATGCGTTGTGCAGACCTCACTACCCTCTGGAGAGCCTTACGGTTGTGGGCGGAGCAGTTGCCGTACCAGGCGGTGATACAGCCCGCCAGGATGCTCTCGATTGTGCATCTGTAGAAGTTTGTGAGTGCTTTTGGTGACAATTAGGTTGAGGTTGGGTGATTGTGGAGGCCAGGTTATCTGATGCCGCTTGGGGGTGTGTTGGGTCATTGTCCTGTTGAAAAATAAATGATATTCCCACTAAGCGCAAACCAGATGGGACTGCTTATCGCTGCAGAATGCTGTGGTATCCGTGCTGGTTAAGTTTGCCTTGAATTCTAAATAAATCACAGACAGTGTCACCAGCAAAGCACACCCACACCATCACACCTCCTCCTCCATGCTTCACGGTGAGAACCACACATGCGGAGATCATCCGTTCACCTAATCTGCATCTCACAAAGACACGGCGGTTGGAACCAAAAATCTCAAATTTGGACTCATCAGACCAAAGGACATATTTCCACCGGTCGAATGTCCACTGCTCGTGTTTCTTGGCCCAAACAAGTCTCTTCTTCTAAATGGTGTCCTTTAGTAGTGGTTTCTTTACAGAAATCTGATCATGAAGGCCTGATTCACGCAGTCTCCTCTGAACAGTTGATGTTGAGATGTGTCTGTTGAACTCTGTGAAGCATTTATTTGGGCTGTAATTTCTGAGGCTGGTAACTCTAATGAACTTATCCTCTACAGCAGAGGTAACTCTGGGTCTTCCTTTCCTGTGGTGGTCCTCATGAGAGACAGTTTCATCATAGTGCTTGATGGTTTTTGCGATTGCACTTGAAGAAACTTTCAAAGTTTATGAACATTTCTGGATTGACTGACTTTCATGTCTTAAAGTAATGGTGGACTGTCATTTCTCTTTGCTTATTTGAGCTGTTCTTGACACAACTGATTGGCTCAAACGCATTAAGAAGGAAATCAATTCTACAAATTTTTAACAACGCACACCTGCTAATTGAAATGCATTCCAGGAGACTACCTCATGAAGCTGGTTGAGAGAATGCCAAGAGTGTGCAAAGCTGTAATCAAGGCAAAGTTGGGCTACTTTGAAGAATCTCAAATATAAAATATATTTTGATTTGTTTAACACTTTTTAGGTTACTACATGATTCCATATGTGTTATTTCATAGTTTTGATGTAGTTTGTTTTGATTATTCTACATTGTAGAAAATAGTAAAAATAAAGAGATCCTGGAATGAGTAGGTTTGTCCAAACTTTTGACTGGTACTATATGTAAATTAGATATTTCTGTATTTTATTTTCAATACATTTGTTTTCACTTTGTTTTCACTTTTTCATTATGGGGTATTGTGTGTAGATGCGTGAGAACACAACAAAATGTCAAATAAGTCAAGGGATATGAATACCTTCTGAAGGCACGGTATACATTTTATAAGACACACAACCACCATGCTAATAGGATGGAATGGTAGACATGAGTAATGCCTGGTCCTGTCTGTCTCAGTGGGGGGTACTATACTGCTTACTGTGGTGACTGTACAGCTCTGAAGGCGAGGGAGTAGAGTTATGACTGCTGTGGTCAAGGGCCATTACTCGTCTGACTTTTGGCCAATTACTGGAAGAGACAGTCTCTCTACACAGACAGACAGTGTCAGCAAAGCAGACGCGCTCCAACTCAACACAAGACCAGCTACACTCCCAGACTCCTCCCACTGGCTGAGTCACTCACAGATAAATAAACACAAACAGGTAAGTAAGTAAGTAAGTATTGACCTTTCAAAAGCATTTGATAGCATTGTTGTTGCATAAATTACAAACGTATGGCCTTCGAAATAGAGACCTCGACTGGTTTAGGAGTTACTTAGTTAATAGGAAACTGTTTTGTGGAACAGCACAGTTTTGGAGCTGAAAGAACGTGCCCTGTTGAGATTCCTCAAGGTTTGATCCTTGGCCCATAGCTTCTTTTTTTTTTTTTGATGTTAATGACAATTTTGATTGTGCACATTTTATATTGTTTGCTGATGACACCAACATCTTTCTGTCTGATAAAGATGGTCAGAAATTGATCGTTAAAATTAATTCGTAATAAAAAAAAAAATTGGAAGACTGGTTTAAAGCAATTAAGCTGTCTTTAAATTAGGGCCGTCAACGTTAGCGAGTTAATAATGCATTTATGCGCCACATGTTTATCGGCGTACTTTTTTTTTTACACCGTTAATCGCGTCACCATTTCTTCACCGCACGGAAACTTTTAAGAGCATGTGTTTCCGTAACGGACCCTTTTAAGCACAGGACACAACACGAAACACAGCTACAGTCAATGCTTGCGCAGTAACATTGCTGAAGGCCATGTGTCTGTAGCCAAAATCATGTAAAAGCTATGCCCAATATTACCAGAGCTATATATTTTTTTCCGCCACGGATTTGTGCCCATGTCGCGGGCCGTTTTTTAAATACACGCAAGCTGCAATTTGGGGTTTTGATCACGAACAACATTGTTTAGCTAGCTAGTCATGTTAACTTGACGACTGACTAGGCTATGCACAAATGTGGATGGCACAGGAAGAACTGAAAAGGAATAGGCCACTCAAAGAGATGCTTCAAAGGCAGGCTGCATATACAAGAGTGGGATGTGTAGAATTGTGTGTGTGAGTGAAAAAAGATATGTGTGGGAGTAAGTGAGAGAGAGAAGGTATGGGAGGGAGGAGGAGTGTGTAGGCCTATCTGTGTAAAGTTATCTGAACAGTACAGATGGTTAGTTTTCATAACAAGGTGGAGTCATGCGTCCTCCAAGACATGATCCGCCAAACCGCACTTTTTAACACCCGCCGCTTAACCCAGAAGCCAGCTGCACCAATGTGTTAGAAGAAACGCCATTCAAATGACGACCGAAGTCAGCCTGCAGGCTCCTGGCCCGCCACAAGGAGTCGCTAGAGCGCGATGAGCCAACTATAGTCCCCCTAGCCAAACCCTCCCCTAACCCGGACAACGCTGGACTTATTGTGCGCCGCCCTATGGGACTCCCGGTCACAGCCGGGTTGTGACACAGCCTGGGATCAAACCCGGTTCTGTAGTGACGCCTCAGTCTAAAGCGATGCAGTGCTTTACTTGTTATTTTTTATTGGACTTTTTTATTAATGTACTGCAATGTTGAGGGAGCAAGCACACAAGCATTTCACAGCACATTGTATACCTGCTGTAAACTGTGTATGTGACGATTACAATAAGATTTTAAATAAGTTAACAAACAATCTATCTCTCTACCATCTTCCATTCAGCCTCTTTCTCATTGGTATTCCTAAAGGGATGTCACTTTGTGTGTGTGTGTGTGTGTGTGTGTGTGTGTGCATGTGAGCTTGCATGCATGCAGGCACTATCAGTAATTAGCACACCAACACAATACAAAAACGATATTTGCCTACAGCCAAGAGCGGAGACTGTTATGCTGATAAAGACCTCTTATGTTTCCACTCCCCCGTCATTTATAAAGAGACACTATACTTTGACCACTTTGAATGACCAATAAAGGACATTTATGATGCTTGCTTAAATCAGAACACATTGCAGTCAGGCACTATACTTGGGCAACACAATGGAGGTCATTTGCTACCATCGGGGTTGTGACTGAATAATGAAAGACTGCAAGTTCCATGTAAATGACACAGGACAATAATCATAAGACAATGATCTCAAGGGAAGACAGATGTAGTGCAGTCTCCAGTGTGATTTTAAGCAGAACTATAGTTCACTCGGGAGAGGTTAGGATAAACAGGGGAGAGAGGGAGAGGTTAGGATAAACAGGGGAGCGAAGGAAGGAGGACAGGAGAGGTTAGGATAAACATGGGGGAGAGAGAGAGAGGATAGGATAAACAGGGGAGAGAGGGAGAGGTTAGGATAAACAGGGGAGCGAAGGAGGGACGACAGGAGAGGTTAGGATAAACATGGGGGAGAGAGAGAGAGGTTAAACAGGGGAGGGAGGGAATAAACAGGGGAGAGAGGGAGAGGATAGGATAAACAGGGGATTTAGGACAGGAGAGGTTAGGATAAAGAGGGGAGAGAGAGAGGATAGGATAAACAGGGGAGAGGGAGAGAGGATAGGATAAACAGGGGAGGGATGGAGAGGGGATAGGATAAACGGGAGGGATGGAGAGGGGGAGAGGTTAGGATAAACAGGGGAGAGAGGGCGAGGGGAGAGGTTAGAATAAATAGGGGAGGGAGGGAGAGGGGAGAGTATAGGATAACAGGGGAGAGAGAGAGAGGTTAGGATAAACAGGGGAGGGAGGGAGAGCACTATGCAAACACACACTAACACACATATACACATACACACAGGAAGGTACCAGTACATGCAATACAGGGCTCTTACTTGATGGCAGTCTCCTCAGGCACCTCTAGAGAGAGAGTCAGAGTTCCAGAGGTCAGCTCACACAGCTCAGGACTCACACAGTGCAGTCCCTCCGTCACCTGCAACAGGAACACACACACATACACACATATGCATGCATGGACACACAGAGACACACATACACACAGGCACTCACATACATGGAAATACACAAAGATACACACATGAGGCAGCAAGTGGATAAATGTCATTATTTTATAAGATAAATAAAGAGGTTCTGCGAACTCTGAACCTAGCTAGCTGGTCAGCTGGACTGTTGGGACTAATCGAGTACAGGTAGCATTCATCTCTGACCTGTTCCTTCTCCCACTGCACCACCAAGAGTCTCTGTCCAGCCTTAGGTTGCCACGGTTGCAGCGTCGGAGGTGCCTGCGTGGTGCTGGACACTGTTGTTGGCTGGGAGGGCTGAGTGGCAGTTGTGGGTGTGGCGGGTGTGGCCTGTTCGGGGGCAGGGGGTGTGGCAGGATCCCAGTTGGAGACAGGCAGCAGGTCCAAGGTGCCCTGCTCACACTTCTCCCCCTCGTACCCCTCGCTGCACTCGCAGGTGTACTCCTCGCTCTCACCACTGCGGCTACAGTTGCCATGGAAACATGGGCTGTTGGCACAGGGGTCTGTGAAAAACTGACAACACAAAGAGGAAAGGGAAAATGACTATAGATGACATGGGGAAACTAAACGTCCATTTCAGACTCAATATTCGTTGTATATAAACCACTGTATATTATGGTTGCATCTCAAACAACCACTACTTCACAGGACTCTGGTCAAAAGTAGTACACTACATAGGGAATAGGGTGTCAATCGAAACGTAAGCTGTATCCTCACTATTCTGTAACGGCCATCACCATTGGCTCAGAGGATTCTCCCCTTGTCCATTATTAACACCTGGATGTTTATTACAACTTTTCCTGCTTAGGCTGCAAAACCAAGAGTGGCAGAGAGTGCAATGTTCTACGGCAGTTTTATATTTGCAGCGCGTCTAAGATAAGAGAGCTCAGTTTATCAGCCCAAACTCTCAAATCTCATTTTCATCCCTCCTATCATGTCTCTCCTTTCTTCCTTCATGTTATTTTCCCTCTTTCTTGTCTTCTTTGCTTTTCACTCTCTCTACTTGCGAAAGCCTGTTGCAAATATGTCCACTCGTCACATGCTAGCTGTATTGTTCTTGTAAAGGCCACAACAAATGATACATTAATGCACAGTTATAAACAGGCTTCCCGGTAACAGGCTTCCCGGTTATGTCCATAAGTAATCAGAAATGTTCTGCAAACCTAGGGTTTGAACTCATATGTGCAACCAGAGGCACAAGGTTTGTCACTATCACGCACACATTACTTTAATGGACCCTGGCAGTCTCTTTCATGCTGCTTTCTCCCATTAATAATTCACCATATTTAGAGAGAGAAAAAAACTCTGACAAAAGTGTTTGAAGGTGAGAGAAGATAAAGCTAAGTAGGTTCCAAGATGGCGTAGCAGTCGGATGTGTGTTTCGTCTTGTCCTGTCCCGTGTAAATATTGTTTTCCTCTGGGGTTTTTTCGTATATATTTCATACATATTTCCATCTCACTTTCCATCTACCACATCTCCGGATTCCTATCGCAAGCTCTGAACCTTTACACCGGATCATCGCAGCTAGCTAGCTGCAATCTGAGTGGCTACACCTGGCTAACGTTTCTGTCCCGAAGCAAGGACCAGTTAGCCTTGAGCTAGGCTCATCTCCCGGCTACACAAGATGGTCCACCAGCTAATTCTTGGGCTACAATACCTCTTTTGCGAATTGGCCTGGACCCTTTACTGCCAACACGGAGCCCCGCCGATCCATCGTGACTGGTCTGCCGATGTAATCGTCCGAGGTGATTTCAACAAGCTCTTCCATTGTGACGCCTGAATCGCCATGTCTCCAGCTCACCTAGTGTAGTAGCGACGACTGAAACGGCTCCCTGGCTCACCTATTGCTACTCATTGGACCCTATGATCACTCGGCTACACATGCCTCTCCCTAATGTTAATATGCCTTGTCTATTGCTGTTTCGGTTAGGGATTATTGTCTTATTTCACTGTAAAGCCCCCAGCCCTGCCCAACATGCCTTAGATAGCCCTTTTGTCCCACCCCCACACACGTGGTGACCTAACCTGGCTTAACTGATGCCTCTAGAGACAAAACCTCTCTCATAGTCTCTCAATGCCTAGGTTTACCTCCACTGTACACAAATCCTACCATACCCTTGTCTGTACATTATGCCTTGAATCTATTCTTCCACGCCCAGAAATCTGCTCCTTTTACTCTCTGTTCCGAACAAACTAGAGGACCTGTTCTTATAGCCTTTAGCCGTACTCTTATCCTACTCCTCCTCTGTTCCTCTGGTGATGTAGAGGTTAACGCAGGCCCTGCAGCCCCCAGCACCACTCCCATTCCCCAGGCGCTCTCATTTGTTGACTTCTGTAACCTTAAAAGCCTTGGTTTCATGCATGTTAACATCAGAAGCCTCCTCCCTAAGTTTGTTTTATTCACTGCTTTAGCACACTCCGTCAACCCGGATGTCCTAGCCGTGTCTGAATCCTGGCTTAGGAAGGCCACCATCCCCAACCACAACCTTTTCCTGACAAGATAGATCTGCCAAAGGGGGTCGGAGTTGCAATCTACCACAGAGATAGCCTGCAGAGTTCTGTTATACTATCCAGGTCTGTGCACAAACAATTCGACAATTCGACACTTCCAGAAACAAGTCTCTCAACGTTGCAGCTTGTTATAGACCCCCCTCAACCCCCAGCTGTGCCCTGGACACCAAATGTGAATTGATTGCCCCCCATATATCTTCAGAGTTCATACTGTTAGGTGACCTAAACTGGGATATGCTTACACCCCAGCCATCCTACAATCTAAGCTAGATGCCCTCAATCTCACACAAACTATCAAGGAGCCTACCAGGTACAACCCTTAAATCGGTAACCATGGGCACCCTCTTAAATATCATCCTGACAAACTTGCCCTCTAAATACACCTCTGCTGTCTTCAACCAGGATCTCAGATATCACTGCCTAATTGCCTGCATCCGTAATGGATCCGCGGTCAAACGACCACCCCTCACCACTGTCAAACGCTCCCTAAAACACTTCAGTGAGCAGGCCTTTCAAATCGACCTGGCCTGGGTATCCTGGAAGGCTATCTTTTTCAAACAGAAATTTGCATCCTGTTATCTTTGTTCTTGCTCTTTTGAACCCCAATATCTCTACTTGCACATCATCATCTGCACATCTATCACGCCAGTGTTAACGCTAAATTGTAATTATTTTGCCTCTATGGTCTATTTATTGTCTTACTTCCCTAATCTTCTACATTTGCACATAAATGTACATAAACTCAGCACAAAAAGAAACATCCCGTTTTCAGGACCCTGTCTTTCAAAGATAATTAGTAAAAATCCAAATAACTTCACAGCTGTTCATTGTAAAGGGTTTAAACACTGTTTCCCATGCTTGTTCAATGAACTACAAACAATGACTGAACATGCACCTGTGGAACGGTCGTTAAGACACTAACAGCTTACAGACGGTAGGCAATTAAGGTCACAGTTATAAAAACTTAGGACACCAAAGAGGCCTTTCTACTGACTCTGAAAAACACCAAAAGAAAGATGCCCAGGGTCCCTGCCCATCTGTGTGAACGTGCCTTAGGCATGCTGCAATGAGGCATGAGGACTGCAGATGTGGCCAGGGCATACATTGCAATGTCCGTACTGTGAGACGCCTAAGACAGCGCTACAGGGAAACAGAACGGACAGCTGATCGTCCTCGCAGTGGCAAACCACATGTAACAACACCTGCACAGGATCGGTACATCCGAACATCACACCTGCGGGACAGGTACAGGATGGAAACAACTACACCAGGAACGCACAATCCCTCCATCAGTGCTCAGGCTGTCCACAATAGGCTGAAAGAGGCTGGACTGAGGGCTTGTAGGCTTGTTGTAAAGCAGGTCCTCACCAGACATCACCGGCAACAACGTCACCCATGGGCACAAACCCACTGTTGCTGGACCAGACAGGACTGGCAAAAAGTGCTCTTCACTGACAAGTCACAGTTTTGTCTCACCAGGGGTGATGGTCGTATTGTCGTTTATCGTCAAAAGGAATGAGCAGGATCGAGGCCTGTACTCTGGAGCAGGATCGATATTGAGGTGGAGGGTCAGTTATGGTCTTGGGCGGTGTGTCACAGACTCATGGGACTGAGCTTGTTGTCATTGAAGACATCCTCCTCCCTCATGTGGTACCCTTCCTGCAGGCTCATCCTGACATGACCCACCAGCCATACTGCTCGTTCTGTGCGTGATTTCCTGCAAGACAGGAACGTCACGCACAGAACGTCAATCCCATTGAGCACGTCTGGGACCTGTTGGATAGGAGGGTGAGGGCTAGCGCCATTCCCCCCAGAAATGTCTGGGAACTCGCAGGTGTCTTGGTGGAAGACTGGGGTAACATCTCACAGCAAGAACTGGCAAATCTGGTGCAGTCCATAAGGAGATGCACTGCAGTACTTAATGCAGCTGGTGGCCACACCAGATACTTTTGATTTTGACCCCCCCCCCCCCCCCCTTTGTTCAGGGACACATTATTCCATTTATGTTAGTCACACGTCTGTGGAACTTGTTCAGTTTGTGTCAGTTGTTGAATCTTATGTTCATACAAGTATTTACACATGGTAAGTTTGCTGAAAATAAACGCAGTTGACAGTGAGAGGACGTTTCTTTTTTTGCTGAGTTTAAATGTTTCTATTGTGTTATTGACTGTACGTTTGTTTATGTGTAACTCTGTGGTGTTGTTTTTGTCGCACTGCTTTGCTTTATCTTGGCCAGGTCGCAGTTGTAAATAAGAACTTATTCTTAACTGGCCTACCTGGTTAAATAAAGGTGAAATGTAAAAAAAAAAATTAAACGCCATGTTGACTCCAGTCCAGGACTCATTGGTAATATTCATTATGCACCTAATGGAAAACGGACTGAAACAAGAAGAGACATCTGAACTTGTCTAAAAATAAACACTTTTTGTTTTCCGTTGCAAAAAGTTGTCATTGAGTGTGCCTTCAATGAATATGACCCTTGCTTTTGTTATGTGTGAGGAATGGTTCTGTAACCACCGTTGGTGGAAGGTGAGGACCAAGATGCAGCGTGGTAAGTGTTCATCATTATTTTAATAAACTGAACACTAAATACAACAAGGAACAAAAGAGACAACAGAAACAGCTCCGTCAGGTGCAAAACACACTAAACAGAAAATAACTACCCACAACCCATAGTGGGAAAACAGGCTGCCTAAGTATGGTTCTCAATCAGAGACAACGATTGACAGCTGCCTCTGATTGGGAACCATACCAGGCCAAAACCAGAAATACAGAACAAAAACATTAAAAAAAGAACATAGAACGCCCACCCTAGTCACACCCTGGCCAACCAAAATAGAGAATAAAAAGCCTCTCTATGGCCAGGGCATGACAGGTTCTTACAGGAGTCAAAAATCTTTCTTCCCACAACAGAATTCCAGAAGCACCAGATATCTGCCACCTCAGGCAGCCACACCATTCAAACGTGTGTGTGACTCAGTTCCCATTAGCAAAAGAAACAGAACAAAAGTCTGAGAGTGTGTGAACAGCATGCTGATGATACTCATGTAGAATCCCCAAGTGTGTGTGTGATTGTGTGAGATTGTTTGTGAGACTATGTGTGAGAGCATCATTAACAGCCCTGCTTTCCCTAAGACTGACTCACATCTTATTAGCACTAAACTCTCTCAAGTGTTTTCTCATGAGTCTCTATCAGAACCACTTAGAGCACTACGCTGGAGGCGCACAGTGGCCCAACAGCCCACTCCACAACCCCTCAGATAGACTGCTGACCTGGTCACACAGCTGTAGCACGGCCCACAGACCCAGCCACCGCAACCAAGACACACTAGGAAAACTGCCTCTGACGGCTAGCACCACACTCCCTCTGGATTACAGGTCGACCAATTAATCGGCATAGCCAATTAATTAGGTCTGATTTCAAGTTTTCATAACAATCGGTAATCAGCCTTTTTGGATGCCGATTATGGACGATTACATTGCAATCCACGAGCAGACCACGCTGACCACCTGCTACGTGAGTGCAACATCAAAAGGACCAAGTTGTTAGCTAGCATTAAACTTATCTTATAAAAAACAATCAATCTTCACATAATCACTAGTTAACTACACATGGTTGATGATATTACTAGGGTAACTAGCTTGTTCTGCATTGCATATAATCAATGTGGTGCCTGTTGATTTATCATTGAATCACAGCCTACTTACACTTTGCCAAACGGGTGATGATTTAACAAAAGCGCATTCGTTGTAATAATGTACCTGACCATAAACATCAATGCCTTTCTTAAAATCAATACACAAACATATTAACAATATTAATTTTACCCCCTTTTTCGTGGTATCCAATTATGAGTTACTATCTTGTCTCATCGCTACTCCCGTACGGGCTCGGGAGAGACGAAGGTCGAGAGCCATGCGTCCTCCGAAACACAACCCATCCAAGCTGCACTGCTTGTTAACACAGCGCACATCCAACCCGGAAGCCAGCCACACCAACTTGTCGGAGGAAACACCGTGCACCTGGAGACCTTGGTTAGCGTGCACTGTGCCCGACCCACCAGCCGCTGGTGCGCGATGAGACAAGGATAACCCTACCAGCCAAACCCTCCCTAACCCGGACGACGCTAGGCCAATTGTGCGTCGCCCCACGGACCTCCCGGTCGCGGCCGGCTGCGACAGAGCCTGGGCGCGAACCCAGTCTCTGGTGGAACAGCTAGCGCGAAAAGACATTTTCCGGATTTGACCATATTAATGACCAAAGGCTCGTATTTCTATGTGTTTATTATATTATAATTAAGTATATGATTTGATATTTGAT
The DNA here is from genome assembly GCF_013265735.2 of Oncorhynchus mykiss. Classification (NCBI taxonomy): domain Eukaryota; kingdom Metazoa; phylum Chordata; class Actinopteri; order Salmoniformes; family Salmonidae; genus Oncorhynchus; species Oncorhynchus mykiss. Next base: position 14,022,639 of record NC_048591.1, on the reverse strand, counting down.
AGAGCAGTCTGACTGAGCGGTGGTAGGCAGCAGCAGGCATGTAAGCATTCATTCAAACAGCACTTTACTGCGTTTGCCAGCAGCTCTTAGCAATGCTTGAAGCACAGCACTGTTTAGGACTTCAAGCCTATCAACTCCCGAGATTAGGCTGGCAATACTAAAGTGCCTATTAGAACATCCAATAGTCAAAGGTATATGAAATACAAATGGTATAGAGAGAAATAGTCTTATAATATCTATAACAACTACAACCTAAAACTTCTTAACTGGGAATATTGAACCACCAGCTTTCATGTGTTCTCATGTTCTGAGCAAGGAACTTAAACGTTAGCTTTTTTACATGGCACATATTGCACTTTCACTTTCTTCTCCAACACTGTTTTTTTGCATTATTTAAACCAAATTGAACATGTTTCATTATTTATTTGAGACTAAATTGATTTTATTTATGTATTATATTAAGTTAAAATAAAAGTGTTCATTGTAATCGGTATCGGCGTTGAAAAATCATATTATGTCGACCTCTACGCTGGATACAGTATATACTGTAGGCTAACATCGCTAAAGGTTCCACACGCGTAACACAATACCAACATAGCATGTGAAACCTGTCACAAACTCTGTCACCTACGTAACTGACAACATATAGCATATATGATCATATAACACCCAACATAATAGAATCAGTTCCTCTGGGTGTATGAATGGTAAAGCTGTTGGTGCAATTGGCTCGCCTACTTCTCTTGATAGGCAACTACTGCCTATATGCACAGGGACAGGGCTAACGGTGTGATTTAGCACGTCTATTAGCTCACAGAGGCACAGAACAATAACAACCAACATACGCAACAAGCACTGTAACTATATTCCCACATGGTCCACGAACAAAAAAGATCTAAAGATATTTTAGAGCAAAAATGTATTGCTTCACAAGTTAAAATGATCAACTTGCTAATTGTCCTGAAGCGAATAAGGATCAATAATATTGAAAGAAGATTCTTGTGTACATGAGAGACAGAAAGACAGAGAGAGAGACAGACAAAGAGAGAGAGACAGAGAGAGAGATACAAAGAAAGAAAGAGAGAGACAGAGAGAGAGAGATTTGAGGCGGTGGGGGAAGTGGTGGTGGAAGAAGTGGGATGAGCTGTTGGCCATTCTTCAGCCCCTCACACACACACACATACACACCATTTATTATGGAATTGCTTAGGAGTAGATGAGACAGAGCTGTCTCCGAGCAGAACTACCACGGCAAACAAAATGAACAAGCTCAATATCAACTCTCACCGCAGGCTGAGGATTTATTAATTCAGTAAAGCATACTGAATTATAGATGGCATAGAGATAAATGAAAGTGATGGTGTGTAGGGTATAACGATAATAAAGTTTTAATGTACCAATATATGGAGTCAGGATTGGTAAAACTCCCAGGTAGTCCTGGTGCTACACCTGGCCAAATCTTTTCAGGTCTGAGACTAGCACCACGGGGCAGTTGTGGAAAAAGTACCCAATTGTCATACTTGAGTAAAACGACTAAAGTAAAAGTAAATGTCACTCAGAAAAATACTACTTGAGTAAAAGTCTAAAAGTATTTGGTTTTAAATATACTTAAGTATCAAAAGTAAATCTAATTTTAAAAGTATACTTAAATATCAAAAGTAAAAGTATAAATTATTTCAAATTGCTTATAATATGAAAATCAGATGGCACAATTTTCTTGTTTTTTAAATTTACGGATAGCTAGGGGCACACTTCAACACGCAGACAACATTTACAAACAAAGCATTTGTGTTTAGTGAGTCCTCCAAATCAGAGGCAGTAGGTATGACCAAGGATATTCTTTTGATAAGTGAGTGAATTGGACCACTTTCCTGTCCTGCCCAGTGTTAAGCACTGAAAATGTAACAAGTACTTTTGGGTGTCAGGGAAAATGTATGGAGTAAAAAGTGCATTATTTTCTTTAGGAATGTAGTAAAGTAAAAGTAAAAGTAGTCAAAAATATGAATAGTAAAGTACAGATACATAAAAAAACATTTAAGTAGTACTTTAAAGTATTTTTTACTTAAGTATTTTACACCACTGCCACGGGGCCACCTCATTGGACAGAGGTGTAACAGTGTGACTGGCCAGTGGGATGGCCAGTGGGATCAGCAGGCCTGTAATGATTGATAATTGGGCCTGGTCAATTCATCCAGTTTATCAGGCAGTCAATATTTATGGCTGAGTCATCTGTACCGTGGGTGAGGCTACGGGACAGCCGGCGGGGGCGGTTTAATGGCAAGCTGGTTCAACCGCACACGGACCACACTAAGGAAGATGGAAGATGTTTAGGAAGATGTAAGGCAAGCCTATGCCTTAGTGACAAATACGACATGCTTGCAAACACACAAACACAACTCAATGTCCCAACCATGGACCGGTAAAGTTGTGTTTTTCTCATACAAAGAGCATTCTGTCTTGAACATGGTTATTACCTGACAATCTGTGAAGCCAATATGGTCTCTCATGTCTCAAATGATTTTGTATCCATTTTATAACGACATATCCGCGTTGCCGTAGCTACAGTAGCTAGGTAGCCTGAAAGCAATACGCCTTGATGAAAAAAACATTGTGTCTGTGTGTGTAAAGTACATGAGATAGAAACAGACAATAAAGTAGTAAGAGTACATAGACACATCTGAGGGTCATATTTCATGTTTTGTCATATAGTAGACACTCTTATCCAGAGCAACTTATGAGTGCATACATTTTATTTCGTACTGGCCCCCTGTGTGAATCAAACCCACAACTCTGGCATTGCATGCACCATGCTCTACCAACTAAGCTACACGACAAAGACACGAAGAACGACAACCCTTGATAGACTGCAGGCTCCATCACGCCACGCTGGAATTACTCGTCAAATCCCAGATAAATTGTCTGATCTCTGAGGCACCGCTGCTTGATTTTCCTGAATGGCTCCCGGTACTGCTGACAACCTTCCTGTTGAGGGGGCGCCCAGGACATTAGCATCTATTAGCATAACTCAGAAACACCCAGAAAGACATGAGACTGTCACATAAAAGTTTCATCAGACAGCGCCTCAGGGACACAAGACACATTTTCCACGCAAGAGAAGATGTTATTGTTTCTGTGCACCTGCAGAGGCACTGATAGCGAGAGTTAGTTGGCTGTCTCTCTGATAGTTCAATCAGCCGTAAAGCGGTCGGTCGGAAAAACGCAATTATAATGTCTCCAAACAGCTGTTGAGAATGAGAGCTTTTCTCCCCCAAATGGATCTCCTGGTTCCACTTTGAAACATGCTCAATCACTGCTTTTGAATGTTGGTATCTTACTCCTTGGGAGAGTATAACTTGTCAAAACTCTTACTTATACAATAGTTTGAAGTAAATGCCAAGTAATGCCAGTATTTTCCCTATCTTGCTTCCTCCTGCTGCCATACTTCACATTTACTGTAAGTGGCTCTCAGGGTTGGGTAGGTTACTTTCTAAATGTAATCTATTACAGTTACTAGTTACCTGTCCAAAATTGTAATCAGTGACTTAACTTTTGGATTACCCAAACTCAGTAATGTAATCTGATTACATTCTGTTTCTTTTAGATTACTTCCCCCTTAAGAGGCATTAGAAAAATACAAAAATGTATGTTACCAATTGAACAACATCTATTGCAGGATTAATCAATGTTAAAGTTTAATAAGCTGGCCATATATGGGATGTTAACTTTTACTTTATGGGTTGGTTATGTAGGCTTCTTCTAACCCATCACTTTCTACTACATATAATAATACAATTAAATTATATATGTACATTAATAACCAAAGTCTTTCAGAATTCCAGTCATTCCAATAAATGTTATACCCCTTGATCTTCAAGAATAGGACTTGGAAATATGGAAGTATAGATTAGCCAAATTGTTTTACCTGAGCACAACCCCAAAACTATAAGGCCTTATTAGCCAGCCCAACTCTGTTGTTTATGATTTTGTTGTCATGGAGGACTGATCGCCTCCCAAGTGGTGCAGCGGTCTAAGGCACTGCATCTCAGTGCTAGAGGTGTCACTACAGACCTTGGTTTGACTCCAGGCTGTATCACAACCGGCCGTGATTGGGAGTCCCATAGGGCGGCACACAATTGGCCCAGCATCGTCCGGATTAGGGTTTGGCCGGGGTAGGCTTTCATTGTAAATAAGAATTTGTTCTTAAGTTCTTAACTGACTTGTCTAGTTAAATAAATAAATAAATTGTGCACGTTGATCGAGTTGAAAAATAAATTCTGCACTCATGGAATGACATGCTTTGAGCACTGCTGAAAAGTGCTATTTACGAGAAAAGGTATACCATGTGCTGCATTTGCTATAGGCCTATTGTTTACCTTTTTGTTGGTGACACTTTGATAACTTCATCATATGCAGCTGTTTAAATGGCAAATCCACAGATGAAACAATAACAAAACGGCCGCCCCATCTCTGTTTTGGTAAAAAACGGAGGGATGAGTCTGGAGAAATGTAACCACACAACCAGATTAATAGACAGAGCTATGGATGCAAGACTGACCATCCATGATATCAAAATTATAGTTTTAACCATGTAATGAGGCTATAAGGTGTTTGTTTTCATTTATAATGTTTACAAACATTGGAGAAAAAAAGCTTATATTTTGGGTTCTCAATGGGTGTGATGGTTGAACTAAGCTCATGAGGCATTTATAAATTATCATATAATTTAATCCAAAAATGGATATAGCAACTACAGATTGCTCATTTAAGTCTATCAACAGTGTGCGAATTTGAGCATGTGTCCATTAGGCCTATGGATTTTTTTTATTTTTATGAGCATTAATTAAATTGAGCACCAAAAGCCTCACCACATTCCTGTTCCCAAGAAAGCTAAGGTATCTGAGCTAAAAGACAACCCCCCTTAGCACTCACTTCCGTCATCATGAAGTGCTTTGAGAGACTAGTCAAGGACCATATCACCTCCACCCTACCTGACACCCTAGACCCACTCCAATTTGCTTACCGCCCCAACAGGTCCTCAGACGACGCAATCGCAATCACACTGCCCTAACCTATCTTGCTGTTCATCGACTACAGCTCAGCATTTAAGACTATAGTACCCTCCAAACTCGTCATCAAGCTCAAGACCCTGGGTCTCGACCCCGCCCTGTGCAACTGGGTCCTGGACTTCCTGACGGGCCGCCCCCAGGTGGTGAGGGTAGGTAACAACATCTCCACCCCGCTGATCCTCAACACTGGGGCCCCACAAGGTTGCGTTCTCAGCCCTCTCCTGTATTCCCTGTTCACCCATGACTGGGTGGCCATGCACGCCTCCAACTCAATCATCAAGTTTGCAGACGACACTAAAGTGGTAGGCTTGATTACCAACAACGAAGAGACGGCCTACAGGGAGGAGGTGAGGGCCCTCGGAGAGTGGTGTCAGGAAAATAACCTCAAAATCACTCAAGTCAACAAAACAAAGGAGATGATCATGGACTTCAGGAAACAGCAGAGGGAGCACCCCCCTATTGACATCGACGGGACAGTAGTGGAGAGGGTAGAAAGTTTTAAGTTCCTCTGCGTACACATCACGGACAAACTGAAATGTTCCAAACACACAAACCTCAGGAGGCTGAAGAAATTCGGCTTGTCACCAAAACACTCACAATCTTCTACAGATGCACAATCGAGAGCATCCTGTCGGGTTGTATCACCGCCTGGTACGGCAACTGCTCCGCCCATAATCGTAAGGCTCTCCAGAGGGTAGTGAAGTCTGCACAACGCCAGAAGGCAAGGTCAGTACAGGTGCATCAAAGCAGGGACCGAGAGACTGAAAAACAGCTTCTATCTCAAGGCAATCAGACTGTTAAACAGCCATCACTAACATTGAGTGGCTGCTGCCAACATACTGACTCAACTCCAGCCACTTTAATAATAGAAAAATGTATGTAATAAATGTATCACTAGCCACTTTAAACATTGCCACTTCATATAATGTTCACATACCCTACATTACTCATCTCGTATGTATATACTGTACTCTACACCATCTACTGCATCTTGCCATCTTGATGTAATGTATCCCTAGCCACTTTAAACAAAGCCACTTTTATATGTTTACATACCCTACATTACTCATCTCATATGTATATAATCCTCGAAGTAATCATCACATTTTTCAAAAGTATCTGTAACCTGATTACAATATTGTTGATGGTAAAGTAACAGATTACAGTTACAGTTTTTTTGTAATCCTTAACATATAACGTTACTCCCCAACCCTGGTCGCTCTGCTAAATGAGGAAAATGAGAAATGTAAATGTGGGTAGGCAGAATAGTCACGAGGTGGTGTTACATTGTGTTACAGCTAGTGTTACATTGTTATAGTTGTTTCTTCAGAAAAAGACAAGGCATTACATTTACATGTTAGTTATTTAGCAGACGCTCTTATCCAGAGCGACTTACAGTTAGTGCATTTATCTTAATAAGATAGCTAGGTGGGACAACCACATATCACAGGCACTGAAATAACATTTTTTTGTATATTTGGCTTTATCTAATGTGAATATGCATGTACACATCCATGATTGTATGCAGACACGCAGACATGTCTTTTGGAACTGTTACATGAATTATGTTATCAATGTTCATAAACTGAACTTCAATCAAACTGCTCAGTCTGCAACCCAGAATTTGTAAGATTATAGTTGAATGAAACCGACAGAGTCACAGCTACAATAGACAAAATGTTTATTCACGAGGACGTCCCAGTCCGTTGTACAAAACCATCCATTTTATACTGGCTCCTTACGCACATACCTTCACACACAAACAGCAGGTATCCTACACACGTACTGTATCACTCACTACCCAGCCGACAAAGATTAGGGAAACCGTGAGAAGTACTCCCTGCCCTCCTCCAAATCTCTCATAGCCAGGTCGGCACCGAATTCTGCTCAGACAGTCTGTGTTTAAGATACTATAAAGATAAATTGTACAGATATATTGTTTTACCCTAATTCTGACTAAAACTACACACATCATTAAGAATAGTTTTATGATTCGAATCAATTTCATTTGGTTTCAGGGTGGAATTTTCTAATCATTAATTTAAACATATACATTCCATTATCAAATATAAATTCCATTATCAGGAACCCAAACCGGCTGCGCGTGTGCGCCATCGTATGCTATCGTGCATACACGCAGGTTACAATATCAAAACAAACTCTGAACCAATTACATTAATTTGGGGACAGGTCGAAAAGCTTGCACTTGCTAGCTAATTTGTCCTATTTAGCTAGCTTGCTGTTGCTAGCTAATTTGTCCTGGGATATAAACATTGAGTTGCTATTTTACCTGAAATGCACAAGGACCTCTACTCCACACATAAAACGGCCAGCTGAATCGTTTCAAGTCATCTCTCCTCCTTCCAGGCTTTTCATCTTTGAATTTATATAGTGATTAGCATCTAAACTTTCATTGTATTACCACGACAACCGACAACAAAGTTCGTCTTTCAATCACCCACGTGGGTATAACCAATGAGGAGATGGCACGTTTGACACCTGCTTCTATAAACCAATGAGGAAATGGGAGAAGTAGGACATTCAGAGGGATCTGTGTCAGAAATAGAAAGGAGTTATATTTAAATCCTTGGCGTAGTAGACATGGACATGAATAACATGGATTTCTAAATGTATTTTGCGATGCTTGCGCACGCGACGTGTCCGGTCTGGTCAGCATGTAATGAGAGTTAAACATGCTCGCAAAATAAATGTAGGAATCTATGTTATTCAATTATTGTACCCACACTGCATTCGCACGCCAACGAGCGCCTAGTTTCCAAGGGCTAAAATAGAAGTCATTCTTCTTCTATGCGATCACCAAAGCCTGGAAGGCGGAGAGATGACTAGAAACGATTCGGTTGGCCGTTTTATGTGTGGATTAATTGTCGGAGCAGAGGTCCTTGTGCATTAAAATCTGTAAAAAACTGTCGTTCTGCCCCTGAACAAGGCAGTTCACCCACTGTTCCAAGGCCGTCCTTTAAAATAAGAATTTGTTTTTAACTGACTTGCCCAGTTAAATAAAGGTTACAAAAAATGTCACACCATCATTAGGACTTATATATTTAAGCAATAAGGCACTTCAGGGGTTTGTGGTATATGGACTCATTTATCCATGCCACACCATCACTCTGAGTTATATATTTAAGCAATAAGGCACAAGTGGGTGTGGTGTATGGGCAATATTCCACGGCTAAGGGCTGTATCCAGGCACTCCTCGTTGAGTCGTGCGCAAGAACTGCCCTTAGCCGTGGTATATTGCCCATACACCACACCCCCTTGTACCTTATTGCTTAAATATATAACTAAGAGTGATGGTGTGGCATGGATAAATGAGTAACAGTCCAAGCTAGAGAGAGTCTCCAGTTGGGCACCCCCCTCACAGCCGTTCATCACAAAAATCCCACTGTATAGAACCAATCTACAGTACTATTCACCAGAGTCCTCTAGCATTCACTGTTCATATCGACAGAGCTGCCACATCATTCATCACAGAACTCTAGGAGTTACAATCAGGCCTATTCAGTCATCAACATTGGTCCCATATGGCCAGTAAACACACAGCATGCTCTCCAATTAATGTATCATTTTTTCGGTACAACACAAGAGCTGATGTGCTGTTGTTCTAGCACTCCCCTGCCACCTTCACACTAGTGCTGTTTTGTCCCATCTTCATTAGAGCTCTCGCTAACCATCCCTTCCCCTCCTCTCCTCCTTCTCCTCCTCCTCTACCTCCTCCTCCTCCCTGTCTTCCCCTGCACAACATGGTGGAATCTGATAACTACCTTCACACCAATCTGTTGATTCTCTCGTTTTGGCTGCTATGGGATGGAGCATAAGCAGTCAGTCACACGTCACAAGCATGCTCACACAAACAAACAAACACACACTAATGAAGCTGTTCTGTCAGGTAAGTGGAATTATGTAAGTACATATCCCAACCAGAAGCCATGGATTACAGGCAATACTCGCACTGAGCTAAAGGTTAGAGCTGCCGCTTTCAAGGAGCAGGGCTCTAACCACGGAAGCTTACAGGAAATCTTGCTATGCCCTCCGACGAACCATCAAACAGGCAAAGCTTCAATACAGGACTAAGATCGAATCGTACTAGACCGGCTCCGATGCTTGTCGGATGTGGCAGGGCTTGCAAACTATTACAGACTATTACAGATGATGCAATCTCTATTGCACTCCAGACTGTCCTTTCCCACCTGGACAAAAGAAACACCTATGTGAGAATGCTATTCATTGAAAAGCTCAGCGTTCAACACCATAGTGCCCACAAAGCTCATCACTAAGCTAAGGACCCTAGGACTATACTCCTCCCTCTGCAACTGGTTACTGGACTTCCTGACAGGCCTCCCCTTGGTGGTAAGGGTAGGTAACAACACATCCGCCACCCTGATCCTCAACACGGAGGCCCCTCAGGGGTGCATGCTCAGTCCCCTCCTGTACTCCGTGTTCACTCATGACTGCATGGCCAGACACGACTCTAACACCATCATTATGTTTGCCGATGATACAACAGTGGTAGGCCTGATCACCGACAAGGATGAGACAGCCTATAGGGAGGAGGTCAGAGACCTGACCGTGTGGTGCAAGGACAACAACCTGTCCCTCAACGTGATCAAGACAAAGGAGTTGATTGTGGACTACAGGAAAAGGAGGACCGAGCGCGCCCCCATTCTCATCGATTGGTCGGCTGTAGTGGAGCAGATTGAGAGCTTCACGTCACGTCACCAACAAACTAACATGGTCCAAGCACACCAAGACAGTCGCAAAGAGGGCACGACAAAACCTAATCCTCCTCAGGAGACAGAAAAGATTTGGCATGGGTCTTCAAATCCTCAAAAGGTTTTACAGCTGCATCACTGCCTGGTATGGCAACTGCTCGGCCTCCAACCGCAAGGCACTACAGAGGGTAGTGTGCATGGCCCAGTACGTTATTGGGGCCAAGCTTCCTGCCATCCAGTACCTCTATACTAGGCTGTGTCAGAGGAAGGCCCTAAAAATTGGCAAATACTCCAGCCACCCTAGTCATAAACTGTTCTCTCAGCTACCGCATGGCAAGCGGTAGCTGAGCGCCAAGTCTAGGTCCAAGAGGCTTCTAAAACAGCTTCTACCCCCAAGCCATAAGACTCCTGAACATCTAATCAAATGGTTACCCAGACTATTTGCATTATCCCTCCCCCCCTTTTTTACACTGCTGTTATTCTCTGTTATTATCAATGCATAATCACTTTAATAACTATACCTACATGTACATATTACCTCAATTACCTCAACACCGGTGCCACCGCACATTGACTCTGTACCGGTACCCCCTGTATATAGTCTCCTATTGTTATTTTATTGCTGCTCTTTAATTATTTGTTACTTTTATCTATTACTTTTTTGGGGGTATTTTCTTAAAACTGCATTGTTGGTTAAGGGCTTGTAAGTAAGCATTTCACTGTAACACCTGTTGTATTAGGCGCATGTGACAAATTTGATTTGATTTGAATTGGGATGGTGACTCCGAGAATGAACAGGATTCCATTAAATATAGAGGGGAAAAAATAAATAATAAACTGTAAGGGATGGAGCATAAGCAAACCTAGCACACTGAGGACAAAGATGCTTTCTGGATGGTCACGTCACCAACAAACTAACATGGTCCATCTCATGACGCAGGTAAAAAAAGCAGGTAAAAAAAGCCGAACAGGCTACAGTATAGGCTACGGTATAGGCTAGAGTACAGACTACAGTACAAGCTACAGTACAGGCTACAGCATAGGCTACAGTACAGGCTTCAGGCTACAGGCAACAGTACAGGCTACAGACTACTGTACAGGCTACAGGCTACAGTACAGGATACAGGCTACTGTACAGGCTACAGGCTACAGTATAGGCTACAGTACAGGCTACAGGCTACAGTACAGGGTACAGGCTACAGTACAGGCTACAGTACAGGCTACAGGCTACAGTACAGGGTATGTGCTACAGTATACGGTACAGGCTACAGTAGAGGCTATAGGCTACAGTACAGACTACAGGCTACAGGCTACAGTACAGGGTACAGTATAGGCTACAGTACAGGCTACAGGCTACAGTACACTGTGCACAACAGCTATATGTAGGACACCAGAAGAACAACATGTCTTTCCTCATAGGGTACAGTATGTTAGCCTCAGTGTTTTCCATCATGCAGTTCAACATAATATCCTCTGCAGCTTGTGTTTTTTGGCCTAGGCTTTGGTTTAGCAGGCTAAAGCATTCTTGTGGGCATGCAGGAGACCTGGATTTGAACCGCATTAGTCACACATTCTCAAATGTGATAGAGAACTTTGGAAGGGAACATTGGGAGAACATTCCAGAACATTCCAGTTGGAGGTCAAGCAGCTTCTTCTATTAGATTCAGTGTTCCAGAAACCAGACCAGACCAGACAGGACCGGAGATGTGAGTTATTAGAGACGTCAAGTGGAAGACAGAGGAGGGAGTGTTAAACCACTCACTACCGACAGACCTGGGTCTTGTCTCCGATGGACAGTAACTCTTAAGGAGCAAAAGGATGCATAGATGTAAAATACGACAGGTCAGTATACCACTAATGATGCACGCAGGCACACATGCACGCAAGCAGGAACACAGGCACATACACACACACACATACACATCAGCCTGAACATTGGTGCTCTGTGGGTCATGAAGGTCTGATGAAGGCCTAGACCGAAGATCTATTGACCGAACTGCAAGTCCCTTTTCATGTCTTTCATGACACAGCCAACATCATGTCCCATCTGAATCTCAGACATACATTCTCTAGTGAAAGCAATCATCATTGTAATGTACAACCGCTCCACTTTACATAGACAGAGTTAATACTACGGGGCGGCAGGGTAGCCTAGTGGTTAGAGCGTTGGACGAGTAACCGGAAGGTTGCAAATTCAAACTCCCAAGCTGACAAGGTACAAATCTGTCGTTCTGCCCCTGAACAGGCAGTTAAACCCACTGTTCCTAGGCCGTCATTGAAAATAAGAATTTGTTCTTAACTGACTTGCCTAGTTAAATAAAGGTAAAACAAACAAACTAGAAGAGAAACAAGTCTTTTTGGCAAAGATTCCTGTCGACTTCCTTTAGTCTGCGATCAAAGCATGATCATTTCAGACTCCATCAGAGTCTGTCTTTGTCCGGGTGATTGACAGAGACTGACACCTGTCAGAACTTAGCTGAGATCAAGTAGAAAATAACATTTCAAAATAGAATCTCAAATCCTAAAGAGAACCCACCCAGAGAGATGACAAAGACCAATTACCACACTGTAAGGCTGCTGCATCTGACCCAATCAGGGTGGGGGGATATTTAATATTCATAGGGCCAGGAGTTTGTCCCGGCCACATGACTCGATTAGGAAAAACTTCAGTGGAGGTAGATCAGCTTTAATATTCCAGATAGATTGTAGGTTCCATCAATGTAATTTCTGCACATGAAAGCGTTGGCCCACCCTCACACACTCACTTCCTCCAGAGCCCCCTGGTCTGTGGCATCAAAGGACACGCTTAAAAATCTGATCCATGGAAATCACACAAACACCTTCAAACACAGGGGGAAACTCACACCTGTCTTGTTGTATCAATACCAGCCCTTGTGTCATGTCTCCCTTCTTCCCTCCTCTTTTCCCCCCTCACTTTATCTCTTCCCCTCTTTCCTCATTTGTCACGCTCTAGAGTTTCATCATCACAACCCGAAAGACATGAGCATGATAAATCAACCCCCCATTATAAATAACACACATATGCTGTAAAACATTGTTATGTAAGGATCCCTTACTCCTCCAATAGATCACCACAAATTAGGCCACAATCCCTCCAAATCAACCCACATGTAGATTACCAGACAACAGAGAGGATCAAGAGGTATAACTATTGGGAAGGAGAGCGAAAGGGAGCAAGGTAGTGCAAGAAAGAAAGAGAGAAAGAGAGACAGGAGAGGATGAAAGAGAGAAAGTGTCACGGCTGATTTCCTCCTCTTCGTCTGAAGAGGTGTAGCAGGGATCGGATCAAAACGCAGCGTGGTAAGTGTCCATAGTAGATTTTAATGAATAAACCGAAACAGTACAAAACAATAAACGAAACGTGAAAAACCAAAACAGTACGTGTGGTGAAACAGACACGGAAACAATCACCCACAAAGTACCCACAGAATATGGCTGCCTAAATATGAAAGAGGAGAAAGAGAGACGGGAGAGAAGAAAGAGGAGAAAGAGAGAAGGGAAAGGTGAAAGAGGAGAAAGAGAGAAGGGAGAGGATGAAAGAGAGACGGGAGAGGATGAAAGAGGAGAAAGAGAGACAGAAGAGAAGAAAGAGGAGAAAGAGAGAAGGGAAAGGAGAAAGAGGAGAAAGAGAGAAGGGAGAGGAGAAAGAGGAGAAAGAGAGATGGGAGAGGATGAAAGAGGAGAAAGAGAGACGGGAGAGGATGAAAGAGGAGAAAGAGATACGGGAGAGGATGAAAGAGGAGAAAGAGGAGAAAGAGAGACGGGAGAGGAGAAAGAGAGATGGGAGAGGATGAAAGAGAGACGGGAGAGGCGGGAGAGGATGAAAGAGGAGAAAGAGAGATGGGAGAGGAGAAAGAGGAGAAAGAGAAACGGGAGAGGAGAAAGAGGAGAAAGAGAGACGGGAGAGGATGAAAGAGGAGAAAGAGAGATGGTAGAGGATGAAAGAGAGAAGGAGAGACGGGAGAGGATGAAAGAGGAGAAAGAGAGATGGTAGAGGATGAAAGAGGAGAAAGAGAGATTGGACAGGATGAAAGAGGTAGACAGCAAGTAAGAGTACAGAGAGAGAACGAGAGAGAGTATAGAGAGAGTGTTTACTGTTAATTTGTTTTATTTATTTCACTTTTGTTTATTATCTATTTCACTTGCATTGGCAATGTTAAGATATATTTCCCATGCCAATAAAGCCCTTGAATTGAATTGAGAGAGAGAGAGAAAGAGAGAGAGAGAGAGAGAGAGAGAGAGAGAGAGGTAACAGTGTAAGAGAGAGACAAAGGGAAAGCGAGGAGTGAGGGAGAGAGCAGACGAAGAGAAATATGAGAGGAGGAGTTTAGGGGTGAGCTGTCAGCAGTGCTCTATTTATACCAGGCGGAGGAGGCTGGTGTGTTTCTCAGGGGATTGCATAGCGCCGTGACGTCACGGGTATCTACCTGGCTGTTTTAGTGTTAGAATTACGGTTAGGAGCTGGGTTAGTTTTAGAGTTAGTGTTAGGAGCTAGGGTTAGGTTTAGAGTTAGGGTAAAGGTTAGGTTTTTGGGTTAAGGTTAGGGTAAGCGTATGAGTTAGGGAAAATAGGATTTTGAATGGGACTGAATTGTGTGTCGCCACAAGGTTAGCTGTACACGACTGAGTGTGTGTGTGTGAGAAAGAGAGAGAGAGAGCGAGAGATAGAGAGAGAGGGGGAGAGGGAGAATGGGAACAGTATCCTGTTCATTACAGTTAATCATATGTAGCATCCACACACAGTATGTAGCATCCACACACAGTCAACACACAGTCATGCCCAGTCACTCCCTCCCAGAGCTCCCCTGCCACATGGAGGAGAGCCAAACACAGCTGGCCTGAGTGAAGATCTATTTCATGCACCATAGTGATTGATATATGAGGTGCCTGTTCACTCTGACCTATATACCTACACCTCCCTGCTGCCTGACAGTCAGTAAAAATACCCCTAAAGAGCCCTGTTAAGCCTCAGCTTGATGTCATGGAAACATAGAACCGGAACATTCTGTTCCCTGTGTCAAACCAAATTTGTGCTGCAAATTATGATTGTTTCTCTTTTCTTTGCAGCCCTTACAGTAAGAAGAACGCAGCGGTTAGATATTGAGGGAGCTCAATGTGCGGGGGTACAGGATAGTCAAGGTCATTTGTAAAGTGACTATGCCTAGATAATAAACAGCGAGCAGCAGTGTAAAAACAAAGGGGGGGAGGGGGGGTAGAAGCTGTTAAGGAGACTTTTGGTCCTAGACTTGGCGCTCCGGTACCACTTGCCGTGCAGTAGCAGAGACATCAGTCTATGAGTTTTGATAATATTTTGGGCTTTCCTCTGACAACTGCAGCAGCTGTAGAACCTTTTGAGGATCTTTTTGAGGATCTGGGTACCCCTGCCAAATCTTTTCAGTCTCCTAAGGGAGAAAAGGTGTCTCATATACCACTGTATTTGATGGTTTTAGACATTGAAAGTTTCAAATGACATCCAATAGCTTTGTAGCTGTTTTTGTTGACAATAATCATCAACTATAAGTCATGACTATGTTGCCAGGCAACAATAAAAGGAAATAGTAGGTTCTAGAAATGATGATGACTATGTAAATACCCCTTCTGGCTGGAAGTGACTGGTGATGTAAAATGTAAGATTCATTAGGTGAGTTTGATGAGTTCCTTCATTATAGGAAAGTATCATGATTGCTTTGTCCATCCTGTGGAGATATGCAGGAAGGAAGGAAGAATGCTCCACACATCTCAAACTTAAGGCTTGGAGTTTTTACTTGTTCATGTCACCTGGTGAGGAATGTTGTGATAGCCCTGTACTGTACAGTGGCTTGCGAAAGTAATCACCCCCTTGGTATTTTTCAAATTTTGTTGCCTTACAACCTGGAATTAAAATATACAGTGCCTTGCGAAAGTATTCGGCCCCCTTGAACTTTGCGACCTTTTGCCAAATTTAAGGCTTAAAACATAAAGATATAAAACTGTATTTTTTTGTGAAGAATCAACAACAAGTGGGACACAATCATGAAGTGGAACGACATTTATTGGATATTTCAAACTTTTTTAACAAATCAAAAACTGAAAAATTGGGCGTGCAAAATTATTCAGCCCCCTTAAGTTAATACTTTGTAGCGCCACCTTTTGCTGCGATTACAGCTGTAAGTCGCTTGGGGTATGTCTCTATCAGTTTTGCACATCGAGAGACTGACATTTTTTCCCATTCCTCCTTGCAAAACAGCTCGAGCTCAGTGAGGTTGGATGGAGAGCATTTGTGAACAGCAGTTTTCAGTTCTTTCCACAGATTCTCGATTGGATTCAGGTCTGGACTTTGACTTGGCCATTCTAACACCTGGATATGTTTATTTTTGAACCATTCCATTGTAGATTTTGCTTTATGTTTTGGATCATTGTCTTGTTGGAAGACAAATCTTCATCCCAGTCTCAGGTCTTTTGCAGACTCCATCAGGTTTTCTTCCAGAATGGTCCTGTATTTGGCTCCATCCATCTTCCCATCAATTTTAACCATCTTCCCTGTCCCTGCTGAAGAAAAGCAGGCCCAAACCATGATGCTGCCACCACCATGTTTGACAGTGGGGATGGTGTGTTCAGGGTGATGAGCTGTGTTGCTTTTACGCCAAACATAACGTTTGCGTTTTACGTTTTTCAGAGATCCTCACTGAACTTCTGGAGAGAGTTTGCTGCACTGAAAGTAAAGGGGCTGAATAATTTTGCACGCCCAATTTTTCAGTTTTTGATTTGTTAAAAAAGTTTGAAGTATCCAATAAATGTCATTCCACTTCATGATTGTGTCCCACTTGTTGTTGATTCTTCACAAAAAAATACAGTTTTATATCTTTATGTTTGAAGCCTGAAATGTGGCAAAAGGTCTCAAAGTTCAAGGGGGCCGAATACTTTCGCAAGGCACTGTATATTTTTTTTGGGGGGGGGGGGGTTGTATCATTTAATTTACACAACATGCCTTCCACTTTGAAGATGCAAAATATTTTTTACTGTGAAACAAACAAGAAATAAGAAAACTTATTAAGAAAAAGAAAAAAAGAAAACACAGTAAACTTGAGTGTGCATAACTATTCACCCCCCCCCCCCCCCCCCCCCCCAAAAGTCAATACTTTGTAGATCCACATTTAAATGTTTCCCCTTAAACCACTCAAGTGTTGCTTTAGCAGTATGCTTAAGATCATTGTCCTGCTGGAAGGTGAACCTCCGTCCCAGTCTCAAATCTCTGGAGGCTGAAACAGGTTTCCCTCAAGAATTCCCCTGCATTCAGCTCCATCCATCATTCCTTCAATTCTGACCAGTTTCCCAGTCCCTGCCGATGAAAAACATCCCCACAGCATGATGCTGCCACCACCATGCTTCACTGAGGGGATGGTGTTCTCGGGGTGATGAGAGATGTTGGGTTTGCGCCAGACATAGTGTTTTCCTTGATGGCCAAAAACCTCAATTTTAGTCTCATCTGACCAGAGTACCTTTTTCCATATGTTTGGGAAGTCTCCCACATGCCTTTTGACCAACACCAAACGTGTTTGCTTATTTTTTTCTTTAAGCAATGTCTTTTTTCTGGCCACTCTTCCGTAAAGCCCAGCTCTGTGGAGTGTATGGCTTAATGTGGTCCTATGGAAAGAAATGTGCAGCTCGTTCAGGGTTATCTTGGGTCTCTTTGTTGCCTCTCTGATTAATGCCCTCCTTGCCTGGTCCGTGAGTTTTGGTGGGCGGCCCTCTCTTGGCAGGTTTGTTGTGATGCCATATTCTTTCCATTTTTAATAATGGATTTAATGGTGCTCCGTGGGATTTTCAAAGTTTCTGATATTTTTTTATAACCCAACCCTGATCTGTACTTCTCCACAACTTTGTCCCTGACCTGTTTGGAGAGCACCTTGGTCTTCATGGTGCCCCTTGCTTGGTGGTGCCCCTTGCTTAGTGGTGTTGCAGACTCTGGGGCATTTCAGAACAGGTGTACATATACTGTGATCATGTGACAGATCATGTGACACTAGATTGCACACAAGTGGACTTTATTTAACTAATAATGTGACTTCTGAAGGTAATTGGTTGCACCAGATCTCATTTAGGGGCTTCATAGCAAAGGGGGGGAATACATATGCACACACCACTTTTCAGGTTTTTATTTTTTTGTTATTTTTTTCATTTCACTTCACCAACTTGGACTATTTTGTGTATGTCCATGACATGAAATCCAAATCCAAATCCATTTAAATGACAGGTTGTAATGCAACAAAATATGAAAATCGCCAAGGGGATGAATACTTTTGCAAGGCACTGTATGTAGAGCAATGTATATACAGTATTATATATGGTTTATATATGTTTATACATTTTATATACGTAATTTGTGTAAAGTGATGGCTTCCTATACAGCAGGGGACGCTGGACTCAGACAGAGATCCCCTACCCTCCCCAGGGCTCTTTAGCCCCCCTCCCCAGTCAGCACAGAGACCCAGCTGCTAAAGCTATCTAATCACTCTGGTTAGCGCCCTGGGCTAACAACACACCCACTGGGAGGGGAACACAGACACTTCTCTTCCTATTCTTGTCAGTCTTAGGGGCCCTGTCTGTCTGTATTCTTGTCTATCTTAGGGGCTCTGTCTGTCTGTCTGTCTGTCTGTCTGTCTGTCTGTCTGTCTGTCTGTCTGTCTGTCTGTCTGTCTGTCTGTCTGTCTGTCTGTCTGTCTGTCTGTCTGTCTGTCTGTCTGTCTGTCTGTCTGTATGTATGTCTGTCTCTCTACTTCTCTCTCTCTCTGTCTGCCTGCATTTAATAAAAAAATTAAAACCAAATATACTGTATGATTCAATGCCAACTACTTCTCCCAGTCCTGGTAAAAAGCTAAAAACCAGGTGGGAGATCACATTGATCTGCAGGCGGCTCTGATTATATTATCTGATTATCTAAGCTTGGTTTCCAACATCCTCAAGCCATTTCTATGCTTAATTTACTTTACAGAGGAGAGTGGAAGTGGAGTTTGTGGCCTGTGCAAGGTTGCTGAGTTAGAGACGGGATACATCTCAAATGGCACCCTAGTCCCTATATAGTGCACTACTTTTGACCAAGGACCATGGGGCTCTGGCCAAAATAAGTGCACACTATAAAGGGAATAGACTTCCATTTGGGACATAGCTGAGTGTACAAAACATTGCACCCCCCCCCCCCCCCCCCCCCCATGTTGACTCCAATGCTTCCCACAGTGTGAAGTTGGCTGGATGTCCTTTGGGTGGTGGACCATTCTTGATACACATAGGACACTGTTGAGCGTGAAAAACCCAGCAGCATTGCAGTTCTCTGGCACCTCCTACCATACCCTGTTCAAAGGCACTTAAATATTTTGTCTTGCCCATTCACCCTCTGAATGGCACACATAAACAATCCATGTCTCAATTGTCTCAAGGCTTGAACATTCTTCTTTAACCTGTCACCTCCCCTTCATCTACACTGATTGAAGTCGATTTAACAAGTGACATCAAGAAGGGATCTTAGGTTTCACCTGGATTCACCTGGTCAGTCTATGTCATGAAAAGAGCAGGTGTTCCTAATGTTTTGTCCAGAGTGTATATACACACAACCGAAGTAGATGTGTCACTTTGGAAGTGATCTATACACATATCTTTAGTTGGGTTACAAGCAATTAAACACATTTCCTGTAAATCAAGATATTAAGTTTGTTCCATAACATGAAGTAATGACTGCACTTTCTTTACATAAGACTTTCATATTAACTGGTTACAAAATTGTAACCAAATGGTGACTATCCCAACAATGGAAACCTTCCCAGGTTCTTTAGTATCACAGTACTTACGCGGATATCATTTAAGATTCAGTGCTGGCAAGGAACATATAATCATACAAAATAAAAAAAATGCAGAACAAATTGCCTGGAATGACATTCACTGTCACTGGTGGCCAAAACGAACAAACAATAGGCCACCCCTCCAACTATTCTGAGAGAGATTACGTTCATCTGTCAAATTCATTATTTGATTCTCTACTAAATTTATCGAAAATATGTTAAACGAACCAAAGTGTAGTTTTAGATCATACCAATCAGAAAAATAACTTCAACTGAACAACAATGCCGTTCCACTTGTTATAAGGTATCTGTCTGCCCGCTTGCCCTTGTGGTCCTGTATGGTTCAGTTGATAACGCATGGCATTAGCAACGTCAGGATTGTGGAGTCAATTCCCCGGGCCACCCATATGTAAAATTTATGCACACACGACTGTAAGTCACTTTGGATTAAAGCGTCTGCTAAATGGCATATGTATAGTGTGTGTCTGCGTGCCTGCCTTTCTGTCTGTCTGTCTCCTCAGGGAGCCTCTGTCATCGTCTGCCATCGACATTGCGGATGGAGTCATGCTATCTGAGGTAAAACAACAGGCCTCCTTTAGATTAAGCCCCCGTTTAGTGTCTCAGGGACCCAGCAAGCTGTTCAAGACTACTCCAATACACAGAACATACTGGGTATCATCCCACACCGCCTCATTAAATGCTGTTACGCTGATAAACTGTGTCTGTGGCTTAGATCAGTATGTGTGTCTGGATGCCCGTCTATGTGTCTGTGTGTGTAAACTATAACTCAGTGGAGACGGCAGGCGGATTTGGCTGCACTGTTGCTAAGAGACACCCTCCCCTGGAAGAACGATGGGCAAAAGTACAGATGATGAAGACACACACTCACTGGTGGTATCAGTCTTTCCACATCCCCATCAATATCCTCCAAACATACATATACACACACACACACACACACACATGCACACGCACACACGCACACGCACACGCACACACACACACACACACACATAGGTAACCACAATATGACTGCTGATTATTAGGAGGCATGTATACTAATGACCATGGTGGATGGAGGGTGGATACTTGCTGAGTAAGAGCAGTATGTGTTTTACCCCCAGCCTTGTGACGCAAAGCCTAGGGCCATAGAGGATATAAATAGAACTTAGGACAGACAAACAGCAGAAACATAAACACACTGGCAAAAGAGCCTTTCTCAATCTAGGACAGAGCAAAAAGACAAAGACAAAAGAGTAATCTTCTCTTCAGTCCTCCTCCATCCCTCACCCGAACTGACATTGACCTGACAACAGAACCAATAGAGGATGAGATCAGAAAGGATAGGCTGGTGTTTGAGTTCCAGATCAGCTGGAGCTTTTAGCCAACTCTCCGAACGTTTGTCATGGAATAATAGTCTGGCAACCAGGTCATATTGGGATGGGTTGTGAGGTTGCCAGGTTGGATTCGGCTTATTGTAGCTCAACACCACAGAGCCTATTAAGGTTGGCAATGAAGGCCATGTTGGCCATAATCACCCCATCCATATGCACAGACCTCTCTCAGCCACAAGATCAAAGATCAAGATCAAAAGGGAAGGTGATGTGTGATGTGGAAATTAGCATTTGGCCGAGTGAGTGCTCTTCTCTTCAGAGAAATATGGGAAACATCACATCAAGAGGACACCACCCTGAATATGAGATTATTGATGATTGGTGATGGTTAAAAAAATTCATCCATCGTATTCGCTGACAGATACTGCATTGATGATATTGTATATTTTCGGGTTCTTCGAAACCAGCATTAATAACATAACAATTCTTCTAGATCTGAATGTTTATGCTTTCCTTGATCTATGAACTTGTACTCAAGTGTGAAAAATCCTTGAAATATCTTCATGACTATCCTTCCACTAGTAGATATAGGCCTTTTATGTGTATTATTCAAGCTGCATATTGGACCCTATTCCAGCTAAACTACTGAAAGAGCTGCTTCCTGTGCTTGGCCCTCCTATGTTGAACATAATAAATGGCTCTCTATCCACCGGGTGTGTACCAAACTCACTAAAAGTGGCAGTAACAAAGCCTCTCTTGAAAAAGCCAAACCTTGACCCAGAAAATATAAAAACTATATTGAATCTTCCATTCCTCTCAAAAATGTTCGAAAAAGCTGTTGCGCAGCAACTCACTGCCTTCCTGAAGACAAACAATGTATGCGAAATGCTTCAGTCTGGTTTTAGACCCCATCATAGCACTGAGACTGCACTTGTGAAGGTGGTAAATGACCTTTTAATTGCATCAGACCGAGGCTCTGCATCTGTCCTCGTGCTCCTAGACCTTAGTGCTGCTTTTGATACCATCGATCAACCACATTCTTTTGGAGAGATTGGAAACCCAAATTGGTCTACACGGACAAGTTCTGGCCTGGTTTAGATCTTATCTGTCGGAAAGATATCAGTTTGTCTCTGTGAATGGTTTGTCCTCTGACAAATCAACTGTAAATTTTGGTGTTCCTCAAGGTTCCTTTTAAGGACCACTATTGTTTTCGCTATATATTTTACCTCTTGGGGATGTTATTCGAAAACATAATGTTAACTTTCACTGCTATGCGGATGACACACAGCTGTACATTTCAATTAAACATGGTGAAGCCCCAAAATTGCCCTCGCTAGAAGCCTGTGTTTCAGACATAAGGAAGTGGATGGCTGCAAACTTTCTACTTTTAAACTCGGACACAACAGAGATGCTTGTTCTAGGTCCCAAGAAACAAAGAGATCTTCTGTTGAATCTGAAAATTAATCTTAATGGTTGTACAGTCATCTCAAATAAAACTGTGAAGGACCTCGGTGTTACTCTGGACCCTGATTTGATCATATTACTCCAGTGGTAGCCTCCCTACACTGGCTTCATGTCAAGGCAAGGGCTGATTTCAAGGTTTTACTGCTAACCTACAAAGCATTACATGGGCTTGCTCCTACCTATCTCTCTGATTTTGTCCTCCCGTACATACCTACACGTACGCTATGATCTCAAGACGCAGGCCTCCTAATTGTCCCTAGAATTTCTAAGAAAACAGCTGGAAGCAGGGCTTTCTCCTATAGAGCTCAATTTTGATGGAATGGTCTGCCTACCCATGTGAGAGACGTAGACTCGGTCTCAACCTTTCAGTCTTTACTGAAGACTCATCCCTTCAGTGAGTCATATGATTGAGTGTAGTCTGGCCCAGGAGTGTGAAGGTGAACGGAAAGGCTCTGGAGCAACGAACCGCCCTTGCTGTCTCTGCCTGGCCGGTTCCCCTCTTTTCACTGGGATTCTCTGCCTCTAACCCTATTACAGGGGCTGAGTCACTGGCTTACTGGTGCTCTTTCATGCTGTCCCTAGGAGGGGTGCGTCACTTGAGTGGGTTGAGTCACTGATGTGATCTTCCTCTCTGGGTTGACGCTCCCCCTTGGGTTGTACCGTGGCGGAGATCTTTGTGGGCTATACTCGGCCTTGTCTCAGGATGGTAAGTTGGTGGTTGAAGATATCCTTCTAGTGGTGTGGGGGCTGTGCTTTGGCAAAGTGGGTGGGGTTATATCCTTACTGTTTGGCCCTGTCCGGGGGTATCATCGGATGGGGCCACAGTGTCTCCTGACCCCTCCTGTCTCAGCCTCCAGTATTTATGCTGCAGTAGTTTTATGTGTCGGGGGGCTAGGGTCAGTTTGTTATATCTGGAGTACTTCTCCTGTCTTATCCGGTGTCCTGTGTGAATTTAAGTATGCTCTCTCTAATTCTCTCTTTCTTTCTCTCTCTCAGAGGACCTGAGCCCTAGGACCATGCCTCAGGACTACCTGGCATGATGACTCCTTGCTGTCCCCAGTCAACCTGGCCGTGCTGCTGCTCCAGTTTCAACTGTTCTGCCTATGGAATCCTGACCTGTTCACCGGACGTGCTACCTGTCCCAGACCTGCTGTTTTCAACTCTCTAGAGACAGCAGGAGTGGTAGAGATACTCTTAATGATCGGCTATGAAAAGCCAACTGACATTTACTCCTGAGGTGCTGACTTGCTGCACCCTCGACAACTACTGTGATTATTATTATTTGACCATGCTTGTCATTTATGAACATTTGAACATCTTGGCCATGTTCTGTTATAATCTCCACCTGGCACAGCCAGAAGAGGACTGGCCACCCCTCATAGCCTGGTTCCTCTCTAGGTTTCTTCCTAGGTTTTGACCTTTCTAGGGAGTTTTTCCTAGCCACAGTGCTTCTACATCTGCATTGCTTGCTATTTGGGGTTTTAGGCTGGGTTTCTGTACAGCACTTTGAGATATCAGCTGGTGTACGAAGGGCTATATAAATACATTTGATTTGATTTGATTCTGTTCTGCCCGTACGCTAGGCTACCAGGATGTATATAGAAAATGACTCACTAAAATATGAACTTCTATATGCCAAACTAAACAAACCCGGTTGAGTGAAAAAAAGAGGGGATACAATACTTCAGAGTGAGATACAACTCAGATAAAGAAGGCAAGAGGGAGAAATGCAAGGAAGAAAACTTAAAGAACGAGACAACGAGAGTAGAATACCCAAGGGGTGCTGTAGTCTAGAATAGTCCATGTTGCTGTTCTATTTCGTGTAAGACAAATGGGTGAGTGACAGGGTGAGATGGTCTGCAGTGCTGCAGGGCTGCAGAATGAGATGTTTCAGTCCAGAACTGTCAGTCTGCCTTACAGACTGTAGGACTTATGCACCCTGCTGCTAATGTTAAGGTGGGATACTACGACTATATACATCAACCTTACCTAACACACTGAACCCACTGCAATTTGCATACCGCCTAAAGAGTTCCACGGACAACAAAATCGCAATTTCGCTGCACTCTGCCCCATCCTAGACAAGAGGAATACCATCATTATGCTCAGTGCCCTGGGTCTGAACCCCTCCCTCAACAACGAGATCCTGGACTTCCTGACGTTTGTTTTGGACTTCGGTAAGGGCTTCGGGCATACACATTGTTTTCTACAGACCAACTAAAGTCAATAGCTGAAGTCATTTGCCAAAGTCTACGTCCTTTCGTCAGTGATTGATCAACAGTAGAGATTATTCAATTATTCAAAAGTCTTTGTTGTGATTCAATGAGAGATGATGCACATTTTTTTTCATTGAGAAATACTGCACCAAACACCTTAGTTAGATCTAAAATTGTGTGACTAAGTTCTCCTTGGCAAAAACGTCAAAATTAATGACACATTTCTTGAATTATCTTATATTCATTCTGACTATTTTGAGGAAGTGTATACTGGCTATGGCGTCTCAGAATGGACAAAGAGTACTATTGCCGCTTTTTCTGCAAGCACACTTGTTCGGTTCGCTTAACCGACTTCGGCTAGGTGCCAGCCGAACTGACACCTTTAGAGACTGTTTGCACTCTCCACACATCCAACCTTTACACACAAGCACACACACACACACACACACACACACACACACACACACACAACCACAAATAAACACACACACAAGCACACACAAGCACACACACACACACACACATACACGCACCAGACAACATCAAATAAACACACACAAACACACACATAGACCAGACAACCACAAATAAACACACACACATGCACTCACACAGAAACACACACACACATACAAACCACAGTTGACCAGCAGGGGGAGAGAGTGAGCATGACCATCTCCTGTTCAACCTGCTGATTCTCTCTCAGACTGGAAGCAGTCTTCTCTGCCTTATCAGCAATGGAATAAAACAACATTAATTATAATCCAAACATTATGATCTGATGGTAAAGACCACCGTAAACTCCCTGTGCCACAGTCTCTCTATGGTATTGCAATGATCATGTAAATACTGTAATGAGTACTCAATCTGCAGTGTTCGGATAAAAAGCTGTGTGGGTATTACCATATTCCTTGTGGCCTCTATCTTTCTGCTCCCCTAACAAGCAGGGGATATGAAAGCAGCTCAGACTGAGACTAAAGGGCTGTGTGTCGTTGTGCCTTGAGCTAGCCTTAACTGGATGGCACTGAAATGCTGGAACAAAAGCTGTAGCTCTGTAGCAACCCAGAGACTCTGAGAGACACAAGCAGATCACCACCACCACTCACCACGGGCCAGTCCCTTCTCCTAGCATACCACATGTTAGTATTCTGCAGGGCCCTGGCCTGTGCATAGCAGAGGGTACTGAGGGGGACTCAGCGACCCCCTGGTGGTGAGGGGGGCTGAGGAGCAGCAAGGAGACATTATGGGTGCTGGGAGGGGTTGAGGGAGTGCTAAAAAAAAAGTGCCATCTAGAACCTAAAAGGGTTCTTCGGCTGTCTCCATAGGAAAACCCTTTGAAGAACCCTTTTTGGTTCCATGTAGAACCCTTTTTTCTTTTCATGCAAAACCCTTTCCACAGAGGAAAGGAACCAAAAAAGGTTTCTCCTATTGGGACAGCCGAAGATCCCTTTTGGAACAATTTTTTTCTAAGAATGTAGGGGTGTACAAACTGCTCTCAACCTCGAGATTCAGAAAAATATTTTTCCTTTAAAGCTGTGATGCGCAGCTCCCTTAACTAGTGGTTCTGAATACATAGAGCCACCTGCCACTTGAAACAGTTCAAACTGTTTCCATTCCATACCACCACAATGAAAACCCATTATGATAAACCTCCACACAATCTCCAGAAAAGTGCAGAGCTCAAACGAAATCCTCGCTAGGAATCATTGGAAGTGAGTGACCTCATAGAGAGGTATACTTTGTAATGGTAAACACAAAATGCTAGAGAAATGAGATTAAGTGAACCCAGCTCAACAATCCACTATTCACCGTCTCATAATGCTGAAAGGCTGAACAATCCAATAAGAGCTCATTGTGGGCTTGTCTTTAAGGGGTGATACACTCTACAGACTCCCTGACACTGACACACATACTTATTGCAGAGCACATCTATCAGACTAGAATGGGTAGATGTTCAGGTAAACAAACAACTAAGCTTGATTCACACTGTATGGCAGTCCTGAACAGTACTATAATGGCTTGGATATCTTCTTTTCACATTGTCCTTTACAGCACGGTTCCAGCATATCCTGTCCAGCCCAGCACAGCTCCTCTGTGCTTGATTTGTGAAAATGGTACTTGTTTAATTAGATTATATTTTTCATTTAACTTGGCATGTAACGCCTGTCTTCGGAAGGAGTTGACCAAAGCGTAGTGTGAAAAGTGTTCATGATATCAAAACACACTCGAACAAAGTAACAAACCGAAAGTGAACAGCTCTGTCAGGTAACAGACACTAAACAGAAAATAACTACGTGGGTGTTTGGAAAAAGGCTGCCTAAGTATATATATTTTTAAAACTTTTATTTAACTAGGCAAGTCAGTTAAGAACACATTCTTATATTCAATGATGGCCTAGGAACAGTGGGTTAACTGGGGCAGAATGACAGACTTGTACCTTGTTAGCTCAGGGGTTTGAACTTGCAACCTTCTCAGTTACTAGTCCAACGCTCTAACCACTAGGCTACCCTGCCGCCCCAAGCATGATTCCCAATCAGAGACAATGATAGACAGCTGCCTCTGATTGGGAACCACACTCGGCAAAAAACAATGAAATAGAAAACATAGAATGCCCACCCCAAATCACACCCTGACCTAACCAAATAGAGAAATAAAGCTCAGGTCAGGGCATAGTAACTAGGCAAGTCAGTTAAGAACAAGTTATTTTTTTCAATGATATCCTAGGAACAGTGGGTTAACTGCCTTGTTCAGGGACAGAACAACATATTTTTACCTGTTAGCTCAGGACTTGATCTTGCAACCTTTTGGTTACTAGTCCAACACTCTAACCACTAGGCTAACCTGCCTCCCCACATTAGATTAGATAACCAGGCATGTCACTGATTCATTATATTCCTGGTTTCTCTCAGCTCCCATCTGAACCAGCTCAGGATGAAACATGATGGTTAACTGACTCTAACCCTATTGAACAATGGCACACCCTCGGAGGTCAAATCTCACTTTCTTCTCCTCCTACTCTCCAGCACAGAAACATTTAGTCTCCTAAACTCTTGAGCTCATTTGACAAATTGGACAAACAATTCCTTTAGGATAGGATGTTTGACTGATTCCCTCACAGTTCTTACTGTCAGTTGCTTTCTCGTTCTCCATCTCCCCCTCTCTCTTTTTCTCTCTCTCAGTCGATCTCTCTCTTTCCATCTCACATTTTCAATTCTCTCTCTCTCTCTCTCTCTCTCTCTCTCTCTCTCTCTCTCTCTCTCTCTCTCTCTCTCTCTCTCTCTCTCTCTCTCTCTCTCTCTCTCTCTCTCTCTCTCTCTCTCTCTCTCTCTCTCTCTCTCTCTCTCTCTCTCTCTCTCTCTCTCTCTCTCTCTCTCTCTCTCTCTCTCTCTCTCTCTCTCTCTCTCTCTCTCTCTCTCTCTCTCTCTCTCTCTCTCTCTCTCTCTCTCTCTCTCTCTCTCTCTCTCTCTCTCTCTCTCTCTCTCTCTCCCTCCCTCCCTCCCTCCCTCCCTCCCTCCCTCCATCTGTGGTGCGAGTGTGACGCACGGAGGAAGGATGCAAACAGCCAGTGTGTCCCGCTGTCCGTCCGACAAAACAGGTCATTTACCAAATCCCTATTGACTGCTGCTCCAGTTGCCATGGAGAAAGAGGGGTTGAGTGGGATGGGGAGAGAAGAATCAGTTACTCCCCAAAGTGTTTCTCTCATAGGCTGGCAGTGGTGGACCTGTGGTGCTGAGGAGCGGAGTGGTTGCGACAGTACCAAACTACCGCTGCTGCCCTCACCATTTCTATTCCAGGAAAAGGAAACAAGGCCAGCCAAGGAGACCGTGATAAGGTCCCTGGCTGAATGTCCAATTAAGAAGGCCGCTGCTGTTCTGTCACTGCTGGTGGTGGTGCAAAGTCTATCCTGAATGTAGTAGAAGTCATTTGGAATCAGGCCTGAGACCCCAACTGTCATCCACGGACCTTGAAGACGTCCTCTCAGCGTAATCGTTAAGACATTGGATTGGAAAATGGGAAACCTGGGTTCCATCCCCATTGGTTCAATTTACACAGCCAGTCAGACAGCACACTCACCTCCACACACTGCCCCTTTTCTTCAGGTAGATTGGCCTGAGACCAGGCTGTGATTGTGGGAGGCCTACCTGCCACCTGCGGGTTTGTAGCTGTCAACGTTCTCAGCAAAGAGTCATCTTGGAAGTTTGGTTATGAGATACAATGACGCTGGCTGCTGTTTGTGGATGCACTCTCTTACACCTGAATAAATCAGACAGGGGCCTTACAGACTGAATCCTATTGCTATCTACCTCATAACAACAAGCAGTATTTGCTACATGCAGTGAATAGTTGAGTCAACTCTGAATCCCCTTGAGGTATCCTACAAAGAACTGGGTTAGGTAAGATTGAAATGCGAAACACATTCTGCTATTGAGGTCATTATGACCAGTGGTATGTGAAGCAAGGACATTGGCGTTTTCCTTAGGAAACAATCCCACCCATTCAGGTCATACAGTTAGACATGTTTCATCACACGCGTCAGTTATTCAAGCGCATCACCTCTATCACTGGTAAAGTTGTTTGAATAACTGGTAAAGTTATTTTCTTGCTGATGTAAGGAATCATTAGAAATTGTCACAAAATTCAATGAGGGTCACGCCATGGGTTCATAGAAATAGGTCATGATTAATGAATAACAGCCATATCAATCGTAGGAGAGCACATTCATTGATAACATCAGCATACCACCCTGCATACCACTGCTGGCTTGCTTCTGAAGCTAAGCAGGGTTGGTCCTGGTCAGTTCCTGGATATGAGACCAGATGCTGCTGGAAGTGGTGTTGGAGGGCCAGTAGGAGGCACTCTTTCATCTGGTCTAAAAATATATATATCCCAATGCCCCAGGGCAGTGATTGGGGACACTGCCCTGTGTAGGGTGCTGTCTTTCGGATGGGATGTTAAACAGGTGTCCTGACTCTCTGAGGTCATTAAAAATCCCATGGCACTTATTGTATGAGTAGGAGTGTTAACCCCGGTGTCCTCGCTAAATTCCCAATCTGGCCCTCAAACCATCACGGTCACCTAATAATCCCCAGTTTACAATTGGCTCATTCATCCCCCTCCACTCCCCTGTACCTATACCCCAGTTCATAGCTGCAAATGAGAACGTGTTCTCAGTCAACTTACCTGGTAAAATAATGGATAAATAAAAAATATCAGTTCTCTATAATAGAATCAATGGCCCGATTAATGCCAATAGTTGTAGGTAAGTTCTACTCCGCTCACAACAGTGCTTATTCACAGTAGCCACACACAACCCTAAGACACACATGTTTGTTTTACTATCCTTGTGGGGACCAAACGATTGATTCCCATTCAAAATCCTATTTTCCTAACCCTTAAAATAACCTTAACCCTAACCCTAAACTTAACCCCTAAATCTAAAATAGCCTCTCTCCCTGTGTGTAACAGTGAAATGTCCCCACTTGTCCGAATTGTCCTTGTTTTACTATCCTTATGATGACTTCTTGTCCTCACAAGGTTAGTAAAGCCCCCCCCCCCCCCCCCCCCCCCCCCCCCCCCCCCCCCCCCCCAAAAAAAATAACACACACACACACATATACAAATACACTGAAGATTGTATTTCAATGTGTTTCATTGACACCGTCAGTTCTCAGGCTGATGAACCACTTGCCTCCAGCTATGAACAACTCAATATTAGCTGGTAGTACGACATGATGCTTCTGCTCAGCCTGTGAGGCTTGGTTGGTGTGAACCGCCATAAACATCTGTGCCTCACAGTACTGCTGTACTGATCCATCTCTTTTTCCTATCATACGCACTCCCGTCTCCTACTTCGCTACTCCTCTCTACTCCTGTTGCCACAGCAACACAGCACTCCTCTTCGTGTCTCGCTCACATCACATGCTCCCATTAAAAACCATCTCCAAGGGAGAAGAGAGAAAGAGAGGTGCACATTATGTTATACCGGTATCAACACATTCTAAATGTAATAGAATCAAGCAGGATAATATCAGACAGACAGACAGACAGACAGACAGACAGACAGACAGACAGAGACAGACAGACAGACAGACAGACACAGGTAGGTGGGTCGGGCTCACCTCACAGTTGCGTCCGGTGGAGCCGGAGGTGCAGGTGCAGCTGTAAGCCCAGGTGTTGGGCAGAGTGTCCTCTGTCTCCGGGTCGGAGGGCTGGGCCGAGCAGGCGCCTCCGTTGAGACAGGGCCGTCCCTCGCAGGGGTCAGGCAGGGGAGTGGCCTGGGTGGGGTCAGCCTCAACCGGGGCAGCAGCCTCCGGAGCAGGTGGCTCCAGATCAAGAGGGGAGGAGAGACCCCCAACCCCGGCACTCAGCAGAAGCAGGAGTAGGTACAGGGGGCGCTGCGTGGGCACAGGCATCCTCATATTCTCTTATGTATGTTTATCCCTTATTTGTCTCTTGCTCTCTGTTCCTCTTAGCTCTGGCTTAGTGAGTAAGCTGCTGGTCGCTCTGCTATCTCGGTGTGTTGATGAGGGAGCTGAATGGAGAGTGTGTGAATGTAAGAAGCAGGCTGGTAGGGATGCTGTAGATTGGCTGTGTGCACTGCTACTGAGCGAGAGAGCTGACTGGCTGATGAGGAGACTGAGGAAGGGGGCTAGCTACCGCCCCAGCTCTGATTCATAGTGACGACAGGTGATGACACACTAGGTCTCTCTCTCTCTCTATCTATCTCACACACGCGCACATACAAACACACAGAGCAGCGCACATATGTGCAGAAGCACATAAAGTCTACACTTGTTGTATTCGGCGCATGTGGCAAATAAAGTTTGATTTGATTTTGACATGGACGCACGCACACAAACACACCTTAGTTGGAAACTCATCATTCATGACCTCCTTGGAGCTGGGGGGGGGGGGGGGGCTATTCCACATCACATTCATAGAAAACAGATGGCCATTTCTGCTAGTTTTACCACAGAGTTTCAGCTAAATAAAGCTGGTCACAATTCACATTTGGAATGATGCAGAGTATTTGCTGCACCACATAAGAGACATTCCACAGTGGAACTGGGAACAGATCTCCATCTGCTACACTGGAATCAGAGCAATAATCCAACTGACAAGCTCTTTGAAAACCAAAAATTAAGAAGAACAAATCTTGGTACAATGACTCAATAATCCATGCATTCTGGAAATGCTATTAAGTCCAAAACTTACGGGCGGAGATAGAAACTTGGCTGTCAGAAGTATTACAATGAAAATGTACTTCTAGTCCGTCTGTTTGCATATTTCAAGAGATGTCATATGAGGGTGCAGTGAGATACCCGATGGTTTGGACGATACTCTTCCTGTCAATTACCTTGAAAGAAACGTATACTTAAAAACTTGAAATCAACCAATCCTCGATAAGACAATGGAAAAATCATATGCTTCAATATCTAAATATTGAAAGACCGTGGGCGATAGAGATGAACGCAATTGAGGACGTGGTGGAGAGTAGTGCAGGCACTGGAGATAGGGGTGAGAGTAGGTGGGTCTGGGCAGGTGTGACGCTGTTGATGTTTGTGTTCGTCTGTATGTTGTCTTTTGTACGTGTATGTTTTGTACAATCGTGGCCAAAAGTTTTGAGAATGACACAAATATTAATTTTCACAAAGTCTGCTGCCTCAGTTTGTATGATTTACATATACTCCAGAATGTTATGAAGAGTGATCAAATTAATTGCAATGAATTGCCAATTATTTGCCATGCAAATTAACTGAATCCCAAAAAAACATGTCCACTGCATTTCAGCACTGCCACAAAAGGACCAGCTGACATCATGTCAATGATTCTCTTGTTAACACAGGTGTGAGTATTGACAAGGACAAGGCTGGAGATCACTCTGTCATGTTGATTGAGTTCCAATAACAGACTGGAAGCTTCAAAAGGAGGGTGGTGCTTGGAATCATTGTTCTTCCTCTGTCAACCATGGTTACCTGCAAGGAAACACATGCCGTCATCATTGCGTTGCACAAAAAAGGGCTTCACAGGCAAGGATATAGCTGCCAGGAAGATTGCACCTAAATCAACCATTTATCGGATCATTAAGAACTTCAAGGAGAGCGGTTCAATTGTTGTGAAGAAGGCTTCAGGGCGCCCAAGAAAGTCCAGCAAGCGCCAGGACCGTCTCCTAAAGTTAATTCCGCTGCGGGATAGGGGCACCACCAGTACAGAGCTTGCTCAGGAATGGCAGCAGGCAGGTGTGAGTGCATCTGCACGCACAGTGAGGCGAAGGCTTTTGGAGGATGGCCTGGTGTCAAGAACGGCAGCAAAGAAGCCACTTCTCTCCAGACAAAACATCAGGGACAGACTGATATTCTGCAAAAGGTACAGGGATTGGACTGCTGAGGACTGGGGTAAAGTCATTTTCTCTGATGAATCCCCTTTCCGATTGTTTGGAACATCCGGAAAAAAGCTTGTCCGGAGAAGACAAGGTGAGCACTACCATCAGTCCTGTGTCATGCCAACAGTAAAGCATCCTGAGACCTGAGAAAGAATGGTACGAATACATCCTCCGAGAGCAACTTCTCCCAACCATCCAGGAACAGTTTGGTGACGAACAATGCCTTTTCCAGCATGATGGAGCACCTTGCCATAAGACAAAAGTGATAACTAAGTGGCTCGGGGAACAAAACATCGATATTTTGGGTCCATGGCCAGGAAACTCCCCAGACCTTAATCCCATTGAAAACGTGTGGTCAATCCTCAAGAGGCGGGTGGACAAACTAAAAACCCACAAATTCTGTCAAACTCCAAGCATTGATTATGCAAGAATGGGCTGCCATCAGTCAGGATGTGGCTCAGAAGTTAATTGACAGCATGCCAGGGTGGATTGCAGAGGTCTTGAAAAAGAAGGGTCAACACTGCAAATATTGACTCTTTGCATCAACTTCATGTAATTGTCAATAAAAGCCTTTGACATTTATGAAGTGCTTGTAATTATACTTCAGTATTCCATAGTAGCATCTGACAAAAATATATAGACACTGACACAGCAAACTTTGTGGAAATTAATATTTGTGTCATTCTCAAAACATTTGGCCACGACTGTATTGTTTAAAAAAATACATTTTAAATCGTACAAAAAAAGGAACCAGAGCAATAATCAAAACTATACACCCTCTCTTCAAATACTCTCAATTGCTAAGCAACCAGTTTCCATGGCGATCCCGAGGGGACCTGTACACTTGACAGGCATTATAGCTGTAATGTCAGCGACTCTTATTATTTCTCTTCATCACCTTCAGAGGTGAGCCCAGAGGTCAGTTCATTCTCCACCCAACCATGAACTGCCTCTGATGTGAATTACATCTCACCCTGCTCTTACACCAAACTCTGCCTATGAATGGTTCTAAACACCTTCAAGGTGAAATAAAACCTTAGCAAGTTGCAAGAATCTAATTAAACAACTTTGCATGATAAATATAAAAGAACGGTTATGAGTCTTTTAATGATCTTCAAATACCTTGATGAAATACCATTCAATCAGGATCTTATAACATCATAACTGTAAAAGCTCAGGAGTTTTAGATTATGTCCCAAATGGTACCCTACTACTACCTACACTACCGTTCAAAAGTTTGGGGTCAGTTAGAAATGTCCTTGTTTTTGAAAGATTTTATTTTTTTTGTCCATTAAAATAACATCAAATTGATCAGAAATACACTGTAGACATTGGTAATGTTGTAAATGACTATTGTAGCTGGAAACAGCTGACTTTTTTATGGAATATTTACATAGGCCCATTATCAGCAACCATCACTACATGCATCCCGGAATCGCCTCTTCACTGTGACCATGCGGTGTGGTCGATATAACGCATGGTGGTCGTGAAAAGCACGTCAGCCCTCCGCTGAGTCCCAACTCTCTATTTCCATAATGAGTCGTCGCACAGGCCAGTAAATCTGTCAGCTCAACCACTTTACTCATCTCACAGAGAGAGCCAGGTACTGTAGCCAACTTATCTGCTTGCATGCTTTAAAAAATATAAAAGGTAGAGAAGGTTATGGAGTTACTGGTTCTGGCAGTATTGTATGTAACCATACATGACTCAATATAACTGGGATTCTGACCCGTCATGGTGGTGCAATCCCTTCACTGACAAGGCCCTATCAATAAGCTATCTAATGAGGACTTATTGGCACATTAGACTTTCAATGGTGCCCCAGGACAGACTAAATGTAAGTCTGATTTAAGTTGTGAATAATTATCTTTGTAGTTGACTGCAAAGGACACTTGGACTGTAGAGAAGAAAATAAAAAAAACATTTATTCAGTGGGATCCATTTATTGGCCATGTAGTGATATCACTTGGCAAAGACATTTCTAACTCATTCCATTATGCAACAAATGATGCAGAACTTAAGGCAGCATTGAG
Source organism: Oncorhynchus mykiss (assembly GCF_013265735.2). Lineage (NCBI taxonomy): Eukaryota > Metazoa > Chordata > Actinopteri > Salmoniformes > Salmonidae > Oncorhynchus > Oncorhynchus mykiss. Next base: position 13,987,581 of record NC_048591.1, on the reverse strand, counting down.
TGTGTGCTACAGGTGAAACTGTAGCACAGCAGTGGAACCAATGCTTATTTGCTGTATCTCCAAAGCCTCACTACCCACTTCCCCAAACCTTACAATAAAAAGATTGCCGTTTTGAAACTGCAGTAAAAGTGTAGTAACTGCAGTCTGTGGTATTCTGGACACAGTAATTGCAGAATAACTAGTTATACTGCACTAGAACTGCTAAATTACTGCAGTAAATTTTGTACAGTATTTGCAGCATACTGCAGTTATACTGCACTTGAACTATTTATACAACAGTGTACTGCAGTTTCAAGGCACTCTGAATGCAATCTTTATTTCGTAAGGGAAGAGGTTAGACTCAGCCTGCTGGGGTAGGAAAGGAAAACAAATTCCTCTGGAGGTGACATTCAAGACACCTCTCGGCCTGTCCCCTAGCCATCTCCCTGGCCGTGACCCTACTCTATGGTCTCAGGAAGAGTAGGGATATGCAAAAAAAAAACATTTCCAATTCACACATGTATAAATACACACTTGTACATGTGTTAAAAAAAAAAAAAAAAATTATACTGTATATCTCAGTTATGTTATGTCCAATTCCATGTCCCTCAGAACATTAATGGTTCTAAAAAAAATACAAAATAAGTGAAGTTACCTATAATGAGGACAATTCAAAAACATACATTTTACAGTGCAAGTTAATATATACACACACACACTCAGTTCATACGCAAGACCTTTGTCCACCAGTCACTGAAACATCAACCCTTCCAAGTGCTCCTCTTAATAAACCATGACATAGAATTGGTAGGGTCAGTGGTAATCAACTGTTAATATAAATTTGGTATGTTTTAAATCAAGCAACTCCTACCCCCATTGATCACCTCCAAGACTATCTCAGTCAGTCAGATCCACAGAATGAAGGATGAAAGGAAGAACAGGAGGATGGATTAAATAAAGAGAACACAGATGAGTCAAACAGTTACTTTATTTTATGTTCAGGTAAAAACATTAACCTGATGCAGTAAATTATTGCAGATCTTAGAAACCAGCACATGAACGATTGGGCCAGGAGAGAATTGAGTGGAGCCCTCCCCTGGCCACAGACTGCAGGTGCACAACAAGGTTTGTTCCAAGCCAGCAGCCAAAAAAAAAGACAGGAAGAAGAAATTGAAAATTAAAAAAAGGTGAAGCAGACATCCCCACCTCAAACCGGGCATGAAACTGCATATAAACTCTTATTCCATAAATGAACTTGAAATGCTATCTGGCCGTGAAACGATAAAATGAGTCCAGCCAAATGGGTGCGCTCAGCTACAATAGGGATTGGGGGGGGGTCTCAGAGCTTGGCCTAAGCCAGTCAGTCTGTCAGAGCGCACTCCCTCAGCGTCCATCTGAGACACACTACTACTATCAAAGTGAGAGCAAAAAGTAAGTTAACTTATTCAACACACTGGATAACTCTTATCATGTTTGAGCTGAAGCTCTTTGTAATTATAGACCAGAACAATTTCAACTTGGGGAGAAAAAAAAAAAAAAAAAAAAATATATATATATATATATATATATATATATATATATATATATATATATATATATATATATATATATATATAAAAAAAGCTGTCATCACTACCCGCAGTCAACCAACTCCAACTCTCATTTCCAAAAAATGTATATGCAAACACACACAAAAGGAGGGGAAGCAGAACCAAAATGCAACAAACTGGGGCCGGGCCGTATAATACAGGAGAACAGAATGGAAAACAGACAAACTGAGGGGGAAAGGAGACATGAGAACAAAGAGCTATTCTATCAAATGTGTAGAATGAGCAGTCTGGAATTTTTTTCTGTACAAATTATCTTTGGAGCTAAAGTGAACCTAGCTTGCTCTATGGACCTCCACCACAGACATTCACCACTGAGGAAACATCCCTTTAAATATCACACAGCAACGCATTTTAAAATGTAACTCAAGTTTTTTTTTTCCTTCTTGTTTTTTTTAACATTACTCAACTGATAATTTTTTTGTTTTGTTCTGTGAGTCATTTAAACAGCTTTTTTTGTAGGAGACAGGGGCAGCAAATATATAACTCAAGTCCTTCTTCAATTTCTGCAAGCTGTGTTCTCTAACAAGAAGGCTGTACACACTTGGCCTTGATGTAGGTGATTACAAAAAGAAAAACTAAAAAGGAAGTCATGATTTCATCAGTTTGCTGTAGAAGGCATTTTGAATGGGAGAGACTGCGAGATCAGGACAGGTGGAAGGACTGCTGGCCCTCACGGGCCGCAATCAACAGTTTCTTGCGCATTATCTCGATGCTGGAGTAGTCAGGCAGCTTCAGGTAGTTGACACAGGTCATAACCGACGGCAGGAAGTCGTCCGGGTTCTCCGTCGACTCAAATGTCTTCCGCACGATTGTCAGCGGCGGGTTCAGACTACGGAAACCTGGAGGGAAAGAGGTGGCATGATCAGAATCAGATCAAAACTGCCATGGCTGGATTTGTCTGTCGACAGTTTGTTGTCTTGTCCTATTCTCTGTACTTGAGGTCTGATATTTTCATGTGCATTTGTGGGTTTCCAGTAGAGTGAGCAGTGTCACATTCATTTATTTACTAAGTGCATGAGGGTACGACATAACTACAGCATCAGTTAAAGTGCATTGCACACTGAAAACATGTCACCCAAAGTGTGGGATTGTTCAATTCTCAAATCGGAGAATGGGACCACTCAACTTCGGAGCACAACAAATCTTTAAGTGTGTATGGTGAGTATGTATCCATGACCACTCACCTCCAACAGGCAGCCTTGGGCTTCCTGTTACAAATTGCAGGAAAAGTCTCTGCTGCTCTGCATCGAAACTGCTGAGCACGTCAAACAGGAACCTCACAGCACGACTGTGGAGAAAAACAGACAAAACGTCAAACCACTGCACTCTGACAAGTCCTAAACATGACAGACACTAAGTGTAGGTCTGGTCAGAGCTCTGGTCGGTGGAGTAACTCACCTGTCATGCGTGTAGCCGTGGTCGGGACGACAGCACTCCATCAGGGTCTTGACGTCCCAGGTCTCGGACTTGCTGCCACAAAGCAGCTGATCCAACTACAGGAGGAAGGAAGAGCAAAGAGGGGGTTGGCAACGTGACATCCTGAAGATAACCAAGCACCTAAATAATTGCCTTTTGGGATTATTGATAGCAGTACTCACCTCTTCAGGGTAGAAATACTGCAAGTGATGCAGGGGGAAGACTGACTCAAACCCTTCCCTGAAAGATTCAAACTGCCGGGACACACCTTCATTCATCGTCCAGTAGACCACCAGCTGTGGAGAGAATGGGACCAACGGTCAGCTCCATAAGGAGGTGGACACTGGTTTGTGGAGAGTCTATGTAGGAGCGATGTAAGTGTGTGTGCACAAGCTACCCACCCTGAGGTACTCCTCCAGATTGTAGATGGTGACAGGGATGTCCTTGCCTCCCTTCTTCAGCTCAATGTTGGGGAAACCGGGGAGGGTAAAGTCCAGGCCCAGATCCTCCACAGAGCAGCCGTTCATGTTGAGACTCTCCAGCGCCTGCTGCAGGGTCTCCCTCGTCTGGGAGGAAACAGGCCTTTTATTAATATGGGGAACGTAACATGAAAAGCATCATCAATCTGATAGGGAGGGGCCATAACGGTTTCACACTCCACCAAGCACTCTCCTTAGCAAAACATCACTGACACTTGAGTACAGCTGCAAATTCTGACACATTAAATTTACGTGTGGACTGCAGACCCCTTTGCGCAGTGCGTGGGGAGAGCCACTAAGCGGATGTCTATTGGAGTGTAAATCAAGCCTTACTAAAGCTACCACTATGAACCCCATCTCTGAGAAAGACCTCCATAAGAATATCCAAGTTCTCATCACCAAAGACAAATTGTAATGACTGAGGTTAGCTGCATCTGGGGAGGTTGTGTATCGGGGACTGACTTGGGAGCGGTCCTGCTCCAGCCTTCTCTTCTGGCGGATGATGTCCTCCAGGTGCTGGATGGACTTGGCCACGCCCGGGTCGATGTTGATCAGGTCGTGGGAGCTGATGGACGTCTCGTGCCGCAGCATCCACTTGTAGAAGGGCAGCCCCAGGGGCAGGTCCAGCTGGGAGGGAGACAGGTGTTAGATCAGCAGAGGGCTCCCTACTGAGAGGTTCAGGTAAGTGTACAATTCTGCTTGAAAGGTGAGAGCATGTAGGAGGGCTTTAGAAGAGGGGAGTTAAAGTAGGAGCACAGAAAAAATTAATATACAAATCACCCAAATACAAATCATCCTTATTCTGGCAAACAGGGCTTAAGGAAAGTAATGTAAGTGTAAAATCCACTCCAAAACAACTAAAAGTGAAGGTCTAGAAGCATTAGCAGTGTAGACTACACAGAGACTGGTCCACTGGTCAGAGGTACAAAGTGTTACTGTTTACCAGTCTGAAGTCCATTATAGCCTTGGCCATCAGCTTGCCCAGGAAGCGGAACTTCATCTTGATTTTGGCGATGTGTGCCGGTTTGGTTGTCCTGCCAAAGGGAACGGCAAACAGCCCTCTGGAGCTGAACATGTACTTGGTCCCTTCTTGGCTTCCTGGGAGAAGAGGAAATTTAGGGAGAGGAAGAGTTGTTCCAATGTAGGTCTCTAAGACAAGCTACTCAGCAATGATCCGTCCTCTTTAGGAGCCCATATCTCCGCATGTGACTTAACAGCTGCCACCATGGCACATCTTGGAAAACTGTAGGAGAGCCTTTATATCTAAAATAAATCATATATTTCTGTCCAAATTACATTTTGTTGTTTGTTGCAGAAATCACTTCTAAAATTATTTTAGGAGCTCCTATTTAGAGACAAATATATTCCCCAGAGGGTTGGAGTAGAAAGTTACCTTTTGGGTTGGACAGGGCGACCTCCTCACCCCTCCACAGCCCGAGGTCGGCCCTCTGCAGCTCCTGGGAGACCAGGGCGTAGAACTCCAGGGTGGGACCCAGCCCTGTGCCCACCTGACAGAAGGACAGAGACCGGGGGAGTAAGGGAGAGCGAGAAAGAAAGAGGCAGGAGAGCGATGGAGCTTCTAAGTCTAGGATCATGTTCAAAATCTACCCCACCAAATGACTCCATGTTCTGTGGTACCTTATGAGAGGGACAAACTCAAAATGGAGGTGATTGAACAGTGCTCTGTAATTAGGGTGTGAACGCGTGTACTGTACCTCGTTCTCATACTGGATCTCCAGCATGGCTCTGGAGCTGCCAAGGTCCTGCATCACTGACTCCGCCTGCTTCAGCAGCTCCTCACGGTTTATCGTTCGCTAGAGACAGGGGGAAGAGCAGAAATGAGGAGTTAGTGAAAAGACAAACAGGAGTCAGTAGAGTACAAAAAGCAGGCTGGATATTTAATTGGTGATGTCCACTCCTCTTGGCTACACTTATTAAACCGATTCCAGAAAGGCATACATCGAGTCGATTAGGTGACATTACACCAAAATATTCAACACCTTTTTTCTGTCGAGGCGGGGCGCCACACGGCTGTCCTGGGAATCTGACTGGTTGATCTCAGGATTGGTGTCAAGGAGGCGCTGCATGGCCCGGTCGCGGTCAAAAGCAGTCACATAGAAGAGCATCTGCCGTGTGTCGAATGGGAAGAAGAAGGGACTGGGGAGAAGGGAGTAACAATGATAGTTGGTCAAAATGCAAAGCATCTATGTACTCACCGGACAGTTTATTAGGTACACCCATCTACACTGAACAAAAATATAAAACGCATCATGTTAAGTGCTGGTCCCATGTTTCAAGAAAAATTGTTAACACATTTGTTCACATCCCTGTTCGTGACATAATCCATCCAGCCGACAGGTGTGACATATCAAGAAGCTGATTAGACAGCATGATCAGCACACAGGTGCACCTTGTGCTGGGGACAATACAAGGCCACTAAAATGGGCTGTTGTCACAACACCAGATGTCAAGTTTTGAAGGAGCATTGACATGCTGACTGGAGGACTGTCCACCAGAGCTCTTGCCAGAATTTCTTTACCGTAAACCTCCATCCTTTTAGAGAATTTGGCAGTACGTCCAACTGGCCTCAATGGCAGACTGTGTAACCACACCAGCCCAGGACCTCCACATTTGGATTCTTTACCTGCAGGATCGTCAGACCAGCCATCCGGACAGCTGATGAAACTGTGGGTTTATATAACCAAATTCTTTGCACAAACTGTCAGAAACAGTTTCAGAGAAACTCATCTGCGTGCTCACCAGGATCTTGACCTGACTGCAGTTCGGCGTCTTAAACTTCAGTGGGCATATGCTCACCTTCGATGGCCCCTGGCACGCTAGAGAAGTGCGCTTCATGCATGAATCCCGGTTTCAACTGTACCAGGCAGATAGCGTGTATGGTGTCGTGTGGGCAAGCAATTTGCCGATGTCAACGTTAGGAACAGTGCCCCATGGTGGCAGTGGGGTTTTGATACTGGCAGGCATAAGCTACGGACAACGAACACAATTTTATCGATGGGAATTTGAATGCAGAGGTACTGTGATGAGATCCCAAGGCCCAGTGTCGTGCCATTTACCCACCACCATCACCTCATGTTTCAGCATGTTAACCTCTCTGGGATACGTGGGATGCTAGCAAATGCAGAGCGCCAAATTCAAATAAATTCCTATAAAAATCAAACTTTCATGAAATCACACATGTAGCTTTAATTTGGTATCTTACACGTTGGCTGGATTCACAACATGTCAGATTTCAGAAAGGCTTTTTGGCAAAAGCAAACAATGCTATTATCTGAGCATAGCACCATAGTAAACAAGAAAACATTTCAACCCTGCAGGCGCAACACAAAACGCAGAAATATATAAATCATGCCTTACCTTTGACGAGCTTCTTCTGTCAGCACTCCAATATGTCCCATAAACATCACAAATGGTCCTTTTGTTTGATTAATTCCTTCCATATATATATCCAAAATGTCCATTTATATGGCGCGTTTGATCCAGAAAAATCACCGGTTCCAACTAGCGCAACGTGACGACAAAATATCTCAAGTTACCTGTAAACGTTGCCAAAACATTTTCAAACTACTTTTGTAATACAACTTTAGGTATTTTTTAAAGTAAATAATTGATCAAATTGAAGACAGGATGATCTGTGTTCAATACAGGAAGACAAACACAAGCATGCGTTCTGGTCTTGAACCTCTATCAAACAGTACACATGAAGAGACACTTGTTGAAGATGGCCATACTTCTTCATTACACAAAAGGAATAGCCTCAACAAATTTCTAAAGACTGTTGACATCCAGTGGAAGCGGCAGGAACTTTAAGCAAGTCCCTTTGAAATCTGGAATCCCAATGAAACCTCATTGAGAGGGTGAACTCAAAAACAAAACCTGAATGTTTGTCCTCTGGGTTTCGCCTGCTACATAAGTTCTGTTATGCTCACAGACATGATTCAAACAGTTTTAGAAACTTCAGAGTGTTTTATATCCATATCTACTAACAATATGCATATCTTATCTTCTGGGGATGAGTAGCAGGCAGTTGAAATTGGGCATGCTTTTCATCCAAAATTCCAAATACTGCCCCCTATCCTAGAGAAGTTAATGCACATGTCGCGAGGATCTGTACACACTTCCTTGAAGATGAAAATGGCCCAGTTCTTCAATGGCCTGCATACTCACCAGACATGTCACCCATTGGGCATGTTTGGTATGCTCTGGAATGATGTGTATGACGGCGTGCTCCAAATCCTGACAATATATCCAGCAACTTCGCACAGCCATTGAAGAAGAGTGGGACAACATTTCACAATCAGACTGAAATTCTATGTGAAGGAGATGTCGCACTGCATGAGGCAAATGGTCACACCAGATCCCGACTGGTTCTCTGATCCACACAACTACCTTTTTTCTTTAAAAGGTATCTGACCAACAGATCTGTAATACCAATCATGTGAAATCAATAGATTATGGCCTAATGATATTTTTTTAATTGACCGATTTCCTTATATGAACTGTAACTAAGTAAAAACTTTGAAATTGTTGCATGTTGCATTTATATTTTTAGTCAGTGTAGTACCAGGTCTGACCCTTCTTTGCCTCCAGAACAGCCGGAATTCTGTGGGCCATTCTACAAGGTGTCAGGAAACTTTCCTGGTGCGATGGCATCCCGCAGTTGCTTCAGAATGGAAGGCGGTGCATTCATGCGAACAGCCCAATCCATCTCATCCTAAAGACGCTCTATTGGGTTGAGGCCACTCAAGTAAAGTGAACTTGCTCTCATGTTCCAGGCTGCTTTTCCACTCAATTGTCCAGTGTTGGTGATCGCGTACCCACTGGAGCCAATTCTTGTTTTTAGCTGATTGGAGTGAAACCCGGTGTCTGCTACAATAGCCCATCCGTGACAAGGATTAACAAGGTGTGCACCACTACTGGTCCACTTGTGGCTTGCCTGTTTGCACGATTCTTGCCATTCGCCTTCGACCTCCCGTCCGGTTTTCGCTGAAAGGAAAGCCATTAACTGGACGTTTTTTTGTTCATCGCACAATTCTTGGTAAACCCTAGACACTGTCTTGGGTGAAAAGCCGAGGAGTGCGGGGTTTGAGATATTGGATCCGGTGCACCTGGCACAGACAATCATACCACACTCACTTAGAATGGGCAAAAAAAGTGACCTAATGTTCAATCAAACAGTAACTGAATGCCTCGATGCCTGCTTTATATAGTTGGCGACGTGACTCCCTGTGTGTAGGCGCGATCCATTTTCGTGGAAGAGGTGGTGTACCTAATAAACAGGGCAGTAAGTATATATATATATATTCAGTTGCTTATGTGGGGTTAACCTTGGGCCTGGAAGAGAAAATTGAAGTCTCAGTTTACTTCCTGAATTGAAATGGAATTGTCCCCAACCTTGGTCTAGACATGCGGTTTGAGGACATTGCATTAGTGAATACTCAGTCAAATATTCAAGAAAAGCTAGGGCAGGTTTTTGTGGGTGTTTATGAGCTGAAAAGTAGTTACCAGGTCTTGCCGAGCTCTGTGAGCCAGGTGGGGATGTTGCCGGTCATGATGACCAGAGGGTCCTGCAGCTGTCGGTTGGCCTTGGCTGTCAGCTTACTGTTGATGAACTCACTGGTGGGGATGATCTCCTTAGAAACAGCATTCTGAAAAAAACAACCTCAGTCTACTGGAAATACAACAGTGCCCCTTCTCTGATGCAAAGAAACAGGGGGCTAGGTTGTTTGAATGCAAAAAGGACCATTATTTTGGGCAACTGTGTGCACTAAGACAGCTGTCTAGCTATCAGACAGTTATAGTCATATGGTACATTGTGGTTTACCTTCTACAAGCGCACAAAGACTATAAAGATATCTTTAGCATTATGTTGAACATGACAGACAGAGGGCAGACATACAGGCTTGAGTCACAAATGGCAACATATTCCCTACATGGTGGACTACTTCTGACCAGATCCCTATTGGTCCTGGTCAAAAGTAGTGCATTATAAAAAGGTTATAGGGTGCCTTCTGGGAGTTCAGTTGTTCAGTTAGTGCCAGTATCTGCGGGCTGGAGAGGGGATAGGACAGGCTACTCACGTCGTACAGGTAGAACCAGTAACTACTAATGGAGTGCAGCACCCTCAGCAACAGGTTGACATCCAGAGACGGGTCGTCGAAGGTGATGCTCTCTGGGGGTTCTGACATGAGGTACATCTCCAACGGGCTGGCCACGCTGGGACACACGCCGTCTGGGAGAGGAGAGAGCAAGTCAGGGTCATAATTCGTGCACACTGTAGCAAAACGTTTTGCAATGGGAAACAAAAACAAGCGTTTCTTATTGGACAAGGGCAGGTAGTCACTTGTTCGTCCTTTTATTCCGTTTTGTGGCCAATGAATACGACACAGATGTGGTAGCTAAACTAACATGATACAATGTATAGTATGAGATAAGGATTTGAATGGACAGATTTAGTGTAGGTTAAAGAATGGTCAAATATCCTATGTAGTGCACTACTTTCAAAGTAATAGGGTGTCATTTGAGACTGTAAAAGCCCTTTGGCCAGGGGGTTAGTGCAAAAGCAAAGATTTGGAAATACATTTGATTAATTGATTAGACTGACCATATCTGTGGGTTTGTGTGAAGAGGTCATCTCAGGTCACTAATTCAGACGGTACAAAAAAATAAGTAAATTCAACAGTCACTAAGCACCGGCCCAGAATTTTGGGCACACTGATGGATAGCAACTGTAGTCCAACACCTCGGACAAGCTCATGTTTAAAACCCTTGGAAGCCATGGAGGGCTATGATTGTTTTTATTTTAACTATGATACATGAAATTTAGAGCGTGTTGTAATATTTTTCGAAAGCAAAATTATACTGAGGTTACATTACATTACATTGTTTGCTCGCTAGCAACGTACTAGACCATTCGGAGGAGCAGAAGGGAAATATATATTTTTTGCACCAATCTCCGATAGTGTAACGACACTGATCGGCTACCATATGGGGCCAAAAGTGTTTATTGGGATCTCTTCTTGAAGATAGTGGTTTCCTTATGTTTTGATCGCATACAGACCCTTCACCAGTGGTTTAAAGACAATGTTACATATAGGGTTAATATAACTGGTTCTCCAAATGCATGTTAGCTAGCTAAGTTGGCTATATTCAAAGAAAATAATGCTAATCTGCTGTTGGCATTAGCCAACAATTAAGAGAGCACTTGGCAGAAAAAGTAAGAAAGCTCAGGAAAAACATTGACACATTTATCCTCTTATTTTTGTTGCCACAAAACGATCTCCATATTTCCATGGGTTACCTTCAGATGAGTCCCATGATACTCGTGGGGGTCGTAGAGCAAAACAGAGAACATCCTCGTGAGTCATCTTTCCACTACAGACGTTTTCATGAGAAGACCAATTTTCTGGTTGGAAAAGCACCGCTATAACTCAGCCAACTTCCATCGCAGATGCGGAAGGACGACATGGGCAGATAAGGTGGATTTAGACGCAGCCCAAAAAAAAACCCAAAACATATCTAGCTTAAACTGACATGTCGATGGGGATTCTTAATTGTTTAATTTTGTTTTACTTAGATTGACGCACGGGTTCGGAAATAGACTTAAGGATTAAAAACAGTTTGAGGGGTTTTCTCTTGTGGTTTGAAAGATTAATTGGGCTTCGTGAAAATGTTGACCGAGGCAAGGCTTAGCGAAGGGTCTGTTAACTTGTTTCAAACAGAAGAAGCAGGTCAGCTCACTCCCTCCCCACTGTAAGGAGTACATTAGAGTTGCACTATAAAATAAACCAGCAGAACGTGTCTCTCAGTCTCCAGGCCAGTAGACAACACACCTAGGCCCAGAGGTGGTGGTAGTGGTTCCTACCGTGCCACAGCTCGTCCTGTTTCTTGGCATTGCGGGGCGAGGTCTTGGTGGGGGCAGTCTGTGCCCGGCCCCTCTTCCCTCCCACCACATCCTTAGTGCCATCCTCATCCTCCCTCACTGGCTTATACCTAAGGGATAGAGAGTCTCTACGTAAAGCATATCGTGGAACATGACTACACTGCCATGTCAGTTGCATTTGATCACTAACTCAGCCACCTATTAGACATGTGTGTTTGTGTGTGAGACATCTCAACCCTAACAGCCACCCACTACAAGCATCAATCAGTCAGATATGTTCAGGGCCAAATGCAGGTAGATTTAGGTATTGGCGGGCAAGAACTATCTATTTCTATCTATCTATCTATCTATTTCACCCGCCACAATGGCGGGTGGTCAATTTGCAGGGCTCTAGTGTGAGCATTACATTTGCGACTAAAAATAGACAATTGCACATGTGCTTATACTTAGAAAAATGCTGTAGTAGCCGTTTACAAAGTATTTCTGCTGTTGTTTCATAGCCGTTTATTGCACAAATAAAAACGGATCCTATATCCCACCTCAAGCAGCAACACTGCCTGGCAGGGGAGCTAAGCTCACTGAGTGAAGTGATGATAGATACATTTTGAGGCACTGGGCACAGGCAAAAGATTGTCTAATATACTCTATTTACATAGTTTTTTTCACAAGTTCAGTTGTTTTTCAACATTAGTTTGAGTCTGCTGCGTCAACAGAGCGAAGAGAAGCCTTAGATGCCAAATTTTAGACATGTGACTGGACTCGGGTGGCCCCGTTACTATGATAACCATGTGCCCTTAAAGGGGAAGCAGAACATTTTGTGTCTGATCATTTTAATTAAAAGAGAGGTAAAAAAAAATAATGAAATTGAGCAACACACTACAATACTTCTTACTAATACATTTCTTGTTTTAGAAACATGGTCATCTGTTTTATGTAATTACAGCAAAAACATTTTTGGCTGATAAAACAAATCTGAGGGGCAGGTACATTTTCACATCTACCTGCCACAGTGGCTGGTGGACCAAAAACACAATTTTAGGCTATGGTTGGGTTCGTTAATCAGTCCAGCCTATAGACTGGTGTGTGTGGACAGCCAGCGTAAAGGAATTACCATATGGTGTGGGTTTTGGTCCAGATGCCGGCCCGTCCGAGCGGGTTGGCCTCGTCATCTGTTGACTCCCTCTCCTCTTCTGCCTGCAGGCTGAACTGCCGCACCGCCTGGTAAACCGTCATGTTGTAGGGCAGCAGGTGGTCGCCGATGTAGAACTGCAGCCGGTGGCGCACGCTGCCTGAGTTCAGGAACTGGGCCGCCTGGACAGAGATAGACGGTCAAATTAGGGTGGAAGGTAACATCGTTATTGGTGGGGGAAAGAGGTATTATCCAATATGGAGAGTATTTTGCAAGGACAATGTAGCTACGTACCAGAGATTCATCAATTTCATCGTCTGAACCATCATCGTCACTGTCCTCATCCTCCTCTCTTATTCGTCCGTAACCTGTAGAGACAAAAGTCCCATTGAGCACGTCAGCATGTTAACCATAAATGTCAGTAATACAAGGAGACATTCTATTCTGCCAGAAGTGAAGGACAGAAATACTCTGGGAAGGAACTTGAGAAAGCAGCCCCGTTGGATGAAGATCATTTGTGGGTGACCTATGTTCCTCACAGAGTGAAAGGGCTTACGTCAAGTCAGTAACTCAATGCAAAGAGACAGTTCCCAGTGCTCACCTCGGACCACCAGGTAGCGTTCAATGGCCTGTACCAAAGCCAGGGGGTCAATTTTCACCGGGCCCCCCTTCCACTGCTTCACATTGGTGCAGTCCGGGTGCCTCTGCAGCTGACACTTGAGTTGGTGTGTGTTAAAGAACTTCAGAGCCTGAGAACCTCTGAAGAACACGCATGTCAACAGACAAGATCACAATGATACAAAACAGGTAAATACAGGCAAGTCCCCTTCCTTGACCTACACCCATATAGACTTCAATAGGGAATCACACATTAAGTAAACACACATTAGTGAATGGCTGACAAAAATAGGGTTTGTGGAAGAAAAGGAAGGGATGGAACTTGGTAACTGAACTAACCTGCTCCCGTTGCCGTTGCCACTGGGGAAGTCGTGCACCTTGACAGGGAACTGCTCCATCTGGCTTAGGCAGTTGTTCATCTTGCGCACCAGTGACAGCAGGGGCCCGTTCTCAGACGGCTCCAGGCGGCCTGCCGGCTCCATCCCCGGGGTCTGGACAGGCATACACGGGAGGGACACACTTCAAACAAACTGCAAAGACTTGTCGTATTAAAACAGGGCACACCGTAGAAACATTTTTGAAACAGAAAAATGTTTTTTTTTTTAAAGCATTTATTTCTGGGATAAGGTAGTTCCTCCCCTTGTCAGTTTTATTCCATTTGTTTCCTACTGAGTACAACCAGGGTTGAATATTGCCGTTGTAAAAAAAAAAAAAAAATGACAAAGCATGGTTTATCACTCAATTGTGTCATACAGTGCAAGGAGCTATAAAAAAAGTTGAGCTGAAAAAGATGAAGCTTTTTGTCCGTATGGAAAATGTCTGCAATTCCCTAAAATGTTGTGCACAAATGTGTTTACATTCCTGTTACTGAGCATTTTTCCTTCGCCAAGATAATCCATCCACCTGACAGCTATGGCATTAATCTTTCAAGGAGCTGATTTAACAGCATGATCATTACACAGGTGCACCTTGAACTGGGGACAGTAGAAGTCCATTCAAATGTGCAGTTTTGTCACAACACCATGCCACAGATGTCTCAAGTTGAGGGAGTGTGCAATTGGCATGCTGACTGCAGGGATATCCACCAGAGCTGTTACTAGAAGTTTGAACGGTCATTTCTCTACCATAAGCCGCCTCCGTGGTTTTAGAGAATTTAACAGCATATCCAACCGGCCTCACACCCAGACGACGTGTATGGTGTTGTGTGGGTGAGCTGTTTGCTGACGTCAACGTTGAGAACAGAGGTTATGGTTTGGGCATGCATAAGCTACAGACAAACAATTGCATTTTATGGATGGCAGTTTCAATGCACAGAGATATCATGACGAGATCCTGAGGCCCACTGTCGTGCCATTCATCCGCCGCCAACTCATGTTTCCACATAACACACAGCCCCATGTCGCAAGGATCTGTACACAATTACTGGAAGCTGAAAATGTCCCAGTTCTTTAAAATGACCTGCATACTCACTAGACATGTCACCCATTGAGCATGTTTGGGATGCTATCGATCGATGTGTACAACGTGTTACAGTTCACACCAATATCCAGAGGGACAACAATACACAGCCCACAATCAGCAGCCTGATCAACTTCATGCGAAGAATGAGGATACACACCTCTAATTTTATTAATATTTTTCTTATTTTTAAAGTACCAACTCTATTCCCAGTCATGTGAAATCCATAGATTAGGGCCTAATGCGTTTTTTTCCCCCAATTGAATGATTTCCTTAAATGAACTGTAACAAAGTAAAATCTTTGAAATTGTGGCATGTTGCATTTATATTTTTGCTCAGTATAAATAAAAAAAGGAGCATACATTTCAGCCTTATGCCTTCAGAGCTGTACAAACAAATGAGACTTATTTAAAACACCTGCTGTGTGTAACAGGAGCAAGCAGCTATAGTTCATCAGATACTGGCAAATTGGGAGTTAAATGTATATTAACAGGGAATATGTAGAAGAACATTAAACTGACAATTCAAATGTCACATATAATTGAAAAAAAGACAACAGTCTAGGCCAGTGTTTCCCAACTTCCATTGTGTTGTAGCCCAGGACAAAAACACCCGATTCAACTTGTCAACTTATCACCAAGCTAAATCAGGTGTTTTTGCCCAGGGCTACAACAAAAATGTGTGCTGTTGCGGATACTTGAGGACCGGAGTTGGGAAACACTGGTCTGAACTTCATAATGTAGGGCTCCCGAGTGGCGCAGCAGTCTAAGGCACTGCATCTCGGTGCTAGAGGCGTCACTACAGACCCTGGTTCGATTCCAGACTGAATAACAACCGGCCGTGATTGGGTGTCCCATAGGGCGGCGCACAATTGACCCAGCATCATCCGGGTTTGGCTGTCAACTGACTTGACTAGTTAAATAAAAAAGGTTTCCATTTTTTTATAAAAATACTACATTATATAAGCAATAGATATAGATGCAATACTCTAGTAGGCCACAAAACTTGAGGGTGGGGCTCAGTTGAGTGAGTACCTTTTGAAATGGAGGAGAAAAATATACATATACAGACCAGCTGCCATTCATTCTAGCCTGAGTGCAAACCCTCATACTGGCTTTATACTGTATTTAGAGCCATGAGATGTATAGCCAATAACTAGGGCCTTGAGTTTATCCTGGTCAGGTCAATCTGAAGTGGTCAGGGAAAAACTTGGATGCCCTACTAGTGCAACATGGCCCCTTTGTTTGTGTGACAACCTTCCTAGACAGATGTTTTTTTTTATTTTTAAAAATGCCCTCAGCTCCAGTCTCTGCCAAAATGGCCTATTAGACTGGAGTTGGTTACATTCAGTCACTGGATACTGAGAAAGGATGAACGTCTTCATCGGGCGAAAGACAAACTTCTGCTAATAGAAACAGAATCTCATTCTAGTTCTGTGCTTCAGACCAGCCGAACAGCCTTACCGGGCAGCCGTAGAAGACATGCAGGAACCTCTTGAGGCGGACGTCACGGCTGACCAGGTCACGGTCACTGCTGGAGGTCAGGTAGAGCAGCAGCTGCTTGACCAGGCCGCTGTGCTGGATCTCGAACGACGACACGTCCGAGTCCGACACGATGCTGCAGATCTCCACGAGGCACTCCACGCCACCGTCCATCTGGTGGGGGATTGGGGGTGTGACAGCCCAAGTCACTCACCATCATACCTTAATGACCTTGTCTTTAGCTAGCAATGTAGATAGTACCCTGTACCGTCAAAACAGCAAAGCAAAACAGCTGTTCTAAAGTTAGTATTAGCAAACAGGGTTTCCAAAGCAGTCTCCAAGATGTCAACTAATGACTATTTACTTTCATCGAGTGCAATACTACAACGTGGGTGAGTGTTGGGAAGTACAGTACCTGTAGGCTGAGCTGTTGCGTGGCGGTGCAGAGTCTCTGGAGTACATTTAGTGCGGGGTTGCTGCCATCAACGTTTTCATTGTTGAAGTAGCGTGCCACAAACTTACAGGCCTGCTCCTTGATCCAAGCCTTGATCTTGTCCCTGTAAGGGGATGACCATCTTCATCACCACTACTACTATTGGCTGTCTTGTTTTCTCAATTCCCAACTCCCACAAAGCCCATTGGAGGAGGTTGTACAAGGGGAGAGACCTTGGAACCAGGAGGAATCTAAGATTTGACAGCTTGGGTGCAATCGGTTTGACTAAACCAGGGGTGTCAAACAGAGCCCAAGGGCCAAATCCGCGAGCCCATTCAATTTTAAGTGCTGCCCTCAGGACCGCCAAACGAGGGGCACATTTTTTGGGATTAAACTCATGTCGCGTGACAGTCTGTACTGGATGACACCTTCCCTCAAAGCATTCAATGTTCTTGAACAGACTGAGGTATGTTTGCACCGTGTGGTGGGGTGTGGCATGAAGCAATGAGTGACATATTTAAAGGGTAACGGTGCATTTTGAATGCTCATATTTACACAACCAAACCTCTCCATGTTTTTCAACTGATCTTCAGGAACAGCACTGTTGCACACCAATTTTCATACTGAACACAGCCCTAGCTACATTTTCTGACCGAGCCAATGGTAATCTCCACCACTACTACTACCAACACGGCCATAAAATCACCACCACGGTTTCCGTCGTACCTGTTGTTGGAGACCGAGTCCTTGGGAAGGGCGCGTGCCAGGCCACTCACACTGGCCGTGCGAGAGGGCTCAGAGTTTGTGCTGTTGGTCTGGGCGCCCAGCTTGCCCCAGGTCTTGGGGTTCAGACTGGCCAAGAAGGAGGATTTGGGGGACTGAGTAGTGGTAGGACTCTTGGCTATAGGAACAGTAGAATGGTTAGTCACAGGATGAAACATGACAAAGTGGGTCTC
This sequence comes from Oncorhynchus mykiss, assembly GCF_013265735.2. Lineage (NCBI taxonomy): Eukaryota > Metazoa > Chordata > Actinopteri > Salmoniformes > Salmonidae > Oncorhynchus > Oncorhynchus mykiss. Next base: position 13,970,119 of record NC_048591.1, on the reverse strand, counting down.
AAATGATACCCTATACTTCAGTGTTTTCCAAACTCAGTCCAGGGACCCCAAGGGGTGCACATTTTGGTTTTTGCCCAAGCACTAGACAGCTGATTAAAATAATCAAAGCTTGATGATTGGTAGATTATTTGAATCAGCTGTGTAGTGCTAGGGCAAACACCTAAACATGCACCCCTTGGGAAACTTATAGTTGTTTGAAACAGACACCAGATATTAAAGAATGAAGTCATGCTGTATGTATTTATGTCAAGAAATCATAAGGATCAGTTTGCATTCTGCATAAATGTCCCAAATATACCAGGACTCCAGGCAAAAAGAGGCATGGAGACCAATGATGCCACAAATGAGAACCAATTTTGAAGCGTTGATTCGTCATGGTTTTACACACACGAACAGTCAAAAGGTTGTGACACCTACTCATTGCAGAGTTTCTTTAAAAAAAATTATATAATATATATATATATATATATATATATATATATATATATACATATATATACACATACACACACACTACATTGTACAATAATAGTGAAGAAATTAAAACTATGAACTAACACATTTGGAATCATGTAGTAACCAAAAAGGGGAAAAAAAGCGTTGAACAAATCAAAATATATTAGAGATTCTTCAAAGTAGACACCCTTCGCCTTCACAGCTTTGCACACTCCCGGCATTATCTCCTGGAATACATTTCAATTAACAGGTATACCTTGTTGAGTTAATGTGTGGAATTTATTTCCTTCTTAATGCATTTGAGCCAATCAGTTGTGTTGTGATAAGGTAGGGTTGGGTATAGAGGATAGCCCTATTTGGTAAAAGACCAAGTCCATATTATGACAAGAGCAGCTCAAATAAGCAAAGAGAAACGATAGTCCATTACTTTAAGACATGAAGGTCAGTCAATGCGGAAAATATCAAGAACTTTTAACGTTTCTTCAAGTGCAGTCGCAAAAACCATCAAGCGCTATGATGAAACTGGCTCTCAAGAGAACCGCCACAGGAAAGGAAGACCCAGAGTTTCAGTGCCTTGCGAAAGTATTCGGCCCCCTTGAACTTTGCGACCTTTTGCCACATTTAAGGCTTCAAACATAAAGATATAAAACTGTATTTTTTTTGTGAAGAATCAACAACAAGTGGGACACAATCATGAAGTGGAACGACATTTATTGGATATTTCAAACTTTTTTAACAAATCAAAAACTGAAAAATTGTGCGTGCAAAATTATTCAGCCCCCTTAAGTTAATACTTTGTAGCACCACCTTTTGCTGCGATTACAGCTGTAAGTCGCTTGGGGTATGTCTATCAGTTTTGCACATCGAGAGACTGACATTTTTTCCCATTCCTCCTTGCAAAACAGCTCGAGCTCAGTGAGGTTGGATGGAGAGCATTTGTGAACTGCAGTTTTCAGTTCTTTCCACAGATTCTCGATTGGATTCAGGTCTGGACTTTGACTTGGCCATTCTAACACCTGGATATGTTTATTTTTGAACCATTCCATTGTAGATTTTGCTTTATGTTTTGGATCATTGTCTTGTTGGAAGACAAATCTCCGTCCCAGTCTCAGGTCTTTTGCAGACTCCATCAGGTTCTCTTCCAGAATGGTCCTGTATTTGGCTCCATCCATCTTCCCATCAATTAAACCATCTTCCCTGTCCCTGCTGAAGAAAAGCAGGCCCAAACCATGATGCTGCCACCACCATGTTTGACAGTGGGGGTGGTGTGTTCAGCTGTGTTGCTTTTACGCCAAACCTAACGTTTTGCATTGTTGCCAAAAAGTTCAATTTTGGTTTCATCTGACCAGAGCACCTTCTTCCACATGTTTGGTGTGTCTCCCAGGTGGCTTGTGGCAAACTTTAAACAACACTTTTTTATGGATATCTTTAAGAAATGGCTTTCTTCTTGCCACTCTTCCATAAAGGCCAGATTTGTGCAATATACGACTGATTGTTGTCCAATGGACAGAGTCTCCCACCTCAGCTGTAGATCTCTGCAGTTCATCCAGAGTGATCATGGGCCTCTTGGCTGCATCTCTGATCAGTCTTCTCCTTGTATGAGCTGAAAGTTTAGAGGGACGGCCAGGTCTTGGTAGATTTGCAGTGGTCTGATACTCCTTCCATTTCAATATTATCGCTTGCACAGTGCTCCTTGGGATGTTTAAAGCTTGGGAAATCTTTTTGTATCCAAATCCGGCTTTAAACTTCTTCACAACAGTATCTCGGACCTGCCTGGTGTGTTCCTTGTTCTTCATGATGCTCTCTGCGCTTTTAACGGACCTCTGAGACTATCACAGTGCAGGTGCATTTATACGGAGACTTCATTACACACAGGTGGATTGTATTCATCATCATTAGTCATTTAGGTCAACATTGGATCATTCAGAGATCCTCACTGAACTTCTGGAGAGAGTTTGCTGCACTGAAAGTAAAGGGGCTGAATAATTTTGCACGCCCAATTTTTCAGTTTTTGATTTGTTAAAAAAGTTTGAAATATCCAATAAATGTCGTTCCACTTCATGATTGTGTCCCACTTGTTGTTGATTCTTCACAAAAAAAATACAGTTTTATATCTTTATGTTTGAAGCCTTAAATGTGGCAAAATGTTGCAAAGTTCAATGGGGCCGAATACTTTCGCAAGGCACTGTACCTCTGCTGCAGAGGATAAGTTCAATACAGCTACCAGCCTCAGAAATCGCAGCTCAAATAAATGCATCAGAGCTCAATTAACAGACACATCTCAACATCAACTGTTCAGAGGAGACTGTGTGAACCAGGCCTTCATGGTCAAAGTGCTGCAAACAAACCACCACTAAAGGACACCAATAAGAAGACGTGCTGGGCCAAGAAACACGAGCAATGGACATTAGACCGGTGGAAATCTGGTCTTTGGTCTGATGAGTCCAAATTGGAGATTTTTGGTTCCAACTACTGTGTCTTTGTGACGCGGTGTGGGTGAACAGACGATATCTGCATTTGTGGTTCCCACCGTGAAGCATGGAGGTGGTGTGATGGTGCTTTGCTGGTACGCCGTCTGATTTATTTTGAATTCAAGGCACACTTAACCAGCATGGCTACCACAGCATTCTGCAGCGACACGCCATCCCATCTGGTTTGAGCTTAGTGGGACTATCATTTGTTTTTCAACAGGACAATGACCCAACACACTTCCAGGCTGTGTAAGGGCTATTTGACCAAGAAGAGTGATGGAGTGCTGCAGCAGATGACCCGACCTCATCCCAAACCATCTCAATTGGGTTGAGTTGGACCACAGATTGATGGAAAAGCAGCCAAGTGCTCAGCATATGTGGGAACTCCAAGACTGTTGGAAAAGCTAGGTTAAGGTGAAATTACAGGGTAAGCTGGTTGAGACAATGCCAAGAGTGTGCAAAGCTGTCATCAAGGTAAAGGGTGGCAACTTTGAAGAATCGCAAATATATTTTGATTTAACACTTTTTTGGTTACTACATGATTCCATGTGTTATTTCATAGTTTTGATGTCGACTACTTTTATACAATGTAGAATAGCCAAAATAAAGAAATCCTTGAATGAGTAGATGTCCCCAAACTTTTGACTTGTACTGTATGTATGCATACATGCATGTATACACACACAGGAATTTCACCTTTACTACTACAAATGTATCATTGACATTTAGCACTATTTGTATCACCTGTGAGAACCATGTGCATCCAGGCTTAGAGACTGTGCTTGTTATTGGAACTATTACCCTGATTGTCTACTTTGTCGTCGTCCCTGGGAGGAGAGTACTTGGGCCTTCTGGGCCCTCTCTTAGGCAGACGTTTTCTCTTCAGCACATCACTTAACCGCCTAGGAGAGAGGGAGAGATTAATGTTGTTCTATGGAGGAGTGTGTGTGTCCTTGCGTGTGGTACCTGACCTATCATACATGCACATTCACATGTATTTAGTATTCGTGTTCTCTCACCCCTGTGGGCTGAGGTCCAGTGAGTCGTCCATGCTGTGCTGGAAGCTAGGTGAGCCCAGGTCTGGGGTGGCGGTGGTGGCCGCCGTAGTGTTTGCAGTGCTGATGGTGGTGGTACACAGGCTAGCCGTGCCGCTGGTGCACGCCTTCGGGGGACTAGTGAGGAAGGCCTCCGACTCAGCCAGGTTCTTCACCTGGTGCATCACACCTGGCAGGGGAGGAGGGCAGAGGTGAGGGCTGATGGAATACAGCGAAATTCCTCTTTTCCAAATTCTCTGATATTAAAGAGGTTGGTGTGAGAAATTGTGATTCAATAAATCAGGCATTTAACTAGATAAACAGCGTTCTGTGGTCCACGACATAAGTGCACTGTGGTGTGACATCCCAATTTTGTGACCTCAGTGTTGACTTCGCTAAAAATACATTGAAGCTCAAATAGCAGTGGAGGACCAATCATAACAGGTCCTCTGAACAGCAGCTCCTGGTGCTAGAAAAGAGCTGTGTGTTAAGGATCATTACGGGTCAGCTCCTCTAGGGAGGAGACACCGGCTCAGGCAGGATTTATCACCTTCTCTTCTGAAGAAGACACTGAATACGTCGGGCAGCTTCTGCATGAGGATCTCAGCCATCTGCAGAGAGCCCACTACAATTTTCAGGTCCTGGCTGGACAGCATGGAGGCAATGTGACTGGGAGAAGGAAACAGACAAACACTGAGGTTCAGGTGTGATGTGAAGACGCATGTCGTACTGACTATTTATTTTTGTCAATGGAGACAGCAATCGTGACTCAAAAGTTCACCTGGACACCGCGTGGTTTCTCAGCACGTCCTTGAGGAGCTCGGCATCGGCGAAGAAGATGATCCTGAGGATGGCTCGGAGGCACTTATGTCTGACGGCTGGGCCTGCCGACGAGCTGTACACCTCGTACAGCACCCCAAAAAGGGTCTTGATGAAGCACTTGGCCAGCTCAGGGTCTTCCTTCATCAGCTGGGCCCGTGCATCCTCCCTCCTCACCTCCTGGTGACCCCCTGGGGGACAGACATGGGAAAACTCACGTAAGAAATTGGATTCCATCAGCTAGTGCAGAAGACACAAAGCAGCCTGTTCAATTTCACGAGTTCACAAAAAGATGCGTTAAGAGCACGTCTGCATTGGGAAAAAGGTAATCTGCCCTCAATGGGATTAACTGGTTCAAAGGCTCAATAAAAATACCTATAGCGATCTATAAATTGTATATTTTCCAGTGAATAGAGCTAGTCTCAGAACCCAATCAGGGCATCATACAACAGCAACTGACATGAAACGCATACAACTGACACAAGTTTGGGGATAGTCTATGACTAGAGGTAATGATGGTCTCTCACCAGTAGTAGGGTTGGCTAAGGGGTTGGGTTTCCTCTGGATACCCCGTGCTGTGCCAGTGTCCTCGTTGATCTGCTGCATAGAGTTGAAGTCGATAGTGTAGACGCGGCCCAGGGTGGACAGGCTGATCTCGTCCTCTCCGTTCTGGTGGGCCGTCTGGAGGGGAAGAGAGAACCAGACACCCCCAGACGTTAGTGTAACACTGGGCTGCACAGGGGATTCACACAGCTCACAACATATCAAGACAGAAACAGTCTACTTCCTTAGTATAGGTAGGGCATAGTTTTTTCTGACTACCTGACCTGAAGAGGACAAACTCTGGGCCCCAAGTCTGGAAGGAAATTCCCTAAAATGGAGCGGAGCAGCATGTCTGTTCTTTACCTCAATGATGCGGCTGTCGATGCGGTTGTAGGGGTGCCACAGGCCCCGGTCGTCCCTCCACTGCCAAATGGCCCCCTCTGTGGCCTGGGCACTGCCCTTCTTCAGCATGAGATCCACAGCAAAGATGCCCTCTCTGGGCAGGCAGGGCATCAGCTCGCTGGTGGAAGGGGAACAACAAACAGTTAGCAAAGTGCATCAAGGAAATTCGCAAACAAGCCATCTGTGACGGGTGCATGGAGGCCACCATTTTTATGCACATCCACCATTAGGGTAGAAAAGGTTGTTGTAACGTTGAGAGCAGCAGAGGGGGTTCCTTACCAGATGAGTGAGGTGAGTTCATAGAGCTCCTGGGGGCTCCGGGGCACCAGGTCAATCTGCTCCTGGCAGCTACCGTTGGCCGCTCCGCACAGAAGGAAGCGCAGAGTCTCTGCAATATCTGAACAAAAACAACGTGCTTAGTTTGTCCTCTTTCCACAGGCTATTGGCTTGATACAGTCAAGGACTTTGGCCTTGGAGGCATTTAGACTGTCATTATATAGTTAACTTGCCCAAGAGTTTGTAAGCTGCATTTTTAGGCTTCATTCATGTGAGCAGTGTAAATGCGTACCAATATAAAGTGTGTTTGTCTGCATGAGCCACTTACTCTGCTTCATGAGCTGCACGGCCAGACAGGGGCAGTTGGAGCACATGAGGGAGAACATACGCACCACCATGATGAACATGCCCGAGCTGAGCACGGGCGGGGTGACCACCAGCAGCTGCTGGATGTTGGTCAGCAGGTCCCGCGAGGCCACCTGCTGTAGCAGGTTCTGTGGACAGCGGCCACACAGAGGTCAGTCATAATGAGTCTGTTCAGGAGGGTGAGAGATGTTAGAGCCATAGAAACGTGTTGAGTAGAACCGCCTCACTCACCTCCTCGTGTTGAAAGTTGTCCACCAGCCTGGCAAAACAGAGACAAGTGCTTTCAACGGATTTCTTATCCTGTACGGGGGGGGGGAGAAATAACCACATTAGACACGTCTTCACAGGGAACATACCACAGACAACACCAGTGGTGGAAAAGTCCCAAATCTACATGCTTGAGTAAAAGATACCTAGACTCAAGTAAAAGTAGAAGTCACAAAGTAAAATACTACTTGAGGAAAAGGTTTGAAATATAGTTAAGTATCAAACATTAAAAAAAATCGATTTCCTTATATTATGCAAACCAGACAGCATAATTTGCTTGTTTCTTTAATTAACAGATAGCCAGCATGTAAAAGGTGAATGTATGTGTACCTGGTGTGTGAGTCTCTGGGTTAGCAGTGGCAGAGAGTCAGAGACAAAGTGGAACTCATCAGGGGTGATGCTCTGGCAGCAGTTGGCTGCAATGGCCAGGGCATTCCTCTGGGCGTTGATGCTGAAGAACTCCAGGTACAGCAGACAGTCGGCTAGACCACCCTGCACGACACAGGAAACACATTTAAAACGAAACAGTTAAACAAGAATTAGGGATAACTGGCGCACACAGTGGGGCAAAAAAGTATTTAATCAGCCACCAATTGTGCAAGTTCTCCCAATTAAAAAGATGAGGCCTGTAATTTTCATCATAGGTACACTTCAACTATGACAGACAAAATGAAAAAAAAAAAAAAAAAAATCCAGAAAATCACATTGTAGGATTTTTAATGATTATATTTGCAAATTATGGTGGAAAATAAGTATTTGGTCAATAACAAAAGTTTCTCAATCCTTTGTTATATACCCTTTGTTGGCAATGACAGAGGTCAAACGTTTTCTGTAAGTCTTCACAAGGTTTTCACACACTGTTGCTGGTATTTTGGCCCATTCCTCCATGCTGATCTCCTCTAGAGCAGTGATGTTTTGGGGCTGTTGCTGGGCAACACGGACTTTCAACTCCCTTCAAAGACTTTCTATGGGGTTGAGATCTTGAGACTGGCTAGGCCACTCCAGGACCTTGAAATGCTTCTTACGAAGCCACTCCTTCGTTGCCCGGGCGGTGTGTTTGGGATCATTGTCATGCTGAAAGACCTAGCCACGTTTCATCTTCAATGCCCTTGCTGATGGAAGGAGGTTTTCACTCAAAATCTCACGATACATGGCACCATTCATTCTTTCCTTTACACGGATCAGTTGTCCTGGTCCCTTTGCAGAAAAACAGCCCCAAAGCATGATGTTGCCACCCCTATGACCATTAAATGTGTGAATTCAAAATGGCTTTTCAACCCCATTTCATTTAGTGATACTGTTATTCTGTGTTGCACAACTATCATATAGCAACTATTTATTAACACTGAGGGATCTCTGTTCATGAAATTGTTGAATTCAAAAACGGCTTCCGTTCATCTCATCGGTTTTGCACAGGTGTTGTACTAGACATCAGGCCGATGACGGCATTTTTAATATCGTCCGATTCCAATATGCTTAATGCTATATCGTGCATCCCTATTATTTTGCAATGGGATTTTTTTTATTACTCCCATAAGGTGGCGTACAATTGGCGACGTCCGTGTTAAGGCATGGTTTGGACGGGGACCGTCATTGTAAATAATTTGTTCTTAACTTTTCTAGGGTAGAGGGCAGCATTCTGAATTTTGGATGAAAAGCATGCCCAAATTAAACGGCCTGCTACTCGTGCCCAGAAGATATGATATGCATATAACTGGTAGATCTGGATAGAAAACACTCTAAAGTTTCCAAAACTGTTAACACAGTGTCTGTGAGTATAACAGAACTGATTTAGCAGGCGAAAACCTGAGAAAAATCCATTCAGGAAGTAGTTTTTTTTGTTGGTTTTGTAGTTTTCTATTCAATGCCATTACAGTACCCATTGACTTAGGACTCCATTTGCAGTTCCTATGTGTCCACTAGATGTCAACAGTCTTTAGAAATTGTTTCAGACTTGTATTCTGATAAATGAGGGAGTAAGACCAGTCTGAATGAGTGGACCCTGACGTGTCACAGAGCTTTTTCATACGCAATCCTGAGAGAGTGCATTTCTTGTTTACCTTTTATATTGACAACGTTATTGTCCGGTTGAAATATTACAGATCATTTAGGCTAAAAACAACCTGAGGATTGAATATAAACATTGTTTGACATGTTTCTATGAACTTCACGGATACAATTTGGATTTTTTTGTCTGCCTGTTTTGACTGCGTTTGAGCCTGTGGATTACTGAAGAAACCGAACAAAACGGATGTTTTTGGATATAATGAGACTTTATCGAACAAAGGGAACATTTATTGAGTAAATGAATATCTTCTGAGTGCAACCATATGAAGATCAAAGGTAAGGGATTAATTTTCACTATTTCTGAGTTTTGTAACTCTTCTGCTTGGCTGGTTACTGTTTGTAATGATTTGTCTACTGGGCTATGTTCTCAAATAATCGTAAGGTATGCTTTCGCCATAAAGCATTTTTTTAAATCTGACACCGTGGTTGGAATCACAAGAAGTTCATCTTTAAACCTGTGTAAAATATGTTTTGTTTTCTGAATTTTTATAATGTGTATTTCTGTATTTGGAGCTCTGCAATCTCACTGGATGTTGGCCAGGTGGAGCGTCCCACATACCCTAGAAAGGTTAACTATGTTAACTTGTTGAATCTAGGGGTCTTTTTATTTTATTTTTTTAAATAACATTCCCAAAGTAAACGGGCTATTTTTCAGGACCAGAAAATAGAATATGCATATAATTGACAGCTTAGGATAGAAAGCACTAACGTTTCCAAAACTGTAAAGATACTCAGACTATAACAGAACTGATATTGCAGGCAAAAGAATGAGAAAAAACCAATCAGGAATGCAGCGGTTTCTAAATAAGAGTCGCTTCCTATGCTTCCCTATTGAGCAATGAATGGGATATCAACGAGATTCCTTTTTCTATGGCTTCCTTAATGTGTCTAGTATCACAAGACATAGTTTCAGGCTTTATTTTGAAAAATGAGCCTGAGCGACAACATTGCGTCAGTGTCCACCTGATGGCTCTTTGTGCATTTCTCACGCAAAAGACAGAGGTAGCCATTTTTCCACCCGGTCTTACTGAAAAAAGCTCTGTCCCGGTTGATATATTATCAAATAGAGATTTGAAAAACTTGAGGATTGATTATAAACAACTTTTGCCATGTTTCTGTCGATATTATGGAGCTAATTTTGAATATTTTTCGGCGTTGTCGTGACCGCAATTTCCGGTTGTTTTCTCAGCCAAACATTAACTAACGGAGCTATTTTTGGCTACAAAAATGATTTTTCAGGAAAAAAGGAACATTTGCTATCTAACTGGGAGTCTCGGGAGTGAAAACATCCGAAGCTCAAAGGTAAACGATTTAATTTGATTGCTTTTCTGATTTGTGACCAGATTGCCTGCTGCTAGCTAGGCATAATGCTATGCTAGGCTATCGATAAACTTACACAAATGCTTGTCTTGCTTTGGCTGTAAAGCATATTTTCAAAATCTGAGATGACAGGGTGATTAACAAAAGGCTAAGCTGTGTTTGAATATATTTCACTTGTGATTTCATGAATATTAATATTTTCTAGTAAGATTTTTTTGTCCGTTGTGTTATGCTACTTAGTGTCAGTTGATGACAATTCTCCCGGATCCGGGATGGGTATTTTTTTTACTCCCGTTCATTTTGGCCGGCAACAGTTTTATTTATCAACTATTATTTCCGGCTAATGGGAAACCTGAGACATATCTAACATACAGCCACCACCATCACTTATTTTAAGGTGAGTACATGAGAGCTGGGTAGGGAGCAGAGATGAGAGAGAGAGGCAGAGCTGAGCCAGAGGGAGCAACACTTACAGCCTGCAGGATGGCTTTGCTGTGTCGCCTTGACAACATCTCCAAGGCAGTCAGGGCCTGCTCCGCCACGTCAATGAACTGAATCACCTGAAGCTGCAGACAGAGAGAGCTATTATCATATCCACCACCGTTTTATGACTGCATATGAATGAAGAGGGAACAAGAACATGAGAAAGACTAATGGAAGACAAGAGAACAAGGTATGGGCTAGGAAAACCTGGGTTGCATTCTGTAGGTATTCATTGTTGGGACATGTTTTCAAACGTACTAGGCAGTACTGAAATTTGAATGTGTGTGTTTGGTACCTACTGAACCTGAGCAGAGGGGGTTATCCTACCTTCTCCAGGAAGACGGGGATGGCATCCACGACCACAGCAGAGGACCGAGGCAGCGCCTCCATCATGTAAGTGAGAGCACGGGAGGCGTGGTTCATCTGAGCAGAGGCACGGGGTAAGATACAGATTTCACAAACATAACTCCAAAGGAATCCTTGTTGGCTGGAACCACAGTTAAAACACTGTACTGAGGTACAATTATTTGCAACAAAATATAACCAGGAGAGAGTGTGGCACCTCGAAATGTAGGCCTAATGTCATGGTGAAAAACAAATATCACTGGGCCCCCCCCCCAAAGATAGAAGCTCAGGATACTCACAATGTCAAAGTTATGCTCCATCTGTAACAATGTCATCTGTAAAGAAGAGGGGATTAAGGGACTTAGCAAATCAAGTCACGGTGTAAAATGACTTAAGACTAAAGGCAGACAAAGCATTTTGTGACTCACCAGAGCAGGCACCACACTCTTCACGGGGAAGCCTCCTAGTGTCTCCTCGTTGCCCATCACTAGCAGCTGGCACATCTCGATAGCGGCCTGGAGCTGCTGGGACTCGTCGCCGGTGGCCTGCAGGCCCTGCAGCAGCTGCTGAGCCTTGGAGCCTGGGAGGAGAGGAGGGATAAAGCAGGTCAGAGTAGAGACTAAACAGCAGGGCCAGTATTCACAAGAGTAGGAGTGCTGATAAAGGATCAGTTTAGCCCTTAAGATAAAAGCTAAGCCCCTCGCCATATAATGAGATTATATGGAGAGGGGGAATCAGACACTAGATCAGCACTCCTCTGAGAAACATTTTTAATATGGGCCCTGCCAGGAGTGCAGTCAGCACACACTTGGATTAGAGTTGAGTGAATAGCAGGTTAGAAGAATAAAGACAGACATAAGTGAACTCAACATGCCTCCCCTGAGGGAGAATGGAAACATCCTGCTCACTCGGGGCTCCCCGAGTGGCGCTGCGGTTTAAGGTACTGCATCTCAGTGCTAGAAGCTTCACTAAAGACCCTGGTTCGATCCCGGGCTGTATCACAACCAGCGTGCACAATTGGCTCAGTGTTGTCCGGGTCAGGGGAGGGTTTGGCCGGGCTAGGCCGTAATTGTATATAAGAATATTCTAAACTGACTTGCCTAGTTAAATAAAAGTTTATTTTTTAAGAAATAAAAAAGAAGTGGTAATTAAATGGATTCTGGACACAGACAAGATGGTGTAGCACTCACTGGCTCCACTGCCTATAGTTCTGTGAAACAGCTGGGACATGCGGGGTCCCAGGGGCCCAAAGAGGTGTGGGGGTAGACCCCTGGCCTCCAGCAGGGCTGTGGGGAGAAAACAGCTAGGTTAGACAACAACCAAAGATTCCGCAACACCAACAAGGGCTGACAGGGAACTCTTAGACAGGAACATTGGCACCTGTATCTAAGGAAAGCTGTGATCGTCATACCTTGGAGTCTGCCCATTTCAGAGTCATCGGACTCACTCTCACCGGATGTGGTCATCCCTACAGCTCCGGCCACTGAGCTAGAAGCTGGAGAAAATTAAGGGGCAATTAAATCACCATTGTCCTCATCAAAATTACAACAAATGTATCAAACAAAGAGTTCAAGTAAGGATCATACACACCTAGGCAGGCCTAGGAAAACAGTCAACGATCTTTTAGTGTACACACACAACAAGCAGAGGCTACATCAAGCTTTAGCTGGCTCCTATGCGTTTAGAACAAACACATACCAGACATTTGTGGGATAGTGCAAATGTTTTTATCCACTAAGGGTCAAGGGGAGAGAATCTCTGCTACCACAAGCAGGTAGTGCTACACCTATAATGGTACACCGAGTTTGTCCTTGACCATTTGAGCTGAGAAGGGAAAACTCTGTGCCCTAGTCGCAGTAGGTACCTGTACCCGAAGCCCCCTGCGGGGCCTCATCAGTGCGGGCAGCCGAGGAGTTGGCCCCATCCTGGTTGTTGTCCGAGTCAGCCATCTTCTCTTGTCGGCGAGCTTCGGCTGCCCCGCGCTTGCCCAGGCCTGAGCCTCGCCGACTGGGGAGGGGGGCATAGTGGGACTGAGTGACTACACAAACTAGACCACAAAGCCCACAATCAAACATGGCAGCACACAACTGACATTCCTGGTCATAAGGTATCACTAACTTACACTTGTGTTTCGCAATGTGAACATCTGTTCACACACACACCTGTGAGCAGACATGTGCAGGTACCGACAAGAAGCGCGTTCATAAAATGAGTGAAAACTATTAGGTCATATTTTAGAAACCAGGAAACACTGGACAGTTAATTGAAAGGAATAATTCAACTAAAACCACTAATTCAGTGTTAAATAAAACCTTTTTTTTGTCATAATAAGGTTGTTAGCAACATGTCGAAATCTGTTGCAGCTCAAATCGACCATAACACACGGCACTCTCACACGGAGGGGGGGGGGGGGGGGGGCTAGGTAGCTGGCTAGCAAATATAGCTACAGATAATGACAAAAACAATATTAGCATGTGAAGTAGCTAGCCAGCTGTAAAATCGACAAACTGCAGGAGTCTACAACCATGTTCAACCTGCAGATCGTCTGAGGGGGGTTCTGACCTTGCTATGGCAACAGCCCATACATGTGGTAAAGAGGTTCATGGAACGCTGGGGCAAGAGCAAGGATGAGTACTTGGCAGCCATTCAAAAAAAAAGAAAAAAAGATCCAACAGTGGATATTGATGATTTAGGAGTTAACGGCCTCACAAATGTGGTTACTATAATCCGATATGGATATATTTAGTCCTTTTCGGGTTTGGAAAAATGTCTGCTAAATGCTAACTCCTATTTGTATAAGCTGGTAGCATAGCTAGCCTTAGCGATTGGTAGGTGATGTTTTAAGTGTGATGCAGTTGATTGGTGATGTTAACATATATTGGGGTTGACATCCACTCAAGTATTATACTCGGATGTTACCCGCAACATTGTGTGAAATACACAAATAGCCTAAAAGTAGGCACAATAAGGGATTCTGAATCTTTCCCCCATGGGGGAGTTTCCATTGTTTTGGTCAAGTTCCATAGATCTATTTACAGAATCTCTGCTTTCCCACAGACATAACCCAGGGCAAGAAGGGAGGAGAAACGTTCATTGCAGATTTTTTCAACCCTTATTTTTATCAGGTAAATTGACTGAGAACACATTCTCATTTACAGCAATGACCTGGGGAATAGTAACAAGGGAGAGGAATGAGCCAATTGGAAGCTGGGGATGATTAAGTGGCCATGGAATTTATCCAGGACACAGGGGTTAACACCCTTAAGATAAGTGCCACAGGATCTTTAGTGACCAGAGAGTTAAGAAACCCATTTAACATTCCATCCGAAAGACAGCACCCAATACAGGGCAATGTCCCCAAACCCTGTCCTGCGGCATTGGGAAACTGAGTTGAATCATTTGGTCAACTGTTTAGTTTGAACACATCTAAGCGAAATATATACGTCGTCACGACGACAGACAGATTGATGCCTATACCATCTATTGACTGATTTGGTCATCTGGAGTGCAGGTAATTATTTTAAAAGGCTTATGAAATGTGAGTGTTATTCCCCATCTCCAGTGACAAGAACTTTATGATGATGCTTCACAAGACGATTTCCTGATTCCACACTGTCAACTTAGAAGTTAAATCATGGTGAAAATAGTTATTTTACCAACTCATAGAACATGACACATCCTGTCAATTTGGTTTAGAGTGGATTTTCCCCTTAAAACATGTTATGGCTGACAACACTTTTGAATGCACTGAAATATCAACTTCTCAGGGACAATTTCATTAGGTATTGCCAAGGAAGCCACCCACTTCCATAAAATATTGGATGTATAGTTTAATACTTTTTGTACACACCGAAATACAGCAGACTACAATTGACTTGGGGCTTTAGACTGGAGAAGTAGAGAGATGACCGAGCAGTGTGAGGCTGTAGTACCTGGTGCTGGCGCAGGAGCCCGTGGTCTTCTGGCGTGTGCTCCGCCGAAAGCTGGGGAGCTCTGCTGGAGGAGACTCGCTGCGCTTCTTAGTGGACTTCCTCAAACCTAATGAGACACGAGGAGTCAATGAGTAAACAGTCAAGGCAAAAGACAGGAAAAACCACAGTGATAGAACAATATAACACATTTCTAGTGGTTTACTATCATGATAACCAGTTTATCCATTTCCATCACTTAAGAGCAATTACAGTGGGGCAAAAAAGTATTTAGTCAGCCACCAATTGTGAAAGTTCTCCCACTTAAAAAGATGAGACGCCTGTAATTTTCATCATAGGTACACTTCAACTATGACAGACAACTATGACAGAGATTTTTTTTCTTCAGAAAATCACAGTGTAGGATTTTTAATGAATTTATTTGCAAATTATGGTGGAAAATAAGTATTTGGTCACCTACAAACAAGCAAGATTTCTGGCTCTCGCAGACCTGTAACTTCTTCTTTAAGAGGCTCCTCTGTCCTCCACTCGTTACATGTACTAATGGCACCTGTTTGAACTTGTTATCAGTATAAAAGACACCTGTCCACAACCTCAAATAGTCACACTCCACTATGGCCAAGACCAAAGAGCTGTCAAAGGACACCAGAAACAAAATTGTAGACCTGCACCAGGCTGGGAAGACTGAATCTGCAATAGGTAAGCAGCTTGGTTTGAAGAAATCAACTGTGGGAGCAATTATTAGGAAATGGAAGACATACAAGACCACTGATAACCTCCCTCGATCTGGGGCTCCATGCAAGATCTCACACCGTGGGGTCAAAATGATCACAAGAACGGTGAGCAAAAATCCCAGAACCACACGGGGGGGGACCTTGTGAATGACCTGCAGAGAGCTGGGACCAAAGTAACAAAGCCTACCATCAGTAACACACTACGCCGCCAGGGACTCAAATCCAAATCCTCAAATCCTGTGAAAACCTCCTTCCATCAGCAAGGGCATTGAAGATGAAACGTGGCTGGGTCTTGCAGCATCACAATGATCCCAAACACACCGCCCGGGCAATGAAGGAGTGGCTTCGTAAGAAGCATTTCAAGGTCCTGGAGTGGCCTAGCCAGTCTCCAGATCTCAACCCCATAGAAAATCTTTGGAGGGAGTCCGTGTTGCCCAGCAACAGCCCCAAAACATCACTGCTCTAGAGGAGATCTGCATGGAGGAATGGGCCAAAATACCAGTGTGAAAACCTTGAAGACTTACAGAAACATTTGACCTCTCATTGCCAACAAAGGGTATATAACAAAGTATTGAGGTAAACTTTTGTTATTGAACAAATACTTATTTTACACCATATTTGCAAATATATTCATTAAAAATCCTACAATGTGATTTTCTGGATTTTTTCTCTCATTTTGTCTGTCATAGTTGAAGTGTACCTATGATGAAAATTACAGGCCTCTCGTCTTTTTAAGTGGGAGTACTTGCACAATTGGTGGCTGACTAATTACTTTTTAGCCCCACTGTGTATGTAACGCAAATGATTGAGCTATGCAGAGATGCCACTTTATACAATGTTGGTTTAGTCTACAACCATTACTAACCAAACGGTGGCTTAAGATATTTCACCCAATCCGTTTCAGCAGTGATAAGGGGTGTTTTTCCAGTAGAAAAACTGGAATTTCAGTTTACTCCTTAAAGTTTTTATTTTTTTACCCCAACCCTTTTTAACTGACAAGTACAGGAGTAGTTAGTGGTTGACATGTGACATAACGGTCAAAAGCATAGCAAGGACTGGTTCAGAGGGGGTCGGCACCAGTCACTCATAACAGTAAGGGAGGACAGTCACACACTGAGAGCTCTGGTGTTCTTCTCAGTCGAGAGCACAGTACCACCGACACTGGGTGAGAGTATAAATAGCCCATCTCTCATTAGTACAGAACAACCTTCATGCTAAACCTGAGGGTCCCAACAGAATGCAAAAATATGACACCGACTGACCTTTTCAAGTAGCCACAAACGCAACCACACACCTCAGTCATGTCCCCCAGTAACACCAGTTAACCAACAGAATAATCAAAATGGCAATGTGTTGTTGCTACAGCAGGAAGCCTGTTGCGTGCCATCACAGCCACACCGCGCACCCACCATGCAATCTGGCTTACTCACCATTATAGCAGCAGAGAGGACAGACTGAGAAGATGTGTGTGTGTGTGACAGTGTGCACTACAAGTGACAAAATGTGCCCCTCCCCCCTTAATAAAAGTGGGTGAATCACTCGCACCGCTCCCCCCCCCCCCCAGTGAAAACATGATGCCTGCTAGTTGGCCGGCCGTCAGGCAGGGTGGGCCGGTCTAGGTCACATGTTTGGAGCTGGGCCCTGTGGCAGCGTGCCCAGCCTCAGTTACCATCTTGGAATCCCCTACCCCAAACCAGAACACACTGATCATCTTCCACTCACCCGCATGCACTACATTTGTGACAGCTCCCCCCTAACCCACCTAGGAGCTTTAAACTCAAAACAGTACGAGTCTGAACATTGAGCCATGCAGTCACTCTTCTTCAAAACAAACTACAGCCACAGTCTGACCTTCACCTTACACTACAATTACCATAATGCATCGCTGTGTTGTGACCTCTAACCTCAGGGCTGATTGTGTCTGATCTGACAGCAAAAATGTAATGTCTCCAAGCACGTTAGCGAGCCCTTACCACCTACCTAACACCTGAGAGGCTGTAGTAAATCAGTCTGTCCTTTACAAATATCCATTTGCGCCACAGTCCAACTGGCTACAGTAGAGCCACCAGACAGATTATTTACATTAACAGTTGGAGGCTGGCCTGGTACTGAAACCTGAAACAGTCAAGCCAGGTATTTGCAGATCTTTAAGGCACAATTTCTCCCCAATTTCGATCTCATTTCATCGCTGCAACTGCCCAACGGGCTCGGGAGGCGAAGGTCAAGTCATGAGTCATCCGAAATACAACCCGCCAAACTACACTTCTTAACACCCACCTACCTAACCCGGTAGCCAGCCGCACCAATGTATTGGAGGAAACACCGTTCAACTGACGACTGAGGTCAGCCTGCCAAAAAGAGTTGCTAGAGCGAGATGAGCCAAGTAAAGCCCACCCTGGCCAAACCCTCCCCTAAACCGGACGACACCAGGCCAATTGCGAAGCCGCAACAAGGGTCCTGTGACATTTAATCCCGGAGTGTGACCTCTACCAGAGCACCACAACGACCCTCCAAAGACTGCTGCTCACACTGCCTTACAACCTTCGAACCTGAAGGAAGCAAACCCTTGGACCCTGGCTGGCTCACCACCATCACAAATATGAGCACCCCAAACCCAACTCCCCCTTGGTTGAAGGGAAATGTGACACGGTACACACAGGTACGAGGAGAGGGCAGGACAAACTCACTTGCTAGTTTGGCTTGTAGTCCTGAGGGTCCAGGTTTGGAGGCGGTCTCTGTCTTGGAGGAGCTGGGTAGGGACAGTTTGGGCTTTGGCAGGTTGACCTTGGGACTGAAGCGGGCCGCCCACTCAAACTTGGACGAGACGGCGGCTTTGGCCTGCTCCTTGTCACGGGTGCTTCGGCGTGGAGAGGGGCTGGAGGCGGAGCGGGAACGACGTGCCTTGTTCTGGTCTTTGCCCTGCTTGAGCCTGGCACCCTGTGTGGCGGTGGCACTGTTGGTGCCTGTGGAGGAGGAGGAAGAGGTGGAGGCAGAAGAGGAGGAGTCAGTCACCGTGCTACACCCAGCTTTGGCTGAGGCGGCCGACTTCGACGCCAGCTTGGTGGGTTTTGCAAATCTGCCGTCGGTACGGTTGGGGAGCGACCCAGCAGTGCTGCTCAGACAGGGGAGGGAGTCAGCCTTCTTCCGTTTAAGATTCGGTGAAGCCCCAGAGGCCCCGCTCTTCTTGCTCTGGCCACGGCCTGTAGGCAGCTCTGGAGCCAAGGGTCTCTTCTTGGAGGATTTGGCTGTGCCTTTCTTGGCCTCAGTGGTATGGTCTCTGGGTGGGGGGTTGGATTTGGACTTCTTGGCTGGGGTGGGGGTGTAGGTGTTAAGGTCAGGTGCAGAATTTCTCTTCAACCCTCGGGTGGTGCCTTCAGTCTTGGGTTGGTGTCCTGTTGGCTCTCGCTCTGATGTACCTGCGGCCTCTGGGTTGCCTTGCAGCACAAATGAAGCCACAGACAGTGACAGACTGCTACTCCCAGGGCGGTGGAGGACAGGAGAAAAAGAGAACCTCTTAGCACAGTGTCCAAACTGGAAAGTGATTAAGTACAACGCTTCCATTCAGTTAATTTAGGCCTACAGTAAATAGCCAATGGCGCTATAGATTGAAAAACAATAGTTAGTTACATTTTTATCTAAGCGCAATAGTCTGTCAAAAGCAGACCCCACAAACACACAGTGAGTGCGAAGGAGAGAGGAGGGGTACCTTCTTGAGCTGTGCCCTCTGGACTGGCCAGAGGCTGAGCTGGGTGCAGTTTTGGAAGCCTTAGATTTAGATCTTCTACTTTCAGGAGGGGAATTTGCTTTATGTTTTACCTGCTCTGACTGCAACCTGTAAGGTGGGGAATTAAAGAGCAAGTGAGTGTAGATTTTGTGTAAATCACTCCATATCATTATTAGAAGACTTGATTAAGTCATTCCCACATCATTGTTCACCCATCCTGTACTGCTCCAAGGAATTCTTCTGGAGAACACCATGCAAAAACAATCTAAATATACCTGAAGATTAATACACAAGACACCAAATAATGCTTTTTCCTTTAACTCAACACATTGGAAAGGCTTAAGACATTTGTAATACATTAGAATGAACGTCAAGCATTCCCTTACTTGTTCAAACAGACAGACTTCAAGAAATAAGCACACCAAAACAAACACACAAACATGTGAGAACACAGATATAGATGTTCTGGGAGGGGGGGGGGGCGGGGGGGTCGACAACGATGACTTACCTTCCTGCGACTGTATGGTCTTGTGGCTGGGCCGCAGCAGTGTTCCTCTGTGAACGGCGCAGTGACCCCCCTGGATTGGAATTAGGCCGGTTGGACATTGGCACCTCTCTCCTGAAGGGACATACCCTTTCTAGACACTACCATTCACTAGGCCGAGGAGAAGAGAGTAAAGATCAGATCATGGGTGAGACATCAGGGTGCCCTTGCGATTACCATGATCCCAAACAAAGTAAAATCCAATGGACAGATGTGTTGGCTATTGATGTCAATGCTGCCATTTTACTCAAAGTATTCCATAAACCCCACTAAATGATCACATGAATTGGGATGCCTGTGTAAACACAGCCCTGGTAAATGAATCACAAAAATGTACACCTGATACAAGCCCCTGCCTAACAAAACAATCATTACTCACATTACCATTTGTTTGAAGGCAGTAAAGGGCAGTATGCAAGATCAATGAGCCTCAGCCAAACATCACACGGAGACATACACCTCTAAATCTGATCAGACCAAAGATAGATGACAGATTGATCCAATGAGACAATGACAACAGGCCCAAAATAACTGTACACTAAATTAAAACAAAGAAGCATATAGATTTAAAAGCAGTGATGGACCCATGACAATTTTGGCCAAAAACAAAGTGTTGGAGAAGAAAGTAAAAGTGCAATATATGCCAAATAAGAAAGCTAATGTTTAAGTTCTTTGCTCAGAACATGAGAACATATGAAAGCTTGTGGTTCCTTTTAACATGAGTCTTCAATATTCCCAGGTAAGAAGTTTTAGGTTGTAGTTATCGGAATTATAGGACTATTTCTCTATACGATTTGTATTTCATATCCCTTTGACTATTGGATGGTCTTATAGGCACTTTAGTATTGCCAGTGTAACAGTATAGCTTCCATCCCTCTCCTTGCTCCTACCTGGGCTCGAACCAGGAACACATCGACAACAGACACCCTCGAAGCAGCCGTTACCCATGCAGAGCAAGGGGAACAACTACACCAAGTCTCAGAGCGAGTGACGTTTGAAATGCTATTAGCGCACACCCTGCTAACTAGCTAGCCATTTCACATTGGTTACACCAGCCTAATCTTGGGAGTTGATTGGCTTGGAGTCATAAACAGCGCAAGCTTGAAGCATTGTGAAGAGCTGCTGGCAAAACGCACGAAAGTGCTGTTTGAATGAATGCTTACGCGCCTGCTTGTCCCTACCATCGCTCAGTCAGATACTTGTATGCTCAGTCAGATTATAAGCAATGCATGACACTCTAGATAATATCTAGTAATATCATCAACCATGTGTAGTTAACTAGTGAATTTGATTGATTGTTTTTTATAAGTTTAATGCTAGCTAGCAACTTACCTTGGCTTCTGCATTCGCGTAACAGGCATAGACAGTCTCCTTGTGGAGTGCAACGGTCGTTATTGCGTTGGACTTGTTAACTGTAAGATTGCAAGATTGGATCCCCCAAGCTGACAATGTGAAAATCTGTCGTTCTGCCCCTGAACGAGGCAGTTAACCCACCGTTCCTAGGCCTTCATCGAAAATAAGAATGTGTTCTTAACTGACATGCCTAGTTAAATTAAGATTAAATAAAGGTGTAAAAAAATGTTTTTTTTTTTTTTTTTAAATTGTGTCCAAAAATACCGATTTCCGTTTGTTATGAAAACTTGAAATCGGCCCCAATTGATCGGCCATTCCGATTAAATTGGTCGACCTCTAACACACACAACACACGCAAAAGTAATTTTGTTGTTATTTACATATACCCCCATTACCAGTAAAACAATCAAGACATTTATTTCACTTACTTGCTGTGCAGTTTTGTTGTTCAGTCGTTTCATTCTCAACCAGGATTTCTCATGTTATGGAATGCCATTTGGGTCTTTGAGTGTCAAATAAGCTTGTTGACCAATCAGGACCTGAATATGACTGCACGTCACAATTTAACACGTTCATCAATTTTGCACAGTGTAATAACTATCACTCGTATTTCACATCACAACGATTCAGCCATGATGCCGGTAGAGTTCTCACGCACCTACAGTTCTGGTCACAAAAAAAATAATCTACGTTCTTCCCCAAAAACATAGCAAAACGACAATCTGTTTCAGTAGCTATATAGCTAGCTAGCGAAAATAACTAATAACCCAAATTTATAACAGTTCTTATTTAATTAATGGTGGACGGACACATCTGTGAAACTAGCCACATTAAGGATTAGCCACAATAGTAGACTTTGCGGTTAGCCTTCAAAATAAAAGTGCCATAATTCTACTATTTGTATTAATTTACATCAAAATTAAAGTATGTCATTGACAATGATGTAAATGAATACAAATAGTAGAATTATGCCAATAATTTTGAAGGCAAACCGCAAATTCCACTACTCTGCCTAATCCTTATTGTGGCTAGCTTCCCAACAACCTGCTCGAGCCTTACTAGCCAATTGAAGCTACCTGGCTGCTTATAACATTAGCTTTGGGCAACAGGGTTAAGTAGCTGGCTAGCTATTTATTTTCATGAATTAAAGTTCAATTTCAATAGGCGAACAAGTGGCTACGCACAAGATTCCTAAATCATTGCTAAGAATAATGAAAATGACTGCAGTTTCTACTGGTCATTGTTTTATCCTGGCGTTAATGGATTTCGCCTGAGTTGCAAGACATTTTCAGTGAGACTCTTTAACGGCTGCTCGAATTTTTGACTGCTCAAGCCACACAGCAGACATTGTGGGCTAGGTTATGAATAATGTGTTGCACGTGGCGTTATTACGCCATGTACCTACGTTACATAGGTATGCACTGTTGCATAGACATTGGTTTTTAACATCGCCGTTAAACTAGACATCGGGCCAATACCGATGCTGGCATTTTTAGCTAATATCGGCCTATTCCGATATATCGTGCATCCCTAGTTATTTTAGATTATTACACCTAGCTATATAGTTAGCTAATTACAGCTACTGAAACAGATGTTTTGCTACGTTTTTGGGGAAGAACAGTTTGCATCCATGAGCTAGCTAGCCTTTTAATTTTTATGACCAGCACTTTAGGTGCCCGAGACAACCAGCATCATAGCATAAGTACTGATGAAACGCTGTGACATATGAAATATGAGTGATAGTGTAATAACTACATTTTTTAAAACGTGTGTTAAATTGTGACGTGCAGTCATTCAGGTCCTGATGGGTCAACCGGCTTATTTGACACATCAAAAGTGTATCTTTGACAAACAAAGACCTAAACGGCATTCTATAGAAATCCTGGGTGAGAATGAAACGACTGAACAACGAAACAGCACAGCAAGCAAGTGAAAGAAATAGGTTTTGATTGTTTTACTGGTAATGGGGACATACGTAAATACCAACAAAATAACTTGTGTGTGTAACTTTCATTTAACTAGGCAAGTCAGTTAAGAAAAAAATTGTTATTTACAATGACAGCCTACCCCAGACCACTTGTGCGCCGCCCTATGGGACTCCAATCACAGCCAAATGTGATACCGTCTGGATTCGAACCAGGGACTGTAGTGACACCTCTTGCATTGAGATGCAGTGCCTTAGACCGCTGCATCCATGTGTGTATTTCAACTATGCAACTGTACTAGAACGCTTAAAAATCTGTATTTTCTCTTTTGCCAAGGAAAATATCAGAATCCGCCAAAAATGTTATATCGGTGCATAACTAATCTTGATAGCATGTCTTGTTTTGACGTGTTAACTTATTAGCATAGACGTGAAATATGTCTAAAATTTACTCTCACTTTGAGACTAAATATAACTCATGTCAATAATCTTTTACCCCAAAGTTGTGCATGAATCGGTTGTTGCTAAACAACCCGTGTCTATATCCAAGCCATATTGATGGAGAATGGTGATATCGTACAGGCCACGAATACAAATCATGAGTAAGATAATTGATAATTCCCTCCAACCTTGATATTGAGATACCAACAGCGTGCTGTTCTGTTGCACAAGACTTGATTCAACCCTGAATTGAATTGCTAAATCTAAAAAGCAAATACCCAATTTCACAAGATAAACGCTGCAGTTTGAAAATAAATCTAGATATTTACATTTGTCTTCTAATAGAGTGGAGGTGAGAATGCCAGGGAGGCTGAAATTAACAGCTTAGCGGGGGTTCCAATTTTATTTCACCTTTTTTGATTCACGCAATGCATCCTCAGATCCTCAAAAAGTTCTACAGCTGCACCACCGAGAGCATGGTTGCATCACTGGTTGCATCACTGCCTGATATACAACTGCTCGGCATCCGACTGCAAGGCACTACAGAGGGTAGTGTGTACGGCCCAGTACATCACTGGGACCAAGCTTCCTGCCATCCAGGACCTCTATACCAGGTGGTGTCAGAGGAAGGCCCTAAAAATTGCCAAAGACTCCAGAAACCCTAGTCAGAGACTGTTCTCTCTGCTACTGCACGGCAAGCGGAACCATAGCGCTAAGTCTAGGTCCAAGAGGCTTCTAAACAGCTTCTACCTCCAAGCCATAAGACTCCCGAACAGCTAAAATGGCAACCCATACTATTTGCACTGCCCCCCCCCGGTATTCTGTTTATTATCTATACATAGTCACTTCACCCCTACCTACATGCACGTATTACCTCGACTAACCGGTGCCCCCGCACATTGTACTAGCACCCCTGGTATAAAGCCTCACTAGTTATTTTACTGCTGCTCTTTAATTATTTGTTATATTTATTTGTATTTTTCTTAATAAATTTTCTTAAAAACGGCATCATTGGATAAGGGCTTGTAAGTAGGCATTTCACTGTAATGTCTACACGTGTTGTATTCGGCGCATGTGACAAATACAATTTGACCTAGGCCTACTGCCACCAAAACGCATTACAGAGGAACTTAACAGCCATGAGTAAAAACCCCAACTGGAAGGAAAGAGAGAATCACAGTGCAAAAAAGGGGGTCAACTTCATGCAAGAATCAGATACTAGTCACTCTTAAATTATGGCTGACATTCATTAAAGCACTTCCAAATTTAGGTCATACTGTAATATACGCAAAAATAAAATATAATTTGATTCTGCAACAGGCAACTTTGAGATTCCATATTATATACACTGAACAAAAATATAAAAGTGTTTTTCACAAGCTGAAAAATTAGATCCCAGAAATGTTCCATATGCACAAAAAGCTTAGTTCTCAAATTGTGCACCAATTTGTTTACATCCCCGTTAATGAGCATTTCTCCTTTAGCAAGATAATCCATCCACCTGACAGGTGTGGCATATCAAGAAGCTGATTAAACAGCATGATCATTACACAGGTGCACCTTGTACTGGGACAAAAAAAATGTAATGCTAAAATGTGCAGTTTTATCACACGACAATGCCACTGATATCTCAAATTTTGAAGGAGTGTTAAATTGGCTTATTGACTGCAGGAATGTCCCCCAGAGCAGTTTTCATCCCTCCATCGTAAACAGCCTCCAACGTCATTTTAGAGAATTTGGTGTTAAGTCCAACAGGCCTCACAACCACATACCGCGTGTAACAACGCCAGCCCAGGACCTCCACACTCATTTTCTTAATCTGCGGGACCGTCTGAGACCAGCCACTCGGACAGGTGATGAAACTGTGCTTTTGAACTAAAGAAATTCTGCACAAACCTTCAGGGAAGCTCATCTGTGTGCTCGTTGTCCTCACCGGGGTCTTGACCTGACAGCAGTTTGGCGTTGTAACCAACTTCCATGGGCAAATGCTCACCGTCGATGGCCACTGGCACACTGGAGAAGTGTGCTCATGGATTATTACTGGTTTCAACTGTACCGGGCAGGTGGTGTTGTGTGGGCAACCGATTTGCTGATGTCAACATTGTGAACGGAGTGCCCCAGAGAGGCGGTGGGGTTATGGTATGGGCAGGCATAAGCTACGGACAACTAACACAGTTGCATTTTATTGATGGCAATTTTAATGCACAGAGATACCGTGACGAGCTCCCGAGGCCCATAACCGTGCCCTTCATCTGCCGCCATCACCCCATGTTTCAGCATAATGCAAGGCCCCAATTCCTGGAAGCTGAAAATGTCCCCGTTCTTCAATGGCCTGCATACTCACCAGACATGGCACCCATTGGGCATGTCTATTTATTTTGCTCCTTTGCACCTCATTATTTTTATTTCTACTTTGCACATTGTTCCACTGCAAATCTTCCATTTCAGTGTTCTACTTGCTATATTGTATTTACTTTGCCACCATGGCCTTTTTTTGCCTTTACCTCCCTTATCTCACCTCATTTGCTCACATCGTATATAGACTTGTTTCTACTGTATTATTGACTGTATGTTTGTTTTACTCCATGTGTAACTGTGTTGTTGTATGTGTCGAACTGCTTTGCTTTATCTTGGCCAGGTCGCAATTGTAAATGAGAACTTGTTCTCAACTTGCCTACCTGGTTAAATAAAGGTGAAATAAATAAATAAAAATATTTGGGATACTCTGGAATGATGTGTATGACAGCATGTTTCAGGTCCTGCCAATATATCCAACAACTTCGCACAGCCAATGAAGAGTGGGACAACATTCCACTGCTTGAGGCAAATGTTAGTCCCACCAGATACAGACTGGTTCTGATTCACGCAACTACCCTTTTATATTTTTTTAAATTAGGGAGCCAATGTGTTTTCAGCACTGATTTCCATGACTGATCAAAACTTGTTCTCTCATGCATCTCATCACTATGCAGCAGACAGATGTATGGTGAGCAATATTCTGGAACATCAAATCACAATAAAATCTCAGTATGGAATCACAATACATATCGAATCACATTACATATAGTATCAGCAGCTAAGTATCATGATAATATCATAGAGGTCTGTGGCAATTCCCAGCCCTAGAGTCAACACAGTAAGATGGTAGGTAGACAAACATGCTGATTTGTAAACAACATTTCTGCTTCCATTAATTAGCTATGCATTTCTTTAAGCAAAGTATCACCATCAATGATTCACTAAAGATCCTACGCAAATCCACATGAGCAATATCCAATGAAATATGGCACTATGACAAATGAATATTTCAGGCCTTGCATTCTAAGTAAAAAAATAATCATAGGCTACATCACAGTAAAGGGCCTTCACCATGTAACGTTCCAGTAGCTCACCTACAATAAACAGGCGAGTTTAAGTAAATGCTCATGTTAAGAGTCGAGGGGACTCAAAGATGGAATTTGATCAGACTTATTTCGTGAGTTGATTATGATGCACGTCTTAACATTTGAAATCTGATAAACTACATGTACATGTTCTTCACGCCCGATGTATGCCGTCACTCATGTTAAGACCCAATTTAACTGCGATATTGATCATAAAATAAGAATACAATTGGCAAACTCGCAAGGCCATCTTTGCCAGGCCTTCTGACTCCATCCTTGTCTTTATTTATTCGTCCCAACTGACAATTAGTGTTTTACGATGTTCCACTGTAGTCATATACAATAGACAGTTAATTACTTCGATGACTATAATAGCTGTCATTATAACTGGCTTTTATTAGCCTACACTAATTTCAAGCTCGTTTAACAAAGCGGCCTTCATGCTGACGTAGTTAGCACCAGCTAGGTGGTTAGCAAACCCAGTCCCGTAATTTCAATTTGACAGTAAAGTTAGCTACCAATAGACAAAGAGCCTAGTATGGCACCTTCCAGATTGTAAAGCGATAACGTATGACTTAGCTAAAATGTCTGGTTATTAATGTAAAAATACATTTAAGTCCGCAAATAACATGTTAGCTAGCTATGTATGAATGTAAGATGAGCTATGTGACATGAAAATGCGTAGGTGGTGGATTGTTGTCCTAAACATTCAGCTAACGTTAAAGACAACCGCACAAAAACATGTAGTTAACTTTAGCATGGAAACCACCTCAAAGGGAATGGCTAGCAAATCTAAATAACAATTGTCTAATCTTTCCATCGAAAATGGCAACATCGGTAGGACTAACATTAACTTCGCACCAGAGCAAGCTTGCTAACGTTAACTAGCTTTCTTGTTAGGACAGGCTAGCTACGTTAATTTAATAGTTGTTCAAATGGGATGTCAGACAAACTACATCCAACGATATTCACACGGCATTAACTAACGTTAATATAACATCTGGTCATTTAAGTTTTGTATTTAGCTGACGTTAGCTAGCTAACAGAATCTAGTTACATAGCTAACGGTAGTTCGCTGGCTAGTTTTTATAATTATTGTATCGCCTCAGTAATTTGCCAGCTGTCGACGTGTAAGAAACGCAAGGTTTAAAAGTAACGTTAGCTATGTAGCTAGCTGAACAAGCGTTTACTTGATTAGTAATGGCTAGCCAAATGGGAAGCTAACGTTTCTTGCCGCTAGTTAGCAATGTTAAATTAGTTACCTGCTTACTTTCTAGCCTGCCTGACATTATAAATTACTGTAGCTAGCTAACGTTAGCTCTATTAAATGGGGAATGCCATATTCAATAACACGATAACTTAACTTTTACACACAAGTTGCAAGGTGGTAGCCAGCTAACGTTAGTATCTAACATAATATTAAAAAGCGGCTAACGTTACATGTTGACCTTAACCCGAACAATATCGGGTTAGGTCAGTTAGCTAAAAAGTTAGTGTTAACCGGCTAACAAATGTCGCTAACTTAGACAATTGCTAACGTCGTTAGCTATATAGCGAGGTACCTAGCTGGTAGCCAACCAACTAGCTAAAATGTTTGTTTCGCCGACTGGCTAACCGTATGCCATTTCCAATTCAAGAGTTATTGTTTGGTTAGCGAGCTTATTTTGTTTTACTAGCTACCTATGTTTATGGAAGAGAAATTGCAACACGAAATGGCCTCTGAACCTTCTTTGCTGCTTGCATCACACAGAGAAAGCAGGAACAGGATTCGAGAGATGACAATTGGAAACCATATTTTTTTTCGCGAGACGGATACTCCATTCCTCACAAGTATTTCAGTCTAATATTATCAATGAGGCCACCCCCAAACTACTGAATAAGACGCCACTGAACGTTACATATATTATGTTATTACCTATTTGTTCCAGTGTTGTAGTTGTAACAGACAGTGCACCAACTCCACTCTCTCAGCCTTCACATCAGCTGAGGTACCTGCAACTGCAATATACCTCCGCTCTAAAGTGCCCCATTCTTCCGCTCGGAACTACTTTCAATTTAGATGATAAAGTCGACAATGAAACAAACCTGCCCAAATAAATACATGTATTCAATAACAATTTACTGAATGTATTTACTATTGTCTACAGTTGTGTTCAGAAAATGTACAATTATATTTCACAATAGGATAGCGACGAAATATTAATCCGCTGGGTCGTGACCCCCTAATCCAACTGTTTTCTCGAAAATATACATGACATTGTGGGTTGATCATTTTTTATTTATATACTTAAATTATCAATCACTCAATATACAGTTTCGAATAGAATTCGCTTTCATTGTCACACAAAATATTTCCCTGTTGTTTTCTCTCCGTTGTCATAGAAACTCTTTAGCGTCTAAAAATGGCGTCTTTACATGGCAAGAAATTGTTTGAAATAAATGGCCAGGGGCCCCCTCCTACAATATATATTGTTCAGCTTACTGTCACTTAAACTGAGGTAAATGATTATATTTTATCACCCATTTGATATGTATCTTGGGATTGCTGAGAGTTAAAAACAGATCAACTTTATCAGCACAATGCTGGACTGTTCCTGTGGAGAAAGGCTACACATCAAGACAGCAGCCATGGTACACAATACTGTATTTGGTAGTGTTGCTCTCCATTGACATGATTATATTTTATCACCCATTTGATATGTATCTTGGGATTGCTGAGAGTTAAAAACAGATCAACTTTATCAGCACAATGCTGGACTGTTCCTGTGGAGAAAGGCTACACATCAAGACAGCAGCCATGGTACACAATACTGTATTTGGTAGTGTTGCTCTCCATTGACATGATTGTACTTTTAAATGCTACATATCAACCTTATGTATCTGACATTTCTTTCTGCAAGTAACTTTTCTGTTTCAACATGCTTTGAACATAGATTAACTACAAGGCTCTGATGATTGGAGAGAACTGAGTTGTATAACGGGCCTATTTATTTTTTAATTTCTCTTCAGGTGATATGGAGATCGTGGAAGATTTCTTTGCGGATTGAATTCAAGGGTGCTGCACCTGGAGAAAATAAGAAGACCCACGATGACCATTTGCATGATTCCTGCATGCAGCGTAAGGTTTCCATTACAAGTCTCTGCCATGAAACTCTTTAAGCCTACATCAGCTACTGTATTGGTTTTTGTGTAGATACACGTGGTTCTGTTGGTGTCTTGAAAAGTGCACTGCCCTGAGTAGGTATGTACTACTCCTTCTCTAGAACAGGTAGGTGTGGTGTTTGGCCAGCAGATTTGACAGTGCACCCAAGCACTGTGCCATGGGAACTTTGATTACCTGGAGTGCCTGCCCAATGACTTACTGCTCCAAATCCTGGCCTTCTTGGAACTGAAGGACGTTGCACTGCTGGCACAGACCACAAAGAGGTTCCACAAGGTGAGCCTGGGCTTTACAAACCCAAAGGACAGGTTTCTCAGATGAAAATGAAATCTACTCCTGGGAAAAGATTCATAATAAGAGAATTTCCATTTTTGAAATATATTTTTTTACCCTTTATTTAACTAGGCAAGTCAGTTAAGAACAAATTCTTATTTTCAATGATGTCCTAGGAACAGTGGCAGAACAACAGATTTTTACCTTGTCAGCTCAGGATTCGTTCTTGCAACCTTTTGGTTACAAGTTCAACGCTCTAACCACTATGCTACCTGCCGCCCATTGACATTGCTTGCTTTTAAATCCAGGACTAGTCTTAATGTGTCCAGGAAACCAGTCCATATTGTGCACCCAAATAGTTTACAAAAGCACATTTTACTTTCATATGCACATTCTTTCATTAAGGGCCCTGAGTTTTTACTGACCATGTGAACGGACAAGGAAAACCTCAGGGCTCTAGTTAGGCTATAACATGGCCAGGAAAATATGATCTGGGTTTAGTTAATGAGCTAGTGTTTGTCTGCCTGTCTGTCTGTGTGTGTTGTATTTCAATACGGAATGGGATATCCCAGCTCTGCAACTCTCCAGAGTTCTGGGAACAGACTGTGAGGGGTCACTGTGATAAACTCACGCCTGACATGGAGGCCCTAGCCAATGCCACTGGCTGGAGGAAGATATTCTTTGCCTTCAACACCAAAGAGAACCAGCAGTATGTACATGGAGGTAGCTAGACACTTAAACAAGACAGTGTTACTCATCTCATAATAAAGATTTGAGGAAATATAACTTTCTCTGCCATTAGCACAATGAGTTATTTATGCATTTGAATGGTGTGTTGTGTCTCTGTGTTTAAAATGCACTATTGATTGATTTATGTTGTGAATGTGTATTTCAGAGCTTGTTTATTCTCTCTGCAAAAATAAAAAGTGCCAAATGCTGTAGGCTTCCTTCGAACAAATAACATTAAATTATTTAGTCTTGATTTTTGTTATTGCATTTGAGTTCTAATCCAGTATGTTATATGCACTGTTTACAAGTAAAGCCATACTATTACTGAATGAATGCATGTTGCAATGGAATTGTTGAGGTGTTTATTATACTCTCTGGGTGTGACTGTGGGTTGTGCTCTTCAGTTGAAATTAGATACTTGGTAAAGTGTCCAATCTTTATCACACTCAATAACAGTAAGAACACATTAGTATGGAGTTTTAAATTGTATTAAAAATATTGTTACGTGCATGCCTGTTATAATAAAGAGTAGGCCTAAAACAGATTCAGCTACTTATAATGAGCTCATGGGTCAGACGTAATGCTGGAGATGTTTCCTGTTTGATGATCGATTTAGCGTTCCTACGCCCTCTGCTGAAAACTAGCTGTACTGAAGGAGCTGTGTGAGGAGGGGGGACCTGATACAAACACTAGCCAGCAGAGGGAGCAAAGTGGCAGAGAAATACACATCCTTACTTCAGGATGTGGATCAAGTAAAACAAAGGTGACGTGTGCAAAACAACTGCTATCAGTCAGACAAACTTAATCCTGCTGTTGAACTGTAACCACACTGGCATGAGTTTGAAGGTAATCGAAGATAGGCTTATTTAGCGCATGTATCAGAGAAAAATGTGTGAATCCTCCAAGTGCAAGGGAAGTTTGGTGAAAGGGGATTTTTTTTAAGAGCAAACATTTTAGTAGTATAATCAGAAAGATAGGCCACATAACCCCACTTAATTTGTTTAAATAAACTAACTCATACGCACCCTTTACATTATAAGAGGAGAGTCATGTAAAACAGAACATGTTTATAAAAAATTGTTTTATCTGTCTTTACATTGCAACATTACAAAGGACACGATGGAGATAGTTTTTAATGCATGTATTGTTGTTTAAAAACGTGTCTTTAAGTTGTAAAAATCGACTAATCGTTCAATCTTGTCCAAATACCTCACTTCGGGGGGTGAAATGGATCAGATTCCCGCACACACACGGTCCTCACTGGTACTGAGCTCTATTATTAGAGTCAGAGTCGCTAAACACCGCCTCCTCAGCTGGGTCTGGGAGGAAAAATATTCATTACGTAACAAAATATCTGTCTCTGGCTCCACTTCCTGAATAGCACAGTGGCTAGGCCTGCGACAGCCGACCAGCCCGGAAGTCTCACTTTCTCTCTATTTATATGTGTGGGCAGAGCTCACTTTCTTTCGTTTATCCCTTGCAACACATTCCCACCACCCCTCCTCATGTCCTCCTCATCTCCTCTTTGTGGGTCAGTGATGCACCAGGAGTGACGCAGCAGTGTCAGCGCCTCATCGGCCTCAAGACGGGCAGCGTCTCAGGAGTGGACTGGAGGGAGAATTTGTGTGCCCAGGCTGGGCACAGACACACACACAGGCAGCCAGCCACCAGTAAACAGAGGAGAAGGCGGAAGGTAAATTATATGGCTAGGCAGAGAGAGAGCAGGCCTGGAGCTGGCTAAAAACAACTCTCCTTCCTACACTCTCTCTCCAGAGGGACTGCTCACTTCCATAGCGATAGCAAAAGGGCCTGTAGGACCATCCGGGAAGAAAAATGTTAGTCGGCTACTGAGCATGTGTGAGTTGGATGTGCCAGCGCAACAGTAATGAGGATCAGTGTTTAAATACGCAAGTGTGTGTGTTTTGAGAGAACAAGGCCTAGTCAGGCTTGCGCTATGGGCTCTGTTTCCCTGCCGATCAATGTTCCTAGTCTACTCTAGCTGGGCTCTGCAAGTGGCTCCGGACAGACTGAGGCAGTAAAGGCATGTCTTCTTTTGTTGTGGTTTTGAAAATATCCCAGCTGTAAAACAGTTGTGTGTGCCAAAAAAAATAGAGGATGTCAGAAGGAATATATCTAGACAATTTCTATTAAAACTAAATGAAATGTTCAAAGTAAATGGTAAAGTCACATCAAACATTGTTGATATGTGATCTGTCTGACAGGGTTGAATCTCCAAGCAATTATTCAAGAGTGAAAGAAGAATTCATCCCAGAGAATGGCAACAATGAATCAGCAGGTTGGATCATTTTAATTTCTCCAATATCCACAAATAATCATGTGTTCATAGCAATATAAATTTGTCCAAATGATTTGTTCAAATTTCAACCACTCTTTATGTATTCTTTGTTTGCAAGACATTCGAAGTACTAACAAATACTGTGGGAGACGGGTTGTGGTAATTGAGACAAACAGTAGGTACTGCAGGCACTTCATTTGCAATTCTCAAAACTTATTTTTTTTTTATTTTTTATTTTTTTTAAACCCAGCATGGATGGTAAAGGAGGACTAGACTTATTATTTGTTTTGGGATGTTGAGTTCCCCTGCAGTGCACCAGTGGAAATCGATTGTGCAGGCAAGACTACAAATACAGGAAAAGTGGGGAGGAAGCAGGCAAGACCATTAACCATACATAGCAGGAATGTCTTAACACTGAAGAGAACGGAAAGACACCAAAGGAAAAACTGAGATAAAGGCATGATAGTGGCCACTCAAACATGTCAAATCATATTTCCTTTGGCTTTAAGAGGCTCCCTCCCAGAACGTGTAAGGTTCGCAACCTTTACTGTTTCATACCACCATGCTGTTAAGGTAGCACTGTTTTCAAAGGTTGCCACAGCAACAAGGTCATGCCAAAGTGCAACGGCTTACAGAAATGTGAGGGCTGGCGTGCTCCAGGCTGGTGTACTGCCTACCCAGGCCAATGCAGACAGGGGCCTTGATCGCACTCAGGTAATGTCAACAATCAAGCCGGGTAGGTCTGCACCAGAAATAGCTGGCAGACGGCTGAGCTTGTGGTTAATTGTGTGCGTCTCGATCACAACACAAGGCCATGTGACTAGTAATGAGCAGAGGAGAGAGAAAGCACAGAAAGCAGGAGGGGACAGAGGCACAGGGATTTTCATGATAAGCTGAACGAACACTGGTAGAAAGTGCACAACAAATGTCTTCCATGCATTTCATGAGGCAAATCTGTTCTGTGAGACCAAGTAAATGTAAAATGTGCATGGATTTCACACCCGGGTGCAGAAGCCTCATCCCTGACCCCGGAAAGAAAGCAAAGACACGTTTGAAAATTCAAAAACACTTGTAATAAAACCCCTCCGCCTTCATACGCATAAAGCAACTGTGTGCATCTACAGCAGCTGGTGGGGCTAGCATTGCCCTGCCTGCCTGGTTTAGCCCCTCCCTCCTGCACTCTGCAGTGCTGAGGCATCCCTCTGTGTTCCCATCCATCAGCAGCCTCCACAAATATGACGGTCCTCCTCTCCCCCTGCTCTCTTCTACATCCTTTTTTTCTCTCACTTTCTCTTACTTTGAAAGTGCAGAAGTAGATGAGAGAAATAAACCATATATAGTCACAGATATCTCATTGATTATGCTGCTATATACAAACAAGCTTTGTAGGCCTATCATGTTCATGAGCCAATGCACACAGATGTGCTGACAAAGAGCGAGAGAGGGTTGAGTGTACACAGTAGCACACACAAAGAGAAAGTGCATGTGTGCATAGGTATGAGACAGATGGAGAGCGTGATGTGACTGTTTGAAAGTGAGCTACAGAGCCAGCTTCCCTTTTGGACTGTGAGATACAGTATGAATGGTGTCGGTGTAGAAGTTGAGCAGAAATGTGATTGTGGGTGCACTTTGTGGTATGGTTGACGTTGTATCGTCGTAACAACGGTAGCAGGCGTGCTACCTAGGTGTTTTCTCTGTGATCTGTGCAGCACGGCGTAGTGCTGTGTGATGTAGCACTGAGCCGCTCTCTCTTACCGTCCTCAGCCATGATTAATAAAGTTGCCGTTTCCTGCTTGGCGACTGCAAAGTAGATGCCGCTGGGCTTCAGTTGCCCGGGCAGCACAGAGGCAGCAGACAGACCCATAGTCCAGTCTAGTTATTTTTAAACTTCAATGTGGGAATCCTGTGGTCAATGGTCTGAGAGCTGGGGCAAGCCAGGACAGGACTGGGTGGAAGAGGAGAGTGCGGGAGTACTCGACCAGGACCTAGGGAGAGACGAAGGACGTTGAAGCAGAGTGAGCAGCGTAGAACGAGAGAGGGAGGGAATGAGAGAGGGAGAGGAGGAAAGAAAGACAACAGCGAAAGCTCTGCCTCCAACGGCACCACTGAGCAGCGACGAGTCTAGAAAAAAAAGTGCTTACTTTCGCCTTCCTTTCACAAAAGTTTTTTTTCCTGAACGGTAGAGAATATGAACTATAGTGGAAGGACACTGCGTAATGTTTTTGGCTGTTCGCCTTCTGTGTCAGCTGTTCGCCTTCTGTGTCATTTTATCTGATTCGCAAAGGTATGTTCTGCACGTTTCCAACCAATCTACAATCTATCTTTAACGGAAATACACATATTGCATGGGGTGGCTTGACTGGGTTCTGCTATGCCATTTTCGCTCTGTTTGACTAGACAGCTTGTATTCAAGACAGTTTTGTTCTCGCCTTGTGGATCACAGAAATTAGGGAATTTAAATTTAAGGTTTTGAAAATGCATATCGCATGATATTCTAAGGCACAGTGTACTAGGGTGTGGCAAAGAGAACCGTTCATGACAAATTCAAAATTTCCGCTCAATGTGTGAACAGAGTAAAGCACATCAAGATGAGAGAAAATTGGTCATATCAGCCCTTATTGAAAAGAATCAACTGAAACCGCAGATATGCGGGCAATTTCCAGATGAAAATACAAGGAAAGCGGCACAAACCAGGGGAAATCAGCATCAAGGCTGAAGCACATCGCCTGCCATAAGCAGAAGAGAGAAAAGTCCATCGGGCTGCTGCATTTCTGCTGCAGACTCACACACACACACTGACACATATCCAGAGTGGAAACAAAGGGTGGCGAGCCTCCATTGCGGTGGTGTTGGAGCCTGGGAGTTCTGCGGT
Source organism: Oncorhynchus mykiss (assembly GCF_013265735.2). NCBI lineage: Eukaryota > Metazoa > Chordata > Actinopteri > Salmoniformes > Salmonidae > Oncorhynchus > Oncorhynchus mykiss. Next base: position 13,933,908 of record NC_048591.1, on the reverse strand, counting down.
GCTGTGGCTCTCAGACAGGCAGGGCTCGCTGCGAGGAAGGACCAAACCAAATCCCCGGACGGCTAATGCAGTCGCCCACCAGCCCCGCCATCCGTCTGAATCTGAATCCCAATAAGTGCTGCGCCACAGCATGTTGCCATGACAACATAGGCCTGTCAGACGGGGAGGCAGGAGGCTGTGTTTCCCAGCGATACGCAAGGCTTCTCTTCTCTGTCTGCTGCCAGCCATATTGTAATCGTGGCACCTAGAGAAAACATGAGCAAAAATATGTATTTTATTAAGATTTCTTTTTCTTCAAACAAGTGTGCTTGATCACTTTAATAATAAGTTAAGTGACTATGCATTTTTATGTTTCAATACGGACATGTTAAGTCAAATTAGTGTTTATGGCCTGGGGCGGAATGTATGGTTTATTGCTGTGCAATTATGTAAATCTAACCTCTAACCTAATTACATTCGTTCTTCCCTGCCTTTTCTGAGTAATATGTAGAATGTGATGCTTAGGACAGTCAGTTGAAATATAGAGACTGAAAATGAGTACAGTTTCAATATTAAAACACGTAGATGTAATGTAGTTGAACAAGCAATTGGGTGCAATAGGGATGCCTCTAGGGCAGTATTCAACTAAGGGTATATGGAATATTATATTTTTGTTACGAAGAGGTGGTCTCATCTCAACATCATGGTCTAATGGCAATCTGGAGCAGGGACAAATGGTACCCCATAAACGGGCAGACATTTTAACCTACCCCAACAGCTCACCTTCAACAAGGATAAAGTAGACTATAGAAAATGGCCGCTATGCCATGGAAAATTACAGTATCAGCATTTGGTAGTACAGATTTATAACCTGCCCTACTATATGCATAACAACATTGCCACAATTGCAGAGCAGACCTATACCATCAGATAGCCTTGTTCTCTCTGTAAGCAAAGCTGTGGTGCGCTCCAAAGCACCTCTGCCGGACATCAGGGATTGCATTTTTGATGTCAGACAGGGAAAGAAGACATTTTGCATTAGGAAGTATGTTGTGACGCTGATCTTAAAATAAACATGTTTCCAGAGACCTCTTTGAATAGAAGTCAGGGACAAAAATCACGGGATGCTAATAAAAATAGAACTATGTTGCCTAGGCTTCAGCAGCATATAGGCATAATCATATTAATAGTCATGCAAAAAGAAAGTCAAAAATAAATGCTGATAGCCTAAATATAGCCTACCTCTAACTTCAGAAGCTACTTGCCTTTGCAGATAGGCTTTTACACAAGATGATGCTTAGGTTGACAGAGGTGTTGCCTCAGACCAGTCCACACAGTGACATAGGCCCACTCCCCTGGGAGGAACACACAGGAAGTGCTGTGCTCTTTAATTTCCTCTTAGGTTAGACAGAAAGACAAGAGATATTAAAACCGCCCTGTACCACATGCAAAAGCATCGGAAGACGTTACACACAAACATAAAACAACCCACTGGGCACAGACTCCAATTCAACATCTATTCCACATTGGTTCCATGTAATTTCATTGAAATGACGTGGAAACAACGTTGATTCAACCAGTGTGTGCCCAGTGGGAATGCTCTACAGATGTCTATAGATATAGTGAAGCAGATGGCGTGTTTGTGTAAGCCGTATGTGCGCGCCATGAATGTGCGATTAGGGACTGGATTAGCAACTGAATTCTACACTGAAAAGAGCTAAATGGTCAACATTGTGGTCGTTCCACTACAGTGGCTCTGTAGCCCAGTGCAGCGGACCCGTTTCAATTATAGGGCATTGGTTAACTATTCCTGTAATTGTATTAGCTCTGTCTCAGCTGTGTGTGGGTGAGAGCAGTCAAAACAATCCTATAATGCTTATAAATAATGAACTAACGATAGGGGCAGAAAGGGCGAATGAGTCAGGTGAGGCAATCTTACCATCTCATTTACTGCCATTAACCTGAGCCCTCAGTATGAATTATGCTAATGTACCTACCAGCCAGTAAGGGCAATGACTCTAGCATGGCTGGTGACCTGGAGTGGCATTGAACCTTTGACTGAAGCAGATAGAGCGACTCCACATCCTGGGTGAATCACGTTTGTCCTCATTCTAGTTTCCACTCCACCAGATATCACTTGCCAGGTACAAGTCATTTTTCTTCAGGCACTTGACTAGCGCATGTTTAGTCAGTGTTTATTAAGAACATAGTGTGGCAGCCTCCAGACTGTAGTCTTTCTACGTTAAGTAGCCTAATGTGCCTCACCAGATTAGGAAACAACAAAACAGAGAAGAGTCTCCAGGAAGCCATACGTCTTCAGGAATAGGTTCACAAATATATACTGAAAAAAAATATAAACGCAACATGCAACAATTTCAAAGTTTTTACTGAGTTACAGTTCATATAAGGAAATCAGTCAAATTAAAATAAAAAAAATAAAAAATGATTAGGCCCTAATCTAAGGATTTCACATGACTGGGAATACAGATATGCATCTGTTGGTCCCAGATACCTTAAAGTTAAAAAAGTTGGGGCGTGGATCAGAAAACCAGTCAATATCTAGTGTGACCACCATTTACCTCATGCAGCACATCTCCTTTGCTCTGCATCAGGCTGTTGATTGAGGACTGTGGAATGTTGTCCCACACCTCTTCAATGGCTGTGCGAAGTTGCTGGACATTGGTTGGGAACTGGAACACAATGTCGTACATGTCGATCCAGAGCATCCCAAACATGCTCCATGGGTGCCATGTCTGAGTATGCAAGCCATGTAAGAACTGGGACATTTTCAGCTTCCAGGAATTGTATACAGATCCTTGTGACATGGGGCTGTGCATTATCATGCTGAAACTTAAGGTGATGACGGCGGATGAACGCCACGACAATGGGCTTCAGGATCTTGTCACGGTATCTCTGTGCATTCAAATTGCCATCGATAAAATGCAATTGTGTTTGTTGTCGGTAGCTTATGCCTGCCCATACCATTACCCCACCATGAGGCACTCTGTTCACAACGTTGACATCAGCAAACCGCTCGCCCACACAGCCTTACGCGCCATCTGCCCGGTACAGTTGAAAACGGGATTCATCTGAGAAGAGCACACTTCTCCAGCATGCCAGTGATCATTTGCCCACTGAAGTCAGTTATGAACCTGGTGATGAGACAGTTTGTGCAGAAATTATTTGGTTGTGCAAACCCACAGTTTCATCAGCTGTCCGGGTGGCTGGTCTCAGACGACCCTGCAGGTGAAGAAGCTGGCTGTCGTGGTTACATGTGGTCTGTGGTTGTAAGGCTGTGGGAAATACAGCCAAATTCTCTAAAACAATGTTATGGTAGAGAAATTAACATTAAATTCTCTGGCAACAGCTCTGATGGACATTCCTGCAGTCAGCATGCCAATTGCACGCTCCCTCAACTTGAGACATCAGTGGCATTGTGTTGTGTGACAAAACTGCACATTTTAGAGTTTATTTTTATTGTCCCCAGCACAGGATGCACCTGTGTAATGATCATGCTGTTTAATCAGCTTCTTGATATGCAACACCTGTCAGGTGGATGACCGAATACAAACAGTGCAGCTATTCCCTCCGCAAGGCTATCAAACAAGCTAAGCGCCAGTACAGAGACAAAGTAGAATCTCAATTCAACGGCTCAGACACAAGAGGCATGTGGCAGGGTCTACAGTCAATCACGGACTACAGGAAGAAACCCAGCCCAGTCACGGACCAGGATGTCTTGCTCCCAGGCAGACTAAATAACTTTTTTGCCCGCTTTGAGGACAATACAGTGCCACTGACACGGCCTGCAACGAAAACATGCGGTCTCTCCTTCACTGCAGCCGAGGTGAGTAAGACATTTAAACGTGTTAACCCTCGCAAGGCTGCAGGCCCAGATGGCATCCCCAGCCGCGCCCTCAGAGCATGCGCAGACCAGCTGGCCGGTGTGTTTACGGACATATTCAATCAATCCCTATACCAGTCTGCTGTTCCCACATGCTTCAAGAGGGCCACCATTGTTCCTGTTCCCAAGAAAGCTAAGGTAACTGAGCTAAATGACTACCGCCCCGTAGCACTCACATCCGTCATCATGAAGTGCTTTGAGAGACTAGTCAAGGACCATATCACCTCCACCCTACCTGACACCCTAGACCCACTCCAATTTGCTTACCGCCCAAATAGGTCCACAGACGATGCAATCGTAACCACACTGCACACTGCCCTAACCCATCTGGACAAGAGGAATACCTATGTGAGAATGCTGTTCATCGACTACAGCTCGGCATTCAACACCATAGTACCCTCCAAGCTCGTCATCAAGCTCGAGACCCTGGGTCTCGACCCCGCCCTGTGCAACTGGGTACTGGACTTCCTGACGGGCCGCCCCCAGGTGGTGAGGGTAGGCAACAACATCTCCTCCCCGCTGATCCTCAACACTGGGGCCCCACAAGGTTGCGTTCTGAGCCCTCTCCTGTACTCCCTGTTCACCCACGACTGCGTGGCCACGCACGCCTCCAACTCAATCATCAAGTTTGCGGACGACACAACAGTGGTAGGCTTGATTACCAACAACGATGAGACGGCCTACAGGGAGGAGGTGAGGGCCCTCGGAGTGTGGTGTCAGGAAAACAACCTCACACTCAACGTCAACAAAACTAAGGAGATGATTGTGGACTTCAGGAAACAGCAGAGGGAACACCCCCCTATCCACATCGATGGAACAGTAGTGGAGAGGGTAGCAAGTTTTAAGTTCCTCGGCATACACATCACAGACAAACTGAATTGGTCCACTCACACAGACAGCATCGTGAAGAAGGCGCAGCAGCGCCTCTTCAACCTCAGGAGGCTGAAGAAATTCGGCTTGTCACCAAAAGCACTCACAAACTTCTACAGATGCACAATCGAGAGCATCCTGGCGGGCTGTATCACCGCCTGGTATGGCAACTGCACCGCCCTCAACCGTAAGGCTCTCCAGAGGGTAGTGAGGTCTGCACAACGCATCACCGGGGGCAAACTACCTGCCCTCCAGGACACCTACACCACCCGATGTCACAGGAAGGCCATAAAGATCATCAAGGACATCAACCACCCGAGCCACTGCCTGTTCACCCCGCTATCATCCAGAAGGCGAGGTCAGTACAGGTGCATCAAAGCTGGGACCGAGAGACTGAAAAACAGCTTCTATCTCAAGGCCATCAGACTGTTAAACAGCCACCACTAACACTGAGTGGCTGCTGCCAACACACTGACACTGACTCAACTCCAGCCACTTTAATAATGGGAATTGATGGGAAATGATGTAAATATATCACTAGCCACTTTAAACAATGCTACCTTATATAAATGTTACTTACCCTACATTATTCATCTCATATGCATACGTATATACTGTACTCTATATCATCGACGGTATCCTTATGTAATACATGTATCACTAGCCACTTTATACTATACTATGCCACTTTGTTTACATACTCATCTCATTTGTACATACTGTACCCGATACCATCTACTGTATCTTGCCTATGCTGCTCTGTACCATCACTCATTCATATATCCTTATGTACATATTCTTTATCCCCTTACACTGTGTACAAGACAGTAGTTTTGGAATTGTTAGTTAGATTACTTGTTATTACTGCATTGTCGGAACTAGAAGCACAAGCATTTCGCTACACTCGCATTAACATCTGCTAACCATGTGTATGTGACAAATAAAATTTGATTTGATTTGATTTGATTTTGGATGATTGCCTTGGCAAAGGAGAAACGCTCACTAATAGGGATGTAAACAAATGTGTCCACAAAATGAGAGCAATATGCTTTTTGTGCGTATGGAACATTTCTGGGATCTTTTCAGCTCATGAAACATGAGACCAACACTTTACATGTTGCGCTTATTTTTGTTCAGTGTAGTTCTATTACATGCGAGGCAATTATTCAGAAATGTAAAATAGAAACGTCTGAAAGCAAGGAGTTTAATTGAATTGGTTTTCAGACAATGGTGAGTGCTCATTTCCAGGTGTACACATTTTTCCAATGTATGGTCAATGCTGTTTTTTCCAACAGAGAATCATCAGAAATTCTTAATGTACAGCATTGTAAACATTTTGTAAGGGTAATGTCAATAGGACATTTTTGTACTGTTGTTACATTTCACTGAGGTAAATATTACATTAGTATATTCTCATGAGAACTAAGCATTGTTCTGGTTAATCTATTTAAATAGGCTTGTGGAAAATAAGATAGGGCCTACAGTTCTTCAAGATATGGTATGCCAGCATCATCTCCTTAAACTTTGCTGCCATCTAGTGGGACAGAGTAAGAAGAGCTGGATGGCTTTCTTAAAACTCACACATTCCACTTGATTTCTATAAGGGCATTACTGCCAAATCCAGCCCATGCCCATGCTTAATCAAAGTAACATAAACCATATACCTTAGATTATCTCTGTATGAAAGGAAATGTTATTGTTTGCACAATTATAGCCAACTAATATTTGGAATACTAAAGAATCTAACAGAATAAATAACACAATTTCTACTTCCACATCAGAAAAAGTATGTACCCCTTTCATATGTTTTTCTTAAATTCCAGAATGACAATTTAGTCATTTTTACATTTGAGTAATTTAGCCGACACTCTCATCCAAAGCAATTTACAGTAGTGAGTGCATATATTTTCATACTTGTCCCCCGTGGGAATCGAGCCCACAATCATGACGTCGCAAGCGCCATGCTCTACCAACTGAGCCACATGGGACTCAGTTGGTACAAATGTAATGATATTTTTCATTGTGACTATAAGCAATGGGTTAACAATGTTTCGAAACCAATTTGAAATTTCCTTTTATGTCCTCTATGCAGATGACCGTGACGTCTCCCTGCACCCAGGGCTTGATGGACAGCTCCCATCCCCAGGCGCTCCTCAGCAGGCTCAATGAGCAGCGCTCCCAGGGCCTCTTCTGTGATGTCACCATCGTGGTGGAGGATGTAAAGTTCCGGGCCCACCGGAACATCCTGGCTGCCTGCAGCGGATACTTCCGCAGCGCCTTCACCTCCACTGAGGTGTGGACTTCCAGCCAGGTGCTGGAGCTCATGGACCTGAGGTCTGAGGTGTTCGCCAGCATCCTCAACCTCCTCTACTGTTCTAAGGTTACATCATCACCTAGCACTGAGGACACTAGATGCCTGATGGCAGCTGGAAAAAGACTGGGGATTCCCTTCTTAGAGAAACTAGTGGAACAAGACAGGCAGGACTCAGGTGGGCCACAGATCCAAACCTCAACCAACCCTGTTAAGACCACAGGCCGTAGTAAGACCCAAGGGCCTCGTAAAGCAAAGAAAGAGACCTCCAGGCCAGACGAACCAGACAGTGCTAGAGGCCCGAGGATCACCAATGCTTTCTCTATCACTGAGGTGGGCCCCGGGAACAACCTCTTCACCCCACTAGACCTGCACAGGGGGGAGAGGCCATCACCTGATCTTGGACAGACCCCAGCGGGCTGCCCTGCCCCCTGCTCCCTCGCAGTGGACAATGAGCCCATGCAGGCGCTGTCAGAGCACTCCTACGCAGTCATTAGCCAGGGACCCAGGGACCCTGAGCACAGGGATGGCAACCAGGAAGACAACAAGAAGGGCACCAAGCCCACACAGTCCCAACCAAGACAACTGGCCAGCAGAAACAGTGGCCCACTCAAAAAGCGTCACAGACTGCGAGCCGCCTTGAGTAAAAGCACACCTCAAACACTGGCTGTAGCACATGAATCTGTGCATCCAACTGGAAGCAGCCCGACATTAATTAAGCCCATTGTACAACCTGTGGGAACGTCACCCCCGTCATTATACCCGCAGACAAGCACAAGCAGGACCAATGAGCTGCCTCTAGCCATTGATAATGGCTACAGGGAGCTGGACCCACCTCCACTTTCACCCTACACAGATGATAGCATATCAATCTACAGCTGTGAGCACTGTCCAGAGATATTCACCAATAAAGCACTTCTCACCGTACACACAGAAATGCACAAAAAAAGGTTTGTCAGTCATTTGTTTTGCAAGTTTTGTCGCAGGAAGTTCATGCATTTGAAGCGGTTGCGGAACCACGAGACGGTGTGCACGAAATCACAGAGGGGCTCGCCTGAACACGAGCCCCAAGGCAAAGAGGCCGGGGCAGACCATTATTCAGACAGCATGCCAAGCACGAACAATACAGTAACTAATGTCCAGTTATCTCCTACTGAACTTCCTGACCCTTTCCCTCCAAACAGCCTCCAAATGAATCCCAAGTCAAAAACACTGCAGGCTGTAGATAAGTTAGTGAAACCTAGTGGAGGCCAGAGGGTCTATAACTGCAGTGTGTGTAAACGGGCATATGTGACCGTCTCCAGTCTGAAGCGCCACGAGAATGTTCACTCCTGGCAGAGGGCATACCCCTGTCACTACTGCAATAAAGTGTTTGCCCTAGCCGAGTATCGCACCAAACACGAGATCTGGCACACAGGAGAGCGCCGCTACCAGTGCATCTTCTGCTTGGAGACCTTCATGACCTACTACATCCTAAAGAACCACCAGAAGGCCTTCCACGGAATCGATCCCAGATTATCTGTGAGTAAGAAGTCAGCAAATGGAGGATTTAAGGGCAGCGTTTACCCCATCAAACTCTACAGGCTTCTGCCTATGAAATTTAGAAAGAGACGGTACAAGACTTACAGTCATACCTATTCAGAGGAGCTGGAGGGCAGTGAGCAGGCCCCGCTGGGCTGCAGCTCTCCCATCCCTTCATTTGATGATGGTGGTGCTATGAGTAACCAAGACGCTGCTATATTCTCAATGCCTGTGACGTTCATGGCCACTCCAAAAGTGGTGGCCTCAGTAATGCCACGCATCAGTTTTGATCAGCCCTGTGACCAAGATGTAGACCAACATGCAGGCACAGGAGAACAGGCCTCTCACTCTGAGCATAATGGGCCTCCATATAGCTATTCATCCCCCTTGGCCATAATGCAGGCAGGTGGGGAGTCCCCTGCAATGGACTATGGAGATGGTGCCGCATTCCAAAGATTTAAGAACCAGGAGGGCAACAGTCACAATCTACCAATCCTAAAAATTAACCCACCCAGCTCTCTGAACAGGCTATGTGAGCTCTCAGCTGCAGCTCAGAGAATTGAAGCCATGACCAGTCAGCTTTTTCTGCCAGGGGCTGAGAGCCTGGTCACTAGCAAGACTGCAGGGGGGGAAACTGAAACGTACATTGCCAAGCCTGCATGTCCAGGTCCTTCCGTGGATGGTCACGTTCTACCCCTCTGCCAGATCACAGTGAAAATTGGCAACGAGGCAATCATTCGCCGAAGGATCAAGGGCTCCAAGCTGTTCCCCAGGAAGAGGAAAAGAAGGAGCGGGAACCAGGTAGAGGAGAGGTGTTGGGACCAGGGCCGGCCTACAGAGGGCAGCATGGAGATCTCCAGCCTCCGCTTCAGGACAGAGGTCACTTCTGTCATTGAGCCAGAGCCATGTGATGACCTCACTGACCGTGACACAGCTGACAAGCTCTGGCGTCCCTATTACTCTTACAAACCCAAGAAGAAGAGTAAGAAACTGAGATCCAAACACAGAAAAGAGAGACATCGTCTATGCTATTCCATGACATCCTCTTTAGTGCCCAGGGCCAGCAAAGACTACCTGGATAAAGGATGCAGAAGTGCTGAAGAGAGCATCTCCAGTGAGGGTACAGAGCTGAAACAACGTCTCAGAAACACCAGCCCAAAGACGGCATACACCTGTGACATCTGTGCAAGCACCTTCATAACGGCATCTGGTCTGAGAGCGCATGTCATTGGCTGTCACCCAACTTTCTGTCGGACCTGTGCAAAGCAGTGTCCCCCCGGCGAAGCCCCCAGTGCCAGCTTTGAGACCGCTGAGGACAGCAGGGATTACGTATGCAAGAGCTGTATGGAAAATGGCTCCTGCTTTGACAATTGTGCCCGCAGCCCCAGCACAGAGAAGCGGTATCGTTGCTCCTTCTGCCCCCAGCGCTTCCTCTACCTCGCAACCAAGAAGAGCCATGAAAAAAAACACCAAGAGACAGCAGGAAAGGGGTACAGCAGCGACAACTACTCCACAGTCCCAAAACGGCAAGCAATTTTGGACTTAGGCTTAAATCTGAAAAAGCATGTCATCAAAACAGAGGAAGGGGAGGATCAATATAGCATCGACAAGGAGAGCAAAGTGCCAACGGGATCACTAGGCAGGTTCTCAACAGAGAAGATAGAGCCTAAGCACGAGGAATGGGAGGACACAGGTGACTACATATCAGTGGCGCCCGAGAAAGAGATTCCATTTAGAATTAGTGATGGACACTATCAGAAAACTCCAATGTCACACCCCTGCACCGACACCTTTTCTCCTTCCCCTTCAGAAATGCAGTATAGAAAGCCTTCCCCTTCCAAGATGCAGTATAGAAAGCCTTCCCCTTCAGAGATGCAGTACAGAAAGTCTAAAAAGCGCATTGAACACAAACAGCAACATCAGACAAGCCTCACGTCCAAAAAGCAGAATCAAGTAGACTATATCGGTAGAGAGACACCCAGCCATAAGGCCCCTATGACCACACCAGGAGCAGACAGTCATTTTAGCTATGGGCAGTCTTCTGCTACATATCTGAAAAGAGACTCTGTCACTAGGGCAACCACTCCCTCCTCGCCCAAGTCAGAGAAGAGTACATACAGTGCAAAGAAGAGACCTCTTTACAAACATAATACTTATCATTCAGGAGGGAAATACTTTTAAGTGATTATATGCCTATGTAGTAAGTTGCAGACCTACAGTCAAATACATACAGTACCAGTCAAACGTTTGGACACAGCTACTCATTCCAGAGTTTTTCTTTATTTTTACTATATTTATAGAAAATAGTAAAAATAAAGAAAAACCCTGGAATGAGTAGGTGTCCAAACTTTTGACTGGTACTGTATGTCAATAGATTTCAAAGCTGTGCTTGATGTAGGTTAGTTTGATTTAGGTTAGTTTGCCCAAAATAATGGACACAAAGGAATTGACCCAAACTAAATCAAGTTCACCTCAAGTACTTTGAAAACATTATTTGATATTGTGTTTTTGACCTGGGCCTGGAAAACAGATCTGAAATAAGTTGCCAATGGAAAGCAGATATTGAATGAGGACCTAACTGACATTATGTAAATATAATTTTCTTCACTTATAACACAATAGGTAATTTTTCATGTTTAAAAAGTGATTTATTTTTGTACTTTATTTAGCTTTGAGACTAGTTCATAATTATTGTGCTGTCCATATTCTATACCTATGCATAGTTATTTGCACTTTATTATAATTTATATTTACACTGTATAGACTACCATTCATATTAGTCTGTCCACCACTTTGGTAGTGTCATTACCACATGCACCATCAAAATGAATGAGTCCTTATGTGTGTCTTTTAAAATAATATACATGAGTGTTACAAAGTTGACAAACTGCAGTTTGGCAGAGGGAATAAATAATTAATCAACCAACCAGTAGATAATGACAGGAAGAAAACATACATGCTTGTTTTTATATTCCCGTGTCTTGGGTTATTTAGATAAATAAATAAACAAACAAACCTGTCTGGAATTGCCGAGAAGAGCTGTTAAGCTACATTCTCGAATTAAGAGGACAAATGAATGCATGGCACACACACACCCTCCTATTGTTTAGATTAAATAAGCACACAGGAGGACATAATTTGTAAGTCCTTGCACTGATGCAGTTTGCAGCTGTTACTTTCATAAGACAAATATAAAAACAAATCTAAGCCATCTAATATTTTTACTCTTTACTTTACTGAATGCTCCCCTACCTTTGTGTTAAATGTTTTACCTAACTTCTCAGTTGTATTACCTTTGGTAAATAAAAGTGTGCAGAGTTTGCAAAAGTGCAAATGCTTAGTAAATCTGACTGTCTGTTTACTCTGGAGCTCTGTTGAATTCAGTTCTACAGTCACTTGGTGGCCTCGAGGGTCAGCCCATCTGAGAAGTTAATTCCTTTCCCATCATCCCTCAACAAAACCCAGCAACATTTTAGAGTCTGGCCCACACAAAGCAAAACCCAGATGTTCCCCTCTCCCCATCCCCCTGGAGTCGGGACTGGCCCGATCTGGTAACAGGTTTATTAGGTAGTACAGTACTTACCTTCTCATCTGCAACCCCCTTGTTACCTAATGCTACCAGTTTCTGGATAAACCTTAACTACTACTCTCTGCTCCTTCAATTATTAAGTTGACTGTGTTAATGAAGATAAACCATTGAGGTGGCTGTGAGTCACAGGCCATGAGAGTTTAACTATTTACAATTGGCTACACAGTCTAAATAAAGTTATTGATGAATAATACACACTTGACAAATCAAAGCATAGTCATGATACCCGCTGATACCCATAAGGACCACATAACCAAATGCAAAGCAGGTTAGGTTTATACATTGAAACTTCCTTCGGGTTTATAGAAACGGCAAATTGAATCACACTGGTCTCCTCTTCTAACTCAAGCATCTGGTCATCTAATCTACTTCCTTCATGGTGAGGTAAGTGGTCACATAGATAAAAACATCCATATGGGTGATTCCTCACAAAATTAGAACAAAAAGAAGAGTATGATTTTGGGGATTTTCATGAAATGTAGTATATATATATAAGGTTCCTTTGGTTGAAGGTTTGTTGACATATTAGACATTTGCATCTTAAAGCATAATTGAGAAATCATTAATTGAAGCTGGAATGCGACATTTACCCAGGCCTCCTTAATGGTTCATCTGTAGGTGCTACAAAGCAGAAATTGTCATACGAAACCAATATGCAATATGAGTAGTATTTTGATTACAAAACCAATTTTCTTTCATTCATTTATGAATATTTAAAATATACCATTTTTGATTTGGCTAATGTTTCAATATATTGTTGATCATAACATACTCTACAAGCACAAAATTCCCAGAATGGGATCTCTGCTACTTTGGAGTTATAATCCAATATGTAAGCATTACCAACAGAGTGAATGTGAAAACAGTTGCCATCTGCTGCCGATTTGCAGGATGTGCAATGATACAAATAAAGGAGCATGCTATGCCAATTTATCTGAATAAAATGGGCCATAACTTTAAAACTAGGAGACATCCCACTCTGGAACTTTGATATGTCCGTATTGTATATTATGTTCATCACTATATAAAAACATTTGACTAATCACATTTTTTATATTTTCATTATAAGATAATTTGTATTAAAATAAAACTACTACTCATATTAAAGAGCAAGCGGTACAGCTTCAAATGACACACATTTTTGCATTGTAGCACCTACAGATGAAACATTATGGAGCCTAAACGAGGCCTGGGCAAGGCCAAAATGTTACAAATGTTCCAACTAATTATTTCTCAAGTATGATTTAAAGTGCAACTGAAGGCAATAAACTACTTCTCTGATAGAAAACAGCCCATGTGGCATCGATATTAGTCAAACATTTATTCTAGTGTTAAAATTGACAACAAAGTGTAAACAGGATCATTTTGATAAAGTCAGTCATGTACACGTTTAGTGTTGTTTAAATAGAAAACAAATTGACAATACAACTTTCATAACAGTTACATAAAAATAAAAAGAGACTAGCCTGCTGACCTTACTGGGTCGATAGGAACATTAGCCCGAGCTATTTAGGAGGGATATCACACCTGTCACAAATTATTGTCTAGTTCTGTTTTCCTGCCGAGGGGTGCCCTATACCTACACCCAGAGAGGATTAGTTGAAAGTTCGGGTACAGGGGGTGGCTTGTTCTAAAATGATTTTGTGCAGAGGGCCCTGAACTTAAAGATCTCATCCAGACCTGTCTGTTTGACTCAAAGTACCTTGCTTGCTGTGGTGATAATCCTTCTCAGCATATTTCTCTGGCTGACAGTGGCATTGCCAAACCCACAAACAATACAAAAAGTTTAAATAATCTCAATGAAAGATTCAGTATAGCACAGTCAACATTAAAAGATCCCAGCTTTTTGAGAAAGTACAGTCTCTGACCCTTTTTGTAGATCAGGTCTGCACATTTACTCTACTGAAGCTTATTGTCCAAGAGGACACCCAGATATTTGTATTTCTCTACAATCTCTATGATCTGACCTCTGATAGATGTTGCAGAGGTAGGTGTTGTACACTTCCTGAAGTCTACGCACATCTCTTTGGTCTTGTTGGTATTGAGGACCAAGTGTGATTTGTTACGCCACTCTACAAAGTAATTTAGGACTGGGCCATGGTGTTCCTCGTCAGCATGCAACAGGCTGATCAAGGCAGTGTCATCAGTAGTAAAGTAACTACATGTAATCTAAAATGTAATTTACATCATCTCCAAAAGTCATTATTAACCATGAGAGGACAATAAACAGTAACTAGTAATGCATCATACTCCCAAGAAAGGTTCAAATCTCACCTTTCTGGTAATTGTTTTTAGAAATTGCTCAGGTGTAGTCACGTTTGAAGACACAAGCTCAAGTACAAATTAGGAAAATATGAAATATTTTATATGACATATTTCCTATTCAACAAAACTGTATGAATATGGCTTGAAATGACACATGCTTTCTAAATGTAGTATAATCAAATTATAAAACCTCTTACTATAAGATTTCGCCTTCCTTATAACTGTAAAATACATATTTCTTTGTCTAGTGTTAGAGAAAATGTGCATATTTTTCAAGGTCTCTCTTGATCAAAACACCTGCCCCCACCGCTGTGAACATCAAATAGAGCTATATTAATTTCATATTAAATTTGTCCATCTATGACAAACAGAAATGTTTTTTTGTTTAAAATCTATAAAATATTTCAGATTAATGGCTATAAATCAATCTCTGAATATGCTATAGTGATGAAACCACTCTCACCTGCTACGCTATGATGTAAGGATTGCAGGCATGCACTTTTTCAGTGGATGTGATGTAGGGTTCAGCCAGGAGTTGATGGACAGTCAGAAGAGCGAATTAAATGGTAGGAGCTTCAAGTGGTTTCATATGTAATGTCCTATGTCACACAGGCAGACAATATACTACTGTGTCCGTGGGAACCAAGGTTATCACTCAATGCATGCCATTTTGAGCTAGTGTCCACAGATCCAATTTCTAAGTGAAAATGTCAGTCGGAACGGTATCAGAACCATGCAGGTCCCCTAAACAGGATACTTTACATCTAAGAGGGATACAAATGTCAAATATATGTTAACAATCCTTCCTCCAAAGGACCCTTCTATTGATTACATTTTGCGAAAATCCCCCAAATCATGATATTTCTTTTCTAGTTTCATGAGGAATCCCCCATATGGAAATAAGATCAGGTTTAGGATTAAGGTTTTCAAAAGGGCTTTGCACTAAAGTGGGCACAAGGGTTTGGTTAGGGTTTTGAGGTCAAGATGGACTGGTGCTAAGGTTATGGGTTATTAGGACATGGGTTACAGTTTTGAAAAATGAGTGAAGATAAGACTGGGTCTAGGGTTTTCTAAAGTTAATATAAGGTTGGGTCTAGGGTGCTGTTCCAGTGGTGTAAAGAAGATTGTCACCCGAATTGACAGGCTCAAGGCACTATCATTTCTGCTTGCCTTGAGCAGGCAGGTGTGCATACCTGTATTCCCACTGTCCTTGTGAATGTCCTGAATAGTCTTGGATAAGAAATCCACCATCCAAACTGTGACTACCTTGAAATAAGAAAGAGATGAGAGAAGTGAACATAGCCAGTTCCCTGTATTAATGAAAAAAGCACATAATCCGACTTTGCAAAACTATATCAGCCTGAACATTTTTAACCTTCAAATAACAAAATATCAAGAAATGCTCCTATGGCAAGCACAGAAGTTACAAGTATTGTCTGTGCAAATTCCGTGTCTGTAGGTCGGGTACCGAAAGAGGAGGGGGGAGGCGCATCCTCTCATCTTTGACACTTTTCTTTGGTGTGAATCCTGCACAGAGCTTCCACTTGTTTTACAAACAGTGAGAGTCAGTGCAGTGAATACTATTCACACAAGTCTCTCCAGTCTAGTCTAATGTCAGCGTACGGCCAATAGCGCTCGTAGTGACGCTGCAGTAGGTTGGCCCTTCGCTTGCATTCATAAACGGATATTATAGCTAAGCGTTGAATGTACTAGCTACAGATACAGTCAAGTCGGACCATGGCGGAAGAAGAGGACACGAAAATACGGATTTTACAAAGCCTGCGGGGAAAGATATGTAAGTGCGAACAATGTATTTATTGTATCGGCATTCTTCAATTGAAGGGTTTAACAAAAAAGTAAACGACGTGAAAAAAGAGGGGCGCGGTACGATCAACACAGCTAGTTCATGAAGATAGATTGAGACATTGTTGTGAATGAATGTTGCCCGGGCCCGATTAAACTTGTTTTATATTTTCCGAAAACGTTGTCACAATGTAGCTATTTATTTTAATATCACAGCTAGGTTATCTAAGAAAAGCCTATGCAAAGACGGGCTAGTTAGTACAGTCAGTGGTTTGAAATCCACACACACGCATCAAAACACATGAGCAAGGACTGGCTAGCTTAACTGTTAGCTGGCTCGCGCTAGTTAGCTACGTTGCTAATTTAGCTGTCTATTTTTCTAGCAAACGTAAAGTGCTTTCCGTGAAATTGTGCCACTCCCTATACAGGCAATTCATTTGTTTCAATGTATCTTATCTTAGCTAGCTATCTAATAATAATGTGTCATTCATAGCTAGTTCACGCTACCAGTAGCTAGCTAGTTACCTTGTCTCGGTTCTCATCTTGCGAAACGCTCGTGGCAGGAAGTTGTCTCCGTGTGTTGGTTAGGTTCTGAAATGTAACTGTGTTGAAATAACTAACTAGTTTCGATATTAATCTATTCCAGATTAGTCATCACTTGAGAAATGATTTTGAAATTTTAAGCCAAACCCTTATCCAGCAAAGTTGGCTAATAGCTGGTTTTCGTTACTGTCATATTGATAAGAAAGGGAAAAAAAACGTGAATTTACCCAGATTTGAGAAAAATATTAATTTCATCAAAGATAATGGATACAATATATTCTTCTTTAAGTGGAACTTTTACACTTTCTGGATATATTTGGTCACAAACACCCTTGTCCATCATTCTTTGAGCAGGAAAATAACCTGAATTAATAAAAGTTCCATAATACATTCTATTAGTTCTGTGTGGCCCTTGCAATGCAGTTTACTCACGTGAATAAGATCAATTAAAAGTCATAATCATAAGGACCGGTGGGATTACTGAAATTGCTTCCTTCCCATGGATGTCGGGTGCATGTTTTTTTTTTTTTTTTTTGCAATTAAGAAACTTCTTGAGGTCCTAAACACAATTCCACATCAAGACCACATCCATCATTGTTATTATCCTCTGTAAAGCATGTCATTTCATGACTTGCATCTATGAATAACAGCTAGCCTATAGCAGATATTTAAGTAACTTTCTCAAAGTCCATTTTTGATAAAGAATTGGTTTGACTTCATAAACATGCACCTGGCTTTTATGCAGACAGTTTGTTAGTTTTGAATGAGCACAGTACCACACAGGATCTTTTGATGGAATGTTACTGGCACACAAACAATACTGTCAGCTTTGTTAGGGTAGCTGTGTGAGAGAACAACACCATTCACACTATCTACTGCAAAAATGAGAAAACAACATGCTAAGCATCACATACATAAACCTGTTTTGATTGCAGGAAGTCTAGTAAAAGTATGAATTTATCTCAATTGTCTAAAAGATGGGACTCCTCCTTTGATCAGTGTTTTCACTAAAAAGGACTAATCAAAGTACCTGCCCTTGGTTATAGACTACTCTACCAGTATTCGCCCCCCTTCCTCCCCTTCGCTCTGGCTCTGATGCTTACTTCTGCAGATGCTGTCATGCGTGTACAAACAAGCACAGAAGTTGACATGCACAAAGTACTGTCATCATAGGTGTGCATTTAAACATAATAAATGAATGCATTATGCACTTGCGCGCACACAAATCGTCTGCAAAACAAATGGCAGTTTCACTAACATGCATTGATTAGCACCCAGGAAATGAGAGAAATTGAGGAACTACCCATGGCAAGAAAATCAGTTTGCCATCTTGCGAAACCTTTTTTCCTCTTGGGGTTTCTCTTTGTCTTAAATGAAAAAGTGTCAATGGAAGTCGTAGTCTATTCAGTACAAACAGAGAAGTTTGTATAAGTGTAACATTTGCTCTTTGACTTCTTGCCTCTGTGTTTCCATGGCAACCAGTACTTTTTCTTGTGAAGATGGCATGGAGGAGGATGGAGTTAGCGAGGGCTTGAACTCTCCTGCAGGTCAGGCTCACCGGGGCTTAGTGGCAGCTCAGGGCTCTGCTGTAGGTTTTCACAGCTCTTTTCTGGGATTAGACCTATATTAATAGCCCTTTTAAAGAGCCTGATCCCCGACTCTGGCTTTTCTCCATTCAAGTTTGTTCACCCTTATGTATCCCAGACCAATTTAGATCACTGTCAACCACTACACAGTGAATAATCTTGTGGTTCACACACACATTGATGTGTGAAACTATTAAAACATGAACCTGGTGACGTGCCATATAGCAGATGTAGACAGACAGAGCTCTATTACAGGTAGTGGTGTGCAGTCCTTCTTATGGTGCAGTAGTATATACATTTTAGTGGGTATTCGTTGCTGTGCTGTTGATCCAGGTGCAAACAGTTTACCTGGCTGGAGATTTCCGAGGTGTTTCACATTTGTGAATCAGCGCTCCACTGTCAGAGCCAGGAGCATGATGAGAGGAAGTTCATGCGCTGTCCTCAGTATCCTGGCTAAATGCATCAATGAAATGACTAGGCCCCCTACATGCCACATCATGAAGTTATCAAAATAAATCTTCAGAGAAGGCCTAACTTCAGTTGAAACAAATTATCTTTAGGGTGTTTTTTTATTATTTAAATCAGGGCTGTTCAATGTCAATCCTGGAGGGACAAAAACAATTCTGTTTTTCCTCCTCTCCTTCTAACAATGAACTACCAGGTAGAAACAAAATCCAGAAGTGTTTAGGCCCTCCAGGACCGGAATTGAACAACGCTGATTTAAATGTTCACATTGGTATTATCAACCATAGTAACAGCAGGTCGATGGAAAAGAGACCTTGACAATTATTTGACTGAAGTCTATTTTCCACGTTAGCACCACCTGCCTCTCTGACCCTCCCCTCCATATCCTGCAGGTGAAGGCAAGAACCTGGGTCCGTGTTCGGGGCCCAACCGACAGCGGGACCTCTGCACCTTCTGCACCATCAGCCTGGACCAGGAGGAGGTATTCCGGACCAAGGTGTTTGACAAAAGCCTCAGGTAACATTTTTTTTATAGTAGTATTATTATAATGATATTATATAATCTATGCCATTTAGCAGACGCTTTTATCCAAAGCGACACAGCCCTGTGCATACATTTTACAGATGGGTGGCCCTGGGTTTAAATCCGCAAATCTGGTGTTGCTAGCACAATGCTATATCAACTAAGCCACAATCTCCCTCCATCCTCATCCTCAGACTAAAGGTAGTCACTATCTGGCCATGCTACAAAGGTCTGAACTCGGAAGTATGACTTTCTCTCATAAAATATGATTTTAACCACTAACGATAGGCCTAGTCCTAAATAAAGAATACACCATTCATATACTTGCTCATCAGTCACAATAATCTAGCCAATTATGTTCTTTGTAGCATGGGCATCTAGTGATCACCTTACAAAAGGGCACATGTAGGCTACCTTCGAATGTTCAAAAGTACCTCACAGCACTGCCTGCAAGAATAGCGCAGTGAAGACATTGCTCTTGTCATGTTAGCCTAGTCTATATTGCACTATTGCCATGGTGATATCATATGATGTGTAACATCCTCTTCCTGCAGGGCCCAGATCTTTTTTCATTGATAATTTTGTGTCAATGTCATCAGGCAGGGTAATAACAGTATAATTTCCTTAACATCTCCCCTAATGTTGAAATGTGTTCTTCACGATCGATGTGGAGGTGTCATGTAACACCATTGAAACCCTTTAGCCTTAATGTTTATTGTAACCTGGAGACGACTAGGACTGCCTCCCCAACTAGATACGCTTCTCGAGTCCAGGAAGAACAGAAGGACACCCTGCCGAGTTGGATGTTTGTGGGCATAGTGTCAGTTGGGCAACACCAGACGAGGACGGTGTTAGCTAGGCTAAATCCTCTACGAAGAGAGCAGACATATTTGATTTGAAACGAACTATGCTGCTTACAAGCTCCCCATTCAGAGCTGTCTGGGGGAGATGGACACGGGTAGAACCTAATGTTTCTGGTTCCAGTCTCGCTCATCTCACTGTAAACACGCTGCTCGTCTTCTCTAGGTATTTCACAACGCACAGCAGTTTTTTTTTCTTTTTTCTCTCCACTGTCACAAACCCGCCGTTCAAAGGGCTCCTTTTAGTGTCTGAGGAAGTGTATCCTCCCACTCTCTCTCTCTCTACTTCTCTATCTCTACCTCGCTATCTATCTCTCTCTCTCTCTCTCTCTACCTCTCTCTGTATATGCATGGTCTTTCATATGGCTGTAAGACTTGAAGAATCTCTCTCTGTAGATTCCCAAGGTTGTTGCCTCCCGCCACTGTCACGTTGCACAAAGTTGTCATATGTGACAACAATTGCAGTGGAGCAGCTATACCGGTACCATATTACTCTCTACTTATGTGGGTTCAAAGGACAATGCCACTCAAACTATATAGAACCTTCAAAATACAGAAAGCACAGTATAATGCATTTTGTGACAATCTGTGACAATTTTAGCATTTTGATTGCTGGCAAATGCCAGAAGATTTTGAGTGGAATTTTTCTTTAACGTTAGGATGTGTTTTGTTGATTCTAGGGCGTATTCATTACGCCGATTCTGTTGCAAAATGTTTCTTAAACGGAAGCGAACTGGGCGAAACGGGGAGGGACCTACCTGAATTTGTCCAATAAAAACTTGTTTGGATTAATGCTTACACCCGTTTTCTGTCTGAGAGGGAAGGAACGGGACAACGAAAGAGAGTGTGTGTGTGTGTGGAGGCTACAAGTGCGTAAATCCATGTGATTATGTGCACTGAAGGATGCGTGGGCGTCTGCAGCCTGTTGCCAAACCCTCACTGCGGAAGTGATAGGCAAGGCATTTCACCAACCGTGCATGCAGTATTACATAGAAGCTAGCCTTACTTGAACAGATCATAACGTTATTAGCACTGTTTGACTTTATTAAGATAATGGAACAAATGTCTGTCAGTTGTCCTGTTTTCGTACTGGTTTGTCATACACCTGCTAGCAACGCTTAAACCTGCTTAGCTTCTACTGTTTTGAGAAGGCTGCAGAATGGTGTAGCTAACAGCCACTCTGGCTTCTCTTTACATAAATTATGCCTCATACCAGAGTAACTACCAAAGTAACAATTTAGCATAATAACCATGTAACAAGCTAGTTATGGAACATTACCATAATTGTATTTTCTTGAAAAATATTAAAAACAGTGACCGTTAGGCTCAGAACGGCTCTTTCTCAATTGTCTAAAAACATCTGTCCTCGCCACTTCCTTCATTGCACTGATCTGAAAGAACTGACCAGGTGAAGCCTGATGCGCTTTCCCCATATTGCTTTCACCTAGCAACTATTTCTAAGTGATGGGGAGGAGATGAAAATATAATAGATTTTTAAGCAATTGAGATTGAGCTCAGGACTGTGAGCGAGACACGTAACCCAATGGAAGGGGGGAAAAATGTACAAGGTTTAAGTTGCACCAGCTCCTTTTCAAAACATTCTCAACTGTCGGACCATGCATAGTAATGAACACAAATGACCCTGGTCATAGCTGGATGGTACATCTGCTTGGCACCCTCTCTGCCTGCTATTCCAAACCACTTGTATGCTGGTCAGTCAGTCCTAGGAGGCCTGGCCACCACAGAGCTAGGCTATATTTAGCACCTGCTGTTTAATGATTGCTGATGGAGGGCGGTCTGTGGATAAGGCCTTGGTTTGTGTTGTCGTCGGTGTGTTGTCTTCTGGCCCTTGAAATAGTATCCTGGTCCCAGATCTGTTTGTCTTGCCAACTCCTTGTCACATAAGTTGTTTGGCTCAAAAAACAGTTCTGGGATCAGGCTAATCAGTCATAAACCCTTCCCAATGAAAAGCCAACCAAGTTTTCAGTAAATGTTCCCTTTCCACAGAGGTCAGCCTGTTCTCTGAACGTAGCCTAAAGATGGTGTTTTACACTTCACTTCAACGACTTCCTGTGTGGTTGTTTTCCAGCCCTTTCTACGGTGAGGACTTCTACTTTGAGATCCCACGACCATTTCAGTGTTTGTCCTTCTACGTATTCGCCAAGGGTGTTTTTCAGAGGGACCTGCCTGTCGGTGAGTAGGAACTGACACACACACACACAGGTACACTATGCTTTCAGCTGGAGGATTTCCAAGTATGTTGACGTCTGTCGGTCCATGTGTGGTTTCAGGGAAAGTGTCCATCCGGAAGGAGGAACTGTGTAAATTCAGTGGGAAGGAGCACTGGTTCGGCCTGCAGCCCGTGGACCCTAACTCTGAAGTCCAGGTGGGTGTCAGTCAGACAGTGTTCAGACCTCTTTATGTGTACCCAGTTGGTCTGGGGGGGGTAAAGTTCACCTTCTAGTCATAGTGCTAGTTCCTATATGTGGTCATTGTCCAATGGTATTGATTCTAGTTGGTCACCAGTCAGACATTTGGCTTGGTCCAACTGTGTAACTGCAGCAGACACCTCCTCCTCACATCCTGTTGTTGTATTCTCTCTAAGCTGAGAGGCTTGGCAACTGGGCTGATCCACAGGGGCTCTAGCTCAATTGATAAAAAAAATCTCTTCTCACCTTGTCTTCTCCCCTTTAATCTACACTGATTGGAAAAGACTTGACAGGTGAAAACAATATGGTGGAAGCTCATTGGTTGGCTTTCACCTGGTCAATTCTTTCAGATCAGTGATGAGGCAATGAGAGGATGTGCTTTTTAGAAAATTGAGAAAGAACCAGGAGCTCTGCTGTTTCTGATGGCAGGACTTCTGGCTCAAAGGAAGGAGAAAGACTGGGAAAAAAAGAGGACTTCCGCTCTCCAAGGTGTATTCAATTGTTGTTCTTCTTTCCTCTCGGTTACATAATGGTGTCATTAACCTGGTGGTGAGTGTTTTTTGTTCTTGAGTGATGAGCAGAGTTTAGGATATTGAAATCTGGCTGAGAACGGGCTGAAATAACCCGTGTCCTGCTGCCACAGCATCCTGAACTGACCTAAGCCCGCAGACATGTTACCCAATCACAGTAGGCTGTGTAGGACAGTTCCATTTAACCCTATTTCACGCCACAGTTGTAGCATTTCATGTTTAGTCGTGCCTTAGTCTGGGCTATTCTGAGGAGTGATTTGCTACAGTGACTCACTCTGAAGATGACCAGGGCTGCCTCCCCAACTAGAGGCACAGCTTGAGTCCAGGAAGAACAGAAGGACACCGAGCCGAGTTGGATGTGTGTGTTTATGGGCATAGTGTCAGTTGGGCAACACCAGACGAGGACGGTGTTAGCCAGGCTAAATCCTCTACGATGAGAGCAGACATATTTGATTTGAAACAAACTATGCTGCTTACAAGCTCCCCATTCAGAGCTGTCTGGGGGAGATGGACACGGGTAGAACCTAATGTTTCTGGTTCCAGTCTCGCTCATCTCACTGTAAACACGCTGCTCGTCTTCTCTAGGTATTTCACAACGCACAGCAGTTTTTTTTTCTTTTTTCTCTCCACTGTCACAAACCCGCCGTTCAAAGGGCTCCTTTTAGTGTCTGAGGAAGTGTATCCTCCCACGCTCTCTCTCTTTCTCCCTCTGCCTCTCTCCCTCTCTCTCTGCAGATGCATG
Organism: Oncorhynchus mykiss; assembly: GCF_013265735.2. Taxonomy (NCBI): domain Eukaryota; kingdom Metazoa; phylum Chordata; class Actinopteri; order Salmoniformes; family Salmonidae; genus Oncorhynchus; species Oncorhynchus mykiss. The sequence goes on along the minus strand of NC_048591.1, from coordinate 13,909,992 downwards.
GCCTTTCATATGGCTTTAAGACTTGTAGAATATTTTTTCTATCTCTCTGCAGAATCCCAAGGTTGTTGCCTCCTGTCGCTGTCATGTTGCACAAAGTTGTCATGTGAAAACAATTGTAGTGGAATTGCCCTAGTCTAGGCTATTCTGAGGAGTGTTTTCTACAGTGACACACCCCGAAGTAGGTGTTCCAAGTCTTGTTACATCAGTGATGGACTGCAGTGTGTGCTTGTGTTCTCTCTGAAAAAGGGGTTGAAATTGATGCAGAAACTGCAAGTGCAGTTGGCAATAGGCTGAGAAGAACAGAGTGAGTTAGAAGTGGTTGCTTCTGTGCAGTTGTTTGATGGTACAGATTGGAGTATGTTGAAGTTGTCCTTTTAGAAGTGCTTAAGGTTAGAGCTTGGGGAGGATAATCTGTTCCTATATCTGTGCCAAGTGGATACTTGTACATGGACCTGATAGTACAATACAGGACATGTTTTGAAGGTGAGTGGCAGTGAGCTGGGTCGCTTACATTAGGCCACGCAATAGAAAATGCTTTGCAGCAGAACATTCGAGTGCTTCTTAGTCCAGGTAGTTTGTCCCTGCTTCAGTCCATTTTCCTTCGTTCAGTGTCCTAATGAACACGTACCGAGGGACATTAACTCAGCCCAGCAGGCATGCCAGGGTAGTTCTCACCATGTCGACCAAGGCTTATCTTCCATTGGCAACAACGTAAGCGACAACAATCACTGTCTGAGCTCAACTCATGCTGTATTGCGGAGGGGAGAGGGAGTGCGTGCATTTGACACTTCTGAAGGCAATGCAGCAGCCTTCACCACATCCGACCTGATAAAGACTTTGAGCGTTGGTTCACATGACAGCTAGCTGTGGCTTATCACACTCCCTAATGCACACACAGCCACTACAAACCTGAAGCCACCATAGAGAAAGACTGGGGAGGTTAGAGGAGTCAGCCTTACTCATATCCACCACTTTAGAATGAACGTTTAACTCATTCATAGAGTAGGCTGCACTAACCTCTGAAAGTAAATTCTAAACGTATGGTCAGAGTACAGGATCTGGCATATACCACCAATGTTGATAGGAGAAATACTGAAGTAGGGCCTCCCGGGTGGCGCAGTGGTTAAGGGCGCTGTACTGCAGCGCCAGCTGTGCCATCAGAGTCCCTGGGTTCGCGCCCAGGCTCTGTCGTAACCGGCCGCGACCGGGAGGTCCATGGGGCGACGCACAATTGGCCTAGCGTCGCCCGGGTTAGGGAGGGCTTGGTCGGTAGGGGTGTCCTTGTCTCATCGCGCACCAGCGACTCGTGTGGCGGGCTGGGCGCAGTGTACGCTAACCAAGGTGGCCAGGTGCACTGGTGCGGCTGGCTTCCGGGTTGGATGCGTGCAGTGTTAAGAAGCAGTGCGGCTTGGTTGGGTTGTGTATCGGAGGACGCATGACTTTCAACCTTCGTCTCTCCCGAGCCCGTACGGGAGTTGTAGCGATGAGACAAGATAGTAGCTACTACAACAATTGGATACCACGAAAAAGGGGTAAAATTTAAAAAAAAAAGAAATACTGAAGTAATTCCTGTTGACTTTCAGAATGGTCTGATGTCATGTCACGTCTCTTCTCTAACTCCCCCCAGGGAAAGGTCCACCTGGAGATGCGTCTGAATGAACTGATCATAGAGAATGGCTCTATGTGCCAGCAGCTACTGGTTCGGTAAGTACTGATCCAGGGTCAGAATGTTTTCTTCCCCTTGATGGGTAAGGTTAGGGTAAGGTTAGGGTGGGGAATAATCTGATCCCAGATCTGTGGTTAGGGGCACCTGTTACCCTAAGAAGCTTTTAACACAAGTACATTAACATGTGGATTTTCTCTGTGCAGTCTTATTTGCTGTCGTTAAGCCTTTGTTTGTGGCTGGGCTAGATCGGCCAACACCATTAAGCCTCCCAGTCAGGCATCAATAGGCTCTAAGGAGCCAGAGCCCAGAGACCCAACCATGGTTTACCCTCTCTTCAGTTCCTCTTACCGCAGCTGTTTTCTCCTACTCGCAAATTCACCTCTGCTGTGTTCATTTTCAACATCCCTCCACACACACACACACACACACACACACACACAGCTCTCACAAACAACTTGTCTCCTCTGTTGGTGTTTGACTGTGCATCCATACTGTAGCGCTGTCCCTGAGCACTCCCTTTGGCATTGCATGTGTGTTTGTGTATTTCCAAGAGATTGTCATCTCAAGGGTTTTGTGTGCTTGCATTGTGTGTGTGCGTTAGTCAGTGGATGTTGTTGTTGCTTGGCTTCACTCATTCAAACCGCGGCAAGCAGGTTAATGAGGAGGAAGTGATGGCATCTCGACAGGAAACTGCTGTAGCACTGCTCCCACCGCTATGGTCGCTGCAGCTGGTGTCTCAGAACCGCCGCGCTGCCGTCGTTGGTGTGTCACCACTACCTGCTCACTGTTACTGTCTCCTCCACCCTGACTTGTCACTGTGGGAGGATTAGGGTAGTAAAGCTACTGGTAATTTACCAAAGTTACCAGAATCTTTGGTAGTTTTGGTAATTAATAAAAAATATATGGCAATCTATAGTAACTTTTGGTTATTTTATATATATATATATATATATAATTTATACTTGAATAACTTTTTAAAAACTATTTATAGTATTCATAATATACACTAAGGGTGCAAAATATTAAGGATACCTGCTCTTTCTATGACAGACTGACCAGGTGAATGAGTTTTTAAAATCTACTTCAATCAGTGTAGATGAAGGGGAGGATACGGGTTAAAGAAGGTTTCTTAAGCCTTGAGACAATTGAGACATGGATTGTGTATGTGTTCCATCCAGGGGGTGAATGGGCAAGACAAAATATTTAAGGTCCTTTGAATCAGTTGAGGCTGCTGAGGGGCTCCTAATAATGGTTGGAACGGCACGAATGGAATGGCATCAATATTAGGAAGGTGTTTTTAATGTTTTGTCCACTAAGTGTACGTGTCCCATGAGTTTCTAGTGGATAGACCATATGTTTCAAGAGAAAATGGCCAAATTAATGAAGGAGGCATCTAACCAACAATGGGACTATTTTCAATTAACTCTGCAACTCTTTCAGCTGTTCACTTTTTTCACAACTGCCCCTAGTTTGACATCAAAATATTGACTAAACAAATACATATTGACATGGTGAAAAATGTGTGTAAAAAATGTGTGTGTATATATATATATATATATATATATATATATAAAGGATATTTCATGCTGAAACCCTCATTAAACACCAATGCTATTAAAGGTTATGGTTTATTTAGGATTGTTTTACAGGTTTGTTTTTCTTTTTTTAATGATGCCCTGTGCCTAGACAAACCTACACTTCCTGCCTATCTCTTCTCTGAGAGTTAACAAATGAATAACAAAATCAGCCAATTCATTCACACTTTTGGTTGCATCCTGTACTGCTAATTTGCATTGCATCCTGTCTGGTGTTTACTATATTTCCAATGCATCATGAGATTATTATTATTTTTTTTACAATTATGAGCAGGCATTGCCTACTAAGTGGTCTAATAATGGTTGATGATGTCATTGGAAACACTTTTCTTCCTCTATATTTTTAACTACAAAACATAGAAACGTGCCATGATCAAACACCAGACAGGATGCAATGCAAATTAGCAGTACAGGGTGCAACCAAAAGTGTGAATGAATGAACAAATGAATAACAATCATTTAGTGAACCTGGGGGCCGTCTAGGAGCACACAGTCAAGCACACTGCAGAGGGAGGTGGTTACCCTCTGGGTCCCTGCATAAAGTGAGCAGGTCTGCTGCTGTTGAGCGCCTGTACACTGTGAACATACAGTGAGCAGGTCTGCTGCTGTTGAGCGCCTGTACACTGTGAACATACAGTGAGCAGGTCTGCTGCTGTTGAGCGCCTTGTACAGTGTGAACATACAGTGAGCAGGTCTGCTGCTGTTGAGCGCCTTGTACAGTGTGAACATACAGTGAGCAGGTCTGCTGCTGTTGAGCGCCTTGTACAGTGTGAACATACAGTGAGCAGGTCTGCTGCTGTTGAGCGCCTTGTACAGTGTGAACATACAGTGAGCAGGTCTGCTGCTGTTGAGCGCCTTGTACAGTGTGAACATACAGTGAGCAGGTCTGCTGCTGTTGAGCGCCTTGTACAGTGTGAACATACAGTGAGCAGGACTGCTGCTGTTGAGAGCCTTGTACAGTGTGAACACAGTGAGCAGGTCTGCTGCTGTTGAGCGCCTTGTACAGTGTGAACATACAGTGAGCAGGTCTGCTGCTGTTGAGAGCCTTGTACAGTGTGAACATACAGTGAGCAGGTCTGCTGCTGTTGAGCGCCTTGTACAGTGTGAACATACAGTGAGCAGGTCTGCTGCTGTTGAGCGCCTTGTACAGTGTGAACATACAGTGAGCAGGTCTGCTGCTGTTGAGCGCCTTGTACAGTGAGTAGGTCTGCTGCTGTTGAGCGCCTTGTACAGTGTGAGCATACAGTGAGCAGGTCTGCTGCTGTTGAGAGCCTTGTACAGTGTGAACATACAGTGAGCAGGTCTGCTGCTGTTGAGAGCCTTGTACAGTGTGAACATACAGTGAGCAGGTCTGCTGCTGTTGAGAGCCTTGTACAGTGTGAACATACAGTGAGCAGGTCTGCTGCTGTTGAGCGCCTTGTACAGTGTGAACATACAGTGAGCAGGTCTGCTGCTGTTGAGCGCCTTGTACAGTGTGAACATACAGTGAGCAGGTCTGCTGCTGTTGAGCGCCTTGTACAGTGAGTAGGTCTGCTGCTGTTGAGCGCCTGTACAGTGTGAACATACAGTGAGCAGGTCTGCTGCTGTTGAGAGCCTGTACAGTGTGAACATACAGTGAGCAGGTCTGCTGCTGTTGAGAGCCTGTACAGTGAGCAGGTCTGCTGCTGTTGAGAGCCTGTAAAGTGAGGAGGTCTGCTGCTGTTGAGCGCCTGTACAGTGTGAACATGCAGTGAGCAGGTCTGCTGCTGTTGAGAGCCTTGTACAGTGAGCAGGTCTGCTGCTGTTGAGAGCCTGTAAAGTGAGGAGGTCTGCTGCTGTTGAGCGCCTGTACAGTGTGAACATACAGTGAGCAGGTCTGCTGCTGTTGAGAGCCTGTACAGTGAGCAGGTCTGCTGCTGTTGAGCGCCTGTACAGTGTGAACATACAGTGAGCAGGTCTGCTGCTGTTGAGAGCCTGTACAGTGAGCAGGTCTGCTGCTGTTGAGAGCCTGTAAAGTGAGTAGGTCTGCTGCTGTTGAGAGCCTGTACAGTGTGAACATACAGTGAGTGACATGGAACATTACCCTCCAGGCATACAGGAACACTCTTCCTGACACCTTATTTGTATATAACCACACATTCACACCCCCCCCCCCCCCCCCCCCCCCCCCGCCCTTTGCATAAACAATGGTAAAACTCTGTTTAATCCTAACCATTAAGTTATTATTGACACCTTCTTCCTCAAACAAAGGTGCTCATGTTCTGCCCTTCAACTGAAAACAGTACATCAACTAATCATGACAGATCAACTTTGGTCATCTTGTTAGATGCAGGAAAAATGCAACTTGAAAAGGATGTTACAATCTGAAAAGGCATTGGAAATGTATTCATGTCTGTTGCTGTAAAAAAGGGGGGAAATTAAATGTTTAAGGAAATTGTGTGTGTGTGTGTGGGGGGGTTCTTCTCTGACTCCTTTATGGTCAAATCATTTCTTTGCTGTGGTTTGGTTCAAGTTTTGGTCAGACTACGGGTTGAACTCCCCCTCAACCCTCTGGCTGGCTGTTAGTAATGCCCAATAAGCCCCACCCCTCATAGACTTAAATATATGTTTCTGTGTGAGTTTATTTAAGCAATATGGCCCGAGGTGGTATGGTGTATGGCCAACACCACGGCTGAGGGCTGTTCTTATACAATGTGGAGCGCTTGGCTGTGGTATATTGGCCATGTACCACCAACCCCTGAGTTGCCTTATAAACTGGTTATTAGATTAGTAAAAATAAATGTTTTGTCATACCCTTGGTATACCACGGCTGTCAGCATTCAGGGCTCGAACCACCCAGTTTATAATTGTGAAATATATGTTTATATTTAGCATCACAGTTGTACTGTAGTAGCTTCAGTTTAACAAATAAAAAAAAGATGTAACAAGTTATATCTTGTGTCCTCTTTGAAAATCTATGGTAGATAAACTGTTGCGTCTCTGTACTATAATGAATAGCAACTACTGTAGTATGTACCAAATACACCCGTGACCGTGTCATAAGAATATTTCCCACATTCTGGACTACTTTTGGCTCCCTATGTCGTAGAAAGACACACCATATCTCTCTGTCAACGTGGGGCTCCCGAGTGGCGCAGTGGTCTAAGGCACTGCATCTATGCTTGAGGTCTCCCTACAGACCAAGGTTCGATTCCAGGCTGTATCACAACCGGCCGTGATTGGGAGTCCCATAGGTCGGCGCACAATTGGCCCACCGTCGTTAGGGTTTGGCCGGGGTAGGCCGTCCATTGTAAATAAGAAATTGTTCTTAACTGACTTGCCCAGTTAAATGATCAAAATCTGCCAACTGACTGAGAAGGTAGGAAGTGTAGGCATGGTTTGTCTAAAGCCATAGGCTGTCATGACGATTTTCCCTAACCACTCACTCAGCCATGGGACTAATGAACAGCTACAGATGTCTGTGATGTATGCTGTAAGAATGTCACAGACAACGACAGTGTACCAGTGTGTGTGTGTGTGTCCTCCCTAGTGTTACAAAGGGAAGACTTACTGTAAACTTTCTAAGTTTACCAGTAAACAGAATTTGGTAACTTTTTCACGTTTTGGTGGGGAATTTTATAAAATTACATTTAGTGGCTTTTTTGGGTACTTGTCACAGGTGTGTGTAATCTCTCTCATTTAATAGCACTTAGATTGTGCTACTACCCTCCAATGAAGATTTGTTTTGTCAGTCATACATTTTATAAAAGTGGAATAGCCTTACATTAAAAATAGGAAACGATAGGGATAATGTTCCACTTCATATTCGTCATCCCCCAACATCATTATATGTGAAAATGGCACGTTTCTATGTTTCGTAGTTAAAAATATAGAGGAAGCTAAGTGTTTCCAATAACATCATCAACCATTATTAGACCATTTAATAGGCAATGCCAGCCCATAATTGGTTAAAAATCCCATGATGCATTGGAAACTTAGAAAGATTTCTTTTTTTTACTACAAAACATAGAAATGTGCAATTTTCACATGTTGGGATGGTGCTGGAGATGAGGTTGAAACCTTTCCCTACAAAGATTAAATAATGTGCATGTTTACAGTTTTTGTAGCATATTTAATCTATGTAGCACATTGTGAGTGGTAGGTCAGATTGTCAGAACACTGTAATATTGATATGAGAAACACTAAGGTCAATCCTGTCAAAGTTGAGTGTATTCTATGGTTTTATTAGTGTTTTCTCCTGTTGCTTTTGTCTCCCCCAGGATAATAGAATGCCAGGGCTTGCCTCTGATCAGTGGACAGAACTGTGATCCGTATGCCACTGTCTCGCTCGTTGGGCCTGCCAGGTAAGACTAGACTACAATCCTCTGCAGTGGCACATGATTATTAGCTCACTTCAATTGAACCCACATAGCTAATGCAATGTGTCAACATCTTAGGCTTTATATCCTTTATTCTTTCACATAGACCCCCCATTAGAAAGGTTTGAGTATATTTCTGACTCTTCTGTCTCCTTTAGGTCTGACCAGAAGAAAACAAAGGTGAAAAAGAAGACCAGCGACCCTCAGTTTGAGGAAACCTTTAACTTTGAGGTAAACTTAATTTACATCTGGGGGCTCATGTCATCTGTTTTCTTCCCAACAGAGGAAAACAGACTAAAATGGGGATGGACTAACAGGAATGCTCACATTTTGTTTTCCATTCCAAAATGTTTCAAACAGTTTTCCATTGCGTGCCCTAATGAACGCAACCTAGGTGTCTGGCTGGTTTTGACAGTTCATCAAATCAAAAAATGTTCACATGCACCGAGTACAGCGGGTGTTGACCTTACAGTGAAATGCTTATTACAAGCCCTTAACCAACAATGCAGTTTTAAGAAAATATCAACAAAAAAACAGCAGTAAATAACAATAGCTGGGCTACAGTATATACAGGGGGTACTGGTGTCGTGTGCGGGGGCACCAGTGTCGAGGTAATATGTACATGTAGGTAGAGTTAAAGTGACTATGCATAGATAATAAGAGATTAGTAGAAGGTGTGGGGGGGGGGCAGGCAATGCAAATAGTCTGAGTTGGCATTTGATTAGCTGTACAGGAGTCTTATGACTTGGGGTAGAAGCTGTTTAGAAGCCTCTTGGACCTAGACTTGGTGATCTGGTACCGCTTGCTGTGCGGTAGCAGAGAGAACAGTCTATGACTAGGGTGGCTGGAGTCTTTGTCAATTTTTAGGGCCTTCCTCTGACACCGCCTGGTATAGAGGTCCTGGATGGCAGGAAGCTTGGCCCCAGTGATGTACTGGGCCGTACGCACTACCCTCTAGTGCCTTGCGGTCAGAGGCTGAGCAGTTGCCATACCAGTGATGCAACCCGTCAGGATGCTCTCAATGGTGCAGCTGTAAAACCTTTTGAGAATCGGAGAACCCATGCCAAGTCTTTTCAGTCCCCTGAGGGGGAATAGGTTTTGTCGTTCCCTCTTCATGACTATCTTGGTGTACTTGGACCATGTTAGTTTGATGTTGACGTGGAAGCCAAGGAACTTGAAGCTCTCAACCTGCTTCACTACAGCCCCGTCAATGTTAAGGAATGTGTGCTCAGTCCTCCTTTTCCTGTTGTCCACAATCAACTCCTTTGTCTATGGGAGAGGTTGTTGTCCTTGCACCACTCGGTCGGGTTTCTGACCTCCTCTCTATAGGCTGTCTCATCGTTGTAGGTGATCAGGCCTACCACTGGTGTCATCAGCAAACTTAATGATGGTGTACTTAATGATGGTGTTGGAGTCGTGCCTGGCTGTGCAGTCATGAGTGAACAAGGAGTACAGGAGGGGACTGAGCACACACCCCTGAGGGGCCCACGTGTTGAGGATCAGCGGATGTGTTGTTACCTACCCTTACCACCAGGGGGCAGCCCGTCAGGAAGTCCAGGATCCAGTTGCAGAGGGAGGAGTATAGTCCTAGGTTCCTTAGCTTAGTGATGAGCTTTGAGAGCACTATGGTGTTGAACGCTGAGCTGTAGTCAAGGAATAGCATTCTCACATCAGTGTTTCTTTTGTCTAGGTGTGAAAGGGCAGTGTGGAGTGCAATAGAGATTGCATCATCTGTGGGGTCTAGGGTTTCTGGGATAATGGTGTACATGTGAGCCATGACCAACCTTTCAAAGCATTTCATGGCTACAGATGTGAGTGCTACGGGTCGGTAGTCATTTAGGCAGGTTACCTTAGTGTTCTTGGGCACAGGGACTATGGTGGTCTTGAAGCATGTTGGTATTACAGACTTAGACAGGAAGAGTTTGAAAATGTCAGTGAAGACACTTGCCAGTTGGTCAGCACATGCTCGGAGTACCGTCCTGGTAATCCGTCTGGCCCAGTGGCCTTGTGAATGTTGACCTGTTTAAAGGTCTTACTCACATCGGCTGCAGAGAGTGTGATCACACAGTCGTCCGGAACAGCTGATGCTCTCATGCATGTTTCAGTGTTACTTGCCCTTGAAGTGAGCATAGAAGTTATTTAGCTCGTCTGGTAGGCTTGTGTCACTGGGCAGCTCTCGGCTGTGCTTCCCGTTGTAGTCTGTAATAGTTGGCTAGCCCTGCCACATCGAACGGTGTAGTACAATTCGATCTTAGTCCTGTATTGACGCTTTACCTGTTTGATGGTTTGTCAGAGGGCACAGCGGGATTTCTTATAAGCTTCCGAGTCCAGCTCCTTGAAAGCGGCAGCTCTACCCTTTAGCTCAGTGCGAATGTTGCCTGTAATCCATTGCTTCTGGTTGGGGTAAGTACATACAGTCACTGTGGGGACGATGTCCTCGATGCACTTATTGATAAAGTCAGTGACTGATGTGGTGTACTCCTCAATGCCATCGGAAGAATCCCGGAACATATTCCAATCTGTGCTAGCAAAAGAGTCCTGTAGTTTAGCATCTGCTTCATCTGACCACTTTTTTTTTTTTAATAGACCGAGTCAATGGCGCGTCCTGATTTAATTTTTGATTGTAGACTGGAATCAGGAGGATAGAATTATGGTCAGATTTGCCAAATGGAGGGTGAGGGAGAGTTTTGTATGCGTCTCTGTGTGTGGAGTAAAGGTGGTCACATTTTTTCCCCCTCTGGTTGCACGTTTTAACATGCTTATAGAAATGAGGTAAAACTGATTTAAGTTTCCCTGCATTAATGTCCCCCGCCACTAGGACCGCCTCCTCTAGATGAGCGTTTTCCTGTTTGCTTATGGCCGTACACAGCTCATTGAGTGTGTTTTTAGTGCCAGCATTGGTCTGTTGTGGTATGTAGACAGCTATGAAAAATACAGATGATAAACTTTCTAGGTAGATAGTGTGGTCTACAGCTTATCATGAGATACTCTACCTCAGGCGAGCAAAACCTCGAGACTTACTTAGATATCGTGTGCCAGTTGTTGTTTACATATGCATAGGCCCCCGCCCTGTGTCTTACCAGAGGCTGCTGTTCTGTCCTGCCGATAGTGTATAACCCACCAGCTGTGGGTTGTTAATGTCGTCTTTCAGCCACGACTCGGTGAAACATAAGATATTACAGTTTTTAATGTCCCGTTGGTAGGATATACATGCTTTCAGTTCGTCCCATTTTATTTTCCAGCGATTGAACGTTAGCTAGCAGGACGAAAGGCAGATTAGCTACCCGTCACTTGATCCTCACAAGACACCCTGATCTTTTTCCGCAAAATCTCAGTTTCCTTCTCCAGCTAATGATTGGTATCTGGGCCTGGTCGGGTGTCTGTAGTAGTATATCCCTCCTGTCCGACTCATTGAAGAAAAACTGTTTAATCTGAGGTGAGTAATCGCAGTTCTGATGTCCAGAAGCTCTTTTCGGTCATAAGAGACGGTAGCAGCAACATTATGTACAAAACAACGCAAAAAATATTTTAAAAAATAGCATGGTTGGTTAAGAGCCGTTAAGACTGCAGCCATCCCCTCCGGCGCCATCACGTTAGCTCGTCTGAGTTGGTATTTGCTGGAGAAGACTGATGTAAATTCCGTCTTGTTGTTGTCCTCAGGTCACAAGGCCCAACAGTTACACAAAAAAGTCTAATTTCCAAGTAGAGGAGGAGGACATTGAAAAGCTGGAGATCAAGTGAGTGTACCGTCTCCCCTTTCCCCTCTTTTCCTCATCTTTCCTCTCCTCCTTTCTCTTCTATTTTTCTCTTCTCTTTTCTCCTTCCGCTTTTCTCTCCTTTTTTTTTTATTTTTTTACTTCTCTTCTTTTTTTTTCCTATCTTCCTTCTGACCTTTAACAGAACATCTGTGGGTTGGATTTTTTCCACACACTGACAAACAGACCACCATACCTCCATCTCTCTGGAGCGACTTCTGGGATGTAATCAGAAGAGGATTTTTCAAGTGTGTTTCAACTCAACCAGATTTGATTGGATTGTGTTAGTCACAACCAGTGTAGTGTGTAATGCAAAGTTGGTGGTTAAGGACCTGTGGGGTTTGTGTCTCTGTTTGCGTCACCTACAGCCGACTGACTCATAGCTACATAGCTCACTGGGTTTACAGTCGGGTAAGACTAGGCTGGGCCGAGAGAGGTAAACACATGCATGACTTTCAGGTTTGGATTTGAGGTGATTTTAATTGCATGTGTATTTTTTTAAGTGTACTGCAATTTGTATACTTCACACCGGTAAGGAGTAACTCATTGTATTTTGTGTTTATGTGTTGAGATTGATGTGGTTGTGTTTTCCATGAGAGTGCCAGCCAGCCAATGGTAAGTGGTGTGTTTGGAAGGGGAAGGGGCATTGGTCCCTTTTTCGTAGATTTTTATAGTGTATTTGCAAATATCACATTCACTTAGTATGTGTGATTGAGTGTTTCTCTCTTTGTCTCTCTGTGTGTGTGTGTGTCTGCAGAGTTGACTTGTGGAACAATGGGAATTTGGCGCAGGATGTCTTCCTTGGGGAGACGCGGGTATCTGTCAAGATCCTGCGAAATGACCACATTCACAGGGCCTGGTAAGAACGGTGACACATCACACAACACCACAGCTTCACCTCGCACATTGTCTTCCTGATGCTTCCGCGCCAGGTCACTCACACTAACTCAAGAGATTTCGCATACTGACGCAACAATATGCAAAGGTGCACGTAGCGTCCGCATGCCCACAGGAGCCCACAGCTCTAACTTCTAACTACAAACACACTGGTTGCATTCGAAAGTGGCATGCTATTCCTTCTACACTGCATTACTTTGTACCAGAGCCACATAGTCTACCAGGGAAATCGGGTGACCGTGACACACTTTCTTTCTCTCACATGGACACGTCGTGCACTCACTGCACGCAGCCACACGCCTGCTGCTGCTGCGCTCAACCTGAAGAATGTAATCTGACTGCCGCGCTAGCTAGCTGAAATGAATAGACTGATTAGCAGATGACAGATAAGGGGACATGACACAGAGGGTCTTACGTACTCTGCTGCTACTCGCCTCGTTTTATCAGCCACAACAATCCGGCGACTCTGACATCACACCCCTCACAGTGCTGACCTTCTTTTCTGCGTAGATCCGTGGATGCTAGATCAGATCTGCACATTGTGAGGTGGATGTTAAAAAGGCCCATACTCACAAATAATCTGAGGGGTACTGTTGATCTAGGATCATGTTCCCCCTGTCCATGTAATCTTATTCATTATGATTTAAAAGGCACAACGGATCCTACAATATAGCAGTCCTGCTGCAATACTCTTTGTGAATAGAGGAATAAGGGCACATCCAGTTCCTTGATATTTTTTCTACTTAATAGTGAGTTTTTCTCTAGTCAGATTTTTTGTATTTTTTTGTATTGTAATTTCATTATTTCCATTTATATCTGGCGCTAATAGTGGAATTATAGTGTTTCACAGTATTACTTACCTGCCAGTGTTGTGATTGGCTATGATATTCGCCTATTGATTTCTCCCGCCAGAACAGCGTCTGGCGGGAAAACTGAAAACTGTTCTGACTTTGGCTGTGTTATCTACTGGAAATCACTATCATTTCCTGGTAGCTAAAATTTGACACCTCTCTCAATTTCAGTTTACCTGAGAAAATAAGCACTGAATATTGTAGGGAATCATTGTATTATTTTTGCAGCTGTTGTCGGTTTTGGTCTACTAGCTTCAAACAGCGGTTTCTGAAATTATACAAAATCCTACGTATAGGACCTTTAACAATATATAATTGGAGATGAACCTGTGCCAGATCCTGTCCCCCGGTCTAGCAGCTCTATATCTGTGGTACTTTTTTGGACTGGTTACTTCCGTCGTCTTCAGACTGCTTTGAACACTGCGATGGTGGTGTTCTGTAAACTGTGTGTGTGTGTGCGCCTCTAGGTGATAAGGGATTATGCAGATACTGATCTATGTGTTTTGCATGAGGGCCGTGAGACTAGTGTGTGGGTGTCAGTTTGCATGGAGACAGCAGAACCCCATCTACTGTAGAGGGAGGGAGAGAAAGCCAGGGATGATCTATACATACACTCTAACATACAGACCCACAACTCGGCTGAACAAAATGTATATTGATCTATTGACTGTCCCAGAATACATGGGCTCAACGGAAGTTTCTGGGTGTCTGAGTACTGCAGTACGATTACAGTTCAAGCAGATTAGAGACAAACATAGCTGCAGCTTTCGAAGTGATGAAGAGTTCCAGCCTGATGTAAATCTGTGAAAACTGCTCCATCTGTTGGTGGCTAGGCAGCTATACAGGCTCACCCAGCTCATTCACACACTGCTTAAACACTCAGCTTAATTGCTCAACTATGCATTGTTTTTCGCGTTCTGTTTGAAATCTTTGCGTAGTTTTGTTATTTTATTTTAAAGCTACTACACTACCAGAGGTGTAAAACTCTAACTCCAAAGATTTTTTTGATATAAATGCTACTTTATTATGTTTGTTTAATCGATGTGGACAGGAAATGGATTTCAAAATGAAAAGCACTATATGGCTGAAAACGTCACATGTCATGACCCATGTTGAGGACAGCATTGACAGCATCATTTGCGTCTCACCACTAGGGTTGTGAAATTCTGTCAACTTTGCCAAAACTCCCAGTTTTTCCAGACATTCTGGTTGGAGGACTCCAGATGTCCTGATTCCATTAAGCTTTCAACCGGTATTTCTATATTTAATCCTGGACATAAGTTATCGGAAATGTGCAACCCGACTCACCACTGTCAAATACAAATGTGTCGGCTGGCCATCACTCTTAACGCTGACTGGGTGTGTTTTGTTGGGTGTCTTTCTCTGGTCCACAGGTATCTCCTCCAGCCTAAAGGAAACGGGAAGTCCAAGACAGACGACCTGGGCTCTCTGAGGCTCAACGTAACCTACACCGAGGACAATGTGCTGCCATCCGCCTGCTACACACCGCTCCGCACGCTGCTGCTCAAGTCCCCAGACATTAAGGTACTAACCTCAGACCGGTCTTGTTCACACACCTGGTCCGCCTGAATGGTACATTATGCTCATTAAGGAACTTAAAGGGATGCTAGCTGATACCCGTATGCTTCCAGTCATTGTGCTAACGCTAGTTAGCATTGGCTCGGGAAACTATCTCAAACTTCCTTCATACTGGACACAGACATAACAATGGCATCTACAAGTTCATCTGACTCAGGGGAAGTAGATACAGGGCCTCATTGCCCAAATCCCCAAGTTTCCCTTTAAGGAAGAAAGTGTACAATAGTGTACAATAGAGGACGCATAGTTTTTGACAAATTGTTGGTCCTATCAGTGGCCAACCATCGCCCACAGACCCCACTGTGTATTCCACACCGCTGCCAGTAGTTTGAAATGAGTGGTGGCCGTTTACACATTGAATTGCGGTCAACTAATAACCATTAGTGGCTGACCAATCATCGCTCACAGTATGGTGCCTTTTGAGAATAAGGGAATTTTTTTCAGAACCTCTCTGTCCCCCCTACCTCTCTCCATTTATCTCTCTTCCCCCTCTCAGCCCATCTCGGCGTCAGCAGCCCACATTCTGGGGGACATCTGCAGGGAGAGGTATGAGGCGGTGCTGCCCGTGGTCCGCCTGCTGCTCCACCACAGCCGCCTGGTGCCCTTCGTCTCCGCCATCACTGTCCTGGAACTGGAGAACACTCAGTGAGTAGTACACACTTCTCCTGGGCCCTATCGGCTCTGGACAAAAGTAGTGCTCTATATAGTGAATAGGCATCCTGTCCTCTGACCCCCGTCTTGTCTGTCTAGGGAGGCCAACACCATTTTCCGTGGCAACTCCCTGGCAACGCGCTGCATTGACGACATGATGAAGATTGTAGGGCGGAGCTACCTGACCGTCACCCTGAAGCCTGTATTGGATGAGGTAATGTACATATGTTACCTGGGGAATAATGTGAGAAAATTGATTAGATCAACACCGATCCTAAGAAGTAAGCCCTGCTATGAACCACATCGTAGAAGCTCATTTCATAACCTAGGAACAACATGTTTGAAAAATTTTTTCGTAGATTTGTGACTCCAACAAAACCTGTGAGATTGACCCGATCAAACTGAAAGAAGGAGACAACGTTGAAGTCAACAAGGTACAGTATACATTTGTCCGGTGCATCGCAAGCTGTCTATCAGTGTATTGTCTAGTAGTGGGGTGGTATACAGAAAGAACTGTTAAAATAAGTGTGTGTGTGTTCACGATGTGCATGTCCGTCCTCTCCAGGAGAACCTGCAGGGGTACGTTCAGAAGGTGTTCTCGTCCATCACCCAGTCCAGCTCCAGCTGTCCCCCGCTCATGTGTGACGTGTTCCGCTCGCTGCGTCACATGGCCTCCAAGCGGTTCCCAGGTGAGCGGGGCATCACACGCATCTTCGTCCTCTCTCCTCACCTTCATCCTACCTCATCCTCAGCAGGATTGCAAAGTTCTGGAAACCTTTCCAAAGTTCCTGGGTTTTAAAAATAATCCTGTTTGGGGAATTGCTAAACTTTCAGGGAAAGTTTCTGGAGTTTTTCAACCCTATTCCTCAGTCACAGCTCTCTCATCAATACTCACTGTGCCTCATCACATTAGAGAGAATGTCCACTAACCACAAATCAAGTTTCTGAGATGTTTTCATACCACAAATGTAGGGTTGATTTTGTGTAAGTCCCTTTTTATAAGCATTAGTGTAGAAAGGTCCAGGTCTCTATCCAAAGGAGATTAGATACAGAAATATTATGCCAATCTTTCCCAAGTATTATCTAGTTACTTTTACAGAGTGGTTTTTATAAAGTATCTTCCATCAGTAAGCAGCATGTTGTAGAGACCATGTCCACCATGAGGTGGAGCCAGAAGACTGACTAAAGTGCAGGAGATTGTCTCATAGTATGTATGACAGAGGCCCTTCAAGTAGAAGCTACTGAATCTGTGAGAAGGTCCTGTTAATGTGTAGTGTTGGAACTTTGTATGAGCCATGTTCTCATAAACCGCTATGCTCATATGAATTGGCACCTTTTTAATGGTAGGAGGAGCATGACCTGTGTATGTCTGTGTGTGTGTTTGTAAAAGTGTGTGTACTGTGGACAGCAATGCACAGTCCCAAATCAATTATTGTACCCTTTGTTGATCTGAAAGTAGTGGATGGGTATCAACCCTGATATAGGGTCTTTGCTTACGCCAATCCCGATCCAGTCCTTTCAAATCCACTAGGTGAGTCAATAAGGTCCAGGGAACAGTCTGGAACTGGAGATCAGTCTGGAACTGGGCCTGTCCCAGTTGTTAGCCTGTCTGGTGTCAATGGGTGTATCTGCATTGCTTGCTGTTTGGGGTTTTAGGCTGAGTTTCTGTACAGCACTTTGTGACATCGGCTCATGTAAAAAGGGCTTTATAAATACATTTGATTGATTGATTTGATTAATGGGATAGTTCACCAAATTAAAAAAATGACATCCTAGTTTTCTCACCTTGTGAGCAGTCAATGGATAAGGACAGGTAGAAAAGCTTTATTTTTATTTGTGCTTCTCCTGTCCCCTAATCTGTCCTCTACACGCTCCTCCTCCTTCTCTCCCTTCTCTCCCTTCCTCCTCTCCCCTGCAGATGATCCTCACGTCCAGTATTCAGCAGTCAGCAGCTTCGTGTTCCTGCGCTTCTTCGCCGTTGCCGTTCTCTCGCCACACACCTTCCAGCTCCGCCCACACCATCCTGTGAGTACGCCCATATGCCTATGTTTTTTACATTTGTGTCACATAGGAGGTATCCCAAGTGTTTGCACTTTAGTGTTGACTTAGAAGTGGCGCAGTGGTGTAA
Source organism: Oncorhynchus mykiss (assembly GCF_013265735.2). Taxonomy (NCBI): domain Eukaryota; kingdom Metazoa; phylum Chordata; class Actinopteri; order Salmoniformes; family Salmonidae; genus Oncorhynchus; species Oncorhynchus mykiss. Next base: position 13,892,513 of record NC_048591.1, on the reverse strand, counting down.
GGCACTGCATCTCAGTGCTTGAGGCGTCACTACAGACACCCAGGTTCGAATCCAGGCTGTATCACAACCGGACGTGATTGGGAGTCCTATACAGCGGTGCACAATTGGCCCAGTGTCGTCCCGGTTTGGCTGGTGTAGGCCGTCATTGTAAATAAGAATTTGTTCTTAACTGACTTGCCTAATTAAATAAAGGTATAAAAAAATATATATTAATTTAGAAGCGGGACCTCACTGCTGCTAAATCATTAACACCACTCCCAGAAATATGATTAGAAAATAGATTTTTTTTACTAAATATTTATTCTGAGACCTGCTTTTCAGATAATTGACAAAATCTTGCGCTAAGTGCTTTTTCTACTTACCCAGAGTCTGATCTCATGGATACCAATTTTGTCTCAACATGCAGAAGTTGCTAACTAGCCTTAGCGCAATTGCTAACTAGCATTAGCACAATGACTGGAAGTCTTTGGAACAGCTAGATTTTGTGCTAGTAAGCATTTACTCACAAACATACTTCAAACTGCACACAGACATAAAAATGGTATCCATGAGTTTGTCTGACTAGGTAAGTTGAAAAAGAGCTTTATTGCCAAAATCTGTTTAAAATCAGTGACAAGTTATAACATATATTTGTAGCAAACCAAGCGAGCAGTGCCCTCGAATGAGAGTCATGAGTGCACAGCCACTGCTTGCTCTTAATCTCCCTTTAGTGCAGTGGCGCGCATCAGTTATATTTTAAGATGGTGTCAACATAATTACATTTTCATGCATTTTGGTTTAAAATGTTCAACTGATTTCTTTTTTAAAAGGACATCCCAAATAATGTACATTCTACTCATTTAGCAGACACTCTTAATGTAGTGAGTACACACACACTAGTTAATGCATATTTTTTCATATTTAGTTCATACTGGTCCCCTATGGGAATTGAACCCATAACCCTGGCATTGCAAGTGCCATGCTCTACCAACTGATCCACACGGGACCACTTAAACTCTTCCATGAACAAATCGCACCAGCAGTTACCAGAAGCTACAATGGAAAAACAAACATTGACATCCAGGAACACTTTTGAACGACCAAGTAGCTCCCAAGTAAAGTAGGCTAGGCTACCGACAATGACTAAACCAAGCACGAAACACTAGTCAACTGTTTGATTATAAAGTTGCTCTAGGCCTAGCCTACTAACAAACTGAATTGTTAGCCAAGTTGTTCTAATGAATCCTATTTAGCCTATGATATTACTGTGTTGGCCTAATTAGCATTTTACAGTGTCATTTATTAGTAAATGTACCTGTACTGTAGCCTAAATGTTAGAATTGGGTCCTACAGGTCATAGGCCTATTTCTTTTTTCAAAACCACAGGACAATCGTTTCACTTAGATTACTGCAGTAAACCCATCCCCTAGCTTTCTGGAGGGATATGTGGTTAAACATGAGCATCACTCAAAGCATTTCATACCATTTTAAATGGTAAGAGTCTGTGAATATTACTGCTGAAGTACATGTTCATTGGTCCTTGAAAAGAAGGCCTAGAGCATCTATCATGGATTTAGGAAGGTGCGGTGAGGGGCCAGAGGTGTGTTACTACTCTCCTCTAATCTGCCAGCCAGTGGTTGCACACATACAACAACCACTGAGCCCCCCCCCATAGGGGGCAGTGTTGGACCAGATCTCTATATGGGCCAGGTTAGCCAGGTGTTGTAAAACAGTGGATTTTCCAGACATGCAACACTGTGTGGGCGTGTGGGACAAGGCTCTTAGATTTAATCTCCCAGGGGAGATGGTGAATATATGGAGCTATCCACAGGTGTCTATCCACGGGCCACTGGCCTCCCACAGAGAGGGGGAGGAATGCAGAAGGAGCCCTGTTCATTATAATGAGGAAGGGAGCCAGAGGGGGGCAGAAGAGAAGGAAGGAGAGGGGAGAACCCTGGTCATTATAGTGAGGCCCACTTGGCAGCGTCCAGTACTCTACTCCTTGCCTCAGTGGAGCACAGCCATATATATACATACACACACACACACACACAGGCTAGGCTCCTGGTTTCTCTGCCAGGCTCCTGTAGTTCTTGAAGAGAGGGCCGCTATGAGACGCTGGGGGCTGCTGCCATAGCAGTATCACACACACCAGACCTAACAACCTGCATGCATTTTGAGTACCATGCACACAATTTGAGGTCAAAGTATACTGGTATGAAAACTAGAGTTGTGTGTGTGTGTGTGGTACTCCTCTGATCTGCCAGCCAGTGGTTGCTTATGATGCGTTGTTGATGCTGGAGACTATTAGACCCCTGAGGAGATGGAGATTTGCCTTCTATCATTCCCAGAAGCTCCTCCACAGATGGAGCTGAAGGGAGCGGTTGGACCCTTTCGTAACGGGTAGAATTCTGTGGCAGGCTGAAACTATATGGAAACCAGGGCTGACTAAAAAGCATGCAAAGAACCCATTTAGCACAGCAGAACGAAGTAGCAGTGGCTTTAAACGTGAATGTACATTCACTATAGGCCTACATCATGCCATACCTGTTGCATGTACATTTCCCAAATTTGAGGATGTTCCAATGATGGAATGGTGTGTAGGCTACTCCAAACTTCCTATGTTTGTCAAACCATTTTTATGTTTAGTAAAATAAATGTTCCAAAAATAAGATGCCGTCAAAACAAGATAAAAATGCTTAATAATTCTTGAACCTCAAATTACATATTTGGAAGGGTAGATTAGATATGTGGTTCTGAATGGATTCCCGGGGACCCTCAGGGAGAGCACACTGTTATATCATCAAACCCTTGATTTATTGAGTTAGGAGTGTTCTTACTGGGTTAGAACAAAAATGAGGGTCCCCCATGATTTGATTTGATAAACTGGATTAATTTGCATATACTCCAGAATGAAGAGTGAACAGATGATTTGCAATTAATTGCAAAGTCCCTCTGCCATGCAAATGAACTGAATCCCCCAAAAAACATTTCCACTGCATTTCAGCCCTGCCACAAAAGGACTGGCTGACATCATGTCAGTGACTCTCTCGTTAACACAGGTGTGAGTGTTGACAAGGACAAGGCTGGAAATCACTCTGTCATGCTGATTGAGTTCCAATAACAGACTGGAAGCTTTAAACGGAGGGTGGTGCTTGGAATCATTGTTCTTCCTCTGTCAAATATGGTTACCTGCAAGGAAACACGTGCCGTCATCATTGCTTTGCACAAAAAGGGCTTCACAGGCAAGGATATTACTGCTAGTAAGATTGCACCTAAATCAACCATTTATCGGATCATTAAGAACTTCAAGGAGAGCGGTTCAATTGTTGTGAAGGCTTCAGGGCGCCCAAGAAAGTCGAGCAAGCTCCAGGACCGGCTCCTAAAGTTGATTCAGCTGCGGGATCGGGGCACCACCAGTACAGCGCTTGCTCAGGAATGGCAGCAGAAGAAGACAAGGTGAGCACTACCAATCAGTCCTGTGTCATGCCAACAGTAAAGCATCCTGAGACCATTCATGTGTGGGTTTGCTTCTCAGCCAAGGGAGTGGGCTCACTCACAATTTTGCCTAAGAACACAGCCATGAATAAAGAATGGTATGAACACATCCTCCGAGAGCAACTTCTCCCAACCATCCAGGAAAAGTTTGGTGACGAACAATGCCTTTTCCAGCATGATGGAGCATCTTGCCATAAGGCTAAAGTGATAACGAAGTGGCTCGGGGAATAAAACATCGATATTTTGGGTCCATGGCCAGGAAACTCCCCAGACCTTAATCCCATTTAGAACTTGTGGTTAATCCTCAAGAGGTGGGTGGACAAACCAAAACCCACAAATTCTGACAAACTCCAAGCATTGATTATACAAGAATGGGCTGCTATCAGTCAGGATGTGGCCCAGAAGTTAATGGACAGCATGCCAGGGCAGATTGTGGAGGTCTTGAAAAAGAAGGGTCAACACTGCAAATATTGACTCTTTGCATCAACTTCATGTAATTGTCAATAAAAGCCTTTGACATTTATGAAATGCTTTTAATTATACTTCAGTATTCCATAGTAACATCTGACAAAAATATCTAAAGACACTGAGGCAGCAGACTTTGTGAAAATTCATATTTGTGTCATTCTCAACTTTTTGGCCACGACTGTACACATAAGACTCTATTGTGTCAAGTGTTTCCCCTATAATAATTTAGCAGGGGTGCCCTGCTGCTGTGCTGTTGTGATATAAACTGGGTTGTATTCATTAGGGCATGCAATAGATAACATTTTTTTTTTACAATTTTTTTTGCAATGGAACATGAAAATTTGTGTTCGTAATTAACAATAAGTAATCCCTCCCTGTTTCAGTTTAATTTGATTCAGTTTGGTTCCTAATGAACATGACCCTGGTATTTGACCGTGCTTTGTACACTCCTCTGTCAGGACCTTGAGGTCTCCCGAACACTCACTCTCATCTCCAAGACCATCCAGACTCTGGGTAGCTGGGGGAGCCTGTCCAAAAACAAACTGGTATGTATGAATGTCTCTTATCAGCCTCTCCAACATGCTTATCAATCTTCCCTTGTGTATATCAGTCGGTCAACATGTCTATCAATCATTTAATTCCCACTGGGCACAGACGTCAGTTCAACGTCTAAATTTGATTTACATTTGGTTGAGTTGTCAACGAACATGAATTCAACGTGAAATCAACAAAACATTTCACTAAGTCATTGGATTTAGGTTTAAAAGTTGGGTGAAAAAAAGACATTGCCTTTTACGTTGATTACTTTTTGCAAATCCAATTAGTTTTCCATGTTGATTCAACATCATCATAGATTTTTGGGGGTTGAAGTAACGTGGACACAACGTTGATTTAACATGTTTTTGCCCAGTGGGTTGTGTCTGTTGGTCCGCTCTGAACAAAACTAACACTTTGTGACTGTTTTGTCTTTAGTCTAGTTTTAAAGAATCCTACATGTATGATTTCTTCAAATCATTCCAAGAAGACAAATGTATTGAAAAAGTAAAAAAGGTGAGTTTTTGGTTGTGAAGCGACCTTCCTATTACATTTTGATTTTGTAGGCCATGTGTCAAACTCAAGGTTTTACCAACCTCATGTTGGTAAATCTCTTTTCCATGTTAGTTTTGTATGTATTGCTGATTTAGCTGTGTGTGTGTGTGTAGTTCCTAGATGAGATCTCCTCCAACGTCAGTAAGGAGTCCAGCGGGGTGGAAGACTCTGTGGTTCTCAAAGAGGGGTGAGTGGCTCACATCCAGTTATTGATTATAGCTAGTGGAGTAAAGATAATGTGTCCTTTTCCTGGACTGAAAGTAATTTTTAGTCCAGGACTAAATCTTTAAACTTAATTTTAAAAGTTTGGTGTCATAACTAGGGCCAGGAGTTTGTCTTGACCAGAGGGGTTTGTCGTTAAGCGGGATCATTAACTTAGCTAGCTAACTAACTCTAATAAACAGTCCTGTATATTGATTGGTTGATTTTCTGGTTCATAAAGAAAGCTACACATAAATATTGGTTGTTAGCTGTGAAGTTAAACTTACTGTGCCAATATCAAGGGACTATTTATTTTGCTTCAGGGAGATACAGAAGCGGGCCCAGGGAAGGAAACGCATCGGCAAGAGGAACTTCAAGAAGAGGTGGCTCAGAGTGACCAACAGGGAGCTCTCCTACCACAAGCACAGAGGTGTGACATGCGCACACACACTCCCACACATACACCAACCACACACACACCACAACTACTGAGCCCCCCCATAGGGGGCAGTGTTGGACCAGATCTCTCTATGGGCCAGGTTAGCCAGGTGTTGTAAAACAGTGGATTTTCCAGACATGTAACACTGTGGGCGTGTGGGACAAGGCTCTTAGATTTAATCTCCCAGGGGAGATGGTGAATATATGGCGCTATCCACAGGTGTCTATCCACGGGCCACTGGCCTCCCACAGAGAGGGGTAGGAATGCAGAAGGAGCCCTGTTCATTATAATGAGGAAGGGAGCCAGAGAGGGGCAGAAGAGAAGGAGGGAGAGGGGAGAACCCTGGTCATTATAGTGAGGCCCACTTGGCAGCGTCCAGTACTCTACTCCTTGCCTCAGTGGAGCACAGCCATATATACACACACACACACACACACACTAGGCTCCTGGTTTCTCTGCCAGGCTCCTGTAGTCCTTGAAGAGAGGGCGGCTATGAGACGCTGGGGGCTGCTGCCATAGCAGTATCACACACACCAGACCTAACAACCTGCACGCATTTTGAGTACCATGAACACAATTTGAGGTCAAAGTATACTGGTTTGAAAAACTATCCAAAAATAGGCTTCTAGTTGGCACATTGTGGTTTTTGACCTGACCGTCTGAAGTTGGAGCTGAGCCAATCAGAGGACTTGAGCGAGGACGAAACAAATATCTAGTTCTCTGCTTTGTCACCAATGACAACAAGACATGTTGCAATAAAGCCTAGTAATCAGACCTAACTTGATGGATTAGGTCGGGGATGGAGATCTGCAATAAATGTAATAGGCCTAGTCTAGTTTCATATTCCAAATAGCCTACAATAAGCTACACTACAACATCCAGTAAATCCCTAAACAAAATGAATAAGCCAGTTTACATTTTCACTAGACTATCCACATAAATATATCTATTTATTAGAATAATCATTACCCCTAATGTAACCATAAAAAGGCGAGTCATTGAATATACCTTTATTATTCCCCACAGACCCTACCACCCTTACCCCAATTGGAGTAAATCAATAAACACTTAGGCTTCTACCTTCAGTTTATCTTATACACATTTTACAGACACAATCTATTTTACAATAGTTATATTTAGTTTGTTTTTAGTCCTTCCTCTATTTCTGATGTCCATCCAGTTTGATTTCTATTTGTAACTGTGCTATTTCACAACATTTTTGAACCTATATACATTTTACAGACCCCATATCTTTTACATTGGTTATCTTGTTATTAGTCCCACCCTTCAGCTCCATTCAACCCCTCCCATCCATCTCTTAACACCATCCATTTTGGAATTCTATTTGCCATATATTTTTAAACTGTGCTGTGAAGCTTTACAAAAGTACTGAACCTTTCTATTCTCATAGCTTTTACAGATTGTAATTTAAAAAACAAAAATTTTTGCTAAAATAAATATATTATTGATTGATTGACTATGGCTTTTCAAATCACCCTGTATTGCTATCTGCAGCATTAGTTCTAGGCAAATGTTGCAATTCTTCAGCCATTCCTGGACCTGTGACCAAAAACGAGCTACATATGGACAATGCCAAAATAAATGATCTAATGACTGCCTCCTCACAGCAAAATCTGCAGAGCTGGGAAGATTGTACCCCCATATATATAACATTCGAAGTTTTGAAGCCGACATTATTTTGCATATCAATTCATAAACCATGTGCCATGGAATTGGTACATAGAAAATCTCTTCCCAACTATTTTTCAATTTATATGGCACAGCTGTCTGTTTTTTTGGTCCTTAAATGAAAATTGTATTTATTTTTATCACACTTTTCGTTAACCATTTATGTTCTTTAATAGAGGGCCGACATATAAGTTTATAAGCCTTATTCTAAAATGTATACAAAAAATATTTCCTCAATCTACCCACCATACCCCATAATTTCAAAGCGAAAACAGGTTTAGACATTTTTACGTGTGTGTATACATACATACATACATATTTTGGGGTCACTTAGAAATGTCATTTTTTGAAAGAGAAACACTTTTTTTTTTCACCATTTAAAATAACATCAAATTGATCAAAAATACAGTGTAGACATTGTTAATGTTGTAAATGACTATTGTAGCTGGAAATGGCAGATTATTTTTAAATGGAATATCTACATTGGTGCACAGAGACCCATTATCAGCAACCATCACTCCTGTGTTCCAATGGCATGTTGTTAGCTAATCCAAGTTTATAATTTTAAAAGGCTAATAGGTCATTAGAAAACCCTTTTGCAATTATGTTAACACAGCTAAAAACTGTTGTGCTGATTTAAAGAAGCAATAAAACTGGCCTCCTTTGGATTAGTTGAGGTTCTGGAGCATCAGCATTTGTGACTTCGATTACAGGCTCAAAATGGCCAGCACTTTCGTCTGAAACTCGTCAGTCTATTCTTGTTCTGAGAAATGAAGGCTATTCCATGCTATTCCATGCTATTCCAGGCTATTCCAAACTGAAGATCTCGTACAACGCTGTGTACTACTCCCTTCACATAACAGTGCAAACTGGCTCTAGACAGAATAGAAAGAGGAGTGGGAGGCCCCGGTGCACAACTGAGCAAGAGGACAAGTACATTAGAGTGTCTAGTTTGAGAAACAAATGCCTCACAAGTCCTCAAATGGCAGCTTCATTAAATAGTACCTGCAAAACACCAGTCTCAACAGTGAAGAGGTGACTCAAGACACTCTGATGTAGGTCGAAACAGACAACACTCATGGATATTTAGCAACATCTAGTTAGTTGGTCTTGGCAAATTAACATTGGGTTGTTATTTTCCCTGACATGCATATGGGCCTCTTTTTACCTTGTTTTGTGTATAATTTTGACCCGGAGTCGTACAAAATTGTATGTTTCGTTACTCTGATTAATCCACAGATTTAAAAGGGAAATCTAGTTCGTTTTTTAGTAAGTTATATTTAACTTCTCCCTGTTTGTCTTTCAAGCATCCACGTGGGTTTGTATCTTCATGATGTCCAATAAGGAGGGGACTTAGTGCTAGGCTACTCAGACAATTGTTTACACGCGTGAGCGGTGTGGTTGAAATGATTCAATAACAAAGTTGAGTACTAAATGCAAGTTTGAATGATATTGGAAAATGATTGATTCAGATACAAGGCTAAAGCTTAGGTTACAAGTTATCACCTGCACTAACAAAGCCATCACCTACAGCAAGATGGTCCTGGTGCTCTTTTCACAAACACAAACAGACCCCACAAAGCTTCTGGACAGCAACACAATTAGACCCAACCAAATCACGAAAAATTAAAAAGATAATTATTTCCAACGTGTCAAGTAAAATGCTTGGAACTAGAATGCTATTTGGCCTTACCTGACCCCTGTGACAAACCCAAAATTAAGAAAAGCTTGACTAGGGCATACCTGGCTCTCAAACCCACCATTTTATAAACTCCCATTCTATATATCTATATAACAGAATCTGACTGTTGCGTTAACTTCCAATCACATCGTCGTACTACATGACGTCACCACAACAGCACCTACAGAGTCACATTTGGGCTGTCTGATTGGTCCAGAAACCGATGGGTTGGGCCAGAGCCAGAAAACATGTGGGTAAAGGGACAGTTTCAAAATTCGTCATTGGCTTTGATACTCAAATTGGTTAGATCCAATCCCTGATTACTTTGTTTTGTACAACGCCCCTTCTACCTCACGTCACCATAAATGACTACAGTTGAAGTCGGAAGTTTACATACACCTTAGCCAAATACATTTCAACTCAGTTTTTCACAATTCCTGACATTTAATCCTAATAAAAATTCCCTGTCTTAGGTCAGTTAGGATCACCACTTTATTTTAAGAATGTGAAATGTCAGAATAATAGTAGAGATAGAGCTGATGTAACTGAGTCAGGTTTGTAGGCCTCCTTGCTCACACACGGTTTTTCAGTTTTGCCCACAAATTTTCTATAGGATTGAGGTCAGGGCTTTGTGATGGCCACTCCAATACCTTGACTTTGTTGGCCTTAAGCCATTTTGCCACAACTTTGGAAGTATGCTTGGGGTCATTGTCCATTTTGGAAGACTCATTTGCGACCAAGCTTTAACTTCCTGACTGATGTCTTGAGCTGTTGCTTCAATATATCCACATAATTTTCTCCCTCATGATGCCATCTATTTTGTGAAGTGCACCAGTCCCTCCTGCAGCAAAGCACCCCCACAACATGATGCTTCCATCTCCGTGCTTCATGGTTGTGGATGGTGTTCTTCGGCTTGCAAGCCTCCTCCTTTTTCCTCCAAACATAACGATGGTCATTATGGCCAAACAGTTCTATTTTTGTTTCATCAGACCAGAGGACATTTCTCCAAAAAGTACAAGGAGGCTGGAGATTCGTGAGAAGACAACCTTTTACATAGTGACTTCGGGCTAGAAGGTCGAAGGTTTGAGACCTACTCCCTGCTGTTTCATTACATTGGTGTCAGAAGTGATCAGACCTTGCATCCACGACAGTGCGTGTGCTTGGTCAATGAGCACGTTCCTATAAGACGTAGAGTTGCAAGCTAGCGCTAGGACGCGCTCTTTCAATGGAGGGAGTAGTGTAACAACCCTGGGTTTATAAGCGCGGATATTGACTCTGTCACTTGAGCATGCTTTTGCGGCACAGTCGATTTCGGGCTAGAAGGTTGAGGGTTAGAGACCTGCTCCCTCCCTGCCTGTTTCATGTTGATAAAAGCAGTGGCATGTATTAATGGTTGCAAAGCCAGGCTTTTGACCAAGAAAAATTGACTTTTTAAAAAAAAATAATAATAATAATGTACCCTTGGTCTCAGTTTCATAATTTCCCATCAATTCGCAAGAGACTGAATGTATCTCACAAGAGAACGCATCCAAGCGAGCGAAATTGAGAGTGAGATTGCTAAGGCGAACACCGCCATGTTTAGTTTTGCCCAACCTAGGTCGAGGCACAGACACGGTCTCAATGGTGATAGCTGAGCTGACTACACTGACTGTGCTAGTGACAGACTCCACTATGCTGGCAGGCTGGCTAACAGCCTGCTGCCTGGCCTGCACCCTATTTCATTGTGGAGCTAGAGGAGTTAGAGCCCTGTCTATGTTGGTAGATAAGATGAGAGCACCCCTCCAGCTAGGATGGAGTCCGTCACTCCTCAGCAGGTCAGGCTTGGTGCTGTTTGTGGGTGAGTCCCAGAAAGAGGGCCAATTATCTACAAACTCTATCTTTTGGGAGGGGCAGAAAACAGTTTTCAACCAGCGATTGAGTTGCGAGACTCTGCTGTAGAGCTCATCACTCCCCCTAACTGGGAGGGGGCCAGAGACAATTACTCGATGCCGACACATCTTTCTAGCTGATTTACACGCAGAAGCTATGTTGCGCTTGGTGATCTCTGACTGTTTCATCCTAACATCGTTGGTGCCGACGTGGATAACAATATCTCTATACTCTCTACACTCGCCAGTTTTAGCTTTAGCCAGCACCATCTTCAGATTAGCCTTAACGTCGGTAGCCCTGCCCCCCGGTAAACAGTGTATGATCGCTGGATGATTAGTTTTAAGTCTAATACTGCGGGTAATGGAGTCGCCAATGACTAGAGTTTTCAATTTGTCAGAGCTAATGGTGGGAAGCTTCGGCGTCTCAGACCCAGTAACTCCTCTCTGTGGTTCTAAATCAATAGTTCCCAGAGGTTTTACCCACTGCTACTGCATAAACGTGAGGTTGGGGATTGGGCCTTCCTACACGTGTGTATCTGTGCTTGCAACTGTATGTTTGTGAACGGTACTGTTTGCTTGCTTGTTGCGTGTCTGTCGGTGTTCTTTGAAACATTGTTTATGTAAATCCCGGCCTCGACTCAGGGCAATGGGCCCTAAAGCTCCAGCCACTCCTTCTACTCCTTGTCTCACTCTTTCTCAAGTATTGGAGCTATGTAAACTCACATGAATTCTTTGAAGAAAGAAACCGATCTAGATCCAATCTTTTAAGTCGGGTCCTGGTCTCCTGAGTGTGCTCCCAACTGCTTACAAGCTACCAACTCCTTCACCGCCATGTCAACAGTCAGTCTGGACACATTTAATTATCAATTTATTTTGTTTTTATTGGAAAGTGGGAAAACCCGCTGTCAGCGTGTGCATCCATCTTGAATTCCATAGGGAGGTAGCTGTTTTTCATTGAACCTTGAACCGGAATGCACTTGAAACCCATGGTTTGATAAGAAACGCAGGGCATGAGAACAACTGCAATTTAAATGTGTATTTAATCATATCAAAGTACATATTTGGTGAAGGAGCCAAATTCCTGATGTTAATTTATCATATTTAACATTGGGTGTGTAGGTTTGGGAGATTGTAGATTTGTATTCTATACTCCCACAACATACTTCTCACTCATTCCTCCACAATCACATGACTTAGATGATGAACATGCATGCATTACATTTGGGTATTTTTTGTGTGTTTTGAGTGGTCTCTGGAGCTGTGCTCTGCCACTAAAGTGCTGGCTCTCCTACAGCAGAACAGGCAGACAGATGGGGCCTCTTGGTTGGTGTCACACTTTTTTTAAAAACCTTTATTTAACTAGGCAAGTCAGTTAAGAACAAATTCTTATTTACAAGGACAACCTACTGTTCCCCGGTAGGCCAACTGCCTTGTTCAGGTGCAGAACGACAGATTTGTACCTTTTCAGCTTGGGGATTCGATCCAGAGGCAGAGCGAACAGTCTATGACTTGGGTGACTGGAGTCTCTGACAATTTTATGGGCTTTCCTCTGACACCGCCTATTATATAGGTCCTGGATTGTAGGAAGCTTGGCCCCAGTGATGTACTGGGCTGTACGCACTACCCTCTGTAGGGCCTTACGGTCAGATGCCCAGCAGTTGCCATACCTGGCGGTGATGCAACTGGTCAGGATGCTCTCGATGGTGCAGCTGTAGAAATTCTTGAGGATCTGGGGACCCATGCCAAATCTTTTTAATCTCCTGAGGGGGAATAGGTTTTGTCGTGCCCTCTTCACGACGATCTTGGTGTGCTTGGACCATGTTAGTTTGTTGGTGATGTGGACGCCAAGGAACTTGAAGCTGTTAATGGGGGCCTGTTCTGTAGTCCATGATCAGCTCCTTTGTCTTGCTCATATTAAGGGAGAGGTTGTTGTCCTGGCACCACACTGCCAGGTCTCTGACCTCCCTATAGGCTGTCTCATTGTTGTCGGTAATCAGGCCTACCACTGTTGTGTCATCAGCATACTTAATGATGTTGTTGGAGTCGTGTTTGGCCACGCAGTCGTGAGTGAACAGGGAGGGCCGAAATGCACACCCCTGAGGGGCCCCAGTGTTGAGGACCAGCGTGACAGACGTTTTGTGGATCTGTTGGGGCGGTATGCGAATTGGAGTGTGTCTAGGGTATCCAGGAGGATGCTGTTGATGTGAGACATGACCAGCTTTTCAAAGCACTTCATGGCTACTTACGTGAGTGCTACGGGGCGGTAATCATTTAGGCAGGTTACCTTTGCTTCCTTGGGCACAGGGACTATGGTGGTCTGCTTGAAACGTGGATATTACAGACTCAGTCAGGGAGAGATTGAAAATGTCAGTGAAGGCACTTACCAGTTGGTCCGTGCATTTGTTGAGTACACGTCCTGGTAATCCAGCTGGCCCCACGGCTTTGTGAATGTTGTTTAAAGGTCTTGCTCACGTCGGCTACCAAGAACGTTAGACAGTGACAAAAACAGGGTTTGGGAGGTGCAGCTGAACCACCATGACATCAGGAAGCACTTGGGCTCTGGTGGTGCTGTTTTCAGGGCTTTGTAAAAGTCAGTGCCAAAAAGGTTTGAAAGGCTTTTTGGAGGTTGTGAACGAAGTCTCCTGTTGCTGTAAGTGTTTAATGTGACTCGTAACTTGAGTATGGGTTTCAATTTCTAATGGAATGGAGAAGGACGGGGGTCGGTGTCAAGGGATTATGATGGTTTAGTATGCACATTTATCATTATGATCCCTGCAGATGGAACTAACCACTAGGACTACATCTCAAATGGCAACCAATTCTAGAGGGCTCTGGTCAAAAGTAGTGTGCACTATGTAGGGATGAGGGTGCCATTTGGGGCGCACCCTGTCTGTGTGTCCCCCTAGGCTAAAGTGTGTGTCTGGGTTCACTTTCAGACTAGTAGTGTGTCTGATTATTCTCCCATGTTTTTCTCATAATATTGGCAGGAGGTTTCAGTAAAATTGTGAGGAGAACCATCGATCAGAATGTTAAGATCTGTATCTGGTTGGCTAGACATATATTTTTTATTTAACTGTGCTAAGTGTGTGTGAGACTGAACTGGAAGGCAGAAGATATGCAGAGAATCAGATGGCGCTGGAGGTATGAGAGGTGGGGCCAGGGGGTGCCTCAGCCTGGAAATGCAGAGGAGGAAGGTGGCAGGCAGAGAAAGGAGCTCCCTCTTAAATGAGAGATTGGGATGGCAACATTCATCACATACCCAATGCACCTGGATTCACGTATGCAAGGGTTGAGAGAAGGACGGGGGAGGGAATGTGTGCGTGTGTGCAGTGAATTATCATCAGTGGATCAGACACTTCACTCTATCAGCCAGATAAAGGGAAGGAGTGTGAGCTGATAGGTGGAGACTGAAGAGAGACCAATGGCAGGAGCTGATACTGAGACTGCTTTTATAACTGTATATGTTTTGTGTGTTTTGGCCCGGCTATTGTCAGACACAGCGATGGAAATGGTTGTCTATCGAGTTTAAAGACGGTTCTCTATTTTTTTTGGAAGAGTTGGTGTGAAATGTAATGCTGCACGTCTTCTCGTAGTCACGGGTCAGATGGTGTAAGACCTCAATGTTCCTCCTAGTGATGCAGCTTGACCAAGACATGAGTGCTAAGGGTGCACATAAGGGTAAGAGTCCAATGTAGACATTTTGTGTGTGTGAGTATATTGAACATTTCTTTTTCTTTCTGTTTTCCAAGGGAAAGAAGCACTCTGCATTATCCCAGTGAAGAATATCCGGGCTGTGGAGAAACTGTACGAAAGTGCCTTTAACCGCAAAAATGTAAGCAAGACTGTCTTTGTCTGATGTGGTCTGTTTAGAGCCAGGAGTTTACCCTGGCCACCTACCTGACCAGTAAACGGTCAAGCACAGTTAACCTCTGGGCCCTTGCATTAGCCTATAGTGTTTCCTGGTCAGGTCAAAATATGAGGAAAAACTCTGTTGGTTCTGTGTAAGTTGTGAGGGAAGTCCTTTGAGTTTCCGCATTGAATTTGAACAGAAACGTGAGGACTATGAGTGTCTGTTACTCAAAAGAAAATCGTAATTGTCCGCAAAGGGCAATTCATTTGCACCATATATACAGCCTGTCAGATAGTTTGTTTGTGTGTTATTGACAACCACTCTCTCCTCTCCCCTTTTTAGATGTTCCAGGTGCTCCACAGTGAGAAGCCACTGTACGTGCAGGCGGGGAACTGCGTGGAGGCCAGTGAGTGGGTGGAGGTGCTGAGCCAAGTGAGCCGCTGTAACCCGGACCGCCTGGGCACCTTCCACCCCTCGGCCCACGTGGCGGGGGCCTGGCTCTGCTGTAGGAGCCTGAGCGACAACCAGCCGGGCTGCAAGCCTTGCACACCGTGAGTACTCACCCCTGAATCTCAAACCAAGTTCTACTAGTCCCTAGGTCAGTGTTCCCCAATAACATTTTCTAAAAATCACCAGGAAATGACCTCTGTGATTTTTAATGTAATAAATCTGTTCGCCAAGTATCACCACAAATAAATAGAGGGACATACAGTGAGCTCCAAACGTACTGAGACAGTGACACGTTGTTGTTTTGTCTCTACTCCAGCACTTTGTTGTTGTTTTGTCTCTGTACTCCAGCACTTTGTTGTTGTTTTGTCTCTGTACTCCAGCACTTTGTTGTTGTTTTGTCTCTGTACTCCAGCACTTTGTTGTTGTTTTGTCTCTGTACTCCAGCACTTTGGATTTGAAATGATACAATATGAAGTTAGACTGTCGGCTTTCATTTGAGGGTATTTTCAGCACTTTGTGTATAAAGTCTCCCCATTTTTAGGGAAACAAAAAGTATTGGGCCAAATTCCCTTATGTGTATTAAAGTAGTAAAAATGTAAGTCTTTGCTCCCATAGTCATAGCACACAATGACTACATCAAGCTTGTGACTGTAAACATTTGTTGGATGCATTTGCTGTTTGTTTTATTGTAAATAAGAACATCATACATTAATGTGGAGGGGGGGGGGGGGACTGGACTGGACTATGTACAGAAAGTGTTGTAATTTCTAAACGGTTCACCCAACATGGATGAAAATACCCTCAAATGAAAGCTGACAGTCTGTTCTGTTCTCCAACACTTTGGATTTATTTACAAAAACAATAACAAAATTGTCACTGTCCCAATACTTTTGGAGCTCACTGTATGTGAACGTTTCTGAATTTAATCAATGTTTGAGATTATTCTTGGGACACGTGTACAAATGATTTATAACTATGTTCCGGCCCCCGACCGTCCGCTCAAGGAATGAATGTAATTGGTGACCTCTACCCTAGGTGCTTGTGTAGATCGGGTAGGTTTGTATAGATGGCTGTATGGTTCATTTGATTTAATTTCATTCAATTCATTGTGATGGCTAAAAATACATCTAACTGTGGATAGTAAGTCTGATTACTCCTGGGCTACAGCACCCAAATATTAGTTTATAGAACTTAAAAAGAGTTGAGCATAGAACATTTTTATATGGTTCATAGTTCTATCTTGGAATTTGCCATATTTTGTGTACTGATGCTATCCTTCCCTCTCAGATCAACACAAGTTCCTAGAAGATAGAGGCTGCTTCCTCAAATAAATTGACCGTATCAGAATCACTGCCTACTTGTATCAGACACCTGAGTCTTGTTCAATAGGGAGCACGTAGCGAAATTGGACAATTCCAGCACGTGTTATTGGATAATCCCAGGTTTTCTGTTTTCTTCCATTTGGTGCCTAATGAACATGACCCTGTCTTCTCTCCCAGTACCTTACTGGCTAACCTGCAGCTGGACATCGACTGTGACCGCGAGACAGAGAGAATCTTCTCCCTCCTCACCTCCAGCTACTCCAAGCTGCAGAAGATGGAAGGCAAGTGGGATTCTACCAGTCAATCGCCCAACTCTCACACAAATGAATATAAAAAATATTCTTATCACAATAGATTATTTCTATAGTGGCTTATTGCATGAGGCATTTTCTCTTGAACCGTACGTACCCTGCTGGCTCAGATATTTTATTTTCACATTGTCCTTTCCAGCTCAGTTCCTGCAACTATTGTGTATGACTAACCAGGCTAGTACAGCTCGGAATTGGCTTGGCTCAGTTTGGCCCTTTAGTGGGAATCTGGCAACAGTAGCTTGGTGTGATAGCCTGTGATGATGACCTCATGTATCTGTCTCCTGTGATCAGATGCGTGTGCCAGCATCGCTGTGTACCAGGGACCTCCGAGGGAGCAGGACGACTACTCCCTGTTCACCATCCAGGACCCCAAGGAGACATTCCACACAGTGCAGCAGATCACACACATCCTGGAGGAGCTGCAGAGAGAGCACGACACTCGCAGCGGCACCGCGCAGTACGGCAGCCAGTAAGTACACGCACGCACTCTCAAATATACACATACATATGTGTATACACGGACACTTTTTCACATGTACTCCCATGCACACATGGATACACACATGCGTAGACAGCCACGTAAATATTTATCCTCTTTGCTTTTCTGTGTCTTTCTAGAGAGAATCCGATAGTTGGGAAGACATCCTAACCAGTCTAGGTGGGTCTGTCTGGCCTGAGTTCAACACTGGAGCCTCAGGGTGGCACCGTCGGGATTGGTACTGAGAACGCTGCCTGCCTCCGCGAATACCAAGAACGCATTACCCCCAAGGTTGTGCTCTGCACCCCCTTCCCCGTCCACCACCGTGTGACTGGACGGACCGTCCAATAGAGGAAGTTAGAATTGTCACCTGACCCTGACCAGAAGCTCTCATTGGTTCAGAAGAGGAGACCCTTAGTTGTTTTTTAAAATTCTCTTTCCCCGCCTGTCTCCATCCCTCTCTCGTTCTCACACACCACTGCCCTAATCAGAGGAGAATGTGCTTGCTCTCGTCTTCTACTTGATTTGCACAACAAAACTCAATCATTTCATTGAAATCTCCCCTTTTTCTACAGTTCGGTGAAGACCAGACAACATCATTAGTTGGTGTGTGTGTGTGTGAATAGGCTGCTAAAAGAATCCCTTTTATACACTCAATGTTTTTGATCATCAACCATCAAGATGATGAAGCTCTCAATCTCTTGGGGCTTCACTGTTTGACGTCTGTTTACAACTAAACAGCAAGCTGATTTTGTTTATCTCATTTTCTATAAAAGGGAATTTTTCTCTCCTTCCTCCTCCTCTACCCACCTCTATAGTTTGTGCTTTGAACAAATGCAGGTGTTTCAGAGTACAGTTAAGTGGATGAAACCGATCTGCCTTATTTTTCTTAATGGATGTATGTGTAAAAGTCTCTCACATCCGTCCTCGGGTTAGGGAATAATGCCCAAGCACTTTACATATTTGGAATATTCCAGATGGCATCATTTTAGATACGTGGTATCAGTAAACCCCCCCCCCACATTGATCAGTTAAATGATCTCGTTTACGTTCTCGTTTCCATTCCTGTACGATGACGTTTATAGCATGCAGATTTTAATAGCTATTTTTCTTACACCAAAGATGAAAATTTCGTAGGATCGACTTGGGAAAAAAGGGTATAAATGTGTTTTGAATACAGACTTTTTGAAAATGGAGAGAAATGCAGGATATATTTAGTTCATGTACATTTTGGTAAATGCATTGTTCCTCCTTTTAACGATGTAGACGATTTGATTGAGTAACGTTCTAATGTTCTCTGGAAATGCAGAGGGACCGTGGTCGGTAGTCTGTGACAACCGCTTCACCATGTAGTGATGTCACTGCATATCAATCACCATAAATCACAACAAGATAGACAATCCCCTTCACTTGCCAATCTAGCCCCTTAGATAGCCATCACTGCATCACTGGCCCACATTAACTAGTAGTCAAAGCTCAGGGATGATAGACGAGTTTCCCACTAGTACACTGAACAAAAACATAAATGCAAGATGCAACAATTTCAAAGATTTTCCTGAGTTACAGTTCATATAAGGAAATCAGTCAATTGAAATGAATTCATTAGGCCCTAATTTTTGGATTTCACATGACTGGGAATACAAATATGCATCTGTTGATCACAGATACCTTTAAAAAAAAAAAAAGGTAGTTGCGTGGATCAGAAAACCAGTCCGTATCTGGTGGGACCAACATTTGCCTCATGCAGTGCGACAATTCTCCTTCACATAGAGTTGATCAGGCTGTTGATTGTGGCCTGTGGAATGTTGCCCCACTTCTCTTCAATGGCTTTATAAAGTTTCTGGATATTGGCGGGAACTGGAACACGCTGTCGTACATGTCGATCCAGAGCATCCCAAACATGCTCAATGGGTGACATGTCTGGTGAGTATGCAGGCCATGGAAGAACTGGGACATTTTCAGCTTCCAGGAAGTGTGTACAGATCCTTGCGACATGGGGCTGTGCATTATGATGCTGAAACATAAGGTGATGGCAGCGGATGAATGGCACGACAATGGGCCTCAGGATCTCGTCACAGTACCTCTGCATTAAAATTCCCATCGATAAAATGCAATTGTGTTCGTTGTCCGTAGCTTATGCCTGCCCATACCAAAACCCCACCCCCACCTGTGGCACACATTTATATCAGCAAACCACTCACCCACACGACACCATACACATGGTCTACCATCTTCCCGGTACAGTTGAATACCAGGATTCAATCCCTGAAAAGCACACTTCTCCAGTGTGCCAGTGGCCTTGGAAGATGAGCATTTGATGTCAAACCCTGGTGAGAATGAAGAGCACGCAGATGAGCTTCCATGAGATGATTTCTGACAGTTTGTGCAGAAAGTCTTAGTTGTGCAAACCCACTGTTTCATCAACTGTCTGGGTGTCTTGTCTCAGACCATCCCGCAGGTGAAGAAGCCGGGTGTGGAGGTCCTGAGCTTGCGACGTTACACGTGGTCTGTAGTCGTGAGGCCGATTGGATGTACTGCCAAATTCTCGACAACAACATTTTGGTAGAGAAATGAACATTAAATTATCTGGCAACAGCTCTAGGGGTCATTCCTGCAGTCAGCATGCAGATTGCACGCTCTGTGGCATTGTGTTGTGTGATAAAACGGCACATTTTAGAGTGGCTTTTTATTGTCCCCAGCACAAAGTGCACCTGTGTAATCATCATGCTGTTTAATCCGCTTCTTGATATGCAACACCTGTCAGGTGAATGGATTATCTTGGCAAAGGAGAAACACTCACTAACAGGGATGTAAAGAAAAGTATAAACAACATTTTAGAGACAAGCTTTTTGTGCATATGGGAAATATCTGGGATCTTTTATTTCAGCTCATGAAACATGGGACCAATACTTTACATGTTGCGTTTTATATTTTTGTTCAGTGTAATTACGAGTTGGAGGGGCGTTCAAGTGGATTTTTTTCCCCCCAGTCGTATGTGGTAAATGTTTTTATTTGTCGCACACACAGATTCGCAGATGTTACAGCAGGTCCAGTGAAATGCTTATAAAGGATGCAGGTCAGATAAGTCTAATTTCTGGTGAGTGACCACCGATTTAATGTCCCAAAGTTGTTTTTGGTTGTAGGAAATAATACTACCTAATTCTACCACCTTCCCACTTGGTTATGAACACAGCATTAGTCCACATAGTCGCACCGTTCTTTATCAATTTATCAGTCAACCCGTAGGAACGACAGTGTGTAAACAGTTGCCTAGAAACTTGATCTTGGATCAACAACCAGAAGGGAACGTGTATCACCGTTAGTACAGGGTTAACCATGTTTCAGATATATTTTTGTTTGGCTTGTGGAACTATTTGCTGTCAGAAGTTTTGTCTTTGGTCTGTCATATATTCCCGACATGCATGTCCTGTATATTTAACTGTATATTTTTTTATGAGTACATTTTGTTTGTATGTATGTTTGTTTTTTTAACACTGCAAAAAAATGTGTTGGTGTGTTACGGCACCTTGTTCTTTGTCTTCAGTGGTACTAGGAAGCTGGCTGCTTTTCATGTCAGTCTGTTTGGTAGCTTGCTGCGGAGTCTACATCTAGCTTATGCAACGTTACAGAATTTAACGTTGTCTGGAACACCAGGGTCGTGTTCATCACAGCACACAGCGGAAAACTTTTTGCAATGGATAAAGAAAATGAGTATCTACCTGTTTGTTTGTTTTCTTGCGTTTGGTGCCTAAATGAACACAACCTAGGTTAGGTCCCACCTGACTTTGTTTGTCAGCAGTGTTGCTGAAGGCTCTTGGCCTCATGGTTCTTGTCCTTTGTCAGCCTATTCTAATGTGTAGGTAAAGATGTCATCATGAGTGAGCTTGTTGGTTCATTGGTTGTCTTTCACCAATCTCAAACGGTTTTCAATCATAAGGGAATTTTCAATCACCGCATCATCTCCTCACCTTACCTTTGACAGTCAGACGTTTTATCATGATGTATCTTTAACGTTGTCAGAACCTTTTTTGTTTTTCAAGCCATGAGAAACAGGCCTTGACTAACCCCCCCCCCCCCAAAGGGAACAAGGATTATCAGAAACATGTCTTACATTATCTGTGTGTGTGTGTGTGTGTGTGTGTGTGTGTGTGTGTGGCCCATTTAACAAAACATGGGAAGTCGAGTGATGGTTAACAGTCGATCCCTCGACAGGCCTTCATGTGAACAGTATCTGTGAATTCATCGCCATGACATAATCAGCAGTCTTTTGAATGTTAAATTCAATCATTGCAAAGAGAATCGGTTATTTTCATATTTCACCCCTGTAAACCTACCATTGCATACAGGACTGGAGTACCTATTTTTGTTATTTAAACTTTTTATTTTATTTTCCACAACCAGAAAGTCAAATCATATCTCCTGTTTTTTTGATTTGTTCATTTGAAATAATTTACAATAAACATGTTGCCAACCCTTTCACTTCGTGTGTGGTCTTTATTAAATGTCAGCTCTAGGGGAGGCGGCGTAGAGTAGAAACATTAGCCTGGACCCAGATCTGTTTGTAAAACTTTGCCATCTCCTATGGTCATTGGAGTTGGTAAGATGGCACAAACAGATATGGAACCAAGCTATAAAGACATTGGGGGGAGAACACAAGAAGGGGCAATAGTATGTAGCAGGTTGCTGTTTTGGGATGAGTTTTGTTCTGGAGGCAGAACTGAGCGATTTCCACTAGATGGGCTGGCTGCGTAGTCAAAATTGGCTATATTGTAAAACTAAATGAGCTTATTGGTCAGAGTTTTAGGTTAGGATTAGCAGTGTGGTTAAGGTTAGGTTTAAAATCAGATTGTATGACTGGCTGACTGCTAGTGACCACTGCAGAGCTACCTGCAGAACTAGATTCATGATGCAATGCTAACCTTCTATCCTTTTCATGAGACCATTAGAGCTGTACAGTCAACTAGCCAACAGTGTATACTGAACTCTGCGATGTAGAAGTTGTTTTCAGTTTGGGAAATGGGTTTACTATTGGCAGCACTTCACATGGAACAACTAATCATCTGCAAACCTTCCCAGTAATTGCCTCTGTCACTTCAGTGGACTCGTCTCAATAAGAATGACTTGAACGTCTGTGGCATGTTTGGATTTAAGTCTCTTCCCCCAGATGTTCTCTTGCTTTTGGAAGTACTGTAGATGCTGTAATGTAGATTTGTAAATCAGTCTGTGTAGATCAGGGGTGCCCACTTGGAAACCCCTTAAACATGGTTTATCAATATATAAGATCATTCTGGAAGACTAGCAAGCCCAATCTAATTTTGTTGGGGGCCATGTTTGGCCCGCAGGCCCCACTTTCTGCTGTAGATAAAGAGGGAGAGACGAGGAATAGTGTGACAGCCCGCCTCCCCTGTCCTAACCAAGGACTGCCCATGTGCACAACAGCATAAGTTACTCTTTAGTCCTGGTACACTTTTCAAGCACCAGCTGCATTCTGCTGAAGGCACATATTGGACTGTCACTTTTGATAACTTCCGTGACCAACAAAAAGTACATCTTAATACATTCATCTGTGTGAAGACAAAGGCCGTTCTCTTTACACAACAAAGTTGTAACTGATTGACTAAGTCAGAACATATGTTGGCTGTTTTCTGCATTTGTTTTGTCCCTGTCATCGCACATTGCTTTGATGTGTTATTTCGATGTCGACCACATAGGGTGAGACTTCTCAATTTCCACCTGCAGTCTACTCTTCCCCTGCAGATTAACACCAGTCTTGCTTTTCAAATGAAAGGAAGCATGTAATATCAAAAACATGTTGCAACAAATCTTTTTATGATGCCAGAGCATGGCTTACGACGGATTTGGAAGCCATCCTTTTTCTGACACCAAACCAATTCCTTAAATAGCCTATTGAGAAAAAAATTACACTTGCCAAGAACAATGACTTTAAAATGGGTCAGTGTTCCCTCTGTGTTTGGACCAAAGAATTACATAATAGTGTCCAAACCACAGACGCTATCTGACACACACAAACACACACACCTCCTTGACCCAGACATTGACCTCCCCATCATGGTTTATTTGGTTGGCTCATCTCCATCCTTATCTGCCAGGGCCAGGTTTGCCGAACTCTGGGAAAGAGACCAATTTCTCAAGACTTCTCAGCTTCCCTGTATCTCTTGTCTCATCAGGTGATGCTCCAGCCCAGTACATAGTCTAGAGGGCCAGACGAAGGACCAAAGAATCGGACTTGAGACGAGCATACAGCATAAACCCCTCAAGGAACGTCTGGTTAAGAGAATCAAGCACCCCAAAGGACAGTGAAAAGAAGTAGACGGAAGTAGATTGTTTGCATGGAAGAGGTTAGTGCTAGCACTGCTGACCCTAGTGATGTGGGTTCATCCAACGCTTGAACGGATACTGGAGGTAAGAGACGAAACAATGACATTATTTTACTATATGGTTTTACTCACACAGGGTTGGGGAGTAACTGATTGCATGTAATCTGATTACAAAACGGCATCAGTTACGGTACCACCAAAAATATTTGAATCAGATTACAGATACCTTTGAAAAAGTAGATTACTTATTAGATTACTTGTCAATTCAGAAAGGATGTTTGTGAAAAAAATACGTGACACTTTCTGTTTTCTCAATGATATTCAATTCAGCATTGAAAAGGGTGCACGTTTGTTTGTTCCAGCTGAGCGAGTCTGACCACAAATCAGAGACGAATAGGATGACACACCAAATGCATTTTATGGATCTATTTTTGTCTTCTAATGCATCTTAAGGGGAAAGTAGTACAAGTAACAAAATAATCAGATTATGTTACTGAGTTTGGGTAATCCAGAAATTAGGTACTGATATTTGGACAGGTAAGGTAACTAGCAACCATAACGGATTACATTTAGAAAGTAACCTACCCAACCCTGCTAACACAGTTACTGTGAGTACACACACACACACATACACAGGTTTTTTCCTCCATCTAATTAGTGCAGCAATTGTTAGAAATTGTTTGGTTATGTAAACGTCACTCTTGTTGGTTTAGCTAGCGTTCCTATCATCACAAATTGTGCCTACATGAACAGTACTCTTGTGTTGTTTCAACCCCATAGCCATCACCGGAATGATACTCTTTTGTCGAGTCCAGGTCCTCATATCTCCTCTACACTAGGAAGAGCTTTTCTGGACGACAAGGTCACAGAGTTGACCAGGTAGACTATAGGGATCATGACACCACTGAGCACCCCCCCTTTCAGAACATTTAACCAGCCGGGGCACATCCGGCTGAACCACACTGACTGTACCAGGTCCCAACTAGTCTCTCATTTATATACACTGAGTGTCCAAAACATTAAGAACACCTTAACACAATCCATGTCTCAAGGCTTAAAAATCCTTCTTTAACCTGTCTCCTCCCTTTCATCTACACTGATTTGAAGTGGATTTAACAAGTTACATGAATAAGGGATAATAGCTTTCACCTGGATTCACCTGGTCAATCTATGTCTTGGAAAGAGCAGGTGTTCTTAATGTTTTGTGTATGCTCAATAAGAGGTAACGCTGTTATGATAATGTCTGTGTTTTGACATGTCTGTCCATCTGTAGCTTTGACTCTGGGTTTGAGCTGCGTACTCTGGACCCGGGGGGGGGGGGGGGGGTGATATTCTTTGGGGACATCGACGGGCAGCAGAACTACTTCCTGCTGGCGGTGGTCCATGGAAACCTGAGCGTCCAGACGAGCCGCGGGGACGGACAGGTCCTCGTCACCTCAGGGCCAAGATTGGTGATGGGGAGTGGAAAAAGGTGAGGTCCAGGAACGGTACCCTCTAAATTACTTTGTGACAGTAGGCTATGTTATAACCATAACATAATTACCATGTGGAAAATGTACAGGTAAATGCCAAAATAAAGGAAACACCAACATAAAGTGTCTTAACAGGGCGTAGGGCCACGACAGCTTCAAGGCGCCTTGGCATAGATTCTACAAGTGTTTGGAACTCTATTGGAGGGATGTGACACCATTCTTCCACGAGAAATTCTATCATTTTGTGTTTTGTTGATCGTGGTGGAAACACTGTCTGGCGCGCTCCAGAATCTCCCATAAGTCTTCAAAGGCGAACATGGCGAACATGCATAAAGATGTCAAAATTCTAATATGACTTCATTGTTTTACCAGCATGCAATGAGGTTTTGAACTACGGCGCACAATATTGTTCAATGTGCCAATAAATCAGCATAATCTACTTTTTCGTTTTTTCTAATTGCCGGCATCTTGAAACTAAAATGGGGATCATGTTTACTGTGCTAGAGTAATGGATAATATACAGTCGTGGCCAAAAGTTTTGAGAATGACACATATTAATTTTCATAAAGTCTGCTGCCTCAGTGTCTTTAGATATTTTTGTCAGATGTTACTATGGAATACTGAAGTATAATTACAAGCATTTCATAAGTGTCAAAGGCTTTTATTGACAATTACATGAAGTTGATACATAGAGTCAATATTTGCAGTGTTGACCCTTCTTTTTCAAGACCTCTGCAATCCGCCCTGGCATGCTGTCAATTAACTTCTGAGCCACATCCTGACTGATGGCAGCCCATTCTTGCATAATCAATGCTTGGAGTTTGTCAGAATTTGTGGGTTTTTGTTTGTCCCACCCGCCTTTTGAGGATTGACCACAAGTTCTCAATGGGATTAAGGTCTGGGGAGTTTCCTGGCCATGGACCCAAAATATCGATGTTTTGTTCTCCGAGCCACTTAGTTATCACTTTTTCCTTATGGCAAGATGCTCCATCATGCTGGAAAGGGCATTGTTCATCACCAAACTGTTCCTGGATGGTTGGGAGAAGTTGCTCTCGGAGGATGTGTTCATACCATTCTTTATTCATGGCTGTGTTCTTAGGCAAAATTGTGAGTGAGCCCACTCCCTTGGCTGAGAAGCAACCCCACACATGAATGGTCTCAGGATGCTTTACTGTTGGCATGACACAGGGCTGATGGTAGTGCTCACCTTGTCTTCTACGGACAAGCTTTTTTCTGGATGCCCCAAACAATCGGAAAGGGGATTCATCAGAGAAAATGATTTTACCCCCGTCCTCAGCAGTACCTTTTGCAGAATATCAGTCTGTCCCTGATGTTTTTCCTGGCGAGAAGTGGCTTCTTTGCTGCCCTTCTTGACACCAGGCCATCCTCCAAAGTCTTTGCCTCACTGTCCGTGCAGATTGACTCACACCTGCCTGCTGCCATTCCTGAGGAAGCGCTGTACTGGTGGTTCCCCGATCCCGCAGCTGAATCAACTTTAGGAAATGGTCCTGGCGCTTGCTGGACTTTCTTGGGCACCCTGAAGCCTTCACAACAATTGAACCGCTCTCCTTGAAGTTCTTAATGATCCGATAAATGGTTGATTTAGGTGCAATCTTACTGGCAGCAATATCCTTGCCTGTGAAGCCCTTTTTGTGCAAAGCAATGATGACGGCATGTGTTTCCTTGCATATTTGACAGAGGAAGAACAATGATTCCAAGCACCACCCTCCTTTTGAAGCTTCCGGCCTGTTATTGGAACTCAATCAGCATGACAGTGATCTCCAGCCTTGTCCTCGTCAACACTCACACCTGTGTTAACAAGAGAGTCACTGACATGATGTCAGCTGGTCCTTTTGTGGCAGTGCTGAAATGCAATGGCGAAGTAGTTACCCTGGGGGTGAGTCTTGTTAACACCCACCTGACTGACAGGGAGTAGAATGGGAGGATGTGAGAGGACCCATGGGAAGGAATGTGTCTAGAGAGGGGTTAGGACCTAACAGACACAGCAGGGTTGCAGACAGGCTGGAGGCGGGGGTGAGAGATAATTAAGGTGTAGAAAGGGTAGTGCTAGCATGTTGTGGGAGGTTTTTGAAGGGAATTTGTGTCTGCACAGTAAAGGTTAGGACCTTTACATTCCGTGGTTAGGAGCAACAGTAATAAAACACAGGGTTGCAGATGGGGTAGGAGGCCGGTGGGACATTAAGAGAGAGCGTGAAGGGGTAGTGGTAAAATGTGAAGTGAGGTTTTTGGAGGAATATGTGTGACTGCAGAGGCCTCTTGAACAATGTTAGTAAGTACACTGGGGTTGCATCACAAAATACACCCTATTCCCTGTGTAGTGTACTACATTTGACCTATAAATCCAATTAAATGTCACATGCGCACAGGTGTAGACCTTACCGTGAAATGCTTACTTACAAGCCCTTAACTCCCGAGTGGCGCAGCGTTCTTAGGCACTGCTTCTCAGTGCAAGAGGCATCACTGCAGTCCCTGGTTCGAATCCAGCTGCATCACATCCAGCCATGATTGGGAGTCCCATAGGGCGGTGCACAGTTGGCCCAGCGTTGTCTGGGTTTGGCCTGGATAGGCCCTCATTGTAAATAAGAATTTGTTCGAATCCAGGCTGCATCACATCCAGCTGTGATTGGGAGTCCCACAGGGTGGTGCACAATTGGCCCAGTGTTTGATTAGTTTAGTTGTTCAGCAGTCTTATGGCTTGGGAGTAGAAGCTGTTAAGGAGCCTTTTGGTCCTAGACTTGGCGCTTCGGTACCTCTTGCCTTGCAGTAGCAGAGAGAGCAGTCTGACTTGGGTGACTGGAGTCTTTGACAATGGAATAACGTGCCATTTGGGACACAGCCTGGGTTGCGGAAGAAGAAGGGCATAGGGTGAAACATTGAAGGCTCACTAGTGGGACACTAGCTACTATGCCCTCCTTAATTATTGCGATAGTCAAGCATTTTTCATATTTTTTGGCTCTATACAAAAGTCTAAATTGAGTGAATTGGACCATTTTCCTGTCCTGCTAAGCATTCAAAATGTAACGAGGACTTTTGGGTGTCAGGGAAAATATAAATAGGAAAGTACAGATACCCAAAAAGTACTTTAAAGTATATTTACTTAAGTACTTTACACCACTGACTGTCTGTGGAGATGGGAGTTAACCAGGGATCTGTCTGGTTCTCATAACATTAGCTTTGCTCATCTAATCTGTGTGCAATGATAACCACTGTGCTCTTTCAAACACTAATAATGATTTTCAGAGTTGGGACCGCACAGCCTGAGCCGGTTCTCTGACACCAACTTTCTCACCATGATAAGAACAACAAGATCAAAGCAGAGCATATCCATGGTTAGGAGCAACAGTAATAAAACACAGGGTTGCAGATGGGGTGGGAGGACGGTGGGACATTAAGATAGAGCGTGAAGGGTCTCCCGGGTGGCGCAGTGGTTAAGGGCGCTGTACTGCGGCGCCAGTTTTGTCCTCAGAGTCCCTGGGTTCGCGCCCAGGCTCTGTCGTAACCGGCCGCGACCGGGAGGTCTGTGGGGTGACGCACAATTGGCCTAGCGTCGTCCGGGTTAGGGAGGGATTGGTCGGTAGGGATCTCCTTGTCTCATCGCGCACCAGCGACTCCTGTGGCAGGCCGGGCGCAGTGCGCGCTAGCCAAGGTTGCCAGGTGCACGGTGCTGCTGGCTTCCGGGTTGGATGCGCGCTGTGTTAAGAAGCAGTACGGCTGGTTGGGTTGTGTATCGGAGGACGCATGACATTCAACCTTCGTCTCCCCTGAGCCCGTACGGGAGTTGTAGCAATGAGACAAGATAGTAGCTACTACAACAATTGGATACCACGAAATTGGGGAGAAAAAGGGGTAAAATTAAAAAAATATATTAAAAAAGAGAGAACGTGAAGGGGTAGTGGTAAAATGTGAAGTGAGGTTTTTGGGAGGAAAATGTGTGACTGCAGAGGGCTTGGGAACAATGTTAAGGTCAACTACCCATAAATGTTTCCAAGGACCTAAAATATAGGTCCCAGAATTTTTCCCTGTCAGGGTGCGTGGTCAGAAAAAAATCCTGAGGGTTAAAGCCAACAGAGGCGACTCCAGGAAAGTAGGACCCAGGGGCAATATGGAATCCTGCAGGGTCCGCTCCAGGACGCTGGAGTCCTGACTGACCCAGTCTCAGCTCCACATGCAGCCATCCAGAAGAGGGTTCAGCTTGACAGACAGACAGACCGAGAGGAAATTGTATAGAAAAACAAGCCCCATGTGATTGCCCTTCACTACATAGCACTGTTTTTAGTCTAATTCAGATTAAGAGGGACAGTGGGTTCATTCAATGAACAGACACATGCTGTTTGTGTAGAGTATAAAATACAATGTTAAAATGATATGAACTGCAGTTCATGCTGTCTCAGGAGTGGTTGAACTCTGAGCTCTGCTTTGATCCTGTTGTTCTTTTCATGGTGAGAAAGTTGGTGTGTCAGAGAACTGTCCCAGGCTGTGCGGTCCAACTCTGAAAATCATTATTAGAGTTGACAAGAGCACAGTGGTTAACATTACACACAGATTAGAGAAGCAAATCTCACGTTATGAGAACCAGCCAGATCCCTGGTTAACTCCCATCTCCACAGAGAGTCTTGCATTCTTCATATAGTTAGTGTCCCAGTAGGAAAGCTTCAAAGTTCCACCCCATGCCCTTCTTCTTCTACAACCCAGCCTGTATCCCAAATGGCACCCTATTCCATTTATGGGTAAAACATAGGACACTACACAGGGAATAGGGTGTAATTTGTGATGCAACCCCAGTGTACTTATTAATATAAGTACTTTTGGGGGGATTGAAACAGTTCTGTTTGTCAACAATATCACTCAAAAATACATGTTTGACTTAGAATTAAAGATTTTGGTAAAGAAGTTTCCAACGATTTTATGTCATAGCTTTCATACTCCCATTCCATGCATCATTTTCTTCACAGGGCTTTACGTTAGAGCCTGTATCTGAATTTTTTTTTTTTTATGTTATAGATTTTCAAATATGAGAACAAAAACGGAACAACCCCAACCTCTCATTCTCTCATCCATCCATCCCTACTTCCTACCCTCCCATCTATCCTTCTCTCCAATCCATCCTCCCTTCTGCCCTCTAATCTACCCTCCCTCCCTCCAATCCACCCACCAACCAAGGCATCATACCAAGGATATACTATTAAAGTATGGAGTGGCAGGTAGCCTAGTGTTAAGAGCGTTGGACTTGTAACCGAAAGGTTGCAAGCTCGAATACCTGAGCTGACAATGTAAAAATCTGTCGTTCTGCCCCTGAACAAGGCAGTTAACCTACCTACTACTTCTGTTCCTAGGCGGTCATTGAAAATAAGAATTTGTTCTTAACTAACTAATAAAGGTGTAAATGAAATAGGACAGGAGCAAACAGAAAAAACGTTCATAAAAACAATAAAAATTCTTATCAGCACAAATGGCCACCAGAACAGACATGACTGCTAACCAAACTATGCAAGTTACTCTAAGTAAAAGACAGGCTCTCATCGTATTGTATTAAGTCAAACTTATGTTGGGACCCTAACCTTCCCCAGAGGCAGAGATGACATCACCTCCTTAACACACTGCATAAAGGAGGGCGGCTTTGCAGACTTCCAGTAAAAGAGGACAAGGCGGCAAGCCAGCAGCGGGGAAGTTCCCCAAAAATGGCAGTGAACGGGTTGTATTACACATGTGAGAGTGCCTAAAAAATGGGGTCCCACAGTCACCGGATACTTGTATTTAAATTCTAAGCGGAAACACAGAACTTCTCTCGCAGGAAGAAAACAATTCAGATTGGGTTAAAAATGTGTAAAGAATGGACCCTTTAAGAATGGGCCGCTGGTTAACTCCCATCTCATTTACATTTACCTCATTTAGCAGATGCTCTTATCCAGAGCGACTTACAGGAGCAATTAAGGTTAAGTGCCTTGATCAAGGGCACATTGGCAGATTTTCCACCTTGGCTGCTCAGGGATTTGAATCAGTGACCTTTCGATTACTAGCCCCACGCTCTAAACCATCTCCACGGAGAGTCTCACATGCTCCCATACTGTAGCTACTGTCCCACTGCATTTCATTCTTGCCATTACTTCACTAACTTCTGAAGCTGAAGTTTAAGTACTTGGATCTGGTACTTTCCTTGTTTTGTCAGTAATGTAAAAAGGGTGACGACATTCAATGGTCTGTTAAAGGAACACTGCATGGTTGTAGGAACAAGAAAGTGCACCGGTTAGGGTGCAGAATGATATGCATGTTATGTTTGTCTTTGTGTCTGCAGTGCTGCTGGGAAGCTCTTCAGCTGAGCCAGATGGTGCAGACTGGACTCTCTCTGTGGAGCTAGCTCTCAGAACCGTTTCAGCCAGAGGCTCTCTCCTCATCCTCGTAGACACTCAGAAGGACTACATTCTCTCCTTGAAACTCAACCACCCTTCACAGGTAACACACCGGAACTATACAGCCTCACGGCCCAACTGATCTGGACCAGCTTTTTGTTACGTTATAGTCTCTATCTTCTCTCAATCCTTCACTATTACTGCTTTGGAAATGTTTATGATCTTGAAGAATGGTACAATGGCAAATCCTAACAAATGGCAAAGAGATGGCCAACACATACACACAATACAGGTAACCTTATTTAACTAATACCTATTTTACAATGGCTGCCTACCCCGGCCAAATCCTAACCCGGGCGACGCTGGGCCAATTGTGCGCCGCCCTATGGGACTCCCAATCACGACCGGTTGTGACACAGCCTGGGTCACTCAAACACACATGCATGCATGCCCACACCCACACACACACACAGCAGCAGGTCACAAAGAAGTCTCTCACACACACACACTCCTGCCTCCATGGAGTCTGGGAACTGACTTGATTAGCCCAATGCTCGCATGTTGTGATGTCATGCCAAACATGAAGAGGTCAAACTTTCCGAAAGAGGCTTTGTTCAAATGATGTCACTGTCAGCATGCCATACTTTAAGATGATTTAACTCCTGGAAATCCAGCCACATATATACATGAACAGATCTCTGTTGGACTTCAACACATATTCTTTCTGCTGTGTGGAACAAACCCTGACTTTTACCTTTTACATCTTTTTAAGGCACAAACAGATGTGTTGCTGTTTCCTTTTGCAGGTTGTTTTGTTGATACCGATTGTTGATCTGGCATTCGCTGTCTCTGTTTATGAAATTTGTATCCATTTGACAATGAGTTAACAATTTTTCTGGACCAACGGAGATCCTATTAAACCCAAATGAAGCATTACCTCCAATCCCTATCCGAACACAGCCTTATGGGGTGATATAAAGCAAAAACAATCTCTCCTGGGTAAGTTTGTATTCATCCATTGTTAGTGTTTCCTGTGCCCTAGGAACTGATGTTGCGTTTGAGGGGGACTCTATTCTAGTTGCACAGCTACCCCCAGGCCCTCTGCTCTGGTGAGAGTCAGTTCCTGCAGCTGCAGGTGAGGCCAGGACAGCTGGTGATTGGCATGGGTGTAACCAAGGCAACCATGAAGTTGACAGAGGGGACTATGAGCTCCTGAAGAGGGTGTTGAGCCAACCAGGGAGCATGGTATACCTGGGGGGCGGGCCAGGTGAGAATTGAGACTCAAATGACACCCTACTCCCTAGATAATGTACTACCCTAGGCCAGATACTTTCTCTTCCAATCCTATTCACACTGTCTTCCCATAACAACTGATCCTATTCCTCTTACTCTTTCACCATTCTACTCTTACACACTTAAGAAGGCCCCAAAGCCGAAACATCTGTGTACGCTATCCCTGATGCAGTGAAATGAATCAAATCTAAAATAATGTAACCTTTATGCAGCATATTTTTAAGTGTGGACCCATCACACCTTTTTACTATTCTACTCTTCCCAGACTCTCTCACCCTCAACCTTTCCTCTTATTTTCAGCTCTCTCCTTCGTTCCACCTCATTCTTCTTGTTTCATTCTTTCTCACATACCATGTCCCAGAATCATTCTCTCTATCTCCTCACCATCTATTGTCCACTACTACTGCCCTCCCACTTTGCATAATTTCAACCCACATCTCCTCTCCATTATTTTCATCTCGCTGTGTTCATGTTTCCTGGATCACCTCACAAATCAGATAAACTAATTATCCACGTTTCACCCCAGAATGACCATATGCTTCCTGGTCATGTGGTGACATATAACCAATACAAAAAGGGTGACTACAGTACGTTCAGATGTCAAAATAAATAGAAAGAAAGTGCATTCCTTCCTCCTTTAAATGATGATTGCAAGTTGTGCTCTACAGTACCTGTCCAGTCATGTCTCATCAGTGATTACTTCTAGGAAGGAAGGAAGGAAAGATGCACAACTCAGATACTTGAACAGGGCCTCTCTTTTACCTTTGACTGTGTCCAGAGGGGGAGTCCAGCTTCCACGGCTGTGTCCAGGCCAAGATCCAGGGTGTCAACGTCGACCTTGACATGGCAGAGGTCAAACACAGGGATGTCCGATCTCACAGCTGCACGGCCGCCCTCGACATCCGAGATGGGAAGTGGAGACGCTGTTACACAGCACTGCTTATAAGACGACATGAGACCACTTAAACCACTGTTTACTGTTTGGCCATTGTCTGTCTCTCAACGTTTCACTCTGTCTCATATGGCTATCTATGTAACATCTGTAACACATGTTACTGCAGAGTGCATTAATATTGTATTTTCTAATAGTTGTAATTTTATTTGTATTGAAGCATCTCTAACATGTGAGGGATGTTCATTTGAAGAACAAGCAAAGGATTGCATTTTCTTTGTGTAGATCGTTTGGTATAACTTTTTTGGCAAACTTTGGTACGTTACCACAAAACCACAGCATGGCCTCTCACTTTATTTGCTGCATATGTTTCTGTCATTTCCAGCAGAATTCCCCTCTGAGGTAAAGCTAAACGGTACAGCTGAATTACCATGTCCACTCTTAAGTCTGCGAATGGCAATAAAGCATTTGCTGCTTTTTATAGCTATTTGAGTAGCATTGCATTTTTTACAGACGTGCTCAAATGTGTTGGTCTCCTTACAGCTGATTGCATTGATGCTTAATTCCTCCTGAAAATTGATTAAATTAAAAGCTATTTTATCATATATACTTGCATGCCTTTGGTATGTCATAGAATAAAGCAAAGAAGCTGTGAAAAGAGATTAATTGCTGTTTATTCTACAAATACATTCTAAAATGGCCTGGACACATTTGTTTCTTTAATTAGTATCACACACACGTCTCCAATCATGTAATCAGTCATTCAGCCTATTTAAATGGAGTAAAGTAGTAACTGTGCTGTTTGGTGTCATTGTGTGCACCACACTGAACATGGACCAGAGTAAAGTAGTCACTGTGCTGTTTGGTGTCATTGTGGTCACCACACTGAACATGGACCAGAGTAAAGTAGTCACTGTGCTGTTTGGTATCATTGTGGTCACCACACTGAACATGGGCCAGAGTAAAGTAGTCACTGTGCTGTTTGGTATCATTGTGGTCACCACACTGAACATGGGCCAGAGTAAAGTAGTCACTGTGCTGTTTGGTGTCATTGTGTGCACCACACTGAACATGGGCCAGAGTAAAGTAGTCACTGGGCTGTTTGGTATCATTGTGGTCACCACACTGAACATGGGCCAGAGTAAAGTAGTCACTGTGCTGTTTGGTATCATTGTGGTCACCACACTGAACATGGGCCAGAGTAAAGTAGTCACTGTGCTGTTTGGTGTCATTGTGTGCACCACACTGAACACGGACCAGAGTAAAGTAGTCACTGTGCTGTTTGGTATCATTGTGTGCATAGCTACTACAACAATTGGATACCATGAAAAAGGGGTAAAAATTCACAACAAAAAAAAGTTAAGGTCCATGGAACTGCAGCCAAAACTGCAGCCAACCTCCCTGGGCGCGGCCGCAAGAGGAAAATCAACCCCAGATTGAACAGAAGGAGAGTGCGAATGATAGAAAAATAACCAAGGATAACTGCCAAAGAGATCCAAGGTGACTGTTGTCACAGGAACGTCAGTTTCTGATCGCACCATTCGGCGCTTTTTGAGTGAACGTGGACTCCATGGAAGAAGACCCAGGAGGACTCCACTTTTGAAAGAAAAACAAAGCCAGACTGGAATTTGCTAAAATGCATATTGACAAGCCACAATCTTTCTGGGAGAATGTCCTTTGGACAGATTAGTCAAAACTGGAGTTTTTTGGAAAGTCACATCAGCTCCATGTTCACAGATGGAAAAAATGAAGCTTTCATAGAAAAGAACACCATGCCTACAGGGATGGTCTGTGGCTGTTTCGCTGTGCCTGGCACAGGGTGCCTTGAACCTGTGCAGGACACAATAAAATCTCCAGAATGCCTTGATAGTCTTTAGAGAAACGTACTGCCCAGTGTCAGAAAGCTCTGTCTCAGTTGCAGGTCAATGGTCCTCCAACAGGATAATGTCCCAAAACAGGATAATGTCCCAAAACAGGATAATGTCCCAAGAATGGATAAGAACAAAACATTTGACTATTCTGAAGTGGCCTTCTGTGAGTCCTGATCTGAATCCTATCAAATATATATGGAAAGAGCTGAAACTTGCAGTCTGGAGAAGGCACCCATCAAACCTGAGACAGCTGGAGTAGTTTGCTCAGAAGAGTGGGCCAAACTACCTGTTAACAGGTGCAGGGGTCTCATTGAGAGCTACAGAAAACGTTTGATTGCAATGATTGCCTTTAAAGGTTGTGCAACAAAATATTAAGTTAAGGGTCCCATTTTTGTCCATGCTCTTTTCATGTTTAATTATTTACAATATTATGTTGAGTAAAAAAATAAAAAGCAAAGTCTGATTTCTATTAAATATGGTATAAACAATGGTAGACCACTGTGTTGTTATTTGACCCTGCTGGCCATCTATGAACATTTGAACATCTTGGCCATGTTCTGTTATAATCTCCACCCGGCACAGCCAGAAGAGGACTGGCCTGGTTCCTCTCTAGGTTTCTTCCTAGGTTCTGGCCTTTCTAGGGAGTTTTTCCTAGCCACTGTGCTTCTACAGCTGCATTGCTTGCTGTTTGGAGTTTTAGGCTGGGTTTCTGTACAGCACTTTGAGATATCAGCTGATGTAAGAAGGGCTTTATAAATCAATTTGATTTGGATGCCAATCACTTTTGTCAGTTAAGTTATTTCAGAGAATTGTGCATTCTTGTTTTTTGTGGCTGGGTGCCAATACATTTGAGCACGTCTGTATATGTTGTAATTTCCCCCAAAGCTGTCCAGATGGTCAAAAAACATTGTATTCTTTCTCACACTAAGTTCCTGAACCATTTCTTAATGTACTGTACGGATGAGATGCAAGTGTTCTGTGTATTACCTTATACTGCCTATGAAACTAACTAAAGCAAGACAGAAGCGCCTGAGACAGAACAACTACTCTATATTCTTCATTGACATGAGAGTGACATGAACACCAAAACACAAGGCACTCATCTTCTTACCAGACAGAAGCTCTCACATCCAGTTGCAGACCTGGATTCAAATTTAAATAATTTCAAATGCTTTAGCTGAGCTCGATTGAGCTTGCCTGGCGCAATGGAACCAATAGAATAGTCACGAAGGTGCAAAACCTGCCCACCTGGCACTCCAAGCAGGCTAAAGCAAACGTGCAAAGTATTTGAAATATTTCAAATAGTATTTGAACCAAGGTTTTCACAGTTGCCTGAGAAAGGGAGGAGTCTAAACCAATGTTCTTCTGTTTTATTTTTGTCCTGCGAAATTCTTTGAGCCCTGGTGAGGAAAGAGGTTTTTTTTATTTGGAAAGAAAAACCCCAGATAATTACTCCATCCATCTTCTGTTTGTACATTTCCACAGTAGTTTCAAGTGGAATTGTGCAAGCAAATTACATTTGGATTTTGGGTTTATTGGTTTTTAGCCCTCACGAGTGGAACGTTTTATGAATCTGTCTTCGCTCCTTAAAATCAAAGGTGTATGTGTGTGAGTATGTCTGTCTGTCAATCGGAGGGGACATCTTGGGGAATTTTGGAGAATTGTCTCAGCTCTGTACCTTGTGTTTCTGTAACCAGGGGAAGCACATGGCAAACAACATGTCTAAAGAAGGAAGAAAAGACACACAGAAGTTTCAGTTTGTGAGGTATGCATTGATTGGCTACGGGCTTGATACTTCCGGACACATCCCCCTCTATGCCTATTGGGCTCAAAGAAAGAACAAAGTTCTTATCACTTAACGAGTTTTGGGCCCTAATGAAATAAAGGTCAACAATGTTACGGCAATGAAGAGGCCAGGCAGGCAACATCAAGCAGCATCTCTAATGAATATGAGTGTCAGTGGGCAGCACAGAAGAACCTAGAACAGTATGGCTGTCGGTCCATTAGTTAATTTAATCAGAAAAACAGACTTAACTAACATGACTTGTTATTACTTTATTAGCAGATACAGTTGATTTTAAGATGTAGTATAAAAAAAGTACATGTATTTTGTCAAACCACACATTTCACAAAAGGTCTTAAATAATGAGCCTTTTCACTCGTTTGTAGAATGCACATCATAAGACCAAAATAATTGACAAATCATTTGAAATAGCTCAACGTATTTACATTTCATATACAGACATTTTACACCATACACAACAACTATTCTAAAATAAACTCCAAAATACAGATCCCCCTGGATGTCTTGTGACTGTCATGTCTAGGGCCAGGAGTGCCTGGAGGAAACTCCTGGCCCTAGTTGTATGACAAGTTGGCAACGGAACGCTGGAATAGGGAGGTTCATTCAGACAGAAAAGCTCTGTGGTTTGTAGGGCAGCAGGTTATAGAGCGGGGCGAAGGGAGGGGGGTTGGGGTCGGGACGGAGGGGTACTGATGGATCACTCTGGGGGAACTCCTTCCCTGCCGCTGGGGCAAAGTATAAGGAGGCTCTCTGAAAGACGGAACAGAACAGAAAACACAAGCTTAGTTGGATTCAGCTTAAACAATATTGTTCCATTTGCTAATTTGCTCCATTTATAACTACACTCTACTTCTAGGTAAAGAATAGGTACAAAAATATTTAGAATTGAAACCCATGACCAGTTTGAATGGATAAGCAAATAAACGTAATAGATGCCAAATCAAACTAATCTTCATTTTAGGGAAAAACAATATTGTTCTATTTGTAACTGCACTAAACTTGGGAATAATTACAAACAGCAGGCTTTGAACATCACCTCTTTGAGTGGACAAAGGATAAGAAAGAAAACAAAGTTTAAAAGATTCCAAATTAAAAAAATTAGATTCCAAATGGAGGTAGGTCTAATGTTTCTCAGACAAGTTCTTGTTTTCTGGGGGTTTAATGGTTGGACCGTGTTCTTGTTGGATGCATGAACCTGGTATGATCTACTAGGGCTACTTGGTGCTTTCTGCCTTTCAAGCAGCCAGTAGTTGCAAAGCTGGGTTTTAATTCAGAGGGTAAGGTAGACAGACGGTGGGCAGAGGAGGGGAGGGCAACAGGACAATATGGGATGGTAGAGGGAGCTGAGTCCTCCCAGAACATCCGTGAGTTTCCATCCAATGTACTGTATCTCACTCCTTTCTCTCCCCTAGGGTTTTACAAGACCAATTACCAGTAACAGGACGACTTGAGCTCAAGACCGAAACATAGTTGCTGTTGAAATATAGTGCATTTGGATAGTATTCAGACCCCTTCACCTTTTCCACATTTAGTTATGTTACAGCCTTAATCTAAAATGGGTCAAATAAAAAGGGCTTGTAAGTAAGCATTTCACTATAAGGTCTACACACCTGTTGCATTCGGCGCATGTGACAAATACAATTTGATCTGCAGAGAAGAATGGAAGAAACTCCCCAAATACAAGTGTGCCAAGCTTGTAGCGTCATACCAAAGATGACTCGAGACAGTAATCAGTGCCAAAGGTGCTTCAACAAAGTACTGATTTAAAGGGTCTGAATACTTATGTAAATGTGATTTATTTTATTTTTATTTTTTATACATTTGCAAACATTTAAAACATCTGTTTTGGCTTTGTCCTTATGGGGTAGTGTGTGTAGATCGATGAGGGGGGGGGGGGGGGATTCATCCATTTTAGAATAAGGCTGTATCGTAACAAAATGTGGAAAATGTCAAGAGGTCTGAACACTTTCCATATGCACTGTACATCTTTGGCGTCCTGGAAAAACCTTGGCAGGCTCTATTTTTGGCTGGTGTTAAGGCGGAGCTAGTGCCAAACGCATGCTCTTTGGCAATTTCGCATGCTCTATTTTCCAACCCTTGCACCAGCGTTGGTATTTTACCCTTCTTATATCAGCTTGCTTGCTCTGTGGGAGGAGTGGAGATATTTGAGATGTGCCAATTTCAAGCAGTGCTACTGGTGATACTTAAGACTCACCAAAAGCTGGTCTTAGCGGTAATGCAATTGGTTAAGTCAATAGACATTCCCGTTTTTTCTTTCTATTGGATATTATTATATTTTCTGATTGGCCAGTGAGTGGCCAAGTCTCGACACACCCACAACTTGTTTACTTACCAAAACTCGAGCCCGTTAGCTACTGCGCCAATCATTCTGATTGTGAAAATGGAAAAAATACAATCGGACACACCCTCAAACTTATAATGCTACTGCCAGATCTACCATTGCATTAGATGTATTAAAATAGAGCCCTGTATCTCCAGAAAGGAAAGTTTTCACAAACTGATTAGTTAAATATATTTTCAGATTGATTACCATACAGTCCCGGATATTCACAAGGTGTTTTGAGTGACTTTGATTAGTCTTAGAGTCATTCAACTTTCACTGCACATTTTTGTTTCTGTTTTTGTTTTTTTTTACACACATTGAAAGTAGTCATTCGCTTGAAAAAAATCTAAAAGGTTACAAGGAGATACAAGGTTTATCCAGGATGGCAATGATTTATTTCTACAACCTCCGCTTCAGTCTTGGGCTTAATTGATCTAGCAAAATCATGGCAGAGAAATGGGTCCGATTCATTATATAGAAACAGCAAATGTGTGTCATAAGCCTTACCTGTGTGGGTAGGCAAGCAGGGTTAGGGATAGGGACACACTTTTTCAGTAAAAGTCACTTCAACACTGAAGATTCAGTGGAAGCAGCAATTTTATTGTTGTGTTTTGCAATAAATAGGTTTCATGGTGTGTTTATCATGCAATTCATGTGGAAATAGTTTTTTTATGTGTTCAATATCTGTGAGAGATGTTTGCTTTGACACTTACCCAGTGGGGTTTTGCTCTTATCTGTTCCAATACTACTAACAGGAGTGGAGGGTGTGAGCAAACAGAATTACGAGTGTGTGTGTGTGTGTGTGTATGTGACTGACCGGGTAGAGGTGTTGGTGTCCTTTGTTGGTGTTGTCCATCAGCAGGGGGGCAGTGGGGGAGGAAAGACATCCACCCTCTGAGAGATGAGATGACAACAGGGTCACTGAGCTGCTCCTCTGTCAAACACATACACAAAGAGAGACACACACAAACACATTTTGGAATGTTGTGAAATGTGTTGTGATCCTCTTGTGTGTATTCTGAAATACACACACAATCACAAACACACATTACGGGTTGTGCTGGATATCTGAAATTATGTTGTCACCTGGTCTGGCATCAGCAGTCTGCCACATGGATGAACCCCCCCCCCCCCCCCCCCCCCCCCCAAAACACAAACGCACAAACAACCGCTTGTTCACACACCCTGACACGCTGCTCATCAACCAGAAGTGGTGGGGAGAGAGATTTATAGCGATGCCGTGTTGTTTGGATAAGACAGGAAGGGTTGGGGGATCCTGGGGTGGAAGGGGAGAGCTCAGATTTCCAAGAAACAATTATCTCTGACGTTGATGTGTGTCTTCCTGGGCTATGCCCTGCTGTGTCTCCCAGCTCTATCGTGCCACAA
Organism: Oncorhynchus mykiss; assembly: GCF_013265735.2. NCBI lineage: Eukaryota > Metazoa > Chordata > Actinopteri > Salmoniformes > Salmonidae > Oncorhynchus > Oncorhynchus mykiss. The sequence goes on along the minus strand of NC_048591.1, from coordinate 13,851,422 downwards.
CACAGAACATAAGCTCCTTCTTCTAATTCAATCAGGGCCGGTTAGCTGTTCTCTTTCTACTGGGGACATTTAACATAGGATGATCGCCAGAGAGATATCTTTCTTTCCTCTTAAGTGAGTCGTGACATTTCTAATCTGGATTGCCAGGAAACTAAAAGACACACTTTTGTATTCGATTTGATCATCAGAAAGGTATGAATATGTCTTTCCCAACCCCCATCCACTCCTTCAAAGCTTTGCTCGGATATGATAGCAGACAGACCTGGGTTCAAAAAAGATTGTAAATACTTGATCTGTGCTTGATTGAGCTTGCCTGGCTTAATGGACCGATAAAATAGTTCCAAAACTGTAAACCCTGCACATCTGGCACTCCAGGCAGGCTAAAAACAACACTGACAGTATTTGGACGATTTCATAGCAGAAGAACAATGATAGCAGAAGGTCTTGTAAAGTTTAACGGCTTCCCGGCCCACACCCCTACCGGCTCACACTGTTCCATCTTGACACCATATGTCCATAGGAGTCCTCCTGATACATCATCTGGGAGATTGTCTGTAATTTGATACCTCTGCTACTCTCCACAACTATCTCTTGCTGTGTTTGTCCTCACCAGAGGCTTCACCTCCACTCCTCTGGAACACAGTACACCTTGTATGGACTCACTGTACTCTACTGTATCAACACCAGTCTCAACAATAGCACTATAGGTGTCAGGTGCGTGAATGAGGACCCAAAAGCGAATTAACAAACAGAGTTTCTTTAATGATGAACAAACGTGGGCTCAGATGGACAGGTAGATTCCGACAGGACAGGACAAGGTTGCAGCAAACACGATGATAGTCTGGTTCAGGCATGAGACACACAAACAAGAATCCGACAAAGACAGGAGCAGAAACAGAGAGAGATATAGGGACCTAATCAGAGGGAAAAAGGGAACAGGTGGGAAAAGGGGTGAATGAGGTAGTCAGAGAAGACAAGGAACAGCTGGGGGAAAGAGGGACAGAAACGGTAACCTAGTACGACCAGCAGAGGGAGACAGGGTGAAAGGAAAGGACAGAAAGACACAACATGACAATACATGACAGTACCCCCCCACTCACCGAGCGCCTCCTGGCGCACTCGAGGAGGAAACCTGGCGGCAACGGAGGAAATCCTCGATCAGCGCACGGTCCAGCACGTCCCGAGAGGGAACCCAACTCCTCTCCTCAGGACCGTACCCCTCCCAATCTACGAGGTACTGGTGACCACGGCCCCGAGGACGCATGTCCAAAATCCTACGGACCCTGTAGATGGGTGCGCCCTCGACAAGGATGGGGGGGGGGGGGGGGGGGAAGACGAGCGGGGGCGCGAAGAACGGGCTTGATACAGGAGACATGGAAGACCGGGTGGACGCGACGAAGGTATCGCGGAAGAAGAAGTCGAACTGCGACAGGATTAATGACCCGAGAAATACGGAACGGACCAATGAACCGCGGGGTCAACTTGCGAGAAGCCGTCTTAAGGGGAAGGTTCTGAGGGGAGAGCCAAACTCTCTGACCGCGACAATATCTAGGACTCTTAGTTCTACGCTTATTAGCAGCCCTCACAGTCTGCGTCCTATAACGGCAAAGTGCAGACCTGACCCTCTTCCAGGTGCGCTCGCAACGTTGGACAAAAGCCTGAGCGGAGGGGACGCTGGACTCGGCGAACTGAGATGAGAACAGCGGAGGCTGGTACCCGAGGCTACTCTGAAAAGGAGATAGCCCGGTCGCAGACGAAGGAAGCGAGTGTGTGGGCGTATTCTGCCCAGGGGAGCTGTTCTGACCAAGACGCAGGGTTGCGAAAAGAAAGACTGCGTAAGATGCGACCAATAGTCTGATTGGCCCGTTCTGCTTGACCGTTAGACTGGGGGTGAAAGCCGGAAGAGAGACTGACGGAAGCCCCAATCAAACGGCAAAACTCCCTCCAAAATTGAGACGTGAATTGCGGACCTCTGTCCGAAACGACGTCTGACGGAAGGCCATGAATTCTGAAAACATTCTCGATGATGATTTGTGCCGTCTCTTTAGCAGAAGGAAGCTTAGCAAGGGGAATGAAATGAGCCGCCTTAGAGAACCTATCGACAACCGTAAGAATAACAGTCTTCCCCGCTGACGAAGGCAGTCCGGTGACGAAATCTAAGGCGATGTGAGACCACGGTCGAGAGGGAATGGGAAGCGGCCTGAGACGGCCGGCAGGAGGGGTGTTACCGGACTTAGTCTGCGCGCAGACCGAACAAGCAGCCACGAAACGACGCGTGTCATGCTCCCGGGTGGGCCACCAAAAACGCTGGCGAATGGAAGCAAGCGTACCCCGAACGCCAGGGTGGCCGGCTAACTTGGCAGAGTGAGCCCACTGAAGAACGGCCAGACGAGTAGGAACGGGAACGAAAAGAAGGTTCCTAGGACAAGCGCGCGGCGACGGAGTGTGAGTGAGCGCTTGCTTTACCTGCCTCTCAATTCCCCAGACAGTCAACCCGACAACACGCCCCTCAGGGAGAATCCCCTCGGGGTCAGTGGAGGCTACTGAAGAACTGAAGAGACGAGACAAAGCATCAGGCTTGGTGTTCTTAGAGCCCGGACGATAAGAAATCACGAACTCGAAACGAGCGAAAAACAGCGCCCAACGCGCCTGACGCGCATTAAGTCGTTTGGCAGAACGGATGTACTCAAGGTTCCTATGGTCAGTCCAAACGACAAAAGGAACGGTCGCCCCCTCCAACCACTGTCGCCATTCGCCTAGGGCTAACCGGATGGCGAGCAGTTCGCGGTTTCCCACATCATAGTTACGTTCCGACGGCGACAGGCGATGAGAAAAATACGCGCATGGGTGGACCTTGTCGTCAGAGAGGGAGCGCTGAGAAAGAATGGCTCCCACGCCCACCTCTGACGCGTCAACCTCGACAACGAACTGTCTAGAGACGTCAGGTGTAACAAGGATAGGAGCGGATGTAAAACGATTCTTGAGGAGATCAAAAGCTCCCTGGGCGGAAACGGACCACTTAAAGCACGTCTTGACAGAAGTAAGGGCTGTGAGAGGAGCTGCCACCTGACCGAAATTACGGATGAAACGACGATAGAAGTTCGCGAAGCCGAGAAAGCGCTGCAGCTCGACGCGTGACTTAGGGGCGGGCCAATCAATGACAGCTTGGACCTTAGCGGGATCCATCTTAATGCCTTCAGCGGAAATAACAGAACCGAGAAATGTGACGGAGGAGGCATGAAAAGTGCACTTCTCAGCCTTCACAAAAAGACAATTCTCTAAAAGGCGCTGGAGGACACGTCGAACGTGCTGAACATGAATCTGGAGTGACGGTGAAAAAAATCAGGATATCGTCAAGGTAAACGAAAACAAAGATGTTCAGCATGTCTCTCAGGACATCATTGACTAATGCCTGAAAGACAGCTGGAGCGTTAGCGAGGCCGAAAGGAAGAACCCGGTATTCAAAGTGCCCTAACGGAGTGTTAAACGCCGTCTTCCACTCGTCCCCCTCCCTGATGCGCACGAGATGGTAAGCGTTACGAAGGTCCAACTTAGTGAAAAACCTGGCTCCCTGCAGGATCTCGAAGGCTGAAGACATAAGAGGAAGCGGATAACGATTCTTCACTGTTATGTCATTCAGCCCTCGATAATCTATGCAGGGGCGCAGAGACCCGTCCTTCTTCTTGACAAAAAAAAACCCCGCTCCGGCGGGAGAGGAGGAGGGGACTATGGTACCGGCGTCAAGAGCTACAGACAAATAATCCTCGAGAGCCTTACGTTCGGGAGCCGACAGAGAGTATAGTCTACCCCGGGGGGGAGTGGTTCCCGGAAGGAGATCAATACTACAATCATACGACCGGTGTGGAGGAAGAGAGGTGGCCCTGGACCGACTGAACACCGTGCGCAGATCGTGATATTCCTCCGGCACCCCTGTCAAATCACCAGGCTCCTCCTGTGAAGAAGAGACAGAGGAAACAGGAGGGATAGCAGACATTAAACATTTCACATGACAAGAGACGTTCCAGGAGAGGATAGAATTACTAGACCAATTAATGGAAGGATTATGACAAACTAGCCAGGGATGGCCCAAAACAACAGGTGTAAAAGGTGAACGAAAAATTAAAAAAGAAATGGTTTCGCTATGATTACCAGAAACAGTGAGGGTTAAAGGTAGCGTCTCACGCTGAATCCTGGGGAGAGGACTACCATCCAGGGCGAACAAGGCCGTGGACTCCCTTAACTGTCTGAGAGGAATGTCATGTTCCCGAGCCCAGGTCTCGTCCATAAAACAGCCCTCCGCCCCAGAGTCTATTAAGGCACTGCAGGAAGCTGACGAACCGGTCCAGCGTAGATGGACCGACAAGGTAGTGCAGGATCTTGAAGGAGAGACAGGAGTAGTAGCGCTCACCAGTAGCCCTCCGCTTACTGATGAGCTCTGGCTTTTACTGGACATGAAGTGACAAAATGACCAGCAGAACCGCAATAGAGACAGAGGCGGTTGGTGATTCTCCGTTCCCTCTCCTTAGTCGAGATGCGGATACCTCCCAGCTGCATAGGCTCAGCTCCCGAGCCGGCAGAGGAAGATGGTAGTGATGCGGAGAGGGGGGCAACGGAGAACGCGAGCTCCTTTCCACGAGCTCGGTGACGAAGATCAACCCGTCGCTCAATGCGAATAGCGAGTTCAATCAAGGAATCCACGCTGGAAGGAACCTCCCGGGAGAGAATCTCATCCTTTACCTCTGCGCGGAGACCCTCCAGAAGACGAGCGAGCAAAGCCGGCTCGTTCCAGCCACTGGAGGCAGCAAGAGTGCGAAACTCAATAGAGTAGTCTGTTATGGATCGATTGCCTTGACATAGGGAAGACAGGGCCCTGGAAGCCTCCTCCCCAAAAACAGATCGATCAAAAACCCGTATCATCTCCTCCTTAAAGTCCTGATACTGGTTAGTACACTCAGCCCTTGCCTCCCAGGTTGCCGTGCCCCACTCACGAGCCCGTCCAGTAAGGAGAGATATGACGTAGGCGACACGAGCAGTGCTCCTGGCGTAAGTGTTGGGCTGGAGAGAAAACACAATATCACACTGGGTGAGGAACGAGCGGCATTCAGTGGGCTCCCCAGAGTAACACGGCGGGTTATTGATTCTGGGCTCCGGAGATTCGAAAGCCCTGGAAGTGGCCGGTGGATCGAGGCGGAGATGGTGAACCTGTTCTGTGAGGTTGGAGACTTGGGTGGCCAGGGTCTCAACGGCATGTCGAGCAGCAGACAATTCCTGCTCGTGTCTGCCTAGCATCGCTCCCTGGATCTCGACGGCTGAGTGGAGAGGATCCGAAGTCGCTGGGTCCATTCTTGGTCGGATTCTTCTGTCAGGTGCGTGAATGAGGACCCAAAAGCGAATTAACAAACAGAGTTTCTTTAATGATGAACACACGTGGGCTCAGATGGACAGGTAGATTCCGACAGGACAGGACAAGGTTGCAGCAAACACGATGATAGTCTGGTTCAGGCATGAGACACACAAACAAGAATCCGACAAAGACAGGAGCAGAAACAGAGAGAGATATAGGGACCTAATCAGAGGGAAAAAGGGAACAGGTGGGAAAAGGGGTGAATGAGGTAGTCAGAGAAGACAAGGAACAGCTGGGGGAAAGAGGGACAGAAACGGTAACCTAGTACGACCAGCAGAGGGAGACAGGGTGAAAGGAAAGGACAGAAAGACACAACATGACAATACATGACAATAGGTGCAATCAAGCAACAGTTATGCAATTTGCCTCCACTCACTTAAAGGAACCGATACTCTAGATCCTTCATCGCTCAAGTCAAAAGTTGTGCACTATAATAGGGAATAGGGCTTCAAACACATAAAGCACTTCAAGTGAGTTGTGTTTTCAGATCTCAGAGGCCTTCTATTGGGATAAGTCCATGTCCCAGGTCATCTCTTTTGTAGATTCATCTCGATCAAATGGAAAAGATAAGCACTCTGGGCTCCCGAGTGGCGCAGCAGTCTAAGGCACTGCCTCTCAGTGCTAGAGGCGTCACTACAGACCCTGGTTAGATTCCAGCCTGTATCACAACCGGCCGTGATTGGGAGTCCCATAGGACAGCACACAATTGGCCCAGCGTCGTCCAGGTTAAGTCGTCATTGGAAATAAGAATTTATTCTAACTGACTTGCCTAGTTAAATAAATAAAATTAAATAAATAAATGTAACTTCCTCTTTGTTGTGCTTATGTTTTCCATTCATTTGATGTTGAGGAGGCACATACAGTGGGGCAAAAAAGTATTTAGTCAGCCACCAATTGTGCAAGTTCTCCCACTTAAAAAGATGAGAGAGGCCTGTAATTTTCATCATAGGTACACTTCAACTATGACAGACAAAATAAGAAAAAAAAATCCAGAAAATCACATTGTAGGATTTTTTATGAATTTATTTGCAAATTATGGTGGAAAATAAGTATTTGGTCAATAACAAAAGTTTACCTCAATACTTTGTTATATACCCTTTGTTGGCAATGACAGAGGTCAAACGTTTTCTGTAAGTCTTCACAAGGTTTTCACACACTGTTGCTGGTATTTTGGCCCATAACTCCATGCAGATCTCCTCTAGAGCAGTGATGTTTTGGGGCTGTTGCTGGGCAACACAGACTTTCAACTCCCTCCAAAGATTTTCTATGGGGTTGAGATCTGGAGACTGGCTAGGCCACTCCAGGACATTGAAATGCTTCTTACGAAGCCACTCCTTCGTTGCCCGGGCGGTGTGTTTGGGATCATTGTCATGCTGAAAGACCCAGCCACGTTTCATCTTCAATGCCCTTGCTGATGGAAGGAGGTTTTCACTCAAAATCTCACGATACATGGCCCCATTCATTCTTTCCTTTACACGGATCAGTCGTCCTGGTCCCTTTGCAGAAAAACAGCCCCAAAGCATGATGTTTCCACCCCCATGCTTCACAGTAGGTATGGTGTTCTTTGGATGCAACTCAGCATTCTTTGTCCTCCAAACACAACGAGTTGAGTTTTTACCAAAAAGTTATATTTTGGTTTCATCTGAACATATGACATTCTCCCAATCTTCTTCTGGATCATCCAAATGCTCTCTAGCAAACTTCAGATGGGCCTGGACATGTACTGGCTTAAGCAGGGGGACACGTCTGGCACTGCAGGATTTGAGTCCCTGGCGGCGTAGTGTGTTACTGATGGTAGGCTTTGTTACTTTGGTCCCAGCTCTGCAGGTCATTCACTAGGTCCCCCTGTGTGGTTCTAGGATTTTTGCTCACCGTTCTTGTGATCATTTTGACCCCACGGTGTGAGATCTTGCATGGAGCTCCAGATCGAGGGAGATTATCAGTGGTCTTGTATGTCTTCCATTTCCTAATAATTGCTCCCACAGTTGACTTCTTCAAACCAAGCTGCTTACCTATTGCAGATTCAGTCTTCCCAGCCTGGTGCAGGTCTACAATTTTGTTTCTGGTGTCCTTTGACAGCTCTTTGGTCTTGGCCATAGTGGAGTTTGGAGTGTGACTGTTTGAGGTTGTGGACAGGTGTCTTTTATACTGATAACAAGTTCAAACAGGTGCCATTAATACAGGTAACGAGTGGAGGACAGAGGAGCCTCTTAAATAAGAAGTTACAGGTCTGTGAGAGCCAGAAATCTTGCTTGTTTGTAGGTGACCAAATACTTATTTTCCACTATAATTTGCAAAGAAATTCATTAAAAATCCTACAATGTGATTTTCTGGATATTTTTTTCTCATTTTGTCTGTCATAGTTGAACTGTACCTATGATGAAAATTACAGGCCTCTCTCATCTTTTTAAGTGGGAGAACTTGCACAATTGGTGGCTGACTAAATACTTTTTTTGCCCCATTGTAGCTGGATCTACACAACCTGAAAACATCTGAGAAACTTTGAATTTGGAGTGTAATTTCCCTAAAATGTCCCTATAATGAATAACATCCTTGATTCAATCCATAGAGCTGAAGACCTGAACTGCAGCGCGATAGAAATTTAAAGGCAATGTTCCCGCGTTCGCAGAGACTGCATTTATGGTAAACGCTTAATACAGTATGTCGGCTCAATCGAAAATTATTTTGAAATTTAAATCGCACTACAGCTCAGACCTTCAGCGCTACGAATTGAATCAAGTCCAATATTAACCTGTGAGCCCGAGGAATGTACCCATATAAATAACACGGCAAAGTATTTCAGAACCATGGACAGCTACAGTTAGCCAGTGCAGGAGAAAGGCGCAAAGGTGAAAGGTGTCCCGCACCCAACACCGCTCATTATGAGCTGTTGCCACACACCTGTGGGCTACTGAGAATAATGTTTGGAATGGTCAGGAACAGGCCTGCAGGGCAAGAGAATGCCACCTGATTTTGATTATTTTTCCCAATCCCCTTTCTCCAGGTTTAATACAATATGGAATAAATCATATCCAGATTTTAACTGCAAGTACTGATTAAGACTCCTGATAGTACACCACAAACCTTTAAGCATTGCACAAGTACATTTGCGTGTAATTTTAGCCACAGTCTGTCTCTCTCACCTGGTCCTTGATGCTTCCCAGCACAGCAGTGGTCAGGATACCCAGGAAGAAGGCCACCAGGTTGAGGCTGGTCAGCACCCAGATCAACACGTACAGGGACAGCACGTCCCCGCAGCTCCGCACACCCACAAACTCATAGTAGTTGTTCATGTAGCCCCCACTACAAGACAGGACAACAGAATGTCACTAACAACAAATCCTTTAACAATAGTATTATATTTATGCTATTAATATGCCATTCATAGAATAACATTAGACTACTTTATAAAGCTATACTATTAAGCTAGTATGAAAGGAGTTGGGCAGGACCAGGAGTTCTCGCAGACCATTGTTTTTTATTTAACCTTTATTTTGACAGGGAAGTCATACTGAGACCAGGGTCTCTTTTTCAAATACAATATACAAAATTAGAAAACATATTAAGAAAAAGACACATTCATCAACATAGAGGTCATTACTCTGAACGGACCAAGTGAGACCAGTGCCCTCGTTTATAAATATTTTCTTAGATTTATACTTGAAGTTAGTCGTAAGATAATTTCCGACAGTGTGCTTACGTTGGATTCATAAAACATACTGAGCATAAAAAAACCTTGCTTACGCAGCTTCTAAGAAGCACATTTGTAACTTACACACCTGTGATCTATAAATCTCAAATTAACTTTGAATTGACGGCACCTGAACGTGCCTTACAATCAGCGATTTCCCCTTATAGAATGCTAGCACAAATGAGGGTTTAGTCAGGAATAGCCACGGACCGAAAGAGAAAAGCAAACTTTTTGGAAGTCGAGATCCTGGCGATGGTAGAGGAGATTGAAGACAGGCAACACGTATTATTCAGTGGACTAAATAGTGGGTTGGCAAACAAAGCCAAACAGGTATCTTGGGAGTGTGTCGCCGCTGCAATGAACAACGTGGGGCAGCAAGACAGAACTGTGGCTGATGTGAAAAAGAAATGGTCTGACCTTAAAACTGCAAGGGATAAAAAGAATCGCCATACATAACCAGCAGGAAAATCACCTACGTCAAGTCTAGACTTGGCATAGAGATAAGATCATTTCCACGTCAAAGTAAGGTTTCATAAATAACTACTTATATGTGGTTTTCTGCATAAGTCATACTTAAGATCAAAATTGATTGTAAGTCCGTTTTATAAATGAGGCCCCAGAGCATCCACATAAAGGGCACAACAAAAACTAAAATCAGCTTTCCCCAACTCTGTGGAGACCGAAGGGGCCTCCAGTGTTATTCAAGCCTGAGACCGGGTTTGGTCATTTGTCATTCAAGTCTAAATTGAATTAATGATGATAGATACATAAGAAGTCTCTGCATGAGTGCTTTTGTAGATAAACACATTAAAATGTTGCTCTCTCCTTACATACAAAGAGGCCCAACTATTGCTGTTACGGTGACATATTACCGCCACACTGGCGTTCACGAGTCATGACGGCAGTCAAATTCCATGTGACCGTTTAGTCACGGTAATTAGGCTTCTCCAAGCTCTGATGCTGCTGATGGTTATTAGTGGCCTACCGAACTTGCTAACTGCGACCAAACTTGCTAACTGGACTCTATTGTCCCTCTAATCACTCTGACATCAATGCAAATGTATTTGAAAATCTAATCACACTTCATGAGAGCCCATGAGCTCATGTTGCGCAACATTTCTATAGGCTATGCAATTGCGTGAGAAAACAGAGTGATGGTCTCTATTAAAAAGAGGTGGATCCCATCAGCTTTCTATAGGCTAGGCTTACTATATTTATTTCTCAACTTCCTAATATTAAGCACATTGCTTCTCTTTACAACAGGAGTATAGCCTACCTGGCTGGAATGAAAATGAACCACGGGAAAAGTGTCCTCCATTCGCTTTTTAAGTGCATAGATGACATGTATTTTTGCCTCTGCCCCTGTTTCGAGACAGGTGCATAGTAATGTCCCATTCTAAATCAAAACACATTTCACACATATATTATTTAGTATATGTAAAAACAAGATTAAATCAAGAACAGTCTGAAGGCTGACAATATTAGCCTTTCACTTGTGAATGATGCCCAGCTAGTGTGCAGTAAGGCAAGAAACAACGCATGCCTTTTTTTTTGCAATTTTTTCAAATCATAGTCGCACACCTCATGTAGTCTTGCCCATGGGCCTATATGTTTTTATAAGGTTTGTATCGCAGCTAAAGTGGCCAAATAACGTCTTAACATTAAGCACATTAATCTGCTTTACAACAGGTGTAGAGACTAACTGGCATACATAGGCAGTGTGTGAGTTTCAAGTTTGGGGAAGATCATTTTCACCATAAAAATGCACCTTTATAATAAACACATAGTCACGTTTGCAGTCACTTTTGAGAATGGTGTTTTCCCACTAATTGATTGCATTTTGGAATATTGGCGCTTATAGCCTACTGCCATATGCACATTGCTGCACTTATAATGTGAAAGAATAGACTAACAGTTTATCAACATTTTAAGCTAAACGTTCTGATCTGTTGCGTCAGCCACATTGCTCACATGTTTTTTTATGCTAGTGGTTCTATTCATTTGGGATCTATTGCATCCCACAACTGTCCCAGACTATGTTTGGAATATTTATTTCTTGCACAGAATAGGTCAACTTTTGCACAATTGGGATAGTAGATCTCCTGACATGCCAATGATGTGTCGTGATACTGTGTTGTTTGATGAAGACATTGTCTGTATAGTTTTTTGGGCTTTTTCCCCCAGCATTGTCCCAGCCATATCCACGGCATCAGGAAGAATTAAGTCCTCCACAATAGTACGGGGCTTGCCTGTCCTAGCCACTCGGTAGCTCACCATATAAGACGCTTCTAGCACCTTCTTATTAATGGTATCGGTTGCTATTATACAGGTCTTACTACTTGAAAATCGTCTTAATTCTCGCTCAAAAAACTCCCGTGGCTTATTTTTCAAATGAGCATGTTTTGTTTCTAAATGTCTGCGCAAGAGTGAAGGTTTCATCGAGCTGTGAGATAGTACTTTTGTACATAAAACACACTGTTGCTGAGGAAAGGCACTACTCCCAATATACACTACCATTCAAAGGTTTGGGGTCAATTAGAAATGTCATTAAAAAAAAAAAGAAAAACACATTTTTTGTCCATTAAAATAACATAACGTTTATCAGAAAAACAGTGTAGACTGTTAATGTTGTAAATCACTATTGTAGCTGGAAACGGCAGATTTTTTATGGAATATCTACATTGGTGTACAGAGGCCCATTATCAGCAACCATCACTCCTGTGTTCCAATGGCACGCTGTGTTAGCTAATCCAAGTTTATAATTTTAAAAGGCTAATTGATCATTAGAAAACCCTTTTGCAATTATGTTAGCACAGCTGAAAATGGTTGTTTCTGATTAAAGAAGCAATAAATCTGGCCTTCATTAGACTAGTTGAGTATCTGGAGCATCAGCATTTGTAGGTTCGACTACAGGCTCAAAATGGACAGAAACAAAGAGCTTTCTTCTGAAACTCGTCAGTCTATTCTTGTTCTGGAAAATGAAGGCTATTCCATGGGAGAAATTACCAAGAAACTGAAGATCTTGTACAACGCTGTACACTAATTCCTTCACAGAACAGCGCAAACTGTCTCTAACCAGAATAGAAAGAGGAGTGGGAGGCCCCGGTGCAAAACTGAGCAAGAGGACAAGTGCATTAGAGTGTCTAGTTTGAGAAACAGACACCTCACAAGTCCTCCACTGGCAGCTTCATTAAATAGTACCCGCAAAACACCAGTCTCAACGTCAACAGTGATTAGGCGACTCTGGGATGCTGGCCTGCTGGGGACAATAAAAGGCCAGTCTTAAATGTGCAGTTTTGTAACACAACACAATGCCACAGATGTCTCAAGTTGAGGGAGCGTGCAATTGGCATGCTGACTGCAGGAATGTCCACGGCAGAGAGTATGGCAGAGAGAAAGCAGAGGACGTTCTCACTGTATTGATCCTGCCTGCACATACACTATACGAGCCGGAGATTACCAACTTGGTGCTGTAGAAGCAAGCAGTAAATTGCAGAGCAGTGAGCCAAAACACCGGTCAACAAGTTAAAGAAAGACAGGTAGTAGAAGCATTCGCTTACCAACGAGCAGCGAGGTGTGAATGAGCGTGGAGTGAAGGAGCAGTGAATGATGTCTCATGAGGGCAGTGGGAAGAGAGATGAGTTGGTCTGTACACCATTCAACCTGGCTAGGAAACCCTCAGCGCTACTTTGAGCCTACTTCAGCTTAAATAGGGCACAATCACTCCATACCTTATCATCGTGATACAGTGCCTTGCGAAAGTATTCAGCCCCCTTGAACTTTGCGACCTTTTGCCACATTTCAGGCTTTAAACATAAATATATAAAACTGTATTTTTTTGTGAAGAATCAACAACAAGTGGGACACAATCATGAAGTGGAACGACATTTATTGGATATTTCAAACTTTTTTAACAAATCAAAAACTGAAAAATTGGGCGTGCAAAATTATTCAGCCCCCTTAAGTTAATACTTTGTAGCGCCACCTTTTGCTGCGATTACAGCTGTAAGTCGCTTGGGGTATGTCTCTATCAGTTTTGCACATCGAGAGACTGACATTTTTTCCCATTCCTCCTTGCAAAACAGCTCGAGCTCAGTGAGGTTGGATGGAGAGCATTTGTGAACAGCAGTTTTCAGTTCTTTCCACAGATTCTCGATTGGATTCAGGTCTGGACTTTGACTTGGCCATTCTAACACCTGGATATGTTTATTTTTGAACCATTCCATTGTAGATTTTGCTTTATGTTTTGGATCATTGTCTTGTTGGAAGACAAATCTCCGTCCCAGTCTCAGGTCTTTTGCAGACTCCATCAGGTTTTCTTCCAGAATGGTCCTGTATTTGGCTCCATCCTTCTTCCCATCAATTTTAACCATCTTCCCTGTCCCTGCTGAAGAAAAGCAGGCCCAAACCATGATGCTGCCACCACCATGTTTGACAGTGGGGATGGTGTGTTCAGCTGTGTTGCTTTTACGCCAAACATAACGTTTTGCATTGTTGCCAAAAAGTTCAATTTTGGTTTCATCTGACCAGAGCAGCTTCTTCCACATGTTTGGTGTGTCTCCCAGGTGGCTTGTGGCAAACTTTAAACAACACTTTTTATGGATATCTTTAAGAAATGGCTTTCTTCTTGCCACTCTTCCATAAAGGCCAGATTTGTGCAATATACGACTGATTGTTGTCCTATGGACAGAGTCTCCCACCTCAGCTGTAGATCTCTGCAGTTCATCCAGAGTGATCATGGGCCTCTTGGCTGCATCTCTGATCAGTCTTCTCCTTGTATGAGCTGAAAGTTTAGAGGGACGGCCAGGTCTTGGTAGATTTGCAGTGGTCTGATACTCCTTCCATTTCAATATTATCGCTTGCACAGTGCTCCTTGGGATGTTTAAAGCTTGGGAAATATTTTTGTATCCAAATCCGGCTTTACACTTCTTCACAACAGTATCTCGGACCTGCCTGGTGTGTTCCTTGTTCTTCATGATGCTCTCTGCGCTTTTAACGGACCTCTGAGACTATCACAGTGCAGGTGCATTTATACGGAGACTTGATTACACACAGGTGGATTGTATTTATCATCATTAGTCATTTAGGTCAACATTGGATCATTCAGAGATCCTCACTGAACTTCTGGAGAGAGTTTGCTGCACTGAAAGTAAAGGGGCTGAATAATTTTGCACGCCCAATTTTTCAGTTTTTGATTTTTTAAAAAAGTTTGAAATATCCAATAAATGTCGTTCCACTTCATGATTGTGTCCCACTTGTTGTTGATTCTTCACAAAAAAATACAGTTTTATATCTTTATGTTTGAAGCCTGAAATGTGGCAAAAGGTCACAAAGTTCAAGGGGGCCGAATACTTTCGCAAGGCACTGTAGCTAATGTGTGAAGAGCATTCTGGCACAAAATGCCTTCCAAGCATCACACAGGTGGGTAGGTGGGTTCTACACATTGCTGATGTGAGGGGTGAGTTACCACATATACTGTATATAAAGTTATTTTAGTTAGATGATTAAAGTTAGTTAGATTATTACCGGTTGGATCTGCAACTTATCAGACTTGCTTTCAATGAGAAATCTGTTGGGTCGTACACAAAGCTACATGATGGATCTTTAATGTATGTGCATCTTTGACTCACTTGGCACAGTCATAAAGGTCGCAGCAGTAGCAGGTCCCACTGCGCACCTTCATAGTACATGACTCTGTGAGACCCTGGCACGGCACCTGCAAGAGGAGGCAGACACTCTAATCAACAGTATTGAGTGACAGGCACAGTACAAGCAGAGATTAGTCAAAGGTGATAGACCCCTCCCGTAAAATATATTTTCCCCCTGCCAGACAGTATGTACTACACATATTTTCAGAATTGGACAGGATAGCTAACACAGTAAGTCATATTGCTATGCGTGCAGTTGTACTTACAGAGGCATAGTAATTCTCATAGATGTAGCTATTTCCACTTGTGTAAAACTGGCATCTCCCTGCTTTCAGAGGACGGACATCCTGGTGTGGGACAGACAGAGAGACATGATATCGTAATGCATGAGAGAATTGAATAGACTGCAGTTGTATGGTTTAAACACAGCTGCAATGACTCCATCCAATTCCAGCACATCCCTTTTGAATAGCATTTGCCAATTAGACTCCATATCGTTCTGGCATTGTAAAGATCTCCTATAAAACAGATGATGGATTCAGAGAGGGAATGGGCAAGGGAATGGGCAAGACAAAATATTTAAGTGCCTTTGAGCGGGGTATGGTAGTAGGTTCCAGGCGCACCGGTTTGAGTCTGTCAAGAACTGCAACGCTGCTGGGTTTTTCCACTCTTGACAGTTTCCCGTGTGTATCACGACCCAAAGGACATCCAGTGATACAACTATGGGAAGCATTGGAGTCAACACGGGCCAGCATCCCTGTGGAAAGCTTTACACAACCTGTAGAGTCCATGCCCTGATGAATTGAGGCTGCTCTGAGGGCAAACGGGAGTGTAACTCAATATTAGGAAGGTGTTCCTAATGTTTTGAACACTCAATGTATACTGTGGTGTAAAGTGCTTAAGTAAAAATACTTTAAAGTACTACTTAAGTCGTTTTTTGTGGGTATCTGTACCGTACTATTTATATTTTTGACAACTTTGAATTTTATTTTCACTACATTCCTAAAAAAAAGAATGTACTTTTTACTCCATACATTTTCCATGACACCAAAAGTACTTGTTACATTTCGAATGCTCATCCCTACTGCCTCTGATCTGGACTCACTAAACACAAATGCATAATTTGTCCATTTTGTCTGAGTGTTGGAGTGTGCCCCTGGCTATCCGTACATTTTAAAAACAAGAAAATGGTACCGTCTGCTTGGATTAATATAAAGAATTTCAAATAATTTATACTTTTACTTTTGATACTTAAGTATATTTTAGCAATTACATTTACTTTTGATACTAAAGTATATTTAGAACCAAATACTTTTAGACTTTTATTGAAGTAGTATTTTACCGGGTGACTTTCACTTTTACCTGAGTAACTTTCTATTAAGGTATCCATAATTTTACTCAAATTTGACAATTGGGTACTTTTTCCCACCACTGAGTATATACTGGAATCAGAAGATGGATGTAAAATATATATACTAAGGCATTGTAAACAGATAGTAGTTATGTACTACGCTGTTCAACACATACTGTAGATAAGTATATCAACAAGTTGGACACTACGTTGGAACAAGTCAAGTCAACTCTGTTATTGACATTTGTAAGTACCGAATGCATACATATGAAGGATGTTTATTTGATCACCCAGTTGCAGGAGAACCTTCCTGAAAGCAGTAAATGTAAAACTTTTAGTGCAATTTCCACTTTTAAATTTCAGACTTAATTTTCTCTTATGAAAAATGTATCAACCCCCACAACAATGTTGATGAATTCTAATCCACATAATAATTTACATTTCCTTTTGCTGCAGGATTACCTTCCTGCTGTAGCAAATATGCTCAAATTAAGATCCTGCATCTGTACAGTGCATTGGAATGTTTGTGACAAAAGCTAGCATATTATGTTACGTCTAGTCTATGAGACCAGGCTGCTATACCCAAAGACTTACTTCTGTCTGCTTTGGCTATATTCATTCTTGCTCACAGTTTAGAGAAAAACAGAAGAAATGCAGAATTTACATAATTAAACATTGCATAAGAAAACCCTCACTTAGACACATAATACATGGCATATTGACAAACCTTGTTCATTTGGAGGTGTTATTGGTGCTTTGAATTTTACAATTCAATCTCTGTTTCTTTAAATGTTTTTAATGGGGTTTTGATAGAGGCAAACAGTCCTAGCTGAAGCTTTGGGATCAATGGTCTAATAAAATAACTTGCTTGCTGGGTTTCCCAGCCCTCCTTCCACTACATACTAACACAGACACAGATGCCGTAGATAGATAGATAGATAGATAGACAGACAGACAGACAGACAGACAGACAGACAGACAGGCGTAGGCACAATTCTGGACCATGGGTCATTTGCATCTTGGCATTTCCCTCGAAATGTACACATTAAGATTATATTGCAATGTCATTGTGTCCCAGAAGACCCATGTATTGATCCACTTTGAAATGTAAATGTGTTTAAAGTTTATTGCAAGTATTGAAGCTATATTGTGCTATGGATGGCAAACGGAACATTCGATCTTGTGTGAAATTTTCGGTTGGGTTGACACATTGAAATGGGAGAGGACGCTCTCTCATGACCACACTCATCTACAGGGAGTGAGACTCAATCCAAACTGCTTTCAACATTACAGACAGGGTGGGTCAATCTCCATCCACACACGATGAAACACTCATGCATGAACACTAATATTACAGCTATTCTCACAAACACTCTCATGCACGACATCAAGATCAGAGACTGGGGGAAGAGAAACTGAGATCAAGCCCTACTACTAACTGAGTAAATGAGAAATAAATGAGTTTTTCCCCCCTAAGATTGCTATTTTCACTCTGAATGAGAAATAAATTAGCTTTAAGTAAGATTTTCATTTACGGTCACAATTGTCTCAAACCCCCTGTGATCTTGTTGAGTTGAAAGACACACGTGGAGCAGCAACGTTACTCACCACGTTGAAAACAATGAAGACGCCATCCACCACCAGACACAGGAAGGAGGCAATGATCCCGAAGCTGAGGAAAACAATGGCCGCCACAAGCTGGAGAGAAAGGGAATAAGACATTATTAGAAAAGATAGAAACATACATACATGACTGAGCACATGCTAGTCGGACTAATGTTCAACAACAAAACTAGGAAGACAGTACACTGTATATATCCTCCCAAGTGGGTTGTAGCAATCCCACTGGGCACCAACATCAAGTCATCGTCTACTCCGCGTTGGTTCAAGGTCATTTACATGAAATGGCGTGGAAACAACGTTGATCCAACCAGTGTGTGCCCAGAAGACCAAATTATTGTTACAATAAACACACTTGGGAGCCTATATTGATTTAAGACATTATGTCAGACAAAGTGCAAACAGCTGTGTCAAAGCAAACTTTCACTCAACTCAAGTGAAAAGAGAGAGACGCAGGTTGAACGGTATGATGATGATTCAAATATGATTAAAAGAGAAACACAGTATGAAGGAACACAGAGAAACACATGTAAAAAAGCACAACTGTTTATGGTCAAAAGCATGTTATGTGCCCAGTGCCATTTAACCCAAGCTCTGTTGAGTAAAAACAGACTTCCTTTTTTAACATAATAGTATTTACTTGCAACCCATGACTGGTTTCTGTCTTGTCTGACAGTTCAGCTACCCTATCCTAACATCTAACTTGAGATCAGTTGTGTGAAATACAGTATAAGCAATCATATTCCATTGTCGAGGAACATTTTTCATCTTAATCCAAGTTGCTGGTACAAGAGTCTACTTAAACAACAAATCCACTCAGATCCACTCAGGAGATTCACTCGGTTTTCTTGGTCATCTCTGATCATCTCACATGGTCCCTAAAAGTTGTCTGGCTGTGAAATTATGTCCAAAATAGCTGAGTAGATTCAACAAAATGTCACCCAGTGTTAACACAATATCCCCACTGAGACAGAGAGCGAGAGAAAGAGAGAGAGAGAGAGAGAGAGAGAGAGAGAAAGAAAGAGAGAGAGAGAGAGAGAAAGAGAGAGAGAGAGAGAGAGAGAGAGAGAGAGAGAGAGAGAGAGAGAGAGAGAGAAAGAAAGAGAGAGAGAAAGACAGAGAAAGAAAGAGAGAGAAAGACAGAGAAAGAAAGAGAGAGAGAGAGAGAGAGAGAGAGAGAGAGAGAGAGAAAGAGAGAGAGCGAGAGAGAGAGAAAGAAAGAAAGAGAGAAAGAAAGAGAGAGAGAGAGAGAAAGAAAGAGAGAGAGAAAGAAAGAAAGAGAGAGAGAGAGAGAAAGAAAGAGAGAGAGAGAGAGCGAGAGAAAGAAAGAAAGAAAGAAAGAAAGAAAGAAAGAAAGAAAGAAAGAAAGAAGAGAGAGAAGGAGGATATGAAGGAGCTGTGGCCGCCAGCAGAGAAAAATAAACAGATGCGGGAAGATTTGTGGGAAGATTTTCAATGTTGTTTCCATGTCATTTCAAAAAATATATATTTCTGATGAAGTTGGATCAATGTGGAAAACTGATTTGATTGCAAAAAGTCATCAACGTCAGGGAGTTTCATATTTTTTTCACCCAACTTTTAACTTAAATCGAATGACATGGTGGGGGAAAAAATTACTTTGCAATCACGTAATTGACATATCAACAAAATATAAATCAAGACTAGACGTTGAAATTATATTTGTGCCCAGTGGGTAGGCAGCAAATTGAAGAAAACTGTCTGAAATTGGAAGGAACTACAGTACATTGACTTGCCTTCAGAAAGTATTCATACCCCTTGACTTATTACACATTTTGTTGCGTTACAGACTGAATTCAAAATGGATGAAATAAATAAAAAAATCACCCATCTACACATAATACCCCATAATGACAAAGCAAAAACATGTTTTTATAAATTTTTGCAAATGTATTGAAAATAAAATACAGAAATACAGTGGGGCAAAAAGTATTTAGTCAGCCACCAATTGTGCAAGTTCTCCCACTTAAAAAGATGAGGCCTGTAATTTTCATCATAGGTACACTTCAACTATGACAGACAAAATAAGAAAAAAAATCCAGAAAATGAAGTGTACCTACAGTGCCTTGCGAAAGTATTCGACCCCCTTGAACTTTGCGACCTTTTGCCACATTTCAGGCTTCAAACATAAAGATATAAAACTGTATTTTTTTGTGAAGAATCAACAACAAGTGGGACACAATCATGAAGTGGAACGACATTTATTGGATATTTCAAACTTTTTTAACAAATCAAAAACTGAAAAATTGGGCGTGCAAAATTATTCAGCCCCCTTAAGTTAATACTTTGTAGCGCCACCTGTTTCTGCAATTACAGCTGTAAGTCGCTTGGGGTATGTCTCTATCAGTTTTGCACATCGAGAGACTGACATTTTTTCCCATTCCTCCTTGCAAAACAGCTCGAGCTCAGTGAAGTTGGATGGAGAGCATTTGTGAACAGCAGTTTTCAGTTCTTTCCACAGATTCTCGATTGGATTCAGGTCTGGACTTTGACTTGGCCATTCTAACACCTGGATATGTTTATTTTTGAACCATTCCATTGTAGATTTTGCTTTATGTTTTGGATCATTGTCTTGTTGGAAGACAAATCTCCGTCCCAGTCTCAGGTCTTTTGCAGACTCCATCAGGTTTTCTTCCAGAATGGTCCTGTATTTGGCTCCATCCATCTTCCCATCAATTTTAACCATCTTCCCTGTCCCTGCTGAAGAAAAGCAGGCCCAAACCATGATGCTGCCACCACCATGTTTGACAGTGGGGATGGTGTGTTCAGCTGTGTTGCTTTTACGCCAAACATAACGTTTTGCATTGTTGTCAAAAAGTTCAATTTTGGTTTCATCTGACCAGAGCACCTTCTTCCACATGTTTGGTGTGTCTCCCTGGTGGCTTGTGGCAAACTTTAAATTACACTTTTTATGGATATCTTTAAGAAATGGCTTTCTTCTTGCCACTCTTCCATAAAGGCCAGATTTGTGCAATATACGACTGATTGTTGTCCTATGGACAGAGTCTCCCACCTCAGCTGTAGATCTCTGCAGTTCATCCAGAGTGATCATGGGCCTCTTGGCTGCATCTCTGATCAGTCTTCTCCTTGTATGAGCTGAAAGTTTAGAGGGACGGCCAGGTCTTGGTAGATTTGCAGTGGTCTGATACTCCTTCCATTTCAATATTATCGCTTGCACAGTGCTCCTTGGGATGTTTAAAGCTTGGGAAATCTTTTTGTATCCAAATCCGGCTTTAAACTTCTTCACAGCAGTATCTCGGACCTGCCTGGTGTGTTCCTTGTTCTTCATGATGCTCTCTGCGCTTTTAATGGACCTCTGAGACTATCACAGTGCAGGTGCATTTATACAGAGACTTGATTACACACAGGTGGATTGTATTTATCATCATTAGTCATTTAGGTCAACATTGGATCATTCAGAGATCCTCACTGAACTTCTGGAGAGAGTTTGCTGCACTGAAAGTAAAGGGGCTGAATAATTTTGCACGCCCAATTTTTCAGTTTTTGATTTGTTAAAAAAGTTTGAAATATACAATAAATGTCGTTCCACTTCATGATTGTGTCCCACTTGTTGATTCTTCACAAAAAAATACAGTTTTATATCTTTATGTTTGAAGCCTGAAATGTGGCAAAAGGTCGCAAAGTTCAAGGGGGCCGAATACTTTCGCAAGGCACTGTATGATGAAAATTACAGGCCTCTCTCATCTTTTTAAGTGGGAGAACTTGCACAATTGGTGGCTGACTAAATACTTTTTTGCCCCACTGTATCTAATACTTTGTAGAAGCACCTTTGGCAGCAATTACTGATGTGAGTCTTTCTGGGTAAGTCTCTAAGAGCTTTCCACGGCCGGATTGTGCACTATTTGCCCATTATTCTTTTCAACATTATTCAAGCTCTGTCAAATTGGTTGTTGGTCATTGCTAGACAAACAATTTTGTCCTGCTGAAAGGTATATCCCAGTGTCTGGTTGAAAGCAGACTAAACCAGGTTTCCCTCTAGTATTTTGCCTGTGCTTATCTCCATTCCAATAAAAAAAAAATATCCTGGAAAAACTCACATCCTTAACGATTACAAGCATACCTATAACCAATGTTCCCTCAAAAAAAATGTGGGCACTGAGCAAACTTCAGGTCTGCTGAGCGCAAACGTGAACGTTTTGAACATTTTGTGCAACTTCTGCCGTGCATTTACTGTGAACACTGAGGCTGTACCCGCTTTAAGTTACAGTTATAACAGTGGCCAAGTAGGCAAATGTGGCTATTTGATCATAATGAAGGCCTATCAAATGGAGAAAATGCATCTCATAACATTTTAACATGGAAATAGCTGTTCTATCATTCAGCCTACAGTAGCAGACAATGAGTGGTGTTCAATGTAGGCCTTCATTCCATGAGACTTTTGAAAACAATATATAATAACCTGTCTATCCACTTGTCCTTCAGACCAGATGGTGACTGAGATGTTATTGTTTGAGGCAAAAAAAACACTTTACAAAATTAAATGCATTATTATTCCCATACCATTATTACAGAGAATCAGACAAAGGATGCTACCCTTTGCCTATTGGCTACTTAGCTTATTCAAGCCTGTCTCAAAATACAACACTGCCTATTACAGACTACAACGGAAAGCACAGCCGAGAGCTGCCCAGTGACACAAGCCTAACAGACAAGCTAAATAACTTCTATGCTCGCTTCGAAGCAAGTAACACTGAAACATGCATGGGAGCATCAGCTGTTACGGACAACTGTGTCCTCACGCTCTCCCCAGCCGATGTGAGTAAGACCTTTATACAGGTCAACATTCACAAGGCCTCAGGTCCAGACGGATTACCAGGACGGGTACTCCGAGCATGCGCTGACTAACTGGCAAGTGTCTTCACTGACATTTTCAACATGTCCCTGTCTGAGTCTGTAATACCAACATGTTTCAAGCAGACCACCATAGTCCCTGTGCCCAAGAACACTAAGGTAACCTGCCTAAAGGACTACCGACCCGTAGCACTCACATCTGTAGCAATAAAATGCTTTGAAAGGCTGGTCATGGCTCATATCAATACCATTATCCCAGAAACCCCAGACCCACTCCAATTTACATACCGCACCAACAGATCCACAGATGATGCAATCTTTATTGCACTCCACACTGCCCTTTCACACCTGGACCAAAATTAACACCTGTGTGAGAATGCTGTTCATTGACTACAGCTCAGCGTTCAACACCATGGTGCCCTCAAAGCTCATCACTAAGCTAAGGACCCTGGGACTTAACACCTCCCTCTGCAAATGGATCCTGGACTTCCTGACGGGCCACCCCAGGTGGTAAGGGTAGGTAACAACACATACTCCACACTTATCCTCAACACGAGGGCCCCTCAGGGCATCATCATTAAGTTTGCTGATGATCAGTGGTAGGCCTGATCACTGACAACGATGTGACAGCCTATAGGGAGGTCAGAGACCTGACTGTGTGGTGCAAGTACAACAACCTCTGCCTCAACGTGATCAAGACAAAGGAGATGATTGTGGACTACAGGAAAAGTAGGACCGAGCACGCCCCCATTCTCATCAACGGGGCTACAGTGGAGCAGGTTGAGAGCTTCAAGTTACTTGGTGTCCACATCACCAACAAACTAACATTGCCCAAGCACACCAAGACAGTCGTGAAGAGGGCACAACAAAGCTTCCTGCCATCTAGGACCTCTATACCAGGCGGTGTCAAAGGAAGGACCTAAAAATTGTCAAAGACTCCAGCCACCCTAGTCATAGACTGTTCTCTCTGCTACCGCACGGCAAGCAGCACTGGAGCGCCAAGTCTAGGTCCAAGAGGCTTCTAAACAGCTTCTACCCCCAAGTCATAAGACTCCTGAATAGCTCATCAAATGGCTATCTAGACTAAGGACCCTTAGTCCCCCCCCCCCCCCCCCCCCCCTACGCTGCTGCTACTTTCTGTTATTATCTATGCATTGTCACTTTAATAACTCTACCTACATGTACATATTACCCCGACACTGGTGCCCCCGCACATTGACTCTGTACCGGTACCCCTGTATATAGCCCCGCTTTAATTATTTGTTATTCTTATCTCTTACTTTTTTTTAGGTATTTTCTTAAAACTGCAAATGTACACACAAATGTACACACAAATGTACACACCTGGCTGGCTACATGCAGCTCTTAGAAGCGCATCTACTCATGCTGTAAACACAGACCAGTTCAAAGTGACTGACACAGATCCATATATGGCAATGGTGTATTTGCATATAGGGATTCTGCAGCTCTGATTGATTATGGCGCACCGGTCTGTGTAGAGTATAGGCCTCAGTCGTGCCTGTCAATGCAATTGAATCCTACTCCAATGCGTTCTGCCTACACAAGAATCTCTTGCATAGTTTGCTTTGTTTCAGTATGTTGCATTGAAAGCGGCTAATATCGCGTTCATTTCGTTCACCATTCGCACAGTAGAGGGGAACGTTGATAATGTTAACTAAAGGGGGAAACTAGAAAGTTGAGTGAAGTTCAATCTCGTGCTTCTCTGCGCAGGCTGATATTTATTTTGCACGGCAGTCCTGGGGGAGCTGCACGCCTGCTCACATGCGCAGCTTAGAGGGAACATTGCCCGTAACATGATGCAGCCACCACTATGTTTGAAAATATGGAAATTGGTTGACAGTATCATGTTGTATTGGATTTGCCCCAAACATAACACTTTGTATTCAAGACAAAATGTGAATTGTTTTGCCACATTTTTTGCAGTATTACTTTAGTGACTTATTCAGTTTGGGAATACTTTTTTTATTCTGTACATGCTTCCTTCTTTTCACTCTGTCAATTAGGTTAGTATTGTGGAGTAACTACAATGCTGTTGATCCATCCTCAGTTTTCTCCTATCACAGCCATTCAACTCTGTAACTATTTTAAAGGCACCATTGGCCTGGCAACTGAGTTAGGAAGGGCGCCTGTATCTTTTCAGTGACTGGGTATATTGATACACCATCCAAAGTGTAATTAATAACTTCACCATGCACAAAGGGATATACAATGTCTGCCTATTCTTTTTTTTAACCCATCTACCAATATGTGCCCTTTTTTTGTGAGGCATTGGAAAACCTCCCTGGTCTTTGTGGTTGAATCTGTGTTTGAAATTCACTACTCGACTGAGGGACCTTACAGATAATTGTACGTGTGGGGTACAGAGATGAGGTAGTCATTCAAAAATCATGTTAAACACTATTACAGCACACCGTGTGAGTCGATGCAACGTATTATGTGACATGTTAAGCAGATTCTTACTCCTGAACTTATTTAGGCTTGTCATAACAAAAAGGTTGAATACTTATTGCCGCAAGACATTTCAGCTTTTCATTTTTAATTCATGTGTAAAAATGGCTAAAAACATAATTCCACTTTGACATTATGGGGTATTGTGTCTCAATTTAATCCATTTTAAATTCAGGATGGTACACAACAAAATGTGGAAACGGTCAAGGGGTGTAAATACTTTCTGAAGGCACTGAATATACACTGAGTGTACAAATTATTACGAACATCTTCCTAATATTGCCCTCAGAACAGCCTCAATTCGTCTGGGCATGGTCTACAAGGTGTTGAAAGCGTTCCACAGGGATGCTGGCCCTAGTTGACTCCAACCCTTCCCACAGTTGTGTCAAGTTGGCTGGATGTCCTTTGGGTGGTGGAACATTCTTGATACACACAGGAAACTGTTGAACATGAAAAACCCAGTTGCGTTGCAGTTCTTGACAGACTCAAACCGGTGCGCCTGGCACCTACTACCATACCCCGTTCAAAGGCACTTAAATCTTTTGTCTTAACCATTCCCTCTCTGAATGGCACACAATCCATGTCTCAATTGTATCAAGGCATACAAATCTTTCTTTAACTTGTCTCCTCCCCTTCATCTACATTGACGGAAGTGGATTTGACAGGTGACATGTATAAGAGCTCATAACTTTCACCAGGATTCACATGTTCAGTCTATGTAATTGAAAGAGCAGGTGTTCCTCATGTTTTGTACACTTAGTGTGTATATGTATAAAACATTGTTTTTTCCCCCTCTTTTGTTAATGAATATTACTAACAGAAACCGATTAAATGATTTTGGCCAAGGGATCACTGGAATAAGTTTAAAGGGTGTAATAAAATACAATGTAATATTATGAATCTATCATTTATGGTATTAACACTGGGCAACATGGACCTGGGAGACACTGGGATATTTGTAAAAAATACATTTTTAAAATACACCTGGTAAGTTTTCTCTCTGCCTCATTTGTAGAATTGCAGGAAATTAGCTTGAAAACTGCAATTCCAAGAGGCGAACCTTTAAAATGTTCCTTCCCAGGGCCCGAAACTTGGTTAGTCAAATTCATTGTAAAACTCCTATTTTCTTTATCTCACTTGAGTTGTGTTCTGATTATGAGGGGGTCCCCGATTAATTTGCTATTACAATAGGTGTCCCCAGTCCCAAAAGTTTGAGAACCCCTGCCCTAATAAACACTACCCTAGCCTCAGAGACCGCTCGTAGCAGAAATATTTAGCCATGGGCTAACCTCTGCACATCGTCAATGGTCTGTGATCTCTGATGGGAGATGAGCCTAAGTCAGTAAGTAAGTAGCCTAAACTAAACCAGGGTGGTCTGGCAGGACTGGAGCCCTGGTAGCCATTCTGGCCAATGAGCTAGTCCGTGACAGCCACTGAGGTAATGTCGAGTATATGAAAATATCAGTTTAACAGATAGCTGGTCTATCTTGGACATGACTACAGACATGATTAGAATTAGACAAAATAACAGTTGCCTGTTATACTGAACAAAAATATAAACGCAACATGGAAAAATGTCATTGATTTTACTGAAATAAATTAATTAGGTCTTAATCTATGGATTTCACATGACTTGGGAATACAGCTAAGCATCTCTTGGCCATAGATAGCTTTTTTTTTTTTAAATGGGCCTCACAATGGGCCTCAGGATCTTGTCACGGTATTTCTGTGCATTCAAATTGCCATCGATAAAATGCAATTGTGTTCATTGTCCATAGCTTATGCCTGCCCATACCATAACCCCCCGACCACCATGGGGCACTCTGTTCACAAAGTTGACATCGGCTAACTGCTCGTCCACACAACAACATACACGTGGTCTGCGGTTGTGAGGCTAGTTGGACGTACTGACAAATTCTATAAAACGACGTTGGAGGCAGCTTCTGGTAGAGAAATTAACATTAAATTCTCTGGCAACAGCTCTGGTGGATATTCCTGGAGTCATCATGCCAATTGCACTCTCCCTCAAAACTTGAGACATCTGTGGCATTGTGTTGTGTGACAAAACTGCCCATTTTCGAGTGGCCATTCATGGTCCCCAGCACAAGGTGCACCTGTGTAATTATCATACTGTTTAATCAGATTCCTGATATGCCACACCAGTCAGGGTGATTTTGGTGATTATGGAACATTTCTGAGATCTTTTATTCAGCTCATGAAACATAGGACCAACACTTCACGTTGCGATTATATTTTTGTTCAGTGTAATAATAACTGGCCGACCACACTCTCTACCCCCCCCCCCCCCCCCCCCCCCAATCTCTGTTTACCTACATTGAAGTATCATTAAAAAGGCTTCTTTAACATTTATTATGATTTTGATTTTAATTTCTTATAAGATTCCAAGAACCGTAACAAGACACAGAAATGAGCAGGTGAGAATAATTAGCAGCAGACTGCTTTACTTCATATTACAAGCTCACTAAAGTTTACAGTTTTTCTAAATTCCAAGAAAACTGTGGTAAAATGTATTGATAACAGAACAACAGCTAACAAATACCCATCTGGAATAATTTTAAAGAATCATTAATGAACTATTGTTTGTTTGTTTTTGTTTTTGTGTGTGCGTGCGTGCGTGCGTGCGTGCGTGTGTGTGTGTGTGCGCGTGTGCACTGCAGGCATTGACATCCTTTCCAAGCCAGGCACATTTACTCCTCTATGCTGGGGTCCCGTTCTCTCTCCATCTCCCTGTCTTACCTCGACCTAACAAGTTGCTTTCTGTTTATACACTCAGCACCTCTCTCCTTTTTCACAATGTTTTCCTCTGCTGGATAAAATGAGATGGGATGGTATGGAGAAGCCCCACACGTACACATCAATCAATATCCTTATCCACTATACATGCATGCACACACACACACACACACACACACACACCACACACACACTACTCTGTCCATCTTCTCTAACTTGTTAAAGACTAGTCCTGCTGTGTGAGGTGGAGAGTCAACCCAACCGAACAGAGTACCATGGGATGTGGTTTGGACTGGAAAGACAGAGTTGGCCATGCTGAGTCTGTTGACTTGAGCTGGTTGAAGATCAGGTTCTATAATTTTGTATTATATTGATTGGTGTGTAAAAGATTGGAATGCTCAATCCTGAATTCTACCTTATAAACAGTGTTTTTGGTTGCAGCGATTATAAGGGCATATGTTTCACTTCAAATAACAGCTGGCTGCAATTATTTAAATATTTCTAGACATAGATCTTTCAATACTATTATCCAATGAGTTTTAGGGTTTTTCCTTTTATATTTTACAGGCCAGACCATATTTCTGGCTTTTACACAAAACAGAGGTTGTGGCTGTGGCTTGGATACCACACCACTCTCTATGCTTAATCATCCCCACTCTCTATGACAGATAAAATAAAATAAAAAGACAATTAACTGAAAGATGCAATATGGAAATACTCTGAAACCAAAACTCAACCCCAAGTAACCTCTTATAAAACAACTAATTTGGTCATTAGCCCTGTAAACACTGTGCCTTATTTCTTAACAAATGGTCCACTATCCGTTAAATCAGGTGTTATAGTGTTGGGATGGGAAGAAAAGCCTGCACACAGCCTGCAGTTACCCAAATCAATCTCTGCTGTGCATGGATGCAATTATAACCAAGAGGATGAACGAGAGAGATGGATCAGGCAAGAACATTATGGGATAAGCAGAGGAAGAGAGAGAGACCATTCAGGAGGAAGGTTAGTACAAATGTGACAAATGAGTGAGAAGTAGCAGAAAGGTACCAGCTGTTTTCGGTTTTCCTCCAGGCAGAGTCCAAGAACACCCAGGAAGGATCCAAACGCCAACTGCAGAGATCAAATAGAACAGCCACTGTTAGAGAGATGCCAGCGGTTGGCTCTTATTGTAGAGAACTTTATGCACTATTAAAAACCATGTAAAGTCAAGAGATAAATAACAACTCCGTTCACTGATGTTATTGTTATGCAAAGATTATCCCCTGGTGGACTACTACTACTACAGAATTGGAAGTGTCAATGAACTGTGCAGTTGAATCACTAATGTACCCACAAATCAGAATTGAGTTGCGGTGATCCAGCAGAAGAAATGCCAAGGTTTAAAACATGGACATAATAGAAAATGCACCTGTTAACAACATGGCTGTGGTGCCGTAGAACTCTCGGAAAGGAATGGGATGTGTGGGATAACGAGTAGCAGTAGTTCTGGTGTTTTGGGTTTTTCATCACTGGTTATTTGGACAAATGGCAATTTCGCAGTTGTTAGCATATTTTGAATTTCCGAAGGGAAGGGGACATTCGGGCCGTAACTTGCAAAGAGAGAAGGTGGAGCACCTCGTTCTAGCATCTCTTAATCCAATCTCTTAACACATATGGACCCACAACTTAATCGAGCAGCTGACCAATTACACAAAACTTTAGTTCTGGGTTAAACGAGATTATACACTTGGAAATGATCTGTCTTTAAATGTATATACAGTGCCTTGCGAAAGTATTCGGCCCCCTTGAACTTTGCGACCTTTTGCCACATTTCAGGCTTCAAACATAAAGATATAAAACTGTATTTTTTTGTGAAGAATCAACAACAAGTGGGACACAATCATGAAGTGGAACAACATTTATTGGATATTTCAAACTTTTTTAACAAATCAAAAACTGAAAAATTGGGCGTGCAAAATTATTCAGCCCCCTTAAGTTAATACTTTGTAGCGCCACCTTTTGCTGCGATTACAGCTGTAAGTCGCTTGGGGTATGTCTCTATCAGTTTTGCACATCGAGAGACTGACATTTTTCCCATTCCTCCTTGCAAAACAGCTCGAGCTCAGTGAGGTTGGATGGAGAGCATTTGTGAACAGCAGTTTTCAGTTCTTTCCACAGATTCTCGATTGGATTCAGGTCTGGACTTTGACTTGGCCATTCTAACACCTGGATATGTTTATTTTTGAACCATTCCATTGTAGATTTTGCTTTATGTTTTGGATCATTGTCTTGTTGGAAGACAAATCTCCGTCCCAGTCTCAGGTCTTTTGCAGACTCCATCAGGTTTTCTTCCAGAATGGTCCTGTATTTGACTCCATCCATCTTCCCATCAATTTTAACCATCTTCCCTGTCCCTGCTGAAGAAAAGCAGGCCCAAACCATGATGCTGCCACCACCATGTTTGACAGTGGGGATGGTGTGTTCAGCTGTGTTGCTTTTACGCCAAACATAACGTTTTGCATTGTTGCCAAAAAGTTCAATTTTGGTTTCATCTGACCAGAGCACCTTCTTCCACATGTTTGGTGTGTCTCCCAGGTGGCTTGTGGCAAACTTTAAACAACACTTTTTATGGATATCTTTAAGAAATGGCTTTCTTCTTGCCACTCTTCCATAAAGGCCAGATTTGTGCAATATACAACTGATTGTTGTCCTATGGACAGAGTCTCCCACCTCAGCTGTAGATCTCTGCAATTCATCCAGAGTGATCATGGGCCTCTTGGCTGCATCTCTGATCAGTCTTCTCCTTGTATGAGCTGAAAGTTTAGAGGGACGGCCAGGTCTTGGTAGATTTGCAGTGGTCTGATACTCCTTCCATTTCAATATTATCGCTTGCACAGTGCTCCTTGGGATGTTTAAAGCTTGGGAAATCTTTTTGTATCCAAATCCGGCTTTAAACTTCTTCACAACAGTATCTCGGACCTGCCTGGTGTGTTCCTTGTTCTTCATGATGCTCTCTGCGCTTTTAACGGACCTCTGAGACTATCACAGTGCAGGTGCATTTATACGGAGACTTGATTACACACAGGTGGATTGTATTTATCATCATTAGTCATTTAGGTCAACATTGGATCATTCAGAGATCCTCACTGAACTTCTGGAGAGAGTTTGCTGCACTGAAAGTAAAGGGGCTGAATAATTTTGCACGCCCAATTTTTCAGTTTTTGATTTGTTAAAAAAGTTTGAAATATCCAATAAATGTCGTTCCACTTCATGATTGTGTCCCACTTGTTGTTGATTCTTCACAAAAAAATACAGTTTTATATCTTTATGTTTGAAGCCTGAAATGTGGCAAAAGGTCGCAAAGTTCAAGGGGGCCGAATACTTTCGCAAGGCACTGTAAAATCTACTGGAAATATTCACTGGCTGTGATGCAAATAACAGCTGAAATATACAGTATGTTGTTTGTCTGTCATGTGCGATAAGATCAGGGTTTGTTCTCACGACATTTATGAGACTTTAATTGTCATTTGGAAGACATCTTGTTTTGCGGACAACGACTCACAAACCACAGTTTCCCCATCTGTCAATCATTTCTGGAGACCTGCCTTCTTGGCATTGCAACTTCTTTATTTTCTTAAGGTCTGTGTTGTTTTTTTTATGACAAAAAGAGAGAACATTTGTGAAAATGTGTTTGTTGTTATTAATAGTTAATTTATGTGTATAGTGAGTAATTTTCAACAAAATGGCAGATGAACATAAGTATGATGATGATGATAATGATGAAGATGTACTTACAATGACTCCAGAGGTGTATCCGGTGATGCTGAGGCTCTCTGTGCGAGTGGTGGTGTAGATCCCCAGAATGACCAGGACCAGGGACAGACAGAGCATGACCAGTACCAGCCATATCGCCATCCTGTTCCTCCTCTTCATCAGTTCTGAACCCACAGATGCATAATCAGTCACAATACCATTTCACTGTACAATGTATACCTAGTCCAGGTGAGTTAAAGAAGGGTTAACACTTGGGGTCCTAGGAGGATAACCAGAAGGGGCCCACTAAGATTTGTCCTCAGTATCCACATTGGCCCCACATGTGATTGCCATGTTGGGTTTTATGTGGGCTCAAATTGGGCTTCATACCCACGTGTGGGGCCAACCTGGATCCTGAGGAAAAAAACGTTTTGGATCCCAGTTGGGTTTTACTCATGGGGCCTGAGGAAAAGCCATTCACTAACCCATTTGGGCCCCACATGGAAATGTTGGATGGGACCATTTATGATAAAAACAAAATAAAAAGTGACTTTACTGAGAATCTTGCACAGAGAGGGAGCAGATATGGTCCAGTCCATGATTTACTTTTTCAAAATAATATAGATTATTAATATGATGGTAATAATAACATTTAAAAATATATTAGGCCTAATTTATTGTGCTTACTGTCACACTGAAAAGGCAGTGTAGATCATACATATTAAAAACTCTCA
The DNA here is from genome assembly GCF_013265735.2 of Oncorhynchus mykiss. Lineage (NCBI taxonomy): Eukaryota > Metazoa > Chordata > Actinopteri > Salmoniformes > Salmonidae > Oncorhynchus > Oncorhynchus mykiss. Next base: position 13,819,186 of record NC_048591.1, on the reverse strand, counting down.
GACAGAGAATAACTCCACATCTGTAAAACAGCTCTACCAAGTCTGCAAATCGATAATTAGCCAGTATAATAACCACAATAGGCTGAATTCTAATTTGCGATCAGTGCATGTAAAAATCTCCTAACGAGATCAATACTTGAGTTACACGTCAGTAAGTCTTCTTTCTATTGGCAGGTCTCAAATTACAACAATGTAAATCTTAAAAAATGAAATGTAAAACCTGCAAATAGATGTCATATTTTCTTTATTTGATTAATGATTAGGCAAAGCTGCTTTGGGGATTATAGGCTAGGTCAAAATCCTGCACACATAATGTTTTTAAATAAGCATATAACTTACATAGTTTTCATGTACACAGACAAAAATCACTTGCATTTTCCTTCACCAAAACGAAATCCTTTCAACTAAGCTATTTAATTGTTGCTGTCATAATTTACAAAGCGTAATATGGTAAAAAAATATATAAAAAAAATCTAAATCGTCGGCCTAAGTCAAGTACAGTAGTTTACACTAATTCGCAGTATAGCCTACCTGCTTGACTGAGAGCGGGCTTCTCCCGATCCGCTGCGTCCCGAATGGCTCCGGTTGTCATGCTCCCCAAACGGATGCTCCACGGAGTAGTATAATATCCACAATATCCCTGAGTGAGCCAATGCGCTACGTCTACTGTGATTATATCAGAATACCTCCGCACGGTCTGTTGCGCATGGAGCTCTTCAAATGTTTTATAAGAGCACTGCGCGCACGGTTGGCCAACTTGTTACCAAATATGCACGCGTAAAATCCCGCTCCTAGTAGGCTACAGCTGCGATGATGCGCTGCTCACTTGTTACAAAAGGACTAGGCTAATAATGGGCGTTTTCTTCTTATGTCATTGAATCTTACTGTGAATGCTTTTATGGTTTATTCAATTGTCCGGTTAAAAAAACAACCGCTAATCTTATGAGAAATTGCATGGGCTATTTTTTACACTCCTACATTACTATACCTTGAGATGTTTAAACTAAAATTAAGATGAACCTGCATGTGTTTTAGATTAAACATCATGTATCTATTAGTCGTGGATGTTTCTTTGTTTTTGATATTTTAATTATGAATCTAGATGGATGAGATTGCATGGACAGAAACTAGATTTAGACATGAGTACCGCTGATTTCCCTTGTTTGGGAGAAACACTCATAATTTTCAGAGTAATACAACGCAATAATGTGGACCATTAAACATCATTATTAAATATGTTCAGCTAAGCTGCAGTTCATGTCAACATGCATACATTTTTTATCCATGCATTTGTAATTTTGAATGGGAAAAACTCTAGGCCCAATTGGTACAACCTACCTAGTAGGTCTCAGTCTCAGAGTTGTTGTTCCTGGCCATGCTGGGTCATGTAATGTATGTAATATCTTATGCAATACCTAGATGTGCACAATGTTACATTTTTCAGTACATCTAAAGGATGTAATTTTCACTTTATGGGTGATTAGGGTTGCAAAACTACCAGTAATTTACCAAAGTTACCAGCATTTTCAGACACTTTGATAATTAACAGGCAATCTATGGTAACTTTGGTCATTTATACTTGAATAACTAATATTTTCATATAAAGTATTAATTTTGTATATCCGTATTGTCCATGAATATCTAGTGGATCAAACATATAGTTAAAATAGCCTAATTAATGAACAAAGCATCTAATCAACAATGGCATTATTTTCTATTCACTCCAACTCTTCCAACTATAGACTTATTTCGCAACTGCCACCAGTTCATCACCAAAATATTTGCAACAAAGACATTAATATAGCTAGTTAAATAAATAATTGGTTAAAAATATAAAGGATATTTAAAGCTGAAACCTAAATATTAAACACCAATGGTATTCACTAAGTAGATTAGTTATATTTAGGATCATGTTTTACAGTTTTATCGTTCTATTATATATTTTTTGTATTATATTTTTTTATGGGCTATATATACAGTGGGGCAAAAAAGTATTTAGTATACTTATTTTATACTTATTTTCCACCATAATTTGCAAATACATTCATTAAAAATCCTACAATGTGATTTTCTGGATTTTTTTCTTCTAATTTTGTCTGTCATAGTTGAAGTGTACCTATGATGAAAATTACAGGCCTCTCTCATCTTTTTAAGTGGGAGAACTTGCAGAATTGGTGGCTGACTAAATACTTTTTTTGCCCCACTGTATATTGTACCTGTGATAAAGCCAAACAGGGGGCGGAGATAATCATACACTGGATAATCTGAAGTACCCAAAAAGCCCACTAGATGTCATCTGACAACTTTCAAGGATTTTATGTAATTTACTCATAATTCTGGTGTTTGAACAGGAGCTGTGTATCGGCGCCTCAAATGTTCAACTGCTTGAGTTCCTGTTCCTCTGAGAATATAAGCTCAAAAGTATTGTCAGAATGAATATATTTCCACAGCTGAATATCTGTAGACATAGGAGGGCTATCCATATCAACATGAAATTATATTTACAGACACTAGCATTTTTTCCCCCCTGGCTGAGTATATAGAGAAATATGCTGTCTCTTACTGAAATCCCTTGTGAAACCTAACTAGCGAACCATCCATTGATCACATTTAAACATAAATTATCTGGGCTCCCGAAAGGACTGATCGCTATAATATATAAACACCTTTTGGAAAGCTCATATTCTGAGCTAACCATTAAAAAGTATAGTCCACAGATCTAATTGAATCTGAACAACCCTTTAACTGGAACAGAATATGAATAAATATGACCTTAGCATCCAGTAATCCAAAACCTCCATTTATTATTTTTAGTTTGTTCACAGATTATATTTAACACCAAGGAAATGATTCACGATGAAATTGGCACCGACTCCCAATTGTTCATAGTGTCTGCTAAATCAGGTACACATTCCTTCATATGATGTGGGCGTGCCCTGCAGTTAAATGCTTCTGGATCAAAGTTACAAAATACATTTTTAAGCGCATGAATTCAATGCTTTGCATCTACTATGTTACAGTTGAAGTCGGATGTTTACATACACTTAGGTTGGAGTCATTAAAACTCGTTTTTCAACTACTCCACAAATTTCTTGTTAACAAACTATAGTTCTGGCAAGTTGGTTAGGACATCTACTTTGTGCATGACACAAGTCATTTTTCCAACAATTGTTTACAGACAGATAATTTCACTTATAATTCACTGTATCACAATTCCAGTGGGTCAAAAGTTTACATACACTAAATTGACTGTGCCTTATAACAGCTTGGAAAATTCCAGAAAACAATGTCATGATTTTAGAAGTTTCTGATAGGCTAATTGACATAATTTGAGTCAATTGGAGGTCTACCCCTGTGGATGTATTTTAAGGCCTAACTTCAAACTCAGTGCCTCTTCGCTTCACATCATGAGAAAATCAAAAGAAATCAGCCAAGATCCCAGAAAAAATAATTGTAGACCTCCACAAGTCTGGTTCATCCTTGGGAGCAATTTCCAAATGCCTGAAGGCACCACGTTCATCTGTAAAAACAATAGTAAGTAGGTATAAACACCATGGGACCACGCAGCCATCATCCGGCTCAGGAAGGAGACGTGTTCTGTCTCCTAGAGATGAATGTACTTCGGTGCAAAAAGTGCAAATCAATCCCAGAACAACAGCAAAGGACCTAGTGAAGAAGCTGGAGGAAACATGTACAAAAGTATCTATATCCACAGTAAAACGAGTCCTATATCGACATAACCTGAAAGGCCGTTCAGCAAGGAAGAAGCCACTGCTCCAAAACCGGCATAAAAAAAGCCAGACTACAGTTTGCAACTGCACATGGGGACAAATATTATACTTTTTGGAGAAATGTCCTCAGGTCTGATGAAATAAAAATATAACTGTTTTGGCCATAATGACCATCGTTATGTTTGGAGGAAAAAGGGGGAGGCCTGCAAGCCGAAGAACACCATCCCAACCGTGAAGCACAGGGGTGGCAGCATCATGTTGTGGGGTTGCTTTGCTGCAGGAGGGACTGGTGCACTTCACAAAATAGATGGCATCATAAGGAATTTAAAATTATGTGGATATATTGAAGCAACATCTCAAGACATCAGTCAGGAAGTTAAAGCATGGTCGCAAATGGGTCTTCCAAATGGACAATGACCCCAAGCATACTTACAAAGTTGTGGCAAAATGGCTTAAAGACAACAAAGTCAAGGTATTGGAGTGGCCATCACAAAGCCCTGACCTCAATCCTGTAGAATATTTGTGGGCAGAAATGAAAAAGCGTATGCGAGCAAGGATACCTACAAACCTGACTCAGTTACACCAGCTCGAAGGGCACCTATTGGTAGATGGGTATAAAAAAGCAGACATTGAATTTCCCTTTGAGCATGGTGAAGTTATTACACTTTGGATGGACAACCAGAACTTTCTAACTCAGTTGCCGGTGAGGAAGGAAACCGCTCAGGAATTTCACCATGAGGCCAATGGTGACTTTCAAACAGTTACATTGGCTGTGACAGGTGAAAACTGAGGATGGATCAATACATTTGAGGTTACTACACAATAATAACCGTCAGTGCCTTCAGAAAGTATTCAGACCCCTTGACGTTTTCCACATTTTGTTACGTTACAAACTTATCCTAAAATTGATTAAATACTTTTTTCCCTCATCAATCTACACACAATACCCCAGAATGACAAAGCAAAAACAGGTTTTTAGAATCACATTTACATAAGTATTCAGACCCTTTACTCAATACTTTGTTGAAGCACCTTTGCCAGCCATTACAGCCTCGAGTCTTCCAAGCTATAAGCTTGGCACACCTGGATTTAGGGAGTTTCTCCCATTTTTTTCTGCAGATCCTCTCAAGTTCTGTCAGGTTGGATGGGGAGTGTTGCTGCATAGCTATTTCCAGGTCTCTTTAGAGATGTTCAATTGGGTTCAAGTCCGGGCTCTGGCTGGGCCACTCAAGGACATTCAGAGACTTTTCCCAAAGCCACTCCTGCATTGTCTTGGCTGTGTGCTTAGGGTCGTTGCCCTGTTGGAAGGTGAACCTTCGCCCCAGTCTGAGGTCCTGAGTGCTCTGGAGCAGGTTTTCATCAAGGATTTCTCTGTACTTTGCTCCATTCATCTTTCCCTCTAACCTGACTAATCTCCCAGTCCCTGCCACTGAATAACATCCCTACAGCATGATGCTGCCACCACCATGCTTCACCGTAGGGATGGTGCTAGGTTTCCTCCAGACGTGATGCTTGGCATTCAGGCCAAAGAGTTCAATCTTGGTTTCATCAGAGCAGAGAATCTTGTTTCTCATGGTTTGAGAGTCTTTAGGTGCCTTTTGGCCAGCTCAAAGTGGGTTGTTATGTTTATTTTACTGAGGAGTAGCTTCCGTCTGGCCACTCTACCATAAAGGCCTGATTGGTGGAGTACTGCAGAGATGGTTGTCCTTCTGGAAAGTTCTCCCATCTCCACAGAGCTCTGTCAGAGTGACCATTGGGTTCTTGGTCACCTCCCTGACCAAGACCCTTTTCCCCTGATTGCTCAGTTTGGCCGGGTGGCCAGCTCTAGGAAGAGTCTTGGTGGTTCCAGACTTCTTCCATTTGAGAATGATATAGGCCACTGTGTTCTTGGGGACCTTCAATGCTGCAGAAATGTTTTGGTACCCTTCCCCAGATCTGTGCCTCGACACAATCCTGTCTTCAGATCTCTAAAGACAATTCCTTCAACCTCATGGCTTGTTTTTTGCTCTGACATGCATTGTCAACAGTGGGACCTTATACAGACAGGTGTGTGCCTTTCCAAATCATGTCTAATCAATTGAATTTACCACAGGTGGACTCCAGTCAAGTTGTAGAAATATCTCAAGGATGATCAATAGAAACAGGATGCACCTGAGTTCAATTTCGAGTCTCATAGCAAAGGGGTATTGTGTGTAGATTGCTGAGGATTCATATTTATTTCATCAATTTTAGAATGAGGCTGTAATGTAACAAAATGTGGAAAAAGTCAAGGGGTCTGAATACTTCCTGAAGGCGCTGTAAATGAAAGAGTGAAAAGATTCCAAAACATGAATCCTGTTTGCAATAAGGTACTAAAGTAAAACAAACAAAACATTTGCAAACAATTAACTTTATGTCCTGAATAGACACATCACTGAGTCCCACTTCATATTTTCAAGCATAGTGGTGGCTGCATTATGTTATGGATATGCTTGTCATCGGCAAGGACTGAGGAGTTTATTTAGGATAAAAGAAATGGAAAAAAGCTAAGCACAGGCAAAATCCTAGAGGAAAACCTGGTTCAGTCTGCTTTCCAACAGACACTGGGAGACAAATTCACCTTTCAGCAGCAATACCCTAAAACACAAGGCCAAAAATACTCTGGAGTTGCTTACCAAGTCAACATTGAATGTTCCTGAATGGCCTAGTTACCATTTTGACTTTAATCGGTTTGAAAATGGCTATCTAGCAATGATCCACAACGAACTTGACAGAGCTTGAAGAATTTTAAAAATAATAATGTGCAAATATTGTACAATCCAGGTGTGCAAAGACTAACAGCTGTAATCACTGCCAAAGGTGATTTTAACATGTATTGACTCAGGGATGTGAAGACTTGTGTAAATTGCTACTTACGTAAATTTGCATATGCAAAAAATGTTTCCACTTTGTCATTATGGGGTATTGGAAGAAAATATTTAATCCATTTAGAATTTAGGCTATAACACATAACAATGTGGAATAAGTTAAGGGTATGAATAAAGGTTCATTAAAGGCACAAAATAAAAAATGAATACTTTCTGAATGGACTTTATATACCTATTTGTATCTTTTCTGACTTCTTTGCTTTCAGGCCCATGGGGAGTAGTGGCATGGGGAGGGTGGCTGGTCTGAGGGGTGATTGATGGGGAGGGGTGGGAAACATGGTTTCCGGAAGTAGGTAGTATTGGGGGGGGTTGGATGGTTGGCTGGATGGGGTTGGGGGAATGGGATGGGAAGTTGGGGATGGAGGCCTACTTCTTTTTTGTTTACCTTTCCTGCTTAAATCAAATGTATTATTACTTAACTCTGTATGTATTGTTTAATAGGCGTTGTTTCTTATTTTGAGTGGCAGTCTACGGGTACAAAAAACTTAACCGCAAGGCCATGGATTATTCATTTGTAGAGATAAATTGCGATCTGGTCAATGTGGTTCTGGACATTGTTAATGCTGAGATAAACTGGACATCGGGAGTGTGAAGAGCGCCATTTCTGGGATTTTTAAAATTCATATCCAAATATATTCCAAAAATTGTCAATCGTCTGACTTGGCTGCACATCTTGTTGCAGGAGGATCCATATGGCAATATGAGAGCAGCAGCTGCCTGTCTGCCAGGGTCTAGGACTTTCACACTGAAATAATCACTGCTGGCCCTATGTGATCCCTATCGCATCTCTGTTGAGGATGCTGAATTAACTGTGTATATTCAGCAACTGCGTCGGAAAGCCAGGTGGAGGGCAGGAATTCCCATCCCTTATTGAAGTTTTGGACAGCTGCAGCCCTGGCATTTTCCTCTTCTGCACTACAGAACATATGAAAACATTCATCAGATCTTGCATGCTGACCGCATGTCTCAACAATCTAGCCCTGTCATTTGAAAGGGAACTCGGTGACTCTTTGGACTATGATGAAATAATCTCCATCTTCAACACCAAGCCTAGGTGCCTTGTGTTATAAAACATGAAACGCACAAGAAAGGTAAGTCTGAATACTGTTTATTTATGTCTGCCTTGGTAGGACAGGCCACGTTTATGTTTGCTGTTTCAAGTCATCTACTGTATTCACACCTACCGTGTTTTTAGGCTATGTATAATGATTTCATGTTTCGTGCCTGAATGTCTATACAGTAGTGTTTGCTTATTCAAAGTGAGCTATTCATTTCATACCCGCCATACAGTTCAAGATATAGGCCTAATGTGTCTGTATTGTATTCTGCATGTCTGTTTTCATATGGCAAAAAATGTGTACTTTCCATTCTTCCTTGCTTCTTTCTGCAGTAAGCTGTTTGCGAATATTCCAATCCAATGCCACACTGACGTCTGGACGATGCGCTGATCATGGCCCTAAATCCACCTGTTGTGCCTGTACTGTAGAATGTTCCTTTGAGTTGGGAGTGGTTATCTGATCAGATAATATGTTGATTATTTCATGACATTTGGACTGTCGAACTGAATACTTCATCCATTATCTGTATTTTGTGAGTATAATTTTTCCCATTTTATCACTGCACTTGTCTGCTGCTGTAGAATCTCTCTCTCTCTCTCTCTCTGAATTTGCAGGTGATAGACATGTTGTATAATTCATTATGTTTGTTTACTGTCGGACTCGGACACAGTAGGCCTGTTTAGTCAGTGGTGTTGTCGTAAGCGGTTGTGTAGTTGCGCAATTGCACTGCCTATTTGGCAATGACAATGGGTTTGTTAGATAAGGGAGATTTGTAGTGTTTATTGGTCACATTTATTATGTGTAATGTGTTAAATTATCTCATTTTCATTTAAATATGTTGGGTTATTCTTGTGGGAACATTTTTGCCCAGCCACTTTTACATACACCCAGCCACACATCCATTTCTGCCTACACAGCTGGCCACCACACCATGATGAGTTGCCATGATAATATGCGAAAATCCTCTGCTTTGCTTCCATGGCTTTGCTTCCATGGCTTTGCTGTGGTTTTGTGATATGTTCCCAGTGTCTGTGATTATTTATAAATGTATAATTCACTTTAGTCATTGTACTTTAGTCATTGCTTTGGTCTGTGTTTTCAATTTATCAGACAACAATGTGAGGAATAGGCCTATTTTTGTCCCCCTTCCCCCCAATGTGCCCTCCAAATTGTTCTAAAAGGTTCTGCTGCTGGTGAAGCATGTGACAATAACAGAAAATGCATGTTTAAAGGATGGCTCACAGCCTAACTTGTCTACTCATGTTCCACACAACATGGTGACACGTAATTAATACATCATGATTTATGGCTATTTCAGGCCTATTTCAGACCATCTGTTTTGCACATGCTGATCGAGTAGTAGTTGGATTATACGACTAGGATGCCTGGGCAACTCCCCGTTCATGATAGATGTTGGACCTAGCCTAGGCCTACCTTGTTGTGTTGTAGCCTGTAACTGGAAGATTTACCGTTGCCACTAGAGCTGCATAGTTTAGGCTATGCTACTGCTTGCTTCTCTGCGTCGCTGTCGCGCCATTTGAGGAGCCGCGAAGTTGCATGCAGGTGCTGGCTTACACTATGTCCCGGGCGTAAAATGATTAAGCCTTATGGGTCTGTGTACATGCGAATAATGTATTTACTGCGTTACAACGGAGCAATCAGCAGCGTTTTTCGAAGAACTGGAAAATTGCTTGTTTTTGTTATCTTGTTTTTTTTACTTTATATTTACATTTTCACAAGTGGGTGGAGTTAAATGTGGAATGCTTGTCATTGGTCAAATGCACAGCCAACCATTCCTGTCCTTTCAAAATAGCAGTTAACATTTCTAACTTCATTCTATTAATCTACTATCTATTAATAGCTATTAATTCATACATTAATGCCAAGATAAAGTGATATTTCTCCAATTATATTCTAGATTTAAAATGATAAGATAGTCACAAAAATTATAGTGTTTATCGACCTATTCATGAACTGCTGTTACGTTTTTTCCCCTGTTAAAACAGGCAGAGCAAAACAGTTAGCATAATCTCATGGGAGCTGCACGGCTAAAAACACAATGGGTCTTCATTAATTCAACTACAGTGCCCTCAGAATGTATGCATACCCCTTAACTTATTCCACATTTTGTTGTGTTCACACAATACCCATAATGACCAAATGTAAACATGTTTTACATTTTTTTTGCAAATATATTGAAAATTAAATACAGAAATATCTCCTTTTTACAAGTATTCACACCCCTGAGTCAATACATGTTACAATCTCCTAACAGTGATTAGAGTTGCTGTCTTTCAGAGTCTCTAAGAGCTTTGCACACCTGGATTGTACAATATTTGCACATTACTATTATTTTAATTCTTCAAGCTTTGTCAAGTTGGTTGTTGATCATTGTTAGACAACCATTTTCAAGTCTTGCCATAGAATTTCAAGCCGATTTGAGTCAAAACTGTAAATAGGCCACTCATGAACATTCAATGTTGTCTTGGTAAGCAACTCCAGTGTATATTTGGCCTTGTGTTTTAGGTTATTGCCCTGCTGAAAGGTGAATTTATCTCCCAGTGTCTGGTAGAAAGCAGACTGAAACAGGTTTTCATCTAGGATTTTGCCTGTGCTTAGCTCCATTACATTTATTTTTACCCTAAAAAAAAATATGTTGTCCTTGCAGATGACAAGCATAGCCATAACATGAAGCAGCCACCACCATGCTTGAAAATGTGAAGAGTGGGACTCAGTGATGTGTTGGATTTTCCGCAAACATAATTCTTTGTATTCAGGACATATAGTTCCTTTCTTTGCCATAACTTGTGCAGTTTTAATTTAGTGCCTTGTTGCAGACAGGATGCATGCTATGGAACATGTTTAGGCCAGTTACAAAAAAATCTCAATTTAACCATTTTAAATTCAGGCTGTAACAAAATAAAATGTGGAAAAAGTCAAGGGGTGTGAATACTTTCTGAAGGCACTATAGATGAGCCATGACTAGAATTCAATATATACATAAAAAGTGAGTAAAACAGTATGTAAACATTATTAAAGTGTCCAGTGTTCAATGAACATAGGGCAGCAGGGTAGAGTACCAGGTGATAGTCACTGTTACTAGCCGGCTAAGGTTTAGGACAGGTTACTGGGCGTAGGCCGGCTAGAGGTGACTGCTTAACAGTCTGATGGCTTGGAGATAGAATCTGTTAATCAGTCTCTTGGTCTCAGCTTTGTTGCATCTGTACGGTCTCCTCCTAGATGGTAGCAGGGTGAACAGGCCGTGGCTCAGGTGGCTGAGTTCCTTGATGATCTTTTTATCCTTCCTGTGACACAGGGTGCTGTAGATGTCCTGGAGGGCAGGCAGTTTCTTTACCTCACTGTCTGAGTGAAGGGACAATTTCGGGTTGTCAGTGATGTGTACGCAGAGGAACTTGAAGCTTTTGACCCTCTCCACTGCGGCCCTGTCTACAGTGGGGCAAAAAAGTATTTAGTCAGTCACCAATTGTGCAAGTTCTCCCACTTAAAAAGATGAGAGAGGCCTGTAATTTACATCATAGGTACACTTCAACTATGACAGACAAAATGAGAAAAAAAATCCAGAAAATCACATTGTAGGATTTTTTATGAATTTATTTGCAAATTATGGTGGTAAATAAGTATTTGGTCACCTACAAACAAGCAAGATTTCTGGCTCTCACAGACCTGTAACTTCTTCTTTAAGAGGCTCCTCTGTCCTCCACTCGTTACCTGTATTAATGGCACCTGTTTGAACTTGTTATCAGTATAAAAGACACCGGTCCACAACCTCAAACAGTCACACTCCAAACTCTACTATGGCCAAGACCAAAGAGCTGTCAAAGGACACCAGAAACAAAATTGTAGACCTGCACCAGGCTGGGAAGACTGAATCTGCAATAGGTAAGCAGCTTGGTTTGAAGAAATCAACTGTGGGAGCAATTATTAGGAAATGGAAGACATACAAGACCACTGATAATCTCCTTCGATCTGGGGCTCCACGCAAGATCTCACCCCACGGGGGGGACCTAGTGAATGACCTGCAGAGAGCTGGGACCAAAGTAACAAAGCCTACCATCAGTAACATACTACGCCGCCAGGGACTTAAATCCTGCAGTGCCAGACGTGTCCCCCTGCTTAAGCCAGTACATGTCCAGGCCCGTCTGAAGTTTGCTAGAGACCATTTGGATGATCCAGAAGAAGATTGGGAGAATGTCATATGGTCAGATGAAACCAAAATATAACTTTTTGGTAAAAACTCAAATCGTCGTGTTTGGAGGACAAAGAATGCTGAGTTGCATCCAAAGAACACCATACCTACTGTGAAGCATGGGCGTGGAAACATCATGCTTTGGGGTTCATGTTTTTCTGCAAAGGGACCAGGATGACTGATCCGTGTAAAGGAAAGAATGAATGTATCATGAGATTTTGAGTGAAAACCCCCTTCCATCAGCAAGGGCATTGAAGATTAAATGTGGCTGGGTCTTTCAGCATGACAATGATCCCAAACACACTGCCCGGGCAACGAAGGAGTGGCCTAGCCAGTCTCCAGATCTCAACCCCATAGAAAATCTTTGGAGGGATTTGAAAGTCTGTGTTGCCCAGCAACAGCCCCAAAACATCACTGCTCTAGAGGAGATCTGCATGGAGGAATGGGCCAAAATACCAGCAAAAGTGTTACAGTTAAGACTTACAGAAAACGTTTGACCTCTGTCATTGCCAACAAAGGGTATATAACAAAGTAATGAGAAACTTTTGTTATTGACCAAATACTTATTTTTCACCATATTTTGCAAATAAATTCATTAAAAATCGGGGATTGGGGCGTGCTCTCTCTGCTGTCCACAATCAGCTCTTTTATTTTGTTGACGTTGAGGGAGAAATTATTTTTCTGCCAGGGCTCTCACCTTATCATTGTAGGCTGTCTCATCATTGTTGGTAATCAGGCCTACTACTGTTGTGTCATCAGCAAACCTGGCAATTGAGTTGGAGACGTGTGTGGCCACACAGTCATGAGTGAACATGGAGTACAAGAGGGGCTGAGCACACACCCAAGTGGGGCCCCAGCGTGGCGGAGGTGCTGTTGCCTACCTTCACCACTTGGTGTCAGCCCGTAAGGAAGTCCAGGACCCAGTTGCACAGGGAGGGGTTCAGACCCAGGTCCCTGAGCTTATTGATGAGCTTGGAGGGAACTATGGCGTTGAAGGCTGAGCTGTAGTCGATGCATAACATTCTTACACAGGTATTTCTCTTGTCCAGGTGGGATAGAGCAGGTCAATGGCGATTGCGTCGTCCATGGATCTGTTGTGAGGTATGTGAATTATAGTGGATTTAGGTTGTTGGGTAAGATGGAGGTGATATGGTCCTTAGCTAGCCTCTAAAAGCACTTCATGATGACATAAGTGAGTGCTACGGGGCAATAGTCATTTCGTTCAGTTACCTTTGCGTTCTTGGGTACAGGAAAAATGGTGGACATCTTGAAACAAGTGAGGACAACAGACTGGGAAATGGATACCAGCCAGCTGGCATAAACATGCTCTGAGGATGCGGCTTGGGATGCTGCCTGGGCCGGCAGCCTTGCGAGGGTTAACACGCTTAAATGACTTACTCACGTCAGCCAAGGCGAACGAGAGCACACAGTACTCGTGAGCATCGAGGGCCTGCGTCGGCGGCTAGATGTTGTTTTCCTCGAAGTGGGAAAAGAAGGTGTTTAGCTTGTCCAGGAGCAATGCTTTGATGTTTGCAACGTCCCGGACACATCTTGTGTCTAAGCCATTGAATTGCGACTCCACTTTGTCCCTGTACTGTCATTTTGCCTCTTTGATTGCCTTACAGAGGTCATAGCTGGTCTGTTTGTAAACAACCATGTTACCCGTCACCTTTCCATGGTCATGCTGTGGTTTGCGCTTTCAGTTTTCCACGAATGCGGCAATCTGCCTACGATTTTTGGTTTGGATTTAAAGTTTTAATCGTCACAGTGGGATTAACATCCTCTATGCATTTCCTGATGAACCCAGTCACTGAATCAATGCATACGTCGATACTATTCTCAGAGGCGAACTGGAACATTTCCCAATCCTCGTGATCAATTAATCTTGAAGCATAGATTCCGATTGTTCAGACCAATTGTGAACAGTTCTTACCATGGGTGTTTCCCATTTAAGTTTCTGCCTTTAATTGAGGAGGAGCAGAATGGAGGCGGGATTCTGATTGCAGAAGTCAGGGCAGGTAGGGCCTTGTAGCCATCCTGGAAAGTGAGAGTAGCAATGATCCAAAGTTTGTGATGCGCATGTAGCACAGGAGATGTGTTGATAGAACCTCGGTAGCGTTTTCCTTAGATTTCCATTTGTATTTTTTTTTTTTAATTATTTTATATTTTACCCCTTTTTCTCCCCAATTTCGTGGTATCCAATTGTTGTAGTAGCTACTATCTTGTCTCATTGCTACAACTCCCGTACGGGCTCAGATACACAACCCAACCAGCCGTACTGCTTCTTAACACAGCGCGCGTCCAACCCGGAAGCCAGCCGCACCAATGTGTCGGAGGCTACACCGTGCACCTGGCAACCTTGGTTAGCACGCACTGCACCCGGCCCGCCACAGGAGTCACTGGTGTGCGATGAGACAAGGAGATCCCTACCGACCAATCCCTCCCTAACCCGGACAACGCTAGGCCAATTGTGCGTCGCCCCACGGACCTCCCGGTCGCGGACGGTTACGACAGAGCCTGGGCACGAACCCAGGGACTCTGATGGCACAGCTGGCGCCCTTAACCACTGCGCCACCCGGGAGGCCCAGATTTCAATTTTTAAAGTTCCCAGCTACAATAAATGTGGCTTCCAGTTTGCACATAGTCCAGTGTAGTTCCTTGAGAACCGTCGCGATTCCGTAAAACAGAGTATGTTACCGTTCCTGATGTCTCTCTGGAAGGAGATCAGCGCCCTGAGCTCATCTACTTTATTGACCAGGGCTGAACGTTAGCGAGTAATATACTCTGAAGCGGTATATGGTATGCACGCCACCTGAGTCTGACTAGGACTTCCTCGGCGTTTTGAATAGAGCTGCCTCTGGAAGTTCAAACAAAGGATCCATGTCAGGGATATTGAATTTCTGCTCTAATGTCTGGTGAGTGATCACCGCTCTAATGTCAAAAAGTTATTTACGGCTGTAGGTAATAATACAAGAAACATTCTGAGCAAATAATGTAAGAGATAGGAGCTAGAAACAGGGCAACCGTGTCTGTCGGCGCCATCTTGTCATTATTCTGTTTCTTGTTGTTCAACAAAAAAGCAAACTGTTTACAGTGCTTTTGTTACGTTACAGCCTTATTATTTCCCTCATCAATCTACACACGATACACTATAATAATGAAGCGCCATTTTAGACATTTTTGCAAATGTATTAAAAATAAAAAACAGAAATACCTTATTACATAAGTATTCAGATCCTTCATATGAGACTCGGAAATTGAACTCCGGTACATCCTGTTTCCATTGATCATCCTTGAGATATTTCTATAACTTGATTGGAGTCCACCTGTGGTAAATTAAATAGATTTGGAAAGGCATCTAAGTGTCTATATAAGGTCCCACAGTTAACAATGTTTGTCAGAGTAAAAAGCAAGCCATGAGGTCAAAGGAATTGTCTGTAGAACTCTGAGACAGGATTGTGTTGAGGCACAGATCTGGGGAAGGGTACCAAAACATGTCTGCAGCACATTAAAGGTCCCCAAGAACAGCCAAGACAACACAGGAGTGGCTTTGGGACAAGTCTCTGAATGTCCTTGAGTGGCCCAGCCAGAGCCCGGACTTGAACCCGATCGAACATCCCCATCTAACCTGACATAACTTGAGAGGATCTGCAGTGAAGAATGGGAGAAACTCCCCAAATATAAGTGTGCCAAGCTTGTAGCGTCATACACAAGAAGACTCTGCTTCAACAAAGTACTGAGTAAATGTATAACATTTCTAAAAACCTGTTTTTGCTTTGTCATTATGGGGCATTGTGTGTAGATTGATGAGAGGAAAAAATACAATTTAATCCATTTTGGAATAAGCCTGTAATTTAACAAAATGTGGAAAAAGTCAAAGGGTCTAAATACTTCCCCGAAGGCACTGTATGTGGTTTGATTTCAGATTAAAATCCAATAAACAAGGAATTACTAATTTCTCGTTTTTATCTTGTCATCTAATAGGAAATATTAATTGGCCAAAACGTACAGTGCCTTGCGAAAGTATTCGGCCCCCTTGAACTTTGCGACCTTTTGCCACATTTCAGGCTTCAAACATAAAGATATAAAACTGTATTTTTTTTGTGAAGAATCAACAACAAGTGGGACACAATCATGAAGTGGAACGACATTTATTGGATATTTCAAACTTTTTTAACAAATTAAAAACGGAAAAATTGGGCGTGCAAAATTATTCAGCCCCTTTACTTTCAGTGCAGCAAACTCTCTCCAGAAGTTCAGTGAGGATCTCTGAATGATCCAATGTTGACCTAAATGACTAATGATGATAAATACAATCCACCTGTGTGTAATCAAGTCTCCGTATAAATGCACCTGCACTGTGATAGTCTCAGAGGTCCGTTAAAAGCGCAGAGAGCATCATGAAGAACAAGGAACACACCAGGCAGGTCCGAGATACTGTTGTGAAGAAGTTTAAAGCTGGATTTGGATACAAAAAGATTTCCCAAGCTTTAAACATCCCAAGGAGCACTGTGCAAGCGATAATATTGAAATGGAAGGAGTATCAGACCACTGCAAATCTACCAAGACCTGGCCGTCCCTCTAAACTTTCAGCTCATACAAGGAGAAGACTGATCAGAGATGCAGCCAAGAGGCCCATGATCACTCTGGATGAACTGCAGAGATCTACAGCTGAGGTGGGAGACTCTGTCCATAGGACAACAATCATATTGCACAAATCTGGCCTTTATGGAAGAGTGGCAAGAAGAAAGCCATTTCTTAAAGATATCCATAAAAAGTGTCGTTTAAAGTTTGCCACAAGCCACCTGGGAGACATGTGGAAGAAGGTGCTCTGGTCAGATGAAACCAAAATTGAACTTTTTGGCAACAATGCAAAACGTTATGTTTGGCGTAAAAGCAACACAGCTGAACACACCATCCCCACTGTCAAACATGGTGGTGGCAGCATCATGGTTTGGGCCTGCTTTTCTTCAGCAGGGACAGGGAAGATGGTTAAAATTGATGGGAATATGGATGGAGCCAAATACAGGACCATTCTGGAAGAAAACCTGATGGAGTCTGCAAAAGACCTGAGACTGGGACGGAGATTTGTCTTCCAACAAGACAATGATCCAAAACATAAAGCAAAATCTACAATGGAATGGTTCAAAAATAAACATATCCAGGTGTTAGAATGGCCAAGTCAAAGTCCAGACCTGAATCCAATCGAGAATCTGTGGAAAGAACTGAAAACTGCTGTTCACAAATGCTCTCCATCCAACCTCACTGAGCTTGAGCTGTTTTGCAAGGAAGAATGGGAAAAAAGTTCAGTCTCTCGATGTGCAAAACTGATAGAGACATACCCCAAGCGACTTACAGCTGTAATCGCAGCAAAAGGTGGCGCTACAAAGTATTAACTTAAGGGGGCTGAATAATTTTGCACGCCCAATTTTTCCGTTTTTGATTTGTTAAAAAAGTTTGAAATATCCAATAAATGTCGTTCCACTTCATGATTGTGTCCCACTTGTTGTTGATTCTTCACAAAAAAATACAGTTTTATATCTTTATGTTTGAAGACTGAAATGTGGCAAAAGGTCGCAAAGTTCAAGGGGGCCGAATACTTTCGCAAGGCACTGTACATGGACCTAAAATGTACACTGATCTACTCTGCTGATTAGTCTACTCCATTTTAACGCAGGAAAGGAACGATCTAATATTATCAAAACTTTTCTGGAAATAGACAACATCAATGTCCATGAAGGCTGAGATATCACAAAATAACACTCTGCCTTTGCACCTAGGGTATACGAATTCCCTCATTAGAGACATAACATGTAATTGCTGCTGTATGTATGTACACAGAGTGTATAAAACATTAACATACACTTACCAGGTGAATCCAGGTGAAAGCTATGATCCCTTATTTATGTCACTTGTTAAATCCACTTCAATCAGTGTAGATGAAGGGGAGGAGGCAGGTTAAAGAAGGATTTTTAAGCCTTGAGACAATTAAGATGTGGATTGTGTATGTGTGCCATTCAGAAGGTGAATGTGCAAGACAAAATATTTAAGTGCCTTTGAAAGGCTATGGTAGTAGGTGCCAGGCACACCGGTTTTTGTAAAGAACTGCAACACTGTGTATATCAAGAATGATCCACCACCCAAAGGACATTCAGTCAACTTCATGTGGGAAGCATTGGAGTCAACATGTTGGAGTCAACATGGGCCAGCATCCCTGTGGAATGTTTTCGACACCTTCTCAGCAACATTTAAATTTTTTTTTTTTTTTTACATTTGATAAAAGTACAGACTCAGAGCTACAAAAGGGTATATCATACACTGCAGTTGAGGAGCAATGGGAAAGTAATTCTGCTTTGAAAGCTGATTAACTTGTAACCCCACGTTTGAGAAAATGGCCTTTGAATATTTTTGGTACACCTACTGGAGAGCTCTTTTTTGTCTACACCTATTTAGGAACGTTCACACCCTCTTAAGCCTTTGCCCCACCCATCTCCTTAAGGATTCACGTGAGTCCATGTGCTAAACAGAGTGAGTAAGGTAGGATAGTAAACCATCAAAGATTAAGACTAAAAGTGGTGAAAATAGTAGCCTACAATAAAATTGATCTAGTCCGTGGCCTATATCCTAATCTGACTTTGGTGCAGGTCATGTTGTTCTCCACATTACCATCTCTGGTAAACACGCACTAAATCTAATAAAATTAAAGTTGATTTGTCACACGCACCGGATACAGAAGTTGTAAACAGTAAAGTGAAATGGTCACTTGCATATTTGCATAGAAGCAGTATCAAAAATAGAAAGTATAAAGATAAATATATTTAGTAAATATTGTGTAATTATTAGATGATGCTTATTTGTTTAGTAGTGTAACAGTATTGCTTCCGTCCCACTCCTCGCCCCTACCTGGGCTCGAACCAGGGACTCTCTGCACACATTGACAACTGACACCCACGAAGCATAGTTACCCATCGCGCCACAAAAGCCACGGCCCTTGCAGAGCAAGGGGAACAACTACTTCAGGTCTCAGAGCGAGTGACGTCACCCGATTGAAACGCTATTAGCGCGCACCACCGCTAACTAGCTAGCCATTTCACATCGGTTACAATAGCAATATCAAGATTGTACTGAGTTACAGTTCAGTCAATTGAAATAAATTCATTAGACTCTAATCTATGGATTTCAAGTGACTGAGCAGGGGTACAGCCATGGGTGGGCCTTGGAGGGCATAGGACAACCCCCTTTGGGAGCCAGGTACACCCACTGGGGATTAGCCCAGCCAATCAGAATGAGTTTGTCCCTACAAAAGGGCTTTATTACAGACATAAATACTATTACAGCCACCCCCCAGACAATCTCGCAGGTGAAGAAGCCTGATGTTGAGGTCCTGGGCTAGCGTTGATACACATACTGCCAAAATCTACAAAACGACATTGGAGGCTGCTTATAAACTCAGCAAAAAAAGAAACGGCCCTTTTTCAGGACCCTGCATTTCAAAGATAATTCGTAAAAATCCAAATAACTTCACAGATCTTCATTGTAAAGGGTTTAAACACTGTTTCCCATGCTTGTTCAATGAAACATAAACATTTAATGAACATGCACCTGTGGAATGGTTGTTAAGACACTAACAGCTTACAGACGGTAGGCAATTAAGGTCAGAGTAATGAAAACTTAAGACAATTTAAGAGGCCTTTCTACACCAAAAGAAAGATGTCCAGGGTCCCTTTTCATCTGTGTGAACGTGTCTTAGGCATTCTGCAAGGAGGCATGAGGACTGCAGATGTGGCCAGGGCAATAAATTGCAATGTCCGTACTGTGAGACGCCTAAGACAGCGCTACAGGGAGACAGGATGGACAGCTGATCGTCTTCACAGTGGCAGACCACATGCACAGGATCGGTACATCCGAACATCACACCTGCGGGACAGGTACAGGATGGCAACAACAACTGCCAAAGTTACACCAGGAATGCACAATCCCTTCATCAGTGCTCAGACTGTCTGCAATAGGGTGAGAGAGGCTGGACTGAGGGCTTGTAGGCCTGTTGTAAGGCAGGTCCCTGTACAGCTACGCCCAAAGATGACGTAGCAGTGCAGATGTGGTTTGTCGTCCTCTCGTTTACTTTTTATATTTTTCATATTTTATATATATTTACATTTATTTTTCAATCTTTTTTCAATTTTGAAATTAAATATACCTCCCGGTATATCCGGTAACCCGCCTCACTCAATGTGACACAGATCTGCTATTTTTTTTATACCTTATAGCCAAAACTTTCATCAGAAGCTAGCCATCAGAAGCTAACCAACTAATTAGCTACTAGCTATTTAGTCATTGTTAGCCACTGCTAGCGGCCTTTACCCTCTGCATAGGCACCAGACGTATTTTAGCCTGGATAATACCTGCCAGCCTCGGACTGTTTTTCTCCACTACAACACCGGATTCCTGCCGTAAACCATGGACCATTACTCCTGATCATCACAGCTAGCTAGTTGCCACCGAATGACCCAGCCCCGAAGCTAGCCCTGAGCCAGGCGCATCTCCCAGCTAGCAAATTAAATTACTACAACTACAATACCTCTTTCGCCATCTGGCCTGGTCCCTTCGTCGACACGGCGCCGCGTCGTACCTCCACGACGGGTCCTCAGACGTAATTCCATCCGCTGTGCCTTCAACCGGCCTTTGCCGGACGTCGGAGCAGACGCTTCTACTCACCTCGGCCTGCTAACTTTAAACGCTGTGTCTCCCGCCTGCTAGCGTAGCAACGACTACCCGCAGCTTCCTTGTTCCATCTATTGCTGTTCACTGGACCCTATGATCACTTGGCCACATAGCTGATGCCTGCTGGACTGTTCAATTATCACAGTACTCCACTTTGTTTACTTTTGTTTATCTGTCGGCCCTGGCCCCGAACTTGGGCCCTGTGTGTAGTTAACCGACCCTCTCTGCCCATTCATCACCATTTTACCTGTTGTTGTTGTCTTAGCTGATTAGCTGTTGTTGTCTTACCCATTGTTGTCTTAGCTAGCTCTCCCAATCAACACCTGTGCTTGCTTTATGCCTCACTTTACGTCTCTCTCAAATGTCAATATGCCTTGTATACTGTTGTTTAAGATAGTTATCATTGTTTTACTTTACTGCGGAGCCCCTAGTCCCACTGTACATGCCTCAGATACCTCCTTTGTCCCACCTCCCACACATGCGGTGACCTCTCCCAGTATAACCAGCGTGTCCAGAGATGCAGCCTCTCTTATCATCACTCAGTGCCTGGGCTTACCTCCACTGTACCCGCACCCCACCATACCCCTGTCTGCACATTATGCCTGAAATATATTCTACCACACTGTTAAAATATTTTTATGAAGGTTTACGATAAATCATTAAATCATTCTACCCTGAAACTTAACCATTAGGGATTAGAGGTTATGTAGCATGGACAATGAGTAATTAAAAATAATAAACACAAGTCCAACAAAGTTGGACCTGGGAAGAGAGGAATGTATGTGTGTGCCGAAAGAAAACAAAGAGGGGCCTTAACCTATGTTTGAACTGACCCGGATATAACTCTGGGGCGATAAGATAGGACAGGGAGAGCCCCTCCAGGTTTCCCTTATTTGGGGGGGAATGGAACTGTCAGCTGAGTGGTAATATACTGTGGTGAGACTTCAGGAGAAAAAGATAGAATCCAAATGTTAGTGTGTATATATGTGCGTAGGTTAAGAGAATGTTATAAAAGGAACGTCTTTGTAAACGCACAAGAGAGCTCTCGCAAATAAACTTGGATTTGATCAATTGTGAGCTGGGAATACTCTCGGTTTCATTTAAAACCAGAGCTTTACAAACTCTGGGTTGCAGACCGATTAAGATCATTTACATTTATGAACATTGATTACAAAATTCTATAATCACACACCCAGAAATCTGCTCCTTTTATCCTCTGTCCCCAACGCACTAGACACCAGTTTTGCTAGCCTCCTACTCCTCCTCTGTTCCTCGGTGAAGTGGAGGTTAACCCAGGCCCTGCGTGTCCCCAAGCACTCTCATTTGTTGACTTCTGTAATCGAAAAAGCCTTGGTTTCATGCGAGTAGCTGCGGGGGGGGGGGGGGGGGAGCTGTTGGACGAGGTTGGAGTAGCCAGGCGGAAGGCATGGCCAGCCGTTGAGAAATGCTTGTTGAAGTTTTCGATAATCATGGATTTATCGGTGGTGACCGTGTTACCTGCACTGAGGCTAGGTAACACGGTCACCACCGATAAATCCATGATTATCGAAAACTTCAACAAGCATTTCTCAACGGCTGGCCATGCCTTCCGCCTGGCTACTCCAACCTCGTCCAACAGCTCCCCCCCCCCCCCCCGCAGCTACTCGCCCAAGCCTCTCCAGGTTCTCCTTTACCCAAATCCAGATAGCAGATGTTCTGAAAGAGCTGCAAAACCTGGACCCGTACAAATCAGCTGGGCTTGACAATCTGGACCCTCTATTCCTGAAACTATCTGCCGCCATTGTCGCAACCCCTATTACCAGCCTGTTCAACCTCTCTTTCATATCGTCTGAGATCCCCAAGGATTGGAAAGCTGCCGCAGTCATCCCCCTCTTCAAAGGGGGCGACACCCTGGACCCAAACTGTTACAGACCAATATCCATCCTGCCCTGCCTATCTAAGGTCTTCGAAAGCCAAGTCAACAAACAGATCACTGACCATCTTGAATCCCACCGTACCTTCTCCGCTGTGCAATCTGGTTTCCGAGCCGGTCACGGGTGTACCTCAGCCACGCTCAAGGTACTAAACGATATCATAACCGCCATCGATAAAAGACAGTACTGTGCAGCCGTCTTCATAGACCTTGCCAAGGCTTTCGACTCTGTCAATCACCGTATTCTTATCGGCAGACTCAGTAGCCTCGGTTTTTCGGATGACTGCCTTGCCTGGTTCACCAATTACTTTGCAGACAGAGTTCAGTGTGTCAAATCGGAGGGCATGCTGTCCGGTCCTCTGGCAGTCTCTATGGGGGTGCCACAGGGTTCAATTCTCGGGCCGACTCTTTTCTCTGTATATATCAATGATGTTTCTCATGCTGCGGGCGATTCCCTGATCCACCTCTACGCAGACGACACCATTCTATATACTTCCGGCCCGTCCTTGGACACTGTGCTATCTAACCTCCAAACGAGCTTCAATGCCATACAGCACTCCTTCCGTGGCCTCCAACTGCTCTTAAACGCTAGTAAAACCAAATGCATGCTTTTCAACCGTTCGCTGCCTGCACCCGCACGCCTGACCAGCATCACCACCCTGGATGGTTCCGACCTTGAATATGTGGACATCTATAAGTACCTAGGTGTCTGGCTAGACTCTAAACTCTCCTTCCAGACCCATATCAAACATCTCCAATCGAAAATCAAATCAAGAGTCGGCTTTCTATTCCGCAACAAAGCCTCCTTCACTCACGCCGCCAAACTTACCCTAGTAAAACTGACTATCCTACCGATCCTCGACTTCGGCGATGTCATCTACAAAATTGCTTCCAACACTCTACTCAGCAAACTGGATGCAGTTTATCACAGTGCCATCCGTTTTGTCACTAAAGCACCTTATACCACCCACCACTGCGACTTGTATGCTCTAGTCGGCTGGCCCTCGCTACATATTCGTCGCCAGACCCACTGGCTCCAGGTCATCTACAAGTCCATGCTAGGTAAAGCTCCGCCTTATCTCAGTTCACTGGTTACGATGGCAACACCCATCCGTAGCACGCGCTCCAGCAGGTGTATCTCACTGATCATCCCTAAAGCCAACACCTAATTTGGCCGCCTTTCGTTCCAGTTCTCTGCTGCCTGTGATTGGAACGAATTGCAAAAATCGCTGAAGTTGGAGACTTTTATCTCCCTCACCAACTTCAAACATCTGCTATCTGAGCAGCTAACCGATCGCTGCAGCTGTACATAGTCTATTGGTAAATAGCCCACCCATTTTCACCTACCTCATCCCCATACTGTTTTTATTTATTTATTTTTCTGCTCTTTTGCACACCAATATCTCTATCTCTACCTTTACATAACCATCTGATCATTTATCACTCCAGTGTTAATCTGCATAATTGTAATTATTTGCCTACCTTCTCATGCCTTTTGCACACAATGTATATATAGACTCCCCTTTTTTCTACTGTGTTATTGACTTGTTAATTGTTTACTCCATGTGTAACTCTGTGTTGTCTGTTCACACTGCTATGCCTTATCTTGGCCAGGTCGCAGTTGCAAATGAGAACTTGTTCTCAACTAGCCTACCTGGTTAAATAAAGGTGAAATAAAAAAATAAAAAAATAAAAAAATGCATGTTAACATCAGAAGCCTCCTCCCTGAGTTTGTTTTACTCACTGCTTTAGCACACTCCGTCAACCCTGATGTCCTTGCCGTGTCTAAATCCTGGCTTAAGAAGGCCACCAAAAATTCTGAGATTTCTATACCCAACTCCAACATTTTCCATCAAGATAGCACTGTCAAAGGGGGAGGAGTTGCAATCTACTGCAGAGATAGCTTGCAAAGTTCTGTCATGCTATCCAGGTCTATGCCCAAACAGTTCGAGCTTCTAATTTAAAAAATGAATCTCTCCAGAAATAAGTCTCTCACTGTTCCCGCCTGTTATAGACCCCCCTCAATTCCCAGCTGTGCCCTGGACACCATATGTGAATTGATTGCCCCCCATCTATCTTCAGAGTTCGTTCTGTTAGGTGACCTAAACTGGGATATGCTTAAGACCCCAGCGGTCCTACGATCTAAGCTATATGCCCTCAATCTGACACAAATTATCAAGGAAACCACCAGGTACAACCCTAAAACCGTAAACATGAGCACCCTCATAGATATTATCCTGCCCAACTTGCCCTCGAAATACACCTCTGCTGTTTTCAATCCGGATCTCAGCTATCACTGCCTCATTGCCTGCGGTCAGACGACCACCCCTCACTGTCAAACGCTCCCTAAAACACTTCTGCAAGCAGGCCTTTCTAATCGACCTGGCCCGGGTACCCTGAAAGGATATTGACATCAGTCGAGGATGCCTGGTCGTTCTTTAAAAGTAATTTCCTCACCATCTTAAATAAGCATGCCCCTTTCAAAAAACTAAGAACAAATATAGCCCATGGTTCACTCCAGACCTGACTGCCCTTGACCAGCACAAAAAACATCCTGTGGCTGACTGCAATAGCATCGAATAGTCCCCGCGACATGCAACTGTTCAGGGAAGTCAGGAACCAATACACGTAGTCAGTCAGGAAAGCAAAGGAGAGCTTTTTCAAATAGATATTTGCATCCTGTAGCTCTAACTCCAAAACGTTTTGGGACACTGTTAAGTCCATGGAGAACAAGAGCACCTCCTCCCAGCTGCCCACTGCACTGAGGCTAGGTAACACGATCACCACCGATAAATCCATGATAATCGAAAATTTCAATAAGTATTTCTCTACGGCTGGCCATGCTTTCCTACTGGCTACCCCAACCCGGCCAACAGCTCCGCGTTCTGACCTAGAATACGTGGACAACTACAATTATCTAGGTGTCTGGCTAGACTGAAAACTCTCCTTCCAGACTCATATCAAACATCTCTAATCCAAAATCAAATCTAGAATCGGCTTTCTATTTCGCAACAAAGCCTCCTTCACTCACGCCGCCAAACTTACCCTAGTAAAACTGACTAACCAACCAATCCTCGACTTCGGCGATGTCATCTACAAAATAGCTTCCAATACTCTACTAAGCAAACTGGATGCAGTATATCACAGTGCCATCTGTTTTGTTACCATAAGTCTATGCTAGGTAAAGCTCTGCCTTATCTCAGCTCACTGGTCACGATAACAACACCCACCCGTAGCACGCCCTCCAGCAGGTATATCTCACTGGTCATCCCCAAAGCCAACACCTCCTTTGGCCGCCTTTCCTTACAGTTATCTAATGCCAGTGACTGGAACGAATTGCAAAAATCGCTGAAGCTGGAGACTTACATTTTCCTCACTAACTTTAAACATCAGCTATCTGAGCAGCTAACCGATCGCTGCAGCTGTACATAGCAAAGGAAAAATGCTTACTAACAGGGATGTAAACAAACTTATGTGCAAGATTTGAGAGAAATAAGCTTTTTGTGTGTATGGAAAATGTCTAGGCTTTTTTATTCCAGCTCATGAAACATGGGACCAACACTTTTACATGTTGTATTTATATTTGTCACGCCTACTCCCTCCGGTGTTCGATGTCACCGGTCTACCAACCACACATTCTGCCTTTGAACCTAGGCTATAAGAATTCCCTTATTAGAGAAATAATATGTAATTGCTGCCGTATGCGTTTCCATGACATAGACTTACCAGGTGAATCCAGGTGAAAGCTATGATCCCTTATTGATGTCACTTGTTATCTTGGCAAAGGATAAATGTTTACTAACAGGGATGTAAACATAATTGTGTACATGATTTGAGAGAAATAAGCTTTTTGTGCATATGGAACATTTCTGGGATTTTTTTTATATCAGCTCATGAACCACGGGACCAACACTTTTACATGTTGTGTTTATATTTGTCAAGCCTACCTCTGCTCCCTCCAGTGCTCGACATCGCCGGTCTACTAACCACCAGCCCTGGCAACTATGTTTATGCACACATGATTAAGCACACCTGGTCATCATTATCTCCGCGATGACTTCCCCTTTATTTAGCCCTCAGTAGACATCAGTCATTAGGTAGTATTGTTTTCTCTCATGTTATGTACAACGCTCATGTTTTGTTCATGTGCAACTATTCGTTATTAAACTCTGAGTATTACGTTACAATGTTTTTGTTCAGTGTAGAAAGTGCCAATATAAAAAAATACAAGATCAAGAAGTGTCAATGCCAGTAGAGAAAGAACAAAATAATATACAGTATGTACAAGAGCAATATCAATAACGACATCAGTGATTCTGGTGGTGATAGATGAGGTAG
Source organism: Oncorhynchus mykiss (assembly GCF_013265735.2). Lineage (NCBI taxonomy): Eukaryota > Metazoa > Chordata > Actinopteri > Salmoniformes > Salmonidae > Oncorhynchus > Oncorhynchus mykiss. Next base: position 13,792,313 of record NC_048591.1, on the reverse strand, counting down.
TTATGTGCTTACAGTCATGGGTAAAGTGGCTGAGCAGCAGGATAAAAAAATAAATAGTAACAGCAACACATTGTGTGTGTGTTAGGAGAGAGTCACGTGAATGTGCATAGAGGCACTGCAGATAGTCTGGATGACTGAGAACTCGCCCCCCAGTGATGAACTGGTCCGTCCTCACTACGCATGAACATAGGAATCCTTATTCAGAGAGACTGTTCCTGTCCTGCCCTTAACTTTGGTGCAGGCCATGTGATGTCCATGCCCTCTTCATCGCAAAACTCCCTGATCTTCTCAAAAATATATGTTTGTCTAGTTGTGTCCAGTACAGGTTGTGCTTGTACAGGCATCTATGGAAGGAAGGATGTCAGTGTTGCACAGCAGTGTCGTGTCTTTACTATCATTAACTGAAGACTGATAGTTTTATCAAAGATTCTCTGTAATTAGTTATTACGCGATTAGACTGATTAATCATGTAACCGTAATTACTAGTAAGTCGGGGCACCAAGGAAAAATATTCAGATTACAAAGTTATCATTTCCTAAAATAACTTTTCAGATATTTTATCTGATCAATTCGTCTTCGAATTAATTCATTATTTACTTTACCTCACGTTAGTCTCATTCCAAACGTCGTAAATTGTTGGTTATCTGCACGGACCCAGTCTTCACTATGAGTCATCCATACATCAATTGTCTTAAATAATTTATTTATTACCAACTAAGTAATTCACAAAAATGCATAAACAAACAAACAAGGTAAATGTGGTTACATGAAATGATAGGAGAATGTGCCCTAGTGGGCTTAACCGGCATGGCGGCTTGTTAGACAAAAGGGGAAGTGGGGGTCAACTAAGAAGATAATTATAACAATTGAATTGCTAATCCTTTGCACATGAACGCTCACTCATCCGGGAACAATTTGCAATCAATATATATATTTACGCTCAGTGTGTCGTCTTGATCGCTGGTGAAAAGTTAATTTATTTTGTAGAATTGTCCGTCTCTCTCCCTCTCTGTCGTGGTTATAGTGGTTGGTTCAGAGTGACATTCATTCGTTTCGTTATAGAATGGATGTTTCGGCGGTTGTCGTTCTTCGCGTTCAATGATACCGAATTCCTAGCTGCAGACTAGTAATTAATATCAAAGACTTGTTCTTATTCTGTCGGTATCGATAGTCTAAGAATTTAACCACGTGGTATGGTTAAAAGATTCAGCAATGGTCCACAAACTTTGTCCTCTTAATGGAGAAAAACATGGTCTGCAACTTTTAGCCATCTCGTAATTGAGGTAAGCTCGGTCTGCTGATCGAAAACCAGAGTGGGGTTTTTATTCAGAATGGCAGAAAAGGCTGTCCCAGGATGTCTGACCCTAACTGGGCTTAGGGGCGGTCCTCTGATTTAGTTAACTCCAATTCCCTTTTTGAGTTTTCCTTCATTAAACAGTCCAAAATCACATTGTAAAATTGTGTAAACAGTATCATACTGACTCATTCATCTTATACAACAATTAGATGTAAACCTCATATCTGAGGCTATTATATAAACAGCGTTATGGTAATGTGGCCACATTGTCTCCCATGAGCTTCCCCAAGATGTGACAAACGGACCAGTTCGTAGCTGGATTCTTCACCGATCTTTTATACTTTCTCCGGAACATGAAATGTTCTACCTCAAGTTCTGTGAGGTGGAAGGATTTCCTTTGTTCTCCATGAAAATCTACTCTCTCTATACTGTGTGGCCATGTGGCAGGGTCTTCTCAGGAATTTGCGACCTCTGACCACAGCAGCCTAGTTGAAGGAGGCAAGGGGGAGGCAGGGAGAGGGGGATGGGGTTGCTATACCCAAAGAGGCTAACATCATGACAGCAGCTAAAACCTGGTCCCAGCTGAGTCCGCTGAGAACGCTCCAACACCAGGCTCCAGAGCATCAAAGCTGTAAAACAGGAAAATAGACCAAAACATTTAGACAACATTACATTCTTGCATAACATCAATTCACCTCCCAAGTTTAGATAAGAATAACCTCATACAATACAATGAAAATTATATTCACCTGAAGTGCTGGTACTGCTTGATCTGTAGCAGCGGCCTGAATTACTGAGTTAGGTGTTGTTGCCAGCCATAGCTTTCCACCAGCACTGTACCATCCTCCAGTCCAACCAGCTGTGGGATGTTGGTCTCTGACACATGGCTGTCCTTCACCCTGCCAGCAATCCTTGACAAAGTGTTCACTCTGGTCTTTCTGAAGTGCTGTTTGATGAGACCGAAGAACCAGTCGGGGGAAAACTTGATGTGGACTGTGATCAGGAATTGAATGTCCAGACTGTGGTGGAGCTTGTGCATGGTACAGTATTAGCTATACATACATCAATAGAAATACAAAGACCTGTGCAAGCAGAATGAAATGCATCCTGATGTCTTTGCTTGCTGGTTCAGTAGGGCCTCTCCCAGAGACAAATGCAGGTGTTGACAGGTGGTATTGCAGTCAGCAACCATTTTTTGGTTGACAGACCGCTAACTCTGAACATGCAGGAGATGCTGATCTTGCTTGTTCAGATTAGCCGATTTATCAGCTTCTGACAGATTGGCAGATCTGAATATCTTATAGTTGTTCCTTTGGCACTGCCAGCACAAGGCTGTCATCGACTTAGTACTTGAGATGTGGAACAGCGATTTTCTCCACAGATTCCTGAAGGCATGTACGGTGCATTCAGAAAGTATTCAGACTTTTTCCACATTTTGTTACATTACAGCCTTAAAATGTAGGAAATAAATATTTTTCTTCGTTAATCTACCCACAGTACCCCAGTACCTCAGCTCCTGACAGACGGGTGACTCTGGCAGCTCCGGACAGATGGGAGAACCTGGAGGGAGGAGACGGAGAGACAGCCTGGTGTGTGGGGCTGTCACAGGACCCACCAGGCTGGGGAGACCTACAGGAGGCCTGGTGCGTGGAGGAGGCACCGGATGCAACAAAAACACTAAACAGAAAATAACTACCCACAACCCATAGTAGGAAAACAGGCTGCCTAAGTATGGTTCTCAATCAGAGACAACGATTGCCAGCTGCCTCTGATTGGGAACCATACCAGGCCAAACACATAGATAGAATAGAGATAGAAACATAGAGCATAAAACATAGAATGCCCACCCCAACTCACGCCCTGACCAAACTAAAATAGAGACATAAAAAAGGAACTAAGGTCAGGACGTGACAACAGGACTAAGATTGAATCCTACTACATCCTACTACACCGGCTCCGACTCTAGTCGGATGTGTCAGGGCTATTACAGACTACAAAAGGAAGCCCAGCCGTGAGCTGCCCAGTGAAATGAGCTTACCAAATGAACGAAATGACTTCTATGCGCCCACCGTGGTAAACAACACTGAAGCATGCATGAGAACACCAGCCGATCCGGACGACTGTGTGATCATGCTCTCCGTAGCCGATGTAAGTAAGCCCTTTAAACAGGTCAACATTCACAAGGCCATAGGGCAAGACGGATTACCAGGACGTGGACCCAGAGAATTTGCTGACCAACTGTCAAGTGTCTTCACTGACATGTTCAATCGCTCCCTGGCAGAGTCTGTAATACCTACATGTTTCAAGCAGACCACCATAATGCCTGTGCCCAAGAACACCAAGTTAACCTGCCTAAATGACTACCGACAAGTAGCACTCAAGTGCTTTGAAAGGCTGGTCATGGCTCACATTTACACCATCATCCCAGAAACACTAGACCCACTCCAATTCGCATTCCTCCCCAAAGGTTCCACAGATGACGCAATCTCTATTGCACTTCACACTGCCCTTTCACACCTGGACAAAAGGAACACCTATGTGAGAATGCTGTTTATTGACTACAGCTCAGCATTCAACACCATAGTGCCCTCAAAGCTCATCAATAAGCTAAGGACCCTGGGACGAAACACCTCCCTCTGCAAATGGATCCTGAACTTCCTGATGGGCCACCCCCAGGTGGTGAGAGTAGGCAACAACACATCTGCCACGCTGATCCTCAACACGGGGATCCTCAGGGGTGTGTGTTAGTCCCCTCCTGTACTCCCTGTTCACCCACGACTGTGTGGCCAAGCACGACTCCAACACCATCATTAAGTTTTCCGACGACACAATAGTGGTAGGCCTGATCACCGAAGATGATGAGACAGCCGATTGCGAGGAGGTCAGAGACCTGGCAGTGTGGTGTCAGGACAACAACCTCTCCCTCAACCTGATCAATACAAAGGAGAAGATCTTGGACTACAGGAAAAGGAGTGCCGAGCGCGCCCCTATTCTCATTAACTGGGCTGTAGTGGAGCAGGTTGAGAGCTTCAAATTCCTTGGTGTCCACATCACCAATAAACTATCATGGTCCAAACACACCAATACAGTCATGAAGAGGTTACGACAATGCCTATTCCCCCTCAGGAAACTGAAAAGATTTGGCACGGGTCCTCAGATCCTCAAAAATGTCAACAGCTGCACGCTCGAGAGCAAGCTGTACCATCGAGAGCATCCTGAATTGCTCAGCCTACGAAAGGCTCTACAGAGGGTAGTGTGGCCAAGTTTCCTGCCATCCAGGACCTCTATATTAGGCAGTGTCAGAAAGCCATAAAAATTGCCATAGACTCCAGCCACCCAAGTCATAGACGGTTCTCTCTGCTACCGCAAGGCAAGTGGTACCAGAGCGCCAAGTCTAGGTTCAAAAGGCTTCATAACAGCTTCTACCCCCAAGCCATAAGACTCCTGAACAGCAAATCAAATGGCTACCTAGACCCTTTTTTTACACTGCTGCTACTCGCTGTTTATAATTTATGCATTTTCACTTTACCCCTTACAGTACCTACCTACATGTACACTACTGTTCAAAAGTTTGGGGTCACTTAGACATGTCCTTGTTTTTGTCCATTAAAATAACCTCAAATTGATCAGAAATACAGTGTAGACATTGTTAATGTTGTAATTCACTATTGTAGTTGGAAACAGCTGATTTTTAATGGAACATCTACATAGGCGTACAGAGGCCCATTATCAGCAACCATCACTCCTGTGTTCCAATGTCATGTTGTGTTAACTAATCGAAGTTTATCAGTTTAAAATGCTAATTAATTACTAGAAAGCCCTTTTGCAATTATGTTAGCACAGCTGAAAACTGTTGTTTCTGATTAAAGAAGCAATAAAACTTGCCGCCTTTAGACTAGTTGAGTATCTGGAGCATCAGCATTTGTGGGTTAGATTACAGGTTCAAAATGGCCAGAAACAAATAACTTTCTTCTGAAACTCGTCAGTCTATTCTTGTTCTGAGAAATGAAGGCTATTCCATGTGAGAAATTGCTAAGAAACTAAAGATCTCGTACAACGCTGTGTACTACTCCCTTCACAGAACAGCGCAAACTGTCTCTAACCAGAATAGAAAGTGGAGTGGGAGGCCCCGGTGCACAACTGAGCAAGAGGACAGGTACATCAGAGTGTTTAGTTTGAGAAACAGACACCTCATAAGTCCTCAACTGGCAGCTTCATTAAATAGTACCCGCAAAACACCAGTCTCAAGGTCAACAGTGAAGAGGCGACTCCGGGATGCTGGCCTTTCTAAGTGAACCCAAACTTTTGAACGGTAGTGTACATATTACCTCAATTACCTTGACTAACCTTTACCCCAGCACACTGACTGGGTACCCTGTATGATGCCTTGTTATTGTTATTTTATTGTTACTCTTATTTTTTTACTTTAGTTTATTTAGTAAATATCTTTTTTTACTTTTTATTTGTCTAAAAACTGCATTGTTAGTTAAAGGCTTGCAAGTAAGCATTTCACGGTATGGTCAACACCTGTTGTATTCGGCGCATGTGACAAAAAAAAAAACCGATTTGATTTGAAATAATGTGAGATCAATTAAAAGTAGTGCCAATCATGTTGGAGGTTAATTAAAATAATCAAACTTGTTGTTTATGCTTTACATTCCAAGTGTTGCCATTGATTCCTTGTAGAGATGCCACACCGCTGCTTTTGTCACATGGGATGGCAGCTGCTTTCCACCGAAGGGTTTATGTCCTGGGTGGCATGCTGGTAATACCATTGCATTATCCACTGCATAGTTATTGATGAAGTTCACAACTCGCTGAAAGTCCTCATTCTTCAGGTGTAACCTGTGCTTGCTTGGGCTGGCTCTCTTTTTGATGAGGCCATTCTCCTTGTATGACTTGTGGAGGAGAGTCAGGTGTGTTCTACTGATGGTGAAAATTCCAGATAAAAATATGTTAGCATTATTAGATGAGGCTTACCCAGACACACTTCTCTAAATTGATGGGTCATGTGAAAGAGAGGCTATAACCACCCCCCCCCCCCCCCCCCCCATCTAGCTAAGTGGATGAGTCTCTATTGTCTAGACCTGTTCAAATGTTCATGAAATACAATAAATGGCCTTAATCACCCCAAGACACACCTGGCCAACTTGATGGGTCATGTACTCATCTGGCAAAGTGGAGTATTTTGTTTAGACATGTAAATTAGCTAAACAATTAACCATAATCCCAACCTTATACAGTACAAGCAATATAAATTGATTGCCATAGCTAGCCGCCATGCATGAAATGCGGTATGAATCTGCAGGTTGCTAAAGCTAATCAGCTAGGTTTGATGTTAGGCTAATGATAGCTAGCTATAACTAGCAATGCAAATGGATTTCTGAGATACAAATAATATTACCAACAGTAGACAGATCATTCGATGCAGCTGTACATAGTCCATCGGTAAATAGCCCACCCAATTTACCTACCTCATCCCCATACTGTTTTTATTTATTTACTTTTCTGCTCTTTTGCACACCAGTATCTCTACCTGCACATGACCATTTGATCATTTATCACTCCAGTGTTAATCTGCTAAATTGTCATTATTCGCCTACCTCCTCACGTCTTTTGCACACAATGTATATAGACTCTTTTTCATTTATTTAATTTTTTTCTACTGTGTTATTGACTTGTTTATTGTTTACTCCATGTGTAACTCTGTGTTGTTGTCTGTTCACACTGCTATGCTTTATCTTGGCCAGGTCGCAGTTGTAAATGAGAACTTGTTCTAAACTAGCCTACCTGGTTAAATAAAGGTGTAATAAAAAAAATAAAAAAAAATACATGTAACATTAGCTAGCGAGCTAACAGTATGCTTTAACAATTTTGACAAAACTAGAAAATGTCACTGATTTCAAAACTCTGTTGATCTGCGCTCCTTTTCCATCACTGTTATAAGAAGACTGCAATGTCTGGTTAAATGAAAATGTTTTAACCTAAATAAGGGATTTCCTCATCATCTTTTCATTTTCAGAATTAGAGAGAATCAGCATGGCACAATTGTCCTCCAGAAAGTAGTTAATCACAACTTTTTCTCATTGATAGCGCCTGCTAAATTCAGGGCAGCAATGTTGTTGAGAGCAGTAGCAACACTTTTGCAGTTCTCCATGATATATAAAATAAATTTAAAAAAACAGTGGTAGCAAGGATTATCTACACATACTGAGCAGCTCATGTTATAGACAGAAGCATGCTACATGGCAAACCAATCCGAACTCATCTCTCGGCATGTCCAGCCCATTCATTATCTCAGCCAATCATGGCTACAGGGAAGGTTCCTGACTTTTTCTGTGGCTAAACCCACTAGGCTTGTAATTTAACAATTGCATATTTACAGATGGCATACAAGTTTGTAATTATGGTACATGAAAGTTCACATGTTCCAGAATGCATTTCTGCCAAAAATTCATTTTTATAAAAAATATACAGTATTAGTCAAAGGTTTGGATACACCTACTAATTCAAGGGTTTTTGCAGATGGGCTATGTACAGGTGCAGTGATCTGTGAGCTGCTCTGACAGCTGGTGCTTAAAGCTAGTGAGGGAGATATGAGTCTCCAGCTTCAGATATTTTTGCAGTTTGTTCCAGTCATTGGCAGCAGAGAACTGGAAGGAAAGACGACCAAAGGAGGAATTGGCTTTGGGGGTGACCAGTGAGATATAGCTGCTGAAGCACGTGCTATGAGTGGGTGCTGCTATGGTGACCAGTGAGCTGAGATAAGGCGGGGCTTTACCTAGCAGAGACTTGTAGATAACCTGTAGCCAGTGGGTTTGGCGACGAGTATGAAGCGAGGGCCAACCAACAAGAGCGTACAGGTCGCAATGGTGGGTAGTGTATGGGGCTTTGGTGACAAAACGGATGACACTGTGATAGACTGCATCCAGTTTGTTGAGTAGGGTGTTGGAGGCTATTTTATAGATGACATCACCGAAGACGAGGATCGGTAGGATGGTCAGTTTTAAGAGGGTATGTTTGGCAGCATGAGTGAAGGATGCTTTGTTGCAATATAGGAAGCCAATTCTAGATTTAATTTTGGATTGGAGATGCTTAATGTGAGTCTGGAAGGAGAGTTTACAGTCTAACCAGACACCTAGGTATTTGTAGTTGTCCACGTATTCTAAGTCAGAGCCGTCCAGAGTAGTGATGCTGGACGGGTTAGCAGGTGTGGGCAGGGATCAGTTGAATAGCATGCATTTAGTTTTCCCTGCATTTAAGAGCAGTTGGAGGCCACGGAAGGAGAGTTGTATGGCATTGAAGCTCGTCTGGAGGTTAGTTAACACAGTGTCCAAAGAGGGGCCAGAAGTATACAGAATGGTGTCGTCTGCGTAGAGGTGTACCAGAGAATCACCAGCAGCAAGAGCAACATCATTGATGTATACAGAGAAGAGAGAAGAACATCTGCCTCCTGTGTCTGCATTTGGGTCTCGCCTTGTGCCCTTATAGGCGAGGCTATAAACACGGGGTACCGGTACAGTCAATGTGTGGGGGCACCGGTTAGTCAAGGTAATTGAGGTAATATGTACATGTAGGTAGAGTTATTAATGCATAGATAATAACAGAGTAGTAGCAGCATAAAAGAGGAGGAGGTGCAATGCAAATAGTCTGGGTAGCCATTTGATAAGCTGTTTCAAAGCCTCTTGGACCTAGACTTGGCGCTCTGGTACTGCTTGCCATACATGCCATCCGTTACTCCCAACCCTGCTTGTCAAAACACAACTGATTGGCTTAAACGCATTACGAATGAAAGAAATTCCACAAATTAACTTTTAACAAAGCACACCTGTTTTTTAAGTTATTGTCCTGCTGAAGGTAAATTAATCTCCCAGTGTCTGGTGGAAAGCAGACTGAACCAGGTTTTCCTCTAGGATTTTGCTTGTGCTTAGCTCGATTACAAGCAAACTCACAACATGATGCAGCCACCACTATGCTTGAAAATATGAGGAGTGGTACTCAGTAATGTGTTGTATTGGATTTGCCCCAATCGTAACACTTTGTATTCAGGACAAACAGCAAATTGCTTTGCCACTTTTTCTGCAGTATTACTTTAGTGCCTTGTTGCAAACAGGATGCATGTTTTAGAATATTTTTTATTCTGTACAGGCTTCCTTATTTTCATGCTGTCAATTGGATTTGTAATGGTGGAGTAACTACAATGTTGTTGATACATCCTCAGTTTTCTTCTGTCACAGCCATTAAACTCTAACTGTTTTAACGTCACCATTAGCCTCGTGGTAAAATCCCGGAGCGGTTTCCTTCCTCTCCGGCAACTGAGTTAGGAAGGACGCCTGTATCTTTGTTGTGACTGGGTGTATTGATACACCATCCAAAGTGTAATTCATAACTTCACCATGCTCAAAGGGATATTCAATGTCAGCACCCATAGGTGCCCTTCTTTGCGAGGCATTTGAGAACCTTTCTGGCCTTTGTGGTTGAATCTGTGTTTGAAATTCACTGCTCGACTGAGGGACCTTACAGTTATCTGTATGTGTGGGGTACAGAGGTGAGGTAGTAATTTTAAAAATCCTGTTAAACACAGAGTGAGTCCATGCAATTTATGTGACTTGTTAAGCACAATTTTACTCTTGAATGTATTTAGGCTTGTCATAACAGAGGTTGAATACTTATTGACTCGATACATTTTAGCTTAAAACATTTAATGAATTCGTATAACAATTGAAAAATGTCATTCCACTTTGACATTATGGAGTTGTAACGAGTGCGCTGAGAATCGAGAAGCAAATTCAGCGAGTGTTTTAATAAATAAAAGAAACAATGAACACATAACACAAACAACGCACAGACATGAACACAGAATCAATAACACCTGAGGAAAGAACCAAGGGGGGTGACAGATATAGGGAAGATAATCAAGGAGGTGGAGTCCAGGCGAGTGTCATGAGGCGCTTGTGCGCTTGACGATGGTGACAGGTTTGCGGGATAATCAGCAGCCTGATGACCTAGAGGTCAGAGAGGGAGTATACATGACAGTACCCCCTCCCCGGCGCGCGGCTTCAGCCACAGGACAAAGGGGACGAACCCGGGGATCAGGAGCGGACCGGTCACCCCTGCTGAGGCGCAGGAACCTGTCGAGCCGGCTGAGGCGCGGGAACCTGTCGAGCCGGCTGAGGTGCGGGAATCTGTCGAGCCAGCTGAGGCGCGGGAACCTGTGACACTCCCTGATGCTTCCCTTGGGTGAGGTACAAAACATTTTAATTTAATCCTTTTTATATTCAGACTGTAACACAACAAAATGTGGAAAGAGTATAGGACTGTACTTATGTATAAATGTTATTGCTAATTATTACAATTTAAATGGGGAATGTGTTATTCAGTACCATGACCAAATCATCCCAGCTTTGATATGTATCCCCTCTATTAAGGATTGAAGGGGGAATGTGTTAACTTTCAACACAATTTATCTTGGGGCTGGGTTTTGCATTAACTAAGACCATGACCAAATCATCCCAGCTTTGATGATATTTTTGTTTTCTTTACTTTTGAATTCAAGATGAAGGGATGTGGTTGTAGGCCTACAGTTGGTAATATTAGTCCTGCAATTGGTTATAGCTCTCATGACAAAAAATATCCAAAATCAATGGCCCAAAAGTAAATGTATATATTTCTCTCTTCACTCAAAGTATGATGTTTCAGAGAAACCATGGCAAAGGGAACCCAGCTCAGGAATTCTGAGTGTGGGTGCAACATAGGGTCCTCCGTGTTTGGGCCTCTGGCAGACTGCGCAGGCTTCTGAAGATGTACCAGCTGCTCTGTACAGAGACCATCAGCCATGCCAACACGCCATTGGTACAGGACCTTCTCCAGAACATCTGTTGACCAAGGTGTGTCTTAGGCTGTATTTAGTTACCACTAACACAATCATATTCAGACCTTGGCCTCATCCAGATCATCAAACCCCAAACTTATTGCAAACTCTTAGTAAGCACTTTCATACAACTGTCAAACTGAATTATGTTTTGTACTTTTGAAAGAAACTTAAACAATGTATGTTGTTTTATTGTTGCCTTGGGATGAGTTGGAAGTTGGAAAAGTAACCATATTTTCCATTAAATCGAATCTTTGGCAGTGCAGCCAATGGCCATCCCTATTACAGGGCTTTCAGTCAATTCAATTAACTTCCAGGTGTCTAAATGTATGGCCAGTTGGAAGTCAAAAGAAGAAAAAAAAAAATCTTTATGTATAAAACAGGATTTATCATGGTTTTAAATCCATCATCAATCTGGATCAACTAAACAGACAGTTAACATCAACTAACAGGCAGTTAACCCACTGTTCCTTGGCCGTCATTGAAAATAAGAATTTGTTCTTAACTGACTTGCCTAGTTAAATAACGTAACATTTTTTAAAAAAGGGCATTTCGTATTTTTTTTCACCCAACTTTTTACCTAAATCCAATGACATGGTGACATTTTTGTTGATTTCACATTGAATCCACGTTAGTTGACATTGAACTGATTCCCAGTTCCAAGAAAGAAAGATAGACAGACAGACAGACAGACAGACAGACAACTCTGTATTTCAGATGCTCAGCATATGTTTGTCTCTGCTGTACATTACTAGCATTTCCTGATAAGGAAGGTGAAACGGGGGATGCCCTGCCCAGTCTGCAGCCTTTACTCAGAGCAGTACAGAGAGAGGGCTACACCTTGCGGACAACAGCTCCACATCTGGAACCTCTCCTCGGGACACAGGAACATTGCAGATCTCGTGAGTCACTCACTAACTTTCTCACATGCACACACACACATTCCATCTTTACCTCTGTGCATTAGCCACAACTATTGCTTGTGATCTGACCACATCCTTCAGACACATGACAAATGTAGCGGTAGAATAACCTGGAAACCTACAGACATTTTTAAAGATGAGTAGTCTTGAGGTTAATGAATTGGATGAGTCAAGATGAAGGTGGTTGATCATGTCAAAGATATCCAGATTAAAAACATATTTAAACACTCTTGGAGGACAATAGAATGTATTTATTATTAGAGGCTGAATATCTTTCACACACATCCAGTTTGCTCCTTTATTCATGGAACCAGAAGGACAGGCTATCATCATGACATTTTTAAACTAGGCTATGTGTAATTCAAAGAAAAGAAAATCCTGCACACTGTATTAACAAAGTGTCACTCATGTGCCAATATCTCGGCCTCATGGCCAACAAACACTGTCTCTTTACATTTACACAGACGTTGGCGCTCAGACAACGTTGTTTTACACACAGACACACATCCATAAATACTCTTGAACTTTTAGCAGCCAGTACTTCACAAGACACAAAACCTAACGAGACACAAATGGGGAAATTAACGGGATAGAGTATGACTGTTCGATGAGTGTGCAATGAGTTGGTTCAATGCTTTTCAATAAACGTTGGTGAGATATCCAATAGATCTGAATTCAGTCCAGCTCTCATAGCTCTTTTTTATCCCTTTTTTCATGAGTCATGTTTTTGCTATTTCACTGCAACACATTCACATTTTACAAGCCAGCGGGGAGCTCTTGAGCAGTCTACTACCAGTCCTTATCAAGCTATACTCTGTATGATGCTCTGATGTTCAATACACTCACAAACTGCATGTTTACTTCTGCATGAGATAAGTGAAGTAAAGCCACAAAGGGATGCTTACGTAACCAAGAGGTTTGTGAATATGTCCTGAATTGAAAGGTTTGGATGAATAAGAATACCTTGTCTGTTGTCTGATAGAATTACTTTCATTTAGATTATTAAGTAGGGATAACAAGGGGATTTTCTTTCCTTCAGTCCTGGCTCTCTCATTAGATCAGCAATGCATCTACAATGATTATTACTGCTCCTTGTTTGTCCAATGACAAAGACAAACGATCTGGAGGGATTACAGTATGCATGGAGGAATAGTCTACCTCATTCTCCAACTCATTTTAGAAAAAGACTCAGTGCCGTTATCCTTGCAAGGTGAGGTATGGAAAGGTATTGAAAACAGGGGTGTCAATCATTATGACCCCTTGCTTTTACAGATTTTTTTTTTTTTTTTTTTGCCTGCCTGCCTGTGTGCGTGCGTGTTTATGTGAATATGAAAAACAGCTGTCATCCGGTATATAGACATTTTGAACACAGATGTGCCCCGCACACAATAAACGCCTGACAAATAACAGACTTCTTGTTCCACCAATAGAGAAGTAAAGTATCTTGGTCAGACTCAGGAGGCTAAATGAGACGGGAGAACTCTATAAAGAGTTATATTCCCATGTCAGATGATTTACAACAGAGTGGAATGTGATTCAAACAGTAAACTGTTGTATAGTCAAAGTTATATTCTATGAAATCAGACACTGAAGGAAATATACAGTACAGGGTGTGGCCTGGTTAGAATAATGTATGCTAGTGTAGTATAACACCACATTCCTCTGTGCTGAAGGATAAGTCATGTTGTTTCAGGGATAAGCTTCCCACACTCTGAGATGGTTATGTCATCAACCGCATAACCTCAGTGTTGTGTTCGAGACCACCTAAAGCGAGACCGATTCAAGACCAAGACTGGAGCAAATTGAGTCCAAGTCAAGACCAAGACCAGAGGGATGGGCGAGATCGAGTCAAGACCGAGACCGGGAGGGGGACAAGGGGTCTGAGAGACCAGAAAAATGAGTCCATTTCACGACCATGACTGGAATTTTGTCAAATCACCACCATAATAAGAGTTCAAAATGTCCAGTATTTATGTGTTCATATTTCAGAACAACATATGGATTCTTTAGACATTCAGAACAGTAAAAAAATCCTGCTGAGCGAAAATGGAGCCACTATAGAAATTATTACTAACCCAAACACAGTGGGGAACAATGGGCATTCTACACCTTCAGAAAAGGGCTAAGGATATATGAAATAATGATTATAATAATACAATAATGATAGTTACATTATTATTTTCAATGATGTTCTGATTTATCCCTGAAACTGAATACAGTTATCCCTGAATCTGTATTCAGTTTTTGTTGGAAAGGAAAGGGTTAACACTGAAGAGAAAAAAACATCCAATCTGGATTTTTCTTTGCTGGTCTCTGGGGAGATGAATCTAGCTAACTTAGTTAACCATTGGCTAGCTAGGCCATCACAAGCTAGATAAATGCATCAGCCATTCAACTGTATTGGGTAACATATGAGTGAATCAACAAATCACATTTTGACTTAATGGGTGGGACAGTTTTTCAAAAACTTATGGACCTATCCCTTCTTGAAGGCCAACAGGTCACTGTGTAATAGCGAGCAGTAGTTTTCCCACGATCTAGCTAGCTAGCTTTTATTGACGGCTAGTTTGCAGCGGCTGCAGCAGGTGTTATCAAAGAGGATGTTGTTGCTAATTTGTTACCGTCTCCCCTTTCAAGAATATCTTTCCACAAGAAGTTAAGTTTCAAATGATCATCATCTGGTGAGTGGAACTGTGATTTTATTGCAGTACACTTCCTGTTGTTAGCCATCTCTTTTAAAATAACTTATCTGTGTGAAACATTGTTACATTTAAAGTGGAGATGACATAATTTTAGCAACATGAAATCTTATTAAAATCTATTCATATTCAGGAAGAATATTACACTTAAAAAAAACAAATCTGACAAGCGACCACTTATATACGGTAATTTTCACGTTTTCAGACATTCTTAGAATGTATGGGAATACTTATACTAAGGCATTTGTGAAAATTCAATAAAAATATAGAGTGGGAAAGCGGCTGTGTGTTTGACCAATTAATAGACACCGCAGTAAATAAAACTTAATAAAAACATCTGTCTTGACAAGGACCTGAGTCTACACAGACAGATGCCCTATAGCCTTTACACAAACAAGCCATTTGTACACACGGGCCTGCCATCATTCACTTTGAATTGGACTGTATGTTTTAGAGGCAGTTGCAACAGCGCAACTTTAGATCAATAGAATGCATTTGCCAAAATTCACCTGAATGGATTTCTGCAAATATGTAAACACCATGGGATTCCTCTTACATTTGGGAACATTACAGTCCCATTGATCAAACAACCATGAAAAGGTAGGCTCTCTCTCCCTTAGTAATGCACAACAACAGTTATCAATAACAACAAGATCAACAACTAATGCTAGCCAGAGCAAGATCATCTCAAATCTAATGAAGGAACATTAGATAAACCCTCTCAAACTTTTCAGCTAGTTGGCCATCAAAATTGCAAGGATAAACGATGAGGAATTGTAGCCTCCTTATCCTACTGCAGCTTGCCTGCCAATGCATGCTTGTCCTTGCCAAGCACCCAAGCTAACTAGTTAAACTTCCTAGGGCTGAAATCCCGTAAACGGGATTGATATGACAACAGTCATTGAAAGTGCAGGGCGCCAAATTCAAAACAACAGAAATCTCATTATTAAAATTCCTCAAACATACAATCTCAGTATACATTGGGCGCGTTATGATCAGTAGTTCCAAAAACATCCGGTGATATTGCAGAGAGCCACATCAATTTACAGAAATACTCATCATAAATGTTGATGTTATACATGGAATTAAAGATATACTTCTCCTTAATGCAACCGCTGTGTCAGATTTCAAAAAAGCTTTATGGAAAAAGCAAATCATGCTATAATCTGACAACGGCGCTCAGAGAACAAATACATATATCCTCCATGTTGGAGTCAACAGAAGTCAGAAATAACATTATAAATATTCACTTACCTTTGATGATCTTCATCAGAATGCACTCCCAGGAATCCCAGTTCCACAATAAATGTTTGATTTGTTCGATAATGTCCATCATTTATGTCCAAATAACTACTTTTGTTATCGCGTTTGGTAAACAAATCAAATCTCACAAAGTACGTTCACTAGTTGCAGACGAAATGTCAAAAAGTTCCGTTACAGACCGTAGAAACTTGTCAATCGATGTATGGAATCAATCTTTAGGATGTTTTTAACATAAATCTTCAATAATATTCCAACCGGAGAATTCCTTTGTCTTCAGAAAAGCAAAGGAATGGGAGATACCTCTCATGTGAAATGCGCGTGACCAGCGCGTGACTGCTGCCAGACCTCTGACTCAATCCCCTCATTCGGCCCCAATTCACAGTAGAAGCATCAAACAAGTTTCTAAAGACGGTTGACATCTAGTGGGAAGCCTTAAGAAGTGCAAGATGACCAATATCCCACTGTAACTTCAATAGGGGCTGAGTTGAAAATCGACCAACCTCAGATTTACCACTTCCTGGATTTTTTTCTCAGGTTTTTGCCTGCCATATGAGTTCTGTTATACTCACAGACATCATTCAAACAGTTTTAGAAACTTCAGAGTGTTTTATATCCAATAATAATAATAATATGCATATATTAGCAACTGGGACTGAGGAGCAGGCAGTTTACTCTGGACACCTCTGGGCACCTTATTCATTCAAGCTACTCAATACTGTCCCCCAGCCATAAGAAGTTTTAAGTTGGCTAGCTAGCTACTTTCAGACACAAAACACCTCACTCTGAAAAGGTTACTTGCTGTAGCAGAGTTGGTTAGGCTGTTTACATGTTATCTAGAGTGTTATTGTCTATCTATTACCTTTTTAGTCTACGTTTACTGGCACCGGTCAGTAAAGCGGGTGTTGAGCATTCATCAGTTCATCAGTTGTTCGGTGCTCTGGCATATTCAGAAGGAAATAAATCAGAGTAGACAGCCAGAGTGAATTTGCGAACGCAAGAGATGTTGTTCAACAGTTGTTTAAGTTCTTGCTAGCTAACCAAATGACACCTGCATCTTTATGTGTATAGCCACCAAAAAACAATAAGGGAGGAAAAAGTCAGTCCCTCACCCACTCCTCCAATGTTATGACATAACATTATCCTAGAAGCTAGCTATCTAGCTAATTTTAGGCTCCGTGTTTTTAGATTGCTACATAAATAGATACGCTAGCCTATTATCCAAGTTATGACTGACTTGTGATCATTGCCCTTGCTAGTTTGATTCTATTGACATTCCCAGCCTTTGTTACATTCGCCCGCTTTTGTCCAGAATATTGAGTCATTGAAACTGAAACAGTGCATCCCAAATGGAGGCAGCAAACAATGTACCAGGACAGCTGTGATTTACAACCTGATAGCAATATGTTTTGGACTACCAAGAAATGTATTGGTGAATTATATTAATCATGCATTGAACTGCATCCATTTATTCTGCCAACAATTTCTTAGTGTACGTCATTGAACGTTGAGTCAAATAGAACCTATTTTAAAAATCTCTTATAAAGTTGGTTTTGTAGCATAAACTGGGAATTTTAGATTTTTGACTGATATTATGATTGTCAGTTTGTTTCATATCTGCAAAGTAGTTAAAACGCTGTCAGTTCCACTTTAAATGTTAGGCCACTGGTTACCTTGTGTGCTAAATGTGAAATGTTTTTTGCAATGGGAAGTAATAGTTGTACATTTCAATTGGGAAATGCTTAATGGTTGTGTTTTTGTGTTCTTATGATTGGGACCTACTGGCTTATGCTCGGGTTTATGGACTGCTTATCCTTTAACATCTTGCTGTGATTGCTGTCTTTCCATCGGCCCAATGCAGTGGTGTAGTGGGGACTGGAGAACTGGGTATACTCACATTTTGCTGAAAAGTTCCCAAATGGCCTGCCCAAACAAGGAAAGGCACCCTGTGTGAAAAATCATAGGATTTCCGATAGATTTGTTTGATTTTCACTCTCAAAATCATACCTTTTTTTTATAGAAAAAATACCACAATTTGATGGTATAAGTCCACAACAATGCCTAAACCACATCAATCTGATTGGGTGGGCCTGTCAGGGCCTAGCTCCCCAGTGGGTGGGCCTCTGTCCAACCAGGCCCATACTTTTCTGCCCCCCTGATGCAAACACCACATGATGTCAATTGCGCATAACTAATAGCCTACTAACCAACACTAAAGATTCAACTTTTCAATACCTGGTTTGCAAAACATTGTTGCCTTAGTTAGCTTTTACTGGTAGATATCATAAGTTGAACTGTCTTTCCTACCCTACAAGTTACCAATGTCATTTTTCTGTGAGCTGCTCCATGCCAAAACCAGTTGACTCTTGCTACCTGAAACTAGGCCATGTGTGCAGCGCACATATGAATATATTTCACGTGATTTCTCTATTGTACTACATAATTAATAAATCGTATAACTCCACTACACTACTTGATACTCAACACTGCCTGGCAGAGGTGTGGACTCGAGTCACATGACTTGGACTCGAGTCACAAATATGATGACTTGCAACTCGACTTTGACTTTAACACCTATGACTCGTGACTTAACTTGGACTTGAGCCTTTTGACTCGAACTGACTTGATACTCTCCCCAAGCCCAAATATAAAAAATTATGCTATTAAAAAAAAGTGTACAGCGCATCAACTCTTCAGTTAACGGATTACAATTTGAATCTGACAGCAGCCAATCAAATTGTTCCAGCTGAGAAAAAGTTTTGCGTGGCAGTGCAGAGGAACGTTGGCGGGTGAATTCAGATGGAGCCTTTGGAAAGATGATACTCCAAATAATTATTTTCGGATATAAACACGACACTGTATCAACAAAAAAACGATTGCAACTTCCAAAACATGCGGGAAGAAAATTGCAGACGGAAGAGCAACAATTTCCAACTTTGTTTGACATTTGAAGCTGCACAAAGAACGGTAAGTCGTGGCCAATATAGCCGACAGCTATATACAGTGGGGCAAAAAAGTACACTGCTCAAAAAATAAAGGGAACATTTAAACAACACAATGTAACTCCAAGTCAATCACACTTCTGTGAAATCAAACTGTCCACTTAGGAAGCAACACTGATTGACAATACATTTCACATGCTGTTGTGCAAATGGAATAGACAACAGGTGGAAATTATAGGCAATTAGTAAGACACCCTCAATAAAGGAGTGGTTCTGCAGGTGGTGACCACAGACCACTTCTCAGTTCCTATGCTTCCTGGCTGATGTTTTGGTCACTTTTGAATGCTGGCGGGGCTTTCACTCTAGTGGTAGCATGAGACGGAGTCTACAACCCACACAAGTGGCTCAGGTAGTGCAGCTCATCCAGGATGGAACATCAATGCGAGCTGTGGCAAGAAGGTTTGCTGTGTCTGTCAGCGTAGTGTCCAGAGCATGGAGGCGCTACCAGGAGACAGGCCAGTACATTAGGAGACGTGGAGGAGGCCGTGGGAGGACAACAACCCAGCAGCAGGACCGCTACCTCCGCCTTTGTGCAAGGAGGAGCAGGAGGAGCACTGCCAGAGCCCCAGATTCCATGAGGGTGGTATGAGGGCCCGACGTCAACAGGTGGGGGTTGTGCTTACAGCCCAACACCGTGCAGGACATTTGGCATTTGCCAGAGAACACCAAGATTGGCAAATTCGCCACTGGCGCCCTGTGCTCTTCACAGATGAAAGCCCGTTCACACTGAGCACATGTGACAGACGTGACAGAGTCTGGATACGCCGTGGAGAACGTTCTGCTGCCTGCAACATCCTCCAGCATGACCGGTTTGGCGGTGGGTCAGTCATGGTGTGGGGTGGCATTTCTTTGGGGGGCCGCACAGCCCTCCATGTGCTCGCCAGAGGTAGCCTGACTGCCATTAGGAACCCGAGATGAGATCCTCAGACCCCTTGTGAGACCATATGCTGGTGTGGTTGGCCCTGGGTTCCTCCTAATGTGAGACAATGCTAGAGCTCATGTGGCTGGAGTGTGTCAGCAGTTCCTGCAAGAGGAAGGCATTGATGCTATGGACTGGCCTGCCCGTTCCCCAGACCTGAATCCAATTGAGCACATCTGGGACATCATGTCCTGCTCCATCCACCAATGCCACGTTGCACCACAGACTGTCCAGGAGTTGGCGGATGCTTTAGTCCAGGTCTGGGAGGAGATCCCTCAGGAGACCACCCGCCACCTCATCAGGAGCATGCCCAGGCGTTGTAGGGAGGTCATACAGGCACGTGGAGGCCACACACACTACTGAGCCTAATTTTGACTTGTTTTAAGGACATTACATCAAAGTCGGATCAGCCTGTAGTGTGGTTTTCCACTTTCATTTTGAGTGTGACTTCAAATCCAGACCTCCATGGGTTGATAATTTTTGATTTCCATTGATCATTTTTGTGTGATTTTGTTGTCAGCACATTCAACTATGTAAAGAAAAAAGTATTTAATAAAAATATTTCATTCATTCAGATCTAGAATGTGTTATTTTAGTGTTCCCTTTATTTTTTTGAGCAGTGTATTTGGCCTGGCTAAGTGGTTTTATGCGCTGACTGAATGCAAGCTGATAATTATGAGTTTTTTTACTCGGCTGGTCTCGTAGTACAAATGTATCCGACACAAGAGAGACGAGACCTAGTCCCAAGACTGGACTACACTGCAAACCAGTGCATCTGGCAAACCGGTGCGCCATACCCCTTTCAAAGGCACTTAAATATTTTGTCTTGCCCATTCCCCCTCTAAATGGTACACATACACAATCCATGTCACTGCCTGTTTGGCCCTGTCCGGGGGTATCATCGGATGGGGCCACAGTGTCTCCTGACCCCTCCCATCTCAGCGTCCAGTATTTATGCTGCAGTAGTTTATGTGTCGGGGGGCTAGGGTCAGTCTGTTATATCTGGAGTACTTCTCCTGTCTTATCCGGTGTCCTGTGTGAATTTAAATATGCTCTCTCTAATTCTCTCTTTCTCTCTCTCTCAGAGGACCTGAGCCCTAGGACCATGCCTCAGGACTACCTGGCATGATGACTCCTTGCTGTCCCCAGTCTAACTGTTCTGCCTGCGGCTATGGAACCCTGACCTGTTCACCGGACGTGCTACCTGTCCCAGACCTGCTGTTTTCAACTCTCTAGAGACAGCAGGAGCAGTAGAGATACTCTTAATGATCAGCTATGAAAAGCCAACTGACATTTACTCCTGAGGTGCTGATTTGCTGCACAACTACTGTGATTATTATTACTTGACCATGCTGGTCATTTATGAACATTTGAACATCTTGGCCATGTTCTGTTATAATCTCCAGCCGGCACAGCCAGAAGAGGACTGGCCACCTCTCATAGCCTGGTTCCTCTCTAGATTTCTTCCTAGGCTTTGGCATTTCATGGGAGTTTTTCCTAGCCACCGTGCTTCTACACCTGCATTAATTGCTGTTTGGGGTTTTAGGCTGGGTTTCTGTACAGCACTTTGAGATATCAGCTGATGTAAGAAAGGCTATATAAATAAATTTGATTTGACCTGTACATAGCCCATCTGTAAATAGCCCATCCAACTACCTTATCCCCATACTGTATTTATTTATTTATCTTGCTCCTTTGCACTCCAGTATCTCTACTTGCACATTCATCTTCTGCACATCTATCACTCCAGTGTTTAATTGCTATATTGTAATTACTTCGCCACCATTGCCTATTTATTGCCTTACATCCCTTATCTTACCTCATTTGCACACAATGTTTATAGACTTTTTTTTCCTACTGTATTATTGACTGTATGTTTGTTTATTCCATGTGTAACTCTGTGCTGTTGTATGTGTCAAACTGCTTTGCTTTATCTTGGCCAGGTCACAGTTGTAAATGAGAACTTGTTCTCAACTAACCTACCTGGTTAAATAAAGGTGAAATATAAATAAATAAATGTCTCAAGGCTTAAAAATACTTATTTTTACAGACGATTTCCTAAGAAGACTGATTTTTGGGATGTCTCATGGTCTGACAAACACCGCTGTAGCTCGGCCACCTTCCACCGCAGATGTGGAACACCAACACAGGCGGATGCGGTGGATTGAGACACAGCCCATACAAAAAAACTGATATCTTTACTTTAAACTGACAGATGTTGAAGGGGATGTTAGATTGATGCACAGGTGTGTCAATAGACTCTTAAGGATTAAAGGGGTCTTTCACCCAATTAAGTATTTAAATTTTTGCTTCCTTACCCTGTAAGTCAGTGGTCACCTACTGGTCGATCACAAAAGTGTCTGAAAGACAAACTGCATACCCGGCAGACCGGGAGAGCTGTGGCTAAATAAAGTGTGCATACTGCGCTGGCCAATCGAATAGCTCAAATCACCATGCCTACAGCCTCCACAACCCTGTGATCAAGTGTGTTCAAGACAACTGGGAACTCAGGGAAAAAAAGAGCTCAGACTGGAAAAAATGGTTTTGAACGTTCATCCAACTCCAAGTCAGACACTCTGGCATGTTTCTAGAACTCTGACCTGAAGATCACGGACATCATGATTTGACCTCGTTAATTTTCTGAGTTCCCAGTTGTCTTAAAAGCACCATGACCATCAAATGCAAGAACCAGTAAAATAAAAAAGCTAGTTGTTTGCAAATTTGTTCAATTTATGCTTATCAAGTGCTACATTAACTGATCTATTTTGTTATCAAAGCTTGAGTTTTAAAATATAATATGGTCTGAGAAGAACAATATTGGCGGGCCAAGAATATGATGTGATAATGATTAGGCCTACTGCACAAACCTCATTCCTACAAAACAGTTTTTATAGGTTAATGTTACATTTTTAAAGTCATGTTTAAAAGAAATTCTGAACTGTAGATCTCGACTTGCTTTTAGCCTGTGAAAGTAATCTTGAAATTATGAAAGAATGACGCCAGAGGAGATGGCTGCCGTTTTAAGGGCTCCTAACCAATGGTGCTATTTTGTGTGTTTTTTTCACATCGTTTGTAACTTCTTTTGTAACTTATTCTGCCACCATCTCTAATGACCGAAAAGAGAATCTGGATATCAGAACAGTACTTATTTTCCACCATAATTTGCAAATAAATTCATTAAAAATCCTACAATGTGATTTTCTGGATTTGTTTTCTCATTTTGTCTGTCATAGTTGAAGTGTACCTATGATGAAAATTACAAGCCTCTCTCATCTTTTTAAGTGGGAGAACTTGCACAATTGGTGGCTGACTAAATACTTTTTGCCCCACTGTATATGCACGCTTTGAGACGAGCAACACTGAAGCATGGATGAGAGCCCAGCTGTTCTGGACGACTGTGTGATCATGCTCACCGTAGCATGCGCTGACCAACTGGCAAGTGTCTCAACTTACATGTTCAACCTGTTCCTGGCCGAGTCGGTATTACCTACAGCTTCATTAAATAGTACCCTCAAAACACCAGTCTCAACATCAACAGTGAAGAGGCAACTCCGGGATGATGGCCTTCTAGGCAGAGTTACAAAAAAAAAAGCCATATCTCAGACTGGCCAATAAAAATAAAATATTAAGATGGGCAAAAGAACACAGACACTGGACAGAGGAACTCTGCCTAGAAGGCCAGCATCCTGGAGTCGCCTCTTAACTGTTGACGTTGAGACTGGTGTTTTGCGGGTACTATTTAATGAAGCTGCCAGTTGATGTACTTGTCCTCTTGCTCAGTTGTACACCGGGTCCTCCCACTCCTCTTTCTATTCTGGTTAGAGACCATTTGCGCTGTTCTGTGAAGGGAGTAGTGCACAGCTTTGTACGAGATTTTCAGTTTCTTGGCAATTTCTCGCATGGAATAGCTGTAACGCCCGGGGTGTAGCGGGGAAGAAGTCAGGCGCAGGAAGCAGAGAGTTCAGGGTATCAGCGCTAACTTTTAATGCACCACAACGGTGAACAAACGCCAACCCAAACAAATGCCCCAAACACGGGGGACTTAAACAGGCGGGCCTGCTGGTAAATAAAGCCCCACCAATCAGCCTAAACCAAACACAAGTGAAACCAATAAACAGAAAAGGGGAAAAAAGGGATCAGTGGCAGCTAGTAGGCCGGTGACGACGGCTGCCGAGCGCCACACGAACAGGAAGGGGAGCCACCTTCGGTAGGAGTCGTGACAATAGCCTTCATTTCTCAGAACAAGAATAGATTGACGAGTTTCAGAAGAAAGTTATTTGTTTCTGGCCATTCTGAGCCTGTAATCGAACCCACAAATGCTGATGCTCCAAATACTCAACTAGTCTAATGAAGGCCAGATTTATTGCTTCTTTAATCAGGACAACAGTTTGTTGCAAAAGGGTTTTCTAATGATCAATTCGCCTTTTAACATGATAAACTTGGATGAGCTAACACAACGTGCCATTGGAACATAGGAGTGATAGTTGCTGATAATGGGCCTCTGTACGCCAATGTAGATGTTCCAGAAAAAAAATCAAAAAAATCTGCTGTTTCCAGCTACAATTGCCATTTACAACATTACCAATGTCTACACTGTATTTCTGATCAATTTTATGTTATTTTAATGGGTACTGAGTCAATGTGCTGGGGTACAACCACAAACCAAAGGCGGTAAAGGTGGGCAACAACACAACTGCCACATTGATCCTCAACATGGGGGCCCCTCAGGGTTGCGTGCTTAGTCCCCTCCTGTACTCCCTGTTCACCCATGACAGCATGGCCAATCACGACTCCAACACCATCATTAAGTTTGCCGACAACACAGCGGTGGTAGGCTTGATCACCGAAACGATGAGACAGCCTATAGGGAGGAGGTCAGAGACCTGGAAGGACCTCTATACCAGTCACTTTACCCCTACCTACAGAACATGTACATATTACCTGTCACGCCCTGACCTTAGTTATCTTTGTTTTCTTTATTATTTGATTTGGTCAGGGTGTGACAAGGGTGGTGTGTTTGGTTTTTTGTATTGTCTAGGGGGTTTTGTATGTCTAGGGGTTTTGCTAGTCTAGGGGTTTATATGTCTATGGTTGCCTAGATTGGTTCTCAATCAGGGGCAGCTGTTTATCGTTGTCTCTGACTGGGAACCATATTTAGGTAGCCAGATTCCTTGGTTTATCTGTGGGTTATTGTCTATGTATAGTTGCATGGCAGCACTCGTTGTATTAGCGGCACGTGCATTTTGTATAGTTTGTTAAGTGTTTGTTTATTAAATGAAGATGTAGTCATATCACACTGCGCCTTGGTCTCCTCGTTATGATGAACGTGACATTACCTCAATTACCTTGACTAACCTGTACCACCGCACATTGACTCAGTACCGGTACCCCCTGTATATAGCCTCATTATTGTTATTTTATTGTTGCGCTTCTATTTTTTACTTTAGTTTATTTAGTAAATATTTTTCTTAACTGCATTGTTGGTTAAGAGCTTGTAAGCATTTCCCAGTAAGGTTTTTTTGAAATTTGATTTGACTCAGAAAAAGTTGGTGACCACTGTTGTAAACAGTCTTTTGACGATGGGAGACAGCATTCCATGCTTTGGTAGTCGCTTCTAAGATTTCTCAGGGATTCTTTGTGATATTTGCAGGCAAAAATGTTTGATTTTGCTGTGGAAATTCTGACATTTTGTATGCCAATATGTGATTATTTTGCCCAATTTGTTGCAAAAATGTGCTGAAGATGGGAAAAGTTTGTTGACAAGTGTCTTGATTTAACCTCATTATGTGGTAAATATACGTGATTGGTTGAAATTTCGAGCCCTCTTTTTGTACTGTGGTAATGGGTCTGTTATATGAGATAATACTGCGATGAATTGACTGTTTTGATGTGGAAATAGTGCAGTGATTGGTCAAATTTGATTGGCTCGCATAATATAATTGAATTTGCTCCCAAAAATTCTGAACTCGGAATCCTGGAAGGACTTCTTTGGTTTTGTTTCTGGCTGCTGATACCAAATTAGAACTTTAGTGTGTTTATCAGTAAAGCAATATTTTATCAATATCCTCCAAATTAGCATGTTTTTAAATATCCTGAATTGACAGTACATTGGGAAAATGTCAGACCTGGTCTTAAGATGTAACATTGCTGCCATTTGTGCCTCCTTGTGATATGACACTGCTTGCTACTTGAGAAGCGAGGCAGTCTGGAGTATCCCTTCAGAAACCTGCAGCTGTTAGACTGTGAGCTGGACACCTGGTCACTGGAGAGGCTGGGTAGGGCCGTGGCTCTCCGCTCCCTCAGCTCTGTTTCAACTACACGGACAATTAACTTTTGGACTGATTTGGACAGCTTCAGGGCTTCATGCACTCTTCTATCCCTCTTCTCATTGTATCTGTTGAGGGTGAGGCTTGGAAGGGGGGGGGGGGGGGTTCTCCCTTTGTCTTCCTCGATTTGATTTAAAAAACTTAATGAAATTAGGATGCAAACCAGGTTTAGGGTAAGAGTTTTGGGTTGGGGGAGGGGGTAAATAAAAAAAATAGAGAGTGGGGAAAAACTTGCTCTTCAGAATATTGGGGAAGGGGGTGCTTTATGATTGTGAGTGATGGGAGGAGTGGTTGAGGTTGTTGTTGTAATGAGTTTTGTTTTCCTTTTTCCAACAGGAGTGGGCAGAGAGGATTACGCACAGATCTGAGCCTCAACAGAACAGGTAAGTATTCATGTTTAAAGGCCATGCAAGGTAAGTATGTTTTTTTTAAAGCCATGCATGTTTAAGAAGTCTATTCTAGGATAGACTTTGTTAGGGTTAAAAACTGGTGTGTCCGTTTTTGCATTTAAAATGATCTAAAAACAGCAGAGGTCATCAGTAAACTGGGAGACATGTCCCTCTCTTGGGTGGGAGTAATAAATACCACAAATATACATTGAAAACAGTAAAGGGCTGAGGGAGGAGCCTTGGGGAGAACTTGAATGATGTGGTTTCTTCCACCTCCCACCCTCAACGCTATCTTCCAAAGATTTTTTTTTTTAAACTGTGAAGAGTGACCATCTGAGTGGGGTAGTTTCAGGTTTGAATCCTTCTCAATGTCAAAGAACACCGCTACTGTGACCACTTTCTTGTTAAATCCTCTCCGTACATCTTTGGCCAGCCGAATGTGTTCTTCCTGAAGCTGGCCTGGTGCAGCTTCAGGAAGAAGGCTGATGTTGAGAAGGCTGATGGGGCTATAGTTGGCTGGCTGGTGAGGGTCTTGAGGGGGTTTATTGGGGATTTGATGAATTACTTAATGTTACTTTGATAAGTTTCAGCCATATGTCCTACTGTATGGCTGTTAGTATTCTTTAATGTTAGAGCTGGCAGTGCTGCTTTGCGTATTGCTTATCGTATGTAGTATTATTCCGTACTGCCATAAGTGTTATTATTGCATTGGTTGCAATACTTTTGCAGAAGTGGTTTAAATTGTTGTTGGTGGACATGGAATTGTTCATGCACACGCTACCAGTGTTTTCCATAGTGTTAAGGTGTTTTATTGTGCTGCCATGGGCAAGCTTCTAGAGTAATCCCAGCTTGCTCATGCTCAGAGTAATTTATGACCATGTGGCGCCAGCGCAGATCTGATACGGTCAAAGCCGGGCAGATTCTCACACAAGGCTGGAGAGAGAGGGTGCCATAAATCTTGACCCTTTGTCAATCCAAGTAATTTGTTTCTCTCTGTCTCTCCAAGAGGTGAATGTTTAAAAGCGAGTGGCAGAGGAGGAGCTAATGGATTTACTAACAGGGAGTTATTTAGGGTTTTTGGCAGGGCCGAGCTCTAATTTTGGCAGAAGCAATCCGGACTGGGTAGGGTAGGGCCTGAATGTCACAGGCAATGGGTAGAGCTCGGTCTTAAAATTCATGCCCGTGCAGGGCTCTAACCCATACTGAGTTCCAAGCTCCTAGTTAAAGGGTGCTTGCTAAGTATATAAATATGGCAATGATTAATATGGAGTGGTGGTTGTTTGACACAGACACAGCAAATCAAAGAGGAGCGGGGCAGGAACAGCAAAGGCAAAGACCAAAGGTAGTGCTGAAGAATCCCCACAGGACCCAGTTCCCCCTTGGCAACCCAACATAGGGCTGGGGAGATGGATCACAACAGGGTCAAAGATTTACTGAAAAACAGTCATGCCTACGTTCTGTTGTGATTACAGCTTCATGTAGCATTACATGATGGAAAGGTTCAAAGGGTTTATATGAATACTTATAAAACACTTAACTACACACCTGCACGCACAAAAACACACATTTACTTGCACACACAGTCGAGTGGAATTGGAAAAACGTTATCTCTGTCAACTACTTCTAACACCACTGAACGTGTTATCCACTGGCAAGTGCAGATGAGACACAGATACTCTTTCCCTCTACTCAGGACTGTCAGTGTGTTGCTCTCATCATTCATCAAATACCAAGCTATATTGTATACAAAAAAGGGGGAATTTATATTATCTTCTACTAATACAATTGCTCAGAGAAAAAGTAAGTAAAAAAAGTGGTGCCAATCTTTTTGACACCTAAGATTGTTATAAATGAAATCAAACAATTAGATCTGCTTCAACAAGCACACCTGATTCAACTTGTTAACTAATCATCAAGCTCTTGAAGAGTTAAATCAGGTGAGCTTGCCTGGGGCTAAACAAAAATGTGTGCTGTTGAGAGTACTCGAGGACTGGAGAAGGGAAACAGTGAATCAAGGAACTGAATTGTGGCCTTCGATGGCTTCCTGTTTCACTGGGGTATAAAAATCAGGTAACATTTCGGCATCACAAATGAAAAGAGGAAAATGGTTGCTGACTTACATAAATCAGACAATTGGTTAAAAAAACAAAACATCAAAATCCACAAAGAAATGGTTAATTGACCACAATCTAAATGTTGCAATGGCCATTTCACTCTCCAGACTTGAAACACAATGAAAATCTGTGGTTTGAATTGAAGAGGGCAGACCATAAGAGCAGATGAAGGATATCAAGGATCTGGAAATATTCTGCATGGAGAAATGGTCTAAGATCCCTTCCAATGTGTTCTCCAATCTCATAAAACATAGAAAAAGGCTAAGTACTGTTATCCTCGCAAGGGGAGGGTGCACCACGTATTGAAAACATGGGTGCTAATCATTTTGACCCCTATCGTTTTCTCCACGCAATTGTATTAGAATATAATAGTACAATTTTCCCCAAGAAATGCACATTCAATATAGCTTGGTATTTGTATTATTTTATACTGTCTTTTTTGCTCATCTTTATCAAGGGTGCCAATTATTTTGGAGGTGACTGTATTTAAGCAACCCCTCCTTAACCCATCTTCGCTAAGCATGTAGACGTAGGGCCGGGAGGCCAGGTGAGCCAGATGTCCTCTGTGTGTAAGGTGAGAGGGAGGGGAAGCCTCCTCTCTCTGCAGTGGGGCCAGGTTGAGACCAAAGGTCCTCTTCCTATCTTAGGAACACAGAGGTGAGGTGAGAGACAGTACAGGCAAGGCTTAAAGAGATTGAACGGGATCGTAAGCACTTACAAATTCGTAACATATTGTGCGAATTGTAATTTGTAACATAAAATACGTTTTTTTTTTGTTGCAGGAAGTAACATATATGGATGACATTGTGCACAATTTTCAGGGATGCGTTTTAGCTGGTGAGCACTACTTTCTAAACTACTGGTTGAAATGATAGAAAAACCTTTATAAACACATCTTTATATTAGGGAGCGAGGCATCGCTACTGTCTGTCACCCAATGAGCAGTAATCTATCTCAACAGGTTGCAGGTGTTTCCTTCTCTCGAGGCAGCTTTTGTTGTGCTCTGTTGCTTATGTAATTTTCTTCAGTAGAGTTTGAAGCCACTGCATCCTGTTCCGTGCCCCTCCTCTGGAAAGCAGCGGGATCATCTTTAATTCCTACAGAATCCTGTCCAAACAAACCGACCCAGGGCTTTTGTCTGTTCCTCTATTTAAACATTTTTTAAAATTCACACGGAGGTCTCATCCCAGACTCTCCTACTGTTACTGGGAAGCATTTCAAACCCATGGTAGACCGTCGTCTGCTTTCATTATGATCTATCCTGATTTTAATATCCTGATTTACAGCTCAACCAATTCATCTTAAATCAGGTTGAACAGAGCGATTACAGCGTGTTTCTGTTCAATTCTGTCAGAGGTACCAAGATTGAACACTTGTTTTGACAGATGCTTCGGGGCGTTAGCCCCGCATTCAATTAGGGATTGGACGTCTTTATTTGACCATCAATCAGGATGATGAAGTTGTTTGACACCGGCGATGTTGACAACCTAGTTTGTTCTCATGGCAACATGACCTTGGTTTTATTATTTCGGTGTTAAATCATTTAATAAAGGCTAATGTTTTGAGTCACTGTCTAAAGGCAGAGGAAGAAAGCGAAGAAGAGGGGGAGGCCAACTGAAGTTGGTCTTTGACTTGAGAAGCTCCACTAAGTCTGGATCAGAAAGTACCAAGGGACCACTGAACTTTATTCAGGTTATCTGCCGGTGAGTGTATGAAATATCAGCACTAGTGTCTGCTTTTCCAGGACATGACACAGACGCACAAGCATGGCTTATTATTTGTGGTGTGTCACGAGGGTCAGAGGGGCATACATTTCTGTCAGAGATAGTCTGAGAGCCATAACTCTTTTTATGGTCTTCCAGAGGGAGAAATACAGAGGAACAAAACAGCAGCATCATTCAGGGACTGAAGACCTTAACTCATCTGCATCTCCACACCAGGTGACCTCCTCTGTGCTCCAAAAACACTTAAACCAATTTACCTCCACTATAGTGTTCTTACAGGGAATGTCTGATGCAATTAATCTGGTCAGTTTTTGTTACTATCCAGCTAGACGTTTTCCTTCCAATGGCAGGAGGTTAAGACTTGCCTAGTTAAAGGTTTTTTTTTTTTTTTTTTTAAATAAGAGTTCTCAGGGCACTCGTAGCATGCTCTGCAAATTAACCTATTCCTAGAGCCAATGTGTTATTTATTATGGCCCCAACTTCAGAACATGGATAGGAGCTGCACACTTACATCCAGAGGCTTCTGCTGCAGGCACGTGCACAGATAGGGCTATACCTGTGCAGAGCACATGCCCCTTTACCCTTCCAGTATCCAAAGAGCCCTTTTCGGTGGTGGTATAATTTCACCAATTAGTGTTTTTATAAATTCACTAAATTCTCATCTATGCTTCAGAACCAAAAAGTTGAGTGTCTTGATTGTTGACCAATGCCCAGTCATTTGCATTGGGTGTGCATATCCAGATTAGTGGCCAGAAATAACTTATTTGCCTGCCAAAAAACAGAGTAGTTCTACATTTATCATCCATATAAAATACAGTTTAGCAATCTACTACTGTCTCATCTTGCCAGAACAATAGGCCACCTGGCACTTTGAAAGAACATGCTTTCCATCCGATCCTGCAACCTCCACTACAAGTATGCCATATGATTTTGTTTGCTCTGAACTCCAGATAAGTTACATGATAGGCCTACACTGAGTATACAAAACATTAAGAACACCTGCTCTTTTCATGACATAGACTGACCAGGTGAATCCAGGTGAAACCTATGATCCCTTATTGATGTCACTTGTTAAATCGCCTTCAATCAGTGTAGATGAAGGGGAGGAGACAGGTTAAAGAAGGATTCTTAAGCCTTGAGACATGGATTGTGTCTGGTTGCTATTCAGAGGGTGAAATAGGCAAGAAAAACATTTTAAGTGCCTTTGAATGGGGCATGGTAGGAGTTGCCAGACGCACCGGTTTGTTTCAAGAACTGCAATGCTGCTGGGGTTTTCCACACTCAACAGTTTCCCGTGTGTATCAAGAATGGTCCACCACCCAAAGGACATCAAGCCAATTTAACACAACTGTGGGAAGCATTGGAGTCAGCATGGGGGGGTGCAACTCAATATTAGGAATGTGTTTCTAATGTTTGGTATACTCCGTGTCTCCCCAGTTAATATCTCCCCAGTTAATATTGTCTGCTAACATGATTGACTTTCAGCTCCCAAATGCAGGTGTAAAACACAGTTTATATATTGGGGTTTTTATGGCACAAATGGCAAGCTACATTTGCTCAGCAGTTGTGCGTGCATGTGCGCATGTGCGTGCGCTGGGGTTGCAAGTTTTGTACAACTCCTTTTTTTAGGGTTCCAGGTCTAAATTTTTGAAACCCACTGGGATACATGACAGTGGCAACAAATGGAGTTGGGTTGGATATAGTAATAGTAGGCAACAGTATTTCATACAATCATCTATTTTTACTTTAAATGTGTTGGTCATTGTTAATAAGTTCAGCATTTATTCCAGTTCAAAATAGTTTTGCAGATGTTGCTGCTTTCCTCTCTTCTTATAATAATTGCTAAGAGTCTGTGACCGCTGGTTGCAGAACAATATTTTTGGGGTGGTGCCCTTTTTTTGGTTTGCGCATAAGGTCTGTGCGTGGCCTTGTTTTACTTTGACATGTGTATTGTGTTGCTGGTATTTAAATTGTTCTGTATGCGTGATTTAAATCTTGCTGAGGGAATTGATATTGTACACATGTTAAATGTTTAGATTCTGGGCTGGTTTACCCTACCCAGATTAAGGCCATGTTTGGACTAAAAAGCCATTTTAATGCACGACGATTCTCCCAAGGAGAATGCTTTTAGTCCGCAGTAGGCTTAGTCCTGGTCTGGAAAACGGCACTATAGCTGACAGTAATTCAGATATGCCCTATAAAAACATAATGGTCTGCTGATATTCTTCTTTACAGTGGTGGAAAAAGTACTCAATTGTCATACTTGAGAAAAAGTAGAGATATCTTAATAGAAAGTGACTCAAGTGAGTCACCCAGTAAAATACTACTTGAGTAAAAGTCTAAAAATATCTGGTTTCAAATGTCCTTAAGTACAGTGGTGGAAAAGTCCTCAGTTGTCATACTTGAGTGAAAGTAAAGCTATACATAAAATTCCTTATATTAAGCATACCAGATGGCATGATTTTCTTGTATTTTTTTATTTACGGACAGCCATGGGCACACTCCAACACTCAGGCATCATTTAGAAACACAGTATGTGTTGAGTGATTCTGTCAGATAAGAGGCCGTAGGGATGACAACCCCTTACATTTATAGGTGTGTGAATTGGACCATATTTCTGTCCTGCCTGAGCATTTTAAAATTTAACGAGTACTTTTGGGTGTCAGGGAAAATGTGTGCGAGCAAAAGTACATATTTTCATTGGGAAGGTATTGGAGTAAAAGTTGTAAAACATATACATAGTAAAGTACAGATACTTGTGACTTAAGTATTACTTCAAAGTATTTTAATTTGGACCTAATACTTAGACCTAATTGGACCTTACTGAGAACGACATTGGAGATATTGGAGGGAACTGCTTCTAAATGCTCTTAAAGAGAGGAAAGAAGGTAAGGCTACAGCTGGCTGGCTGATGATGGCAAGATGGAGTGGACTGGCTTTTGTACTCCAACAACAATATTATAAATACTGAGAGCATGGTGGAGACTCTTCAGAGTGTAACCTTTAGATAGGTTTCTCCAGTTAGCCAGCCTGAGTTCTCATAGTGTGTTGTATTTTGTATTATGCCCCGGCTTTGCTGAACTAAACTGCCTCCTTTAAAAAAGTCTGTCACCCCTCGAATAAGCGCCAACATATTTGCTACCATTTCAAAGATTTCACATAAGAGGGAGAGAAGGATCACACTGAGATCAACAGAGTGTATGAATAATACCAAGAGTGTGCAGAGCTGTCATCAAGGCAAAGGGTGGCTACTTTGAAGAATCTCAAATATATTTTGATTTGTTTAACACTTTTTTAGTTACTAAATGATCCCATGTGTTTCCATAGTTTTGATGTCTTATTATTATACAATGTAGAAAATAATCAAATAAAGAAAAACCCTTGAATGAATAGGTGTTTCCAAACTTTTGACTGGTACTGTATTGACTCAGGGGTTAATACTGATCTAATCAAGATGTGTTTTTTTTAAATATTTTTTTTTTTACAAATGTTACAATTATTCCACTTTGCCATTGAGTTATTGGTGTAGATCATTAACAAAATGACATTTAAATCGATTTTAATCCCACTTTGTAAAAAAACATGAAAAAAGGCAAGTGGCGTGAATACTTTCTGAAGGCACTGTATTGTTTAGATATGGTTACATGTAGTTGCAAATGTTTGGAAAGAGCTGAGTTGTGTAAAAGTTTAGTGCCATTATTAGTATAATAGGCATTTCAAGGGTTTGTTTTTTTACTCAATTATTTGAAAAGGTACAACTGAGCAACAGTAGCCATACAGTATATTAAAACACACACACACACACACACACACACACACACACACACACACAGCAAAAATAACCAGAACAGAAGGGTGCACAATACATAATACAAGCATCTGTTACCTTTTCTTGGCTTCTTGAGACCTACAGTGAAGTATTTTACCTTCATTCGCAGTAGCCTACCTTTTAATCTTTGTCTCCGCCATGTGTTCGTTTATTAGTACTGCAGGTGTTTTAGCGCATGAGCGCCTCCTGGTTTGTTTGTTTGCTCCACGGACTAGCTAGCCTGCTTATTTCGTCCATTTTGTTTTACCTTTAGCTAGATTATTCTATGGCAGAGATGGAAGACGGTGAAGAGCCGGGTTTAATACACTCTCACAGCTCTAATTCGGGGTCAAAATCGAGCAGTGACAAGATGTTTTCTCTCAAGAAATGGAATGCTGTGGCAATGTGGAGCTGGGATGTGGAGTGCGATACATGCGCCATCTGTAGGGTCCAAGTTATGGGTACGTTTGTTTGAATCAGTGATTTAGCTAGCTAGCCAGCTACAGTAACTAGTTATAGTAGGACACCCATAGTCAACTATTGGTGTGCATTAAGCTAGCTAACAACAACGATAAATACAGTAGCTTAGTGGTCAGACAGTCACCTAGCTAAGCTGATTAAGAGATGACCACCATGTCATGGGCAGACAGACCGATAATGGATCCTAGTTGGATAGCTTAGCTTGCTAGATCATATCTAGCTACAAAACAGACAACTAACGTTAGCTAGCTAATATAGCTAACGTTAGAATTCCGAAAACATGACTCAAGGCATTGCAAGGAATCAAGCTAGTTACAGTAACCAACTAACCTCGCATGGGAAGACTGAATTGCTATCAAGCTAGCCAGCTGTGTCAGTCCATATGTCACCATGTAGGAATGGTCAACGACAGCTGTGCACCAGTATAGCTAGTTGGTTAGTAAGTTTCCTTTATATATATACCTTCTCTTTGCAGATGCATGCTTGCGGTGTCAGGCTGAAAATAAACAAGAGGACTGTGTTGGTAAGCTACTTTAAACGTATTAGCCAAACATTTATATAGCCCCAAGACACCAATCTGGTGTTATAAGACCAGCGGTAGGTATGGGTCTGCTCCAGTGTTGGGGAAACCTGGATACACATTTTATAGATCCAGAACCGGGCCACAACTCCCACTGGTCTCACACCATGTGCATGTGACAGATATACCTGGGTTTCTAGTCTAGTATATGGGGTTACAATTTGATAAAGCCAGGGTATCTTAACCTTGGTAAAGCAGAGTTTGTACTGTGTATGCGTTAGGATACATATATTGATTGTGTGTGTACCAATATGCTTTACCATCTATTCGGCTGACATGCTGAATTTGAAAATACCATGTAGCACACAATTTCATAGTGTGCTTCTGTCTCCCCTCTTTCACAGTTGTATGGGGAGAGTGCAACCACTCTTTCCACAATTGCTGCATGTCTCTCTGGGTTAAGCAGAACAATCGCTGTCCACTGTGCCAGCAGGACTGGGTCGTACAGAGAATCGGCAAATGAAGTCCCTCTAACTTCCCCATCCTTCCACTGCAAGTTTGGGCAGGAGACCGGACTGAGAAACTTCGACCTTCTATGTACATGTGTGTGTGCATGCCGCTGTCATTCCTTCGATGTTAAGATATAGAATGAATGGCCAATATCCAGGTGAAGACGTCCTTGCCTCGCTGTTTGATGGAAACATTGGCAGGTGCAGGGCAATGCTGAAGAACTCTGAGGATAGGTGCTGCGTTTGGTGTCTTTGTTACCTTTTTTTTGTGTCGTTCAATATTTTTTTTTTGTGAGAGGAAAAAAAGTTACTTATTAAAAATAAATCTACACTTAGCTTTGTTATTTCTTCCTTTTTAGCATTTTAATGTGATGGTTTATTGTTATGGTTGCATCCCCTCAGACCATGAGGTGTCTGCCTTTCTTGCTACCTGTAAGAGCCCATTTAATACATCACCTGCTAAGATAATGTTCACAGAATACTATTGCCTCTGCATCATGTGTAGGCTATTGGGGTTTGGATCCATGGTGATGCAGGGACTGTGTTTAGTCCTGGCAGGGACAACCAGTAGGAGAGGAGCAATCCGTGCCAGTCAACCAATCAGAGAACTTCCAATATTGCATAATTGTGGCATTGTAATTGCATAATACATGCCAATCAGACACGTTACACTTGTCTATAAGAATAGTCACATTCAACTGATGAAATAATGAGTTAAACCTGAAATATTATATTCTGCTTAACATGCATTTCATGTGAAATACATGAATGGTTTGGGAAATGTTTTGATGGATATTTGTGTGGCTATGGCCAAAGTTGGGAAGCCTTTTCCTTCCTGATATTGTCTATGGTTACAAGCAGCCCTGTATGTTGTATAGGAATGTAACACCCTGTAGCTTCCATGTGGGAAACAAGGAAAATTTGACCTATAGCAATGGCCACTGTACAAACACACCTTTTCCTATGACTGAACATGCCATGCTCTGCTTTTTCAACAACTTAATGTAACAGCTCAGATAAACTATTGAATAATTAACTTTGTGTATACATGCCAACTCATTTAAAATCAGCACAACTACCGGAGCTGTTTTGGATGCAAGGAGTTGTGCAAGAATAGACCTGAGTTGTGTAATTGTTGAGATGATGTATATACAGTGCAAAAACAGGAAAAATCATTTGTGTTTCACTCTGATACTATACAGACAATAACTGTCAAAAGTTTGGACACCTACTCATTCCAGGCGTTCTCTTTATTTGTACTTTTTTCTACATTGTAGAAAATAGTCATTAGACTATGGAGTCATGTACTAACCAAAACAATTTAAAACAAATCTAAATATATATTTGAGATTCTTCAAAGTAGCCACCCTTTGCCTTGATGACAGCTCTGCACACTTGACATTCTCTCAACCAGCTTCATGAGATAGTCACCTGGAATGCATTTCAATTAACAGGTGTGCCTTGTTAAAGTTAATTTGTGGAATTTATTTTCTTGTTAATGTATTTGAGCCAATCAGTTGTGTTGTGACAAGGTGGGGGTGATAGCCCTATTTGGTAAAAGACCAAGTCCATATTATGGCAAGAACAGCTCAAATAAGCAAAGAGAAACAACACTCCATCATTACTTTAAGACGTGAAGGAAGGTCAGTCAATCCAGAAAATGTCAAGAACTTTTAAAGTTTCAAGTGCAGTCGCAAAAACCATCAAGCGTTATGATGGAACTGGCTCTCATAAAGACCGCCACAGGAAAGGAAGACCCAGAGTTACCTATGCTGCAGAGGATACGTTCAATAGAGTTACCATCAGAAATTAAAGCTCAAATAAATTCTTCACAGAGTTAAACAGACACATCTCAATATCATCTGTTCAGAGGAGACTGTGTGAATCAGGCCTTCATGAGGGAATTGCTGCAAAGAAACCACTACTAAAGGACACCAATAATAAGAAGAGACTTGCTTGGGCCATGAAACACAAGCAATGGACATTAGACCAGTGGAGATCTGTCCTTTTGGAGTCCAAATTTGAGATTTTTCGTTCCAACCACTGTGTCTTTGTGAGATGCAGAGTAGGTAAACGGATGATCTCCGCATGTGTGGTTCCCATGGAGGTGCAATGGTGAGGTGGTGCTTTGCTGGTGACAATGTCAGTGATTTATTTAGAATTCAAGGCACACTTGACCAGCATGGCTACCACAGCATTCTGCAGTGATATGCCATCCCATCTGGTTTGCAATTTTATTTAACTAGGCAAGTCAGTTCAAAACAAATTCTTATTTACAATGACAGCCTACGAACGGTGGGTTAACTGCCTTGTTCAGGGGCAGAATGACAGATTTTTACCTTGTCAGCTCGGGGATTCAATCTCGCAACCTTTCGATTACTGGCCCAACGCTCTAACCACTAGGCTACCTGTTGCCCCACTTAGTGGGGGTATCATTTGTTTTTCAACAGGACAATGACCAAACACACTTACAGGCTGTGTAAGGGCTATTTGACCAAGAAGGAGAGTGATGGAGTGCTGCATCAGATGACCTGGCCTCCATAATCACCAATTGAGATGGTTTGGGATGAGTTGGACCACAGAGTGAAGGAAAAGCAGCCAACAAGTGCTCAGCAAATGTGAGAACTCCTTCAAAACTGTTGGAAAAGCATTCCTGGTGAAGCTGGTTGAGAGAATGGAAAGAGTGCAAAGCTGTCATCAAGGCAATATAACAAATATTTTGATTTGTTTAACACTTTTTTGGTTGCTACATGATTCCATATGTGTTATTTCATAGTTTTGATGTCTTCACTATTATTCTACAATGTAGAAAATAGTACAAATAAACAAAAACCCTTGAATGAGTAGGTGTGTCCAAACTTTTGACTGGTACTGTATATACAGTTTACAGTATATATATATAGTCATAATCCTGCCTGTCTTCTGCTCTTCAGCCAAAGCACGCCCCTTTTGGCACAACAGAGCTTTAAATAGACCCAGCTTACCTACATGTTTCATCAAACTTGGCTACTCCTCATGGTTTTAAGCTACTATACTTGGCATTGATCTTGCCTATAGGGCTGTCTATGGGCTTAGCAGAATGACAGTGATCTCCAAATGCAGCTCTCTGTTCCTTTTTTTACCTTTGCCCCCAATCCCAGGTCAGGACAAGCTCAGCGTAACAATCTCTGTGGAAGTCATCCATGACTTCTGCCTGACTCCTGACCTGTGCCTAACCTTTACTAAACCTATCAGAAAGTACTTGAATATTCTATACTTCACCACCATCATCACTAAAGAAGCAGTATAGCCTAAGCACGAGCAATCTGCAGTTCAAATAACAACAAAGTAAACCCCCTGCCACTGTTTCGGTAAACAGCTGAGGCATGGGGCTGTAGAAATATAACCACTTAAATTCATAGCAAAGCTATGAATACAAGGACTGACCATAATTGAGATACAATGTTTGTTTACAATTACATTGTTTACAAACAATTGAGTAAAACGAGCTTATATGGGTTCTCATCGAGTGTGACAGTTGAACTAAGCTCATGATGCATTTATAAGTTATATTCTTCAATGCTGAATGGGTACATACAGTATCATTAATTAGAAAGTCCAAAAATGTATGTACCAATCACAAATTGCACACAGTAATGTTGTTGTATACTGTACGTTAAAAGGGTGATAAGGCCATACAATAAACTGGGCACGCCAATGCTAATATGTGTCCCGGAAGCCAACGGATATAATGACTCGTGATGTCTACAATCTAAACTTGATGCCCTCAACCTCACACAAATTATCAATGAACCTACCAGGTACCTCCCCAAAGCCTTAAACACGGGCACCCTCATAGATATCATCCTAACCAACTTGCTCTCTAAATACACCTCTGCTGTTTTCAACCAAGATCTCAGCGATCACTGCCTCATTGCCTGCATCCGTAATTGGTCAGTGGTCAAACGACCTCCACTCATCACTGTAAAACGCTCCCTGAAACACTTCAGCGAGCAGGCCTTTCTAATCGACCTGGCCGGGGTATCCTGGAAGGATATTGATCTCATCCCGTCAGTAGAGGATGCCTGGATATTTTTTTTAAATGCCTTCCTAACCATCTTAAATAAACATGCCCCATTCAAGAAATTTAGAACCAGGAACAGATATAGCCCTTGGTTCTCCCCAGACCTGACTGCCCTTAACCAACACAAAAACATCCTATGGCGTTCTGCATTAGCATCGAACAGCCCCCGTGATATGCAGCTGTTCAGGGAAGCTAGAAACCATTATACACAGGCAGTTAGAAAAGCCAAGGCTAGCTTTTTCAAGCAGAAATTTGCTTCCTGCAACACTAACTCAAAAAAGTTCTGGGACACTGTAAAGTCCATGGAGAATAAGAACACCTCCTCCCAGCTGCCCACTGCACTGAAGATAGGAAACACTGTCACCACTGATAAATCCACCATAATTGAGAATTTCAATAAGCATTTTTCTACGGCTGGCCATGCTTTCCACCTGGCTACTCCTACCCCGGTCAACAGCACTGCACCCCCCACAACAACTCGCCGAAGCCTTCCCCATTTCTCCTTCTCCCAAATCTGCTCAGCTGATGTTCTGAATGAGCTGCAAAATCTGGACCCCTACAAATCAGCCGGGCTAGACAATCTGGACCCTTTCTTTCTAAAATTATCTGCCAAAATTGTTGCCACCCCTATTACTAGCCTGTTCAACCTCTCTTTCGTGTCGTCTGAGATTCCCAAAGATTAGAAAGCAGTTGCGGTCATCCCCCTCTTCAAAGGGGGTGACACTCTTGACCCAAACTGCTACAGACCTATATCTATCCTACCATGCCTTTCTAAGGTCTTCGAAAGGCAAGTCAACAAACAGATTACCGACCATTTCGAATCTCACCATACCTTCTCTGCTATGCAATCTGGTTTCAGAGCTGGTCATGGGTGCACCTCAGCCACGCTCAAGGTCCTAAATGATATCTTAACCGCCATCGATAAGAAACATTACTGTGCAGCCGTATTCATTGATCTGGCCAAGGCTTTCGACTCTGTCAATCACCACATCCTCATCGGCAGACTCGACAGCCTTGGTTTCTCAAATGATTGCCTCGCCTGGTTCACCAACTACTTCTCTGATAGAGTTCAGTGTGTCAAATCGGAGGGTCTGCTGTCCGGACCTCTGGCAGTCTCTATGGGGGTGCCACAGGGTTCAATTCTTGGACCGACTCTCTTCTCTGTATACATCAATGAGGTCGCTCTTGCTGCTGGTGAGTCTCTGATCCACCTCTACGCAGACGACACCATTCTGTATACTTCTGGCCCTTCTTTGGACACTGTGTTAACAACCCTCCAGGCAAGCTTCAATGCCATACAACTCTCCTTCCGTGGCCTCCAATTGCTCTTAAATACAAGTAAAACTAAATGCATACTCTTCAACCGATCGCTACCTGTACCTACCCGCCTGTCCAACATTACTACTCTGGACGGCTCTGACTTAGAATACGTGGACAACTACAAATACTTAGGTGTCTGGTTAGACTGTAAACTCTCCTTCCAGACCCATATCAAACATCTCCAATCCAAAGTTAAATCTAGAATTGGCTTCCTATTTCGCAACAAAGCATCCTTCACTCATGCTGCCAAACATACCCTTGTAAAACTGACCATCCTACCAATCCTCGACTTTGGCGATGTCATTTACAAAATAGCCTCCAATACCCTACTCAACAAATTGGATGCAGTCTATCACAGTGCAATCCGTTTTGTCACCAAAGCCCCATATACTACCCACCATTGCGACCTGTACGCTCTCGTTGGCTGGCCCTTGCTTCATACTCGTCGCCAAACCCACTGGCTCCATGTCATCTACAAGACCCTGCTAGGTAAAGTCCCCCCTTATCTCAGCTCGCTGGTCACCATTGCATCTCCCACCTGTAGCACACGCTGCAGCAGGTATATCTCTCTAGTCACCCCCAAAACCAATTCTTTCTTTGGCCGCCTCTCCTTCCAGTTCTCTGCTGCCAATGACTGGAACGAACTACAAAAATCTCTGAAACTGGAAACACTTATCTCCCTCACTAGCTTTAAGCACCAACTGTCAGAGCAGCTCACAGATTACTGCACCTGTACATAGTCCACCTATAATTTAGCCCAAACAACTACCTCTTTCCCTACTGTATTTAATTTATTTATTTATTTTGCTCCTTTGCACCCCATTATTTTTATTTCTACTTTGCACATTCTCCCATTGCAAATCTACCATTCCAGTGTTTTACTTGCTATATTGTATTTACTTTGCCACCATGGCCTTTTTGCCTTTACCTCCCTTATCTCACCTCATTTGCTCACATCGTATATAGACTTGTTTATACTATATTATTGACTGTATGTTTGTTTTACTCCATGTGTAACTCTGTGTCGTTGTATGTGTCGAACTGCTTTGCTTTATCTTGGCCAGGTCGCAATTGTAAATGAGAACTTGTTCTCAACTTGCCTACCTGGTTAAATAAAGGTGAAATAAAAATAAATAAAAATGTGGTTGTAATGCATTGTAAGACTTATCATAAGTATAGATTGTGTATAACCCATACTTAGTATCATTTTTTTATACACTGAAAATGTGCTACCTAGTGAGAGACATCATTTATTATAAACCCTGTTATTAGACATAAATGATCATGCATGGCTATAACAAGTCATAATGTAAAAATGTTACCAAAACAACTATTTTTCTAACTGCCTTTTCCTGGTAAGACAATGAATATCTATGTCAATACCCCAGAGGTTAGCAGTACACAGAGGCACAGATTACGTGGTGTGCCATAATGGTTGAGTGAGCTCATCTTTGAGTTTCAGTAAGAACACTTCCACCAGAACAGTTCAGAGTAGACTTGTTAAGCTTGAAGGTGAGATAGTGCCCAGTTGAGTGGCTAGCAGCCACAGGGTGCTGGAGAGGATCTTGGAATTATGTTTAGGCTACACCTAACAATGGATTACTACACACCGTAGCCTACACCTGAGAGTAATAGTGGGTCTCAGACACATTTGATCCTAGACCCTGGCCTGATCAGGGCTATGTATTTGCCTTGATTTGATTACATCAGAGATTATTGTGATCTAGTGTAAAACTTGATTAATCCTAACTTGTTATCCTATGATTACATTATTTTTGGCATATTGTCATAAATAAAGAATAGGCAGAATATCAATATAATAAAATATATTTTATATTAAAAGTCTATTAAAAGTAGTGCATATGGCCCAGTACATCATTGGGCCCAAGCTTTCTTCCATCCAGGACCTATATACCAGTCAGAGGAAGGCCCTAAAAGTTGTCAAAGACTCCAGCCACCCTGGTCATAGATTGTTCTCTCTGCTACTGCACGGAAAGCGGTACCAGAGCGCCAAGTCTAGGTCCAAAAGGCTTCTTAACAGCTTCTAACCCCAGCTTCTACCCCCCACCCCCTCTTTTACGCTGCTGCTACTCTGTGTTTATTATCTATGCATAGTCACTTTAACTCTACCTACATGTACATATTACCTCAATTACCTCAACTAACTGTGCCCCCGCACATTGACTCTGTACCGGTACCCTCTGTATATAGCCTCGCTGTTGTTATTTACTGCTGCTCTTTAATTATTTGTTAATTATTTTTTTTATTTTTTAACTTAACCAACAATGCAGTTTTAAGAAAAATAAGTGTTAAGGGCTTGTAAGTAAGCATTTCACTGTAAAGTCTACTACACCTGTTGTATTCGGCACATGTGACAAATAACGTTTGATTTGATTTGATTAGTGGAGTAAATTAATGTGTTCTCTTCTCATAACAGAATAGAAATAACCACTTCAGCTATAGGCTATTCTAGAGAGATCATTCACTACTTCTTGAGAGAATTGAATTCACAGTAGTGTTGCCCTATGTCTATGTCATTAAATCTATTACTCTCCTAAACCAGACATTGTCTTCTGAAATGTAATAGTCTTTTATCA
Organism: Oncorhynchus mykiss; assembly: GCF_013265735.2. NCBI lineage: Eukaryota > Metazoa > Chordata > Actinopteri > Salmoniformes > Salmonidae > Oncorhynchus > Oncorhynchus mykiss. Next base: position 13,748,492 of record NC_048591.1, on the reverse strand, counting down.
CCTCAATGTGTAGGCAAAAGGATTTTAACTCTTAGTTTACATCTTTCTATCTATAATATTATGACACCCAGGTCAGCACCTCACTACAGTTACGCTGGCATTGTCCCCATCTAAGTTAGTATCCCGCTAAATATAGACCGACCAAAGCTTCTTAAGTTAGAAACCACATAAGTTCCTTTCCGTGAGCAGCATCCATGAATGAGCACACAGACACTTACTTAAGAGAAAATCCCTGATGTGCGTTTTAATTCTAGATGAGGCATTACGTGATTGTGTCAGAGAATGTCTTCTGGTGTGACGCAGGTGTCGGAGCTGCTCAGTCCCACCAGGGACCTGGAGAGAATTGGAAACACTACAGGGAAGCACACACAGGGAAAGAACACAGTCTTAGCATCATCTTACAGCGGCCTTAGCTCCCTGCTCAGCCACACTGTGTAGTAGGGACAACCCAACGCAGCAGCCGCCAACATGTGTGACATGGGGGGATTGGATAATCTGGTGGCGAACACGGCCTACCTTAAGGGGGGTGACGAAAAAGAGATGAGGAAGAGGCGGCGTAGCCTGTCCCTGCCCAAGCCAGAACAGTGTGTGTCCATCCGCGCCACGGTTGGGAAAGAATTTGAGATGCTCTGCGAGAGGCAGCCCATAGGCAAGAAGTTCTTCCGGCAGTTCCTCCTGGAGTCCAACCCGCAGTACGTGGCGGCCGCAGAGTTCCTGGACGAGTTAATCGACTGGGATCTGGCAGAAGGCGCTGGCAAAGATAAGGCGAGGATGAACATCATCAACAAGTTCTGCAAGGCTGACTCCAAGAACTTCCTGTCCTACCTGACGGGAGAGGTAGCGGACAAGTGCAAGGCGGTGTCGGACAAGGACTTTGAAGACGTGATGATGGGCAAGGTGAAAGATGCCACGCGGGAGTACCTGAAGGAAAAGCCCTTCACAGAGTACCAGACCAGCCCTAACTTTGACAAGTTCCTGCAGTGGAAAGAGTACGAGAAACAGAAAATCACTGATAAGTATTTCTATGAGTTCAGGACCCTGGGTAAGGGAGGCTTTGGAGAGGTAAGTCCACACAAAGTCTACAGTGCAGCTGCCTAACTGAAAACGGTAGTGAAATATTACAGTTCTAAAATGTAAACTTAAAAACGGCTTTAGCACTTTTCTAAGGGTATGCAACAGTTACAGTGAGAATGGGGATGGTACAAATACAAATGAAGAAGTCACTAAAAGGGATAATTGTTTGTACCTCATCTAACTACATACTGCCCGGCTAACACATTTGGTTCCTTGAAAGTCATGGGAATGTTCCATTTTTGGTTTCCAATTGGTTCTGGGAACGAAGTTTCCTGACCTGTAAAACTTATTCTGAGAACGGAATAAAACATTTAACCTGTTCTGGGAACATACATTTTTAGGTTGCAGGAAGGTTCTGAGAACATTTTACTATGGTTCCCTGAACGTTTTCCCGGGAGGTTTTATTAACGTTCTGATAACGTGTTTCTATAAGACTTTTAATAACACTGCTAGTTTATTTTGAGTCTCCAAGCACAGATAGGACACATGGAAATTCCTTTGCTCAGGCATTAATCATGCAAACACGTTTATTTTTTATTGTGACATGGCGTCAGTGAGATTATGTTGTTATTCTGTTGTCTATCCATGGAATTTGTCCACAACTCATACAAAGCTGTTAATTTTAGTCTATTCAAACAGACCCCATTTCAAAGGAAACAAGTACTCATTAAGTGGGCGCGGGAAACCTGTAGGAAACATTAATCTGTAATACTGAACAGAAGAGAAAAAAAAATCTTAACATTCTCTGAACTATTTGAGAAAATTCCCAATGTCAACCAAGTTGGAGAATCTTCCTAGAACGTTACCAACATTTTAATTAAATGTAACCGTGTTTTAACTTTTAGGAAATGTTCTGTTAAATTAATGAAATTAATCAAAAATTCTAAAATAATGGCTTTAAACTATATAACTGATCAATTCACCAACATACCAGGTCATTTAATGCTTAAAAACAAAAACAAAGTGGATGAGTAAGATATTTGGCTACAGAAGTACCATTTCTTACCGATCTCTACAGCTTCTGTCCAAAAACAAACCCAGTGAAATGACGTCAACACTACTGGAGGAGTTCCTGGCTAGCTAAAGTGGCTAGCTTAGCTAAAAAAACTAGCGACGACGGTCGCGGCGTGCATGACCAGAATGGCACATCGATGAACCACCAAAGACACACCCCATTTCTGTTTAAAAATTAAGAAAGGGGCGGAGTTTTTGAATTTTTCTGTGCCCAATGTCGACCATTAAATGTGCTGAGAATGTTCCAAAAGTAAGCAACGATCCTGCACCATTCCCAGAAAGTTGTGTAAATGTGTATGCAAAACCATAGGACAACCACGCCCTCACCAAGCTCGAAGAAACATGTGATTCTCAGAACGTTTTGTTCTAGCTGGGTGATCTTAACATACATTTATCAAACATATTTGTTTTAGTCCCTGCCTATCTCTCTGCATAGGTGTGTGCCGTGCAGGTGAAAAACTCAGGCCAGATGTACGCCTGCAAAAAGCTGTGCAAGAAGCGTCTGAAGCAGAAGAATGGTGAGGGCATGGCACTGCTGGAGAAGCAGATCCTGGAGAAGGTTAACAGCCTGTTCCTGGTGAACCTGTCCTATGCCTACGACTCCAAGACCCACCTGTGCCTCGTCATGACCCTGATGAATGGCGGCGACCTCAGGTACCATATCTATAACATTGGTGAAAAAGGCCTTGAAATAGGCCGCATCAATTACTACATTGCACAGGTCACCACAGGAATCCTCCACCTACACGCCATGGATATAGCGTACCGAGACATGAAGCCAGAGAACGTGCTACTGGACAGCTTCGGCCAGTGTCGACTCTCGGATCTGGGGTTGGCCGTGGAGCTGCCTGGCGAAAAGACCATCAATCAAAAGGTAAGAGCTCTGATAGGCTGAGATGAACTCCATCCTTGTTTTGGGGCGGCAGGTAGCCTAATGGTTAGAGCATTGGGCTAGTAACCAAAAGGTTGCTGGACCGAATCCCCCGAGCTGACAAGGTAAAAATCTGTCGTTCTGCCCCTGAACAAGGCAGTAAACCCACTTCCCCGGTCTGCCATCATTGTAAATAAGAATTTGTTCTTAACTGACTTGCCTAGTTAAATTTTAGAAAATGTTTAATTACTCTATGTTAACAATGATTGAGTTGTTTTTAGAGTTAGGGTGAGATGACATGCTATTTCATGTGAGATTACATAGGGATATATCTATGGATAGGGATCTATCCATAATACCAGGGTTTTACGTCATTACCGTCCCACTGGGCACAAACTGGTTGAATCAATGTTGTTTCAACGTAATTTGTGATGTATTGGAATCTACGTGGAAAAAGTCACCATTGTTTTGAGGGTGAAGTTTCCGCATGGTAACCAAATATCAACATAGACAAACCATGTATAAAATATGTTGAGTTTGTACCTTTAAAACAACGTCAGATCTTCAAAGTTATATCCATTATCAGACTAAAACAATAGGCTGGGTCACACCTCCACACCTCTTGAGTATGTTGAGAGATCTCCACTTAAAAACTAGATAGATTCACTGTTGCTATTGAAGTCATTCCAAAGGGTATAGATTTAACAGAGCAAATTAAATGTGACCATACTTTATCACTCGTATATTATCATTAATTATGCTACTTAGCATTTGCAAAGTCATCAACGGCTGAAGTTAACTAAAAATAGCTGAAACAATAGGCCTAAGGTTTCAGGCTCTGGTTGATTTAAAATGTTATGATATTTAATGATACACAACCAAATATCAACATTTGAAAGAGATGTTTCTTCTGCTTGGATAGTTCCACCTGTGACACTGACTTAGTCTGGCTGTAATTCCAGTTTGTCTACAAATTAATAATTGACATGTTGGATTCGCAAACAAAAATCTATTCAAGAATAGGACTAAATCACATCAAACTATTTAAAGTTTGATTTGATTTAGTCTTCTTCTTCAACTTAGACGTTTGGTTGAGATGAAGACGTGAATCCAACAATAAATCATTCATTTGTAAACAAACAGCAATTCAATTCAGTGGCACAGATGAACCTATCCAATAAGAAGATACATCTCTGAAATAGAACAAATAGCCTGACAAGTTAACCAATTATATGTTGAATTCACGTCTCCAACTCAACCAAAAATAAAAGTTAAAGAATGGGATTAAGCCAGTGGCTCAGATGGAACAATCTCCTTTAAATGTTGATATTTGGTTGCATTGTCAACCAAACACTATTCAATGTTACTTTTGTGATACACTAAATATCCTAAAGTTAATGTAACATTCAACCTTAAGATGAATAACACATCCATGGCCACATTTTGAGATTACTGTAAATATACTATACTATTACTTCCTATGTAATCATATAAAGTGTGCATGTTTAATATAGCATGCATAGGTCCCTCCAGGTCTGTGGAGATCTTCACAATTGCTGTACTAATCTGTGAAGAATCTCAAAGGGAATTGATCACTTGCACCATGTAATTTTAATGTTATCTCCACTGCAATCCAGGTCATTTGGTTCTGCTATTAGATTAAGAGCAGTGATAACACATTCATCTGAACTAATTATCTAACATTGTATTCCCATTTGAACATTGCTGTGCTTTTAAGTGGTTGAAAGTGCAGTGACATTTGGATGACAACTATACCAAAATGTTTTTCCATTGGATTTTGGTTGTGCTTTTAGGTGGTTGAAAGAAAGCATAGTGATAACACATTGGAAATTCAACTAACTTTTGCCTGTCTTTTTGAGTGGGTGAATATAGATTGTAGTCTCACCTCTCAACCAAATATAACTCAATTCTCCACATTGAAATGACGTGGTGTGCCCAGTGGGATGTGACCTGTTCCACGTTAGTTATGTCCATGACATTGACCTCTCTGTCACTGTCTATGACTCAGTCTCCCTATTGATCCATAGAAGGGACACTTCTATCCTCACTCATATACAGCCGACACCTGATTAATGCAATGACATACAAATATCTGAGGAGCCAATAAAAAGGTTTGCCTATATGTGAATTGGAACTGGTCCGTGAACTACAACACACTTCACTCTCATTAACCTTCAGTCACTCACTCACTGTTGAGTGAGACATTGGGGCCTAAAACAGGCTTGTCCCATTGGGGCCTAAAACAGGCTTGTCCCATTGGGGCCTAAAACAGGCTTGTCCAATTGGGGCCTTAAACAGGCTTGTCCCATTAGGGATTGGCCTTGGTCAAGGGGCTCAGTGCATTAGCCCACAGCCCACTAATCTTAGCATTACTCAGAGGTGGCTGGGATCTATCTGCGAGGAGAGGCTCAGTCCTAGTGGGTATCCACTCAGTGGAGAGTGGTGCAGCCCAGGGGGGGGTCAGATCAGGACATGGCCTCAATAGAGGGCCTACTAGAGGCTGGTGCAGGGGAAACCTGGTGCAGGCATGTGGTGCTGATGTTACGAAAGAGAATTCAGGGATACAAGGTCCCTGATAAAAGGCATGAGGAGCATAAGGGTAGATTGGCCTATGTAAGGGTAGAATCAAAAAAACATTTGTAACAGTATTTTGTATTGGAATTTCACAATTTTCACCCATATTAAGAGATACAACAACAGAGACAAAGCAACAAGTAAAAAAAAAACAGCACTCACTTACACATACCTACGTATATATATATATATATATATATATATATATACACATACATATACACACATACATACATATACACATATATAGACATACATACATACATACCCACATACATACAGTGGGGCAAAAAAGTATTAAGTCAGCCACCAATTGTGCAAATTCTCCCACTTAAAAAGATGAGAGAGGCCTGTAATTTTCATCATAGGTACACTTCAACTATGACAGACAAAATGAGAGAAAAAAAATCACATTGTAGGATTTTTTATGAATTTATTTGCAAATTATGGTGGAAAATAAGTATTTGGTCAATAACAAAAGTTTATCTCAATACTTTGTTATATACCCTTTGTTGGCAATGACAGAGGTCAAACGTTTTCTGTAAGTCTTCACAAGGTTTTCACACACTGTTGCTGGTATTTTGGCCCATTCCTGCATGCAGATCTCCTCTAGAGCAGTGATGTTTTGGGGCTGTTGCTGGGCAAAACGGACTTTCAACTCCCTCCAAAGATTTTCTATGGGGTTGAGATCTGGAGACTGGCTAGGCCACTCCAGGACATTGAAATGCTTCTTACGAAGCCACTTCTTCGTTGCCCGGGCGGTGTGTTTGGGATCATTGTCATGCTGAAAGACCCAGCCACGTTTCATCTTCAATGCCCTTGCAGATGGAAGGAGGTTTTCACTCAAAATCTCACGATACATGGCCCCATTCATTCTTTCCTTTACACGGATCAGTCGTCCTGGTCCCTTTGCAGAAAAACAGCCCCAAAGCATTATGTTTCCACCCCAATGCTTCACTGTAGGTATGGTGTTCTTTGGATGCAACTCAGCATTCTTTGTCCTCCAAACACGATGAGTTGAGTTTTTACCAAAAAGTTATATTTTGGTTTCATCTGACCATATGACATTCTCCCAATCTTCTTCTGGATCATCCAAATGCTCTCTAGCAAACTTCAGACGGGCCTGGACATGTACTGGCTTAAGCAGGGGGACACGTCTGGCACTGCAGGATTTGAGTCCCTGGCGGCGTAGTGTGTTACTGATGGTAGGCTTTGTTACTTTGGTCCCAGCTCTCTGCAGGTCATTCACTAGGTCCCCAAGTGTGGTTCTGGGATTTTTGCTCACCGTTCTTGTGATCATTTTGACCCCACGGTGTGAGATCTTGCGTGGAGCCCCAGATCGAGGGAGATTATCAGTGGTCTTGTATGTCTTCCATTTCCTAATAATTGCTCCCACAGTTGATTTCTTCAAACCAAGCTGCTTACCTATTGCAGATTCAGTCTTCCCAGCCTGGTGCAGGTCTACAATTTTGTTTCTGGTGTCCTTTGACAGCTCTTTGGTCTTGGCCATAGTGGAGTTTGGAGTGTGACTGTTTGAGGTTGTGGACAGGTGTCTTTTATACTGATAACAAGTTCAAACAGGTGCCATTAATACAGGTAACGAGTGGAGGACAGAGGAGCCTCTTAAAGAAGAAGTTACAGGTCTGTGAGAGCCAGAAATCTTGTTTGTTTGTAGGTGACCAAATACTTATTTTCCACCATAATTTGCAAATAAATTAATTAAAAAATCCTACAATGTGATTTTCTGGATTTGTTTTCTCATTTTGTCTGTCATAGTTGAAGTGTACCTATGATGAAAATTACAGGCCTCTTTCATCTTTTTAAGTGGGAGAACTTGCACAATTGGTGGCTGACTAAATACTTTTTTTGCCCCACTGTACATACATACATACCACACACACCCATACATACGTACACCATTTTCCTCTTCCCGCTCGGTGCTTCTCTCACCCCATGCCAATCATTGCATCTCTCAATACATACATTTTAAACAAACTTACAAACAGAAATTAAACAAAAAAGCTCATTTTAAACCAAGAAGTTAGGTTCCACACATGGAAAGTACAGTGTAGTTCTGAAATACATAGATCCCCGCCATTCTAAGAGAATCCTTGCAGGGTAGAATCAATTAATAAATCAATCAAAAGTTGTGCTATGCCACAACCAATTTGCCATGCATTAGCTTAACTAAGTGAAGCATTGTGCTCTAGTCCAAAGTTGATTTAACACAGAACATTTTGTTGCTATGATATGGAACCTTAGAACTAGGTCTAACCCCTCACTTCTCTTTCTCTGTTTCCTTCTCTGTCATCAAACCTCTGTCCTCTCCTCCTCCCCTCCTCCCTCTCCTCAGGCTGGCACAAGTGGCTACATGGCCCCAGAGATCCTGAAGAAAGAGCCTTACCGGATGTCAGTGGACTGGTGGGCACTGGGCTGCAGTATCTATGAGATGGTGGCAGCTCGCCTGCCCTTCAAGGACTATAAGGAGAAGGTGCAGAAGGAGGAGGTGGCACGGCGCACCCTCGAGGATGAATGCAAGTACGAGCACAAGAACTTTGACGAGGGCACCAAAGCCATCATCAACCTCTTCCTCAAGAAGAAAATTGATGAGCGTCTGGGATGCAGGACCAAGTAAGAGCTGACCGCAGTTTCAGCCCAGAGATATTCCTGACTACATGGCCGAACCAGGAACAACTCTAGGGCCCTCTAGAGGTTTTCCTGGTCAGTTCTAGGTATCACATAAGGTGGTTTTGGGGGGGGGTTTGTATATTTCTCTGACTTCAGTGTGTTTCTCTGTTATCCAGGAATGAGGACCCAAGGAAGCATGAGTGGTTCAAAGGCATTAACTTCCCTCGACTGGAGGCGGGGCTGATCGACCCACCATGGGTCCCCAAGCCCAACGTGGTCTACGCCAAAGACACGGGGGACATCAAAGATTTCTCTGAGATTAAGGGTGTCGTGTTTGACGACAAAGATGACAAATTCTTCAAGGAGTTCAACACGGGGGCTGTGCCCATTGCATGGCAACTGGAAATGATTGACAGCGGACTTTTTGACGAGCTGAACGACCCCAACAGGAAAGAGTCAGCCGCTGGATTGGACGACGAGGAGAAGAAATCAAAATCCTGCACGCTTTTATAAAATCTCCTCTATACTATAGTTAGCTTTGAAAATGACAAAAGTCCTATCTCATTAAGAACATTGTGACGATAATCATAGCCACAAAAAAATATGTGAAGTGGTAGTAAAATCCAGAGCCAGGTCAAGACACATATTTCCACCACTTCACACATTTTTTTGTGGATATGATTCTTCCTGCTCTATGACATTGTAATGATCATGATAAGCCACAGCACTTACGATGATATCAGGAATCGATAAGGTGATTTTGTCTATATCAATGGGCAGGGTCAGTGTCTGTGGTAGAATCAACAGGAAAAAGCTAGACTAGAGCTGGAATGGGGACTGTGCTTTACAGGCACTGGCAGAGTTGCGGTAGCAGGCTTATACCACAAGGTGTCCCCAGATATCTAGATATGTGGATATTCACAAGTCTTCTCAATATTGTTGACCTGCTTGAAAAGTCTTGCCTTTTTTTAAAAATGCATCGATCACCTGTGCATTTTTGAGTGAGATGTGGTTTTATTGGATTGCAAAGCTTTAACTCTTAAAGCCTTAGAGAGCATGAACTCTCACTTCTTCACCACTATATTCCAATGACCAACAAACTCCCAAACCACATTTTGACAAATGTATAATAGACCTGTAAAATGGATCTCACTGTGTTCAGTCTTATAAGCTATTTTGTAATAGTGATATGTAGGGTTTCTTTCAAGTGCACTATAACAATGTATATGCTAACTTATTTTCACCCATTAGTTACATTTAAAGGCCCAATGCAGCTGTGTTTATATCAATATCAAATCATTTCTGGGTAACAATGATGTACCTTACTGTAATAGTATTCCATTAAAATGAACAAAAATAGATTTTTACCAAATAACTATTTCTCAAGCAAGAATGTTGCTAGGACTGTCTGGGAGTGGTCTGAGTGGGGTGGGAAAACTGAAAACTAGCTGTTATTGGCAGAGATGTTTGGAACTCTCTTTGTAATTGGTGATGTCACCAGGCAAGCCAAAAGTCCCGCCCATGCAAACCTGCTGATTAGATCCTGTGTAGATTGTATTTTCAACAAGCAACTATCAGGAAATAATACTGATCAAACTGTGTTAGTTTCATCAGCTGTTGCACAATATAATACAAAACACAGGAAAAAACATAATTTTGACTGCACTGGGCCTTTACGAATGTGTGCGCACCACAATGCACCTTACTAATTAAGCATGTTCATTTAATTAAGAGACCGAGATGATCATAGAGGATTTTGGTGTCTGTGTGGACATTATAGTCTTTGTATGAGTTGAATGGATCTCAGAAGAATGTTCAATCAAAAGCTGGTCCTTGTTTGTGCTTGTGTCTTTGTTACGTTGAGCTTCTTGAAGTGACATTTGATTTGCAATTCTTACAGTGTACATCTCTCTTTCTTTTTTTGACAGGATTGGGGATTCTTGTGGTATGTGTATGCTGAATGGAAAGGTGAAAATTGTTGAAAATCAAAGAAATAATGAATGCTTTTTATATATTTATCTTTGTGAATGTTCTTTTTATATCCCTGTATAATCTGTGTATTATCTGTTTAAATTTAACCTCAAGTACCCTTTTCTCTGCCTGAATTTCTCCCACTTGATTTGAGAGCCCGTATGTTTAATGTCACAGTCTTTTGCCCTAGCGAATTCACCTCCAACCGCCTCAATACTCACAATACAGATATCATCTAACCCTGCTAATTGCATCCATCTTCCACCATTCAACACTCAGATCAGATTTCAACCCGTTTATGTTTTCATAACATATTACTGCCAGGGCTCCATCTTTAATCCGATAAATATCCTTTACTAATGGATGGAAAACCCAAACTCTGGCGTGCAAGTCTTACAGTTCGGCGAAACACAGACAAATGTGTGGGACATAAACCTGTGCGGTGCTAAATCCTGTGAGCGGCGACCTAACAGGACTGAGATGTTCTGTTGGCGTGTGTCTTCCTGCGAATTAGAAGGGGTTCAGATAGAAACCCAAGACACAGCCGGAGCCTCATCACACTTAATGGCAGGCGAGGGAGTCATCTGTGGATGACGTGTTGACAACATCAACCCGTCGTCAGGTCTCGTGGAGACATGTTTTTATCAGGCGCCTATGACCTTCAACAAATGTTTAGTCCCTGGGCCTTTTGGAGCAAGGAGTGCAACTGTGGCCTTCCAACGCTGCACCTGCTGCAACCTCGGCCTCCACATGTACACACTCCTGTCCTACAGACACACACACACAGACACACACACCTGTTACCTCTGTTGTGGCAGTGGGTATTAGAGATCAAAGCGGGACAGGGTGTAATTTGGGATATGTGTTTGGTACGTGCTTATGCACAGGATTAACTTCAAAGGGCTGCAACACATTTCAGCTCTGGCATCTCCAGGGTGTTACCCCCTTTTCCTCCTGAGGAATCAGTGTGTTTGCATGTGTGTGTGTTTGCCCCGTGTGTGTGCACATGCGTGTGTATAATATGCACATGCGTGTGTAGTCTAGGTGAGAAATGGGTAAACAGTAGACACAGAGCCTATTGTCTGTCCAGAGGGAGAGCCTAAGACAACCGCGTGGGAGGATGAGGAGGAGGGCTGGTCATGGCTACCTGTCTGACACTCCACTCCAGGCAGTTTACTTTACCACAGGGGAACTGTTTAGCTTTTGGTTTACATTAAATTTCTCCAGCTTCATTGCTTGAATTTTATACATTTCCACAATTAAGTGAATTCCTACGCGCCATCCAACAGAAACATGGTGTCTGTGTCTGACGTGCTTCCCCTCCAAGGCCTAATGTGTTGTATCCATGAATCCAGACCCCAGAGCCCCCTGCCAGTATGGAGAAGAGGTCGGAGTAGCAGGCCTGGGAGACACAAAAACACGCGTATATGCATACACACACACACACATACTGCATCCTCTCTCTACCACGGTCCCAAATTACATCCTCCTTCTGCCACCATCACCTGTCACTTACAATAGAGACCTTTCCATCAAACACCAAATCCCAAGGAAACAGGTTGGTTGGAGCTCATCATAAGTTATTTATTGAATTCTGAAGTCTGAGTGTGTCTTGCCTCCAGAATGTAGGGTGGCAGAAGAACAACACATCAAAAGAGTGAGAGAGGATATATAATGATAGAGATACGTTATAGAGGAAACATTTTACGACTTATTCTCCTTTTCCTGAGTGCTGAGAAATGATGATGCATATGTTAGTGTAGGCATCATCAACATGCTACCTCTGAGGTTACTAGCAGAGCATTCTTTGGCAGTTAAGTGTGTGTGCGTGCGTGTATGCTTAAGAGATAGTAATAGTGTCTTGGATGCAGGTATGATTCCTCCCTGTCGGATCTGTCTCCCATAACCATAACACACAGTAAGATAAGTTGTCAGGTGCTACGCGTCTCCAGTTGTAATTTAATTATGCATTCTTTGTTGCGGTAGTAAAATGACTGAAGGTTGGCACAGCAGGCAGTCTGGACTGGATCCAAGGCCATCGCAGTGTGTGCACTCAGATCATGTCCCCTCACATGTCTCTACCTCACTTAACTTCACAGTGTGTGTGTGTGTGTGTGTGTGTGTGTGTGTGTGTGTGTGTGTGTGCGTGTGTGTGCACTCAGATCCTGTTCCTTCGCCTGTCTGTGCCTCACTTAACCTAACACTGTATACCCATGACCCAGGCAGCCTCACAGTGGAAATCTATTTTACTTTCATTTCAATCCCAGTCCATTCAGGGAATTTGATGGAAATTAAATTAATGAGTTTTAAAAAAAAGTTTTAATCTGTAACTATAGATACCTTTCTGTGCTTGAATTGATTTCATCCCACCTCTGAGCTGTTTTCCATGTCCACGGGTGAAAACAAGTAGGCCAAAATTGATGATCCTCAGCCACCCTTTAAGACTTTACAGTGCAGTACCGTGCCCAAGACCTGGATTCAAAAAATATTTGAAACCTTTCAAATACTCTGAGTGTTTACTCTAGCCAGCCATTAGTGCCATGTGGGCGGGGTTTGCCATTTTGGGAATAATCTATTGGTCTGTTAAGCCAGGAATGCTCAATAAAGCTCAGATAAAGTATTTGAAATTATTTCAAATTCTATTTGAACCCAGGTCTAATTCTCAGTCCCCTGTTAAGTTTACAGTTGAGAGGTCAGGTGCAGTACACTGCCCTCACTGTCTTATTTTGACAGATACACTAATTTAAGAATCACTACTTTGGTATCTGTGGCCCCATCTCGCTAGACTGTCGATCAGTTGGTATTTAGGTCCAACTGAGCTCAAGTTGCCTTTTCAATCACTGTAGCCGAACGCCTGTTGTAAATACTTTCACTGGTAGCATACCAATACCACATATCTAAGCTATGTGTAACTCAATCTGTCATATTTATAGTTCTGTTGAATTACGTTTTACATGCAAAGGCAAGCAAAGATACAGTAGTGTGCACTACAGATGAATGAACTAGACAGACCATTTTATATGAGAAACCACACACACACACACACACACACACACACACACACACACACACACACACACACACACACACACACACTGAGGCCAGGCAGAGCATGCATGTGTGTTGTGCTGAGAGCAGGCAGTGTGTGACACTCCCACTGCAAGGGGGTCAAGACTTCACAGCTGTGTAAGGAAGAACTCTGTCATATCCGGGTAAGCTGATAGGCTCCTCTTTACATATAGTGTATAGAGCATTGTGGAACCCATGGAAGGATGTTGTTCCCTAGAGGAACATACTGCATTGAAGGACTGGGTGTGGCACATTAAGGAGAGACTTGTCTGATGTCAGTCTGTCACCACCCTCAAAGTAGTGTTGTGTGACTGTATGTCATACTGTACATGTTATCAACATTATCCCTCTTTCACAAGTTATTGTTCCACATGATGAAATCGGGGAGGGGACTGTGGATCTGTCGCCATCCGTTAGTATGTTCGTTCGTCACACTCCATATCTCAGACAGCACTGGGATGATTTTGATGAAACTTTGATGAATGATACGTCTTGGCATAGAGATCCATAATTTACAAAATTACACTGATTGGCCCAAGATCAGTGTTGCATCATTCGTGGGGGAAGACGTGTTTATTGTTGCCTTGTTTACCATTTTGAGAGTTCACATTACTCGTGTGGCAACCCTATGGCCTGTATACAATGTACATCGACGTGACATTTCATTGTAGTGATCAGGGTTAGTCAGTATGGGTTAGAATTGTGTGATAGAATCTCACTCACTGTTATATCATTTTACTGATTAGCCATTTGTGTTACCAGATCTCCATGCTGTTTGTGGAAGGATCCGCAGGCCTTCCTCTGTGTGGAGGAGCGCAACCCTGGAGAGGCATTGCCAGATCTCCTCTCAGCATCACTCTGTAACAAACGTTGCCCCTGTGGGCCATTAGGAATAAAGCCATCGTCATGCTTTAGGGCGCAGCTGATAGGCCCTGACAGATTGAGTCCCCCTCTGGAGCTCAGCCTCTCTGCTCTCAGACATAATGGAGCTTTATTAGAACTCCAATCTCCCCAGAGAAACCTCGTTTCCCAGCATGACCTGCTCCACTCTTGGCCCCTGATTGGCTGACGGCCCCTGACGCTGTCCCGCCCATGCTCTGATTGGTCGAGGGGCTATCCCGCGGCAGAGGAAACCAATCCTGCGGCAGAGGAAATGGATAGGACACATGCAGTAAATCAGATGGGCCCGGGCATACCTCCAGCCAGGACAAAACACCCAAGGAAGCAAATTAGGTATTCGGACTCTTTAAAAGTCTCCAGTTTGCACAGCGGCATATAATCTCTTTAACTGAGATACACAGCTGTCTCTGTACGAAGTTCTCTCTAAGCCATACTGTAGCACTTACAGTACAGATATGCCAAAAACTACTTTGAGTGATCAAACTACCGGAAATCAGTCGATTTCAATGGAAGACGGAAACGCAAGGAGACATTAAGCGATTTAACCGTGGGCGACAAGAGACTAGGCAACCACAGTTTGTCAAAGCTGAACTTCATGAAATGAACAGCGATAAGCCCACTTGATAACCAATCAGAGGAAGGAGGGTCTTACAAATGAGCTTTGACACCATGCTGGAAAGGCCTACAACCCCCCCATGCTATTTTTATCCTGTACCCACAAAGAGAGATCTTGGAGGTTCCTTGCTACAAAGCAAAGCTTCTGGTATAGCCGTACTGTTAGGAGGGTTTGGCCCATTTAGACTGAAGTGGGTGTCTGGCCTGATGACAACCTGAGCCGTGACTGATTAATGGGCAGCGTTGATATGAGGTTTAACACAGACACACTGAGCTGTAGGGCCCACTCACCTAAACAGGATAGACCACAGAGTGACACATCTATTGGATAGACACTTTAGTCTGTCATAAGCATATAATTATGCTTATACAATAATCATTTAATAGGATCTCTATGGTCATATGCCTGATCTCTGTCACCTCACCAGGATCTGTGGTCCATCCAATGGAAGCTACACTGACACCCAGAGTGGTCAGGATGTGAGCAAGTCTTGCTTCCCTTCCTCTCGAATTGACTCTCTGTCTCTCAGGTCCTCTGTCACATATCCAGTCTCTCTTTGTATACTGTAGGCCTACTGTATCCTATGCGTGTAAAATAACAGACCATGATATGCAATGCTATGAGGTTTGTCTGCCAAGGAAACCTGCAACTGCAGCCTTTAAGCCCACTGTGATCTCTGAGATCTGCTTCCTGTGTTGTACAGTATGTTATAGGGGTGCTCTATCTCCCTCTACCTCTATGGTGGTGTGTATGGGAGGAGGGGATGGCGGTCTGAGGAACTTTCTTACATTCTTCACGCTAGACCTCCCTCACTGCACTCACAAGGCTTAAAAATCCCTGTTCTGCTTTCTGAGCGGTTAGTTACATAGTTACTAACAGATTGAACACCTGAGGGGTCATTTGCTCAAGGGCCTTTCCCGAGTTAAGACACCTCTGGATTACAATGATGGATATGTTTAAGGAACAGTCAAAGCTCTCTCTGTCTCTCTATCTGTCTCTCTCTCTCTCTGTCTCTCTCTCTGTCTCTCTCTCTGTCTCTCTCTCTGTCTCTCTCTCTGTCTCTCTCTCTGTCTCTCTCTCTCTGTCTCTCTCTCTCTGTCTCTGTCTCTGTCTCTGTCTCTGTCTCTGTCTCTGTCTCTGTCTCTCTCTCTGTCTCTCTCTCTGTCTCTCTCTCTGTCTCTCTCTCTGTCTCTCTCTCTGTCTCTCTCTGCCTCTGTCTCTGTCTCTGTCTCTGTCTCTGTGTGTGTGTGTTTTGTTCTTAACTGATTTGCCTAGTTAAATAAAGGTAAAATAAATAAAAAATATATATGATTTCTTGCAGCTAAGTGGGCTACGTCATAACTCGCCATAGGGAAACACATTCTTGAATAAAGGCTTTCTGTATAGCAATACCTTGTGGCAATCCTGTATGTATGGGGATTGTAACGGTGGCTGTCAATAGTTCCTTCGGAGGTGGGTTTGATGTGGAGGTTTCAATAATCAGTCATACAAACACTAGCTGGAACACGTCAGGGGAAAGAGATTCGGTTGCACATACTCAACGTGAGGTGTAGTTTTTCCAGGAGGAGGTTGAAGGACAAGGATGAGGTGCGACTAGACGAAAGCATCCAGCAGGCTTTGGGACAAAATAAACAGTCTAAAGTAGATTTCCTACGTCCCCATGCAACCAAAATACCCTGTGTCTGTTGGCTGCCACTGAATGTGTGCTTTATACTCTCACACATAGAAGAATGAACCACATATTTGGTGGGGGTGTGCTGCCAATCGTAGGTGTCCATACTTTGGAACGAATACAGAAGTACAGAAGTGGCCCCACTCTTAACCTCTGCAGCCATGGTTGATGCTAGCTCTCTGCTAGCTCTCTCTCCCCGAGGTAGCCTGTGCTGACTCTGTGGTAATGCTCACAGGCACAGCGGCAGTAAAGTGATCCACAAGCTATCAGCAGGCGATCAGATAGCAGGAGGGATATCAGTGCCATCTCAGGCATGTCCCAACTCCTGGGTTGGGCTGCATTCTCTCCATTACACTATACTGTATTTTGGGTAATGTTACGATACTACAGTACAAGTCAAAATCGGACCGCCAGACTGCCTATCAGGGGAGTGACTGTTCATCTTTGTGTTTTTGTAGTTGTTTTTTGTTTTCTCCAAGTTTCCTCTATGTCACCCAAACCAGATGTAGCAGCGCTATCTAGCATTCCCTGTCAACACAAATCAAAGAAAATGACTCCGAGATGCAGAGTTTCCCGAACCTGAAATATCCAGTCACGTTGAAACACAAACTGCAGCTCAGATTCTATTCAGATGGTATAGGCCTGGTCTTGAATAAAACACAAACTTCTTCTGCTCCAAACGGTTTTACACTTTTTAAGAACAAGGCATAACACTGTCTGACTTGGCCCCCACCCCCATATGCCAAAGTTTATCATACAAGTTTCTCTTTGTATCCATTTTTAAACATTAAGGAAAATAATTGAGCCTTTGTATGAGGGAGGTTGTTTATACAACAGCGCCATCACCAGGAACAAGAGAAAGACCCCGCTCGGAGTCTGGGGGCTGGGGACAAGAGGTGGAAGAGGGAGAGACTCTGAGTCTGGGGGCTGGGGGCTGGGGACTAGAGGTGGAAGAGGGAGAGACTCTGAGTCTGGAGGCTGGGGGCTGGGGGCTAAAGGTGGAAGAGGGAGAAAAATGAGCTATTTGAGTGACAGTAATTTAGGAACCTGGGCTTTTTATGATTTTCCTGCTTTAAGGAAAACATGCAGTTCTGGGTACAGCACTTGGGACCAAATCAAAAGCGTATTTTTCCTTGTCAGATTTTGTGTGTGAGGGTTATACATCTCCTGTCTATTTGTGTGTGAGGGTTATACATCTCCTGTCTATTTGTGTGTGAGGGTTATACATCTCCTGTCTATTTGTGTGTGAGGGTTATACATCTCCTGTCTATTTGTGTGTGAGGGTTATACATCTCCTGTCTATTTGTGTGTGAGGGTTATATATCTCCTGTCTATTTGTGTGCGACTGTGCGTGCACTCGGCGAGTGTGTACATGCGTGTGTCTGCCCATGCGTGTGTGATGCGTGTGTACTCAAAGAGATTAAACACTTTGTCAAAGCATGAAAAACTCAAGACTCACATTATCATGTTCATCTGGGTCCTCTGGTCTGGAGAAATCAACATGTAAGCATGTACTGTATCACAGTTCTCTGAGTCATGAGAGGTTCACACAAACTGCTTGCAAAATTGTACTACATCTGTTTTTATCCTAGCATAATCCCATTGTGTCCCTCGCTAAAGTGGAAATGTTTTGATCCATGTCCTTGCCCTCAGCCATCCTGAAGAAAAACATTTTGTTTTCTATTATCTTGCAGACAACAGAGATGTGTCTTTTGCTCACAACCCAATGTATTTTGCTTACAGCCCGACATATATAGAAGATGAGATATATTTTTCAAGTCCAGCATGTTCATGCCTACTGACACTGCAAATAGGATTTACGGCACAAAAGCCCTGTGTAATCTCATAGCAAGCTGTCACCATCTCCAACAATGTCGATGTGGAGCAAGAAATGAACAGGAGGCCTCATGACCCTCCGTTTCGTGCATACAGCGCTCATGGAGGCTTGAGGTTTGGAGGTTTCAAAACCACAGTGACCTTTTTTCTCCCTCCGCTTAGTTTCGGAGGAGTTTTCCCCTCCGAAACGAGACACTGGATAAATTATGTTCAGCATGAAGGCCTCCTTGTTCACTCAAAATAAAAAATAAAGCAAGACACCCTGGTCTGGTGACAGAAGTTCCAGAACTTCCAAATAAATTCCCCTGAAGCATGTACTTTTGGGTGCTCTAGTTGGCTGCAGTGTGACTAGTGGCAGACGGACATGAGATGGAGAGGACTAGTGGTGGAGAGGAGAGAAGAGGAGCCGGTCTCATTTCATCATGATGGATGAGCCTATTAGCTGTTTGAAGTAAGCCCAGGTTTAGCCTTACACCTCACAACCAGTGCTTCGTGGCAGACGTATGTTGATTATGGCAGGAGAAATTATGAGGATGAATGCAGTGGTTATGGAGGTTTGGACAATGCAAAACAGTTGGCTTTTATACTAAGATTGGGAGAGCCCTTCAGTCCGGTGTGACATGTGACAAACAGACCCAACTAAACAGATTCAATATTATACTGCAGTGCTTTCAGAAAGTATTCACACCAATTGACTTTTTCCACATTTTGTTGTTACAGCCTGAATTTAAATGGATTAAAGGTATATTTTTGTCACTAGCCAACACACATACCACACAATGTCAGAGTGGAATTATGTTTTTCGAAATTGATACAAATTAATAAAACATGAAAAGCTGAAATATCTTGAGTCAGTAAGTATTCAACCCCTTTGTTATAGCAAGCCTAAATAAGTTCAGGAGTAACAAGTTTCCTTAACAAGTCACATAATAATTTGCACAGACTCATTATGTGTGCAACAATAGTGTTTAACATTATTTTTGAATGACTATCTCATCTCTGTACCCCACAAATACAATTATCTGTAAAGTCCCTCAGTCCGGCAGTGAATTTCAAACACAGATTCAACCTCAAAGACCAGGGAGGCCTCGTAAGTAGATGGGTAAAACATAATAAAAAAGCAGACATGTAATATATTTTTGAGAGTGGTGAAGTTATCAATTACACTTTGGATGGTGTATCAATACACCCAGTCACTACAAAGATACAGGCCTGTTTCCTAACTCAGTTGCCGGAGAGGAAGGAAACCACTCAGAAGATTTCACCATGAGGCCAATGGTGACTTTAAAAACAGGAGTTTGTTTGCTTCTAAAAGGAGAAAACTGAGGATTAATCAACAACATTGTAGTTACTCCACAATACTAACTTAATTGACAGAGGGAAAAGAAGGACGCCAGTACAAAATAAACATATTCCAAAACCTATTGGCAACAATATTTTTGGGGGTATTTTATTAGGATCCCCATTAGCTGCAGCTACTAAACACTAAAGTAATATTGCAACAAAAAAAAATGCAAAGGAATGAACTTCTTGTCCTGAATACAAAGCGTTATGTTTGGGGCAAATCCAATACAAGACATTAGTAACCGCTGCCAAAGGTGATTCTAGCGTGTGAATACTTATGTTCATGAGATATTTTTGTATTTCATTTTGTAAAATCGTGTATTCATTTTGTCATTATGGGGTGTTCTGTGTAGATGGGTAAGAGGGAAAAAATCTATTTAATTCATTTTGAATTCAGGCTGTTACACAACAAGATGTGGAATAAGTCAACAGCTATAAATAGCTGCATGAATACTTTCTGAAGGCACTGTTTATAGTCATTAAAATAGTCTATGCTGCTCATGTGCCATTCAGTCATGCACACATATCCATGTTGATTCTCTTTCTGTTGTTACTCTGTAATATAATAGTTGATACTAAAATAATTATCAAGGTTTAAGGTTCCTCTCCCGGGAGATGTTGGTGGCAGGTGCCACTACCCCCATTGATAGTGTAAGGACCTGAGAGTCTAGTCCAGTATAGAAACATGTTAGCACAATACATTGGTCCCTGTGTCATTTTAATCCTTAACCAACCCCTTCCTCTTGCACATGTACATGCAAACCGCCACCTCACACACATGCGTGTGCACATTAACACACACACACAGTTTATTAATAGGACTTGTTTGGCCAATACAACTTGCTGGTAATCCTTAGGGGGCAGGAGTGAGAGGGGATCTGGGTGGGGGTAGGGGGTCTGAGAAGAGGGTTCAAAGATAGATGCCGTCCCACCCACTGCTTGTCCTCCAGCTGATCCCTCCCTCTGCCCTCTACTCCTTTACCCCCTTGCCTCACTGTTGCCATTTTCCTCCAGCTGTAGATGGTGCTAGGCCATAGGTGATAACAACCATGAGAGATTACACTGTTGGTTACACTGATATAGTATCTATCTCTATGATATTGTACCTCTCTGTAAGATTAAGGGAGATACTGAGGATCTTCACAGGATCTGTGAGAACACTGACTGCTTTGATTGCCATGGTATTTTACACCAATAGGAAGGGAGTGGGGGCAAATTATGTCATTCAATCGCCACATGATTGGCTTGGTGACCTGTCTGTCAACCTTTCACTATATAGAAATCCTCAGATGTAGTTGAAGTCCTCTGATGTCCTTTTATCTCCCCAGACATCAAAGTGGGAAAGTATGATTGAAGAAGGAGTACTGGACACATAGATATTAGAGTGGCCTTGTTTTCCCCATGTACGCTGCCAGGTTGTGATGTATAAATAGGTGGGCTGTGTCAGTGTGTGTGACCACAGCGCCGAGGGGGGTTGTGTGTGTGACATGGGGGAGGGGGCTGGGGAGTTGTGGCAAGGGTCCGGGGGCTGGCGGTGCTCTCTTATGTGCTGAGACCCAAGAAGCCGCCCCGGGAAGGTGGTGACGGGTGGCCAGAAGGGCACGGATTCAGAGTATTTGGGTGTTAATTGAACTTATTGGTCCGCTATTCACAGCCTTGACGTGACGGTGATTTAAGAGACTAGTGTGAGAGAGAGTGGGATAGAACAGGCTATCTGATGATCGCTGCTCCTCAGAGGTGACTGGGGCACAGCAAGGCTGGGAGGGCGACGAAACGTAGCCTCCATTTTGTTAGTGACGAGATAAGGAAATAACTTACTGCTTCATGCCACTCTGATAGTACACTGAGTGTACAAAACATTAGGAACATTCTATGACAAACTGACCAGCTGAATTCAAGTGAATGATCCCTTATTGGTGTCACTTGTTAAATCCACTTAAAATCAGTATAGATGAAGGGGAGGAGACAGGTTAAAGGATTTTTAAGCCTTGGGACAATTGAGATGGATTGAATTGGCAGGGGGTGAATGGGCAAGATGTTTAAGAGCCTTTGAATGGGGTATGGTAGTAGGTGCCAGGTGCACTGGTCTGAGTGTGTCAAGAAATACAATGCTGCTGGGTTTTTAATGCTCAACAGTTTCCCGTGTGTATCAAGAATGATCCACCACCGAAAGGATATCCAGTCAACTTGACACAACTGTAGGAAGCATTGGAGTCATCAAGGGTCAGTGTCCCTGTGGAACGCTTTCAACACCTTGTAGTCAAATTGGGGCTGTTATGAGGGCAAAATGAGTGTAAAAAAACAATATTAGGAAAGTGTTCTGATTTTTTGTCTCTCAAACTCAGGTTCATTCTAAAATACAAAGGAGAGAAAGGTATTTAGAGGCGATATTAGAAACTAGATGTTCATTCGAGATGTATCGTTTTTACTATGTCTGGGATTTTTAAAGCAGTGCGTGACAGGTCTTGTGAAGAAAGGTGGCAAAGGCTAGTTTTTACATTGATTTAGGAATATTGCTTATTACTTTACAGCTACACCTGACCTTCTTGGCTCCATTCCCTTCCAGTCCAATTTTAGTCCTTCCACCTCAGCCTTAACACTGGAGTAGTTTACTCCTGCACTCCGACCCATAGTGAAATCAAACCAAGCCTAGGATTCACTATAACGGAGAATGCCTGCTGAGAATTCATATTCCAGGAAAGCAGAATATAACATATTCTCCAGTTATACGACCTTGGCAAACAGGCATAGTTTTTCTGTTAGCCGTCCACAGAAATGTGAATAATCCAAGTTTGCGAGTTGCAACAACAAACTACCCAATATAATTTGCATGCCCCCCATCGAAGAGTTATCTTTAAAGTCTTCCAAAGCCTTTCTAACCCCACTTTACCGCCTTACAACCACCCAGTCACTCAGAACACCCCCGTTCCCCTTTCACTAGGCTTGCGACCACACAGTAGTATTGCTTTCCATTGCATTTCTCCCCCAGGACCAGTGAAAGTAGACGTGTGTATGCCCAGAAAGTTCAGCTTTTAAAAACAAGAGGGGAAAGGTTAACTCTCACAAATTGAGCTATTCAACATCAGGCTTCCCTTTCCTACCTCTCTTTATTACATATATCTGTCACTGACTACGCACACACACGTACACAGGCAAACACACACATTTAAAAAATATATATATATATATATTTCACCTTTATTTAACCAGGTAGGCTAGTTGAGAACAAGTTCTCATTTACAACTGCGACCTGGCCAAGATAAAGCATAGCATGCACACACGCAAACACACACAAGTGAATGAATGCATGGACACACACAATTAGACATGTATTGCATAACTCCGCGAACACACACACACAAACACACACACACACATTCTCTCTCTTCCTTTCACTTTGGACATGGTTAACGGATAGATGAGAGTCAGGGGTTCTGGATTGGAATCCTGTTTGTAGAGAGATTACATGAAATCTCCTTTAGTTTTCTCTACAGTATCTGATATCACACGTATCTTGACATAATAATAATGTGGTTGGATGCCTCGTTTGAACCCTTTGAATGAATCCCTCATATAGGACCGAGACCCCCGTTTATTTTTTAAATCCTTCATAAATATTAGCTTTGCTTGGCACCTCACATTCTAACCATTCTTCTGAGGAGCCTGTCTGTGCTGCCTGGGTCCCTTGACTTGGAAAAGTGCTGGGTTTTTTGCCTACCTCATTAAGTGCCTTGTTCCCTCCCCGCCCGATCGAGGGATATGAGAGAAGAGGACAAGGAATAGAAATCCATTCGCTCATTTTGTCTACCTGCCACCGCCAGAGCTGTAAAGAACATTATCTTTCCACATCACTGAGAGATGGAGAACACAGATGGGTTGTGATGATGAAAGAATTCATTCCTTTCAATTCTCTTACAATTCTCTTAACCGGTTAAAGAATAGCAGGACAATAACAGTCCAATACTGTTCCTGAGAGTTCAGAATATTCATCGTGCAGTAGAGCGGTAGAGCGTAACAGTGGGTTCCTCACTTTTGCACTCACCCACTGCAGTAAATGAAATAACATATTTCCTGCTACTGAAATGGTTCTGAAACTAACTGAGCGCAAAATGCCCAGACATTCAGTGAACGTCTCTACCCCACCCAAACCTACAAACCTACAACCTATACGGTGAGACCAGGGTATCAGAGCAGTAGAGGATTGGGACTGAATTAACAAAGAGTTAATTGCATGATTAACAAGCATTTCGCCACACCCGCAATAACATCTGCTGAATATGTGTATGCGACCAATAAAATGTGACTTGATTTGATCCGACCTCCAACCATATGCCATTGTGCTCCCTATCAAGAGCAGTATGGCTGTCCAGATGTAAATCTTTAAGGGAGAGGTGTCTCTTATTACACCCATAACGACCTCAGACAGCCAGTGTCTCTGGGAGAGTAATGTCAACCCAAGCTGTGCCAAGCTCTGCCATTGTTCTCCACAGTGTGTTTATGGCTTGGTGTCTGATATATGATAACCAATAAGTAAGAGGAGTAATAATTACAGGGCCCACATGTTGGATCATCTGATTACTGGATGTAATACAAGATGGCGGGTTTGTTTGAAGGATAGTTATTATAAAGACATACAAAAACCTGGCAATGGCAAGCTTTGTTATATTGCAGTGTTGGAAAAGGGGGAGTGTGTGTGGGGTGGGGGAGTGTGTGTGTGTGTGTGTGTGTGTGTGTGTGTGTGTGTGTGTGTGTGTGTGTGTGTGTGTGTGTGTGTGTGTGTGTGTGTGTGTGTGTGTGTGATTGGAATTAAACTCAACATTTGTACTTTCTTCCAAAAAGTGGGAAATCAATTCTCAGATTAGGTGACACCCCCCACCTCTCTCATGCCTCCCTGTTTGATAGGTCATTCCAGTCACTGTGCCTTTCTAACGGCTTCCATGGACCGACAGTAGTATTTCAAATGGACTCACAACGGTTCTACGGTGTGCACTTTACCCCTTGAGAAGCTATATCTAGATAAATATATTTTTGTTAAGCCTCTTTTACTCTTAGGCCCCGTCACTTTGCCTCATGGCTTTGAAACCTGGGCCTTTTAGAAGGGCTCACACATCTGAATGCATAGGCTAAACAATGACATGAAAGAACTGTGAAGTATAATACTAGATTTATCAAAAGCATCATGCTGACGTGGAGCAAGATAACATCTCTGTGTCTGGAATGCACTTCCTCTCTGGCTAGATGAGGATCAAGCCCCAATTTGAATTTGAAGGCAAAGTGACAGCATATTTTACCAACTGCCAAATCTGATACAGCACCACATAACACCAGGGGTTACGTGGTTTTATTTGCCTACCGTCACCACCATTTGTCAGAAAAGAAAGCAAAATAGTCCAAGCTTTCCTTCCCTCTCTCTCGCTCTCTCTCTCTCCCTCGCTCTCTCGATTAAGAGGAGTTCAAAGACAATCCAGGTTTGGACATTGCCTTTGATGCAGAATAAGCACTGCTGCAATGGACCAACAACGAAAATGCCTTCCTTCACATTGAAAATGACTTCTTGGTGAGATCTCTTTCAGATATTTGTGGCTGTTTTCAGGAAACCTTTTCATAAACCCAAGTGTTGGTGAAGCTGCCGATTTAAATATTTGCTGCATTTTGTACCTATCTTTCATTTACAGTGCCTTGCGAAAGTATTCGGCCCCCTTGAACTTTGCGACCTTTTGCCACATTTCAGGCTTAAAACATAAAGATATAAAACTGTATTTTTTTGTGAAGAATCAACAACAAGTGGGACACAATCATGAAGTGGAACGACATTTGTTGGATATTTCAAACTTTTTTAACAAATCAAAAACTGAAAAATTGGGCGTGCAAAATTATTCAGCCCCCTTAAGTTAATACTTTGTAGCGCCACCTTTTGCTGCGATTACAGCTGTAAGTCGCTTGGGGTATGTCTATCAGTTTTGCACATTGAGAGACTAAAATTTTTTCCCATTCCTCCTTGCAAAACAGCTCGAGCTCAGTGAGGTTGGATGGAGAGCATTTGTGAACAGCAGTTTTTTGATTTGTTAAAAAAGTTTGAAATATCCAATAAATGTCGTTCCACTTCATGATTGTGTCCCACTTGTTGTTGATTCTTCACAAAAAATACAGTTTTATATCTTTATGTTTGAAGCCTGAAATGTGGCAAAAGGTCGCAAAGTTCAAGGGGGCCGAATACTTTCGCAAGGCACTGTAGCCTTGAAAGCTCAAACATCTCAGATTTAGCATCATGTGTCAGAGGTGCACCTAGTTCATGGGCCTAATGTGCACCTAGTTTTTGAACATGTCTGATATTTTTACCAAGACCATAATTTATTATGCTGTGCGTCACTGTCATATTATAAGCTGTTGGATCATCCTGTCTCTTTGATATTTTCTGGTCTCTCTTTGGCCTTTCCCAAGATAGCCTCATCAATGGGATTTTGTGCATGAGTAGAGTCAGCTATATCACATAGTGAATGAAAAGATCAAACACTTATTTGAGCTGTCAAAGGGGGCAATTGTAGCCTACCATTCGGCCACTAGATGGTAACAATAGTTTTTTTCCCTAGGCACAAACACTGACCACATAACATGTGATACCAAAGAGAATAATATACATTGTGATACTGTATGATAAATAGTGACCAATTCACTACTCACTTAAACCATTGCAGAAGCAGAAGATGTGTAGCCTCTCATAAGATGCCTTATAAACTATTTGGACATTTAAATTTAACTACGCTGGGTGACGCTGGGCCAATTGTGAGCTGCCCTATGGGACTCCCAATCACGATCAGATGTGATACAGCCTGGTTTCAAACCAGGGACTGTAAGTGACGCGTTTTGCACTGATATGCATTGCCTTAGACCGCTGTGCCACTCAGTAGCCCAATAGGACATAGCCTATTGTAAAAAAAATAAAACAGTAGCCTAAGGATTATGATCACTATTAAAATATTAACATTTATCCTAACCTCACTGACCACTTTCAAATTCCCAAATAAAGAAATGTGGAATTAATAGAGTCGTGCGTGCGCTTAAAGACGCTTCTCATGTCAGTGGTGGGCGGTACGAGATGGAAGCGTCGCGTCATGGAAATGCCCACCCTCGCGTCGGGTAAGAGCCGCAGATAGAAGAGAAAGTTCAGTGTTCTCAAACGATGGATGGAGAGCGGTTGTCCGAGGTAGAGTGAAATATATCTACTGCTGCAAATAGCTGCACCGAGTCAGCTTTAAACAGTTTTTATTCGAAATTAAGAAGTCAAGGATAAGGAGTCAACACTTTCTGTAATGAACGTTATTTAAGCTCACCACCGTTATTTTCTCATTTCATTGCGAACTTCATTTTCTAGATTGAACTCTGCCTTCCTCGAATTGGCTCGGAGGCTGCCTTCTAAGAACATTTAAACATTAATTCTGGGGAAGCTTTTTTTTTAATATATATATATATATATATATACATATATATCATAGACTAATGTTTACCTACTGGAATTATTTTTTGTTATATTTTACCTGCATTTGCGTTGTGCATCAGCATAGAATGCATTTGTAACAACGGATTTTTAACGCTTGTTGGGGCTGTGCTTACAATGGTAAAATAATACGGAAATATCCTCTTGAATTTACATTTTTGGTCTGAACAAATACAACTATTTGTTAGACTAATCATATGACTGAAAATAAGCATGGAGGGGTCTCCTTTGAAGATACTGATTTCTCTCTGGTGTCCGCTCATGATTGCTGCCTACAGTGTGGAGCTAGGAACATACGACCTAGAACGAGGGAGACCAGCCAAATGCGAACCCATAGTAATTCCCATGTGCCAGGGCATTGGCTACAACATGACCAGAATGCCCAATTTTATGGACCATGAAAACCAAAAAGAGGCTGCCATCAAGCTGAATGAGTTTGCACCTCTAGTGGATTACGGCTGTGATGTGCACCTTCGTTTCTTCCTCTGCTCACTCTATGCCCCAATGTGCACTGATAAAGTGTCTACCTCCATCCCAGCCTGCAGGCCTATGTGTGAGCAGGCCAGGCAGAAGTGCTCACCCATTATGGAGAAGTTCCACTACGCATGGCCTGACTCGCTGGATTGCTCCAGGCTCCCGACCAAGAATGACCCCAACGCGCTGTGCATGGAGGCTCCAGAGAACGACACCAAGACGGATATCAAGAAGGGAGAGGACATGCCTTTTGTTCCCCCTCGGCCCAGGCAACCGGGTAGCAGTAACGGGCGCTCCATGGGCAGTCTGGGGTCCTGCGAGAACCCAGAGAAGTTCCATTATGTGGAGAAGAGCCAGTCGTGTGCTCCTCGCTGCTCCTCTGCAGTGGACGTGTTCTGGTCCAGACGGGACAAGGACTTTGCCTTCATCTGGATGACAGTGTGGTCAACACTCTGTTTTGTCTCCACGGCCTTCACCGTTCTCACCTTCCTCCTGGACCCCCACCGCTTCCAGTACCCCGAGCGGCCCATCATCTTCCTCTCCATGTGCTACAACGTCTACTCTGTGGCCTTCATCATCCGCTCGGTGGCCGGGGCCGAGAACATCGCCTGCGACCGGGAGAATGGCGAGCTCTACATCATCCAGGAGGGGCTGGAGTCCACAGGCTGCACCATCGTCTTCCTCATCCTCTACTACTTCGGTATGGCCTCGTCCATCTGGTGGGTCATCCTCACCCTCACCTGGTTCCTGGCCGCTGGTAAGAAGTGGGGCCACGAGGCCATTGAGTCCCACAGCAACTACTTCCACATGGCCGCCTGGGGCATCCCAGCTCTGAAGACAATCGTCATCCTCACCATGAGGAAGGTGGCAGGGGATGAGCTGACGGGTCTGTGCTACGTGGGCAGCATGGACTCTGGAGCGCTCACCGGCTTTGTGCTCATCCCTCTGTCCTGCTACCTGGTCATTGGCACGTCCTTCGTCCTCACCGGCTTTGTGGCGCTCTTCCACATCCGCAAGGTGATGAAAACCGAAGGCACCAACACGGAAAAGCTGGAGAAGCTAATGGTGAAAATCGGCATCTACTCCATCCTGTACACAGTGCCCGCCACCTGCGTCATCATCTGCTACTTCTACGAGAGGCTTAACATGGACTACTGGAAGTTCATAGGTCTGGAGGTCAAGTGCGTGTCGTTCCCCGGGCGCCGGAACGAGGACTGCTCCCTGGAGTCGTCGGTGCCCACTGTGGTGGTGTTCATGCTGAAGATCTTCATGTCCCTGGTGGTGGGCATCACCAGTGGTGTGTGGGTGTGGAGCTCCAAGACCCTGCAGACCTGGCAGGGCCTGTGCAGCAGGAAGCTGGCATCAGACAGGACTAGCAGGAAGCCCTGTGGCAGCGTGAGCTGCAGCACACACTGTCATTACAAAACCCCTGCCGTGGTGCTCAACATGGCCAAGACAGACCCTTACTCAGACAGCCCCACACATGTCTGACGCTGACAGTCAGTATATTACCAGTATGCAGTTCATTCAATGCTCTGTCTAAACACAGGAAGCTACTGGGGTGACATTGTAATATATAGAATAAGAATAAGATTGAGATTGAGAGGAAGGAGAGAAGTTATAATTCAACTGTCCATTGTTGCTTTTCTGTGCAACTTTCCTTATTTCAGTATTAATGGGAAATGTTCAGTATTGCTCTCTATAAACACACAAGATGTGTGGACTGTATTGCATAGAGATGCTCAACTGCAATGCAGAAAAGGCCTTGCATGGACATTTTAAAGGAGAGGCATTGTTCTCCCCCGAACTGGGTATAAATAACTACATAAATAAGTTTAAATGTTAAACAGTCTATTTATTGTATATATATTTAATTGAAGTTTACTTTGGTTTCTCACACGTTTTGATTGGAGTGAACATGAATCCATGAGGCTAAAATAGTAAACTACTGAGCATCAAGGAAAATACAGTGCCTCTTATTGGGTTCTTAAGAATAATACAATTGGGTATACATTTGGTCGTGGTTTATTTACTATTATTAAATTGAGTGTGAATCCTATACATTTTTCAATATGGCTTAGTTTCATTGGATTGATTGAGAAAATTATATTGAGACTTGGGAGGAAAATGCATTGACAAAAAATATTGAATTTTACAATGTCTTTGATAATAATTTGGCTCTATAATAAATAAATATAATTCTTACAAAATGAGAAGTTTGTTAGATTATATATGGCTATAGATATCCATGATTCATTCATGTCATTATTCCAGGACGACCAGAATTAATCAGATGTGCTAGACTGGTTGAAGTAGACTGTAGTAGGGTTAATTCTGTTTTAGGTGAAGTAGACTGTAGTAGAGTTCATTCTGTTTTAGGTGAAGTAGACTGTAGTAGGGTTCATTCTCTTTTAGGTGAAGTAGACTGTAGTAGGGTTCATTCTCTTTTAGGTGAAGTAGACTGTAGTGGGGTTCATTCTGTTTTAGGTGAAGTAGACTGTAGTAGGGTTCATTCTCTTTTGGGTGAAGTAGACTGTAGTAGGGTTCATTCTCTTTTGGGTGAAGTAGACTGTAGTAGGGTTCATTCTGTTTTAGGTGAAGTAGACTAGTAGAGTTCATTCTGTTTTAGGTGAAGTAGACTGTAGTAGGGTTCATTCTGTTTTAGGTGAAGTAGACTGTAGTGGGGTTCATTCTGTTTTAGGTGAAGTAGACTGTAGTAGGGTTCATTCTGTTTTAGGTGAAGTAGACTGTAGTGGGGTTCATTCTCTTTTGGGTGAAGTAGACTGTAGTAGGGTTCATTCTCTTTTGCAAATGAAAGGTAGCCTAATTCCTATGGTAATGCCAACATGCAAATATCAACTGTAATCATTTGGAGAATTGGAGAATTTTTCTCAATATAAGGATAAATGCAACAGTTTATATTCCTAACTTTTGTAGCCTAATACGCCCATTTCTTCTTACTCCAAAGCCTCTTTGAACACATTTATCACAGGACAATAAGGCCAACATTTGTTGTTTATTTTCCTGTCGACCATTTGGTCCTTAATTTCCTCTCCTGCTTTGAAGCAATTTTCTACAGTGAGAATCGCGTGCCATATGTTCAACTGCATATAAGCTAGATCCTGGAAGCAACATGGACACACTATTCCTCAAAGAGAATTGGAGATGAATAGAGGGGCAATCCAAGTAGTCTCAAGGTTTGGGTCATCATCTTTAAAGAGATACTTCCTGGTTTTGACAATGAAGCCCTTTATCTACTTCCAGTCAGATGAACTCATGGATACCATTATGTCTCTGCATCCAGTATGAAAGAAGTCAGAGGCAGTTTTCCGATCCAAGGCTAACCAGCGTTAGCGCAATAACTGGAAGTCTATGGTATCTACTAGCATACTAGCAGTTACCATAGACGTCCAGCCATTGCGCTAACGCTTGTTAGCAACTTTCTTCAAACTGCAGGCAGAGACATACAAAGGGTAGGCCTATTCAAGAGTTCATCTGACTCTGGGGAAGTAGATATAGGGCTTCATTGCCAAAACCCTGAAGTATCCTTTTAACATGCGGGAGCTGTTCACAGAGAAATATATTTAATGGGTGTGCTAATCCTTTCCCTGAACCACTATTGTGCCCTGTCCTCCTCTCTGTTTGATCCCCATGCAAATACATGGCACTTTGATCCAGGAGGAGGAATTTGAAGTAGGCCATCTAGATCTCAGCACTAGTCCAACGCTTTACACCTGAATTGGGAGGAAATTAATTGACGATTTCTATTTGACCAAAAAGTTTCACAAATGTCATACTACATGCTACATATTGGTCATTGGTTGCATGGCTTTGTCTCAGTTTGAATTTGGCACATTCAAGCCTTATGTTGCCAGCAACTGTTCTCAGTAAATTAGGGTGTCAATGTCAATTATAAGCACACCCGAATATAAGAGACCATTTGTTTCACAGCAGGCTTGCTGGGATGCATGGTGTTTGACAGTAAATGTAATTGTTTATGTCTGTCTGTGTAATTGTGTTCCGTGTCAGGCAACACGAGGTGATGGCATGGAAAGATGTGAGGACCAAGAGTTACATTTACATCAGACTGCTGCTCACTTTAACGTTTAGATTTTGTCAAGCTTTATAGACGGAGGTGTTGTGTTGTGGTTTTTCATTTAACCTTTGTTAGACACCATCAACTTTAAGATTACAGCAATTTAACCAAATCATTTAAGTTGAGAAGACAGTCTTTGCAGAACAGAGTATCATATTGTATTATAGTGTGTGTGTGTGGGCACATATGTAAGGAGGGAGAGGTAGATGGGGGTTAACCTCTGTGTTTTCCTCGCTTGGCCATTATAGACATTGTCCATTGCTTAGCAGAGAGAGCTGAAGTCTTGACATTGCCAACCACATTTAACTATCAAAAGTGAGTGTGAGTTTCCTTTGAAGCATGTCGCTGGGACAGAATAACTGGAGTTAAAGCCACATGCACCAGTTCACGTACGGTTGAACGAGCTGCTGGCTTCCTCTCGGGATTACGCTCTGTGACATGACCCAGTGAGGTGAAACACTTGCTCTTAAAAAACAGCCAGTCCCACCTGTGTTTTCTGTGATTAGATAGGAACTGCAGTCTGTTTAGGACAAGGGCTGAGTTAGGAGATATGGAGGTACTTAATGTATTTGTGTTGCTAGACAGAGAAAACAAATCCCCAAAGACAACATGCGGTGATTGGAGTAACAGGGAGCGTTTGCAACCGTTTGTTGTTTATAAACCTTGTTCAATGAGGCTTGTTCCATGATTGAATGCTGTCCGAACATGTTAGTGCCAGTAGCTTGTGTATTTTCTAGCTGTCTCCAGAGGAAAAACTTGTTCAGACTCACAACACCACTGAACTTCTGTTACGATTGTCTGAATGAATGGACCAAGGCCCAGCGTACTTAGAGATCCACATGTTTAATAAATATGAAACTTGCCTCCCGGGTGGCGCAGTGGTTAAGGGCGCTGTACTGCAGCGCCAGCTGTGCCATCAGAGTCCCTGGGTTCGCGCCCAGGCTCTGTCGTAACCGGCCGCGACCGGGAGGTCCGTGGGGCAACGCACAATTGGCCTAGCGTCGTCCGGGTTAGGGAGGGATTGGTCGGTAGGGATCTCCTTGTCTCATCGCGCACCAGCGACTCCTGTGGCGGGCCGGGCGCAGTGCGCGCTAGCCAAGGTTGCCAGGTGCACGGTGTAGCCTCCGACACATTGGTGCGGCTGGCTTCCGGGTTGGAGGCGCGCTCTGTTAAGAAGCAGTACGGCTGGTTAGGTTGTGTATCGGAGGACACATGACATTCAGCCTTCGTCTCTCCCGAGCCCGTACGGGAGTTGTAGCAATGATACCCGGCCAACTAAACGTGACGTTCTGGGCTGCTCACAGGCAGCTACACAAAAAACAAGATCCCACCAACTACAGGTGGGAAAAAAGCTGCTTAAGTATGATCCCCAATCAGAGACAACGATAGACAGCTGCCTCTGATTGGGAACCATACCCGGCCAACAAAGAAATAGAAAACATAGATTGCCCACCCTAGTCACACCCTGACCTAACCAATTAGAGAATTAAAAGGATCTCTACGGTCAGGGCGTGACAACTTCAATGTAGATGGAAGGGAGTTTGGAGCTGGGTCCAGAATACCTAAAACAGAGTTTGTTTGAGCTGTGTGTCCTGTGGGGCGCCTTACCTGTGGTCAACAGCGTAAAACTGAATTTAAATACAAACAAAGTGGTAGCAAAAATAAATTGAAATTCATCGGAGGAATCAGGTAAAAAAGCATCCGACTGCTCCGAACTCTACTTCATATATAGAGCAAAACACACACCTCTGGTAACACACACACTTCTGAGGTCAGCACTCTAGAACCTGTGCCAGCCAATCAGCACAACCCTGGAAAGAATCCCCACACAATTTTTTTTTTTTTTTTACAGAAATGTTTAATTTCAAGAGTGAGTAAGCTTGGCCTTAGTCGAAAGATTTCGCTTGGCCAAGGCACTGTTGTTGTTTTTTAACCACAAGGCTCAGGGGGTTAACCTGAGTTAGTATCTTTCTATAACGGCAGTCTGTGGGACAGAACAGGTCTGTCTGTCTCTGCACCTATCTGAAAAAGTTCAAAATTAAAGGGGACTTCAACATACTGTATCTACCTTGTCTATGTCTCTAGCTATGCTACAGTGTATTGACTCAGACTGGAGAAGCATGGCATAGGGATCTGTAATTGGTTCGTTTTTGCCTGGGAGAAAGTTGATTTATCAAACAGTGGAGTATTACATGAACTATTTAGGCTGGGTGAATAAGATTTATCTTCAAGGTGGGTTTATTAAAAGTTAAGGTACTACTGAGCTGACAGTGTTTATGTGATTTTCTGGGCGGGTGGTGTGAATAGAAATCCCCCTCCTATGGTCATGCATCTGATTAGAGAGGCGATCGTTATGGCACCGAAGCCCCTCCCTCCTGGCCCTAAACCACTGCCTACCCCTCAGGGTGTGTGGGGGGGGGGGGAAGAGAGAAAAGAAAGCATCCTTCATTACCCTGCTGCTGTTCCCTCCTCTGCCCTCCCCCACTCCTCCTCAGCACTATCCCTTTCCTGGGCCGTTTTGATGTGTAAATGAGTGTATTGAAAACCTGCAGGCCCCAAAGAGATGCTTTCCATGAAAATGCCCCAGTCTGAAAAGCAGCAGCAGAGTTCACACAGCTCAGACCCTTCACTACTGGCCTCCCACTGGGCTGCCTGTCTGAAGAGCAGCAGCAGAGTTCACACAGCTCAGACCCTTCACTACCGGCCTCCCACTAGGCTGTCTGTCTGAGAGCAGCAGCAGAGTTCACACAGCTCAGAGACCCTTCACTACCGGCCTCCCACTGGGCTGCCTGTCTGAGAGCAGCAGCAGAGTTCACACAGCTCAGAGACCCTTCACTACCGGCCTCCCACTGGGCTGCCTGTCTGAGAGCAGCAGCAGATTTCACACAGCTCAGACCCTTCACTACCGGCCTCCCACTGGGCTGCCTGTCTGAGAGCAGCAGCAGAGTTCACACAGCTCAGACCCTTCACTACCGGCCTCCCACTGGGCTGCCTGTCTAACAGCAGCAGCAGAGTTCACACAACTCAGACTCTTCACTACCGGCCTCCCACTGGGCTCCCTTGTCTGCCAATTCAACACTGTCTCTCTCGCTCTCTCTTACCAACACACACACACACACACAAAACGTAGATATTTTTTCAATGCCCTGCAATTTCAGAAACACTTCAGATATTCTTGAGCTATTTAGTAAGTAGGAAGGATATTGCTGCGACACAGAGCTATTATCTCTGTTATAACAGATGGTTACCCAAACCATCTATGTCTTTAAAATATGATGCTGTTTTCACAACTACACGATAGGTATGAACAATCATAACTCATTATAATGTAATGTATTCATCTCTGTTATTTTCTGGCTTGCCAGTGATGTATCATATCATGTGCCTTTTCACATATGAATGCCCTGATCTCTTCACGTTGTTAGAAGCCTCAGTCTCAATCATCATCTCTGATCCTCGTTCTTGTCATCCCAATCATCAACACGTGAGACATGCATACCAATGGAACAGTCAAATGTGATGTCAATATGAGAAATTAACCGGTAAGGAAATTAACCGGTAAGGAAATTAACCGGTAAGGAAATTAACCGGTAAGGAAATTAACCGGTAAGGATCAGCACAAAGTGCATACAGGAACCTTTACTACAGACAGACGTTTAGTTGGATTTGGAACAGACAACTCCATTATTGTAATTAGTAGGAAATTTCCCAGTTTTCCATCTTTCCATTTTTATTTTTTGCATGTTTTTTTCACAGTCTTTGATCAATAAATCAGAGACAGAACTCTAAAAGCGTCTCATCCCTTTTTCTCCTGCCTCTGGACTGGTGGATGAGTCAGAGAAGAGGGAGGTTCCGCCTCTCTTGCTGTGAAGCCGCAAATAAGCTAATAGCATCGCTGGGATCATAATCGTCATTGCCTTCTTCTCAGAAACATTGATTTCATTGCATGTTTATTTAATTTTAGTTTTGCTTATACTCATCCTATATTTAGATTTAAACTCATCCTTTGAACCGACCCGTGGTGCAATGACTCGGGGTGGAGGCTACCAATGGCAAGCATTTGTTTGAGGGTTAAAACATAATTTTGCCCCTTTCATCATGTTGTTGTGTTGTGCCATAGATCAGAGGCTTGGGATAATGTAGGTCAGGCGTTTGAGAGAGAGAGAGCACCCCTTTTGTAGCTGCCATTTTGAATCGGTTGCTAGGCAGCACCCCTCTCTAGTCGCCAGTACCATAGAGTCTCCTTTGAGAGGAGATAAAGAGAGCAGGAACTACAAAAGACAACAAAATCAACAACAGCGACAAAGAACACAAAACCATGCTGCATTACAACCTGCTTTATAGAAACACTGAAAAGAAGAAGCGAAGTGTAAAGGCCAGGATGTGAGTCTGTCTTCACCCTGCACGCCTCTCTCCACTACCCTGCTTCGTATGTCTGCCTGCACTTTACACCTCTCTCTGTTTGTCCCCATTACTTTCAAATGCGAGAACACAACCCTGTCTGTCACACTAACGGTCTCTTACCTCCTAATCCCAGGAAACAACATGACACACTGTTTCAAAGTGGCTGGCAGGTGTGTGTTGACAGGTGGTGAAGAGGATGAGAGCTGCTTGCATCTCTGTTGGCTGGCAAGTGTGGCTGTCACACTGTTACCCTGTCCAAAAATGTGCTCATGTCACGCTCAGCCATCAAAGGTTCCCCCCACGGGTCTGTGTTCCTCTTAGAAAGCCAGCCCAGCACAGCCTTCCTCATCTCCCCAGGGTAGACTAAACTCTTCCAAGTTCCTCTCCCTCTGAATTCACTCCACACTTTTAACTTTAACTTTTTAATCTCTGAGCGTTGTTTCATATTTATGGACTCCAAAGAACATTATTTCAGTCAGAGCATTTCCAGAACCACCTGAAAAAAACACCTGAGAACTAAGGTCTACATATATTCTGACATATTTTGTAAGGTTACCTTGGCACGCTGACCCAGCAGTGTCGCTAACAAACCAGAAAGAACAATGCATTGCGATTGAGTGACTGAGATTAATGAACTGCAGTGGTGTGATGTTCAGCATAGCAGAGGTGTGTGTTGGTTGATTGGGATCTCCCAATGCACGCACACACACACACACACACACACACACACACACACACACACACACACACACACACACACACACACACACACACACACACACACACACACACACACACACACACACACACACAATTTTTCCCACTAGACCTGGAGAACTATAGAACCATTGTGTTCTCTGGCCCATTGTGAAGTGGCTGGTAGCTTTATAGAGGGGTGTAATGAGAGCGACCTCCCTCACCTCAACAATACCAAACCCCCAATCACCCCAACCCCCTAACACCGGGAGGACAGAATGGGGACTGGGGAGGTGGGGCGCCTACTTAATTAAGCACACCCCCAGGTGGAAGGAAGGGGGGGATTGTCGTCCCCCTGCACCAATTTTATTTATATTTTATTTCACCTTAATTTAACCAGGTAGGCCAGTTGAGAACAAGTTATCATTAACAACAGCGACCTGGCCAAGATAAAGCAAAGCAGTGTGACACAAACAAAACAGGGTTACACATGGGATAATCAAACGTACAGTTAATAACACAATATAAAACATATATATACAGTGTGTGCAAATGTATTAAGATTAGGGAGGTAAGGCAATAGGCCATAGTGGCAAAATAATTACAATTCAGCAATTAACACTGAAGTGATAGATGTGCAGAAGATGATTGTGCATGTAGAGATACTGGGGTTCAAAGGAGCAAACAAATAAATAACAATATGGGGATGAGGTAGTTGGGTGGGCTATTTACAGATTGGCTGTGTACAGGTGCAATGATCGGTAAGCTGCTCTGACAGCTGATGCTTAAAGTTAGTGAGGGAGATATAAGACTCCAGCTTCAGAGATTTTCACAATTCGTGCCAGTCATTGGCAGCAGAGAACTGTAAGGAAAGGTGGCCAAAAGAAGAGTTGGCTTTGGGGATGACCAGTGAAATATACCTGCTGGAACGCGTGCTATGGGTGGGTGCTGCTATGGTGACCAGTGAGCTGAGATAAGGCGGGGCTTTACCTAGCAAAGACTTATAGATGACCTGGAGCCAGTGGGTTTGGCGGCAAATATGAAGCGATGGCCAGCCAACGAGAGCATACAGGTCGCAGTGGTGGGTAATATATGTGGCTTTGGTGACAAAACGGATGGCACTGTGATAGACTACATCCAATTTGCTGAGTAGATTGTTGGAGGCTATTTTGTAAATGACATCGCCAAAGTCAAGGATCGGTAGGATAGTCAGTTTTACGAGGGTATGTTTGGCAGCATGAGTGAAAGATGCTTTGTTTGCGAAATAGGAAGCCAATTCTAGATTTAATTTTGGATTGGAGATGCAATAGAATGCAAATTAATTACTTCTAAATCATACAATGTCATTTTTGGGATTTTTGTTTTAGATTCCGTCTCTCACAGTTGAAGTGTACCTATAATAAAAATTACAGACCTCTACATGCTTTGTAAGTAGGAAAACCTGCAAAATCAGCAGTGTATCAAATACTTGTTCTCCCCACTGTATGTAGGTCTGTAACAGTTTGGGTCTAGAGTGTCTCCCCCTTTGAAGATGGGGATGAATGCGGGAGCTTTCCGATCTTTAGGGATCTCAGACGATACGAAAGAGAGGTTGAACAGGCTAGTAAATAGGGGTTGCAACAATTGCGGCGGATCATTTTAGAACGAGAGGGTCCAAATTGTCTAGCCCAGCTGATTTGTAGGGGTCCAGATTTTGCAGCTAATTTAGAACATCAGCTATCTGGATTTGGGTGAAGGAGAAATGGGGGAGGCTTGGGGAAGTTGCTGTGGGGGGTGCAGAGCTGTTGACCGGGGTAGGGGTAGCCAGGTGGAAAGCATGGCCAACCATAGAAAAAATGCTTATTGAAATTCTCGATTATCGTAGATTTATCGGCGGTGACAGTGTTTCCTAGCCTCAGTGCGGTGGGCAGCTGGGAGAAGGTGCTCTTATTCTCCATGGACTTTACAGTGTCCCATAACTTTTTGGAGTTTGTGCTACAGGGTGCAAATTTCTGTTTGAAAAAACTAGCCTATATCTGTTCTTAGTTTAAAAAATAAAAATAATGGGGCATGCTTATTTAAGATGGTGAGGAAAGCACTTTTAAAGAATAACCAGGCATCCTCTACTGGTGGAATGAGGTCAATATCCTTCCAGGATACCCAGGCCAGGTCAATTAGAAAGGCCTGCTTGAAGAAGTGTTTTAGGGAGTGTTTGACAGTGATGAGGGGTGGTTGTTTGACAGCGATGAGGGGTGGTTGTTTGACAGTGGACCCATTACGGATGAAGGAATTGAGGCAGTGATTGCTGAGACCCTGGTTGAAGACAGCAGAGGTGTATTTAGAGGGCAGGTTGGTCAGGATGATATCTATGAGGGTGCCCGTGTTTACGGATTTAGGTTTGTACCTGGTAGGATCCTTGATAATTTGTGTGAGATTGAGGGCATCTAGTTTAGATTGTAGGATGGCCGGGGTGTTAAAACCTCTCTAGGGTACGTGGGACGCTAGCGTCCCATCTGGCCATCAACCAGTGAGATTGCAGAGCGCCAAATTCAATAACAGAAATGCTCATTATTAAAATTCAGAAAACAAAATATATTTTACATAGTTTTAAAGATTAACTTCTTGTTAAACCAACCACAGTGTCATATTTATAAAATGCTTTTCGGCGAAAGCATACCTAGCCCAGAACATAGCCCAGTTGACAAATTATTACAAACAGTAACCAGCCAAGCAGAAGCATTACAAAACTCAGAAATAGAGATAAAATGAATCCCTTACCTTTGATGATCTTCATATGGTGGCAATCAGAAGACATTCATTTACTCAATAAATGTTCCTTTTGTTCGATGAAGTCTCTTTATATCCAAAAACCTTCAGTAATCCACAGGCTCAAACGCAGTCAAAACGATCAGACAAAAAATCCAAATTGTATCCGTAAAGTTCATAGAACCATGTCAATCAATGTTTGTATTCAATCCTCAGGTTGTTTTTTAGCCTAAAGGATCTATAATATTTCAACCTGACAATAACGTCGTCAATATAAAAAGTAAACAAGAAATGCACTTGCGCATGAAAAAGCTCTGCGATATGGTAGGGTCCACTCGTTCAGACTGGTCTTACTCCCTCATTTATAAGAATACAAGCCTGAAACGATTTCTAAAGACTGTTGACATCTAGCGCCGACAGAGATGTCTAGCGCCGACAGAGATGGCCGCCTCGCTTCGCGTTCCTAGGAAACTATGCAGTTTTTTGTTTTTTTACGTGTTATTTCTTACATTGGTACCCCAGGTTATCTTAGGTTTCATTACATACAGTCGAGAAGAACTACTGAATATAAGAGCAGCGTCAACTCACCATCAGTACGACCAAGAATATGACTTTCGCGAAGCAGATCCTGTGTTCTGCCTTTCACCCAGGACAACGGAATGGATCCCAGCCGGCGACCCAAAAAAACGACTTCGTAAAAGGGGGAAACGAAGCGGTCTTCTGGTCAGACTCCGGAGACGGGCACATCGTGCACCACTCCCTAGCATACTTCTCGCCAATGTCCAGTCTCTTGACAACAAGGTTGATGAAATCCGAGCAAGGGTAGCATTCCAGAGGGACATTAGAGACTGTAACGTTCTTTGCTTCACGGAAACATGGCTCACTGGAGAGACGCTATCGGAGTCGGTGCAGCCAGCTGGTTTCTCCACGCATCGCGCCGACAGAAGCAAACATCTTTCTGGTAAGAAGAGGGGCGGGGGCGTATGCTTCATGGTTAACGAGACGTGGTGTGGTCACAACAACATACAGGAACTCAAGTCCTTCTGTTCACCTGATTTAGAATTCCTCACAATCAAATGTCGACCGCATTATCTACCAAGGGAATTCTCTTCGATTATAATCACAGCCGTATATATTCCCCCCAAGTAGACACATCGATGGCTTTGAACAAACTTTATTTGACTCTTTGCAAATTGGAATCCATATATCCTGAGGCTGCATTCATTGAAGCTGGGGATTTTAACAAGGCTAATCTGAAAACAAGACTCCCTAAATTGTATCAGCATATCGATTGCGCATCCAGGGCACATATAAGGCCCTGCCCCGCTCTCCTTTCGGAAAAGCTGACCACGACTCCATTTTGTTGATCCCTGCCTACAGACAGAAACTAAAACAAGAAGCTCCCGCGCTGAGGTCTGTTCAACGCTGGTCCGACCAATCTGATTCCACACTCCAAGACTGCTTCCATCATGTGGACTGGGATATGTTTCGTATTGCATCAAACAACAACATTGACGAATACGCTGATTCGGTTCGAGTTCATTAGAACATGCGTTGAAGATGTCATTCCCATAGCAACGATTAAAACATTCCCAAACCAGAAACCGTGGATTGATGGCAGCATTCGCGTGAAACTGAAAGCGCGAACCACTGCTTTTAATCAGGGCAAGGTGACCGGAAACATGACCGAATACAAACAGTGTAGCTATTCCCTCCGCAAGGCAATCAAACAAGCTAAGCGTCAGTATAGAGACAAAGTAGAATCTCAATTCAAAGGCTCAGACACAAGAGGTATGTGGCAGGGTCTACAGTCAATCACGGATTACAAAAAGAAAACCAGCCCCGTCAAGGACCAGGATGTCTTGCTCCCAGGCAGACTAAATAACTTTTTTGCCCGCTTTGAGGACAATACAGTGCCACTGACACAGCCAGCAACCAAAACATGCGGACTCTCTTTCACTGCAGCCGATGTGAGGAAAACATTTAAACGTGTTAACCCTCGCAAGTCTGCAGGCCCAGACGGAATCCCCAGCCGCGCCCTCAGAGCATGCGCAGACCAGCTGGCTGGTGTGTTTACGGACATATTCAATCAATCTCTATCCCAGTCTGTTGTTCCCACATGCTTCAAGAAGGCCACCATTGTTCCTGTTCCCAAGAAAGCTAAGGTAACTGAGCTAAACGACTACCGCCCCGTAGCACTCACTTCCGTCATCATGAAGTGCTTTGAGAGACTAGTCAAGGACCATATCACCTCCACCCTACCTGACACCCTAGACCCACTCTAATTTGCTTACCGCCCAAATAGGTCCACAGACGATGCAATCTCAACCACACTGCACACTGCCCTAACCCATCTGGACAAGAGGAATACCTATGTGAGAATGCTGTTCATCGACTACAGCTCATTTAACACCATAGTGCCCTCCAAGCTCGTCATCAAGCTCGAGACCCTGGGTCTCGACCCCGCCCTGTGCAACTGGGTACTGGACTTCCTGATGGGCCGCCCCCAGGTGGTGAGGGTAGGCAACAACATCTCCACCCCGCTGATCCTCAACACTGGGGCCCCACAAGGGTGCGTTCTGAGCCCTCTCCTGTACTCCCTGTTCACCCACGACTGCGTGGCCACGCACGCCTCCAACTCAATCATCAAGTTTGCGGACGACACAACAGTGGTAGGCTTGATTACCAACAACGACGAGACGGCCTACAGGGAGGAGGTGAGGGCCCTCGGAGTGTGGTGTCAGGAAAATAACCTCACACTCAACGTCAACAAAACTAAGGAGATGATTGTGGACTTCAGGAAACAGCAGAGGGAACACCCCCCTATCCACATCGATGGAACAGTAGTGGAGAGGGTAGTAAGTTTTAAGTTCCTCGGCGTACACATCACAGACAAACTGAATTGGTCCACCCACACAGACAGCATCTTGAAGAAGGTGCAGCAGCGCCTCTTCAACCTCAGGAGGCTGAAGAAATTCGGCTTGTCACCAAAAGCACTCACAAAATTCTACAGATGCACAATCGAGAGCATCCTGTCGGGCTGTATCACCGCCTGGTACGGCAACTGCTCCGCCCACAACCGTAAGGCTCTCCAGAGGGTAGTGAGGTCTGCACAACGCATCACCGGGGGCAAACTACCTGACCTCCAGGACACCTACACCACCCGATGTCACAGGAAGGCCATAAAGATCATCAAGGACAACAACCACCCGAGCCACTGCCTGTTCACCCTGCTATCATCCAGAAGGCGAGGTCAGTACAGGTGCATCAAAGCTGGGACCGAGAGACTGAAAAACAGCTTCTTCCTCAAGGCCATCAGATTGTTAAACAGCCACCACTAACATTGAGTGGCTGCTGCCAACACACTGACTCAACTCCAGCCACTTTAATAATGGGAATTGATGGAAAATTATGTAAAATACATCACTAGCCACTTTAAACAATGCTACCTAATATAATGTTTACATACCCTACATTATTCATCTCATATGTATACGTATATAATGTACTCTATATCATCTACTGCATCTTTATGTAATACATGTATCACTAGCCACTTTAACTATGCCACTTTGTTTACATACTCATCTCATATGTATATACTGTACTTAATACCATCTACTGTATCTTGCCTATGCCGCTCTGTACCATCACTCATTCATATATCTGTATGTACATATTCTTTATCCCCTTACACTTGTGTCTATAAGGTAGTCGTTTTGGAATTGTTAGCTAGATTACTTGTTGGTTATTACTGCATTGTCGGAACTAGAAGCACAAGCATTTTGCTACACTCGCATTAACATCTGCTAACCATGTGTATGTGACAAATAAAATTTGATTTGATTTGATAGTGGAAGGCATAGGAACTGCAAATGGAGTCCTAA
The DNA here is from genome assembly GCF_013265735.2 of Oncorhynchus mykiss. Lineage (NCBI taxonomy): Eukaryota > Metazoa > Chordata > Actinopteri > Salmoniformes > Salmonidae > Oncorhynchus > Oncorhynchus mykiss. Next base: position 13,705,105 of record NC_048591.1, on the reverse strand, counting down.
GTCAATGGATACTGTAATGGCATTGAATAGAAAACTACAAAACCAACAAAAAAAACTACTTCCGGAATGGATTTTTCTCAGGTTTTCGCCTGCTAAATCAGTTCTGTTATACTCACAGACACTATGTTAACAGTTTTGGAAACTTTAGAGTGTTTTCTATCCAGATCTACCAGTTATATGCATATCATATCTTCTGGGCCCGAGTAGCAGGCCGTTTAATTTGGGCATGCTTTTCATCCAAAATTCCAAATGCTGCCCCCCACCCTAGAGACGTTTTTAAGCATATCCCACTTTAGGTCACATAACAGTACAAACTCTGAAGGTAAGTGCAGGGCAATTAATTCACATATGGTGTCCAGGGCACAGCACGGGGCTGAGGGGGGTCTATAACAAGCGGCAACAGTGAGAGACTTATTTCTGGAAAGATGCATTTTTAAAAGTAGAAGCTCGAACTGTTTGGGCACAGACCTGGATAGCATAACAGAACTCTGCAGACTATCTCTGCAGTAGATTGCAACTCCACCTTATTTGGCAGTTCTGTCTTGGCGGAAAATGTTGTAGTTGGGGATGGACATTTCAGAATTGTTGGTGGCCTTCCTAAGCCAGGATTCAGATTTGGCTAGGATCAGGTTTGGTGGAGTGTGCTAAAGCAGTGAATAAAACAAACTCAGGGAGGAGGCTTCTGATGTTAACATGCATGAAACCAAGGCTTTCATGGTTACAGAAGTCAACAAATGATAGAGCCTGGGGAATAGGAGTGGAACTGGGGGCTACAGGGCCTGGGTTAACCTCTACATCACCAGAGGAACAGAGGAGGAGTAGGATAAGGGTACGGCTAAAGGCTATAAGAACTGGTCGTCTAGTGTGTTGGGGACAGAGAATAAAGGAGCAGATTTCTGGGCATGGTGGAACAGATTCAGGGCATAATGTAAAGACAATGGTATGGTAGGATATGAGTACAGTGAAGATAAACCTAGGCGTTGAGTGATGATGAGAGAGGTTTAGTCTCTGGAGGCATGTGTGTGGGGTGGAACAAAAGAGCTATCTAAGGCATGTTGAGCAGGAATGAGGGCTCTACAGTGAAATAAAACAATAAGAACTAGCTAAGACAGCAGTAGACAAGGCATACTGACATTAGAAAGAGGCATAAAGCAATCACAGGTGTTGATTAGGAGAGCTAAGACAACAACGGGTAAATGGCGATGAATGGGCAAAGCGGGTCTGTTAGGTTCATACAGGACCTGAGTTTGAGGCTGGGGCGGACAGGTAAACAAATCAAATCAAATTTTATTTGTCACATACACATGGTTAGCAGATGTTAATGTGAGTGTAGCGAAATGCTTGTGCTTCTAGTTCCGACAATGCAGTAATAACAAGTAATCTAACTAACAATTCCAAAACTACTGTTTTGTACACAGTGTAAGGGGATAAAGAATGTGTACATAAGGATATATGAATGAGTGATGGTACAGAGCAGCATAGGCAAGATACAGTAGATGGTATCGAGTACAGTATATACATATGAGATGAGTATGTAAACAAAGTGGCATAGTTAAAGTGGCTAGTGATACATGTATTACATAAGGATACAGTCGATGATATAGAGTACAGTATATACGTATGCATATGAGATGAATAATGTAGGGTAAGTAACATTATATAAGGTAGCATTGTTTAAAGTGGCTAGTGATATATTTACATCATTTCCCATCAATTCCCATTATTAAAGTGGCTGGAGTTGAGTCAGTGTCAGTGTGTTGGCAGCAGCCACTCAATGTTAGTGGTGGCTGTTTAACAGTCTGATGGCCTTGAGATAGAAGCTGTTTTTCAGTCTCTCGGTCCCTGCTTTGATGCACCTGTACTGACCTCGCCTTCTGAATGATAGCGGGGTGAACAGGCAGTGGCTCGGGTGGTTGATGTCCTTGATGATCTTTATGGCCTTCCTGTGACATCGGGTGGTGTAGGTGTCCTGGAGGGCAGGTAGTTTGCCCCCGGTGATGCGTTGTGCAGACCTCACTACCCTCTGGAGAGCCTTATGGTTGAGGGCGGAGCAGTTGCCGTACAGCCCGCCAGGATGCTCTCGATTGTGCATCTGTAGAAGTTTGTGAGTGCTTTTGGTGACAAGCCGAATTTCTTCAGCCTCCTGAGGTTGAAGAGGCGCTGCTGCGCCTTCTTCACAATGCTGTCTGTGTGAGTGGACCAATTCAGTTTGTCTGTGATGTGTATGCCGAGGAACTTAAAACTTGCTACCCTCTCCACTACTGTTCCATCGATGTGGATAGGGGGGTGTTCCCTCTGCTGTTTCCTGAAGTCCACAATCATCTCCTTAGTTTTGTTGACGTTGAGTGTGAGGTTATTTTCCTGACACCACACTCCGAGGGCCCTCACCTCCTCCCTGTAGGCCGTCTCGTCGTTGTTGGTAATCAAGCCTACCACTGTTGTGTCGTCCGCAAACTTGATGATTGAGTTGGAGGCGTGCGTGGCCACGCAGTCGTGGGTGAACAGGGAGTACAGGAGAGGGCTCAGAACGCACCCTTGTGGGGCCCCAGTGTTGAGGATCAGCGGGGAGGAGATGTTGTTGCCTACCCTCACCACCTGGGGGCGGCCCGTCAGGAAGTCCAGTACCCAGTTGCACAGGGCGGGGTCGAGACCCAGGGTCTCGAGCTTGATGACGAGCTTGGAGGGTACTATGGTGTTAAATGAGCTGTAGTCAATGAACAGCATTCTCACATAGGTATTCCTCTTGTCCAGATGGGTTAGGGCAGTGTGCAGTGTGGTTGAGATTGCATCGTCTGTGGACCTATTTGGGCGGTAAGCAAATTGGAGTGGGTCTAGGGTGTCAGGTAGGGTGGAGGTGATATGGTCCTTGACTAGTCTCTCAAAGCACTTCATGATGACGGAAGTGAGTGCTACGGGGCGGTAGTCGTTTAGCTCAGTTACCTTAGCTTTCTTGAAAATGAGATACCATGTTATTGAAACAGTCCAGTGGGGAATCAGCTGTGTCGCCGAGTGATTATAGGGTCAAAAGAGCAGCAATAGGTGAGTCAGGGTGCCGTTCGGTAGTCACTACTACGCTAGGCGAGCAGGGGACACAGCGTTCAGAAAAGCTAGCGGGCCGGGGCTAGTAGATGGTTCTTCTGCGACATTGTAACAGAATAGCCTGTTGAGACCACATCGGGCGACCACGTCGGCAGTGCAGTCGTGATGGATCGGTGGGGCTCCGTGTCGACAATAAAGGGTCCAGGCCAATTGGCAAAGGAGGTATTGTAGCCCTAGATTTAGCTGGTATATGGGCCTAGCTCGAGGCTATCTCAAGGCTAACTGGTGCTTGCTTCGGGACAGAGGTGTTAGCTAACAGTAGCCACTCGTTTGCAGCTAACTAGCTGCGATGATCCGGCCTAATGATCCAGAGTGGCAGGAATCCGGTATGTGGTAGAGAGAAGCAGTCCGATATGCTCTGGGTTGATATTGCGCTGTGCAGACTGGCAGGTATTGTCCGAGCTAAGGCTGGCTGATGACCAAGAAAAAGGTGAAGATCGCTAGCCGTGGCTAACAAAGACTAGACCAATTAAACCAACCAGTGGAGTATGGCTGTTCCACTAGACATGCTCTGCGTTATGTTCTCTGTTCTATACCACTACCAGTAAACATCCTACATCCTACATCGTTTAGCCCAAAAGCTCTCCTTAAATAGCCCCAGCCATTTCACCTATTTGGTCTATTTCAGTACCAGCACACCTGACTCAAGGGCTGGATGATTAGTTGAACAGTAGAATCAGATGTGACGGTGCTGACGGTGCTGAAGTAGATCAAAGTGGAACGGCTTGAGGAGGTTGGGAAACATTGCTTTAGACCAACACAATGCCTCTTCCCCCTGCCAATTTCCCCCTGTCTGTGTTTACTGGGCAAAGACAACCTGAAAATTCAATAGCCCCGTTTATACCTGGTGCTTTGTCCTGATCGAGTCTACATTCTAATTATGCTCACATTTCCAGAAATGTGTCTACACTTGGTATTTCAATGTTTCTGTTATCCGTCCACTGTGTCTACAATGTGACCCGATTTCCTGGTCCCTTCCTTCATGGAAATTATTTCACAGCTATTCTTTCAGAATAATATTTATTGTAAGACACTTATTGATGTAATTAGTCAATGGTGCCACCTGTCAATGATTTTAGAGGGCAGAATAATTATGATTGACTGGTTTTCTCTGTCCAGATCTGTCTACACTTGTAAGACATCCAGACACAATGCATGTCTGACTATCTCCGGAGGTGGGCAGGATGATCTGATCACAATCAGATCACAATGTGTCTTTTGATTGTCTACACATGTCTAAAATTGTAGGCACAATCAGAATATGGACAAGATCAAGACAAAGGATGCAAGTTAGAACTAAGGCTGTGGCGGATCCTGAACTTTTGTCACCCAGTGATTGTCAAGCAAATAACTGTCAGTCACACAGTAATTGACCTTTAATTAAACATAAACACATTTAGCACCGGCTTCCGGACATAGCTTACAAGCCACTGAGACAGACTTTAGGAACATCTACATTTTAATAAGTAGAATAAATCCATATATATGTTTGATTTTTAAAACATTCTGAAAGGTATGAGCTCTGCTTAGTTTTTTTTGTGCAGGCTGTACACACTTCATCAGTTTCTCATTCACAATTTGACAAGCACTTGAAAATGCTTTGAATGTGCTGCGGGCTCCAAAGCACCTCTCACTCACATTGCTCTGAAGCACCTCTAACGCACATAGCTCTCCAACAAGTGATCGGATCTTTCTCACAGGCTACAAGTGAAGACAGACACATCTGGGACGCAACTGCGCGTGTCCTTATCCAATTCCGAGGCGCATATTGAAGATATTGGAAGAACTGTCCACATTTTCTTTTCATCAGCCAACAAGATGAGTAGGCCTAACGGACAGCAAAAGCACTAACCTATGTCAATCTACTATCCTCATAGTACAAAAGTTGTCCTATTATATTCTGTGTGAGAAATAAATATTCCAAACAGTCTGGGACAGCTGTGGGATGCGATTAGATCCCAAATTAATACAACCACTAGCATCAAAACAACTTTTTTTAGGCAATGAGGCTGACGCAACAGATCAGAACGTTTAGCTTGAAATGTTGATAAACTATTAGGCTATTTCTTCACATTATAAGAACAGCAATGCGCACATGGCAGTAGGCTATAAGTGCAACTGTGCCATTAGCAGGAAAGCAATTATCAGAAGTGACCGCAAATGTGATTATGCATGTAATGCTTTTATTATAAAGGTGCATTTTTATGGTGAAAGTTATCTTCCCCAAACTTGAAACTCACACACTGACTATGTATGCCAGTTAGGCTCTACACCTGTTGTAAACCAGTTTAATGTGCTTAATGTTAAGACATTATTTGGCCACTTTAGCTGCGATACAAACTTTATCAAAACATATGGGCTAGGCTACATGAGGTGTGATACTAAACTTATTAAAACATATAGGACTATGGGCTAGGCTACATGAGGTGTGATACTAACCTTATTAAAACATATAGGACTATGGGCTAGGCTGCATGAGGTGTGATACTAACCTTATTAAAACATATAGGACTATGGGCTAGGCTACATGAGGTGTGATACTAAACTTATTAAAATATATAGGACTATGGGCTAGGCTACATGAGGTGTGATACTAACCTTATTAAAACATATAGGACTATGGGCTAGGCTGCATGAGGTGTGATACTAACCTTATTAAAACATATAGGACTATGGGCTAGGCTACATGAGGTGTGATACTAACCTTATTAAAACATATGGGACTATGGGCTAGGCTACATGAGGTGTGATACTAAACTTATTAAAATATATAGGACTATGGGCTAGGCTACATGAGGTGTGATACTAACCTTATTAAAACATATAGGACTATGGGCTAGGCTGCATGAGGTGTGATACTAACCTTATTAAAACATATAGGACTATGGGCTAGGCTACATGAGGTGTGATACTAACCTTATTAAAACATATAAGACTATGGGCTAGGCTACATGAGGTGTGCGATCATGATTTGAAAAAGTCCCCCAAAAAAGGTATGCATTGTCTCTTGCCTTACGCTGGGCATTATTCAAAAGTGATTATATATAATTCACAAGTGATAGGCTAATATTGTCAACTTTGCCTTAATGACAGCTTTGCACACTCTTGGCATTCTCTCAACCAGCTTCATGAGCCTGGAATGCATTTAAATTAAAAGCACTCACAAACTTTAACAGATGCACAATCGAGAGCATCCTGCCGCCTGGTACAGCAACTGCTCCACCCACAACCACAAGGCTCTCCAGAGGGTAGTGAGGTCTGCACAACGCATCACCGGGGGCAAACTACCTGCCCTCCAGGACACCTACACCACACGATGTCACAGGAAGGCCATAAAGATCATCAAGGACAACAACCACCCGAGCCACTGCCTGTTCACCCCGCTATCATCCAGAAGGCGAGGTCAGTACAGGTGCATCAAAGCAGAGACTGAAAAACAGCTTCTATCTGAAAGGCCATCAGACTGTTAAACAGCCACCACTAACATTGAGTGGCTGCTGCCATACATGTAAAACATGTATCACTAGCCACTTTAAACAATGCCACTTAATATAATGTTTACATACCCTAATTTACTCATCTCATATGTATATACTGTACTCGATACCATCTACTGCATCTTGCCTATGCCGTTCTGTACCATCACTCATTCATATATCTTTATGTACATATTCTTCACCCCTTTACACTTGTGTGTATAAGGTAGCTGTTGTGAAATTGTTAGGTTAGATTACTCGTTGGTTATTACTGCATTGTCAGAACTAGAAGCACAAGCATTTCGCTACACTCACATTAACATCTGCTAACCATGTGTATGTGACAAATACAATTTGATTTGATTTGTTAAAGGTTAATTTGTGGAATTTCTTTCCTTCTTAATGCGTTTGAGCCAATCAGTTGTGTTGTGAAAAGGTATGGGTGGTATACAGAAGATAGCCCTATTTGGTAAAAGACCAAGTCCATATTATGGCAAGAACAGCTCAAATAACCAAAGAGAAATGACAGTCCATCATTACTTTAAGACATGAAGGACATGAACTTTGAACGTTTCTTCCTGTGCAGTCGCAAAAACCATCAAGCGCTATGATGAAACTGGCTCTCATAAGGACTGCCACAGGAAAGGAAGACCCAGAGTTACCTCTGCTGCATAGGATAAGTTATTTAGAGTAAACTGCACCTCAGACTGCAGCCCAAATAAATGTTTCACAGAGTTCAACAGACACCTCTCAACATCAACTGTTCAGAGGAGACTGCGTGAATCAGGCCTTCATGGTCGAATTGCTTCAAAGAAACCACTACTAAAGGACACCAATAAGAATAATAAGAGACTTGCTTGGGCCAAGAAACATGAGTAATGGACATTAGACCGGTGGAAATCAGTCCTTTGGTCTGATGAGTCCAAATTTGAGATTTTTGGTTCCAACCACCATGTTTTTGTGAGACGTAGAGTAGGTGAATGGAGGATCTCCGCATGTGTTATTCCCACTGTGAAGCATGGAGGAGGAGGTGTGATGGTGTGGGGGTGCTTTGCTGGTGACACCGTCGTGATTTATTTAGAATTCAAGGCACACTTAACCAGCATGGCTACCACAGCATTCTGCAGCGATACGCCATCCCATCTGGTTTGCGCTTTGTGGGGCTATCATTTGTTTTTCAACAGGACAATGACCCAACACACCTACAGGCTGTGTAAGGGCTATTTGACAAATAAGGAGAGTGATGGAGTGCTGCATCAGATGACCTGGCCTCCACAATCACATGACCTCAATGCAATTGGGATGGTTTGGGATGAGTTTGACCACAGAGTGGAGGAAAAGCAGCCAACAAGTGCTCAGCATATGTGGGAACTTGTTCAAGACTGTTGGAAAATTATTCCAGGTGAAACTGGTTGAGAGAATGCCAAGAGAGTGCAACACAACACTTTTTTGATTACTACATGTGTTATTTCATAGTTTTATTATTCTATTATTCTACAATAGTAAAAAATAAAGAAAATAGTAAAAGATAAAGAAAAACCCTTGAATGAGTAGGTGTGTCCAAAAATTGACTGGTACTGTATATTAAATATTATATGTGTGAAATTCCTGTTGATTTAGAATGGACCATTATCATGCATTACTATGCACCTGTCTCAAAACAGGGGCAGTGGAAAAATACATGTCATCTATCCACTTAAATAGTGAATGGAGGATGCTTTTCCTATGGTTCATTTTCATTCCAGCCAGGTAGGCTATACTCCTGTTGTAAAGAGAAGCAATGTGCTTAATATTAGGAAAGTTGAGAAATAAATATAGTAGGCCTAGCCTGGAGCATGCTGATGGGATCCTCTTAATTTTAGTAGAGGCCATCACTCTGTTTTCTCATGAAATTGCATAGCCTATATAAATGCTGCTCAACATGAGCTCATGTGCTCTCATGAAGTTTTTTATTTTATTTTTTATTTCACCTTTATTTAAAACCAGGTAAGCTAGTTGAGAACAAGTTCTCATTTACAACTGCGAGTCTTTGATTAGATTTTTGATTACATTTGTATTGATGTCAGAGTGATTAGAGGGACAATAGAGTGCTGAGTACCAGGCAGTTAGCAAGTTAGGTAGGCTCCTAATGACCATCAGCAGCATCAGAGTTTGGAGATGCCTAATTATCGTGACTAAACAGTCACATGGAATTTGACTGCCTTCATGACTCGTGACCGCCGATGTGGCGGTCAGGGTTGGGTAGGTTACCTTCTAAATATAATCTGTTACAGTTACTACTTCTCTGTCCAAAATTGTAATCAGTAACGTAACTTTTGGATTACCCAAACTCAGTAACGTAATCTGATTACATTCCGTTACTTTTAGATTACTTTCCCCTTAAGAGGCATTACAAGAAGACAAAAATGTATGTTTCCAATTTAACGACATCTATTGCAGGATAAATCAATGTTAAAGTTTACATAGCTGGCCATATATGGATGTTACATTTTATTTTATGGGTTGGTTATGTAGGCTTCTTCTACCCCATCAATTTCTACTACATATAATACGACTAAAATATACATTTTTATCAACTAAAATGGCGCCAGAAGAAATGGCAGCGGTTTTACGGGCACCCAACTAATTGCGCTATTATGTGGGTTTTTTGTAACTTATTTTGTACATAATGTTTCTGCAACCGTATCTTACGGCAAAAAAATAGCTTCTGGATATCATGACAGCAATCACACACCTCGGATTAGACAAAGATGTTTTCTTCAACAAACAAGACAGCACAAGACATTCCCAAACACCCGGCAGGGCCAACATCCCCGTTATTTGCAAGAGGAAGCAACGCAGGTACAGAGGACAAAGAGCCGAATGCCTGGTCAGGACCCGGAAAAGGCGAGTGGGAAAGCTGCCATTACCATCAATACTACTCACCAACGTGCAATCATTGGACAATAAACTAGACAAGGTACGATCACGAATATCCTACCAACGGGACATCAAAAACTGTAATATCCTGTTTCACGGAATCGTGGCTGAATGATGACATGGATATTCAGCTCGCGGTATACACGCTGCACCGGCAAGATAGAACAGCACACTCCAGTAAGACGAGGGGCGGCAGTCTGTGCATATTTGTAAGCAACAGCTGGTGCACGAAATCTAAGGAAGTCTCTAGATTGTGCTCGCCTAAAGTATATTGTGATAAATTGCAGACCACACTACTTGCCAAGAGAGTTTTCAGCTATACTTTTCGTGGCTGTTTATTTACCACCACAGACATATGCTGGCACTAAGACCGCACTCAGTCAGCTGTATAAGGAAATAAGTAAACAGGAAACCACTCACCCAGAGGTGGCGCCGGAGACTTTAATGCAGGGAAACTTAAATCAGTTCTACCAATTTCCATCAACATGTTAAATGTGCAACCAGAAGGAAAAAAATTCTAGATCACCTGTACTCCACACACAGAGTCGAGTACAAAGCTCTCCCTCGCCCTCCATTTGGTAAATCCGACCACAACTCTATCCTCCTGATTCCGGCTTACAAGCAAACATTAAAGCAGGAAGCACCAGTGACTCGGTCTATAAAAAAGTGGTCAAATGAAGCAGATGCTAAACTACAGGACTGTTTTCCTATCACAGACTGGAACAATCCGGCGTTCCGGCATTCTTCTGATGGCATTGAGGAGTACACCACATCAGTCACTGGCTTTATCAATAAGTGCATCGAGGACGTTGTCCCCACAGTGACTGTACGTACATACCCCAAACAGAAGCCATGGATTACTGGAAACATTCACACTGAGCTAAAGGGTAGAGCTGCCGCTTTCAAGGTGCGGAACTCTAACCCGGAAGCTTACAAGACTTCCTGCTATGCTCTGTGACGAACCATCAAACAGGCAAAGCATCAATACAGGACTAAGATCGAATCATACTACACCGGCTCCGACACTCGTCTTATGTGGCAGGGCTTGCAAACTATTACAGACTACAAAGGGAAGCACAGCCTCGAGCTGCCCAGTGACACAAGCCTACCAGACGAGCTAAATCACTTCTATGCTCGCTTCGAGGCAAGCAACACTGAGGCATGCATGAGAGCATCAGTTGTTCCGGATGACTGTGTGATCACGCTCTCCATAACCGACGTAAGACCTTTAAACAGGTCAACATACACAAACCTGCGGGGCCAGATGGATTACCAGGACGTGTGCTCTGGGCATGTGCTGACCAACTGGCAGGTGACTTCACTGACATTTTCAACATGTCCCTGATTGAGTCTGTAATACCAACATGTTTCAAGCAGACCACCATAGTCCCTGTGCCCAAGAACACAAAGACAACCTGCCTAAATTACTACAGACCCGTAGCACTCACGTCCGTATCCATGAAGTGCTTTGAAAGGTTGGTAATGGCTCACATCAACACCATTATCCCCGAAACCCTAGACCCACTCCAATTTGCATACCGCCCTAACAGATCCACAGATGATGCAATCTCTATTACACTCCACACTGCCCTTTCCCACCTGGACAAAAGGAACACTTATGTGAGAATGCTATTCATTGACTACAGCTCAGCGTTCAACACCATAGTACCCTCAAAGCTCATCACTAAGCTAAGGATCCTGGGACTAAACAACTCCCTCTGCAACTGGATCCTGGAATTCCTGACGGGCCGCCCCAAGGTGGTGAGGTAGGTAGCAACACATCTTCCACGCTGATCCTCAACACTGGAGCTCCCCAGGGGTGTGTGCTCAGTCCCCTCCTGTACTCCCTGTTCACCCACAAATTCATGGCCAGGCACGACTCCAACACCATCATTAAGTTTGCAGACGACACAACAGTGGTAGTAGGCCTGATCACCGACAACGACGAGACTATAGGGAGGAAGTCAGAGACCTGGCCGGGTGGTGCCAGAATAACAACCTATCCCTCAACGTAACCAAGACTAAGGAGATTATTGTGGACAACAGGAAAAGGAGGACCGAGCACTCCCCCATTCTCATCGATGGGGCTGTAGTGGAGCAGGTTGAGAGCTTCAAGTTCCTTGGTGTCCACATCAACAACAAACTAGAATGGTCCAAACACACCAAGACAGTCGTGAAGAGGGCAAGACAAAGCCTATTCCCCCTCAGGAAACTAAAAAGATTTGGCATGGGTCCTGAGGTCCTCAAAAGGTTCTACAGCTGCAACATCGAGAGCATCCTGACGGGTTGCATCACTGCCTGGTACGGCAATTGCTCGGCCTCCAACTGCAAGGCACTTCAGAGGGTAGTGCATACAGCCCAGTACATCACTGGGGCTAAGCAGAGGAAGGCCCTAAAAATTGTCAAAGACCCCAGCCACCGCAGTCATAGACTGTTCTCTCTACTACCGCATGGCAAGTGGTACCGAATTGCCAAGTCTAGGACAAAAAGTCTTCTCAACAGTTTTCACCCCCAAGCCAGACTCCTGAACAGGTAATCAAATGGCTACCCAGACTATTTGCATTGTGTGCCCCCCCCAACCCATCTTTTTACACTGTTGCTACTCTCTGTTTATCATATATGCATAGTCACTTTCACTATACATTCATGTACATACTACCTCAATTGGGCCGACCAACCAGTGTTCCCGCACATTGGCTAACCGGGCTATCTGCATTGTGTCCCACCCACCACCCCCTCTTTTACGCTACTGCTACTCTCTGTTCATCATATATGCATAGTCACTTTAACCATATCTACATGTACATACTACCTCAATCAGCCTGACTAACCGGTGTCTGTATGTAGCCTCGCTACTGTATATAGCCTGTCTTTTTACTGTTGTTTTATTTCTTTACCTACCTATTGTTCAGCTAATACCATTTTGCACTATTGGTTAGAGCCCGTAAGTAAGCATTTCACTGTAAGGTCTACACCTGTTGTATTCAGCACACGTGACAAATAAACTTTGATTTGATATGATTGAGCAATAAAAGCCCCACTTTTATTCCATAAACTGGGATCTGCACTGTGCAGCTTCTACAAGAGCGCATTTTTCACTGACTGTCCACTGGTTTCAAAAACAATGATTGATAGGCAGCTTAAACTTCTTGAATTCAACCATTATTGGGTTCAAATGCACATTTAGATTTGTGAACAGCCATCCACAACAAACAGTTAAATGAGAGAGCAGCAGCGTGATTCACATCAATACGCTGTGTAGATATCAATAATAAGTGATATCCGTATCGCCGTTGACTACACCACTGCTGTCATCCTTACCTTCAAGCGTTTATTCAAATTGGATAATCTTTGAATGTCGACAGAAATCTCACAATTGGAAGACATAGCTTGGACTGTAGCATAAAAGAGCCTATTTCTGCTCTTTTCCCGCGATAAATCAAACACATTTGGTGTCTCATCATAGTGATCTCTGACTTGTGGTCAGACTCGCTCACGTGGAACAAACTTAAACTTGCGCTTTTTTCCAATGGTGATTTGAATGCCATTGAGAAAACAGAGAAGTGTCAAATACTTTCCTTCACAAACATCCTTTCTGAATTTAAAAGTAATTATCGAAGTAATGATCTAGTTTTTCAAAAGTATCTGTAATCTGATTACAATATTTTTGCTGGTAACCTAATGGATTACAGTTACTGTTTTTGTAATCCCTTAAATGGAACGGATTACATGTAATTCATTACTCCCCAACCCTGGTGGTGGTAATATGGTCACTGTAATAGCCCTAGTTACAACCAGGTATAGATGGGGCTATTGAGACAGTTCTTTAGGCGGTTCAGACATACTGGCTCCAATTTTTCCTATCATCAATTAAGCCCGTTCTCCAGCCAGGTGTGTTGATTTAGGCTGATCACTGTACATTAGACTGCTCAGCACTAAGAGGAACCAGCTGGCGGCCAATAGGCCAAAGTCAGTCATACACACTAGACCTTTTTTGTACCGCAAATGAAGGAACGCTCAACCACCCCAAACCTAAAGAAAAAAACAGTTATTGCATGAGAGGTGTTCTTTATGTTAAGATGAACATGGTTCTCCATTGTGGCATGTTGAACATTACATGCCAGCTCGATGTAGAACTGGAATCAACTGCCAACCAGTATAGGCTTTGGAAACATTGAGGTGGCTGGTCGGTGATGATTTTGGCAGCAAGTGATGGTTGAATGAATTTCCAGGTCTAGCTGCAGCACTTGCGATCACTTAGTTCAATACCTCAGTCTTCATTTTTTCTGTCGTCACAATTCATCCTGCGTTGGCATGAAGCATGATTTGCCTTGTTCTGGTAATAATACATTTCCTGTGTAGTTGGTCTGCTCTGCATCTGGCCTTGTTTACAGGCCAGAGAAGAGCCTCATTAAGGCTGACACACCGCTGGGCGGATATGTCCATAAAGTACCTATTAGTTGCTCCAGACTGCAGGCCAGAGCCACAGTCACACTGGGCCAGGTGCTCATCAACACTGGTTGGCCTCTAGCTCTATTACACCATGCCAGGCCCTTCAGCACCAACAGGGAACATGGGTAATATTGTTGTCCAGCTGCAGGGTGTCAGGGATAGGGCTGCATTTCTCTTGTTAGGTCAAGCATGTGTGTGTGTGTGTGTGTGTGTGTGTGTGTGTGTGTGTGTGTGTGTGTGTGTGTGTGTGTGTGTGTGTGTGTGTGTGTGTGTGTGTGTGTGTGTGTGTGTGTGAGAGAGAGAGAGAGAGAGATATTTCTGAGTGATACCCAGAGAAAGAGAGACAGAGAGGGCACTCTGAGACAAAGCCCTCAGTGAAGCCTATGAGATGAATTCCACAAGTGTTTTCAGTTTGAAGTGTCACAAAATAGTTCCTTGGACGGGAGACCGAGGGCGGAGACAGAAGGGAAGGAGGGATTAGCAGTATCCCCTGCGCTCTCACGAGCTGCGGTCCTGCTCTCTCTCACACACACACACACACACACACACACACACACACACACACACACACACACACACACAGTGTATTCGACTGCACTATCTAACACACACAGAGTGTGTGACACGCAACACAACCAAACACTACTCCAGGGGCTCTGCTACTAAAACAAACGGCCATGGGGGAGCCGGGAACTCTGCAGCCACAGAATGCTGCAGCAGAGGTGGAAATGATCCCCACGTTTGACTCTTAACACAGGGGCCTCCCAGGGGTGTGTCCTCAGCCCTCTGTTGTTCACCCACGACTGCGTGGCTTTGCAAAACACCAACTCCATAATCAAATTTGTTGATGACACCACGGTTGTAGACCTGATAACCAACAATGACGAGTCAGTCGATAGGAAGGAGGTAATTGAACTGGCATTGTGGTGCCAGGACAACAACCTCTCCATCAACTTCAGCAAAACAATGTAGTTGACTTCAGGAAGCTGAGTAGGGAACATGCCCAGAACCACATCAATGGGACTGCAATAGAGAGAGTCAGCAGTTTTAAGTTCCTCTGCGTCCACACCGAGGACTTGACATGGACCAAAAACTCCACCACTCTGTTAATTGGACACAACATCGTCTCTACTTTTTAAGGCAGCTGATGAAATTCGGCATGCCACCCCGGGTCCTCTCTAAATACTACTGTTGCACCATCGAGGGCGTCCTGACCGGATGCATCTCGGCCTGGTACAGGAAATGCTCCGTCCACTGCCGCAAGGCCCTCCAACATGTGGTGAAGACAGCCCAGTACATCACTGGGACCGTGCTCCCACCCATCCAGGACATCTACTCGAAACACTGCCTGAGGGAGGCCCGCAGCATCATCAAGGACTTCTCACACCCCAGCCACGAGCTCTCCACTCCCTTCCTGTTGGGCAGACGGTATCGGAGCATGAGGTCTGATAACAGGTTTAAGGTCTAAGAGACAGTTTCTATCTACAGGCCGTTAGACTGCTGAACACTTGAACTGGACTGACCACCTGCTCTGATCCTCCACACCTTAGCACATATACTATGCACTCACTCATGTACACACCCACACAGACATATACTTTCATGCTACACACACATCACAACTGCTGCTACCAGACTCTTATTACAATGGCTAAATACTGCACAATTTAAACACTTGCTCCCCAATCGCTCCTTCCCCGAAAACACGTGTTATAATATTGAACATTAAATTGGGCCTTCTGTATTATACTTACGTAAAAATGTTTATTCTATTCTACTGAGCCATTTACTTTAAGTTCATATTCTTATCTTTTATTATTTCTTATGGTTTTTGCATTGTCGAGAAGGAACCTGCACGTAAGCATTTCATTGGACGCTGTGTACCATGTATATCCCGTAAATACAACTAATAAAACTTGAAACTTGAAGTGAGGGGAGGCTGAGGCCCGGGGTGTTTACACAGAGCGGTTAGAGAGAGCGGGAAATGCCACGGGAACACAATCCCCATGTTTGCCTTACCCTCGTTAATCCGACAAACGACACAGCGAGCAGATTGCCTTACAGAGAAAGCTGGCACTTGGATATTTATTCGAACTAAGGCGAACATCTGGCCTACCGGCTCCACTTTCTCCATGAGGCAGGAATGAGGGGGCAGTGGGGTGGCGATCCACTCGGCCAAATTTATTTGGGGTGTTAAGTTTTAATTCAAAGTGAAAGTGATGCCCACTGAGTCCCATCTGTGTGGAGGGACAGGGGGGCATGAGGAGAAGTTTGTGTGTGTGCGTGCGTGTGTGGTAAGGGACGGGGTTGCGGTTATTACACGGAAGGTGCTGATGGTGTGAAACTTCTCTCCTGGTTGTTTGTTTTCATTATCAGCCAGGCGAGGCGGGACATCTTGGGTCACAGACCAGGCACAATAACGTCTCCCTCTCCTCCCCCCTCACTGGGAGTAGGATATCTTTCTATTGTGTTAAATAGGAATTATAGCCCTCCCATTCTAACCTCATCCTTCATAGGTTTGATCTGTAACTGAACATTTTACTAGATATCTTCACAAGAGTGATTCTTGTAATATTGCTACTGATGTATCGTACTTCACTGCTTTTCCAGATCAAAGGAATCACAGGATTAAAATAACTTCAGTTGGTTTGTACTTCGTAAGCGAAGGTAGTTGTACGGTACATTGTACTCTAGTCAGAGGTGTTTGAATCATCTGTCTCCCTTGTGATCACCTGGCCAGAGGCCCTGTTGACAGCTGAAAGTGTGTGGAGACGGAACAGTGTTCAGGTTATGGTCTTCTCAGATGATCTCACGTAAGCGGCTCAGGTCAGACGGCGAACGTATTGTGTGTAAACTGGCCATGCCAATGACACGAGAGGATGTTAATTGGCCAAAAGGCGTCCTCCATGCCCCCGCTGGCATCAGAGCCAGGAGATGTGGCATAAAGCTTGGATAAAGCCTGGACCTCCAGACTCGGTGGGTCCAGAGAACCAGAGTGTTGGCCCGCCATCTGGCTGCCTCCTCGAGACAGGGCTCCTGTCGCCTGGCGATGGAAGGCCACTCAACCTGGGCAGATATTCTTTCCTCCACATCTGCTGTGCATTAGTCAGTGCCTCGCCACTCAAAGGGTCCTTTATGGAACCCTCAGCAGCCCCTCTGACCGCTTCCTATTAAAACACACACACAAGCACACACACACCAGAAGGGCTCTGTTGCACATGCTCACACCTCTGTAAAAGCCCTCCCTTTTCTTTTACAGGAATCTGACCTCCTGCAGGACCCAACAGCTGCAGCCTGTTTTTTTAATGAATCACCAGTGTTTAGTTCAGCTGTGTAGGAGGTGAGAGTCCTGGGGTGGTTATTACGCTGTTGCACGTTTTAATGGTTTTCTTTCTGATTGAAGTCTTCTATCTGCCGAGAGCACACTCAGGATTAGTTTAACTCAGGATTTAGCGGAACTAAATCCGCAGACAAATAAGATGAAGACTACATTGAAGACTAGATGCGTTTCTCATGACACGTGTACTGTTATATGAGTGAAACACAAGGAAAATGTTGAAGAACAGAAACCATTTGACAAGTGAAGAGACTGATCTAAATACTGTATTGAAACTTTTGTCATTTGTTTTCACACCTTAGACAGACTTTCAATAGCAACCTGAACTGCTATTCTAATCCGGTCAATACAACAGCTGCAACATGTGACATGTCTAAAAAGCCCCGCCAAATGATCAAAGTGCCAGGATGTGACATGCAAAACCAGTAAACACCACAGCACTTCCAGGCCAGGAGTGTACCACTCCTCCGTTCAACTTTTCAAATGGAATGCGAAGTGGATTCAGCCAGTAAGCAGGCCAAGACTGTTTGAGCTGATGAGGGCTGTTTGTCTGTCACTTTCTTCTTAGTTCTGTGTACATATCTACCTCAGCTACGTCGCGCCCCATGTATATAGCCACGTTTTCATTACTCATTGTGTATTTATTCCTCGTGTTATTTTTCTATTCTTTCTCTCTGCATTGTGGGAAAGGGCCCATAAGTAAGCATTTCACTGTTACTCTGTTGTTAACGAAGCATGTGACAAATACAATTAGATTTTATATGAGTGTCTATTTCCAGATCCAGCCGCAGCAGTGCATATATCAGTGATGTAAATTCTGGGTGAGTTTGAACTAGTCTGGGATGAGGAAGATTTCAGAGGAGAGCAGAGACTCCCATCGGGATGATTTCCCTGTCTTTCCCCAGGAGGAAGCTCAGCCTCAGAAGTTCTCTATTTCTGCATTCTGCTGTTTAGTTTTTTTTACTTCGTTTTTTTATCATCAAAGGGAGAGGAGGACGTACTTTTGTCGAGAAATTTGGGGTAAAGGAGTATGTTTTGTGAATAATGCATTAGTACTCCTCTGGAGCTCGCATTGAAAGGGAGAAGAGGATTCAATTGGGTGCATTGATGTTGCTGATACAGAGGTCAGGGGAGTTGGTTCTGTCTCTTGTTTTCAGGTCCTTTTTGTCCCTCTGTGTGGTTCTGTGGTTCTGTGGCTCAGTCTGGCTTCAGTCTGCATAGTCAGGCTGTCAAGATTGGCTTTGGAACAAAATAAACAGACAAGAACAATGTTTCATCACCAGACCTCGCATGAAGATTCATACCCACCAAACCACAGCCACATGACGCACAGACAAACATACACACACAATCCCCTGTCACCTATGAACTATTTTTGGTTTGCTGCTGCCTAATGCCCTCTGCACTGAGCAGGACCTTGGACAGAAGATGTGGGTCAATATTTGCTGGGCGCAACACTGCCCCCCACACGCTGTGGCTCGCTAGCTCCAATTGGCAGGTTGCACAAGGCATGGTTGGTCAAAGGTGGCTCTGCGCGTGGCGAGTGTTTGCTTGTCGATAGTGATATCAAATCAAACTTTATTTGTCACATGCACCAAATACAACGAGTGTAGACTTTACTGTGAAATGCTTACTTACAAGCCCTTAACCAGCAGTGTAGACCTTACCGTGAAATGCTTACTTATAAGCCCTTAACCAGCAGTGTAGACTTTACCATGAAATGCTTACTTACAATCCCTTAACCAACAGTGTAGACTTTACCGTGAAATGCTTACTTACAAGCCCTTAACCAACAGTGTAGACTTTACCGTGAAATGCTTACTTACAAGCCCTTAACCAGCAGTGTAGACTTTACCATGAAATGCTTACTTACAAGCCCTTAACCAACAGTGTAGACTTTACCGTGAAATGCTTACTTACAAGCCCTTAACCAACAGTGTAGACTTTACCATGAAATGCTTACTTACAAGCCCTTAACCAACAGTGTAGACTTTACCGTGAAATGCTTACTTACGAGCCCTTAACCAACAGTGTAGACTTTACCGTGAAATGCTTACTTACAAGCCCTTAACCAACAGTGTAGACTTTACCGTGAAATGCTTACTTACAAGCCCTTAACCAACAGTGTAGACTTTACCGTGAAATGCTTACTGACAAGCCCTTAACCAACAGTGTAGACTTTACCGTGAAATGCTTACTGACAAGCCCTTAACCAACAGTGTAGACTTTACCGTGAAATGCTTACTGACAAGCCCTTAACCAGCAGTGTAGACTTTACCGTGAAATGCTTACTTACAAGCCCTTAACCAGCAGTGTAGACTTTACCGTGAAATGCTTACTTACAAGCCCTTAACCAGCAGTGTAGACTTTACCGTGAAATGCTTACTTACAAGCCCTTAACCAACAGTGTAGACTTTACCGTGAAATGCTTACTGACAAGCCCTTAACCAACAGTGTAGACTTTACCGTGAAATGCTTACTGACAAGCCCTTAACCAGCAGTGTAGACTTTACCGTGAAATGCTTACTTACAAGCCCTTAACCAGCAGTGTAGACTTTACCGTGAAATGCTTACTTACAAGCCCTTAACCAACAGTGTAGACTTTACCGTGAAATGCTTACTTACAAGCCCTTAACCAACAGTGTAGACTTTACCGTGAAATGCTTACTGACAAGCCCTTAACCAACAGTGTAGACTTTACTGTGAAATGCTTACTTACAAGCCCTTAACCAACAGTGTAGACTTTACCGTGAAATGCTTACTTACAAGCCCTTAACCAACAGTGCAGTTCAAGAAGAGTTAAGAAAATATTTACCAGATAAACTAAAGTAAAAAAAAAAATAATAATAATAATGAAAAGTAACTGCCTCAAATTAAACCTGGGTATTTTTCATTAACTATTAAGAAACACACATCTTCGCTTTCCGCTGCAAAAGGTTTTAAAACATTTTTCAACTTGCTGAGTAAAACTTTAGATTTCATGTCTGCAGCTTGAAGCCCTGCTAGTGTGTTTCCATACTTTACGTTTGCTTTAGCCCCAGGGACCTAATGGTGTAGTCACACTTTCAGATGGAGAATGTTGTTCGGACTGTACTTTATAAGCGGGTCATGTTGATGTAATGAAGATAACATTGACATCAACTATCAGTTTAATAACACCATGTGGAGAGTGAAACCTCAACCGACAATATCCCTACAGGGCAAACACCTGGTCATTAGAATGTTATGCTGAGTCTGGCCACAGCAAAACATAGGTCAGTCCAGGCCCTAACACAGAAAACCATAGGGCCTGGACTGACCTAACACAGAAAACCATAGGGCCTGGACTGACCTAACACAGAAAACCATAGAGCCTGGACTGACCTTAAACAGAAAACCATAGGGCCTGGACTGACCTAACACAGAAAACCATAGGGCCTGGAGTGACCTAACACAGAAAACCATAGGGCCTGGACTGACCTAACACAGAAAACCATAGGGCCTGGAGTGACCTAACACAGAAAACCATAGGGCCTGGACTGACCTAACACAGAAAACCATAGGGCCTGGAGTGACCTAACACAGAAAAACTCTGGGCTCTATTCTAGTTATATAGCCTGTAACATTAGAGCCTAAAAGTTTTCCTGGTCAGGTCACATCAAGGTTAACCTACCTAAAGGCCTATAACCAGAGAGCTGTAAGCTACAGGTTTGTTTGCTCCGTCCTCTCATTACTGGAAGATGTCTGTAGACACTGGGTTTAGAAATGAGCATGCTGTCTGAGGATACACTTTTCCAAATTTCATCAAAGCTAATTTACAAAAAAAACTAGAGTGTATTCAGGTACAGTACATTCCATCTGAGTTTGGTCAGTTTGGCTGTTCGGGCTTGTCGTCATACCAAGATGCTCAAAAGATGTGTAGAGCAGGTCCACGTCCACGCAAGTGAGCAGACTCAAGTGTACACCGATTGGTCTGGCCTGACCAGGTAGAGTATAGTCGCTCTAGACAGACAGCATGTCTTCTACTATATGCTGTTTTCCTTATGTCAGGGGTTTCCGAGACTAGAGTGAATATGGCTGAAGATATTCTGAACCACAATACTGGATGAGGACAGAGGAATGCTCTTACCTTTGTAAGGGAGTCTTTCAGATCAACTGACACATCCCAAAGGTTTTGGGGAGGTTGGACAACCCATCTTGAATATAAACAGAAGCCATGATGAGCCGAACCAGAGACAGAACACTTGGAAGTACTGTATATCAACAGTGGTTTTCATAAGCCCTCGGACAGTCAGGTCAAATAATGTGTACTGGCAATACACTCAAACAATCTGGATTTAGTATCAATGAGTACAAAATGACCTTATGTCTGGATATTTCCCTGTATGGTTAAATATTATTGAGTCTCCAACTAGAAACTTGGGAGCTATCACTTCCCTAACCACATTATCCATTATCCACTCTCCCCACCACCCCCCCTCTCTGCCACAGGCCCTCTCCCCACCATCCCCCCTCTCTGCCACAGGCCCTCTCCCCACCACCCCCCCTCTCTGCCACAGGCCCTCTCCCCACCATCCCCCCTCTCTGCCACAGGCCCTCTCCCTTTCATCCCCCCCCTCTGCCCACCATCCCCCTCTTCCACAGGCCCTGCCCCCCTCTCCCCACCATCCCCACTCTCTGCCACAGGAACTCTGCCCACCATCCCCACTCTCTGCCACAGGAACTCTGCCCACCATCCCCACTCTCCGCCACAGGCTCTCTTCCCACCACCCCACTCTCCGCCACAGGCCCTCTCCCCACCATCCCCCTCTCTGCCACAGGCCCTCTCCCCACCATCCCCCTCTCTGCCACAGGCCCTCTCCCTCCATGCAACAGTGGAAAGTCTGGAGCCTGTGTGCCTCACGAGAGACTAGGGATAATTACCTGGTGCCTCCGGAGAGGTCCAAGAACAACACAAGTGTCTGTAATTAAAAGAATGGCATGCTTCTCTGGGTGAGAGTGCAAGCCTAGTGAGACCGAACCAGAGAGCCCGACCGCAGACAGACTGATGAAGCCCCACGTCAGTGTTCCAGCCGTCCCGACGAGGCAACGAAACCCTTCAAACCTGACACACAAGAGTTTCACTTGACTCCACAAAAGCTGCCTTAATAGGACAGTCTTTTAAGGAAAGTCTTGTCCCCCCTCAGATAACTTGCAGAATTAAAACGGCTTCTAGTCATCTTCAAACTAAGCATACATGTACTGGGTTGTAACCATCTTTCACAATGCATAGGACCTTTATCAACATTTACATTTCAGTCATGAAGCAGACAACTTAGAATCAGTGCATTCAACCAACCAAAGTATAAAGACAGAAATAAGCAAGACACTAGAAAAGCAATACCATTGTATGATGTTTTATTAAAAAGTAAAGAAAACATACGTCAGCCTGGCTAACTCCTCCCCACAGGCAATGATGGATCAGAAGGTGTACCATTGGCAGTGATGGCTGGGGGAATAATATTTACCTCAAAACAAAGAAGACAAAAAGGGGGAGATCTAAACTCCCATATCCTTTACATGTGAGCCCCACACCTGTCCAACCAATCCCGACCCCAGTTGAGACTTAATACAAAAAAAAAAGTATAAAATACTCTTAGTTCTTCCAGAAATAAAGCATTTACAACAGACAGGTATTCTGAGAGCAGTCACTTTCGCAGTCATCTAGATTTGCACTTCCATCTATACATTCAATGTAATTGAACAGCCAACAATGAAATCCCAATCATCTCAGATACAGGAGTTGAGTAGTACAAACAAAAACCTCAAAACGCTTTTTAAAAAAAACGGCCCAAATTATAAGAACCAAAATTAAATCAGATCGGTCATTGAATCCTCAATCCTACGTGTCGGAAAACCTAACGTACTGCATAGAACAGCACATAGCTGCATACACAGAACAGGGCATAGTCAAGACCTCTGCATTGTAGATCACTACCTAGCCTGCGACCTGTACATAGATACCCCAACACCCCATCTGAGAATTACTATAAGGATCTTAGCCACTTTCCAAGGTGTCAGTATGGTACACACTCTAGTGATAGTAGAACGTGCATGAGGTTGTTAAGGAAAGGGACACGAACAAAACAAGAGGTTCTCATGAGACCATGGCTTGCACTATGCTGGTTAAGCGTGCAGTAGTATAGCGCCACCTGGTGCTAATGAATGGAAACGGAAAGGAATTTGAAGCAGCGGCAATAACCTGCTGCTGAAGAATGTGAACCTAACACGTCCCATGGTCCACGAACCCTCCTCCCCACACAGACCGCCTACCTCGGATTAGACCCTAACCAGACTTTGTATGGATGGCATAAAGATGACCGCTGACAAATCTTTGTGAACGAGGAAGTGGTTACAGCTCACAAGTATTTCTCATACACTGCCTTTGAATCAAATTCAGACAGATGTGCAACAAAAACACTGAACACGAAAATCACATTTAAAATCAACAAGCACGTTTCCATGCATTTAGACCATGGTTATCCTTGAATGTGGTTTCAACACTGGTTTCAAATAATAAAAGCCTATAAATGCTAATGAGACAGTGGACATGTGAAAATAAAGGCGGCAGGCATAGTTTTACAGGGAGAGAACTACAGGGCTGAGTTGAAGGAGAATCAACTACTCAACCTGAGGACATTATGGAGGTGAAAGGTCGGGTACCGCGGCGGACCAGGAATGAGACACTGCAGATAAACATGTATTTCTGCATCCAGAACAGAGCCATCTGGAGAAAGAGGGGACTAAAAAGTACTGCTGTTTGTACAATAGGTCTTTTCATTGTCAATAACACTGGAAACTGAATTGCATATGTAAAAACCTGGATAATCTGTTTCAATGCTTAGGCAGAGTGATGGCTAGGCAGTGTGTGTGTGTGTGTGTGGCCTGAAGAAAGAATTCAGACGTAGACGCCAAGGACTTTGGTGGCCTCACACGGCCGGGTTGCCCAAAGGCCAGTGTTAAGTCACGTCAAAAAAAGCAAAACCAGAGAATGATGACTGTACATCGACATAGACCTAATTTATCCTGGACAACGGTTACCAGCCCATCTCTCTCAGCCCAAGACGCAACTTTAAACCTGGGAGGATGACCAGAATGTAAGGTGTGGGGGATGGTCTCTAAGAGCTCTGACAAATCCTCTCGTCTTAAATGTAAATTTCTTGGTTTGAAAAATGTCAAAATATTAAATCGCATTACAAATATAAATCAGTTTCTTATTTTTTTACTAAAAAATATTAACAAAACCAAAATCACAAAAAAACTCCATCTGAGAAGTTGAGCCCCATTTCCTCGGAATTGGGAGGTGGGTTCTGCTTCATTTAGGGGCAGAAATTTGAAAAGACAGAACAGAAAAAGCACCCTGGACTTCATTAGGAGCGTTTTTGCCGCTTGGAATGTCGGTGGCCGGCCCTGTTCTCCTCGTCACTATCCCCGCCATCAGCCCCACGCTGCAGAGTTCTCCGCTTGTCGCACTCCTCGCCATCGCTCTCCTGCTCCCGGTAGTCTCTCCGGCAGGAAGAGGCCACCGCCCGCTTGCTCTTCCTCTTCGCGCTTCCCTCTTCCTCGCTCCCCTCCTCTCTCCTCCTTTGCTCCACCACTGCTTTCCTGGGCCGACCCACCTTGCCTTTCCCATTCTGCATCTTCCGAACCTTCGGCGTCTCCTCTTCCTCCTCATCCTCTGAGACCTGGGGGGTCCGACTGACTCTCTTCCGCTGGCGGCGGCGCAGGTAGCTGAGGCCGGGCAGCAGCTTGTGGAGCAGCTCGGTGAAGCTCTGCTCCGTCTTGGCCATGCAGGAGAGCACCGAGCTGCCCGTCTGGTTGTACTCCTCAGCGTTGGAGAACACCAGCTTGACGTCCTCCAGGAAGTCCTGGGCGTGGCGGTACTGGCCCTCGCTGAACTTGGCCTGCATGGTCTGGAAGTCCATGGGGCTGGAGATGATGTCAAAGTAGTCCTCCGCCTCCTCTACTGACACCGGCTCTCTGGAGAGAAGATGGGGAGGTTAGGGGTCAGGTCTACTGTCTCAGATCTAGTTAGCTTGTTACCATTGCTATGGAATTCACATGGACACCTACATTGAAAATTTAAAAAATCAACTGTCTGATATTTATATAGTTAATGTATGTTGTTACATTGAGATAGGAGTATAAGTCCAAAGTTAGTTGTACCAGTCAAGCCATAGTTTAAACACTTTCAGAAGGCATTTCCCAGCATGCCAGTCTAACAGACTAGTAGTGCATCAGTCTCACCTAAACGGCCAGCTGTAGCGGAATTTGACCAGTTTCTGCAGGATCTCCTCGCTCCTCTCCAGCTCCAGGGCCTGCCGACGCACACCTGTCTTTGAGCTCTGATGCACCTGCAGCAAACCAAACACACACCATAGTGTTGGGAAGGGGTCAAATGATCTGCATAGAAGCTGGCTTGCACCAGTGCGTTGGAGTCACCAGACCAAAGTCTTTATAACCATGAGCCATAGGGTGTGTTCTCACCAGCTCGTCGAGGTCTGCAGGGCTGCTATGGGCAGCCTTCTGTTTCCTGGGTTTACTGGGGGGAGTATGCTTCTTAGATCCACCCTTACTGGACGCCTTCGATGCTTTAGAGTGCTTGGTCTTCTTCCTTGATCTCACTGGGAAGAAGAGTCTAGTTAAATACACACCATCAGGAAAATATTTCAGTCAGCCCCATTTGTTGTACCTGTTTGAACTGTAAGAACAGGGATGAAGATATAAAATCACAAGTTAAATGGTCAAATATAATTCAGATTTGTAAATAAAAAAATAAAATAAAAAATCTTTCAACAGATCTCCTCTGGTCTAATAGGCTCATCAATGAGCCCAAATGATCCGAGGGAGGGAGCTGTGCCTAGTCAAGAGACCTCAAAATGCACGAGGCCGTATCCTCTCCCAGTTTGGTTTGCAATGTTATTGCAGCACTATAACCATCAACCACCCGTCTTCCAAACCCAGTTGTGTGTGGTTACCTTTCGTGCATGCCTAAACTCAGAGGATCACTCTGCCACATACTGTCAAGCCAAGCTGGGGGTGAAAAGCCCACCAGATCAAAAGGGGGTGGGGGACAATGACAACACTTAGACAATGAAGAGGGGAGAGAATGGGCTCAGAATACTGCACCACATTCCTGTCATTCCAAATCTCTCTGCACTCGTGAAATGGAAATGTGTCCATTGTTCGTGCTGTTCAGAGTTTTCCCTGGTCTGCTGGTCAGGATAGGAGACAATCTGGGTCCTAGTATTTATGTAAAACCACTGCTACACAACAGGCCCTTCCCACACAGTCTTAGAGCCCTAGTCCACAGTTGTTAGCTTCAGAGTGTATGGGCTTCTGTGTCAACTCTGCACTTACACCGATTCAATAAATATACAGTGGGTGTCATATTGAAGTATTCACCCTGCCTTGGGATTTTTTTTCCACATTCTGTTGAGTTACAAGGAGGGATTGAAATAGATTTAATTGTGAATTTGTCATTGATCTACATAAAATACTCTGTAAATGTCAAAGTGGAAATAATTCCACAAACGAATACAAATTAAATGAAAAAAATAAACCCCTTTGTTTAGGCAAGCCCAAAATAGTTCAGGAGTAAAATGTGGCTTAACAAATCAAAGGTTTATGGGCTCACTTTGTCAAAATACAGGTTGACAAGATTACTGAATGACCACCCCTTCCTCTACCCCATACAAACAGTGCCATAAGAAGGTATTCATACCACTTGACTTATTCCACATTGTGCTACAGCTTTAACTGAAAATGTACCAAGAAAACAGAATGTTCTTTAGCAAGACTCCCACTAAAAAGTAATACAAATAAATAAATAAATAAATAAATAAATAAATAAATAAATAAATAAATAATTTTTTTTTTTTAAATCAGCAAGGGGGTCAATAATACTCACAGCTGTGGCCCACGGCCTTGTAATCAGCATCCTCCTCGTCATCTTCATCAGAGTCCTCCGATTCAGACTCCTCTTCTTCCTCTTCATCCTCCTCTTCCTCAGTGTCCTCGTTGTAGTTTCTGGAACAACAAGTAGCCACCAGCATTCTATGTTAAAGAGCATTCATCCAATTGGTACCCAACAACCACCCAACCAGCAAAACAGACTTCTTTCTTCACACGCTGTAGGTTTGGAAGAACATCAAACTAGAAACAGAATTGTATGATTTTGGGGGGCACATCAGTGGAGTCAAAATAATAAAACAAGTATTTTCCAAGTGGACTATACAGTACCATCTTCAGATTGAAACGGCTTGCTTGTGTTTGACGAGGAACAAGAAAGTTTAGACACAGCTAAGTCTTTAAACCTCCAGTGAAGTGATGCGTTTTATTGTGTGACCCCCTACCTTCCGCGGGAGCAGCGTCTTTGCACGGCAGGCTGGCAGGCGGGGCACAGCCACTCCCCCTGGGGAATGCGGTAGAGGGCGGGGCGCAGACAGAACAGGTGGAAGGCCTTGTTGCACTCGTCACACAGGATGAGCTTGTCATCCTCACCTGAAGACACGATGGAGATTATCATCACAAACAGACTCAGTAAAGAGTCATTAACTCAAGACAATGAAATGTGTATACATAAAGTCACTAAGACCAGCTAAAGTTATTCATATGAAATAAGGAGAAGCCTTTGTACAGAGTTCGTGTGCAAAAGCTCCAACTGAACAAACAAAAAATACCAGCGCTGCATCCCTCATAGCCCAGGACTCAGATCTACAAGTTAGGACCAGAGGTGGTTACTGATTAGAGGTGGAGGAACTATTTTGACAGGGACAGATGTGACAAAAAAATCTGAGTGGTTCACAAAAAGGGCTAGGGAGTAGGGGATGATATGGCATTGGACCAAGATGCCCCGAAACATCCAGGGTCATTTGGCTAGGGCTCAGTTTGCAATGAGACAGGTGGTCAAACCCTCAGGGAGAAGGGGCCCAGAGTGACTTTTGTTTCACTTATTAGCTCACCCATTAGCTCTACCAAAACAAGCATTCATCATAATAATTTATTACCTATATGAAATCAGTCTCATTTCCAAATATTTGCAGTTCAAGATAAGGCTAAGGATAAGTCATGGCTAACCTGAAATCACTGGGTAGGTTTCCACTACACCAACTCTGCTAATGTCAAATCAGCAACATGGATAGGAGGGAGTAGTGTATTTTCATACAGGGCCTTGAGTATTGTACTTCTACTTACAGTAATTGGTACTTATATTACATCAACACTTACAGGGCCTTATACTGTATGTATGTATGTATATATATTAGTTAATAATTTGTTTCTGCCTGTTCGAGGTCTGACTCAAAGGCCAAAATGTGAAAAATATTGTCCTCTATCCATCACTTTTGGATTTTTCTATGCTACCCCTAAATTACATTTCAATGACTGTATCAAGCTTCAGAGTAAAACACATTTCACTGTAGCTATTGGGGGTATGTGACAAAAAAAATATATATATATTTTTTTAAAAAGAGACTAAATCTAGGTCATTATTTTATTTATTTATTTATTTTAACCCCTTTTTCGTTGTATGCAATTGTTTTATGTAGTTAGTCTCTTCTCATCACTGCAACTCCCGTACGGACTCGGAGAGCCGAAGGCCGAGAGCCGTGCGTCTTCCGAAACACAAACCAGCCAAGCCGCACTGCTTGTTGACACAATGCCCACTTAACCCGGAACCCAGCCACACCAATGTGTCGGGGGAAACACCGTACACCTGGCGACTGTGTCGGCGTGCACTGCGCCTGGCCCGCCACATGAGTCGCTAGTGTGCTATGGGACATGGACATCCCTGCCTGCCAAACCCTCACCTAACCCAGACGACGGTGGGCTAATTGTGCGCCGCCCCATGGGTCTCCCGTTTGCGGACCCAGAACCTCCAGCGGCACTGCGATGCAGTGTCTTAGATCACTACACGGGAGGCCCAGGTCATTATTTCTACAGTCTCCATTTACTTCTAGTAATTTCAATGTCGATTGAGATTGAATAAACATTCCAGAGGAAATCCATTTTTTACTCAAACCACCTCTCTGGCCGGATTGAAATGGGCTCGTGGGCCTTGTTTGACACCCCTGCTTTAGTGGGTAGTTGTTTGGATGCAAGGTGATTTGTGAATCGCCAAGTCTTTACAGGACTTTGCTCAGGCAGATAATCTCCAACAGGCAGGAAATGACAGTCAAATGCTGTAGTGTAGACCAGGGTTTCCCAAACTCTGTTCCCGGGCCCACCCTGCGTGCCCGTTTTGGTTCTTGCCCTAACACTACACAGCTGATTCAAATAACCAACTCCTCATCAAGCTTTAATTATTTGAATCAGCTGTGTAGTGTTAGGACAAAAAACAAAACTTGCATCAAGGGGGGACCCCAGGACCGTGTTTGGGAAACCCTAGGTGTAGATGACTCAATACTGTGAAAAGTGTTCTTAACGAGACGCTGGGGCACGGTGCTCTACCGCCACCTAATGATACATTTCAGTTTTTCTTCATCTGATTGACTTTAGTGTTAAAATTAGATCCACTTTTAGGATACTATCTTCAATTGTTTCTTACTAATTGGAATGCCATTTTTCCATTGACACCATTTAAAATTCCCCCTTCAGTTTTCTGACAGCTCCAGGACATTGAGGATCACCCACCTTTCCTGCGGCACACCTTGCAGCGTGCGTTCTCTGCCGACATGTCCCACTTGATGCAGGCGTCCAGCATGCCCAGCAGCACGTGCATCCGGGAAAAGGTCTGAGCCTCACGGATCGCTGTCTTCCATTTTTCTACTGCCGTCGCCACCTGCACAGCAGACAAATTACTATTATTGACATTGTTTATTTAATCTCTTTTATTGTATCGATTTTCACAGAAAAAAAAAAAGTGTGTTTAAAACACACTTTAAATAAACATTGATTTGAAAAGACAGTCCTCCTTAAGCTCAAATACAGCTTGGGGGTAGAAGCAGCCCTTTAAAACCAGATCATGGGACAGATTACCCTAGCTTCAATCCTATCCTATGAAGAAACATTGGATTCTGGATTAGTCGTTAGGAATACCCCTTTCATATACAGATACAAATCACACTTTACCATAACCTCCTCTTTATACCATATTTTGCTTATACCTGAAAGAGGTAAGGGGTACAAATAAAATAAAATCATACTACATTTACAACCCACCTCGAGACCTAGTCATGAAACCTGTATTTTCAGACCCTGTAACCACATGGGTCTGTTTTACACGGGTAAATTCAATAACAATATGGTTTAATACCTTCCTAATATTAATTGCAAACAGGCCCCATGGTTTAACCCTCCCCCCATACAAATTGCCAGTTACGCACTGATATGTATAAAAGGGGTTATATTTGCAAGAAAATTGTAAATAAGAGACTGTTTGAAAGGGGGTTGCCTTGTTTTTAATTACAGGTAACATACCATGTTCTGATTAAAATATGTATTACTCACCCTGGCCTCCTCTGCCAGCTTCTTCTCCTCATCCACCTCCTCAGTCTTCCTGCTCTCCTCCCCTTCCTGCTTCTTCTTCTTCTTCTGCTTGGGGGCCATGAAGCCCTGCAGGAACTTCTTGATGACACAAGCCTGGAGAGTGATGACACACTCCCCAAAGTCCTTCAGGTTCTCCAGGTCACGCACCTGAACACACACAAAGAGAAAGATGTCAGAGGGGAATGGTAAAGTTCAGAGGTCATATTTTGCCGAATGTGCAAGGCACAAAGTTGAATACAGGTAAATGGGCATTGAGGAAGATCTTGAAAAGTTGGTTGAACAAAATAATGTTTATGGCCATTAGTGCTTCCTGACCATACGACCTGACCAGATAAGTGATCAGGATAAAGTCCTGAGTCCAAACATGTCAATTGATTGTATGAATAAATAGTTACCTTCTTCTCAAACTCATCCATGCTGTCGTCCATGTAGCCCAGGCCGCCCTTCTGGAGGCGCGAGGCCACCTCGATGACGTCGCTGCGCATGTACTTGAGCAGCTCCTGGTGGCCGTCGCAGCTCCTCAGCCCTGGGTTCCCCTTGCGGGCCAGGTTGATAGAGTGGAGGATGTCCTGGTACCTGTCAGCGTACAACATCCAGTCAGTCAGTCGCACATATACCTGTACCATGTGACCTAACCAGGAAAAACTCTGGGCTATTTGCATAAATAGAGCAAGACAAAAACATTATTTTTTTTTAATGTAAAGTGTGGAGTCGAGTGAATTGGTGGAGGGAATGTAGAATGTAACACTTGTCTCCTCACCTGACTTGCAGCTTGGTCTTCAGCTCGCTTTCTCTCACACCCTGTGCATGGAGGCTCTCCACCAGGTCATCGAGGTCCCGTGGAGCATCACACACAAACCTTCAACACAACACAAGCTAGGTGTAATCACATAGTATGCCCTAGAACAAATATAATCATCTACTCTCTGGTGTAAGTATCGTTTTAACACTGCTATTGAAAGACACACAAATCTTTTTAGTTAACAAGTCAACCAATGACCATCTCTGCAAGTGAGTTTCATACCAGAGGTTCTGTCCCTGGTTGGGAGTGGTGGTCTCGATGCAGACTGCAGCTGGCGCCCCCTGGTGGGCTCCCTCGCTCAGAGCACCATCTAGACTGCCACCGTCCTCAACATCTGCAGGACCAGCAACAGAATAGGGTCGTGTTCAGTAGGCACAAAACCAAACTTGACCAATAGGAATGGCTTATTTTTCTACAGTCTGCCCTAAGGTATATGACCCAGGTTTAAACGCTGCAACTACTACAAGACCATCTACTACAACTAATAATATCACTCAATTATATTTAGGGGTTCACAGCAAAGCTGTGAAACATTGTTATTCTCTGAATTAAAATAATTTTCTGGGACATGGTCAAATAACTCACAGCTAGATTGGTAACGTTTCTAAGCACACAAACTACAGGACCATGAGTCATTTAGTCTAAAAGAATGCCACTGATTGGCCTATAGGTGGCCCTATTATAAGTAGAGACTAAATGTTGTATGTAGGAGTCTTTTACATGCTGAACAAATTTGCCTCAAGGGCCCATAAAGTCCATCAGGTTTGATTTTCCTCCATTTTGGAAATTTGGAGAAAGAAAATCAAATTCGGTACATAGGCCTCTTAACTTCAGGGTTCATACACATTGACAGATGGAATTTCATGAATTTTAACCAAATATCCATGACCAACTGTTAGTGGCGTCTCTATATGTGCATGTAACAAAAGTATGCTTAATGTGGTATTGACACAGAGGCTACTCTCTGATCCCAAGTACCATCTCCTGTCGTTGTGGAAGGCACTTAACCCCCAACAAAAGTAGAATACCAGTTAGGCAGCTGTATAAAACACGTGGTCAACACTCAGCATGGAAAGCTACTGGATGTGCAGGCTTTTGATCAAGCCCTGCTCAAACAGAGGGGGGCTGGAATAACAGCCTACACCCACTAGCTGTCCTGTATAACATTGCGACATTACAACCAAATAAGTTACGCCTTTTGAAATAATCCACTCATTTAATACAGCAGATCAAAATGGCCATGGTAGGCTACAAATCTTTTTATTAAGCTGAAGCAAGCACACAAATTTTCATCAGTAAAATGTACCTTTTTAGTTGAGTCATATTTATCTTATCTTAGTGTTTACTTTGCATCTCAATAGATTCTAGTCAGCCTGCAATGTCCCATACATTGGATGCCTAAATCAACTGGAAATATCTACAAAGGTTTTGAATCCTAAAGAAAGGCTACATCTAATATTACTGTTTCCAATTCACATAACTATTTTGATTCACA
Source organism: Oncorhynchus mykiss (assembly GCF_013265735.2). Classification (NCBI taxonomy): domain Eukaryota; kingdom Metazoa; phylum Chordata; class Actinopteri; order Salmoniformes; family Salmonidae; genus Oncorhynchus; species Oncorhynchus mykiss. The sequence continues at coordinate 13,672,019 of NC_048591.1, read as the reverse complement.
TTCGACTCATCCCGATTGAACCAAATCCAAATTAATACAATGGTGAAGTGAAACTCTTGTTGTAAAAAATGAATCAACTTTGCATGGCCTTATTCACAAGTGTTGATGGAACGTTTTTTGGGACATGCCGACAACATATGATAATAATAGCTAAAAAGTTCAAAAGACATGGTTTGAATTGGCTACCTAGCTATTTGATTGTTCTTTATCATATATAGGCCTAGTGCCTTTGGAAAGTATTCAGACCCCTTGACTCAGCAGTCTACACACAATACCCCATTATGACAAAGTGAAAACAGGTTTAGACATTTTTGCTACTTTATTAAAAATAAAACTGAAAGGCACAGGTCTGGGGAAGGTTACCAAAACAATTCTGCAGCATTGAAGGTCCCCAAGAACACAGTGGCCTTCATTATTCTTAAATGGAAGAAATTTGGAACCACCAAGACTCTTCCTAGATTTGGCTGCCCAGCCAAACTGAACAATCAGGAGAGAAGGGCCTTGTTCAGGGAGGTGACCAAGAACCCAATGGTCACAGACAGAGAGCTAGAGTTCCTCTGTGGAGAAGGGAGAACCTTCCAGAAGGACAACCATCTGTGCAGCACTCCACCAAATCAGGACTTTATAGTAGAGTGGCCAGACAGAAGCCACACCTCAATAAAAAGCTTATGACAGCCTGCTTGGAGTTTGCCAAAAGGCACCTAAAAACTATGACCATGAGAAACAAGATTCTATGGTCTGATGATACCAAGATTGAACTCTTTGTCCTGAATGCAAAGTGTCACTTCTGGAGGAAACCTGGCACTATCCCTACGGTGAAGCATAGTGGCGGCAGCATCATGCTGTGGAGATGTTTTTTAGTGGCAGGGACTGAGAGACTAGTCAGGATCGAGGCAAAGATGAACGGAGCAAAAATGTATGAAAAGGATAAATTCTGCTCTAGAGCGCTCAGGACCTCAAACTGGGGCGAAGGTTCACCTTCCAAGAGGACAACGACCGTAAGCACACAGCCAAGACAACACAGGAGTCTCTGAATGTTCTTGAGTGGCCCAGCCAGAACCTGGACTTGAACCTAATCGAACATCTCTGGAGACGTGAAAAGAGCTCCCCAATCCAACCTGACAGAGCTTGAGAGGATCTGTAAACAAGAATGGGAGAAATACAGGTGTGCCAAGCTTGTAGTGGCATACACAAGAAAACTTGAGGCTGTAATCACTACGAAAGGTGCTTCAACAAAGTACTGAGTAAAGGGTCTGAATACTTAAGTGTGATATTTCTGCTTTGTCATTATGGGGTATTGTGTGCAGATTGATGAGGAAAAATAACAATTTGATCAATTTTAGATTAAGGCTGTAACCTAAGAAGATGCGAAAAAGGTTAAGGGGTCTGAATACTTTCCGAAGGCACTGTATATAGGCCTACCTGCTACTGTAATGTCTGACCGTCTCTCGCTCCTTGAGCAACGGACCACTCGTCTCGCACGCGATGCAAACAGACACTCTAAAGTGTTATTCTGATCCTTGTTTACATGTTGATTTATATTTGATAAAATATGTAACCGTGCCTAAATAAATGATCTTAAGAGATGGCGGGCAGGCCTCTGCACTCTAGTTATGAGTCCTTCTGCACTGTATGATATTTGCAACTGGCAGCACAAAACTCAGATTTACTGCGGAAGGTAACTTCGATTCTAAACTACATCAAACCACAACCACTGCGCGCACGCCTGTTTGCAAACTATGTGGAGGTATGGGATCAGAGCATGACAATGTTCTATTTCATACCAAGGCTTGGTGGTTACCAAGATGGAGTGTTTTAAAATGTTTCATATTGAGAGAGGAACTGTTGTCTTTCACAATGGATATATAAAAACAAAAAGACTAATGAAAAGAAAAATGGCTCCTTGCTTATGTAACAGACATACGGGAAACTGAACAAACTGAACACAAGCCTGCAAGTGTTTTGGTTCGTCACAAAGGGAATACCCTGCAGTCTCCCTCCGAGCATTAATGCAATGTTGAAAACAACTGGGAACTCAGAAATCTCCAACTTTAGAGTGTTCCAAGACAACTGGAAACATTAAATATAAAAAATAAGAGCTTGAACAGTCATACAACTCGGGAAGTCGGGCCTCTTTCTAGAACTCAGACTTGCTGACGTAACGATCACCGACGTCATGATTTGACCTCGTGTTTTTCCTGAGTTCCCAGTTGTCTTGAAGCACCATCAAACTCATGTGAAGCTGGGTTAAGTGCTCTCGTCTGCATTAAAACCAAAAATGTATCCAGGTTGGATTTGAGAGCAGAGATGCACACTGTCGACTACACCGCATGGTTTTCAGACGCTCCGATGCGACATGCATCAAGCACATCATTAGTGGTGGTGAGATAACGTGTCTTATGTCAGACTCATTTGCAATTGACCGTCATAGCCGCACGTTAAAAGTATGTGACGGTGAGTTGACTGCCATAAACATTGGCTGTTAATAATTACATACATTTCCCCCCCACGTGGTTGGAGTCGCAAACATTTTCAGATATCAAAATGGGGTAGTTGGCCAAAAAAGTTTAGGAACCACTAGGTTAAGAGATAAATAAGGAAAGAAGATTTTACATGTCCATTAAAATCCTTTGTAAATCCACTCCACAATGGCTTATCAATGCCAAAGTTTCAAGTTAATACGCAAAAAAAGAAATAAGGAAACTATTAACAATTCACTTTGACTGTTTTTTTTAACCTTTATTTAACTAGGCAAGTCGGTTAAGAACACATTCATATTTTCAATGACTGCCTAGGAGCAGTAGGAGCAGTGGGTCGTTCAGGGGCAGAACGACAGATTTGTACCTTGTCAGCTCGGGGATTATGAGGCCTTTCGGTTACTAGTCCAACGCTCCTGCCACAAGGCTACCCTGCCGCCCTGTAACGCTAATGCTCAGAATAATCATGGACTAAAAGTCAGATTTACTCTAAATGTCTTTTGACTCATCACAATAGCCCCTAAAGAGTTTAAGAAAATAACACTGACGTATTCAAAGATTGTCACACTACAAGATGCATATTAGCCCATACACAAATATGCTAAAAATACTTTTAAAATCTTCTCATGAACCATAGCCCATGGTTCAAGTCTTACCTATGTTTTAAAAAAGCAAAGGGATTGATCAAAAGATGAGTTATTGCCAAATTAGATGTGTCCATTTAAACCACTGTAAATCCACCCCACAGTGGACTATTAACTTGAAACTTGTCGTTGCTATTTTAAATTAGGCACATACCCGAGCATTCCCATTGCATAAATCACCTATGGAACCACAGAGTCAACATTGTTTCTAATTGACATCCCAAAGAAAAACCACACTGAATTTGGTATTGATATCTAAAACAAGGAAACTATAAGAAACTTCTTTGCATATGTAACGCTAATGTTCAAAATCATCTGTAATACGTCGTTGCTGCTCACAGCTATATTTATTAATTATATTCCTTTACGCTTCTGGGACATGAGGCACTAAACATAGTACAGCCTCTCAGATGTGATGACAGTGTAATAACTCACCGTTAGTCTCCTCCTCGTCTTCAGGCTCGGCTGAAGCCTCTTCCAGGGTGAGGGTGTAGCTATAGTCAATGCTCTCGTGCACCCAGCCCTTCTCTATGTACAGGCCAGGCACCACATCAGAGAACAGCCAGTACCTAACACAGACACAAAGAGCTGGAAGGTCAATACCGACGGTAATATAAACCAACCGTGACATTAATTTAGTTTACATTTGACATAGTTGTTGATTCCTAATATATCCAAAGTCTTGGGACCATTGAGGATGCGTGCACTAAACCATATAAGTGATGTGCATGTATCAAGAGTAAACTGTAAATGAAACACCTGAACCGGTTGTGCATCATTGAAGTGTGCGTGCTGACCTGTTATGGTTTCGATCAGTTCCCAGTGGGATTCTTCTCAGCACCAGTTTGGCTTTGGCGATGCCGTCCTGGAAGGCCCTCTCTGCTGCAGCCTTCTGCTTGCGGACACGTTCCTCCTCCGCCTCCTTCTCCATGCGCTCTGAGGGGAGAGAAACTGAATTATTGGAGCCGGTAACAAAAAAAAAAAAAATACGCTTTGTTTTAAATAGGCACTTAACAGAGCATTCCCATTGCATAAATCACCTATGCAACCATGGACAAACCATTGTTTGGCTCAAATTCAACCATAGTCATCTCATCTAATTGTCCTCCACAACAAAAATTGGGGAGAGGACTTTGGATCGGTCTCCGTCTGTTAGTACGTTAGTCACACGCGACCTCAGACCATATTGGCCCCATTTTGATGAAACTTGTGTGAATGATTTGTCTTACCATAGAGATCTGGCATTTACAAAATTACACTGATTGGTCAGATGTTGGCGCTGTAACAAGAGATTGAAAATGATAACTTTGAAAGGTCAAGCCCCTCACCCTGTTTGACTTAGGGGCCTCAGGGACTCCGCCATTTTGAATTTGCGAAAAACACTTCAACGCTATTCTTCTGGCACCAACTGACCGATCTACACAAAACTTGATGTGGCATCTATGGACAAAGGTCTCAACGCAGTATTTTCAAGACTAATGACCAATAAACTTTCACGTTGTCTGATACAAATGCATATAAATCAGTCAAAAGACATTCATATTATAACAATATTTGGTACACATGTTGCAAACACTCAAGACATAACATATGCAAGAACATTCATATCGACAACATGGTGGCGATATAACAGACACTTTTAGCTCTCTTAAACTGTTTGACTCAGTGATGATATTTGGCACACACGCTTAGGGATGAGTCTAGCTAACCCACGAGATCTTAAACACCAACGGCCCGATTTTGACTAAAAGTGAGCGAATGATGCGTCTTGCCATGGAGATCTGGCATTTACAAAATTACACTGATTGGCTCATGGGAAGCGCTGCATAATTCATGGGGGACGACATGTTTGCTGTTTACATGTTTAATATTTTTTCTATGACTAGTGATGAGTATTTCCTTACCATGTGACCTGAACAGGAAAAATGGCCCAGTCTAATGACCTACAATACTCTCAGCTGTCCTTACCCTTGTTCTGTTTGTCCTGCTCCTCCTTTTCCTTCTTGGCTTGGATGGACATCAGCCTCCTACTCTTCACCGTACTGATCATGTCTTCCGACTCGGTGGCTACCGGCTCCGCGGCCACTGGCTCTGCTTTCACCTTCTTCACCTCTTTCTTAGCGCTACCCTCTTTCTTTTTCTCCACCTTGGTGGTGGCTGGTGGCGTGTCGCCGGCGGTGGCTGATGGCGTGTCGCCACTGGCAGCCTCCTCGCCTTTGACCTCGGCTTGTTCCTTACGCCGCTGCTTCTCAGCCCGCTTGCGGTCGTTGACCTCCTTGAGTGAGGCCAACCTCTCCTTCCACAGCTCGGCCGAGCGCTGCTGCATGGAGTCCACGTGGTCCTCCACCGAGTAGGTCATGAGGATGCGGTGACACAGTGCTACCAGCAGGCTGGCCTTCTCTGTCGACGTCAGCTCAAACACCTCCACCGCCTCCAGCTGCTCGAGGAACTCACCGCTTACCACCTGGTCGAATCCCCCTAGGGGGCCCCAGTCATCCCCCCCAGAGCCCTGGCCAGAGTCATCGCCGTGGGCGTCACACGGCCGCAGGCACAGGCGCACCAGCTCCGAGACAGAGTGGAGGGTGAGGGGGATCTCCGACAGGGGCATGTCCAGCTCGCTGTAGCCCTCAGCCAGCTCATCTTGCAGCAGGGTCTGCAGCAGCACCACCAGTACACGGTTCAGGTAAAGGAAACCTGCCTTCTCCCCGGCCAGAGCCTCCATCAGGGCCACTGCCGTCACCGGGTACTGGTCATCGGGCATCAGCAGGCCCGCGTAGCAGTTGAGGAAGTCTGCTACCATGGCCACATCTCCGAACAGGGAGTTGGGCAGGCCCTCTGGCATGTCAACCAGCTTGAAGACAGGAAGTGCCTTGCCGCCCTCAATCTCCAGGTCCTCATAGCGGCGCTGCTGCTCACGGCGCACCTGCAGCTCCTTCTCCCGCCGCTCCTTAGTCTTCTCCCGGAGTTTCTCCCTGATCTCCTCACGCCTCTTCCTCATCACATCCTGCTTCTCCTCCTCGCTCATGGCCGCCCATTTCTTCTTCTGCTCCAGCAGCTCCCAGCGCTTCAGGACCAGGTCTCTGAGCTCCTCTGGCAGCCGGCCCCGGTCCTCTGGCGAGAGGGCCTTGGCTGCCTTGGATATGAGACAGGACATGGCGTTCCTCTTGTCCTCCTTGCCCTTGTGCTCCTTGTAGTAGCGCAGCAGATGCAGGGCCATGGGGTGGAGGGGCTTGCCCAGTTTGGGGGTCCCTGGGCCAGTGCTCCGGGCTCTCTTCTTGGGGCTTCCAGCAGAGAGAGGGTTCTTGGCCAAGTCCAACAGGGTCATCTGCTTCATCTTGGGCTTCTTGGCACCTCCACCCTTATCCTTTTTGGAGGATATCTTCTGACCACTCTTGCCGGGGGTCTTTTTGCCAGCAGCAGATTTCTTATCCCTGGGTTTTTTGCTGGATTTTGGAGAGGAGAGGACAGAGGCCCCACCATCTCTTTTCTTGGGGGTTCCAGAATTTTTTACCTTCAGAGGCGAGCCATTCATTTTCATCTACAATATAAATGGATGCATTATTGATTCAATCCAAAGCAACAGACTAAATCTGCAAATTCTACAGAACATTTAAATTCTCAAATGGTCAAATAAGGAAAACAAACCCTGTGTTTATCTACCAACAGTCATATTCCAGGTGAACTAAGATTCTTTATAAAACCACAAATCCAGTAAAAATATCTGCAAATCAGATTACATCAGCATGTATCAAATTTGACAAACCTGCATGTGGCCCCAGATCGTGGGGCTCAGGGGCATGCCAAGAGAATCCTTTTTCTTCTCGTTCCCTGAATTCACTCCTCCCGGGGTGTTCGAGGTCTTCAGCTTCTTACTGGGTTTGCCCTCCGTTGAGCTCAGGCTCCTGCGCTTGGTTGAGACTGGATTCTCTGCGAAAAACTAGAAGGCAAAAAAACTATTAGTCACATAATTAAAAACAAAATGTTTCATAAAAACATGCATACAATGCCTTCAGAAAGTATTCACACTGCTTGACTTAAGTTGCATGGACTCACTGTGTGCAATAATGGTGTTGATTATTTATTTTAATGACCGCCTCATCCCTGTACCCAACACATTCAGATAATTATAAGGTCCCTCAGTCGAGCAGTGAATTTCAAACAGATTAAACCACAAAGAACAGGGAGTTTTTCAAAATCCTCACAAAGAAGGGCACCTATTGGTAGATGGGTAAAAGAAAAAGCAGACAATGAATACCCCTTTGAGCATGGTGAAGTTATTCAATTTACACTTTGGATGGTGTATCAATACGTCCAATCACTACAAAGATAGAGGCATCTTTCCAAACTCAGTTGCCGAAGAGGAAGGAAACCCGTTAGGGATGTCACCATAAGGCCAAACAATGGGGACTTTAAAACAGTTACAGAGTTGAATGGCTGTGATAGGAGAAAACTGAGGATGGATCAAGAACATTGTAGTTACTCCACAATACTAACCTAATTGACAAGAGTGAAAAGGAAGCCTTTGAAAAATACAAATATTCCAAAACATGCATCCTGTCTGCAACAAGGCACTGAAGTAATATAGCAAAAAATGTGGCAAAGCAATTCACCTTTTCTCCTAAATCCAAAGTGTTCTGTTTAGGGCAAATCCAACACAACACATTACTGAGTACCACTCTCTATATTTTAAAGCATAGTAGAGGCTGCATCATGTGTATGCTTTTTCAGAAAAAATAACATTTAAAAAAAGACAATGGACCTAAGCACAGGCAAAATTCTAGACGAATATCTGGTTCAGTCTGCTTTCCACCAGACACTGGGAGATTAATTCACCTTTCGGGAGGACAATCACCTAAGGCCAAATCTATACTAGAGTTGCATACCACAAAGACAGGGAATGTTCCTGAGCGGCCGAGTTAGATTTTAAGTAGATTAAGTCAAAACTATGGCAAGACCAGGAAATAGTTGAATAGCAATGATCAACAACCAATTTGACAGAGCTTGAAGATATTATATTAGAATGCAAATGTTGGTGGCCTCCCGGGTGGCACAGTGGTTAAGGGCTGTGCCACCAGAGACTCTGGGTTCGAGTCCAGGCTCTGTCGTAACCGGCCGCGACCGGGAGGTCCGTGGAGCGACGCAAAATTGGCCTAGCGTCATCCAGGTTAGGGAGTGTTTGGCCGGTAGGGATATCCTTGTCTCATCGCGCACCAGTGACTCCTGTGGCGGGCCGGGCACAGTGCACGCTAACCAAGGTTGCCAGGTGCACGGTGTTTCCTCCAACACATTGGTGCGGCTGGCTTCCGGGTTGGATGCGCGCTTTAAAAAGCAAGGTGCGGCTTGGTTGGGTGTGAATAGTAATTTAAATGAGATATATTTCTGTATTTCATTTTCAATAAATTAGCAACATTTTGTAAAAACATGTTTTCACTGTCATTATGGGGTATTGTGTGTAGACAGATTATATTTGTATTATTATTTTGAATTCAGGCTGTAAGAACAAAAAGTGGAATAATTCAGGGGGTATGAATACTTTCTGAAAGGCTATATTTTTTTCCATTTTGTCTTACTGTTGTATTCTATCACACAATCCAGAGCTCCGACACCAACAGGAGTATATGTGGAGGTTTTTGGACCTACAAACAAAAGTACAAAACACCATATAAATTCAGGTTTACCTTGTGTGGATCCAGGAGGAAGTCGCTGAATTTGCTGGGCAGGTTGAACTTCTTCACCAGTTCATCCTCCACCACCCAGGGGGCCGTCTCTCCCGTCCCAAGCCGGAGTGCATAGTGGCGGATGAAGTAGCGCATGATCTCCTTGGTCGGAGGGCGCTCAGTCCGGAAGAGGCTGTCCACTGGGACATCACTGATGACCTGTTGGTGTAGGGTTTAAACATTTATATAAATTACATAACAGACGCCAGTGTTGTGTTCATTAGAGTATGCAATGGAAAATGTTTTAAATCAATTTGGTAACGAAAAACAAAAGTGTGTGTCTCTTATTCAACAAGTTCAGGCAGCCTCTTTCTGTTTAAATCCATTTTGTAACCAATGAACACGACCCAGTAACAGAAAACGTGCACTTGATGGTCGGAGGTGAACAATAGACATTTTAAAGCAGTGGAGAGGACACCAACCTTGTCCTCGCTGATCAGTTTCACATCATACTTGTGTGGCAGGAACTTTGGCATCACCCATCTCTTCTTCTCCTCCTTCATAGCGGTGGGAGTTTTCCTGGGGGAGCGCCGTGCTCGATCACCTAATGGCAAACAAGCACACAGTATACTTTAACACATGTCAACAGATCAGGCCTGTGTGGATCCTATACTATTTTTACATGTACATTTCAATAAAATAAAAAAAGAATCATCCAGGTTTGTCCAATAGACATCAAATCTCTGTAATATGTAAAAACAGCTGTCTCTGAACTAGCCCACATGTCTTAAAGCTCCATGTGCTGTGTTATAGGGATGTGACATAAAAAATAAATAATGGGTGTCAAACTCATTCCATGGAGGGCCTAAAGCAGGGGTGGGCAAACTTTTTGGCTCGAGGGCCACGTCAGGATTTTGAAATTCAACAGAGGGCCGTATTTTTTAGAGGACCAATATTTTGTTAAAATCAATTTGAGGGCGCCTCCCGAGTGGCGCAGTGGTCTAAGGCACTGCATCACAGTGCTTGAGGCGTCACTACAGACCCGGGTTTGATTCCAGACTGTGTCACAGCTGGCTGGGAGACCCATGAGGCAGCTCAAATGCCCAGCGTTGTCTGGGTTAGGAGAGTGTTTGGCAGGACGAGATTTCCTTGTCCCATCACGCTCTATCAACTCCTGTGGCTGGCTCAGCACCTGTAAGCTGAAGCGGTCTCCAGGTGAACGATGTTTCCTCCGACACGTTGGTGCAGCTGGCTTCCGGGTTAAGAGGGCATTGTGTCAAGAAGCAGTGCGGCTTGGCTGGGTCGTGTTTCGGAGGACGCACAGCTCTTGACCTTCACCTCTCCCGAGTCCGAAAGGGAGTTGCAGCAATGGGACACGACTAACTACCAATTGGATACCACGAAATTGGGGAGAAGAAAAAGGGGGGCGTACTTTCCCCCCCCCGGCCTAATGTCTGCTGGTTTTTGGTTTCAATTAAGACCTAGACAACCAGGTGAGGGGAGTTCCTTACTAATTAGTGATCTTAATTCATCAATCAAGTACAAGGGAGGAGCGAAATCCCCCAGACACGGCCCTCCACAGAACGAGTTTGACACATTGTTTAAACTGACATTTACATTTTTTTCTGCGGTTTTCCGTTTACAACTACGAAAAAAATCATACATTTCACAATGAAGCTGTGCTGCTGCCAGCAACGGTTTGGGTCTCACTGTGCATCCCTTTCAGATGGTTAAACATTGCACCTGTACTACCATTACTGTACCTCAATTCTACCTCGCAAAGTTAACATTTCCTTCTCATTTAACTTCTCAAAGTATTGCCATAGAGGACTTCACTGCCGTCGCTTGCCTCTCTCTGCCATTTTTTCCAACTTAACGACAATTCCTTGCACACTCACTTGCATTTTGCAGTGTCAAGATTAGATTCCGCTAGGAATTGACTCCTAAGACTCAGTATTTTTGGAACGGAGGAGACTGAGAGGGGAGGGGCACAGTATAGGCATAGGCAGTATAGGCATTTACTATGCCTATCTACCGGCAACCAAAAGCTGTCTCTCGCAAGGGAATGCTGTAGATCACCATTTCTTGGCTTGCAATGCCTTGGAACTTCCCTAATACAGGGCCTATCAATGAATAGGCTAGAATAGAGATGAGCACGATGCAGCATGTTGCCCTGACAGTCACTGCACATGGGCTTGATTCACACGGTTAACAGCATGGTAGCCAGGGCACCAAAACAGCAGAGAAGTAGTCTTGCACTTCAACGCTCTAGGTTGTTGCATAAGTTGACCCACTATGTTGTTTCCTTTCTGCATTCACTTCATATCGCTGAGTCTACCTTTAAAAAATGTTCCCCAAGCCTTTATAGCATATTGTCTGGTTAAGGCTATAACACAGAAAATAATGTGTTTTGTGATAAGTGCACTGTCATAAGAATGTTGTAGGGACATTGTTTTAGCTGTTAGGGATTTTTCTTAACGTTAAGGCTCCCAATTTCATTTAAACATTTACACCCCTACTATGTTGTGGATTTTGGTGCAGGTTACCCAAAATCGAATAATATAATTTGCAGCACAACATGACCCAAACGTGTTGTACTCACTGAGGCTCTCTCTCCTGCTTTCCCTGGTCTCCCTGGGGCTCTCCTCTCTGGTCAGCTGTTGTTCCTTCTTCTGGTTCTCCTGGCTGGCATTCTCCTTGTCGCTGGAAGGAGAGTCGCAGGCTCCCTCTAGCTTCTTCTCCGACGTCTCCCCCTCAGCGTTCCCTTCAAGGGGGTGTATCTTCACGACCTTAACCCGCAAACTCTTTTCCTTCCCCACCTAAAGACCCCAAAAATTATTTTGAATCAACATTTTCCATGAAAAGTATTTCTTCCACCTTCATAGACTACTATCTCACCACATGAAAACAAACATTCACAGCATTCGACCAAAATAAAGATAACCTCACCAGAAAGTCACACTCTTCGTCTACGGCGTACTTGGTGAGGATCTCCACCCAGGCCTGGTCCACCAGCTTGTCCAGGGAGACAGTGTTGTGATGGACCATCTCCAGGACGGGCTTCTCGAACCATAGTGGGTATTCCTCCTGAAGTCTGGACATAAAACACTCATGTCAAACATCTCACTTATCGAACACTCGATTGAAAATGGCAGCAATAAACAGTCTTCTTATGCTAACTGATTTGGGTTTATTGGTGCACATTCACAAAATTCATTTTGACAGATGGTGGCTTTGTATTGCTATTGCTATTTGCACTGTTCGAGTCACCCGCAAATGCTTTCCGTAATTCATAAACATGCACGCAGAAGTCCGAGCCGAGGAATGAATACAAATGGTAACATCTCAATGAAACGGAATGCTGGGACCACCAATGCCCATCCTACCTGTACACAACCACTTCTCCAGCAGGGGAAGCAGATTCAAACCAAGGCTTCCCTGCATAGTATAAATAGACATCTTTAAATACGGTTGCTGATCCTGCATGGCTTGCGCCGAGGGTGCTGGTGGAGCAGAGCCTGGCTGTAGCACTGCGCTGAGGTCATTCGTGAACACACGGAACTCAACTTTCCTTCCCTCCCACAGTGCAGCACTCAATGCCACAGCAGCCAACCTGTACACACTGTCCTGAAACTTATCAAACGAAGAGAACCTAGACCTTGTCTAAAAACATTCCCTAATCCAATCCCTTCAGATGGACACAGGTGCTAGGGGGTGTGAAGTGCTAAGGGTTGTTTCTGGACCATGCCACACACTTATTTTGCACTCTCTTTTCATTAAATAAAATGAAGACATTCACCCCATCATTGGATTCAAGGATGACTCAATCCATACGTCATGCAAATAGAAAGGAAGGAGACGCACGGGGAAAGTCCAATAACACAGCTGTGAATCGTGTGACCTTCAACGGGAGACAGTGAGCAGTGTGTGCTACAGATCTTTTTAGCCTCTGTATAGAATAACAATTTATATTTCTTTTGAAACAGAGCATTTCTGTTGTAATGTCACTCAAGCTAGACTTGCTTGTTACTCACAGTTCAGTGACTTCTTGCTCCTCCTCCCAGGCCTCCTTGTGTGTGAGCTGGTTGCTGCCGGTACTCTTGCATGTCCAGATGCGTTCGGCGTACCTCTGCAAGCGCGCGTCATACTCTCTGTAGCCATTTCATCAGGATAACACATATTCCCTTCAAATGATCATAGTATGAGTACTAGGATACAGGATAGGAATATCCGCTTAGTCACTTGACTCAGTTAGCTCTACGGTAAACCCAGAGACCACTGATTCATAATTAATTAATCATGTTAGCAGCAATTGATCTCAATAATTAAAAGTGAGTGTGAGGGACATCCCACAAAATGCATATATTCGGGATCCTGTAGAGGCTAAGCAATGTGTTAAGTCATGTCCCGATATCATCATGACTTTGGCATCTATAACCCCAATGGCTATAGGCTAGTTAGATGTTAAGCAGTACAAACGTCACCCATTATATTACACTTACTGACAAAATGCAGAGCACAAACATTTTGGGTTGATGATGGTGTACATTGGGATAGTAGTGTTAGGGTTTGCTTACAGGCGGCTCAATTAGCTGCTTATCAAATTAGGTTATTGTACTGTACCTTTAGACTAGAAACACAAAAAGTGGTGATGATGGCCTAGTAAGTTATGCAGCCTCCTGGAGCAATACATGATCTCGAACTCACGTGGGGCACCAAAACACTTCTGTAACTATTGGTAGTAGGGCTAGGGGACTTCAAAACAACGCATTGAACTGCATTGTTACTACACAGTTGAGCAACCTGAACGATAACGTTACATGTTTAATATCAATCGGGCATGCCAGGCAGCCTACACCGGCTACACTTTATTGGAAAGTGGTTCATGGCACAAACACGTTTGCTTTTTCTTACATGTCATAACCGTTGTATTTACAACAAGTCAAACATGCCAATTTTATCTGCATGTCAAATCAGACCGATTTGATTATGAGCTAGTGTCAGAACCGACGTGATGTAATCTGTGACGTTGTCTGTCTGTAGTTAGCTGCTCTTCGATCTACTCTGTAAAGTTAGCTAGCTATGCTAACAAACGCGCCATAACAAACTTAAACAGATCTTGGGAATTACCCAAACCAGTTAGGCATAAATCAGCTCGATAGATTGCTGGATACTACTATTCTCAAATCAATCTAGTAGTAGTTAACTTAGCTACTGTTTGTCTAGTTAGCTAGTTTTAAAAAGAGAGCACAACTTTGGCTACGAAATAACACTGTGTGCTCATATTACGACAAAGACAACATTCTACAGTATTTAGTTATTAAACATCAGAAGGTCAGAAGGTGAATAACATGTTAAAACACTGACAAAACGCGAAGTCACAATTCGTGTACATAATGGTTGTGCTTTGATAGTCAGCTAGCTGGCGAACTGAGTCGGCTTTGCCATAATGTGAAAGGATACTCTTTGTTCCTGAAGGCCTCCTTGGTGTGTTCGATGATGTAGACCTCCTCCTCTGGGCCTGGCGGCTCGGCTAGCGGCTTAACCAGCGGGTAGGGTTTCCGGCCCAGCAGTGGTGCCATCCTGAGTACGAAACGGCAGCGATGACGTCTTTACAAATAAAACTCCTAGTACAAAACTACGCAAAATATCACAATATGGCCTTAGCATGTAGTCAAGTATCCAAAAAATATTCCAGGAGCATTCAGCGTGTAGCAAGCTAGCTAGCCAGTCGACTAAATCCTCGCTGCAAAACAATAACACAGCACTTCTTGCTAGCAGTCAAATCGCATCCTTGTTCTGTTCGCCGGTAGTTGTGTCATTGTTAATCAACACGAACTTGTCAAAAACAGCTGTTTAAAAGTGTGAACTGATAATGGACTCTTCGGGTAGGCTATACGGATAAACGTATGCTAGCTAGTCCCAAAGGAGGATGGAGAGGCGAGCTGACAGGATTCTCAAACTCGCGGCAACAGCGGAGGTTCCCGTCAGGGGATCTGGCGCGCTCTCTCCGTTCTCCAAAGACTAGGCCTCTTCTAATGGAGCGATTTTTTTTGACTCGCAGTTTCCGTCCTTGAAAGTTGAAGTTGTTAAAATAATAGTAAAGGGTTGTAACAACTTAATAGAAATATCCAAGAGGTTATCACCTGGGTTGAAAAAATGGCGGGAGTTCCCGCCCGGCAAAATTCTGCACAACCCCAAAACTCAGTTTCCCCGACAGCAAACAGCGGCGTTAGATTTATCCCGCCCCTCTCGTTTTCGATTGGTCTCACAAAGAGCGACCCTATTGGCGTGTTCTAGCATGCGTTTGCATATTTCCGTAACTCACTTCGCCCTTGCACTCCTTCTAAACAACGGCATTTTTTTAAAATAAACTTTGGCAAATGGTCAAATCTACTAAACCTAGTCCACTCTGTTCGTAAGATATTTTAGTTCTGGGCACATAAAACTGTATTGAGATTAAATGTTTCTTCGGTGAGAAGATTTGCATAATTGTCGGCCAAAATCCATCTTCTCCAACTGCCGGTCACTGGGCTTCCTCTCATCATATTTGGTAGGGAGTGGAAACGCCAACCGGATGCTTCACACTCATACATCTGGTGAAATATCTGTCTCCTTGTTCTATCTGTGACTACAAACTGTCGAATTCTATCACAAATAGAACAAGGAGGAAGATATTTTACCGGATGTATAAATGTGAAGCACCCGACGCGCCAATAGGATATCTAGATCGTCCCCACCTCCTTGCTTGTTCTTCTCACTATGACTAATTTGTTCCCGTTTGAAACGACAGGCTGTGGTCTGTCTTGGTTTATTCATAACAATCTTTGAAATACGGTTGGAAACAATAGAGACAAAATGGTACCCTCCTCCGGAATGAAACGTCATGGAGCCAGTTTCATAACCCCAGTATAATTAGATTTGCCGCTGTTGTGGCAACACATTATTTCAAATGACAAGTAATTTTGGACACGCGATTTATTGATTTTAATTGTTAATTTGTCACTACCTGACCGAGCGCTTATATCCTATTAGGGGCGTGGTTTAGCAACGTGAGCTGTAAGAAAATGAAATGGTCAGGAAGTGAGTAATCTCGCTAGCTCGTGCTTGGCTCTGCACCCCTCTCTGCTTGTTCTGCCCACTATGACTCATTTGTTTCAATTTGAAACGTCAGGCTGTGGTCTATCTTGGGTTAGTTATAAAAAAATCGTTGTTGTAGTCCTAAACCCGGAAATGATTTACCTCTGGTTTGTTCAGCCACATTCGGGAACTCTAGCGAGGAAGACTCGGCAGACCGGGGTTTAGGGAATGAGTGAAGTGGAAAATCCTTCCTTAGTTGTTAATTTTCTTGAAATGTAAAGGCACAACATAGTTTCGAGCTTTTGCCTTAAGTAGCTGAACATGTTATTACTCCCACCTCGTGAATGTGACAAACGAACAAGTTTTAATTTTCGGCAAGAACAACTTCATATAGAAGAGTGCCTTTGAATTGACGGCCTGCACATGCGCAGTTTGGCGCGATACGACCGTTACACCCGATAACATGTTTCTGCGCATGAGTTTAGCAAGCCAACATCGCCATGACATCGCCTACAAGCGTGAATAGGTATTTATATTAGAGAAGCAGTTTCTACATATCTTTATACTAAACCATCTTTGGTTCAGCCATCCCTATGGGGAAAATGAATGGGGAAAAAAAATGGGTTTTGGAATAAACACGAAAATTGTCTGAGGTTAACACAGGTTTCAAATCAAATTGTATTAGTCACATGCGCCGAATACAACAGGTAGACCTTAGAGTGAAATACTTATGAGCCCCTAACCAACAATGCAGTTAAAAAAAATACAAATAACAATAAGAAATAAAAGTAACAAATAAATGGAGAGCAACAATAGCGAGACTATACACAAGGGGGCTACCGGTACAGAGTCAATGTGCAGGGGGCACTGGTTAGTTGTGATAATATGTACATGTAGGTGAATATGCTCAGATGATAGAGAGTAGGGGGGGGGCAATGCAAATAGTCCAGGTAGCCATTTGATTAGGTGTTCAGGAGTCTTATGGCTTGGGGGTAAAAGCAGTTTAGAAGCCTCTTGGACCCAGACTTGGTGCTCCGGTACCGCTTGCCTTGCGGAAGCAGAGAGAACGGTCTATAACTAGGGTGGCTGGAGTCTTTGACAATTTTTAGGGCCTTCCTCTGACACCACCTGGTATAGAGGTCCTGGATGGCAGGAGGCTTGGTCCTAGTGATGTACTGGGCCGTTCGCACTACCCTCTGTAGTGCCTTGCGGTCGGAGGCCAAGCAGTTGCCATACCAGGCAGTGATGCAACCAAATCTTTTCAGTCTCCTGAGGAGAAATACTTTGTTGTTGTTATCAGGGCACAAAGCGAAACGCAGGAGGCAGATGGTTGGAGTCTTAGATGTTTATAGATCCAAAAAGGGGTATTCAAGAGAATGGTCGTGGACTGGAAAAAGGTCAAAACCAGTTCAGAATCCGGGAGGTACAGAGTGGCAGGCAGGCTCGAGGTCAAGGCAGGCAGAATGGTCAGGCAGGCGGATACAGAGTCCAGAAACAGGCACGGGTCAGAACCGGGGGGGCTAGCAAAAAGAGAATACAAAAGGCAGGTGCACGGGAAAACACGCTGGTTGACTTGGAAATACAAGACGAACTGGCACAGAGAGACAGGAAACACTGGGATAAATACACTGGGGAAAACAAGCGACACCTTGGAGACAATCACAAGGACAGGTGAAACAGATCAGGGGGTGACAGTCATGCCCTCTTCATGACTGTCTTGGTGTGCTTGGACCATGTTAGTTTGTTGGTAATGTGGACACCAAAGAACTTAAAGCTCTCAACCTGCTCCACTGCAGCCCTGTCGATGAGAATGGGGGCGTGCTCAATTCTCTTTTTCCTGTAGTCCACAATCATCTCCTTTGTCTTGAGATCTTATACGTTTTGTTCTGTGAGATAATAGCATTCAGTTAACATGAATTGTGAAGCCTTTATGTGGTTTTTATTAATACATAATTTCTTCAAAATTCACAGAAAGTGACATTAACTGATGATTATCTTATAGGACAAAATGTATAAGATCTTCTAAGTCTGCGTTTACCACATACCTTATTTTCAGCGTTTATACAAAAATATACATTTATTCCAAAACCATATTTTCCCATTGATTTTTCCTGTAGGGACTGCTGAATGAACCAGAGTGTAACGGTTTTCTTTCGGTGAAGGAGAGTCGGACCAAAACGCAGCGTGTTATTCTTGATACATGTTTAATAAAGACGACACACAATCAATACAAAACCAAGAAACATATCGCGAAAACCTAACAGCCTATACTGGTGCACAAATAAACACAGAGACAGGAACAATCACCCACAAAACCCAACACCAAACAGGCTACCTAAATATGGTTCCCAATCAGAGACAATGACTAACACCTGCCTCTGATTGAGAACCATATCAGGCCAAACATAGAAATAGACAAACCAGACACACAACATAGAATGCCCACCCAGCTCACGTCCTGACCAACACTAAAACAAGGAAAACACACACGAACGATGGTCAGAACGTGACACAGAGGTAGCTAATTTCCAGGTTTTAGGACTGCAAGCTGGCGAGCTCTATTACAGCCGACTTTAAAGTCAAGTTGAGATTGCCTGATTTACAAATCACCTGGCTTGCATCCTAAATAACTGCCCAATATTATTTGTAGATCAGTCGGTTTGAGTTTGAGTTGATTTTATTTTTAAAGGAACAGTGCACATTAATCAACGTTTCAGTAAAAGTGCCGGTTTTAGCCAGCCGGCTAATTTTCAACCGCAGTCCCTGGGCAGGTTATTTTAAACAATTACAATATAGACAATAGCAACATAGGACAAGCAAGACGTAGCATACAGACATAGCAACATAGGACAAGCAAGACGTAGCATACAGACATAGCAACATAGAACAACAAGCAGCAAGACAAAATTCAGTCACAATTTACCCATGCTACATCATGGTCTTGATGCTCTCGAACACAGCCAATGTCAATGGTGTATGCAGATGGCAATTAAGACCTAGACACTTTGAATATGTCATCAAATAAGAACATATATTGTACTGTAGCAGCTGCTACCATACTGTAAAATTCCATCAACCACTGTAAATAATGTAATAATGTTGTATCTACAGTGTAAGTACCATAATCAGGATTTGAATAGAGAACCACAGTATGTTACAATACTCATAAAACCTAGCGATCAAACACGGAAATGGTTCCAATCGATTTTAGAAACAATTCAAATAAGGTCTGTGTTTCATGACGTGACGTTTTGATAACTGTGTAAATCTCTCTCAGACAAGGTGACTATTATCAGAGAGGAAGAGGAAGAGAAGAGTTGTTTTTTTGTTTTGCCCACCCAGCAAGACGTTTTTGTATGGAGGTCAATGAGTGTCAAATTTGCTCAACAAAAAAATGAATGGCTTATTTGCTATGTGAGGTTTATTTGATCTGATAGAAGTTTTGTAATGCTTTAGATGTTACGAGTCTACGGATAGTGTACTTTGTGAGACAAAATACTTTATATCAGAGTTGTCTCGAGATGACTATGCATTTTCATGTCATGAGGCTAGTAGTATAGCATTTCTCTCCATTGAATACTGGCGGTTGACGTCAAAAACCCTCATCAAAAATGTTAAAAAAACATTACACTAATGAGATGTATCCACCAATCCAAAGAAAGGATAGGCGGGAGCTGAGACAGCCCACTGTGGCGTTTCGTGGACAATGACTCCCATTGTTAGGGTGGAGAGACTTGTATTTTGACAGTAAATCCATATCAATATAACTTAGATGGTGACACTAGGCATCCTTGAGAGTATGTTTTTGTGTCTGTGGGTGAGGGTGAGGCGTGGGTAACCTACTTCATTACTACTTGACTTGTAGCTGCCCTAGCTTGCTGTATTATTTTGCGAATACGGGACAATATTTCTAACGTAGAATGTGGGGAATGGTCAGAGGCAATCTACAGAACACTAATGTCGTTTTGTATGCTATTTTGTGATGTCATTAAAAATGTTATAAAGGAAATACTGTAACTTGGAAAGTATACCCACTACATGGATGAAGTTTCCATACTATGGGTTGTGCATGTAATATGGAAAATTATGAACGTGTTTTTGTTAAGAGAGGGATGTGATTTGAAAAGTTATAATAGAGAATTGTTTCCATAACTTTGCACACCGCCCCGGAGTGACGTCATGGAGCATGCCAGCCTGCCAGAACCGCCAGTTTCGTGCAAAAGTTATAAATGATGGGTTATGAATTAACACATGGGACCAGAAAAGTGTGAAGCTGCAGCTGTGTGTTTAAAATGGTCTGAACTTTGAATCTCAAGTCAAGGTGGAGACGATAAACTCACCTCCCAGAAAATCACTGGTACGGCTGATTGGCTGTCCTAAGTAAAGTATCTTCAAAAGCGAATTTAAGTAGGACCAACCTGTTACTCTGCTCAAACCATCGTATTACGCAACTCTCATCACCTCACTGGGGAACCATAGATACGGCTGGCTAGCCTATCTTCAAAGAAGCTTCTTCACAGACAGTTTTCCCGACTATAAATCCTAACTATCAACACGAGGAGGAAGAGGCGAGAAGCTCACCTCAGACAATCACTGGAACAACTGATTAGCTGTCCTAAGTCAGATATCGAGAAAAGCGAATCTAAGTGAGACTATCCTACTACGCTCTTCACCAATGGGATCTTGCTCATCACCAAAACTATCTTCCAGAGTGAAGAACATTAGAAGAGACGGATCCGGACCATTTCAGACTTGCAAGCGTGCTGCTGAAAGGCCAACCCACATCCTTCCTAAGAAGGCCTGGTTCCGACAGAGATAAATGGCGAACAAAGGCACCCACATGTAAATACATTAATGATTTCATATTCCAAATGGGTGGCGGTTCGTGTGCAAAATATATGATTAATGTGAGAATAGTTCTAAAATGTATCCATGATGAGTGTCCCTTTTTCTCTCTCTCTCTCCTCCCTACCCCACTTTATTCATTGTTTATAAGCCGCTATATTTTGTCAGTCCAGTAGGGACCTTTGTCTCATGTAAAGGGTGTATTTTTAGTCTGTGTTATTATTTAGTTAGCTAGTAAATAAATAATTAAACCAATTTGTGTAGTACTGAATCATGAGTGAGGCTATTTTGTTTTTCAGATGCATGGTTACGACTGTTCAGAATGATGATATGATTATATGATGATATGATAAGAGGTAATGATTAATATGTAGACTGTTTAATGGATGTGATAGGTAAAGACCTTTAGAGTTTAATTCAGGAGATGGTAACTCTTTAAACAAAATCAAATCAAATTTATTTATATAGCCCTTCGTACATCAGCTGATATCTCAAAGTGCTGTACAGAAACCCAGCCTAAAACCCCAAACAGCAAGCAATGCAGGTGTAGAAGCACAGTGGCTAGGAAAAACTCCCTAGAAAGGCCAAAACCTAGGAAGAAACCTAGAGAGGAACCAGGCTATGTGGGGTGGCCAGTCCTCACCGTGGCCCCATCCGATGACACCCCCGGACAGGGCCAAACAGGAGGGATATAACCCCACCCACTTTGCCAAAGCACAGCCCCCACACCACTAGAGGGATATCTTCAACCACCAACTTACCATCCTGAGACAAGGCTGAGTATAGCCCACAAAGATCTCCGCCACGGCACAACCCAAGGGGGGGCGCCAACCCAGACAGGAAGATCACATCAGTGACTCAACCCACTCAAGTGACGCACCCCTCCTAGGGACGGTATTAAAGAGCCCTAGTAAAGCCAGTGACTCAGCCCCTGTAATAGGGTTAGCGGCAGAGAATCCCAGTGGAAAGAGGGGAACCGGCCAGGCAGAGACAGCAAGGGCAGTTCGTTGCTCCAGAGCCTTTTCGTTCACCTTCACACTCATGGGCCAGACTACACTCAATCATATGACCCACTGAAGAGATGAGTCTTCAGTAAAGACTTAAAGGTTGAGACCGAGTTTGCTTCTCTCACATGGGTAGGCAGACCATTCCATAAAAATGGAGCTCTATAGGAGAAAGCCCTGTCTTCAGCTGTTTGCTTAGAAATTTCCAGGGACAATTAGGAGGCCTGCGTCTTGTGACCGTAGCGTAGGTGTAGGTATGTACAGCAGGACCAAATCAGAGAGATAGGTAGGAGCAAGCCCATGTAATGCTTTGTAGGTTAGCAGTAAAACCTTGAAATCAGCCCTTGCCTTGACAGGAAGCCAGTGTAGGGAGGCTGGCACTGGAGTAATATGATCAAATTTTTTGGTTCTAGTCAGGATTCTAGCAGTCGTATTTAGCACTAACTGAAGTTTATTTAACAACCTATTCCATGGTGCCACAAATCCTAATGAGTTAATTGTTGCATGATAAATTTAATTGGGTAACAATTAAAGGTAGTTAGTTGGTTAAATAAATAAGTCATCAGATTAATGAAAGTAAAGTCACGACAATGGTTACTGTAGGTGAGAGAAGCTTCTGAATGTGGCAATGTTAAGTATCTCTGCTCCTCTCTCTCCCTCTCCGTCCCTTCTTTAACAAGCATCCATGTTGTTGTCATTCCGCTAGAGACCTGTTTTCAGAGTAATAAGTCTCCAGTCAATAACCGATGCAGAGTGTGTGTTTATCCTGTGCTCCCGTTTAATTAGCTAGTACATAAATAATTTAACCAATTTGTGTAGTACTGAATCGTAAGATTCTGTTTTTTGCAGATTCAAGGAGGTTACGACTGTTCAGAATGATGATATGACACGAGGTTATGATTAATAAGTTGACTGTTTATAGATGTGATAGGTAAAGACCTTTAAGAGTTTAATTCAGGAGATGGTAACTCTTTAAAGAACCGCTCTCGTGGTGCCCCAGATCCTAATGAGTTATGTTTTACATGATTCATTTAATCGGGTAACAATTAAACATAGTTAGTTAATTAGATAAATTACAGTCTTCAGATTAATGTTAAAGTCCAATCACGATAACTTTAATGTTATGATTCACAGACACTCGATGTTCACAATTTGAATGACGTTGAGGGACACGCTAAGACCCCGAGTATGACTGGACATGGGCCGGTGACATTATTTGTGACAATGACTTAGAAGGGGTGCAGAAACACACCAGTACCATGACAAGCAAGTTAAATGTTTATTCCATAGCTACCCCTTATTAAATGTTTATTCCATAGCTACCCCTTATTCCACACTGCCTTTTATGCCCTGTGGTCCTTCAACTTTGAACATTTTGGAACTCTCCATCTTATCTCTATAAACCCACCCTACCTTCACCCATTTTCCCTATGCTCCTGATTTGATCAATTCTAGACTAATTAACATGTTTAAAAATGGCCAGCAGAGGTAGGTGGGATGGGCTGAGGGTTGGGATGTGGAATTGGAAACAAGTGGGAGTGGAGTTGCTGGGCGTGGGATAGAATGGCGGTCAAAGATAAAAGTATAAAAAGTCCAAATAAAACAACATAAAGTAAGTTTGAATGACACTGAGGGGCAGGGTTTTTACAGCTAATGCCGGGTTGCCTGAAGCTGATGCCGTGCAGGTGTTTGTACACATGCATATACACACTCTCATTCAAATGCACACACGTGCACATACACAGACACACACACATGTAAATAGGGCCATACATGCACTCAAACATATTCAGTTGGCCTTGCTTGTTATGATTTTTTGTTGTCCTTGATGTCTTTTGTTTTCTGCATTGTTGTTTTCTGTTTTTCCCTTTGTCTTTCTCTTATTTCTCTTTTGTTCTTTTTCCTGGTTATTGGGAAGGGGGTGGTGGAATTATTATTATTTTAAAATGATATTTTCTCGGGGGGAGGGGGGGGTGTCTCAGATGGTTGAGGGGCAGCTCTTGGGTAACTGTGGGGAGGGGGATCTTGGACAGCGGTTGGAAACTTGGGTCGGTGGCTGATGGATCCTTGGTTCGGGTCCCCGTTTTTGACTTTGTGGAACGTCTGTCGACGTGCCCTTGAGCTGGCCGTTGACCCTGGTTGCTTCTGTGTGTCGCTCTGGATGGGAGTCTTTTAGATGTGATGTTGTTGAGCAGCTTCCCTGCAAGTATATTATATGTTTTAATTATTCAATAAAAAAGTCATAATTAAAAAAAAAAAAAGGTTTAAAAGTGTTGTGGTGTACTGTTTTTGTTACCTTATTTCACCTGTGTAATTCTGTCCTGCTAATTCTGGGGTTCAGACTGAATGCAGTGGTACATATTCTGCTCACAATTGACAGCAGCAACATTACATTGAGAAGAAGGCTGTTGATATACCTGTGTTTAGGCATGGCTTCCTTGTTTTGTGTCACGATGATCGGAATAATGGTTGAGCCAAGACGCAGCGCGATATGAGTTCCACATAATTTAATAAAGAAGTGAAACTTTAGCAAAGACAAAACAATAAAGAATATACGAACTGTGACGACAATGCAGTGCTAACAGGCAACTAAACATAAACAATATCCCATAACCCACAGGTGGAAAAAATGCTACTTAAGTATGATCCCCAATTAGAGACAACGATAGCCAGCTGCCTCTAATTGGGAATCATACCCAAACCCCAACATAGAAAAAACAACCTAGAACCCCACATAGAAAATATAAACTAGACTTATTCGCCTAGTCACACCCTGACCTACTCTACCATAGAAAATATAGGCTTTCTATGGTCAGGACGTGATATTTTGTTTCTCATTCTGCCGGAGTTGACCTAGTATTTAATATTAAACCTACCTTACGCATCCAGTTGTTTCTCATTCTGCCGGAGTTGACCTAGTATTTTATATTAAACCTACATTACGCATCCAGTTGTTTCTCATTCTGCCGGAGTTGACCTAGTATTATATATTAAACCTACCTTACGCATCCAGTTGTTTCTCATTCTGCCGGAGTTGACCTAGTATTTTATATTAAACCTACCTTACGCATCCAGTTGTTTCTCATTCTGCCGGAGTTGGCTTAGTATTTAATATTAAACCTACCTTACGCATCCAGTTGTTTCTCATTCTGCCGGAGTTGACCTTGTATTTTATATTAAACCTACCTTACGCATCCAGTTGTTTCTCATTCTGCCGGAGTTGACCTAGTATTTTATATTAAACCTACCTTACGCATCCAGTTGTTTCTCATTCTGCCGGAGTTGACCTTGTATTTTATATTAAACCTACCTTACGCATCCAGTTGTTTCTCACCCAACAAAAATCACAATACACAATACGTTTTACATTGTGTTATTTTTGCTGGTCTAATTTCTAAAATGGAAAAGCAGAAGAATCTGTGCGCTCTCTGATAGTAATACTCACTCATATGGTGATCTTCGATGTCCCAGGTTTGTGGCATTGATTAATAAATTGTTTAATGTTTAAGTAAGATATATTTATATGTTATGTATAAAAGGCTTATGCATGCATTGTTCATTTCTTTAAAACAATGTAACTGTTGGAGTTCAGTTGTTTGAAGTGATTGATGGGTGACTAGGTGCATTCTTGTCAAACAAATATGCTTATTCATTCATAATTATGTATACATTCTGCAATTAATTAATCTCGCTTTGAATTGCAAGAATTTTCAGAACATGTCCACAAGTTAGTTCTGAATTGCTTTAATACAGCAGTGCATTCTGACACCATTAATTTAAATAGATTTCTCCTCATTCATATAGTTGTCAGAAATGTTAAGGGATTAAATATAGACCTCCACTGGCTGAAGGAGAAGAGGATCTTGTAAAATAAGGGTATGTTGCTAGTATTCATGTACGTAGCTGGCTAGCTAGCTTCTTTGCAAAAAAATTGCAGAGTATTCATGGCACATTGTAAATATCTGACTGCTACTAGAATAGTATTATGTACATGACACAAGACCAAATATGGAACAGTAAATGAAAATGTTCAATATATATTTTGTTTTGGATCAAGGTTGCTAGTAGCTAGCTAGCTGACAGCAAAGGTGTCTGCAAGAAATTAAGTGCAGGAGCTTGTAGTCTTGCATGTCTACTTTGATGCTAATTAGCATTTTCGAATCAGAGATTAAATAGAGCCAAATATATTGTTAAAAATCACCTTGTCTGACAGAGTTTACATGGTTATCAAAACATCACGCCAGGGAAAGTCTACATGAGACACAGACCTTGTTTGAAGTGGTTCTAAAATGCCCTATGGGAAAAATGAATGGTGAAAAAAAAAGTTTGGGAAATATTTCCCTGTTTGACCACTAGTTTTTAATGACGCATTCGCTGTGGGGCTCTATTTCAGTGGTTCAGTGGTACCCCCAGGAGACTTGGACCCCTGGGGGTACTTGGCCTTTCCACAGGGGGTACTTGAGAAGACTCATGAGACCATAGGCCTACTGGTAAAATGCACATGTGGGGGTACTTCAGGGGTACTCCTGGCAGAGCAAAATTCATTTGGTGGTACAGTAACCGAAAAGGTTGGGAACCACTGCTCTATTGCTTGGGTGGGCTGGGCACCTCCATAACTGTCAAATATATTGACATTGTTGGGCCCCTTCTAGAAAGAGAAAGGGTTGTAAAAAAAAAATGTCCCATTGCATTTAGATTCAGTATCCCTGTCTGAAAACATTGTTTGAACATTTGAAAAGCCACCTTATTCCCCTATAATCCACTTTGTTTTATTTTGAGTGAACTATCCCTTACATTCAATAACAAGCAATGGAGTATTTCTCATGAAAATGTTTAGTATGACAGGAAAATAGTATTCTTTACAAATAATGAAAACACTAAAATCACATTTTCACAAGAATTTATACTGAAATGAAATGTCCTACAGTGGTAGGAGTTACTTACTTCCCATGGATTTTAACATTCAACCAAGAATAATTATATCATCTCTATCAGGTGTCAGGAGTTTATTTCATGGACTTGATAAAAACCCACAGTGCTAAGTCTGGAGATTTATGGTCAGCCACAGCCCAGGCCATGGATTTGCAATCCAATAATTTCCATGAAACAGTGTTGATAAAATGCAACCAGGTCAAGTGGTCATCCTATATGGTGAAAAATATTTTGGCCAATTATTTGAGAGTATGGGAGTCAAAAGATGCAAAACACTGCAAACAGAAAACACAATATCTACAACCATATTTTACTATGGAGCAGTGTATATTCCAGCATGTGCATCACTTTTGCAGCACAAAAATAAGCACTTGAGAGCATGACCCACCTGACCATAAGAAACATTCTCTGAATTGCAATACAAGTGTATTTACACCAAGGTCTTGAACTACCTTTCAACGTCGTTCACCATTCACTTTCAATGCTCTATGAAAATGGAACAAGCAAGATACAGTATATCAAAAAGGATAGACATGACAAACAGTTTTCTAATCTTATTTGCAAAGCAAAGTACAAACGTAAAAAAATGATTTAAAAAATTTCAGCCCATATTCAATCAAATCCAGTGACAGGAATAAGTTTCCCCTCATACTTCCTGTGCTGCTTGGATAAATGTATTTAACAAAACAGCGCTAACAGTGTGAAACAAAAGAAACTCAACCGAACATGAATTAAGATGTGCTCCACTTCATCCCTTAGGATTAACAAACTGATTTGATTGAATAGGGGCCATAATTATTTATATCTGTGCAATTTATACAAATAGCATAATATATGAGTCACTTGCGTGACAGAAAATAAATAGTGTATATTTCAGAGCGATAGGCACTTTCTGTGAGCACGACTTTATGTACAGTGTAACGCATTAAACGGCTTAAGATTCCTTTTCAAAGCTGAGAAAGTAAAATTGTATTTTTAAAAAACAACTTAAAACTGTATTAAAACATTAACTTAACTCAACGTTCTTTTTAAATGTATTCCATTTGTAATAACTTGATTAACAGAAATGCATATTTTATAATAATCTATCTACAAATAACTGCCAAAATGAAGTAAACACCAACATAAAGTGTCTTAATAGGGCGTTGTGCCACCACGAGCCAGAACTGCTTCAATGCACCTTGGCATAGATTCTACAAGTGTCTGGAACTCTATCGGAGGGCGGCGACTCCATTCTGCCACAAGAAATTGCATCATTTGGTGTTGTCATACAGTACTATGGTAGCCAAAGTAATGGCCTGCCCCAGCATTTTTATACATGACCCTAAGCATGATGGGATGTTAATTGCTTAATTAACTCAGGAACCACACCTGTATGGAAGCACCTGCTTTCAATATACTTTGTATCCCTCATTTACTCAAGTGATTCTATTATTTTGTCAGTTATTCGTATGTCCAATTTGAAGCCTTCAATAAAGCTAGTGCATGGGTTACATGCATGTCCATCCAATCAACTAGTTATCTCAGTACAGCCTTTTTTTCAGTGCAAACTTTCTTCAGTGGAGGGGCTCCTGATCCCTCTTCTTCCTGTTAGAAATATTGGTATTTAAATAAATTGACAATGGTGATTTCTTTCATGTTATTATTAAGAGCTGAAGCAATTATCAATAACATTTTTTTGCAGGAAAAAAAAGAAGGTAATATCCTTTATTAATATAGAAAACCACTTACCTCTGTGCATGGAGTTTTTACTCGGACACCAAGGGGCAAAACCAGGTCCTCTTTGATCAATGTTGGAGGCTCATCAGCAACTTCATGTGCTGGCTGGGATGGTTCTGCATATAGAGTGAGACTGAGTGAAACACTTAAAAGGCATTGAGATATTAACCGTAATATAGCCAATAGAGTATACCTCATGTTACATGAGTGACATAATAGCTAGGGCCCAGAGTTTTTCCTAGTCAGGTTACAGGGTCTGGAAAAGCTCCTTGTCCTACATGGGTGCAGTGTGATGGTGTAGTATGCTAGGCCAACTGTACCGTCCACACTCTCCTGGCCCAGCATGGGTGGTTGAGCGTCTTCGGTCGTGCGGAGGGTTGTGGTGTGGGGAAGAGGACTGACTGCCTCACTGGCATGCTGGGAGCTGGAGCTGCTGCTGTCCATTTTGGGCTGGTAGATATCAGACAGGAAACTCTGGTTGCTGCATTCATCTATGTTGAAGAGAACAGGAGCAGTCTTGAACGGTTTCAGATCAATATCATTTTCAATTCAGAAGGTAAATTGAATTTCCATTTAAAAAGTATGTCAAATTGTTTTAATCTGCATTGAGTGAATTTCCACGAAATCGCCCCAAACACTGTTATACAGAGTATTGCAGTGCTCTAAAACCTGCTCCAAATACAGTGCTGCTTGTGCTGCTCATAGTCAGTCAGTGCCTCACCTTGGAAATCCAAGGTAGAGCTGGAGTTTTCCAACACCACATCTTTTAGACCTCGAACCTCTCCAGTTATGGATTTGCTCCGGTATATCTGAAAGAGAGGAGAGAGAGTAAAATAGAGCCAGCGTAGTTTCATACACAAACTCATTAAATTCAGAACCATATAATGGCCAGACGCAGCATTATAAAATAACATACCTGTTTAGTGTCTGTCACAGGCACCCACTTGAATATTCGTAGGGATGTGTCTCCCACTGTTACCCACTTCTTCTCCCTGAAAATGAAATGTAACAGAACAGAGAATAGATTAACTACATTCAGTAATAAAAAGCATGAACCAAAGACTCTGCTGGCGTTGGCTCATTTACTGGTGGGTATGTAAATAGCCTGTGTGTGATATTATTTTATTTACATGCGCAAGTGCATTTTCTGCCAAATATTCCTGAAAGTCGCCGAGCGAAACTGCTCAGATGGACGACGGATATGTTCAATGTGGGTCACAGTTATATCAGAATGCGTAATATTGTAACAACATATGGGCAAGTGTAGCCATTTTGACAGATTGGGAAAAATTCCGTTAGTCCCGCCTATAGCATTACCGGGCTTCGGCAGCCCAGTCTCTCTATTGGCTGCTGTTTCAATCACTCACCAACCCTTCTAACATTTTACGAGTGAAGTTTGATGTGTGGCGTTGCAGATGTTTACATTTCATTTACATAATCCCCGCGGTTTTACTTACCATTTACGCACTTTTTCAATTGCTGCCAGCACCTTTTTAATATCATCTTTAGCACGACTCCGTGTCTCCGCGCGACCTGACCGTCCGGACATCTTTAGTTGTTGTTACTTTTTGGAGATGTATTTTCTTGCAACTCCAAACTTGCAGTGTGCCTACTCTTCCAATATACTAATATTCTCGCGAGGTTTTAACACCCATTCTCTTTTCCTAGTGGTTGGTCTGTCTGTTTTCTCCATCCTCCCCATCATCTTTGAACCGACGTCATCACATTACCATTGACAGTAAAATAATAGGTTGTTATGATGGGAATGATGAATATCTGGATAATTTAACCGCATAAATGACATAAACAACGATTTACATGGTTCATTATATCAAATTGGATATGAGATGATAATCCTTGGGTATGAGAGGAAGTGAGGGGGATGAAGAAACTACAATAGAGAGGGAGTGATACAATTATATACAGTATGTGTTATTTTGGGCCTATCTTTTTAGTCTTGCAGAGGGTTGCACTGACCAATAAACACTGATATGGCATGCATTTGTAAGCTTGGTTCTATTGAGCAAACCAGTGCTTGACGTGGACTGAAATTGGTGCCGGTACTCATTTTGTGTGTCAGTACTGTTTATTTTTAGGTGCAGGAACTCTGCAATAGTTTTAAACCAATATTTTATCGGAGGTGCAGGAACTGAAGCAGTAAAACATTTTAGGTACTGGTACTCAGTTCCGGTGAGCTCCTGCCCAAGTCAAGCACTGGAGCAAACAAATATTGGTTGGCAGGCTCAATCAACAGGGTGAGATATTTTGTGTAACCTTTATGTATTCTGATCTTATGGCTGTGGCTAACTACCTT
The DNA here is from genome assembly GCF_013265735.2 of Oncorhynchus mykiss. Taxonomy (NCBI): domain Eukaryota; kingdom Metazoa; phylum Chordata; class Actinopteri; order Salmoniformes; family Salmonidae; genus Oncorhynchus; species Oncorhynchus mykiss. Next base: position 13,641,347 of record NC_048591.1, on the reverse strand, counting down.
AATAAGTGGTGCAGCGGTCCAAGGCACTGCATCTCAGTGCTAGAGGCGTCACTAAAGACACCCTGGTCCAGGCTGTATCACAACCGGCCGTGATTGGGAGTCCCATAGGGTGGCGCACAATTGGCCTAGCATCGTCCGGGTTTGGCCGGTGTAGGCCATCATTGTAAATAAGAAAAAGTATTTAGTCAGCCACCAATTGTGCAAGTTCTCCCACTTAAAAAGATGAGAGAGGCCTGTAATTTTCATCATAGGTACACTTCAACTATGACAGACAAAATGAAGTTTTCACACACTGTTGCTGGTATTTTGGCCCATTCCTCCATGCAGATCTCCTCTAGAGCAGTGATGTTTTGGGGCTGTTGCTGGGCAACACAGACTTTCAACTCCCTCCAAAGATTTCCTATGGGGTTGAGATCTGGAGACTGGCTAGGCCACTCCAGGACCTTGAAATGCTTCTCACGAAGCCACTCCTTCGTGGCCCGGGCGGGGTGTTTGGGATCATTGTCATGCTGAAAGACCCAGCCACGTTTCATCTTCAATGCCCTTGCTGATGGAAGGAGGTTTTCACTCAAAATCTCACGATACATGGCCCTATTCATTCTTTCCTTTACACGGATCAGTCGTCCTGGTCCCTTTGCAGAAAAACAGCCCCAAAGCATGATGTTTCCACCCCCATGCTTCACAGTAGGTATGGTGTTCTTTGGATGCAACTCAGCATTCTTTGTCTTCCAAACACGACGAGTTGAGTTTTTACCAAAAAGTTATATTTTGGTTTCATCTGACCATATGACATTCTCCCAATCTTCTTCTGGATCATCCAAATGCTCTCTAGCAAACTTCAGACGGGCCTGGACATGTACTGGCTTAAGCAGGGGGACACGTCTGGCACTGCAGGATTTGAGTCCCTGGCGGCGTAGTGTGTTACTGATGGTACGCTTTGTTATTTTGGTCCCAGCTCTCTGCAGGTCATTCACTAAGTCCCCCCGTGTGGTTCTGGGATTTTTGCTCACCGTTCTTGTGATCATTTTGACCCCACGGGGTGAGACCTTGCGTGGAGCCCCAGATCGAGGGAGATTATCAGTGGTCTTGTATGTCTTCCATTTCCTAATAATTGCTCCCACAATTGATTTCTTCAAACCAAGCTGCTTACCTATTGTAGATTCAGTGTTCCCAGCCTGGTGCAGGTCTACAATTTTGTTTCTGGTGTCCTTTGACAGCTCTTTGGTCTTGGCCATAGTGGAGTTTGGAGTGTGACTGTTTGAGGTTGTAGACAGGTTTCTTTTATTCTGATAACAAGTTCAAACAGGTGCCATTAATACAGGTAACGAGTGGAGGACAGAGGAGCCTCTTAAAGAAGAAGTTACAGGTCTGTGAGAGCCAGAAATCTTGCTTGTTTGTAGGTGACCAAATACTTATTTTCCACCATAATTTGGAAATAAATAAATTAAAAATCCTACAATGTGATTTTCTGAATTTCTTTATCTAATTTTGTCTGTCATAGTTGAAGTGTACCTATGATGAAAATTACAGGCCTCTCTCATCTTTTTAAGTGGGAGAACTTGCACAATTGGTGGCTGACTAAATACTTTTTTGCCCCACTGTATAACTAGGAATGAAAGACAGATAGTAAACAGTAGCAGCAGTGTATGTGATGAGTCAAACAAAAATTGTGCAAACGGGTCAATGCTGATAGTCCGGGTAGCTATTTGGTTAACTATTTATCAAACAATTTAGAAGTCTTATGGCTTGGGGATAGAAGCTGTTTAGGGTCCTGTTGGTTCCAGACTTGGTGCATCGGTACCGCTTGCCATGTGGTAGCAGAGAGAACACTATGACTTGGGTGGCTGGAGTCTTTGGCCATTTTTAGGGCCTTCCTCTGACACTGCATGGTATAGAGGTCCTGAATGGCAGGGAGCTTGCCCCCAGTGATGTATTGGGCCTTATGCAGAACTCACTGTAGCACCTTGCAGTCGGATGTCAAACAGTTGCCATACCAAGCAGTGATGCAGCCTGTCAAGATGCTCTCAGTGGTGCAGCTGTAGAACTTTTTGAAGATCTGAGGGTCCATGCCAAATCTTTTCAGCCTCCTGAGGGGGAGGAGGCATTGTCATGTGTTGGTGTGTTAGGACCATGATAGATCCTTAGTGATGTGGACACCGGCGAACTTGAAGCTCTCAACCCGCTCCACTACAGCCCTGTCGATGTGAATGGGGGTGTGCTCAGCCCTCCGTTTCCTGTAGTCAACGATCAGCACCTTTGTCCTGCTGATGTTGAGGGAGAGGTTGTTGTCCTGGCACCACACTGACTTCATCCCTATACACTTTCTCATCATTGTCAATGATCAGGCCTACCACCATCATGTTTTCTGCAAACTTAATGATGGTGTTGGAGTTGTGCAGAAGGGCACTAGCGTGGCAGATGTGTTGTTGCCTACCCTCACCACCTGTGGGCGGCCCATCAGGAAGTCCAGGATCCAGTTGCAGAGGGAGGTGTTCAGTTTCAGGGTCCTAAGCTTAGAGATGAGCTTTGAGGGTACTATGGTGTTGAACGCTAAGCTGTAGTCAATGAACACCATACTCACATAAGTGTTCCTTTTGTCCAGGTGGGAAAGGGCAGTGTGGAGTGCAATAGAGATTGCATCATCTGTGGATCTGTTAGGGCGGTATGCAAATTGGAGTGGGTCTAGGGTTTCTGGGATAATGGTGTTGATGTGAGCCATGACCAGCCTTTCAAAGCACTTCATGGCTACGGACGTGAGTGCTACGGGTCTGTAGTCATTTAGGCAGGTTGCCTTTGTGTTCTTGGGCACAGGGACTATGGTGGTCTGCATGAAGCATGTTGGTATTACAGACTCAATCAGGGACATATTGAAAATGAAAGTGAAGACACCTGCCAGCTGGTCAGCACATGCCCGGAGCACAAATCCTGGTAATCCGTCTGACCCCGCAGCCTTGTGTATGTTGACCTGTTTAAAGGTCTTACTCACGTCGGCTACAGAGAGCATGATCACGCAGTCGTCCGGAACAGCTGATGCTCTCATGCATGCCTCAGTGTTGCTTGCCTCAAGCGAGCATAGAAGTGATTTAGCTCGTCTGGTAGGCTCGTCTCACTGGGCAGCTCGCGGCTGTGCTTCCCTTTGTAGTCTGTAATAGTTTGCAAGCCCTGCCACATACGACGAGCGTCGGAGCCGGTGTAGTATGATTTAATCTTAGCCCTGTATTGACGCTTTGCCTGTTTGATGGTTCGTTGCAGGGCATAGCGGGATTTCTTATAAGCTTCCGGGTTAGAGTCCCGCACCTTGAAAGCTTCAGCTCTACCCTTTAGCTCAGTGCGAATGTTGCCTGTAATCCATGGCTTCTGGTTGGGGTATGTACGTACAGTCACTGTGGGGACGACGTCCTCAATGCACTTATTGATAAAGCCAGTGACTGATGTGGTGTATTCCTCAATGTCATCGGAAGAATCCCGGAACATGTTCCAGTCTGTGATAGCAAAGCTGGGGCTTCACCATGTTTCATCAAAATGTACAGCTGTGTGTCATCCGCATAGCAGTGAAAGTTAACATTATGTTTCCAAATGACATCACCAAGAGGTCAAATGCATAGTGAAAACAATAGTGGTCCTAAAACAGACCCTTGAGGAACACCAAAATGCACAGTTCATTTGTCAGAGGACAAACTGATATCTTTCCGACAGATAAGATGTAAACCAGGCCAGAACTTGTCCGTGTAGACCAATTTGGGTTTCCAATCACTCCAAAAGAATGTGGTGATCGATGGTATCAAAAGCAGCACTAAGATCTAGGAGCACGAGGACAGATGCAGAGCCTCGGTCTGACACCATTAAAAGGTAATTTACCACCTTCACAAGTGCAGTCTCAGTGCTATGATGGGGTCTAAAACCAGACTGAAGCGTTTCATATACATTGTTTGTTTTCAGGAAGGCAATGAGTTGCTGTGCAACAGCTTTTTCTAACATTTTTGAAAGGAATGGAAGATTCGATATCGGCCGATAGTTTTTTATATTTTCTGGGTCAAGGTTGGGCTTTTTCAATAGATGCTTTATTACTGCCACTTTTAGTGAGTTTGGTACACATCCAGTGGATAGGGAGCCGTTTATTATGTTCAACATAGGAGGGCCAAGCACAGGAAGCAGCTCTTTCAGTAGTTTAGTTGGAATAGGGTCCAGTATGCAGCTTGAAGGTTTAGAGGCCATGATTATTTTCATCATTGTGTCAAGAGATATAGTACTAAAACACTTGAGTGTCTCCCTTGATCCTAGGTCCTGGCAGAGTTGTGCAGACTCAGGACAACTGAGCTTTGGAGGAATACGCAGATTTAAAGAGGAGTTCATAATTTGCTTTCTAATGATCATGATCTTTTCCTCAAAAAGTTCATGAATTTATCACTGCTGAAGTGAAAGCCATCCTCTCTTAGGGAATGCTGCTTTCTAGTTAGCTTTGCGACAGCATCAACAAGAAATTTTGGATTGTTCTTATTTTCCTCAATTAAGTTGGAAGATAGGATGATCAAGCAGCAGTGAGGGCTCTTCGATACTGCACGGTACTGTCTTTCCAAGCTAGTCGGAAGATTTCCAGTTTGGTATGGCGCCATTTCCGTTCCAATTTTCTGGAAGCTTGCTTCAGAGCTCGGGTATTTTCTGTATACCAGGGAGCTAGTTTCTTATGACAAATGTGTTTTGTTTTTAAGGGTGCGTCTAGGGTATTTATTGTGCAAGGTTAAATTAAGTTCCTCAGGTGGTTAACTGATTTTTGTACTCTGACGTCCTTGGGTAGGCGGAGGGAGTCTGGAAGGGCATCTAGGAATCTTTGGGTTGTCCGAGAATTTATAGCACGACTTTTGATGATCCTTGGTTGGGGTCTGAGCAGATTATTTGTTGCGCTTGCAAACTTAATAAAATAGTGATGGCCGTCATGGCTGAAAATATTCTAATTTTTGGTGACTTTAATATTCACATGGAAAAGTCCACAGACCCACTCCAAAAGGCATTCGGAGCCATCATCGACTCAGTGGGTCTGGCCAACATGTCTCCAGACCTACTCACGGCCACAGTCATACTCTGGACCTAGTTTTGTCCTGTGGAATAAATGTTGTGGATCTTAATGTTTTTCTTCATAATCAAGGTCCGATAGGAATTCAGGGAACTCAGTGAGGAACGCTGTATATGGCCCAGGAGGCCTGTAAACAGTAGCTATAGAAAGTGATTGAGTAGGCTGCATAGATTTCATGACTAGAAGCTCAAAAGACGAAAACGTTGTTTTTTGGGGGGTAAATTGAAATGTGCTATCATAAATGTTAGCAACACCTCCGCCTTTGCGGGTTGCACGGGGGGATATGGTCACTAGTGTAACCAGGAGGTGAGGCCTCATTTAACACAGTAAATTCATCAGGCTTAAGCCATGTTTCAGTCAGGCCAATCACATCAAGATTGTGATCAGTGATTAGTTGAGCTGACTACACTGACTGTGCTAGTGACAGACTCCACTAAGCTGGCAGGCTGGTTAGCAGCCTGCTGCCAGGCCTGCACCCTATTTCTGTCAAGTGTCAATGTGCAGCAGGTAGGACGGAGTCAGGCACAGGACACAGAACTGAGTAAAAAACATATTTTACTTGAATAAACAACAAAATAATTCCACGCAGGGAAAATATACAGCTCACAGAAATAGTGAACACTTATCAACGAACAAACACGCACAAAACCATGTGGGAACCAGAGGGTTAAATAGGGAATAAATAATAATGTAATGGAAACCAGGTGTGTACAATAAAAACAAAACAAATGGACAATGAAACGTAGATCGGTGGCAGCTAGAAAACTGATGACATCGACCGTTGAGCGCCGCCCGAACAAGGAGAGGCACCAACTTTGGCGGAAGTCGTGACAGTACCCCCCCCCCCCCCCCTTGATGCGCAGCTCCAGCAGTGCGCCGACACTGGCCTCGGGGACGACCCGGAGGACGAGGCGCAGGACGATCCGGGTGGAGACGGTGAAATTCCCACAGTAACGAAGGGTCCTGGATGTCCTCCACCGGCACCCAGCATCTTTCCTCTGGACCGTACCCCTCCCACACCACGAGGTACTGAAGGCCCCTTGCCCGACGTCTTGAGTCCATGATGGCTCGAAAATTATACACTGGGGCCCCCTCGATGTTCAGAGGGGGCGGAGAAACCTCCCGCACCTCAGACTCCTGGAGCGGACCAGCCTCCACCGGCCTGAAGAGAGACACATGAAATGAGGGGTTAATATGGTAATAAGGGGGAGCTGTAACCTATAACAAACCTTGTTTGGTCTCCTCTGGACTTTAAATGGCCCCACAAACCGCAGACCCAGCTTCCGGCAGGGCAGGCGAAGGGGCAGGTTTCGGGTCGAGAGCCAGACCCGATCCCCCGGTGTATACACCGGGGCCTCACTGCGGTGGCGGTCGGCGCTCGCCTTCTGCCGCCTGATGACCCGTTGCAGGTGCACATGGGCAGCGTCCCATGTCTCCTCCGAGCGCCGAAACCATTCATCCACCGCAGGTGCCTCGATCTGGCTCTGATGCCACGGTGCCAGGACTGGCTGATAATCTAGTACACACTGAAAAGGAGATAGGTTAGTGAAGTTGTGGGCGTCTTGGGCCATCTCTGCCCAGGGGATGAAAGCCGCCCACTCCCCCAGGCGGTCCTGGCAATAGGACCGCAGAAATCTACCCACATCCTGGTTAACTCTCTCCACCTGCCCGTTACTCTCGGGGTGAAAACCTGATGTGAGGCTGACCGAGACCCCCAGACGTTCCATAAACGCCCTCCAGACCCCGGGGACCCCGATCAGAAACTATATCCTCAGGCACCCCGTAGTGCCGGAAGACGTGGGTGAACAGGGCCTCCGCAGTCTTTAGAGCCGTAGGAAGACTGGGCAAAGGTAGGAGATGGCAGGACTTAGAAAACCGATCCACAACGACCAGGATCGTGGTGTTTCCTTGTGACGAAGGAAGGGTACAATATATACATATACATATGAGATGAGTAATGTAGGGTATGTAAACATTATATTAAATAGCATTGTTTAAAGTGGCTAGTGATATATTTTACATCAATTTCCATAAATTCCCATTATTAAAGTGGCTGGAGTTGAGTTAGTGTGTTGGCAGTAGCCACTCAATGTTAGTGGTGACTGTTTAACAGTCTAATGGCCTTGAGATAGAAGCTGTTTTTCAGTCTCTCGGTCCCTGCTTTGATGCACCTGTACTGACCTCGCCTTCTGGATGATAGCGGGGTGAACAGGCAGTGGCTCGGGTGGTTGTTGTCCTTGATGATCTTTATGGCCTTCCTGTGACATCGGGTGGTGTAGGTGTCCTGGAGGGCAGGTAGTTTGCCCCTGGTGATGCGTTGTGCAGACCTCACTACCCTCTGGAGAGCCTTATGGTTGTGGGCTGAGCAGTTACCCTACCAGGCGGTGATACAGCCTGACAGGATGCTCTCGATTGTGCATCTGTAGAAGTTTGTGAGTGCTTTTGGTGACAAGCCGGATTCCTTCAGCCTCCTGAGGTTGAAGAGGCGCTGCTGTGCCTTCTTCACAACGCTGTCTGTGTGGGTGGACCAATTCAGTTTGTCTGTGATGTGTACGCCGAGGAACTTAAAACTTACTACCCTCCTAGACACTATAAATGCCAAGAAGGAATCGGGATGAGCCAGCACGGGAGCCTGGGTAAACAGAGCCTTCAGGTGACCAAAAGCCCTGTCCGCCCCAGCCGACCACTGCAGTCGCACCGGTCCCCCCTTAAGCAGTGAAGTAATGGGAGCTGCTACCTGACCAAAGCCCTGGATAAACTTCCGGTAGTAGTTGGCAAACCCTAAGAACTGCACCTCCTTTACCGTGGTTGGAGTCGGCCAATTACGCACGGCTGAAATGTGGTCGCTTTCCATCTCCATCCCTGACGTGGAAAGGCGGTACCCTAGGAATGAGACAGACTGTTGAAAGAACAGACATTTATCAGCCTTCACTTACAGGTCATGCTCCAACAGTCAACCAAGCACCTTGCACACCAGGGACACATGCTCGGCGCGTGTAGCGGAGTATATCAGAATGTCGTCGATATACACCACTACACCCTGCCCTCGGAGGTCCCGGAAAATCTTGTCTACAAAGGATTGGAAGACTGATGGAGTATTCATCAACCTGTACGGCATGACAAGGTAGTCATAGTGCCCAGAGGTGGTACTAAATGCCATCTTCCACTCATCCCCCTCCTGGATACACACCAGGTTGTAAGCGCTTCTGAGATCCAATTTTGTGAAGAAGCGCGCCCCGTGCACTGACTCAATGCACTGGCTATAAGAGGGAGCGGGTAACTGTACCTCACAGTGATCTGATTGATACCTCGATAGTCAATACACGGGCGCAGACCTCCATCCTTCTTCTTCACAAAAAAGAAACTCGAGGAGGCAGGTGAAGTGGAAGGCCGAATGTATCCCTGCCCCAGAGAGTCGGAGACATATGTTTCCATAGCCGCAGTCTCCTCCTGTGACAGAGGATACACGTGACTCCTGGGAAGTGCTGCGTCTACCAGGTTTGGTCCTGTTTGTGGGTGAGTCCTAGAAAGAGGGACAATTATCTACAAATTCTATCTTTTGGGAGGGGCAGAAAAAAGTTTTCAACCAGCGATTGAGTTGTGAGACTCTGCTGTAGAGCTCATCACTCCCCCTAACTGGGAGGGGGCCAGAGACAATTACTCAATGCCGACACATCTTTCCAGCTGATTTACACGCTGAAGCTATGTTGCGCTTGATGACCTCTGACTGTTTCATCCTAACATCGTTGGTGCCGACGTGGATAACAATATCCCTATACTCTCTACACTCGCCAGTTTTAGCTTTAGCCAGCACCATCTTCAGATTAGTCTTAACGTCAGTAGCCCTACCCCCTGGTAAACAGTGTATGATCGCTGGATGATTCATTTTATGTCTAATACTGCGGGTAATGGAGTCTTCAATGACTAGGGTTTTCAATTTGTCAGATCTAATAGTGGGAGGCTTCGGCGTCTCAGTTCCCCGTAACGGTAGGAGTAGAGACCAGAGAAGGCTTGGCCTCTGACTCCGACTTGCTGCTTAATGCTTAATGGGGAGAACCGGTTGAAAGTTTCTGTCGGCTGAATGAGCGACACCGGTTGAGCATTCCTACAGCATTTTCCTCCAGAAGCCATGAGAAAGTTGTCCGGCTGCGGTGACTGTGCAAGGGGATTTTTACTACGATATGTACTTACTGGTGGCAGAGACACTGTTTCATCCGTTCGTTCCTACACTGAAATTACCCTTGCCTAAAGATTGCATCTGAAGCTGGGCTTGTAGCACAGCTATCCTCGCCGTAAGGCGATCGTTCTCCTGTATATTATGAGTACAGTGACTGCAATTAGAAGGCATCATGTTGATGTTACTACTTAGCTTCAAGCGCTATGATGACACTGGCTCTCATGAGGACCGACACAGGAAAGGAAGACCGAGTTACCTCTGCTGCAGTGTATAAGTTCATTAGAGTTACCAACCTCAGAATTTGCAGCCCAAATAAATGCTTCACAGAGTTCAAGTAACAGATACATCTCAATATCAACAGTTCAGAGGAGACTGCTTGAATCAGGCCTTCATGGTCGAATTGCTGCAAAGAAACCACTACTAAAGGACACAGATAATAAGAAGTGACTTGCTTGGGCCAAGAAACATAAAATATTTATCACATCGACTGCTCTAGGAATCTGGTCAGCATCTTTCAAAAAGAGGGTGGTGCCCTCCGCATTGTTACAACATTTGGGAGGCCCATGGTGATGCCTTACAGAGCTTGATTTGGCCTCTGCGTGCCTCTGGAGGCTCCACAATTGCCTCCATATGGAGCATACAACCACATTTTCAAATCAAGCATAAATTGGCATTTAGTCTTGGCCTCCGCAACGGATTAGTTCACTGAGATGGCCGCAAATATATATTTGTTACTGCTCGACTAAAACAATCTTGGTCGACCAACAGCCAAAAAAATCGACCAGTCAACTAATTGGGGTCAGCTCAACAACAGCGGAATTCCAGCCAGTGCATCTGGGCCGTAGAGAATGATAGAGGCCTCTAGTGGCCAAAAGGCGTGGCCAAAATACCATATTAGCATAGTCAGCACCATTGAGGGCTTCCACAATTTTAATGTAGTCAACTGGGTGGGACTTTCCAGCCTGGTCTCATAGACTAGAAGTAACATATTAAATTATAATCCAGGATACTCAAATCAGTATGAAATGTATAAGGCAAAGGTCTAGTGAACTTCTAAGAACCCAAAGGTTCCGTGTTCGATTGTCATCGCGGACAACTTTTGCTTTTTAGATAATTAGGAACTTTTCAACTATTTACTACTTTTGATCTACTTAGCATGTTATCTAATCCTAACCTTAACCCTTTAACCTAACCAATAACCCCTAATTTAGCTAACTTTAGTCACAACAAATTGGAATTTGTAACATATCATACGTTTAGCAAATTTGTACCATACTGTACAAATTACAATTCGTAACATATCATACGAATTGGAATTCGTAACATATCATACGACATGAATGATGGACAATCAGAAATTAATACCTACAGTACCATTTGAAACCTAACATATCATACTAATTAGTGTGTCCCGGATTTACATGTACTATGTTATGTTGACCTCTGAGTCCAGGTTGGACTTCCAACTTCATTGGCTGATCCTTCCTGGTGACCCTGCTGGAGTCATGTCCAACCAGGTCATCAGAAAGGATCAACCAATCGTGAAGAAGAACTACTCCTATGGAGATGCCTCAATGGCGCTGTCACAGACGCGTCGTCCGCGTTAGGGGAGAGTTTGGCCGGGGTAGCCTGTCATTGTAAAATAAGAATTTGTTTTTAACTGACTTGCCTAGTTAAATAAAGGTTAAAACATAATAGCACAGATACAAAAATGAGTTCTATGTATCTCTATGTTCTGGGCAACTCTATGGTTCATCAGTGTCAAAACAGTGCAACACCTTCGCAAAAAAACGGATTTAGACTGCATAGGGAGAAAGGGTAACAACATGAGAGCATGAGGATTATATTTTAAAATCAGTTTAGTACAACCAGCAACCCCACTGCACATCAGGTTTAACCCTGCGTTCATAATCAAGTGCGGAGTGGGAATTTACCACATAGGACTGGGAAAAATCCACTTGAATGGCCTTCCAAATGGTAATTACAAGTGGGAAACTCTATCATCATGAGCTCACATTTCTCGCACAAACTGACAACTGACCACCTACTAAGAAAATTATCTTGATAACAGCATTTTGGCAGTTAAATGCAAAACACTGCATTATTTAAAATTGTATTTATTTATATATTTTCTGAACACTATCATTTGTTTACAAGCATGATAGCTGTACTTTTAGTTTATGGTCTACACAGCTTGTTGGGCATAAGCAAATCTGCGTTTGTCAACAAATTCAAAGCACATGAACGCATCCAACTGGTATTGACCACTTCGCAACTAGTAAAATCCCACCCTCTACTTGGTTACGAACCCAGATTAAAAACATGACATCGCCTACAGAGGGAGACGCAGTGGCCAGGCGAAATGATCTCCTGAATTGGTCGACTGCATGGACTATTATTGTCAATTTTCATTAATAATTTGACGATGACTTTGTAGAAATATTATTTTTCAGTGGAAATTCTAAAGAGACACAATGGACCGAGTGAAGAGTTCCATGCAGCAAGTACCGAACCCAATTCACAAAGCGCTGATTCGTCGGACCGGTGGTGCCAACAGTTTCGAACTTGAAAAGGAGAACTTTGAACGCGGTCAGGTAAAACACTTGTTTAGTGGGAATTCGGGATTTCGTTTACAGAATTAGAAGGGACTAAGAAATGTGAAGATATTATAATAGTTCTGGTATAGCTTCGAGTTCGAACCGTCCGTTGCGTTGAAATTGGCAATGATCCTTTCAGCGTGAGAACGTGCAGACATGTCATGATTCATCTGCTTGACTGATTGGTGCTGCCTCGCACATTCGAATTTCCATGGATTTTTTTTGTGAACATTGCTCATGACCCATGCGCGCCAATTTGACCTAAATCAGCGAGTGTTTACAGGAATGCATTGTTTACGATGTTTGTAGTACAATGCAGTACTGTAGTACCACCACACAACAGCAAGCCAACATCATCTCTCCTCATTCTTAGCAGGGGGTAACATATCTAATATTAGTTTTTGATTGCTATGCCTCAAATAGCCTAGCACCCGTAGGAGGAAAATATGCCATCACATAAAATTGACATTGCAAAGATTATAGAGACATGACATCAGTGTTGGGTTTTCAGTGCAAGATCAAAATCTGTTGAAATGGGTTAGTCCTATGAGCACAAATGTAGTCCTTTTGAGGAATTCTGCCTGATAAGAACAGGTCTGATTTACCATATCTAAGGAGAGGTGACGCCCACAACTGTGGCGAGAGCGGCTAAATTATGTGTGTCTGCCTGGACTATTCAGAGAGGTTCGCAAAAATGCTGTGTGTGTCTGCCTGGACTATCTATAAATACCACTACCATGTATCGAACTGCAGTAAAAGCCTATTAGTGACTCCTGGACACAGCACTAGAACTATTGACCTGGGATATTGTAATGGGTTCTGGAAAGTGCAATCAGCCTACATACTGGGTGGGGTGTGTGTGAGAGAGAGCTGGGTGGGACTATCATTTTTGCTTTGATACAGGGAAATAAATTGTGGGAAAGGAAGGAAGAAATGGTGGAACTGAGCAGCACTGTTTGTTGATGCGGTTTAAAGGGGAAATCCGCAGTTCTAACAAAGTGTTTGTAAAAACAAACTGAGGGATGGGGCTGGAGAGTTCATAGACAGAACTATGGATGCAAGGACTGATCATCCATGATATCAAATGTTTTAGTTTTAATCATATTTTGAGGCTATATAGTGTTTGTTTACAAACATTGGAGTGAAACAAGCTTATTCTAGGTTTTGATGGGGTAGGACAGTTGAATTAAGCTCATGGGGCATTTCTAAGTTATATTCTTCTAGAATCAATGGGTACATATTGTCATTTTATAAATCCAAAAATGGATGTAGCAACTGCAGATTGCCCCTTTTTTTTAATGGTTTGGATGTTATATGAATTATCCATCCCATGTAGCTGACAGGCTGTTACTCAAGAGCTGAAGTCCAGAAAAAACGCAATCTCGTTTTTCAAGCAAGCTACTGAGCTATGTGGACAAGACACTTCCTGCTTGGCGGTCTCTCCCCCCTCTTCCCAGACCAGTCAAAAGTAGGCCAGGTGAATCAAGCCTTTGAATGACCCTGCTCTGCCGGATTATATATTTTTCAGCGGTTGCTGCAACCTGCTTTTCCCATCTTCTACTACGACCACTGCTAAATGAATCAGTAAGCTTTTGAGCACTCATTTACGGGACTGAAGATTGATCCAGAGAGCAGAGGTTTGCTGTCTCTTGTAGTCGTAGTGTGCTGCGACTGTGGCATAGACAAGTTTAGGCTTTCACCTAAAATCAATCACACCACATTCCTCTCAAAATTGCTCAAATTGGATATGATTCCTAATCTGGTTATGGCAGTTGTTTTTGTTATGGTAGATTTTTGTCAGCAGTCGTAAAGCTGTTCTGTGGCGCAGGGAGGAATCGGTGAAATCTTGTTTGTGCTTTAATACAGGGATCATCCCGAGTTAATCTGATCTGTTTTAGCTCAGATCTGCCTGAATCTGCTGGCTTTCACCACTGTCCCAAAACCTCCAGTCTGGCTCTGCTCTAAGACCTCTTTCCAGCTCCTCTGTTCAGGCACAAGCACTCTAATACAATCTAGCCTGGTCCCAGATCAGTTTGTGCGGTTACACAAATGACCGTAGGAGTTGGAAACATGCAGTCTTTTTATGGTGCATAGAAATGCATTGACACAGAACAAGTCTCTAGAGTAGACTGATAGTGGTACGGGTGAAGTTATGGGTCCCAGGGCTACTATCTCGGCGAGGCTTAAAGCCTGAGAGTCGGGTAAACAACAAGGGTGTGTTCAGACTCGGAGTCCTCGCTCCATCATTTTGTCTGCAGAGTTATAAAAATACCTCGCCCAGGGCCAGGTAACACATACAGCATACATATAAGGACATGTTTAGAGACCTGAAATTAGTAATGCTCTCTCTGTTTGTGGATGGAATTAATCTATGGTGTGCTTGTTTATGAAGGCCTCTCTCTGGAGTCACAGTTGTGGTGCTACGTAAGAGTTTCTCATCGGTCATGAAACATAATGGCACAGTTGTTGAAAAATGAGCTCAGTGACCAACTTGAGAAACTATTTTAGTCGTTTCAGCAGTCCACCTCCATTTGAAAACCGTACCACTTTAACTAACCATTTAACTTCCAGGGGAGAGCTGCTATCCACCTCTTTCTCGTCTGGAAAGACAGGCCTGACTTTGTCTTGAAACAATAAAAGAGTCTTGGTTTAATTAGTTTCTATTTATTCCTGAAATAGGCTGGTAGGCCTAGACTACATGTTGATGTTTTTCCATCCATCTTCCCTGGAATGCACCATGGTGATGAACACCACTGTTGTGGTCGGAAACCATAGCTAAGTACTGCCTGCTACAATGACAGAGTGTCTGTCTGGATAGTCGTCTGAAATGAGAGAAACATGGCTGCGTCTGTGGGAAGGCTACTTCCGTTCAGCCGGGCACCCCACTTTAGAACCTCTCATGGGCCTCCCAGACTGGGCTTTCTATTGTGGGATACATCATGAGATCGACTCCACCACACAGCAGTGTGGCTTACATAATTAAGGCCTTACATTTAGACCCAGATCGTTCCTGCCTGTCTGCTGCATCCCACAGCTCTACAAGGCAGGCTGCCTCTGGGTATTCGGTATGGGTCGTTCCATGTCATTTCAGCAAGCCATAACACCCGCCATCTTAAATGGTTTCTGTTAGAAACAGATAAGATTAGCATTCCTGCAACATTATTTGGTTGAAATATAATATATAATTAGATCTCTGAGAAATTAAGCTAATTGATTGCACCCAAATTGGCCATTTTAATTTATAGCAATCATATAATATTCAATGAAGAATCCAAAGAAATTGTCAAAAGCCGCCTTTTAAAATAAGAGTAATCACCTGGAACAGCACCATCTAGTGGCCAGAACCTGGTAATATCAGGATGTAGGCTGGGACATAAACCTAACAACTTCAATGACTTTCAACTGAACAGTGGAAAAAACATCACCAAATTCACTGGGAATGAAGAAACAATACTCTGAGCTGCAGTTCCATACTGCTTGTCAGACATGGAAAACTGATGCTATATACTTGTTATTTGGGGTGGGGTGTCCGTGGGTGACAATTTCTTTGGATTCCTCATGTCTTACCCATTGTTAGAAAACCGTTTAGTCCAAATCGGTACTATATTGGTACTATGTTAGGTACTATATTTATTGAATATTATATGAACCCTATAAATTTAATTTGCCAATTTTGGTGCAATCAATTAGCTTAATTTCTAAATTATGCTTTATTTAATAAATGAAACTAAATGATGTTGCAGGAATGATAATCTTATGTTTCTAACAGAAACCATTTCAAAACAATCTGAGATGGTGGGTGTTAAAATTCTCTGCTTTTTGAGAGTAAGAGTCATTCTGACACTTTTGGACAATGTTAACAGTTTAGTTCTTAGATCATGTACCTTGGTTTGACTAAGAGAACGCCTGTGCCCCCTTTAGTGGGGCACTGTGGTGCCCTGGCAGCTGTGGAATGTCCCTTGGGCATGAGCAGCACAGCAGGGTGGACTCTCTAATCTCTCTGTCTGTTACAAATACTCTTGGTCTTCCTTTTTCTCTCCCTGCCTTTGTAAGTTACACCCACCATGTGCTTGTACCCTGTCATTATAACCAGAGAGAGGTAGTTACATACACACACGCACAGGGAGAGCGAAAGCGGCCCGGGCCCACTAAAACCACTGAGGCAGCAAAAACAGCAGGCACTGGGCTGTGGCCTCATTGCACCGGCTGTAAATTGAAAAGGTCCTGGACATGAGTGGCAGGTCAGCGATTGGAACAAAGTGCCGAGATGAGATCATAATGGCATTAACTCTGGCATTTAATTTGGAGTAGATTAGATATTTTACATGCTGAAAAAAAGTTAATTGGACATTGGATGCTTAGGTTACATCATCACAAGGACCTACATTTGTATTATTGAGTTCATTATTACAATAATTCTTGTGATTTTTAGATCTAATTTCTATCGGACTTGATAATATTATTGAGTAAAACTAGTATTGCTTAGTGGATACTGTTCTCACACACAGTAGCGATATGCCCTGAGTCTGGCCAACTGGCTAGAAGGGCCTACTCCGCAATGAAATGCCAGCATGACCTACCAGTAAGTTGATTTTTGGTCTGTAACTTTTTTGTCTCAGCTATGTTCAAGGCCATTATATGAACGTTGCCCACATAATTGAGACAGAGGGGACTTTGACCCTTGAAACTTGGTGTGTGTGTGTGTGTTCTCGGCACCACCATCACAAAGGCGGAATCAATGTATGGGGACTTAGATGAAAAGAGAAACTCAAGTTTTGTAAACAATCAATATTATATAACTGACTACAATGTAAACATGATACTCAAAGGCCTAGAGTAGTGTATGTGAGAATTGCAGACTCTCCATAAAGCAGTGCTCGGTGGGTCCACCCACACAGTACCAGGAAGTGAAGAGACTGTGGTGAAGAGCAGGCTTTGTCTGAAGAGTGACTGTTTGTGTGGAGCGGCCAGTCTGCCAGCAGGAGAATGGGTCAAATATTGATTACCGTGAACTATGCTCCTCAATTGGCCCTAGTAGTTATAATAATAATAGTAACTTTATTTGTTCATGTGATTTTCATGCATGATGTGCAAACAATTCCGAAAAAATACCACATTTCTGAGGTTATTACTAAAGAATGATATGCTTGGGCTAATGTTGACTTATTTTTGCTTTTTCTATAATTTAAGAAGCCAACTCGTTTGAATAGCTATCTGAAATTATCTGAGCTGTTCGATTTCTTTTGTGAAGGTTCCAGACAGTGCAATCATTTCATGATTCTGATATAAAGTAACCAGCGGGGGGCACTATTTACCTAAAATTACTCAGTCGGCTAACGTTCATAGCCACATTGCCTCAGCATAGCTGAAGACTGAAAACGGTTCCTTTTTGCAGTAGAGTCACAGCATATCTTTGATATTGACAGTGACTTACTTTAATAATGCTACTGTAGGGTACACTTTTTGTAAAGCACATCATATTTCAATATGGCCCATAGACATAGGCCTACATCAGAGAGTAATGTTATGGCCACATGTAGCAGTCACCCAATCACTGATGATTTGTTATACTGGTGATGGAAAGTTACATTGTTTACCATCATGATTATTTGCAGTGTGTCCGAGCCGCGCTGCTCTGGTGTCTCGTCTTCTCATAAATTATTTGATAGTTCGTTTTTTTTATTCGGGATTGTATAATTTGTTACGTGGTGAGGAACGAGGTTAGTTTGGGCGGGGGTTTGTACCATCCCCGGTCTACACCTATTGTCTCAGTGAGAGCACGCTGTTAACACAAAAGCCCCGGACAGATATTAAATACTCGATGCTTAGACACTGTCATGTCGTTTTTAATACTGCAATCTAAAATGGTATGAAACATGCGGAAAATGCAGAGGTGCAGCATACCGTACACGTTCCCGTGTGTAGACTGTCGTTTTATAGACGGTTCGGTTCCGCTTCTCGACAGTCGGATGCTGTGTCTGGGAGCCCCCACCGTCAACTGAGCACGTAAGGCCGGGGAGAGTAGAATGGACACGGAAGGAGAGAATTTGATACCAAATCGGGACACATGTTGAGTTAACGGGCCCACTCCACCACCGTTTCCCTCATAAGCGTTTCTAGATTTCTCCTTTCCCAGTTGTAGACTACTGTGTCGGAAGTTTTGCCAGCGACCCGCTTCGTCTTTGATCTCACAGCCACCCTGCATTTTTCTGAGACTATGGATCTTAGTAAAATGGTAGGTTTCCAGATATCGATGTTTTTTTTTTCTTCATTTAGCATTATTGCGTTAAAGGCGCAACAGATATGCATGTTTATGGTGAGAGCTTACTCATTTGTTACCAGGATTGTTTCTTTAGAAAATGTAAGATACTGCATATGTTCATGTTCGCTCTAAATCCGTTGATCATTAAACTATATCGAGGTGGTGTTTTTTAAGTTGGCCGTGTAGGATATGGTTTGTTATAGGATAGTCCAGACTCCAGTCAGATGCATGTTTTTAGTGTAGGCTATAACTAGTATATTGGGCTATAGTTTGCTAACGAATTTCCCTGGACTGATCGGACTTTCCCTGGACTTTATTTTTTTCACAGTAGCCCGTTCTCTATAGTCATTAGATAACGTAAGCACGCGTACGTTTTTCACGGTGACTGGAATGTCATCTAGAACGAGCTATCTGACTGTAGTGTTGTTTTCTTGGACGATAGCGATGTCAGACATACATTTATGGTAGCCCAGCTGCTTTGCAATGTGTGTCATGGTCAGCTAAACACGTTCTATAAGGCTACTGGACACAGCAGCTTATCTAGTAATAGGTTGGATTGCACAACCCATAAACATAATTTAAAAAAAAAAAACGAATCGCCAGTGACATAAGATACAGCGTTACGAACCATACATGATTAGTCCGGACTAATAATCACTCTTATTGATACACAACCATCACATTTTTATTACAGCATGAGTGTTATTGCAAATATCATGCGTTATAGCGATAGAGGCTATGTATGCTGTTGTGAATGATTGATCATGAATGGCCTTCAACAGCTGGTGGAGAACATTGATTAGTAATTTGTGAATAGGGGAATCCCCACTTGAGAAATCCCCTCAGGGTCAGTTCAACACTGGCAGGACTTGATGTGAGTTCCGGAGCAGGTGTACTAGCAGGGCCAAAGCACCAAAACTGCCCTTTCAGTGCCAACACAGTGTAGGCTACTCTGGCTCTGTATAGAGGAGTGGGGGAAGGGGGCCAATTAGAAAAGCATCCAGGGGATTTGTGCTCCTTCCTGAAAGCTCATTGGCATGGAGGTAGCTGTTGAGGACACACAAGTTTGTTTGTGACAGACACTGATTGTGATGGGGAAAAAGTTCCTCAGTTGTTCTTGGAAGCAACACCGGTTGCTCAGAGTCATGTTATATGTTATTGGAGCGCTGTTCACTCCTCTGGATCAAACAGACGAAGCCTCAAGGCTGCTCTCCGAGATGAATTCCTTTCTCTCTCTCAGCCAGAGGAAGATGAAGGCCTGCCTGCCGCCTGCCTGCCACCTGCCTGTCAGTGTTCTCTTAACTCAGATGCCTCTGCTTTGGTCATTTATGTCATGACCTGAGAGACAACGGTATGAAAACATCAACAGTCTTGGCAGATGCAAGAATGAAAAACGGATGTCAAATCGTTCTCAGAGGGCCCAGAGAACAGCCATGTCGTTTACATCTTGGGTATAGGTCCTACTATTGTTGTTAAGGTGAACTAAAACCTAGTCTTGTAAAACTGTATTACATTTCTACAGTGTCATAGCATCTTTTGTCAAGGTTCATTAGTGTGAATGTGCGTAGAGAAACCACAAATGAGTTCAGCTGCAGATGTGCTTGCCCTTTTACAGTGTTTTTATGACGTCAGCACTTCTTCAGTAAGTTAGTTACACTAGTTGCACAAAGCAGATAGGAGGCCTTCCTCACGGGACGTTGCACAAAACTGTCTCGACAAAGGAGGCTTGTATGCAAACGTAGCATGGGGTGTAGGTTTTATTACGCTAGCCATGGCCTTTGGACCCCAGGGTCCACACTCTGGCCAGTATTTCTCTTCAACCACCTGCTGTTCTGTCTTCCAGCCCAAGCCCCCCAGGAACAAAAGCCTGCTGTCGGTGAGGTCATAGACTTTGACTAGCTCAATGCTGGAGGTTTTGATGTGATAATGGAGTCTTAATAGACATGAGACAATGAGAAGTAGATGGACAATACAGTAGCATATACCTATTCAGTGGAAACATGTTTAGGCCTACCAGTTTGATTCTGGACAGCTTTATATCCACAGTGTTGACTTTTTTTCTGAGCACATGACCTGACCAGGGAAAAACTCTTGACTTAAACGGGGAGGGACTACCTAAACTTGTCCAAGAAGAACACATTTTCTTTGTGAAACATTTTGCTATGCTGCCCTAATGAACACAACCCTGGTGTAATCCATGTTGCCTCTCTGTTCACATAGTCAGGAAGAGTGGCCATGCTGGAGGGATTGTCTTGTTTTTCCTTTCCCCACCATGGCAGGCTTTTAGAGGTGTAGAGGGAATGTTCCATGGGAGCGGATATCGACGTCAGAGATATGAGCACATTTGTAAAACAGAGGGCCCTTTTTAGTGTGCTGACGTTTTAAAAGGGGCGGAGTTCAAACCTGTAGAAATAGTATAACCTAAACCCACTCACTTTTACGCTCTATGGCTTTTGCAGCTTGTTGCTTTTGAGGGAGCACCCCCACAACATGATGCTGCCACCCTCGTGCTTCAAGGTTGGGATGGTGTTCTTCGGCTTGCAAGCCTCCCCCTTTTTCCTCCAAACATAACGATGGTCATTATGGCCAAACAGTTCTATTTTTGTTTCATCAGACCAGAGGATATTTCTCCAAAAAGTACTATTTTTGTCCCTATGTGCAGTTGAAAACCATAGTCTGGCTTTTTTATGGCGGTTTTGGAGCAGTGCCTTCTTCCTTGCTGAGGGGCCTTTCAGGTTATGTTAATATAGGACTCATTTTACAGTGGATATAGATACTTTTGTACCTGTTTCCTCCAGCATCTTCACAAGGTCCTTTGCTGCTGTTCTGGGATTATTTGCACTTCACACCAAAGTACGTTAATCTCTAGGAGACAGAACGCGTCTCCTTCCTGAGCGGTATGACGGCTGTGTGGTCCCATGGTGTTTGTACTTGCGTACTATTGTTTGTACAGATGAACGTGGTACCTTCAGGCGTTTGGAAATTGCTCTCAAGGATGAACCAGACTTGTGGAGGTCTGCAAAAAAAAAAGAATCTGAGGTCTTGGCTGATTTTCAATTGATTTTCCCATGATGTCAAGCAGAGGCGCACTGAGTTTGAAAGTAGGCCTTGAAGTACATCCGCAGGTACACCTCTAATGGCTAATAGACATAATTTTAAGTCAATCAGAAGCTTCTAAAGCCATGACATCATTTACTGGAATTTTTCAAGCTGTTTAAAGGCACAGTCAACTTAATTTATGTAAACTTCTGACCCACTGGAATTGTGATACAGTGAAATAATCTGTCTGTAAACAATTGTTGGAAAAATTACTTTTCATGCACAAAGTAGATGTCCTAACCGACTTGCCAAAACTATAGTTTGTTAACAAGAAATTTGTGGAGTGGTTGAAAAACGAGTTTTAATGACTCCAACCTAAGTGTATGTAAACTTCCGACTTCAACTGTATGTGGTTTTCACATTTGCTTCCTAAAAATTTCTATTTTTAAAGTGCATAGTTGGATGACTGTTTTCACACCGTCTGTGTAGTATGACGTAATGTGAAGTGAGTAACTTTTCAGGAAGTGGCAAGTAGTATTTTTAGTTCAAAATATCCATTTAAAGCTATCGTTGTCAACAGGAGAGCATTATTAGTGTCAAACAGCTACAAATGTGTGTCTCTGTCTGTCTTTGGGTAGGGGGGGGAAATTGACCTTTTGGGGCCACTTGGAAGAGGCTGGCGAAGGAAACATTATAAGAGGGGAGCTGGAACTGGAGCTGTGAAGTCTGTTTGGGTTGGCACCGGGTACTAGGCCTGAGGTGGAGGAAGAAGGGAGGAGCTGGGTGCATTTTTCGGCAGAAAGGATATGGGCAGGAAAAAGTGTGCCAAGACAGGAAGCCTGAATGAGCACCCCCCCCCCCCCCCCCCCCCCCGTCTCTCTACCACACCCCAGACCTACTGACCCTCTCCCCACCACAGCACCTCCGTGTACAGACGGCGATCCATGTTTCCTGTTTTCATTCTCTGCTGCTTACCCTTTCCTCTTGAGGTGGTGGGCAAGTCTCGGCAGTACCAGCGCAGCAGCCCGCCATGCACCTCCTGTCCACGGTGCCTGACTCTCCTCATACAGTGCATTCAAAAAGTATTCAGCCCCCTTCTATTTTTCCATATTTTGTTACGTTACAGCTTTATTCTGAAATTGACAGGACTGTGTCGAGGCACAAATATCAACATATTTCTGCAGCATTGAAGGTCCCCAAGAACAGAGTGGCCTCCATCATTCTTAAATGGAAGTAGTTTGGAACCACCAATACTTTTCCTAGAGCTGGCCGCCCCCCAAACTGAGCAATCGGGGGAGAAGGGCCTTGGTGACCAAGAACATGTTGGTCACTCTGGCAGAGCTCCAGAGTTCCTCTGTGGATATGGGAAAGCCTTCCAGAAGAACAACCATCTCTGTAGCACTCCACCAATCAGGCCTTTATGGTAGAGTCTCCAGACGAAAGCCACTCCTCATTTAAAAGGCACATAACAGCCTGTTTGGAGTTTGCCAAAAGGCACCTAAAGGACTCTTAGACCATGAGAAAAAAGATTCTCTGGTCTGATGAAATAAAGATTGACGCTTGGTATTCAGGCCAAAGAGTTCAATGTGGAGGAGACCTGGCACCATTCCTACAGTGAAGCATGGTGGTAGCAGCATCATGCTGTGGGGATGTTTTTCAGCAGCAGGGACTGGGAGACTAGTCAGGATCGAGTGAAAGATGAACGGAGCAAAGTACAGAGAGACCCTTGATGAAAACCTGCTCCAGAGCACTCAGGACCTCAGACTGGGGCGAAGGTTCACCTTCTAACAGGACAACGACCCTAAGCACACAACCAAGACAACACAGGAGTGGCTTTGGGATAAGTCTCTGAATGACCTTGAGTGGTCCAGCAGGTCCCGGACATGAACCCGATCAAACATCTCTGGAGAGACCTGAAAATATCTGTGTGGTGATGTTCCCCATCCAACCTGACAGCGCTTGAGAGGATCTGCAGAGAAGAATGGGAGAAACTCCCCAAATACAGTTGTGCCAAGCTTGTAGTGTCATACCCAAGAAAACTCAAGCTTGTAATCGCTGCCAAAGGTGCTTCAACAAAGTACTGAGTAAAGGGTCTGAACTCTATTATACATTTGCAAAAAAAAAAATGAAACCTGTTTTACATTTGTCATTATGGGGTATTGTGCGTAGATTGATGGGAAATAAACAATTTAATCAATTATAGAATAAGGCTGTAACATAACAATGTGGAAAAAGTCAAGGAGTCTGAATACTTTCCAAATGCACGGTATAAGATAACACAAACTCTCCCCTTGTTTCCCCCACCGGTCCCACCCCATAATCAGTGAGTTCATCGTACCGTTCGATCATATGAACGTCACAAGGTTGGCTGTGAAAAATCGGTGAGATCCTGATTTAAAAACCTTTTTTTTAAATGTGTTTTTACTCATTGTTTTCTCCAGAAAAAGGAATCTTGGAAGAGATGTGGCCAGATAAAAGCACTATTGTGAGAACAGGGAATAGTGTGTGCTGCTTGGCCCCTGCTTGTGTTTTGGTGTGGTTTCAGCACTGCGTGAACAGCAGAGCATCCAAAACACTATCACCACCGGAAAATCACTCTTCTTCCATGTAGCTTCTTCCATAGGACGGCGCACGATTGGCCCAGCGTTCACCGGATTAGGGTTTGGCCGGGGGTAGGCCGTCATTGTAAATAAAAATGTGTTCTTAACTGACTTGCCTAGTTAAATATAAATTCTAATGTAATGATGGCATCTCCCAAAACTCGTTAGAACCCAGGCTTATTGATTTAGACTATTATTTTGATTAGACTGATTGTGTTAATTGATTGATTCAATTGATCATAATTGTTGTTGCACAGGAGTAGAGGTTGCCATCTCTAAATACAGATGTTTTTGGACCATCGTTAAGTTTATTCTGCTCTTCCACAAGTTTCCTAGAGCAGTGATAAAAAATTATGCGCTGTCGTCATAATCATGTAGTGTCCTAGTACCGCTATGTCTGCAGGAGAAATTCCCCATTTTGCCATGGGATGGGCCATGTTCATGTGAAGCATTCAAAGCCATTATTCAAATGTTTTCCTTGGACAAATAACTCCTCAATGTTGCATTATTAAATGGGCTGTTTTGAAGGCACTGGCTGGGTCCTGCGCAGTACTAGACAACACAGGCTCATGCTGAATCTCAATCCACCCCTAAGGCCTGGGCACTCCTGTAGATATCAAAGGATCTGATAGGTTTAAACAGTATGGTAATTCCTTCACCTTGCCTTCTGATAGGCTGAGTGGAGTTTAAACCATATTGCTCACGCCTATCCTTTAAGATCAACGAATGTGTAGGCCGTTGACGTTTTGTTTCTTGACAGTGCCTCTGCCACACAGCCAGGCGACGGGAGAGGCCTCCAGAGGTCTCTGTGCACGACGTAGGTGTGCCCAGTCCAGACTAGTCTGTCTGTGAGGCAAGCCTCATCCTCTGTCTAATCTCCCCCAACACACTCACCACTAGGCTGTTTCTCACTTCCTAATTTAATTTGATTTCTGTCATCATCTCACTTCATCGGCTGCCCATACTGCAATGAGATGAGTTAATAGGCCTGTCGATGCCAGCGAGCCGCTCCAACTTCCAGTCCCATTGGCTTGCCAGGAGTCCTGGGCAGCTGACGCTCTCTTTCAGATGACAGTCACGCTGTGGACTAATTGGGTCGTTCCTGTGTGGGAGCTGCTTGCACAAGTGCTGGGAGCCTTTTATCGTTCCTTGGTTTTCAGAAACTTTTTATAAAAAACATTTTTTAGGGGAAAATTGGTGTGGGGTTTTGAGTGAAATGTAAGGGTAGATAAGAGTGCTATTTTACACTAAACAAAAATATAAATGCAGCATGTAAAGTGTTGGTCCCCTGTTTCATGAGCTGAAAATAAAGATCCCAGAAATGTTCCATATGTACACATTTTTTTACATCCCTGTTAGTGAACATTTCTCCTTTGCCAAGTTAATCCATCCACCTGACAGGTGTGGCATTTCAAGAAGCTGATTAAACAGCATGATCATTACACAGGTCAACATTGTGCTGGGGACAAAAGGTCACTCTAAAATGTGCAGTTTTGTCACACAACACAATTGGCATGTTGACTGCAGGAATGTCCTCCAGAGTTGTTGCCAGAGAATTGAATGTTAATTTCTCTTCCATAAGCTGCCTCCAACATCGTTTTAGAGAATCTGACAGTACGTCCAACCGGCCTCTCAACCTCAGACTACGTGTATGGCGTTGTGTGGGCGAGCGGTTTGCTGATGTCAACGTTATGAACAGAGCGCCCCATGGTGGCGGTGGGATTATGGTATGGGCAGGTATAAGTTACGAACACAATTGTGTTTTATCGATGGCAATTTGAATGCACAAAGATACCGTGGCAATATCCTGAGGTCCGTTGTCGTGCCATTCATCTGCCGCCATCACCTCATGTTTCAGCATGATAATGCACAGCCCCATGTCACAAGGATCTGTATACACTTCCTGGAAGATGAAAATGTCCCAGTTCTTCCATGGTCTGATGTGCTCTGGATTGACGTGTACGACAGCGTGTTCCCGCCAATATCCAGCAACTTCGCACAGCCATTGAAAACGAATGGGACAACATTCCACAGGCCACAATCAACAGCCTGATTTAACTCTATGCTAAGGAGATGTCGCTCTGCATAAGGCACACCAGATACTGACTGGTTTTCTGATCCACGCCATATATATATATATATATATATATATATAATATCTGTGACCAACAGATGCATATCTGTATTCCCAGTCAGGGGAAAACCATAGATTAGGGCCCTTATTTATTTCAATTGACTGATTTCCTTATATGAACTGTAACTCAGTGAAATTGTTGTTTATATTTTTGCTCAGTATAGAAGATGCTGTAGACTGTATTTGCAGTATTTATATCCAAGTGGAATCTAGATATTGTCCTTTGTCCAGTCTCCTCCTAAGCGGTTTTCAATAAGTGTCTCATCCATCCTGCAGTGGATTCTCACAGACAAACAATGGTGACACTTGAAAAGGTCAAACATTAGCTTGCCTGTGGTCAGATCTTCAGTAAACACAGAGGAAACCACAGGAGACTTTGGTCAGATGTATATGGCTCTGTGTTGACATGATGACACACACACACACACACACACACACACACACATCTCTTGGCTTGTGCTTGATTATGTAACAACAGGAGTTCTACCAGTAGCACCAATGTCCATATCAACCCTGCATGTATGTTTTATTGATTGAAGGCATGACTAGTAGATTTGAGCATGGTTTGTGGTTCATCCTCTGCAGGCCTACAAGCTAAGCACAGAGACACGGCTGGAGTGGAATTTAAACCAGGGAGCAGTGTGTGTTGAGAGCTGTTGGCCAGCTCTGCATTCTTCTCTCCTTCCTCTTCAGAAGGCACAGCTGTGACTTAATGAATCAATCTTGTCAATACAACGCCCATCTTTGTCACCTTGAGCTGGGATATGCCATTCGTAATGAGGCTGAGAGAAAAACACAGAAACGTATGCTATTTTGTCTGCTCTCGTCATGACTGTTGCGCCCCTTGTTTGTGTAATATGTATATGCAGATTGTTTCTATAATCCAAACTGTGTGTGTGTGTGTGTGTGTGTGTAATATATACACACACACAGTTTTGATCATTTTTTCTGTAATCTACATGTCCAAATGAAGAAGGTGTCCATAAAAATCACACAATAGACATTTTTGGGGTTTGACTTGTGACTTGCTCATCATACACTTCTGGTGTGTACTTTACTCCAACCAAGCATGACTGTGTAGTGTACTATACCTAGGCTATTCCTCTGACTTCCATGGTCAGCAAGTTCTTCCTTCATGTGAAACCAACACACTTCCTGTGCTCCCAGTGAACCACCAGGGAAGTGGACCTGTGATGATTTATCACCCTCTGCTTCCCCTCCCAGAGAGGACTCAGGACATCTGGGGGAAGTGAGATCGGGCAACCGGGCCTGTCCTTTTGTGAACACTCCCCGCATCCACTCCACTTCAGACCTCCATGTCACTGTTCTTTATCGGAGAACATGCTACATGTGACACAGCTATTCATTTAAAGCAGGGATTGGCACCTGCCGGCCCGCCCACCTTTTGTAGGCCCACAGATGTGTGATCTATATATATATATATATATCTAGAGCACACATTTTTCGGGGTCTCAATTTACTGATGAGAGTTAGAATAGTAGGATACACAAGCTGCAATTTGGACATTTGGATGTGCATCAGCAGTTTTTCTCATTTTGTCAGTCACTCAGTTAGCTACTCAGTTAGCCATGTCAGCTGACATTGGTAAGTTAGATTGCTTTAGTCTAGCCAGCTATCTAATCTTGTTGTAATCATGGTTGAATAATAGACCAGTTTTAGGTCGGGTAATTTATTTTGTCTGTCATTCTCACTCGGATATCATATTAACATGGCATAAGTCATGACAAAATGTGTAGAATTGCAGGAAATACGCTTAAAAAACTGCATACGTTTCTCTCCGCCCCATGGCAAAATGTGTTGCCCTGATTTTAAAGGCTCCGAGAAGAGGTGGAGGTGCATAGGGGGGCTGCCTTTTCCTCTCAGATGGAGGCCGAGATCTAATAGGCCTATCACTAAAGGGGAAAGAATGTGGCTCTTTACACAGAAGTTAAAAGAATGTCTCCTGCTTTGAAATATGACAACCCTGAAGTGAAATGATTATTCTTGGAAGGTATGGAAGGCTTTCTGGGAGTGTGTGTGAGGAATCAGATGTTTACCTGGCAGATGGCTGATGGGGTTGTGATATGTGTGTGTGTGTGTGTGTCCTTTTGCATTTGCTCAGCCTTGTTTGTTTAACCCTCTCAGAACTGGAGGTAGGCCACTACCACCACATATAACTGGACAAGTGAAGCCCACACTGGGCCAGTTTGCTGAGGATTGCTTTCTTGAATATTCAGAACAAGTAGGCTACTTGTACTTGTAGTGTACAAGTATTCCCTTTTTTTGTTACAATTGTTTTATTGTATAAACTCAACAGAAAAAGAAACGTCCTCATTGTCAACTGCATTTATTTTCAGCAAACTTAACGTGTAAATATTTGTATGAACATAAGATTCAACAACTGAGACATAAACTGAACAAGTTCTACAGACGTGATGAACAGAAATTTAATTGTGTCCCTGAACAAAGGGGGGGTCAATATCAAAAGTAACAGTCAGTATCTGGTGTGGCCACCAGCTGCATTAAGTACTGCAGTACATCTCCTCCTTATGGACTGCACCAGATTTGCCTGTTCTTGCTGTGAGATGTTACCCCACTCTTCCACCAAGGCACCTGAAGGTTCCTGGAAATTTCTGTGGGGAATGGCCCTAGCCCTCACCCTTCAATCCAACAGGTCCGAGACGTGCTCAATGGGATTGAGATCGGGCTCGTCGCTGGCCATGGCAGAACACTGACATTCCTGTCTTGCAGGATATCACGCACAGAACGAGCAGAATGGCTGGTGGCATTGTTATGCTGGAGGGTCATGTCAGGATGAGCCTGCCGGAAGGGTACCACATGAGGGAGGAGGATGTCTTCAATGTAATGCACAGCGTTGAGACTGCCTGCAATGACAACAAGCTCAGTCCGATGATGCTGTGACACACCGCTACAGACCATGACGGTCCCTCCACCTCCAAATCGATCCAGGTCCAGAGTACAGGCCTCGGTGTGACGCTCATTCCTTTGACGATAAATGCGAATCCGATCATCACCCCTGGTGAGACAAAACGGCGACTCGTCAGTGAAGAGCACTTTTTGCCAGTCCTGTCTGGTCCAGCGACGGTGGGTTTGTGCACATAGACGACGTTGATACCGGTGATGTTTGGTGAGGATCTGCCTTACAACAGGCCTACAAGCATGCGAAACAGTGTTTAAACTAGAGGTCGACCGATTATGATTTTTCAATGCCGATACCGATTTATTGGAGGACCAAAAAAAGCCTATACCGATAAATAAATATATATTTATTTATTTAATTGTGATAATTACAACTACTGAATGAACACTTATTTTAACTTTAATATAATACATCAATAAAATCAATTTAGCCTCAAATAAATAATGAAACATGTTCAATTTGGTTTAAATAATGTAAAAACAAAGTGTTGGAGAAGAAAGTAAAAGTGCAATATGTGCCATGTAAGAAAGCTAATGTTTAAGTTCTTTGCTCAGAACATGAGAACATAAGAATGCTGGTGGTTACTTTTAACAGGAGTCTTCAATATTCCCAGGTAAGAAGTTTTAGGTTGTAGTTATTGGAATTATAGGACTATTTCTCTCTATATACGATTTGTATTTCATATGTATTTCATATACCTTTGACTATTGGATGTTCTTATAGGCACTTTAGTATTGCCAGTGTAACAGTATAGCTTCCATCCCTCTCCTTGCTCCAACCTGGGCTCGAACCAGGAACACATCGAAAACAGCCACCCTCAAAGCAGCGTTACCCATGCAGAACAAGGGGAACAACTACTCCAAGTCTCAGAGCGAGTGATGTTTGAAATGCTATTAGCGCGCACCCCGCTAACTAGCTAGCCATTTCACATTGGTTACACCAGCCTAATCTTGGGAGATGATTGGTTTGGAGTCATAAACAGCGCAATGCTTGAAGCTTTGTGAAGAGCTGCTGGCAAAACTCATTAAAGTGCTGTTTGAATGAATGCTTACAAGCCTGCTGGTGCCTACCATAGCTCAGTCAGACTGCTCTATCAAATCATAGACTTAATTATAAAATAACACAGAAATACGAGCCCTTAGGTCATTAATATGGTTGAATCCGGAAACTATCATCTCGAAGAAGAAAAAAAAGTTGATTCTTTCAGTGAAATACGGAACCGTTCCCTATTTGATCTAACGGGTGGCATTCATCAGTCTAAATATTCCTGTTACATTGCACAACCTTCAATGTTATGTCATTATTATGTACAATTCTGGCAAATTAGTTCGCAAAGAGCCAGGCGGCCCAAACTTTTGCATATACCCTGATTCTACGTGCAATGAACGCAAGAGAAGTGACACAATTTCACCTGGTTAATAATATTGCCTGCTAACCTGGATTTATTTTAGCTAAATATGCAGGTTTAAAAATATATACTTCTGTGTATTGATTTTAAGAAAGGCTTTGATGTTTATAGTTAGGTACACGTTGGAGCAATGACAGTCCTTTTTCGCAAATGCGCACCGCATCGATTATATGCAACGCAGGACATGCTAGATAAACTAGTAATATCATCAACCATGTGTAGTTATAACTAGTGATTATGATTGATTACGTTTAATGCTAGCTAGCAACTTACCTTGGCTTCTTACTGCATTCACGTAACAGTCGGGCTCCTCGTGAGGCAGGTGGTTAGAGCGTTGGACTAGTTAACCGTAAGGTTGCAAGATTGAATCACCGAGCTGTCGTTCTGCCCCTGAATAAGGCAGTTAACCCACCATTCCTAGGCCGTCATTGAAAATAAGAATCTGTTCTTAACTGACTTGTCTAGTTAAATAAAGGTTAAATAAAGGTGTAAAAAAAAACAACAAAAAAACAGCAAAATCGGCGTCCAAAAATACCGATTTCGGATTGGTATTAAAACTTGAAATCGTCCCTAATAATTCGGCCATTCTGATTAATCGGTCGACCTCTAGTTTAAACCCTTTACAATGAAAATCAGAAGTTATTTGGCTTTTTACAAATTATCTTTGAAAGACAGGGTCCTGAAAAGGATTGCTGTCAGTGTGTGTGTGTGTGTTCTAATGGTTCAGTTAAAGTATGGTGTTTGAAACATTAGGGTTAGGCTTTGATTGCCACATAGACCTGTAGCCTACTGAATGTGTCAACACCTCTTTGGGCCAGGTATCCCGCTAGCGTGCCACTACGACAACATCCGGTGAAATTGCAGAGCGCGAAATTCAAAATACATAAATCATAATATTAAACATTCATGAAAATACAAGCCTTAGGAATACATAATTCGTTAGCTTAGAATCATGGTAATTGAACCACTTTGTCCGATTTACAAAAGGCTTTACGGCAAAAGCATTGCATTTGATTGTCTGTGGACAGCACCCCGCATACAAAAAAAATAAAAAAATTCAAACCAGCAGAGTCACAAAAAATAGCAATAAAATTAATCACTTACCTTTTGAAGATCTTCCTCTGTTTGCAATCCCAAGGGTCCCAGCTACACAACAATTGGTCATTTTGTTCGATAGAGTCCTTCTTTATAGTCCAAAAAAGTCAGTTTAGTTGGGACGTTTGATTCAGTAATCCACCCGTTCCACTCGTTCAACATGCAGACAAAGGAATCCCAAAAGTTACCGGTAAACTTCGTCCTAACAAGTCAAACAACGTTTCTAATCAATCCTCAGGTACCCTAATATGTAAAAAAAACTATACAATTTAAGAGGGAATGTAGTATGTTCAATACCGCCAATAAATAACGAAATGCTTGCCCTCATTCACGCGCGCCACAAGACACACGTCCTAATGAGGGACACCCTGGAAAAACTACAATTACTTGTTAATTTTTCAAAAAACAAGCCTGAAACCTTTTATAGACTTGACATCCAGTGGAAGCCATAGGTACTGCAATCTGGGTCCTTTTTGGTTGGAAATTCAATAGGCCAACATAGGAATGGCCTGGGAGCTCAAAAAACACATTTTCCGGGTGGATTTTCCTCTGGTTTTTGCTTGCCATATCAGTTATGTTATACTCACAGGCATTACTTTAACCGTTTTAGAAACTTCAAAGTGTTTTCTATCAAATACAAACAATTATATGCATATCCTAGCTTCTGGGCCTGAGTAACAGGCAGTTTTACTTTGGGCATGTCAGATTATCCAAACTTACAAACACTGTCCCCTAGCCCGTAGAGGTTAACAGTAGTTCACTTTGGCGTCTGCTAAATCATCTAAAAATAAAGAATTTTGTGTGTTCTGTGTTCCTCGAGTGAGGAGTGAAAAGCATTGCCCTGATTTAGGTATTTTCTGTCTCTTTCCTCTTTCCCTCCACTTCCCCCTCTGCACAGGCTGTGAGCATCAACAAGGCCATCAACACGCAGGAGGTCGCCGTCAAAGAGAAGCATGCCAGGAATATCCTCCTTGTGGAGTCGCTCTGTGTGTGTGTGTGTGTGTGTGTGTGTTGGATAGAATCTGTTTTCCTCTGACTATAGAGAAAGGAGAGCTGTGTTTATGTTGATTCCCATGGGTTTGTGGAAGCTCTTTGAGTGTTCCTTCATGACTCAGGGTTATGTTTGTGCAAAACAAAAACAGTATTGTAACCTGACGGTGGTTGTCAGCCGGGACCAGGCCATTCATTTAGCTGTGTGTCTGAGAAAGAGACTGAGAGACGGACTGCTCTGTACGGTCTTTCTGTGAGATAAGTTCAGAGATGTGTGAGAGGTTTTCAGCCCCTCTTGAGAGAACAATGGATGTTGAATAGGCAAGCAAAACACCTCTCTGTTAACTCCCCCAGCACATTTTGTCATAGCAGCCTTCGTCAGAGTATGTGTGCTCTCTCTGCCATCTCCTGTGTGTTTCTCCTTGACTGGTTCGTCTCACCCTGTATCCTGGGGACCCACCATGAGAAGGGCGCCCACACCTTCTGGGCGGCGGTCAACCGGCTGCCGCTCTCCAGCAATGCGGTGCTCTGCTGGAAGTTTTGCCACGTTTTCCACAAGCTGCTGCGAGACGGCCATCCCAACGTAAGTCTGAACCCACCAACACAGCCCTGATGGGACACACACCTGGGTCGTGATCTTTAAGGCATGCAATAGAAAACATTTTGCAACAGAAATGAGCATTTTTTTATTGGGCAAGACTCTGTAGTCCCTCCCAGTTTCACTCCGTTTTCTTAATGAACAGGATCCTGAACATGCTGCATGCCAGGGACATGCGCATCTCTCCGTAGACTTGTGCTCAAGAGGTCTCAAATGAAACATTATTCCCTGTTTATTACTCGGCTGGCTTTGGTTTGAAGCTATGCAGGATAGGGCCAGGGTTGGGCTTGAGTGGGAGACTGACATTCTGACGCTCTGTGATCCCTAAGATCCCACAACACTTATCCCAAGACTAGGGGTGTTAACCCTGGTCGCCCTGTCTTAATTCCTAATCCAGCTCTCCTCATCCCCAGCTTCCAATTGGCTCATTTCAAACCCCTCTCTTGTCCTCTCCCCAGCAACTCTTCCCCAGGTCATTACTGTAAATGAGTGAGTGTTTTCCGTTAACTTACCTGGTAAAATAAGGTTTAAGTCAACTAAATATAGGGGCGGTTTCCTGGAAACAGATCAAGCTTAGTTCTGAACAAAAAATATATTTAAATGAAGATTCTCTGTTGACCATGCTTTTAGTCCAGGACTAGACTTAGTCTGTGTCCAAGAAACCGGCCCATAGGGAATATCATTTGAGATTTGCACTTAATTCAGAATAGCCGTTAGTCTGGTCCAAGATTTGTTTGTGCTGCCTTGCCAAGTCATATTGCATTGTCATGCCAAACGCAAACAGATCTGGGGCCAGGCTACATGGCCTCTACTTTTATGAATATATCCTACTGTACAGTGAGATGACAACTCATCAGTTTAGCCAAATTAACTACAACGCCCCATGCAAATTATCAGCATAGTGCTGTTCACACACCCCCATACACATTCACTTCTGAGCACCCTGGCGATTGCCCAACACACTGGCCTTGAACACACCCACACAATGCATACAGTACAACTTCACATGTAGTGCTCTCTGTTGAATCAGCAACATTCTGAACTTTTGTCTTGTGGCTTCAGCCTTGTCTAAATTCTCTTTCTGTGTCTGTGTGTTCAGGTGATAAAGGACTCGATGAGGAACAAGGCGGACCTCAGTGACATGAGCAGAATGTGGGTAAGGACCAGAACACCGCACCGACGGTTGCCATTAGGGCCCTAAGGCCAGGAAAAGCTCTCAGCCCCAGTCAGCATGTCTACCACTCTTAACCGGCAGGCTGGCATGGACACATTGGATGTGTCAGAAATGGCACCCTATTCCCTATATAGTGCACTAAGTTTGACAAGAGCCCTCTGCCGACCCTGTTCAGAAGTAGTGCACTATATAGGGTAGGGCTGACCCAAATTAGTCGTTTGGTAGATATGTTGGTCAAATGCAATTTTTGGGTGGTCGAGCAGTAGCAAATAAATATGTTTATTTTTTTATGGCACATGAGACACGTCTTATTCGCGCCCATCTCGGTGAACTAATCCATTGCGGAGGCTACAGGGATGGCACAGTCCAAGAAGAAGGGGTGTGTGGCTAAGATAGACAATACACGTCTCTCTCTAGAATGCACGCTCTCCCGACAATTTGTGCACTGTCATTGTTGTGTGATTTGATTGTCAGTGTATATCAATTCCTCCTTTCATACTGTATATCAGCAGTAGTACATTTACTGTTAATTCCTAGAATTTTGAATCTACAATGTTTGTTTGGTTACGGTAATTTCTGTTAATGCATTCAATATATTAATCCAGTCTTTTACCGTTGTCATTGTCGGAGTGGACACGTTGTTTCCAGAGCGCACAACCTATGCTACACTTGTGAGAAAGTAGTTTTTGTTTTATTTAATTCCATTTACGAGTTTTGTTAATTTAGTGATTGTCTTTTTTTTTGGAGTGCTCCTGTCAATGTTGAGTAAGGACGCGGGCCTGACTACCCGTAGAAGTAGACCTATAGGCTACCTGGCCTGCGTGCAAATGTAGGCATATAAATGTGCCCATTTGGGGGTCTGATAGTATTTCTGATTGGCTTAACGCACCACCACTAATGACCTGTGGATCTTCTCAAAGTCATGTTTTCTTCACCTCAAACAGCAAGCAAACAAAGTCTGTTTCTACATTCATTGAGAATGACAGTAGTTTCTCAATGTATTAAACACATCTTTCCAGCTCTCCTTTTCTCTCCCAGCGTGAAAGGGGATAATGGCATGCTCTGATCCAGTGGAAAATAGTCCTACTGCTTGTCCCCTGTGTAAATAGCCTACAGCTGTGTCTGTCCTGAGCTCACTGGCTCAGGAAACTTTTGAGGGCCCTGAATATTTTATACAATGTTGCAAGTTTTCTAGCATGAACTTCAGGCCTGACCAAGTTAATAGTTGATACAATGTTTCTAGTGCATTGCCACATGACGCCAATGTGATTTATAGTCTTATTTCATTTTCTCTGGCTATTTCCTACCTGCAGGCTGCCGTGTTATTGGTTGGCTTTATATGTATGCTATTTTTATGTAGCTGACATACTTTGTATGGTTGTATCATTTTCATTTTGAGACATGAAGACGTTTATAATAAATGAAATGAAACTGTTAGACAAAAATGTGCATAGGAAAACCATACCTGGCACTCGGATCAATTGGCATTCCATAGGGAATATGATGTGATATAGAACACACGTGTCATGGACAGTGACTGAGGGAGTAAAATCATAATCATCACCACCATGTCATCATTATTATCAGCGTGGTGTGTCCATGCCGGTCTGCTGTGAGTGTTGCCATCGGGGAGACCGACATTCTAATAGGTGACAGACACACAGCGGTGTGGTTCTGCTGAACCCGAGTCGGACTAAATAACACACGCTGCTGTTATGGTATCCTAATGGTGATACTGTGTATAAACTATTGCATTTTGGGGTGGGGGGGTGGGGGCTGTTTCCATCCAGGTGAATGATTGATTCAGGACTGTTGACTGTTATTTTTACATGACATAGCCACCTTACAATAAGAGTTGCCGCTGGGTTGCAGCAGTAAAGTGGAAGAAACGATTACTGCTCAGTCATTCAGTGTGTAGGAGTGTGGGGGTAGTAGGGACTAGTCACCTTTTCCTGGAAGTACACTTAGTCGGGTCTCTCTTGGTATTTGCTAATGGGACAAAATATACTAGGACTCTGGGAGAGGGACATTGATGACCAGTACTGCTTCCTTCCTGTTGTGACATCACACTGAGGGCCCAAGGAAAGGGAAGCGAGAAGAAGCAATTGACTTCATAGCTGGCTATTCAGTTTTTGACACACACACTACATGATGCGTGGGTTGACTCATAACCCACAGTCCTTGTGGTTATATCTGTTGGCGGGCGGGTTTAAGGTCATTTAAAAATGGTGTGGGGGTCAGGTTGAATAAAGAGAAAATAATACCTATAGATATGAATTGCACCAGAATTATACATAAACTTAAATTGCACAACAATTACACATTTTTCTTTCATTATTTTAGGCTATCTGGCATTCGTGCGTAAGCAAGCCTAAGCTTTAGGGCCTAACTGTACGCGCACCGTAGGCCTTCAAATAGGCCTCTGGCACGTCAAGGGAACTAGCCTGCTGTTCAGATGGGTTCAATAGAAACTGAACTCTGGACACTGACTGGAGGTAAATAACATCTCACAGTCTTAATATTAACTCCTGCAGAATTAAGCATTACTTACAGTGAAATTGTAAGCAACAATTTGGCACAAGTTGGCAACAATACTTTATTTATCCAGAACAATATTTTATTTCAGTATCTTGAAAGAATGCAAATGTTCAGTCAGCACCTCTACAGATATATATCTTTATATATGGTCAGTACCAGTCAAAAGTTTAGACACCTACTCATTCCAGGGTTTTTCTTTATTGTGTACTATTTTAGAATAATAGTGAAGACTTAAACTATGAAATAACACATATGGAGTCATGTAGGTAGCAAAAAAGTGTTAAACAAATCAAAATATTTGAGATTCTTCAAAGTAGCCGACCTGGCTTGATGACAGCTCTGCACACTCTTGGCATTCTCTCAACCAGCTGCCTGACTCTTAATGTTGTCTTTCAATAGCAGCACCATATCGCCAAGTGAAATTCTGAGTGTGTAAATATATGTGTCAAACTGATGCAGTCTTTTATTTTTAGCTATTGCATTTTCTCCCCAGTCACTAAACATCTTTTCTCTGTGAAGAAGCAGAGATGACAAATAGATCTTTACTGACATCAACTAGATTTAAACATTCATTCTATCCATTTATGACATTATTCTGGTGAGCATTTTTTTGTCTTCTAGGGCAACATATAATGACAGAAGAGAAGCTGCATGTATCTAGTTATAGATGATACAAATTATAAGCAGAAACATATCTAAAATCAGGCAAAACTAATCTTGCACCCCCTGTCAAAAAATTGTTCCGCCGTCTTTGACTGTAGCCTACAATGCATTTTCTATATTGGCGGGTTAGGGTCGGGTGTGGGCCTCAGATTTTCACGTTATCACGTAGTCGAGCTCTGCTGATGGGTTAGCAATCACGAGAGGGTGCAGGTGAACAAAGAGCTGACCCGCACACCACTAACACACAAACATACATACTATTGACACACGCATACAGTGTAAGACTTTGCAGAAGCAGATCCATTTTATTTCATGATAAAATTCCTTCTGCAACTAGCGATCCCTTTAGGAACTCTCCCAAGCCTCTGGAGAAGATCATGTCTATCTCACTTTGATCTGGTCCCTCTCTCCGGTGTCTCACTCCATCTGCTCCCCTCTGCCCTCAGGGTCACCTGAGTGAAGGCTATGGGAAGTTGTGCAGCATCTACCTCAAACTGCTTATCACCAAGATGGAGTTCCACGTCAAAGTGAGTAGTGCCCCAGCCTGTATGACTGACTGACAGACAGACCAGTCTCCCTTCTCTCTCTCTCTCTCATATACCCTTCTCTAGGGGTATTCCTCACACAGACACACGTCTCTAAAACTAATGGCCTTTTAGGAATCAGTAGTTCATAGACCGCTAAGCTCGGTGAAATACTGCAGGCAGCAGACTTGGTGTTGCTCTGGAGGTTTTAGTCGTGGTTCCTGATTTTTAAATGGAGATGCCTATCGAATTGGAAAAAACCGAGGGTAAATCTCAATTGTATTTCCTTAATTCCTCACGTCCTATCTCCTTCTCAAAGAACATTGTAGCAGAAGACCTTGAATCTTCTCCTCCGATGCGTTTTGAGAAGGAGGGAAGGCGAGATGAGACGAGGAATCACGGAAATACAATTGAGATTCAGCCCCATTTCTGATATGACTCGTTCTTCTCTCTCCCCCAGAATCCCCGTTTCCCTGGCAACCTTCAGATGTCAAACAGGCAGCTTGACGAGGCGGGAGAAAACGACGTCAACAACTTGTGAGTGTCGCTTGCCTTTGTTGTTCGCACTGAAGCACAGAGGGCTGGATCTATAATGATACATATTCTAATATACCCCCAATGTTCCCTTTGATTATGATAACAGGTGTTGAACATGACAAGAAAATGATGAATAATTTTTTGTTATTGCCTTTTATTAGACCCCATATAGAGCATATGACTGTTGTTATATGTATACAAACCAACTCCGGGTCATTGCTACATGGGTCTTACAGCCTCTGTATGTGTGATGTGTAGGCTATGCCTCCACTTTACATGCTGTGAACCCTCCAATCCAACACCTTTGTGTGTGTTTGGTGTGTGTGTGTCCTCTCACTACAGCTTCCAGTTGACAGTGGAGATGTTGGACTACCTGGAGTGTGAGCTCAACCTCTTCCTGGGTGGTAAGCTATTTCTCTTTTCTATTTATATATAGATGTCATCTGCAACCGCGCGTATCACACACAACCTGGTTCTAGCTTTTATATGTCAGGGTCATGTTCATCCGTGCACACAACCTGGTTCTAGCTTTTATATCTCAGGGTCATGTTCATCCGTGCACACAACCTGGTTCTAGCTTTTATATGTCAGGGTCATGTTCATCCGCACACACAACCTGGTTCTAGCTTTTATATGTCAGGGTCATGTTCATCCGTGCACACAACCTGGTTCTAGCTTTTATATGTCAGGGTCATGTTCATCCGCACACACAACCTGGTTCTAGCTTTTATATGTCAGGGTCATGTTCATCCGTGCACACAACCTGGTTCTAGCTTTTATATGTCAGGGTCATGTTCATCCGTGCACACAACCTGGTTCTAGCTTTTATATGTCAGGGTCATGTTCATCCGTGCACACAACCTGGTTCTAGCTTTTATATGTCAGGGTCATGTTCATCCGTGCACACAACCTGGTTCTAGCTTTTATATGTCAGGGTCATGTTCATCCGCACACACAACCTGGTTCTAGCTTTTATATGTCAGGGTCATGTTCATCCGTGCACACAACCTGGTTCTAGCTTTTATATGTCAGGGTCATGTTCATCCGTGCACACAACCTGGTTCTAGCTTTTATATGTCAGGGTCATGTTCATCCGTGCACACAACCTGGTTCTAGCTTTTATATGTCAGGGTCATGTTCATCCGTGCACACAACCTGGTTCTAGCTTTTATATGTCAGGGTCATGTTCATCCGCGCACACAACCTGGTTCTAGCTTTTATATTTCAGGGTCATGTTCATCCGTGCACACAACCTGGTTCTAGCTTTTATATGTCAGGGTCATGTTCATCCGTGCACACAACCTGGTTCTAGCTTTTATATGTCAGGGTCATGTTCATCCGCGCACACAACCTGGTTCTAGCTTTTATATGTCAGGGTCATGTTCATCCGTACACACAACCTGGTTCTAGCTTTTATATGTCAGGGTCATGTTCATCCGCACACACAACCTGGTTCTAGCTTTTATATGTCAGGGTCATGTTCATCCGTGCACACAACCTGGTTCTAGCTTTTATATGTCAGGGTCATGTTCATCCGTGCACACAACCTGGTTCTAGCTTTTATATGTCAGGGTCATGTTCATCCGTGCACACAACCTGGTTCTAGCTTTTATATGTCAGGGTCATGTTCATCCGTGCACACAACCTGGTTCTAGCTTTTATATGTCAGGGTCATGTTCATCCGTGCACACAACCTGGTTCTAGCTTTTATATGTCAGGGTCATGTTCATCCGTGCACACAACCTGGTTCTAGCTTTTATATGTCAGGGTCATGTTCATCCGTGCACACAACCTGGTTCTAGCTTTTATATGTCAGGGTCATGTTCATCCGTGCACACAACCTGGTTCTAGCTTTTATATGTCAGGGTCATGTTCATCCGTGCACACAACCTGGTTCTAGCTTTTATATGTCAGGGTCATGTTCATCCGTGCACACAACCTGGTTCTAGCTTTTATATGTCAGGGTCATGTTCATCCGTGCACACAACCTGGTTCTAGCTTTTATATGTCAGGGTCATGTTCATCCGTGCACACAACCTGGTTCTAGCTTTTATATGTCAGGGTCATGTTCATCCGTGCACACAACCTGGTTCTAGCTTTTATATGTCAGGGTCATGTTCATCCGTGCACACAACCTGGTTCTAGCTTTTATATGTCAGGGTCATGTTCATCCGCACACACAACCTGGTTCTAGCTTTTATATGTCAGGGTCATGTTCATCCGTGCACACAACCTGGTTCTAGCTTTTATATGTCAGGGTCATGTTCATCCGTGCACACAACGGAAAACATTTTGCAACCGAAAACAAAAATGAGCGTTTCTTAAGTCCAGGTAGTCCCTTTTTTTGTTTTTGTCCATTCTCTTCCGTTTGAGGCATAATGAACATGACCCTGGTTTTGGCGTCATAGGCTACGTCCCTATAGCCACACTAGCATACCACCTAGAATGTGTGCCCAATACATTGCTTCATTGAAAGTAGCGTACTAGCATGGACATTAAAACAGCTATACAGTACTCTCCTGTCTCCCTTCCACTATAAGCTCTTCACAAAGTAAAGCACATATTTCATCTTCCATTTGTCTCAACATGATTGCCCTTCTGCCTCCGTTTGAACACTCTCAGTAGGACTAATTTCTACCCTGTCTCCTCATGTCACACACACACACACACACACACACACACAGAGACTCTTTGCCTCCCATCAGGAGAGATGTTTTGCAGGCTAAAGCATCACGTCACCCAAGAGCTGAGAGCCCTGACTGTGTGTGTGTCAGGGTTTGGCTGCACAGGAAACTACACCTCTGTGTGGAGGGAATGACTGGGTCTGTAGGGACTGGCATCAGAGAGGGAGGGAGTGCAAAGGAGATGGAGGGACTGGCATCAGAGAGGGAGGGAGTGCAAAGGAGATGGAGGGACTGGCATCAGAGAGGGAGCGAGTGCAAAGGAGATGGAGGGACTGGCATCAGAGAAGGAGCGAGTGCAAAGGAGATGGAGGGACTGGCATCAGAGCGGGAGGGAGGGAGTGCAAAGGAGATGGAGGGACTGGCATCAGAGAGGGAGGGAGTGCAAAGCAGATGGAGGGACTGGCATCAGAGCGGGGGGGAGTGCAAAGCAGATGGAGGGACTGACATCAGAGCGGGGGGAGTGCAAAGGAGATGGAGGGACTGGCATCAGAGAGGGAGGGAGGGAGTGCAAAGGAGATGGAGGGACTGGCATCAGAGCGGGGGGAGGGACTGCAAAGGAGATGGAGGGACTGGCATCAGAGCGGGGGGGAGTGCAAAGGAGATGGAGGGACTGACATCAGAGCGGGGGGGAGTGCAAAGGAGATGGAGGGACTGGCATCAGAGCGTGGGGGAGTGCAAAGGAGATGGAGGGACTGACATCAGAGCGGGAGGGAGGGAGGGAGTGCAAAGGAGATGGAGGGACTGACATCAGAGAGGGAGGGAGGGAGTGCAAAGGAGATGGAGGGACTGACATCAGAGCGGGGGGGAGTGCAAAGGAGATGGAGGGACTGGCATCAGAGTGGGGGGGGAGGGAGTGCAAAGGAGATGGAGGGACTGGCATCAGAGCATGGGGGAGGGAGTGCAAAGGAGATGGAGGGACTGGCATCAGAGCGTGGGGGAGGGAGTGCAAAGGAGATGGGGGGACTGGCATCAGAGCGGGGGGGAGGGAGTGCAAAGGAGATGGAGGGACTGGCATCAGAGCGGGGGGGAGGGAGTGCAAAGGAGATGGAGGGACTGACATCAGAGCGGGGGGAGGGACTGAAAGTGAGCTGTAATGAGAGAGGAAGAAAGAGACTGTTGCAGTACATACTCATTGGTTGATTGACCGACCACCTGCGTGCACATACACACACTGTGTGCGTGTGTGTGTGTGTGTGTGTGTGTGTGTGATGATCACTGATATGTGCGTGTCCACCCTTGCAGTGTTCAGCTCTCTGGACATGTCGCGGTCTGTGTCGGTGACGGCGGCGGGCCAGTGTCGCCTGGCTCCCCTGATCCAGGTCATCCTGGACAGCAGCCACCTGTACGACTACACCGTCAAGCTGCTCTTCAAGCTGCACTCCTGTGAGTCCAACACACACGCCCCCCGCTGGACAAATGGCAGAGTGACAGCCTGAATACCTCATACTTGGCTACTAATCTAAGGCCAACAATTTTTCCTGTGATCTTCCCAGAAAATCTGTGGCTATTCCAAGGGCACATAATTCACCTAATTTTCTTGGTCATATCATAGGCTTAGGAAATGCCTAAAACCTGAGTACACACACACACTCTGTAGTACATTCACATTCTCAGTAGTTTCACAAACACACACACACACATTCCAAAACTGTTTGTCTGTCTGTTCCAGGCCTTCCTGCTGACACACTCCAGGGCCACAGAGACCGCTTCCAGGAGCAGTTCAAGAAGTCAGTTCACACACAAGTCATGGACCGCGTCCCAATTGGCACCCTATTCCCTATGTAGTGCACTAGTTTTGACCAGAGGTCATAGTGCTCCGCCACCTGACCTAACTAAGTTGTGATGATGGTGGAGTGTTTCATCGGTGTGTGTGTGTGTCGTCTCTGCTAGGCTGAAGAGTCTGTTCTACCGCTCCAGTAACCTGCAGTACTTCAAGAGGCTCATTCAGATCCCACAGTTACCTGAGGTAAGAGTCCTCCTGAACTAGCCTGTAGATTAGACAGGATCTCTGCTGTGTATTTTCAAATTAATACTGTATCATTCACACACATGAACATAGTCTCCCATTTTCTCTGTTGCCCTTGCTTGCTCTTGAGGAATTTGGGCCCAGGTTGCTGTTCAGCTACTTGGGTTAAGTGCTATACAAATACAATTTGATTAATTATGCTCGCGCTCTCTCTCTGTCTATCTCTCTCTCTCTGTCTATCTCTCTCTCTCTGTCTCTCTCTCTCTCTCTGTATCTCTCTCTCTCTCTGTCTGTCTGTCTCTCTGTCTCTGTCTGCTGTCAGAACCCACCTAACTTCCTGCGGGCGTCGGCGTTGTCGGAGCACATCAGTCCCGTGGTAGTCATTCCAGCTGAGTCGTCCTCCCCCGAGACGGAACACATGGTGGACCTGGTGACAGAGGACCTGGTGGATACCGACATCCCCGTCCAGCCGGTAGCCCATCTGAACATGTCCCATTACTGCTGTCTTATGGGGCGCCGTTTGTAACATGCCTTATTGTGTGTGAAAGATGAATTTCGTGCACTAGCTGACTCGCACACGGAATGCATTTTTTTCACAAAATATGCCATGTTACAGACGGTGCCCTTCCTGTGCTCTGTCAACTGAACCTAATGAAACCTAAAGCCTGTAGAACGACTCTCTGTCTCTGTCTTGCTGTGTTGGTTCCGACTAGGCTGCTGTGGTAGAGCCCAGGTTCGACGACCTCTTTGGCACGTCCGCCGCCACGGACCCATTCAATTTCAACAGTCAGAACGGGATGCGCAAGGACGACAAGTAAGACACCAGAACCAAACTGCTGCACTCTGGATGAGCGAATTTGACATTTGTAGGATATCCTTGGTCTGTATAGATTGTCACACAATTCAGACCACACTGACCTCCAATAGAGGTATTCAGAGGCATTGAAAACCCTGCAGCTTTCCGTCCCAGAATAGTTTGCTATGGAAAACCGAAAATACACTTTTGTCTTTGGCCACATCCAGCCATTTCTCTCCCTGTTTCGGACTGTTTTCCTCTATTTGGTGCCTAATGAACACGACCTTGTCCTGTCCTGTTTCCATTAGGGACCGCCTGATCGAGCAGCTGACACGGGAGATCCAGGCCCTCAGGGAGGAACTGGAGTCCTTCAGATTGGAGGTGAGGAGGGGGGAGGGGGAGGTTTAATGAGGCACTTAAGCCACTACAGAGGCAATTCTCCATAATGCCTGAACTTCTGAGTGTGTAAACACACTGAACCAGAACACGCTCTCCCTCCTCTTTCTTT
The DNA here is from genome assembly GCF_013265735.2 of Oncorhynchus mykiss. Lineage (NCBI taxonomy): Eukaryota > Metazoa > Chordata > Actinopteri > Salmoniformes > Salmonidae > Oncorhynchus > Oncorhynchus mykiss. The sequence continues at coordinate 13,597,045 of NC_048591.1, read as the reverse complement.
CTGTCTCTCTTTCTCTCTCTCTCTCTCTCTCAGAGTGGGCGTCTGCGCCAGGCGCTGCGGGGGCGTGTCGATGAGCTGGAGGCGGAGCTAGCAGAGCAGAGCCACCTGAGGATGCAGGCGTTGGGAGAGGGCGAGTTCCTGCGGGCGGAGCTTGACGACCTGCGCCGGGTCAAAGAGGACACGGAGAAAGAGCAGCGAAGCCTCACCGAGATCGAGAGTGAGTTCAGGGACAGCCCGCCAGACAACCCCAGGCCTCAAGATTAACATGAGTCACTCAAATATCTTCTTACTTACTTCTTACTTACTTCTTACTGCCTAACTTTTTGAATTACGTGTGCATATCTCAAGTCAGGATTCAGCCATCTGACTGTTGTGACAATAACAGCTCTGTCTGTCCGTGTGTCTCAGGGAAAGCGGTGGCCAACGAGCAGCGCTACGTCAAGCTGAAGGAGAAGTACACAGAGCTGGTGCAGAGTCACGCTGACCTGCTGAGGAAGGTAGGCCCATCCAGACACCTTACGATCGAAGAACCTCACCCCTCAGAATCATGGTGCAGGCTTGCTCCTACCCCTCTCAGCCAGTCCCGTTTAGGCTCTCTTCCCCTTGGAAAGACACTTCTAGCAGCAATGCTCACACATTTCTTCCACATTTCTTGTTTACAATTCTAAAAACTCTTCCCTCACCTAAAACCGTCTGTGTTTCTGTTGGTGGCTTCAGAATGCGGAGGTGACTCGTCAGATGACGGTGGCGCGGGCGGTTGAGGACGAGATGGACAGCGTGAGGAGAGAGATGCATGAGAAGGTCAAGGCTGCCAAGGAGGCCGCGGAGAGACGGGTGAGGGCGAGACACACACTCCCACAGGGATGCACACTCTCCTGAAATACTGTGTTTACAGTATGTATCACCTCTTTCTGTTTTCTCTCTCCCATTTTTCCCCCTCTCTCTCTCCCCTTTTTCCCCCTCTCTCTCTCCCCTTTCCCCCCCCTCTCTCCCCTTTCCCCCCCTCTCTCTCTCCCTCTCTCGCTTTCTTGGACACAGAGGACTTCAAATGTAATATACTTCACTCCTTCATACTACAGTACATTTTCAACTTTTTCTCCGTCTGTCTCTGATCATTTAATTGCGTAACTGAGATGCCTTGCTGTACATGTGGGATTTAGAGAGGTAGAATAGACGGAGGTAGAGAGATGGAGACCTAGCAAATAACATGCGTCTCTGTTTCGTTCTCTCTTTTGTCCTCCCACATCTCCCCCGCCACTCTCTCTCTCCTGCCTCTGTCTCCCTTCAGGAGCAGGAACAGGTGGAGCAGCTGCAGGAGCTGCAGAGAGAGCTGATCTCCAGCAGGGCGGCGCTAGACACCCTGAAAAGCTCCATGGCCTCGTCCCAACAGGTAGCCAACTTTCTAACCTAAAACACCCTTGCGTCCTCTACCCAACCGTACACTCCTCATATCCTCTCCACCCTAAACACTCACCCAACAGTACATTCCTCCTCTCCACTCTACCCCACTTGAACTCACCCTGACACCTTCAAATTGTCTTTACTCTGTTTTCTGTCTTTACATTCCACAACTCCATGTTACTCTTCGACCCATCTCTGTCTGTGTACGGTGCCTTTGTGTGTGGAGAGGGTTGTGTGGAGCGTCGGTGCAGACCTCGATCTCTGCGTGATCCCGACACTGTGTAGTCCTACCAGGCCATGAATGTCCAATTACCATTCCTCCTCTATATCGCCCATCCCTCTCTCTACTCTCCCACTCCTGTCAACCCCTATTTCTGAATCAACTTCTCTCTCGCCCCTTCTCTTTCTCTCTCACGTCCACTCCCTCCTGTCCTCACACACATGCTCTGTCACTTTGTCACACATCTCACTTACAAACTCTTTCTTCCCGTCTCTCGTTCATGTTCTTGTTCACATGCTCAGGGGGGGGGGGGCCCACAAACAGGTGAGGGAGAGTAGAAGAATGGCAGTTGTCATTTCCACATCTCGTAGCACTTAGGGCGTTGTCTTTTAAAAGGTGTTATTAGGAGTGTATAGTGTGTGAGCCTTGTCGTTCAGTTCAGCAGGGAAACAGAGATATGTACGATCCTAAAATACTGTGTATGTGTGTCACGCTCTCGTTCTCTTCTCTCTCTCTCACTCATTTTCTCCCCCCCCCCCACTCACTTTCTCTCTGTATGTCTCTCCCCCCTCACTCACTTTCTCTCTCTCTCCGTCTCAGTCGAGTGAGGAGCTCAGTTCTCAGCTCTCGACTGTGGAATCGGAGAAGGTGGAGCTGGTGGAATCCTTGTCGAAGAAAGAGGAGGAGCTTGCAGGCCTGGGGGAGGAGCTTGAGCGTGTTCAGAGCAGCCTGGCCAGTGAGAGGGAGAGCGGCGTGAAGACTGCCGAGGCCCTACAGAACCAACTCAATGAGAAGGTGTGTGGCAGCTGTTTGTGTGCGCCTGTGTGTCAGCCTCTCAGTGTGTGTGTGTGATATCTGATTCTCTCACTGACCCTATGTGGATAGGAGAGCAGGGAGCAGGCCCTGGAGAGCCAGCTGGTGGCAGCACGCTGGTCTGCCCTACAGGGGACTGTGGAGGAGGCAGAGAGGATAGTCCAGGACTCACTGGCCCAGCTTGACGACCCGGCACACATCAGCTGCACCAGCTCTGCAGGTCAGCCCCTAACCTTCTCCAACCTCTTCTCCAACCAACGGTCTGTCCGTCCGACCGTCTGAGATGATGCCACATTGTGAAACCCATGCTGGATGTGTGTGTGATGCCTCAATCTACTTGTACATGTGTGTTTGTGTTCCAGGGTGTGATGTAGGATGGTGTTCCCTCATAATAGTGTGCATGTTTGTTTGTATGGTGGAAGATGCCTCCCCCCTCACTGTGTACCCTCGTTGTGTGTAGACTACCTGGCGTCCAGGTGTCAGGCCTCTCTGGACTGTATGGCCAGACTTCACTCTGCCAGAGACGGCTACCTGGCAGACAACACAGGTCAGACTCAGAACTTACTCCCCTAGTCAGCTTTGTGTCATCACCGCCTACTTTCAGGCACCTATCGAAGCTGCTGTTGTTCTTGTGTAGCAGACAAGGTCAAAAGGCAGCCAAAAAATGTTACTTTCACCGACGGCCGCTGTGCAGTAAAAATAAAGGAAACTCTTGAATAAGTGGGTGTGTCCAAACTTTTGACTGGTACACATGTATATTACTTGAAGAAAAGTTCATTTTTCAGTTTCTTGCCCACATGAAAGATCTAGATTTCTATTGTCTTATTTGATTTCTTCCCAATAGAAGAAAGTTAATATATTTGAATATAATTGAATATGTTGCAGGTATTCATTATTCTCTTTGTGGACAGTGGAGGTTGATTGTAAAGTGCTTCTTTATAGCTAAAATACTGGGGTTTTCAGCATTACATCCTTCAAGTACTTGAAAATTAAAGTAGCATATCCTGTTGATTGTGTTTAGACTTTATAGTAGTTTGACCTTTGACCCTTGGTTCTCCAGGTGTGTCGGAGCTGGTGCGGGCAGTGACCCATCTTGCCCACCTGGTGGGGGACACCATTGTTCAGGGCAGTGCCACCTCTCACATGGTGCCAGTGGAGCAAGCGGACGGTGAGTGTGAGCTGTCCCTGTGTCTTTTCAACTGAAATGTGTACTCTCACATCCAGGACAGGAATGTTCCATGATTTTTAAATAAAGTTTGAATTGAGCCATGTCTAATATAAAATAAACTCTACATCCCTATATACATCTGTTAGAGAAGTACTGACAATGCACAGACGCAACGATAGCCTAGCCTGGTCCCCGATCTGTTTGTGCTGCCTGTCACCGGCTGACAATGACCATCGGCGTTGGGAAGACTGCACAAACAGATCAGAGACCAGGCTAGCGGTTAGCCACCCACTTCCTCTAAGTCTCCATACTGTGTCTGTATCTCCCCCCCACAGCGTTGTCAGACAGTGTGAAGGCGTGTGGGGCCGAGGCCCTGTCCCTGCTGGGTCAGATGAAGGAGCAGGAAAGCCTGGCAACGGCAGATGGCGCCATGCTGAGGGCAGCACTGGATGGCATCCTGGCCACCGCAGAGGTCAGCCCAGTCTTTATGGTCATACAAGTATTGTTGCTGCTTTATTCTTAAGAGTAAATATGAGTACGTGGTACAGTTTAGGTGCAAATTACAGTAATTTGATTTCATAAAAACATTTGATTATTATACCATTACTAGCCGATTTAAAAGGAGGAGGAGAAAAACAAATTTTATACTATGCAGTGCCCAGGTTAACGTTGATACTAACGATACAGAACCATTGAAAAACCTCAACCTGCAGGGATGAAGGGATTCATGTATAAACTAGAATAGACTACATGTCCATTTTTTTAACTAGAAAAAGACAACAAGGCTGTTAGTAAACACTTGGCATCTCAGAAGAAGAATCACAATCAAAAAAGAACAATCACAAGTTGACTACATGTTCAAAAGATTCTGTACTATGCCTACTGGCAAGAATGTCAATCTACTTTCAGCCCTGGTGTCTATCAACAACCTACCTCTTGCTTAAAAGCTGCGATATCTCTTACTGCGTATCTCTCTCAAGGTATCCCTGGCGTTTGGTGCTGCGTTATGTACACGTCTTCCACAACCGAGACATCTACACGACGCGGGTCATAGGCGATCGTGACAATGATCCGATCCATGTTCTTCTCTGCAGTAAAGGGTTGTCTGTTATCACAAACGGCGTCATTTGGCAGGGTTCTAGCATCGGGGTTGATTTCTGGATTGAGGCTGACCACCGCAAAGTAGAGTCGTGTGGCCCGATCAATTGCTGGGAGTAGCCCCTCGGTGTTCCCAAAGTAATGGAAGCCATAATGCAGCGCGTGTGCGTTGAATCAAATGACATTTTATTTGTCACATGCGCCGAATACAACAAGTGTAGGTCTTACAGTGAAACGCTTACTTACAAGCTCCTATCCAACAATGCAGTTTAACAAAATATGATTAACAAATAAAAGGAACAGGTAATTAAAGAGCTGCAGTAAAATAACAATAGCGAGACTATATACAGGGGGTACCAGTACGGGGGCACCGGTTAGTTGAGGTAATATGTACATGTAGGTAGAGTTATTAAAGTGACTATGCATAGATAATAACAGAGTAGCAGCGGCGTAAAAGAGGGGGTGAGGGGGTGGGGCAATGCAAATAGTCTGAGTAGCCATTTGATTAGATGTTCAGGAGTCTTATGACTTGGGGGTAGAAGCTGTTTAGAAGCCTCTCGGACCCAGACTTGTGTAGTGGACATTTCCTGTATTTACCAAATCATGAGAGCAAACCACCACACAAGTCAGAGTTATCATAAAGTCCATCTTTAATAATATGAGCTCCATCACAACCCTGTGACTCTCAGATCAATTCAGTGTCTATAAATGAATTCTCTGAGAGTCCTTACAAAACAGTTCTTAGTATCATTTATAGCCAAGACACACCCATCTCAACTCACATGACGAATAACAGATCTCAAAGGAAGACTTTACTTGAGAGAGGAGTATCCCATAGCCAGACAGCATTAGCTATAAATTATCGTTCCGTTTGCTCTCCTAAAATGAGGTTCTACTTCTCGTTCTTGGTACAACATAGTACCAAGACATTAGGATATATATCAATTGTCATTTTAGACACTCCCATTCTGGACAAGCTCACGGAGACACAGTGACTGGCACACAGACATTGTGGAGCCAAGAGATAATTGGTTCCCCCTCAATCGATCCATTCACATGGTTTAAAAGATATGTTTACATATGAAGACAAGCTTGACCTCTCCCCTCTCTGCAGCCCAAGTAACTGAACCCTGACAGAGAACAGATAACTGCAACCGGCCAACAGTATTATCCAAAAATAGACATTCTAATGACATATCTCACATAAGCATAAAATAAATAAAACATTTTATTTATAAATGTTACCTAAATAATTCTGATTCTGCCACGACACTTGGCGCTCCGGTACCACTTGCTGTAACGTTGTGTAACCGAGGCCGAGCATTTGCCATACCAGGCAGTGATGCAACCAGTCAGGATGCTCTCGATGGTGCAGCTGTAGAACCTTTTGAGGATCTGAGGACCCATGCCAAATCTTTTCAGTCTCCCGAGGGGAAATAGGTTTTGTCATGCCCTCTTCACGTTAGTTTGTTGGTGATGTGGACACCAAGGAACTTGAAGCTCTCAACCTGCTCCACTACAGCCCTGTCAATGAGAATGGGGGTGTGCTCGGTCCTCCTTTTCTTGTAGTCCACAATCATCTCCTTTGTCTTGATCACATTGAGGGAGAGGTTGTTGTCAGGGCACCACACGACCAGGTCTCTGACCTCCTCCCTATAGGCTGTCTCGTCATTGTCAGTGATCAGGCCTACCGCTGTTGTGTCATCGGCAAACTTAATGATGGTGTTGGAGTCGTGCCTGGCCTTGTAGTCATGAGTGAACAGGGAATACAGGAGGGGACTGAGCACGGGCCCCTGTGTTGAGCATCAGCGTGGCGGATGTGTTGTTACCTACCCTTACCACCTGGGGGTGGCCTGTTTAGGAAGTCCAGGATCCAGTTGCAGATGGAGGTGTTTAGTCCCAGGGTCCTTAGCTTAGTGATGAGCTTTGAGGGCACTATGGTGTTGAACGCTGAGCTGTAGTCAATGAATAGCATTCTCACATAGGTGTTCCTTTTGTCCAGGTGGGAAAGGGCAGTGTGGAGTGCAATAGAGATTGCATCATCTGTGGATCTGTTAGGGCAGTATGCAAATTGGAGAGGGTCTAGGGTTTCTGGGATAATGGTGTTGATTTGAGCAATGACCAGCCTGTCAAAGCACTTCAGATATGCGTCAACCAACAGACATGTGCGTCTGTGCGGCCGTTGGTGGTCAGCTGTTGAGCGACCCAGTAGAGCAGCTTGAGGCCGTGACGTGTATAGCTGTTGCCCAACTCTATGGTTCTCAGGTCATTGATTGATTGAAGAGACTTGGACCAGGGACAGCAACTGGAGGACAGAGCAGACCAGGCCTTTTCTGTCCATGGTGAACGTTGGTGTAGCTTGAATCTTAGCTGGAATCTGGATGATTAGGAGTGCAGATCTGGTCCCCAACTCACCATTTTATGGAAGAATTTGGGTATGTCCTAACCGTACTTACTCAATCAGTTATGGGGATGAGGAGCAAACTCCCATGTTTATTGTCTTGGTAATAATGGAGGGCACGTTAAATTTGTTCAAACAGTAGTTAGTTACAACATTCAAGTAGATCTAAATGCCTATTCCCACGAAACTGATTGAGATCAAGTGGTTGGCCTAATTTGGTATTTGTGAATATTTATTTGAGCCAATATGTGTAGGCATAGGCAGATGTTGCATAGAGGATGCATTTCTGCATATTTTAATATGGTATTATTCAATGATCTACTGCAGGACAAACTTTGATTGAGAAATGATGACATTTATTTGTTTTTATTTTGCGATCCGGCACCTAAAGAAATGTCAATAGACCACTGGTTAGGTCCCAGCATTTGTTGGGGACTGGTGTCCACCGGCGTTTGTTTTATGTCTTAGACATGGGCTCTTGTTTGCCCCTTGGAAGTTTTATGATATAAAGCTTTATGTGAAGAATTAGTGCTGCTGTCCACTCTCTGGCCTGCCACTCTCTGGTTGTGAAATTCACTGACACGGTTGTGACATACGGTTGTGACATACCTGACCTGCAAACTCCTGTTACCTACAGTACCAGTCAAAAGTTTGGACACCAGATACTCATTCAATGGTTTCTCTTTATTTGTACTATTTTCTACATTGTAGAATAGTAGTGAAGACACCAGAACTATGAAATAACACGTATGGAATCATGTAGTAACCAAAAAAGTGTTATATTGTATATTTGAGATTCTTCAAAGTAGCCATCCTTTGCTTTGATGACTGCTTTACACACTCTTGGCATCCTCTCAACCAGCTTCATGAGGTAATCACCTGGAATGCATTTCAATTGACTGGTGTGCCTTCTTAAAAGTTCATTTGTGGAATTTCTTTCCTTCTTAATGCGTTTGAACCAATTTTTTGTGTTGTGACAAGGTAGGGGTGGTATACAGAAGATAGCCCTATTTGGTAAAAGACCAAGTCCATATTATGGCAAGAACAGCTCAAATAAGCAAAGAGCAACGACTTTAAGACATGAAGGTCAGTCAATCCGGACTCTGAAAGTGTAGTCGCAAAAACCATCAAGCACTCTCCTGAGGACCGCCACAGGAAAGGAAGACCCAGAGTTACCTCTGCTGCAGAGGATTCATTTATTTGAGTTACCAGCCTCAGAAATTGCAGCTCAAATAAATGCTTCAGAGTTCAAGTAACAGACACATTGCAACATCAACTGTTCAGAGGAGATTGCATGAATCAGGCCTTCATGGTTGAATTGTTGCAAAGAAACGACTACGAAAGCACACCAATAAGAAGAAGAGACTTGCTTGGGCCAAGAAACACGAGCAATGAACATTAGACCGGTGGAAATCTGTCCTTTGGTCTGATGAGTTCAAATTCTTGGTTCCAAACGCCATGCGAGAAGTAGAGTAGGTGAATGGATGATCTCTACATGTGTGGTTCCCACCATGAAGCTTGGAGGATGTGTGATGGTGCTTTGTGTGATGGTGCTTTGCTAGTGACACTGTCTGATTTATTTAGAACTCAAGGCACACTTAACCAGCATGGCTACCACAGCATTCTGCAGCGATACGCCATCCATCTGGTTTACACTTAGTGGGACTATCAAAACAACAAAACAATTTTGTTTTGTTTAACACGTTTTTGGTCACTACATGATTCCATAGGTGTTATTTCCTAGTTTTTATGTCTTAACTATTATTCTACAATGTAGAAAATAATACAAACCCTTGAATGGGTAGGTGTGTCCAAACTTTTGACTGGTACTCTAGGTCTACTAAATTTACCACAAGTCCACACCCTGCAATCATTCTGAGAACCTCAACTTCTTCATAATGCCTATTTGTGCACATTTAAACCAGGGGATGTCATCATGATAAGATGAGTCTCAGTGCCTCATATCCTTTCAACGAAGTATGTGACCTGTGGAGGAGAGGTCACAACCCTGCTTATGATAGAAGTTGAACTTGGGCACAGGGAGGGGGAACTGACCTATGTCCTTTAAAAATATTTTGCCGAAATGTCAAACTGACAGCATCTAGGGGGACCATTAAAAACAACATCCAATGCCCCCTCTCTTTTTCTCTTATCTCCCTCTCTCTGGTCTGTAGAAACTGCGTCCTCGGGGTCTGGAGCTGCAGCAGGGGGAGCTGGGAGATCTGGTGGAGCAGGAAATGGCCGCCACATCGGCCGCCGTGGAGTCAGCAGCTGCCAGGATAGAGGTAACCAGCTCAACGTGTGTATGGGTGTGTGTGTGTGTATCACCAAGGAAGACCCAAACTAAAACAGAAATGTGTGTGGGAAAAGAATCCTCTGGTTTCATTTTACAGTAGTACCAACCAAAAGGTGTCTAATTTCCTCTATTGTATACTATTGACAGGACATGCTCGACAAGTCGCGTGCTGTCGACACAGGGGTGAAGATGGAGGTCAACGAGAGGTGAGTCTCCCACTCCTGGGTTGTGTTCATTTGGCACCGAATGGAAGAAAACGGACTGAAACAGGGAGGGACTCCCTGAACATGTCCAGTAAGAAACGCAATTTTTTTTTCATCCCCTTTTACATTGTTTTCATCGCGTGCCCTAATAAACACAACCCTGGCTTTGAGAATCGCATAACTTTCAAATGAGTGAAACATATCAAGATGTGTTGCGCAGTGGAGATGCTGAACGAATGTGTCCTCTATCGCCCCACATAGGATCCTGGCCTCCTGTACAGACCTGATGCAGGCCATCAAAGTGCTCGTGCTGTCTTCCAAAGATCTGCAAAGGGACATTGTGGAGAGTGGCAGAGTGAGAAACAGAAACCTATCATATGTGCATAATAATATAATATACGGACACAGTGGCTGCTGTTCCGGCTTTTCTGGAACCTGACTTGCCGGGTCTATTGATATGGCCATTTATGCACATGTGCTGTATTTTGTTTTATGTAGCTGCTGCCTTCTCTGCTGCCAATGTAGCTTCTGCTCAGTGCTCCCACTATCACTTGACGTGGAGGGAGAAACGTCATATTGTACACTAAAGATATGGCCGACATGTTCCATCTATGCATTCCATGCCTCAAGCTTTTTTTCTTCTTCAAGGTGTTATGGCTCAAACTTGTGCGCCTGGTACCTACTACCATACCCCCTTCAAAGGCCCCTACTACCATACCCCCTTCAAAGGCCCCTACTACCATACCCCCTTCAAAGGCCCCTACTACCATACCCCCTTCAAAGGCCCCTACTACCATACCCCCTTCAAAGGCCCCTACTACCATACCCCCTTCAAAGGCCCCTACTACCATACCCCCTTCAAAAGCCCCTACTACCATACCCCCTTCAAAGGCCCCTACTACCATACCCCCTTCAAAGGCCCCTACTACCATACCCCCTTCAAAGGCCCCTACTACCATACCCCCTTCAAAGGCCCCTACTACCATACCCCCTTCAAAGGCCCCTACTACCATACCCCCTTCAAAAGCCCCTACTACCATACCCCCTTCAAAGGCCCCTACTACCATACCCTGTTCAAAGGCCCCTACTACCATACACCGTTCAAGGCCCCTACTACCATACCCCCTTCAAAGGTCCCTACTACCATACCCCCTTCAAAGGCCCCTACTACCATACCCCCTTCAAAGGCCCCTACTACCATACCCTGTTCAAAGGCCCCTACTACCATACCCCGTTCAAAGGCCCCTACTACCATACACTGTTCAAAGGCCCCTACTACCATACCCCCTTCAAAGGCCCCTACTACCATACACTGTTCAAAGGCCCCTACTACCATACCCCCTTCAAAGGTCCCTACTACCATACCCCCTTCAAAGGCCCCTACTACCATACCCCCTTCAAAGGTCCCTACTACCATACCCCCTTCAAAGGTCCCTACTACCATACCCCCTTCAAAGGTCCCTACTACCATACCCCCTTCAAAGGCCCCTACTACCATACCCCGTTCAAAGGCCCCTACTACCATACACTGTTCAAAGGTCCCTACTACCATACCCCCTTCAAAGGCCCCTACTACCATACCCCCTTCAAAGGCCCCTACTACCATACCCTGTTCAAAGGCCCCTACTACCATACCCCGTTCAAAGGTCCCTACTACCATACCCCCTTCAAAGGCCCCTACTACCATACCCCCTTCAAAGGCCCCTACTACCATACCCCCTTCAAAGGCCCCTACTACCATACACTGTTCAAAGGCCCCTACTACCATACACTGTTCAAAGGCCCCTACTACCATACCCCCTTCAAAGGCCCCTACTACCATACACTGTTCAAAGGCCCCTACTACCATACCCCCTTCAAAGGTCCCTACTACCATACACTGTTCAAAGGCCCCTACTACCATACCCCCTTCAAAGGTCCCTACTACCATACCCCGTTCAAAGGTCCCTACTACCATACCCCGTTCAAAGGCCCCTACTACCATACACTGTTCAAAGGCCCCTACTACCATACCCCCTTCAAAGGTCCCTACTACCATACACCGTTCAAGGCCCCTACTACCATACCCCCTTCAAAGGCCCCTACTACCATACCCCCTTCAAAGGCCCCTACTACCATACCCCGTTCAAAGGCCCCTACTACCATACACTGTTCAAAGGCCCCTACTACCATACCCCCTTCAAAAGCCCCTACTACCATACCCCCTTCAAAAGCCCCTACTACCATACCCCGTTCAAAGGCCCCTACTACCATACCCCCTTCAAAGGCCCCTACTACCATACCCCGTTCAAAGGCCCCTACTACCATACCCCCTTCAAAGGCCCCTACTACCATACCCCCTTCAAAGGCCCCTACTACCATACCCCCTTCAAAGGCCCCTACTACCATACCCCCTTCAAAGGCCCCTACTACCATACCCCGTTCAAAGGCCCCTACTACCATACACTGTTCAAAGGCCCCTACTACCATACACCATTCAAAGGCACTTACATTTTTTGTCTTTCCCACTCACCCTCTGGCACACAGACACAATCCATGTCTCAAGGCTTAACAATCCTTTAACCCGTCTCCTCCCCTCCATCTACTCTGATTGAAGTGGATTTAACAAGGGACATCAATAAGGGATCATCATAGCTTTCCCCTGGTCAGTCTGTCGTGGAAAGAGCAGGTGATCCTAATGCTTTGTATACTCAGTGTATACTCAGTGTATATTCCAATACAATCTTTTTTCCACCAGGGGGCAGCATCCATGAAGGATTTCTATGTCAAGAACTCTCGCTGGACGGAAGGCCTGATCTCAGCCTCCAAAGCCGTGGGCTGGGGCGCCACAGTCATGGTGTAAGTAGTATCACCCTTTCTCTTCTAACTTAACCTTGTATCACAGCAGTGTTGTTACCTCTCCACAACACCATTGTGTTCTGGAATACACCCATTTAGGCCAGAAGATTTTCCTGACTACATGACCTGACCAGAAAAAAAACTCCACCCTGTGCTGTATAGCCTATAACCGTTGAACTCGAAGCATGATGCACTACAGTACCCATAATGCTCTGCGTAATATATCCCATAGAGATGCAGCAGACCTGGTGGTGCAGGGCAAGGGCAAGTACGAAGAGCTGATGGTGTGTTCGCATGAGATCGCAGCCAGCACTGCACAGCTGGTGGCCGCATCCAAGGTGAGACGGTACTTCTTATATGTAATGATTTGTGGTAACTGAAACTCTGTGCTTGTGCGTGCAAGCCTGAGACACTCACTCACAACCGGATCTACACATGCCAAGTTAGATCGGTCTTATCACTCAGTGTGTCAACCATATCTCTACATGTGTTTAAGACACACCTGTGACCCATTCCCGTTGGTGACCCATCCACTCTCTGGTCTGTTGGGCAGGTGAAGGCAGACAAAGATAACGCCAACCTGGGCCGCCTGAAGCTGGCATCCAAAGGGGTCACACAGGCCACCGCCGGGGTTGTAGCCTCCACCAAGTCCGGGAAGTCCCAGATCGAGGAGAAAGGTGAGTGGATTAACAGTAGCGTGCCCGTGGATTTACACAGTGAGCGATCAACGTGAGATGTATTGTGACTGAATGTTTTGTGAGCGAATGCTGAATTTCTTTCTCTCTCCTTTCTCTTCATATGTCCCTCCCTTTTCTCTCTCTCTTTTCTCCATCTCTCTCCCTCCTATGACTGTGTGCTTCAGACACCATGGATTTCTCCAGTATGACCCTCACTCAGATCAAGAGGCAGGAGATGGACTCACAGGTAAGAGCAATGTGGGGTGGCTGTGTGTGTGTGTGTTACAGGTCTAAGTAAACCGTGTTTTTGTGTGTGTTGTCAGGTTTCTGTTCTAGAGCTGGAGACAAAGCTGCAGAAGGAGCGAGAGCGTCTAGGGGAGCTAAGGAAGAAGCACTACGAGCTGGCCGGGGTGGCCGAGGGCTGGGGGGAGGAGGACGAAGGTGCGTATGTGTGTCTCAACGTGATTACGCAGAGGCACTATGGCAGAAATAGCGATTGTGTATAATTGGTTGTGTTGAAGCCCAGTCTAATATCCCTCTTTTCTACTCACAGGTACAGGTTGAGGTCTGCTCCCCACCTCTCCTCCAACCACAAGACTAACTTCTCTCTCGCTCTGCCTCTTGCCCCATTTATACACTCTCTTCGGTCTTTCCCTTTATTTTTTATCTTTTATGAAAGCCAAATAAAAAAGGTGCTTTTTAAAAATTATCTTGTTTCCAGCTGCTTCTAATTGGACATTGATGAGGAGGGAAAGCGGCGGGATGGATTGACTACCTGCCTGGGCCCCTTGAGAAATACCACACCAGCTGATGGTTCCTCTGTCTTCTACCAAGTATTTATTTCAGTTCTCCAACGGTTCACTTTATCCCAGTCGGAGCACCACCAGTGTGACTGTGGAGCGACCCACCGCGAGCACAAGTTCTTCACAACCAGACATCCTGGAATGCATTGCACAAGGGCCAATCCCTCATGAGAGGGAGACTTGACTGATTGCCACATAGACCCCACCCCTTGCCCTCCACCTGCCTACCCATGTCTCATCAGTGCCACGAAAACAGGCGTTTTTTTTCTCCCACTAAACGGTTGTGTTGTTATTCTAAGTGGTAGGGGTTGTTAACTTGCACCCTGTGTTAGAGGGAGAGCTAACCCCTTCCCTCCCTCACTGCCTCCCCACTTTTATTTTCTCTTGGATCCTCTTTTTCCACTCACTGTGAGCTTTTACATCTCTAGTAGTCCAACCCACACCCCATCTAAGCTATACGCCCACCGGGATACGGACTTCTGCCTTTTCGCCTCCTGTTTTAAAGACCATGATGACTGTTGTTGTTGTTATTATTAGAGTTGACTGTTTAGACGCCCAACTACCCTGTGGATACCAAAAAGCCCCGACCCATTTAATGGGGTTTAGGTTTGCTAAAGGCACAAGTGTAGCGTGTCTGAGCAGCCAGAGGACTGTTGCTGGAGTTGAAGCTAGAGATTAAGTTGTGTGTGTGTGTGTGTGAGAATGTCTGGGGCTGCTTTGAGCCCCTGGTTGTGTTCATTAGGCACAACACGGATGAAAAGGTAGTACCTAAACGTGTCCAATATGAAACACTCGTTTCCACTTTCTAAATGGTATGCTACGCAGTGTCCTATTGAACAGGACACTGATCATGCTGGACCGTTAATTGGCTGTGTGGCTCTGGGCTTCTTGGTGTCTAGCGTGGCTGGAAAAAGGACTTCCATAAGCTGACGTCTGATAATTTACTCTTCTCCGAGGCACCACCCCTTTTATTGATTTGAAAGGAATGGACTTGTGTAAGAAATCTGGTGGGAGTGAACAAGTAATAAGCAGAAAGGCAGGGAATTGTAACGCAGCCCTACACACCCACACTGCTGGGTTCTTATCAGCTTCCCCAGACGACGTAGCTGTAAAGCCTAGAAAGGGAAACCGACAACTTCCATCTGTCTACAGTAGCAATAACACCTGGGCTGTGTTCATTAGGCACCAAATGGAAGAAAACAGACTGAAACAGGGAGGGTATACCTGGACCTGTGTTAAATGTTACATTGTCACAAGAGGGCAGTGTTGCACCGCAGAGCTACCACATTAGAGACTCTATCATAAATTCTCCTCGCCTGTCTTGCCAGTGGTCACTACTGCTCTTCAATCTGGCTTTATGAAAAGATATGGGAATATCGTATGTTGTTGAGTACACCATGAGTTAGATTAGTAGGGTTTCATTCAGTATTTGTTTTCCTTTCAAATACTTTAGCTGCGCTTGATTGAGCTTGCCTGGTGCAATGGAACCAATGAAAGAGTCCCAAATGTACTTCAAAACACGCCCATCGGGCACTCCAGTCAGGCTCAATGAAACGCAATGATATTCAAGAAGTATTCAAAAAAATGTATGAATCCTATTTGGACCCTGATCTGGTTTAATCACAGTATACTGTCTCTGTGTGTGATGCTCTTTGAGTTTGTCTTCCTGCGTGTCTTAATGTCCCTTTGAGGTTTTATTATCCTGCTCTGCTTTTGGTTGTTTTATATAAAAAGTTGTGACACTGGGTATTTAATGATGATTTAACGTGTACTTCCTGGTTATTGACCCCTCACCCTTTGGTTTGTGCCTGTAGTCCAACCAGCTCAGCCAGCCTTTCAAACTGCCGCTCACTGTAGTCGATGAGAAACACACAGTACTCAATAACATTTAAATAATGTCTTTGTATGATATACTAAAAACGATGTATCTGCGTATAATTGTTCCCATTTTTAAAATTAAATATTTCAACTTTAATATGACAAGCTTGTTTTTGTTGTTGTTGCTCACTTCAATGCAGACTGATCAAGGTAAGCTGCCACCATTTTTTCAAAGTCCTTGAAATGTTCATGAATATTTAATGTTTAAAACCCTTAAGTGATTAGGAAAATGTATCATTCAAATGATTGAGTGACTCGTGGGTTATTTCCAGATGGCCCATCCCATTCCTCTTTTAGGACGTTATCTCATCATGTACTCTTTCTAAGGATTCTATTTGATGTAATGCACTTGGGGAGAATTATTCTGAAACATTTTAATCATAGTGATTGATACAGGAGCTGTAGGATGGATGTCTGGCTCTGTACTGTTAGGAACGGTCAAGAGTGGATTGTCTAACATTTAATAATTGTTTAATGTAGCAAGATGAACTAAGTTCCTTCTGTGTGAGTTGTACAGTAATACTGTTATATAAGCGTGATTAATTGTGGACGGAACACATTTGTTTAATGTCAAGACAATGGGACTAAAGGTGGGTGGGTGGGGGGGTGGGGGTCAAACCATACCTTTTCATATCACTCAATCGATTCAGCACAGTTTTGAATAGTAGGGGTATAGTATTTACACAGTATTAACATCCATCGCAACCATTGTTACTGCTATACTATAGTATACAGTATGAACAGTAAGACTGGAGAAAGAACATATCCTCTTTCAATGTTCAGCTAGAGCCTTTGTGGAAAGTATTGATTTGATTTCTTGCATGGAAAAACAAAGTTGTGGTCCTTTTAACTGTCTCCCATTGATCTGAGAGTAGACTAATGCACCAATATCCCGCTTTCTTTTCCACTCATTAAAGGCCTGTTTACAAATACCTAGAAACATACCTGATTCAAGTCAATTCCTTGACATCTATGTAATAAGACATTGCTGCCAACATCAATGCCCATGAAAGTACACTGTTGGTTAAAGTTATGTACAGCCGTTTAGCATTTGTCTTCGTCATTCTTTGAACACCACTCCTTATTGTAACACAAGGCTTCTGTGAGGTTACCTGTCATGTAGAACAGGGAATCGTGTCTGTCTGCTCTATTCATTATATTTCTGTCTCATGGAATAGACCACAGTATCCAGCTGTGGAAATTACGTGTGTAACAAAGTATATAATCTGAGACAAATGTGGAGATTACAACCATCTCTAATCTAGAGGGGAAAGGATGAACTACAGAGGGTAGTGCGTACAGCCCAGTACAGCACCGGGGCCAAGCTTCCACCAATCCAGGACCTCTGTACCAGAGGAAGTCAGAAGAAGGCCCTAAAAATTGTCAGACTCCAGCCACCCTAGTCATAGACTGTTCTCTCTGCTACTGCACAGCAAGTGG
The DNA here is from genome assembly GCF_013265735.2 of Oncorhynchus mykiss. Taxonomy (NCBI): domain Eukaryota; kingdom Metazoa; phylum Chordata; class Actinopteri; order Salmoniformes; family Salmonidae; genus Oncorhynchus; species Oncorhynchus mykiss. The sequence goes on along the minus strand of NC_048591.1, from coordinate 13,579,809 downwards.
TACCAGAGCGCCAAGTCTGGGTCCTAGAGGCTTTTAAACAGCTTCTATCCCCAAGCCATAAGACTCCTGAACAGCTAATCAAATGGCTACCCAGACTATTTCACTCTACTGCTACTCTCTGTTATTATCGATGCATAGTCACTTTAATAACTCTACCTACATGTACATATTACCTCGACTAACTGGTGGCCCCGCACACTGACTGTACTGGTACCCCCTGTATATAGCCTTGCTATTGTTATTTTACTGCTGCTCTTTAATGATTTGTTACTTTTATTTCTTATTTTTTTAATGTATTTTTCTAAACTGCCTTGTTGGTTAAGGGCTTGTAAGGTAAGCGTTTCACTGGAAGTTCTACTGCGCCTGTTGTATTTGGCGCATGTAACAAACAATTAGATTGGATTTGAACCTGCATTAACTGCTGAATCAGTTTTTTTCAATCTCCCACACACTTCTATACTGTATACACAGACAGCAGTGCAGTACCATTCTTTGTGAACAGGTGTCAGGCACTACATTTCCTTTCTCTGAGCACTGTACTGGTACTGCACTGGTACTGTACTGGTACTGTAGGCCTCAGCTATGGCTGATCTGTGTCCTCTTCCTACCTGAGACCAGACCTGAGCACCCAGCGAAGACATCTGACCAGACACACACACACCACAGTGTCTATATTCCTTTAAAAATATATATATATATTAACCAGCGTTTACCCAATGTATACAGTCGTTTTCAATTGTTCATTATTAATGTCCTGTACAACACTGTGGAGGATGCTGTTTGCTCAGCTGTTGTTTGGCTGATTTGTGTTGTAGGCTTATGCTGTGTTGTGTTCTCTAATCCATTACAAGCAGGGAGGGGGAGGTGGACGGGGAGGTGTGATGCATGGCTCCAAGAGAGGCTGAGCTATTTTTAGTTCCCTGCGGTTGGTTGGGAGCTGAGCAGGCGCTAGGCTCTATAAAAAATCGAGAGAGCTCTCCCACTATACTCCGACTGAGGGTCTCGTCATGATGCCTGGATGGACCCCATGTCCTAAACAAACAACACATCCATTCAGATGCTCCCTAGTTGCTGTCATCACAGATGTTGATCTTGACAGGGTTGTTTTTTTGTCATCTGAAGTAAATAAGGTCTGGGTCATTTTATCATATTTTATTTATCAGATAGTGACTCTGGTTCTGTTGCATAGTGCTTTGTGTATATGAGAGAAACGATATATCCCACTGAGGAAAACTGGACAATGACAGTAGAGCAACGCCCTTAACAGCACGTGCAGAATCCCAATATAAGATGGAGTCTAATTAACCATCACATGCTAGCTCATTTACAGGATGCGTGTTATCAGTCAGGAGTTTTTTTCCTGACCACATGACCTGACCAGGTAAAAGTATTTTTGTCTAGCTGTGTCACAAGACTTTATTGTAGAGTTGACCTTTTCCTCTACTTGGAGCCAGGAGTTGCTGTAGTCTTTGTGTGCCTTTACAGGGTTAAAGCCCTAAAAAGGAGCCCTTATTGTGAAGCCAGGCCATGTGAATGTAATCACTGTTCAATGTTTGTGTGAATAAGGGTGTCAGCCATAGGAACAATAAACTATGATCAAACCCAGCCTGCCTCACTGGAGGTCTTTTGATTACATTGTTTTTGCTTGCCTTGCACATTGAACAAAAGTCATTGTGCATAGTTAGAGGCAGTTTCGCAAGCCAATGGTAACTTCCTTCATACTGGACGCAGAAATTGTATCCACAAGTTCATCTGTCTCAGGGGACTTGAAAAAAATCCTGAAGTATCTCTTTAAGAGACTCTTCAGTAAATGTCCAGTGACATGAGGTCACTGGACAATAAAATAAAGAGCCGTCTCTCCTCTAAGGGCTGTGGTTCTTGAAAGCAAACAAACAAAACAGCAAATGATGCTGCTTTCTCAGGGGCGATGATGTTTTCACCAACACAGACTGAGACGGAGTGCCTCCTGTTCACTGGACAGCTTTTAGAGGTTAGCCGAGTCCCTGGTGAGTTCCTTATGGTGAGATATCACACCAATATACTCTTTAACAAGTAGGGAGGCAGTGTTGCTGTTCGTTTTTATAAACTCCCAATGAAAACCATACATCTTTAAGAAGAACCGAGGGAAAGTTACCAGCAACAGCTCTAGTCACAGTTCACAGGCATAGGACCGTTTTGAGTGTTGTTTCTCAATCTGTTCACAGAAAGATGATTTGACGCTTGTGGGTTTGTCGTGAAGCCTTGTACGGCTGAAAGAAGACGCAAACGATCAAGGCAATGAATAAGTAGAAGGGTAAACTACATTCATTGTGTTTTCTTTCTCTGCTATAGATAGTCTATGTGGGTTGGTTTCTGTCCTCAGGCCGGGGCAGGGAAACAGTAGGAGCAGTGAAATGTCAGGAAGCGAGTCCTAACTCGCCCTCTGCATTGGCTGTGGTCTGTACGGAGAAGACTGGCTGATTGACGGGATGATCGGGGGAAGTGATGATCACACAATGATATGAATGAACAAGTCCAATCATTCATTCAACCTCTTCAGATGTGTGCATCCTCTTTCTGTAATTGGGTGGTACAGTATGTGTAGTAGGCAGGGGTACAACTTTGGTTTTAGAAGTGGGAGGGATCTATATAAGACATGGTGGTTGGAACCAAAAAACTCAAATTTGGACTCATCAGACTTAAGGACAGATTTCCACCGGTCTAATGTCCATTGCTTGTACTTTAGTAGAGATTTCTTTGCAGCAATATATTTATATGTAGATACATATAAATAGTGTAAAAACAATGGCAGCTTCACCTTATCTATAGCAGCTCTGAGGACTGGCTACATAACCACTTCAAGCCTCATCAAAAGCAAATGTGATTATTTTAGCTCAACCCATGCTGTTTTAGTTGAAACGGGAACAGATTTTAGGGGAGAGTGTGTAGGCTGATGTCACACCTGCAAATTGTCTGTTTCTGTATATCTCTTACCTAGACCCTCCTTTCTCACTCTCCCTCTCCTATGCTTTTCCTCCCTCCCTTCTCCCTCGCTATCCCTCTCCTTTCACTCTCTTCTCCATCGCCTCTCTCTCCTTCCCCTTCCAACTTGTCTCCCCTGGAGGTGGGTTTCCAGGGGAGGCTTGGTGCCAGGCTGAGAAGGGGCTCCGCTGCCCGGCCGGTCCGCCTCTCTTAGATCATTACAGCAGATGTTGCTATGTTTTCATTGGGCCCTATCTCTTAGCAACCGCGCAGGCTATTTTGTGGAGCTGTGGCACGGTGGTAGGAGCTGGTGTTGTGCACCGTCTGTCTGTCTGGACCTGGCCTTTACACCCTCAGACCAATGGGCCATAAATATGGCGTTATGAAACAAACGGATAGTTATTCTGTACTATGAATAAAGAAAGGAAGCACAAGGCATTTGGGTCACCCACGTGCTGCTTAGTTTAACCTGTGGCAGCAATTGCGCTTGTCAGCTATTAGCCCAGAACTGTAAGTACGTGAGCCATACTGTATCACTCACACAGCCTTCGTGAAGATACTGTGTTGCCTACTACCAGGGGTGCAACTTTCACTGGGGACGGGGGGACATGTCTCCCCCCATAAATTCTTTAATTGCATTTTTGTCCCCTGGAGTTTTATCATTGGAATGTGATACAAAACGAGGCAACAGTGTGCTTTAGGACCATGCGGCCACCTCCGAGCAGTTGGGTAGGCTGTTTGGAGTGTTTATCCGACTGGATAAAAAAATATATATAGTACCGGTCAAAAGATTGGACACAGCTACTCATTCAAGGGTTTTTCTCTATTTTTACTATTTTCTACATTGTAGAATAATAGTGAAGACGACATCAAAACGATGAAATAACACACAATGCCAAGAGTGCGCAAAGCTGTCAAAGGTGGCTACTTTGAAGAATCTCAAATATAAAATATATTTTGATTAGTTTAACACTTTTTTTTAGTTACTGCATGATTCCATGTGTTTCCATAGTTTATGTCTTCACTATTATTCTACAATGTAGAAAGACCCTAAAATGACTAGGGGTGTCCAATCTTTTATCTGGTACTGTATATGTTCAGTGTATCAGCATAGAATATGATAGTGACATAGGCTAAGGACAGACCAGAGCTATATATACAGCCATATACAATATATATACACGAGATGTAGGCTATTGTATATGGCTGTGTATATATATACCAGAGCTATATATATATATATATATATATATATATATAGCTCTGGTCTATACTTAGGCTATCATATTCTGTCACTATCATATTCTGTTCTATACAGAAGGAACATGGACCCTGATACTTGATACCATATGGTGGTATATTCAAGACCAACATAGCACGCATAACACATCCAATACAGGTATCAAGGTGATGCTTTAATTGACCAAGTTCCGATGATATTGTCACTCCTATCTCCTCCTTTTACAAAAGACACTAAAATTGAAACATTTTCAAAGAGTAAAAAAGTAGTAAATATTGTTCAACCGACGAGGGCTATACCAGAGAAAGCATGGCAAGTATCCAAATCATATGACGATCATAGATAAGAGACAATACATATTACTATTTACATTTAGTAACACAGACAAATTTACATATATTATAATTTATGTATACAGTGCCTTCGGAAAGTATTCAGACCCCTTGACTTTTTCCACATTTTGTTAAATTACAGCCTTATTCTAAAATTGATTAAATTTGTACAAATCCTCAGCAATCTACACACAATACCCCATAATGACAAAGCAAAAAAAGGTTAGAGTTTTGCTAATTTATAAAAAAATACAAAACAGAAATACCTTATTTATATAAGTATTCAGACCCTTTGCCTTGAGACTCGAAATTGAGCTCAGGTGCATCCTGTTTCCATTGATCATCCTTGAGATGTTTCTACAACTTGATTGGAGTCCACCTGTGGTAAATTCCATTCATTGGACATGATTTGGAAAGGCACACACCTGTCTATATATAAAGGTCCCACAATTGACAGTGCATTTCAGAGCAAAAACCAAGCCATGAGGTTGAAGGAATTGTCCATAGAGCGCAGAGACAAGAATGTGTCAAGGCACAGATCTGGGGAAGGGTACCAAAACATTTCTGCAGCATTGAAGGTCCCCAATAACACAGTGCCTCCATCATTCTTAAATGGAAGAAGTTTGGAACCACCGAGACTCTTCCTAGAGCTGGTTCCCCAGACAAACTGAGCAATCGGGGGAGAAGGGCCTTGGTCAGGGAGGTGACCAAGAACCCGATAGTCACAGACAGAGCTCTAGAGTTCTTCTGCGGAGATGGGAGAACTTTCCAGAAAGACAACCATCTCTGCAGCACTCCACCAATCAGGCCTTTACGGTAGAGTGGCCAGAAGGACCCAGTCCTCAGTAAAAAACACAACAGCCCGCTTGGAGTTTGCCAAAAGGCATGTAAAGGACTCTCAGAGACCATGAGAAACAAGATTCTCTGGTCTGATGAAACCTGGCACCATCCCTACGGTGAAGCATGGTGGTGGCAGAATCATGCTGCGGGCATGTTTTTCAGCGGCAGGGACTGAGAGACTAGTCAGGGTCGAGGCAAAGCTGAACGGAGCAAAGTACAGAGAGATCCTTGGTGAAACCTGCTCCAGAGTGCTCAGGACATCAGACTGGGGCAAAGGTTCACCATCCAACAGGACAACGACCCTAAGCACACAGCCAAGACAACGTTTCGGGACAAGTCTCAATGTCCTTGAGTGGCCCAGCTAGATCCTGAACTTAAACCTGATCGAACGTCTCTGGAGAGACCTGGAAATAGCTGTGCAGCAAAGCTCCCCATCAAACCTGACATAGCTTGAAAGATCTGCAGAGAATAATGGGATTAACTCCCCAAATACAGGTGTGCCAAGCTTGTAGCGTCACATCCAAGAAGACTCGAGGCTGTAATCCCTGCCAAAAGGTGCTTCAACAAAGTACTGAGTAAAGGGTCTGAATACTTTTGTAAAATGTATTTTTATTTATTTTTCAATAAATTAGCTATGTCTAAAAACCTCTTTTTGCTTTGTCATTATGGGATATTGTGTGTAGATTGATGAGGGGGGGAAACAATGTAATCCATTTTAGAATAAGGCTGGAACCTAACAAAATGTGGGAAAAGTCTAGGGGTCTGAATATTTTCCCGAAGGCACTGTATATTAAGATCTGTCATTTACAAAAATCATAATGCATTATATCACAAAAAGAGAAAGGCTATCCATAACCTTGGCTTTTAACAACAATTCTCAACCCCACGTTTGGCAACATTTTGACCCAAGCAAACATTTTTTATATATATTGTGTGTGTGTGTTTGGTCAATTTATGGTAGATGGGTGGGTTCTTTGGTTGTGCTAGGGACGTCTACAGCCTCTGATTGGAAGTCTCGACTACCAGTCGGTTGCCGTGGAAACCAGGGACGTTAGTTTGATTAGTTGTGTTGCTTAGTTGGCTTCTGTTCAGAAAATCCACAGGTCCACTGTACAGCTTTGCTGTTCAGTGTTTTAAGTGAGGGCCAGGTAGTAAATTAGTGTGTGTAACAATCTATGAACTGCTATTGTCATCCCAGACTGAAAGAAAGCTTCAGAACATCAACCTTTCAGAACGTCATAAAAGCATCTCCTAAAGGCCTCCACATCCTAACTGCTTCAGTGGCCAAACCACTAGAACCAATCTCCAAGCCTGTTCAAGTCAGAGCTTCAAAAGTCAAAGATGTTCAATTTAATCCATAGTGGTGACGGTAGATGTATCCTGACTTACATCAGACACAACACATGAAGGATCCAAACATCACAAGACATGATTTCAGGCATCTACGGATGATGGAGAAAGACGAAACACTGACTGAGCAGATTCTTCTCAGAGTTTAGACTTAAATCCTCCACACTCCCTATCATCCTGACTCTCACAACAACAACTGCTGCCGCTGAAACCTAGAGTGGATCACACAGCTGTGCAACCAGCTGCTACTACAACCTCACAACCAGGGTGGACTAGAATCCAGAATCAGGACCTGCCCTCTCTCTCATCATCCTTCCCTTAACCCTTCCCTCACCCAGCCCCCAGAGGCCTCATCACTGTCCCAACTGGCACGGCATTGGGTGAATTAGATCCGATGGATTTGGGGATAATCATTTTAGGCCATCTCATTCACATACAGACGAGAGCTTCCATTAACTCTTTAACCCAAGGCTACTGACCCTGCCAGGGCCTGGTCTCTCCTCACACTGCAGGCCAGCCAGCCCTAACATAGATAGTAACACAACAACACTGGCTTTGGCCTGGCTCTCCATCTGAAGAGCTACACATCAGGCTGGGATGTTGGTCTGGGACATGCATGTTTGTTTGTTTGTTTGTTTGTTTGTGTGTGTGTGTGTGTGTGTGTGTGTGTGTGTGTGTGTGTGTGTTTGCTTGCCATTGTGCGTGTGTCTGGTGGTGTCCATCTATCCCCAATGACATCCTCCTCCAGTCCAGACACACACAGAACCCAGAGAGGCAGGTCAGGCTGCTACTACAGCCACACACACACACTCCCCTACTACCTCCACCCTGGAGGCTGCTGGTGTGTCATCAGGAGGGGAGGACAGAGGTCCATGGTAAATCAAAGTCGCACACTCACCCACACACTCGGATCCTTCCCTCCCATCCACCCCCATTCAACCCCAAACCGAGTCACGGATGGCGCTTCGTCTTTCAGTCCCAGCCGTTGTCCTTGATCATGTGGGCCAGCTCGATGATGAACTTCCCCTCCTTGTACTTCTGACTGCTCTCAAAGGCATGCTCCTGTAGGGGAGTGTCGGGGTGGGGGAAGAGACAGGGTGAGGGAGAGAGAAGGAGGGAGAGATGGAGGGAAAGGGGAGAGAGATGGAGGGAAAGGGGAGAGAAGATGAGGCTTTTCCAGGATGAGAAACTTCACACTCATTGCCACTGAAAACACTGTCCTCTGATTTCACCTCCAACCTTACTGAACTACGTTACATAATGGAGCATTGCAAGGAGTGCTGTAGGCCACTGCAGATTACAAATGATTACAAATGTAATCAAATGTTTTTACTGTACATCTCAATATCCTATTTAGTCTTTCCTATTCAAGCAGAGAGACATTATCAGGTTTCACGTTCTGGAATTCCACTCAGTCAAGTGCCTCTGGAACTCGATGACGGTGTAGAAACAACCGTGTCAGGGATATTAATGGACTCGCCCCACGTTTCGTTATATCTGGACAGACGTGTGAGGTATGTGTGTGTGTGAGAGTCATAACAACCCCCCCCCCCCCCCCCCCACCCCCACACACACACATATGGGTCTGAAGGGGGGAAGTGGCAGTGACTACCAGGCATAAAGCCATGCTGATAAACGGGACAGCTGGTATGTGGAGTGGCTGTGTGTTCCACATTGACCTGCTGTTAGAAATACCACCTTTACTAAGCACTGAACATGGAGGCGCAATTATATTTCAGTGAAAATATAAAGCTGTCCACATCTATTACTAAAATATATATATACACAGGGGAGCAACTTCTTTTAGAAGTGGGGGGACAGAAGTTTTTTTTATCCAGTTGGAAAAACACTCAACAGCTCACCCAATCGCTCAGAGGTATCCGCATGGTCCTAAAGCACATCATTGCCTAGTTTTGTATCACATTCCAATTATAAAACTGGGGATGGACAAAAATGCAACTTCTGAATGCACATATATATATATATATATATATATATATATATATATATATATATATATATATATATATACACTGCTCAAAAAAATAAAGGGAACACTGAAAAAACACAATGTAACTCCAAGTCAATCACACTTCTGTGAAATCAAACTGTCCACTTAGGAAGCAACACTGATTGACAATAAATTTCACATGCTGTTGTGCAAATGGGATAGACAACAGGTGGAAATTATAGGCAATTAGCAAGACACCCCCAATAAAGGAGTGGTTCTGCAGGTGGTGACCACAGACCACTTCTCAGTTCCTATGCTTCCTGGCTGATGTTTTGGTCACTTTTGAATGCTGGTGGTGCTTTCACTCTAGTGGTAGCATGAGACGGAGTCTACAACCCACACAAGTGGTTCAGGTAGTGCAGCTCATCCAGGATGGCACATCAATGCGAGCTGTGGCAAGAAGGTTTGCTGTGTCTGTCAGCATAGTGTCCAGAGCATGGAGGCGCTACCAGGAGACAGGCCAGTACATCAGGAGACGTGGAGGAGGCCGTAGGAGGGCAACAACCCAGCAGCAGGACCGCTCCCTCCGCCTTTGTGCAAGGAGAAGCAGGAGGAGCACTGCCAGAGCCCTGCAAAATGACCTCCAGCAGGCCACAAATGTGCATGTGTCTGCTCAAAAGGTCAGAAACAGACTCCATGAGGGTGGTATGAGGGCCCGACGTCCACAGGTGGGGGTTGTGCTTACAGCCCAACATCGTGCAGGACGTTTGGCATTTGCCAGAGAACACCAAGATTGGCAAATTCGCCACTGGCGCCCTGTGCTCTTCACAGATGAAAGCAGGTTCACACTGAGCACATGTGACAGTCTGGTGACGCCGTGGAGAACATTCTGCTGCCTGCAACATCCTCCAGCATGACCAGTTTGGCGGTGGGTCAGTCATGGTGTGGGGTGGCATTTCTTTGGGGGGCCGCACAGCCCTCATGTGCTCGCCAGAGGTAGCCTGACTGTCATTAGGTACCGAGATGAGATCCTCAGACCCCTTGTGAGACCATATGCTGGTCCGGTTGGCCCTGGGTTCCTCCTAATGCAAGACAATGCTAGAGCTCATGTGGCTGGAGTGTGTCAGCAGTTCCTGCAAGAGGAAGGCATTGATGCTATGGACTGGCCCGCCCGTTCCCCAGACCTGAATCCAATTGAGCACATCTGGGACATCATGTCTTGCTCCATCCACTAACTCCACAGACTGTCTAGGAGTTGGCGGATGCTTTTGTCCAGGTCTGGGAGGAGATCCCTCAGGAGACCATCCGCCACCTCATCAGGAGCATGCCCAGGCGTTGTAGGGAGGTCATACAGGCACGTGGAAGCCACACACACTACTGAGCCTCATTTTGACTTGTTTTAAGGACATTACATCAAAGTTGGATCAGCCTGTAGTGTGGTTTTCCACTTTAATTTTGAGTGTGACTCCAAATCCAGACCTCCATGGGTTGATAAATTTGATTTCCATTGATCATTTTTGTGTGATTTTGTTGTCAGCACATTCAACTATGTAAAGAAAAAAGTATTTAATAAGAATATTTCATTCATTCTGATCTAGGATGTTTTATTTTAGTGTTCCCTTTATTTTTTAGGCAGTATATATATATATATATATATATATATATATATATATATATATATATATATATACACACACACACAGTTGAAGTTAACATACACTTAGATTGGATTAATTAAAACTCGTTTTTCAACTACTCCACAAATTTCTTGATAACCAACTACAGTTTTAGCAAGTCGGTTAGGACATCTACTTTGTGCATGACATAAGTCATTTTTCCAACAATTGTTAACAGACAGATTATTTCACTTCTAATTCACTGTATCACAATTCCTGTGGGTCAGAAGTTTACATATACTACGTTGACTGTGCCTTTAAACAGCTTGGAAAATTCCAGTAAATGATGTCATGGCTGTAGAAGCTTCTGATAGGCTAATTGACATAATTTGAGTCAATTGGAGATATACCTGTGGATGTACTTCAAGGCCTACCTTCAAACTCAGTGCCTCTTTCTTGACATTGTGGGAAAATCAAAAGAAATCAGCCAAGAACTCAGAAAAAAAATTGTAGACCTCCACATGTCTGGTTCATCCTTGGGAGCAATTTCCAAACGCTTGAAGGTACCACATTCTATACAAACAATAGCACACAAGTATAAACACCATGGGACCACGCAGAAATCTCTTTAGTCTCTTAGAGATGAACGTACTTTGGTGCGAAAAGTGCAAATCAATCCCAGAACAACAGCAAAGGACCTTGTGAAGATGCTGGAGGAAAAAGGTACAAAAGTATCTCTATCCAGAGTAAAATGAGTCCTATATCAACATAACCTGAAAGGCCGCTCTGCAAGGAAGAAGCCACTGCTCCAAAACCGCCATAAAAAGCCAGACTACGGTTTGCAAATGGCACATGGGGACAAAGACCTTACTTTTTGGAGAAATGTCCTCTGGTCTGATGAAACAAAAATATAACCGTTTGGCCATAATGACCATCGTTATGTTTGGAGGAAAAAGAGGGATGCTTGCAAGCTGAAGAACGCCATCGCAACCGTGAAGCACGGGGGTGGCAGCATCATGTTGTGAGGGTGCTTTGCTGCAAGAGGGGCTGGTGCACTTCACAAAATAGATGGCTTCATAAAGTAGGAAAATTATGTGGATATATTGAAGCAACATCTCAAGACATCAGTCATGAAGTTAAAGCTTGGTCGCAAATGGGTCTTCCAAATGGGCAATGACCCCAAGCATACTTCCAAAGTTGTGGCAAAACAGCTTAAGGGCAACAAAGTCAAGGTATTGGAGTGGACATCACAAAGCCCTGACCTCAATCCTGTAGAAATGTTGTGAGCAGAACTGAAAAAGCGTGTGCGAGCAAGGAGGCCTACAAACCTGACTCAGTAACACCAGCTCTGTCAGGAGGAATGGGCCAAAATTCACCCAACTTATTGTGGGAAGCTTGTGGAAGGCTAACCGAAACGTTTGACCCAAGTTAAACAATTTAAAGGCAATGCTAGCAAATACTAATTGAGTGTATGTAAACTTCTGACCCACTGAGAATGTGATGAAATAAATAAAAGCTGAAATAAATCATTCTCTCTACTATTATTCTGACATTGCACATTTTTAAAATAAAGTGGTGATCCTAACTGAACTGAGTTTAAATGTATTTGGCTAAGGTGTATGTAAACTTCCGACTTCAACTGTATGTGTGTATTTATATTTATGTGTGCGTATATATATCTATATATATATATATATATTTGTGCAATATACGACTGATTGTTGTCCTATGGACAGAGTCTCCCACTGTATATGTATGTATGTATTTATGTATACATAAAGTTTATATCGTTTAAAGTTTGCCACAAGCCACCTGGGAGACACACCAAACATGTGGAAGAAGGTGCTCTGGTTAGATGACACCAAAATTGAACTTTTTGGCAACAATGCAAAACGTTATGTTTGGCGTAAAAGCAACACAGCTCATCACCCTAAACTCCCTATCCCCACTGTCAAACATGGTGGTGGCAGCATTATGGTTTGGGCCTGCTTTTCTTCAGCAGGGACAGGGAAGATGGTTAAAATTGATGGGAAGATTGATGGAGCCAAATACAGGACCATTCTGGAAGAAAACCTGATGGAGTCTGCAAAAGACCTGAGACTGGGACGGAGATTTGTCTTCCAACAAGACAATGATCCAAAACATAAAGCAAAATCTACAATGGAATGGTTCAAAAATAAACATATCCAGGTGTTAGAATGGCCAAGTCAAAGTCCAGACCTGAATCCAATCGAGAATCTGTGGAAAGAACTGAAAACTGCTGTTCACAAATGCTCTCCATCCAACCTCACTGAGCTCGAGCTGTTTTGCAAGGAGGAATGGGAAAAAATGTCAGTCTCTCGGTGTGCAAAACTGATAGAGACATACCCCAAGCGACTTACAGCTGTAATCGCAGCAAAAGGTGGCGCTACAAAGTATTAACTTAAGGGGGCTGAATAATTTTGCACGCCCAATTTTTCAGTTTTTGATTTGTTAAAAAAGTTTGAAATATCCAATAAATGTCGTTCCACTTCATGATTGTGTCCCACTTGTTGTTGATTCTATATATATATATATATATATATATATATATATATATATATATATATATATATATACATACATACATACACAGCAAAAAAAACTTCCTCTCACTGTCAACTGCGTTTATTTTCAGCAAACTTAACATGTGTAAATATTTGTATGAACATAATATTCAACAACTGAGGCATAAACTGAACAAGTTCCACAGACATGTGACTAACAGAAATTGAATAATGTGTCCCTGAACAAAGGGGGGGTCAAAATCTAAAGTAACAGTCAATGCAGCTGGTGGCCACACCAGATACTAAGTACTGCTGAGCACCTCCTCCTCATGGACTGCACCAGATTTGCCAGTTCTTGCTGTGAGATGTTACCCCACTCTTCCACCAAGGCACCTGCAAGTTCCCGGACATTTCTGGCCATGGCAGAACACTGACATTCCTGTCTTGCAGGAAATCAAGCACAGAATGAGCAGTATGGCTGGTGGCATTGTCATACTGGAGGATCATGTCAGGATGAGCCTGCAGGAAGGGTACCACATGAGGGAGGAGGTTGTCTTCCCTGTAACGCACAGCGTTGAGATTGCCTGCAATGACAACGAGCTCAGTCCGATGATGCTGTGACACACCGCCCCAGACCATGACGGACCCTCCACCTCCAAATCGATCCCGCTCCAGAGTACTGGCCTCGGTGTAACGCTCATTCCTTCGACGATAAACGCAAATCTGACCATCACCCCTGGTGAGACGAAACCACGACTCGTCACTGAAGAGCACTTTTTGCCAGTCCTCTCTGGTCCAGCGACGGTGGGTTTGTGCCCATAAGCGACGTTGTTGCCGGTAATGTCTGGTGAGGACCTGCCTTACAACAAGCCTTCAAGCCCGCAGTCCAGCCTCTCTCCGCCTATTGCGGACAGTCTGAGCACTGATGGAGGGATTGTGCATTCCTGGTGTAACTCGGGTAGTTGTTGTTGCCATCCTGTACCTGTCCCGCAGGTGTGATGTTTCGATGTACCGATCCTGTGCAGGTGTTATAACACGTGGTCTGTCACTGCGAGGACGATCAGCTGTCCGTCCTGTCTCCCTGTAGGGCTGCCTTAGGAGTCTCACAGTATGGACATTGCAATTTAATGCCTCCTTGCAGCATGCGTAAGGCACGTTCACACAGATGAGCAGGGACCGTGGGCATCTTTCTTTTGGTGCTTTTCAGAGTCAGTAGAAAGGCCACATTAAGTGTCCTAAGTTTATAACTGTGACCTTAATTGCCTACCAACTGTAAGCTGTTAGTGTCTTAACGACCGTTCCACAGGTGCATGTTCATTAATTGTTTATGGTTCATTGAACAAGCATGGGAAACGGTGTTTAAACCCTTTACAATGAAGATCTATGAAGTTATTTGGATCTTTACGAATTATCTTTGAAAGACAGGGTCATGAAAAAGGGATGTTTATTTTTTTGATTAGTTTATATATTTATTACACACACACACACACACACACACACACACACACACAAAACTAGTCAAAGGTTTAGACACCTACTCATTCAAGGGTTTTTCTTTATTTTTACTATTTTCTACATTGTAGAATAATAGAGAAGACATTACAACTATGAAATAACACATATGGACTCATGTAGTAATCAAAAAAAAAATATTAAAGCAAATCAAAACATATTTTAGATTATTCAAGGGAGCCCCCCTTTTCCTTTGACAGCTTTGCACATTCTTGGCCTTCTATCAACCAGCTTCATGAGGTAGTCACCTGGAATGCACTTCAATTAACAGGTGTGCCATGTTAAAAGTTCATTTGTGGAATTTCTTTCCTTCTTAATGCGTTTGAGCCAATCAGTTGTGTTGTAACAAGGTAGGGGTGGTATACAGAGGATAGCCATATTTGGTAAAAGACCAAGTCCATATTATGGCAAGAACAGCTCAAATAAGCAAAGAGAAACAACAGTCCCTCATTACTAAGACATGAAGGTCAGTCAATCCGGAAAAATTCAAAAGCTTTGAAATCTTCAAGTGCATTCGCTAATATCATCAAGGGCTATGTTGAAACTGGCTCTCATGAGGACCGCCACAGGAAAGGAAGACCCAGAGTTACCTCTGCGGCAGAGGATAAGTTCATTAGAATTAACTGCACCTCAGATTGCAGCCCAAATAAATGCTTCACAGAGTTCAATTAACAGACACATCAACAGTTCAGACGAGACTGCGTAAATCAGGCCTTCATGGTCAAATTATTGCAAAGAAACCACTACTAATGGACACCAATAAGAAGAAGAGACTTGCTTGGGCCAAGAAACACGAGCAATGGACATTAGACCGGTGGAAATCTGTCCTTTGGACTGATGAGTCCAAATTTAGGTTCCAACCTCCATGTCTTTGTGAGACGCAGAGTAGGTGAACGGATGATCTCTGCATGTGTGGTTCCCACCATGAAGCATGGAGGTGGTGGAATGGTGAGGGTGTGCTTTGCTGGTGACACTGTCTGATTCATTTAGAATTCAAGGCACACTTAACCCTCATGACTACCACAGCATTCTGCATCGATACGCCATCCCATCTGGTTTGCGCTTAGTGGGACTATCATTTGTTTTTCAACAGGACAATGACCCAACACACCTCCAGGCTGTGTAAGGGCTATTTGACCAAGAAGGAGAGTGATGGAGTGCTGTATAAGATGATCTGGCCTCCACAATCACACGACCTCAACCCAATTGGGAAGGTTTGGGATGAGTTGGACCGCAGAGTGAAAGAAAAGCAGCCAACACGTGCTCAGCATATGGAGGGAACTCCTTCAAGGTTGTTGGAAAAGCATTCCTCATGAAGCTTGTTGAGAGAATGCCAAAAGTGTGCCAAGCTGTCATCAAGGCAAAGGTTGGCTACTTTGAAGAATCTCAAAAATAAAATATATTTTCATTTAACACTTGACTACATTATTCCATATGTGTATTTCATAGTTTAGATGTCTTCACTATTATTCTACAGGCAGAAAAAGTTTGACTGGTAATGTGTAAAACACACAGTGCCTTCGGAAAGTATTCAGACCCCTTGACTTTTTCCACATTGTTACGTTCCAGCCTTATTCTACAATGGATGAAGTACAAAAAAAAAAATCCTCAGCAATCTACACACAATACCCCATAACGACAAAGTGAAAACAGGTTTAGATTTTTATTGCAAATTTATTAAAATAAAAAAAATACACATTTTTACTTAAATATTCAGACCCCTTTGCTATATGAGACACGAAATTGAGCTCAGATCCATCCTGTTTCCATTGATCATCCTTGAGATGTTTCTACAACTTGAATGGAGTCCACCTGTGGTAAATTCAGATGATTGGGCATGATTTGGAAAGGCACACACCTGTCTATATAAAAAAAGGTCCCACAGTTGACAGTGCATGTCAGAGCAAAAACCAAGCCATGATGTCGAAGGAATTGTCCGTAGAGATCCGAGACACGATTGTGTCGAGGCACAGATCTAAGGAAGGGTACCAAGAAATGTCTGCAGCATTGAAGTTTATAACCACCAAGACTCTTCCTAGAGCTGGCCGCCCGGCCAAACTGAGCAATCGAGAGAGAAGGGCCTTGGTCAGGGAGGTGACCAAGAACCCAATGGTCACTGACAAAGCTCTAGAGTTCCTCTGTGGAAATGGGAGAACCTTCCAGAAAGACAACCATCTGTACGATACTCCACAAATAAGGACTTTAACGGTAGACTGGCCAGACGGAAGCCACTACTCAGTAAAAGGCACTTGACAGCCCGCTTGGAGTTTGCCAAAATGCACCTAAAGACTCTCAGACCATGAGAAACAAGATTGTCTGGTCTGATGAAACCAAGTTTGAACTCTTTGGCCTGAATGCCAAGCATCAAGTCTGGAGGAAACCTGGCACCATCCCTACAGTGTAGTATTGTGGTGGCAGCATCATGCTGTGGGGATGTTTTTCAGTGGCAGAAACTGGGAGACTAGTCAGGATCGAGGCAAAGATGAGCGGAGCGAAGTACAGAGAGATCCTTGATGAAAACCCGCTCCAGAGCATTCACAGCCCTCCGACTGGGGCGAAGGTTTACCTTCCAACAAGACAACGACCCTAAGCACACAACCAAGGAGTGGTTTCGGTATAAGTCTGAATGTCCTTGAGTGGCCCAGCCAGAGCCCGGACTTGAACCTGATCGAGCATTTCTGGAGACCTGAAAATAGCTGTGCAGCAACGCTCCCCATCCAAACTGACAGAGCTTGTGTGCTTAGAGTCGTTGTCCTGTTGGAAGGTGAACCTTAGAACCAGTTTGAGATCCTGAGCATGTTTTCATTAAGGAGCTCTCTGTACTTTGCTCCCTTCATCTTTCCCTCAATCCTGACTAGCCTCCCAGTCCCTGCCACTGAAAGACATCCTCACAGCATGATGCTGCCACCACCATACTTCACCGTCGGAATGGTTCCAGGTTTCCTCCAGACGTGAAGCTTGGCATTCAGGCCAAAGAGTTCAATCTTGGATTCATCAGACCAGAGAATATTGTTTCTCATGGTCAGAGTCCTTTAGGGGCCTTTTGGCCAAGCAGGCTGTCATGTGTATTTTACTGATGAGTGGCTTCTGTCTGGCCACTACCATAAAGTCCTGATTGGTGGTGCTGCAGAGATGGTTGTCCTTCTGTTAGGTTCTCCCATCTCCACAAAATAACTCCAGAGCTCAATCAGAGTGACCCTCGGGTTCTTGGTCACTTCCCTGACCAAGGCCCTTCTCCCCCGATTGCTCAGTTTGGCCAGCTCTAGGAAGAGTCTTGGTGGTTCCAAACTTCTTACATTTAAGAATGATGGAGGCCATTGTGTTCTTGGGGACCTTCACCCTTCCCCAGGTCTGTGCCTTGACACAATCCTGTCTCTGAGTTCTATGAACAATTCCTTCGACCTCATGGCTTGGTTTTTGCTCTGACATGCACTGTCAACTGTGGGACCTTGTATAGACAGGTGTGTGCCTTTCCAAATCATGTCCAATCTATTGAATTTACCACAGGTGGACTTCAATCAAGCTGTAGAAACATCGCAAGCATGATCAATGGAAACAGGATGCACCTGAGCTCAATTTCGAGTCTCATAGCAGCAGGGTAGCCTAGTGGTTAGAGCTTTGAAATCCCCGCGCTGACAAGGTACAAATCTGTCGTTCTGCCCCTGAACAGGCAGTTAACCCACTGTTCCTTGGCCGTCATTGAAAATAAGAATTTGTTCTTAACTGACTTGCCTAGTTAAATTAAGGTCAAATAAATAAAAAAAATAGCAAAGGGTCTGAATATTTATGTAAATAAGGTATGTTTTTTTATTTGTAAAATATTTTCAAACATTTCTCAAAACGTTTTCGCTTTGTGATTTAATGGGTTTTGTGTGTAGATTGAGGAAAAACATTGATGTCATCAATTTTAGAATAAGGCTGTAATATAAGAAAATGTCTGAAAACTTTCCGAAAGCACTGTATATAGGCTACATTATAAACTGGGCGGTTTGAACCCTGATTGGCTGACAGCCGTAATATATCAGACCGTATACCACGGGTATGACAAAACATTTGTTTTTCCTGCTCTAATTACATTGGTAACCCGTTTTTAATAGCAATAAGGCACCTCGGGGGTTTGTGGTACATGGACAATATTACACGGCTAAGGGCTGTGTCAAAGGCACTCCGCTTTGCATTGTCCCCAAGAACAGTCCTCAGCCATGGTATATTGGCCATATACCACACCACCTAGGGCCTTATTGCTTAATTATACAGTATATAGGCAACATGATATAGGGCCTACTTAGTCTCGATACATGAAAACAGATTTTTATTTTGAATTAATTCTAACCCTTTGTCTAGTTTGTGATTGGATAAGCCGTTGTTCTTGTTGCTGGTCAAACTGGTCTTTAAATCACTACAGTTCTCAGTGTGGATAGCCCAGCTCTGGTCCATCATGAATGACCACCATCTCTGAACTAGGAGAAGGAGGTCAATTTGATTGAGTACTTGGAAAATATATAGCCCTACATCATGAGAAATATGCCCCTCAGATCAAGATTGAAACTGCAAGGAATCCCTTTACTGAGTCAGCCTATGTACTGTAATGTTACACTTAAGGTAGGAAAAATAGTAAAAAAAATTAAGACCAGAACTCATCCATGTCAATACGATAACATGCACTCAATTGTTCCAAAACCTTTATTAGTTCACAGCGTTTCAATCCTACAACGATCTTATATGCTAATAAAGGTATTATTAATGAAGGTAATAATGTGCCTATCCTTTCTAACTCTAGATACAGTTCTAACCTCCTCTGACACGTAAACACTCTTACACTCACATATTTCCAACCCAGAGTTGTCTTGCAGTTCTCACAGTAGATATCTGCCACAGCATGCAGCCCCGTGAGCAACACCCTCTCTTCCGCCGGCCCGCACCCCACGTTCACCCTGAGAGCGAGAGAGAGAAAGCAAGCTCATAAGCTGTTCGATTCGTAAAGGTCGCCTGTCTATACTGAGTCATAACACACCCACTCACACACTAGATATTACCCAAAAGGCACGTCATACTGAGCTAGATAGGGACCATGCTCGTACAGTAGAAATTAGCATCTTCATTGTGATTGTGCTCACGGGCTGAGGACTGGATCATGGCTGTACTGTAACTACATGCAGACACACTGATACTCACACTGAGTTGAACAGATAAGCTCTGCCTTGGCTCCCCTGGAAAGACTGCAGGAGAAGAAGATGAGTAGGTTAAAAAGGAGGAGGAGTATCCTCAGCAGTCAGCATTAAAGCCACTTCATTGGCATGATCATTGAACAGCAGGAAATATCCCAGATTTTGCCTTTAAATTAAGACTGACTGACAGACACATGTGCTTTTGTACAGGTGAGGGTTGACTTTACATAGTGTAGCACATGGAAAAAGTCATATTCAAACACACAAGCTGTAGAAGTAAGATGGCGGTGAAATGAGCGACAGAGGCTCGGTACGCTCGTTTTCAGTCTGAAAGTGCAGCGTCAGCTGTAATACTAGGTCCAAGTGTGAAGGAGTCTGCCAGCAGCGCTTTAAGACAGCTGCAGCAAGCACTCAATACCTTTCTAGTTATTACAGTGCAATGCACTGAAAGTTCAAATGAATCTATAAAAACTACAGTATTTATACAGGTCATCCTTTATTTAACCAGGAAAGTCATGTTGAGATGGACATCTTTCAAGTAAGCCCTGGAGCCCAACAGTAGCGTGTTCTCCCATGCGCTTTCTTGGGAATGACTTGCACATTAGGGCAGTTTCCCTTACATACCTGATTCAGCTGATCACCAAACCCTTGCTTAGTAGAATCAGGGTCAAGTTCATTAGGCACAAAACAGAAGAAAACAGAGAGTGTCTATCTGGACTTGTCAAACAAGAAACACAAATGTTCTGTTTTAAAACATTTGAAAACGTTTTCAGTTGTGTGCCCTAATGAGCACCAGCCAGGTGCTGGGCTTCAAAGTGTGAAAGCCTTTAAAAAGCAACAAACCTCCTTGAAAACGGCCTGTGGCGTTGATAGGAGTCAGAAACAGTTATTCCAGTGTCCAAATTGACTACAAAGTGGAAATAGGATGATTCATGAAGGAAGTCTCGTGTAAAAGGAGTTAAGAACATCCGTGAGTCACAATGGGTAAATGACGATGTCCTTTTGCCCACTAACATGGGGTGAACAGCTGCGGTGATTGCTCTGTATCCAATAGCAGCGTAGACAGTGAGACAGACCTGCCCAGCAGCTCCGACTGCTTACATAAGACAGCAGGTTGGTCATTTTTTTAACTTGAGAAATACTGCACCAAACACCTTAGTTAGATGTAAAATTGCGCAACTAAAACATCCTCTGTAAAAACGTCAAACTTAATTACATATTTCTTGAGTTATCTTAGATTCATTCTGGGAATTTTGAGAAAAGTGAAATACGCTTCTGCGTCTAGTATCTGATGAGGGACAAACATCATTAACCAGAACGTGGAATCGGTCAGGAAACACACCTCCAAGAATAAAATCTAGTTTTTCTAATGAGCAACAGATAAACATGTGCCTATAGGGGTGTTCAGTGGCTCTTTAAAGGAAATGTGGCATAGATTGAGGGAAACACTATTAGAGCAAGCAGCATTATTAGGGGATGGACGGTTGTGGTCGGTATGTTAAACAGTCAGTGTTCACCTTGGAGATGAGCTCGTCGTGGTTGGCCAGGTGCGCTCTGCAGTGGATGCAGCTGTAGGTTCGGTGGCAGCTGGGCAGGTAGGCCTGGAAGGTCTTGGAGCGCGTCATCCTGACCATCGGGTGGGGCGGGGTGGGGGGGCGGTGCAGGAAAGGGCTGCCGGCCCAGCTAGGCTCGCAGGGGAAGCACCGCAACACACAGGTAAGGGCCGTGGTGGGGGGCGGGGCGGGAGGCACACACCTGGTGAAGCGGAGCACAGGAGATACACACTGATGAAGGTGGTCTATAGTCAAAACGTTTTTTTTTACCTAATCGCTGTGTAGGTTGTTGGCAACACAGCACAAACAGATCTGGGTCCAGGATAATCCATGTGTGGATATAAAGAGATTTTAACTTGAGTGCCTTGGATATATATATATTGCTGCATATCATTGTCTATCTTTACACACTGTAAGATCCAAAAATCTGTTAGCCTCCATTTGTTCTCTGCATATGAATTAATGTTCAGTAGGCAAATTACTTTGCAGTGGAGCATGAATGTGTACAGTATGTAGCCTATGATAAATGAAAAATGTCAGGCATTCTATACCGAGTTAAGCATAGACTGTGATCTCATGATCATTATACTGAGACACAGTAGCCTAAAAATAATTGAACTTTAGACAGTTAACAGAAAGAGGCTTATAAGGGAAAGGCTGTGTGCTATAAGCCTTTAAGACGTCCACTTGTTTTCTGTCGGCTTCTGTCTCTGAGCCAACAGTGTGGGACCGGGGTATAAAGAGACCACTCAAAAAGGTCTTGCCCACACACACTTTAACCCCAAAGTCTTTCCTTTTTCCCTGTCATTTTAGGACAAACATGTGAGGATAATCCTAAAGCAGAGTTTAGCACATATCGAAGTAATCGCCACAATCTTCATAGACTCCAATTAGTAACAGGTTGTTACTCTAAACCAGGGTTGTGGTCAATTCCCTTTCAATTCAGTCAATTGAGGAAGTAAACTTAATTCCAATTCCACATTTGCTTCCTTGAAACGCATTAAGGAATATTGGAATGGGAACTTGACCTCAACCTTGCAGTAAATGAGGTTGCGATGAGGGGGCAATGAGGTTAATCTAGTCAAACAGCCTTGGTTAGAGACATGTATATCTGTTATCTGGCAGGTTCAAGGCCTGTGCTGACATAATCTTGAAATATGGAGCTGAATACAGATCTGATGTATTTAGTTACAGTTAACTGTCAAAGCAGTGATGTACTCTATGAATCCAATATGTTCTGTGGCTAATGGATAACGACTCAACCACACTCTGTAACGGGTGGTTAGATTACCTAGGTCTAGTTCTGTCTCATGGGGATATCACACAAGCACGCCTCACCCACATAGAAACACACACTTACACAGCAGAGTTGATATATGTTGATATGGGGAAATCAAGTATTGTGAAAGAGATGCCTTCTGACTCACTTTCCTTCCAAAGGATCCATTCCCAAGCTTTTCCAATGCATGTCAGTTACTTGAGAGATGAAATGAGAGTGGAGTTTCGTGTGCATTACAAACGGAGAGACCGCCTTGTCTGCACAAATCAATTTAGCCTTCCAAATCACCTCTATCAGTAATGATTTTCCACCTTTGATTCAGATATGGAAAATAATTTGTCCAGGTCTCTCAGTTAGGAGATATTATAAACGTGGTGATTCAAGCCCTGAATGCTGATTGGCTGACAGCCGTGGTATATCAGACCATATACCACGGGTATGACAAAACATGTATTTTTACTACTCTAATTACATTGGTAACCAGTTTATTATAGCAATAAGGCACCTCAGGGGTTTGTGATATATGGCCAATTTACCACAGCTGAGGGCTGTTCTTATACACGATGCAACGTGCCTGGATACAGCCCTAAGCCGTGGTCTATTGGCCATATACCACACCTCCTCTGGCCTTATTGCATAAAATTACGTCTCCATGTGACATATGCACAGAAAGAGAGTAACAGATATAGAAATAGCAGGTGAATATAGTCACTTGTATCTAACATTTTATAGTTCAACTCATCTGTTGCACCGGTTGTTTCTTAGGTGAGAGGCTGATTGACACTTTGAAGAATCCTCCACTCATTTTCATAAACCAGATCATCTTTTGATGTGCTCATCTAGAAAACGATCTCGTTCAAGACCCCTAATTTGTTTGTAGACTAAATGCATCCACTAGAACAACAACACAGCAAGCAGAGGCTCTACCCTGCTTTGCACCAAAGCCTCTTTGTTTCATGTCACAGAAGAAAATCTAAGACAGCTATGAATAAGTCCAAAAGACTAACCCGGACCCGGTCAAATAATTATCCAAAGGTAACAGGGATGGGATCCACCAATGCTGTCTGAGCTTGCAAAAACTGCTGCCGTGTTTTTCTGACATCATCATCATAATCACCTTCTCCTGTTTCTGTCTGCCCCTCAGCCTCGCCCCTGAAGGCTGATGTTCTGAGCTGTCTGGTATTGGTATAGTCTGGGTGCCACACTACATGCCACATCACTTACCAGCCAAAAGGTCCTCGCTGGTATAAAAACAACAACCTTGCTTACGTAACCGGAGAGGAGCTGCTGCGGTCGCTCTGTCGTACAGAGAGGGACGATGATCGTGATAGCAGCCAGGGGACAGAGAGAGAGACAGAGAGAGAGACGGATGGACGGACTGGGGAGCATGCGTCCTTGTGTTTGCGGCCCTAGTTGTCCTTCATAGCACACAGCCCCACAGCTCCAATAGGAGGCTTCATGTAGTTTCCGCTCTCTCTCTCATTCAGTGGCAACAGACAGCATAGTGATGCGTTACATCACTGACAGCAACAGACCGAATCTCAAATCCCCTTATCTGATCATGTGTCCAGGTGTCACGTGTGTGTGTGTGTGTGTGTGTGTGTGAGATTGGCTGGGTTTGTGTATTTGCACATATGAATCTGGTCAGAGACAGTGGCTGCCTGGATCACAGTATATAGGGCAGACCTTTAGCCACCACAGTTGGTGGGGATGCCTCGGTTTGGCAATGCAAGGAAGTTGATTCAACATACACACACACCTTGTTCATGTGTGTGTTACATGATCCAAAATTATGTCTTGTGTGTAGAGTAACGTGATTATTTGAGACAACATCGGTCTTTACATTATGATGCAGAAAAAGTATTTACTCAGCATTGGCTTTTAGCGTCACACTTTGAACAGTCATATAGAGGAGTTGAAGTGCTATGTTAAGGCAACACGAGTCTATTAGCGCCAGTTGTCTACAGGATACAACGGTCAACTAGAGGATTAGGCTACAGGCGATTCAACACCCAACACAAGAGCAATAATAAACATGACGTAGACATGTTCACTGGCATAGCACACACCGCCGCAGACCCAGGGTTGCTATTCCACCGGAGTCGGGTCCCCCAGATAGCATTATTATTTTTTTAATGAATGACATGAAATTAGTTTCAAAAGTTCAACATTGTCTCTCAGCCTCATGGAAAAAAATTATAGACTAGCTGGAAATTAGCTCGAAACCAGCACAATTTTCCCAGCCTCGTCCCAAAATGTGTAAAATAGCATGAGATGAGCTATAAAACTGCAAATATACCTTGCGCTACACCAATACATATGATGATATTTTCAGCAGGCAGTATTATGTTCACGCACTCGATGTTCTCATATCGTATTTCTGCCTGCGGCTGCTGGTGGCGCAGGATCAGGCCACGCGTAACGTGTAATAATAATAACAACCAGCTCCACTGCAGATCTCGCCATCCCATCCATGCCCGCAACATAAACAACCAGCTTGCAACATTCTGAACTACAATGGGCAATTCAATTAAAACAGCATATTCAACCATTTATTTGTATATATGCAAGGATTTACCTTTGAATATATGAAAAATATGTTGATCACTTAAAAAACTCGCGCCTCCTCGTTTTCCTCGTAGCAAAGCCAAACCTAAATCCGTCTTTGCATTTCTTTCTAGGTAAATTTCTTCTCCAGCCCTGGCAATCGTGCAGACGCAATGTTTTTAAGCGCGCAGTTCCCAGGCCGAGTTTGACGTAATTACACAGAACCACATTGTACTTCGTCTGGAGACAAATTGACAGCCGTGTCCGCCAACCAATACAGCGATAAGGCATAGCAACACTGCGCTTATTGGTTATGAATAGTCAGGAGCAACCAATACTTTTGCTCGTATAGTTAGGCTGGCTACCTGCAGTTCTATTCCGTTTTAGGATAGAGACAGAAATGGACCTGTACTGAATTTGCTGCGGAAATGGATATCATTAAAAAAAATGTGTTTAAATTATGTAAATAGGCAGAATAGACACGGCAATGGACTTCAACATCTTAACTTTTGATCCAAGATTAACCCTCCAGATAACTTGTTCTGATGTTCGGTGGGCTCTCCTTATATCCTACTTCAGGGTTTCCCAAACACGCTCCTGGGATCCCCCTGGGGGCACGTTTTGTTTTTTGTCCTAACACTACACAGCTGATTCAAATAATCAAATCTTGATGATGCGTTGGTTATTTGAATCAGCTGTGTAGTGCTCGGGCAAACACCAAAACGGATCATTTGTTTCCAGTCTTTATGTAACTGATTGCTGTCTCCTAGTGGTGGTTTTAAACCACACTCAAGATAATAGGTTAAAGTAAAGGTTGTGTGTGAAAGCAGATCAGTGCCATCTGATGTTTATACTTAGGGGTGAGGTGCCTTATTGCTATTATAAATAGAAACAATCTAATGTCTTTCCAAATGGCTTCATCATCTATAAACTTGCCCTGAGTTAGATGCGTTGCTTTTTCTGTTGATATGCTTGATTGGTGTATATTTTATCCAGTGTGTTTTAGATTCTGTTGTAAATCTTAACTGACTGACGTCTAGAGATTGTTTGTTATAACGTACCATATCTCCGGATGTTAGTGGTATATAAAGCCTAGCAGTTAAGAACGTTGGGCCAGTAACCAAAACGTTGGTTAGAATCCCCGAGCCGAATAGATGAAAAATTAATCGATGCAAGGCACTAAGCCCTAATTGCTCCTGTAAGCCACTCTGGATAACAATATTTACTCAAATGTACATTTCCAACTCTCTCACGTGTTGGATATTTGTTTTGAAACTGGAAAATGGCACAAGAAGATGCACAAAGGTTGCCATTTCTGTCTGGGGAGATGAGCAAAGGGGTTAATTTTAGTATTAGATTGAGGACACAATTTCAATGGATTGACGAGTCAATTAAATCACAAACAACGTCAATTTGGTCTATTTCCGGTCATGGCGGATATGTGCATGTCAATCATGGCATCGTGTGTGAAATATCTTGCACTGGAGATGATGGTGCTCAAAATGTCAACACAGGGGTGGGTGTCTTTCTACGTAGCCAGATACCTGGTTTGGACCCATTTTGGGATGAGGTTTGCTTAACAGCACCTAATGTAGCCTATTAGTTCCAAGATATCTAGCTGTTCAATAGCCTAACATCTTGATGTTCTGATGCTCAGTTGGTAAAATGCATTGACCCAGTCCTAACTTCAGGAAGAGACTGGTATGATGGCCACCTGCCCAAACAGGTTTTGGAACTACTGCTTTACTAGATGCCCCTAGTTGATGTCACCCCTCAGATAACACACTAAACATCAAACTATGGTAGTTGGGGTGTTGTTTATTAGGATCAAACGGTGGGCGAGGGAGTTTCGTTTTTTTAGGATCAAACTGGGAGATGGGGGTCATGATGTGGTTGTGATATTAGGTAGCCTAATATTGCTTAGCCACAGTTTTCTTTCCATCTCCATCATGCACCTGTTTATGAAGGAAGACATTTGAAAGTTATATACACTGCTCAAAAAATAAAGGGAACACTTAAACAACACAATGTAACTCCAAGTCAATCACACTTCTGTGAAATCAAACTGTCCACTTAGGAAGCAACACTGATTGACAATAAATTTCACATGCTGTTGTGCAAATGGAATAGACAACAGGTGGAAATTATAGGCAATTAGCAAGAAACCCCCAATAAAGGAGTGGTTCTGCAGGTGGTGACCACAGACCACTTCTCAGTTCCTATGCTTCCTGGCTGATGTTTTGGTCACTTTTGAATGCTGGCGGTGCTTTCACTCTAGTGGTAGCATGAGACGGAGTCTACAACCCACACAAGTGGCTCAGGTAGTGCAGCTCATCCAGGATGGCACATCAATGCGAGCTGTGGCAAGAAGGTTTGCTGTGTCTGTCAGCGTAGTGTCCAGAGCATGGAGGAGCTACCAGGAGACAGGCCAGTACATCAGGAGATGTGGAGGAGGCCGTAGGAGGGCAACAACCCAGCAGCAGGACCGCTACCTCCGCCTTTGTGCAAGGAGGAGCACTGCCAGAGCCCTGCAAAATGACCTCCAGCAGGCCACAAATGTGCATGTGTCTGCTCAAACGGTCAGAAACAGACTCCATGAGGGTGGTATGAGGGCCGACGTCCACAGGTGGGGGTTGTGCTTACAGCCCAACACCGTGCAGGACGTTTGGCATTTGCCAGAGAACACAGAGATTGGCAAATTCGCCACTGACGCCCTGTGCTCTTCACAGATGAAAGCAGGTTCACACTGAGCACATGTGACAGACGTGACAGTCTGGAGACGCCGTGGAGAACGTTCTGCTGCCTGCAACATCCTCCAGCATGACCAGTTGGCGGTGGGTCAGTCATGGTGTGGGGTGGCATTTCTTTGGGGGGGCCGCACAGCCCTCCATGTGCTCGCCAGGGGTAGCCTGACTGTCATTAGGTACCGAGATGAGATCCTCAGACCCCTCGTGAGACCATATGCTGGTGTGGTTGGCCCTGGGTTCCTCCTAATGCAAGACAATGCTAGACTTCATGTGGCTGGAGTGTGTCAGCAGTTCCTGCAAGAGGAAGGCATTGATGCTATGGACTGGCCCGCCCGTTCCCCAGACCTGAATCCAATTGAGCACATCTGGGACATCATGTCTCGTTCCATCCACCAACGCCACGTTGCACCATCCACCAACGCCACGTTGCACCACAGACTGTCCAGGAGTTGGCGAATGCTTTAGTCCAGGTCTGGGAGGAGATCCCTCAGGAGACCATCCGCCACCTCATCAGGAGCATGCCCAGGCGTTGTAGGGAGGTCATACAGGCACGTGGAGAACACACACACCACTGAGCCTCATTTTGACTTGTTTTATGGATATTACATCAAAGTTGGATCAGCCTGTAGTGTGGTTTTCCACTTTAATTTTGAGTGTGACTCCAAATCCAGACCTCCATGGGTTGATACATTTGATTTCCATTGATACTTTTTGTGTGATTATGTTGTCTGCACATTCAACTACGTAAAGAAAAAAATATTTAATAAGAACATTTCATTCATTCAGATCTAGGATGTGTTATTTTAGTGTTCCCTTTATTTTTTTTGAGCAGTGTAGGTTATTCACAGAGTGTACTACAATTCTACAAAACGAAAATGAATCCCTGAAGAATAAACTGGACTTTATGGTGACACCTTTGGAAAAGTGTGAGATCCGAGTCATTCTGAGTTGACCAACAATAATCATTTTGATTAGTTGGGAGTGTGGCCGCAATCCACCGGAAATATCACTGATTGTAAAAATCCAATATACAACATTAAAATCTAAATAGCTAGAATACCATGCAGAACATTAGATGAACACTCTATTGTTTAAACATTTTCATCTGATTTCATATGAAAGAAACAGGGTTGAAATAGTTCCTCTTATTTCCATTTCTCTTTCTGTTGTGTCTCCTGCCAGTGCAATGAAAATGGGGAGACCTCTGCATCATCAGAGGAAGACTGAGGTGGGTCAATTTTTCTTCATCAAACCATCGCAAATGAGAAATGATTGTAATAGGAAGTCTGTTTTTACTGTGTGTGTGTGCTTGTGTCTGTCGGCAGGAGGATGACTCGATTGACTGTTCCATCAAGGCGTGTGATATTTCAAGAATCAATGCCACATCAACCAGTGCAGGGGGTAAATATCTTTGATGGTCTATTCTCAGTAATTCTGCTCTGTAGATTCTGTCTCAACTGTATTTAGATGGTCATTTTGCTATTAACCAGAGGTTCATGAGGCTTTCTTTGTTTGCACTCTACAGTGCATTCAGAAAGTATTCAGACCCCATGACTTTTTCCAAATTTTGTTACGTTATGGTTTTATTCTAAAATGGATTTAAAAAAAGAATCCCCTCATCAATCTACACACAAAATCCGATAATGACAAAGCAAAAACATTTTTTTAGACATATTTGCAAATGTATAAAAAAAACTGACAGTCTGTCATGACCGGCCGTGACCGGGAGTCCCGTATGGCGGCACACAATTGGCCCAGTGTCGTCCGGGTTAGGGGAGGGTTTGGCCGGGAGGGCTTTACTTGGCTTTACTTGGCTCTAGCGACTCCTTGTGGTGGGTCGGACACCTGCAGGCTGACTTCGGTCATCAGTTGTACGGTATTTCCTCCGACACATTGGTGCAGCTGGCTTCTGAGTTAAGCAAGCGGGTGTTAAGAAGCACGGTTTGCCGGGTCATGTTTCGAAGGACTCATGACTCGACCTTTGCCTCTCCCGAGCCCATTGGGGAGTTTCAGTGATGAGACAAGATGTTGGTCACGAAATTGGAGTAAAAAAAATTATAATAAAAACGATTTAAATATAAAATAAATAAATCATTAAACAAATAGAAAAAAATCTAATTTCATAATTATTCAGACCCTTTACTCAGTACTTTGTTAAAGCATCTTTGGCAGCAATTACAGCCTCGAGTCTTGGGTATGATGCTACAAGCTTGGCACACTAGTATTTGGGAGTTTCTCCCATTCTTGTTCTGATCGAAAATGTATGAATTAGCCTCTGTCTGTACATCTATATCTGTATAGCAGACGCTATAGCCTATAAAGAAATACATTGTGAAGCATTTGCCAGTGCGACACACTAGGCTGGTAGAGGTTAAGCGCTCAACATGTAAACAACATTTTGTTGTATTAAATCATTATAGTCTATCAATTGCGCATATATACTCAGTGACTTAGAATGAAGTAGAAATTAAATAGAAAATGCCTTATTAGGCTCAGTCTACAGTGACTTTGAATTCATTTTTAGAAACACCAGTTTGGCCAGAGTCTGTGGCTTCAGGCTCCTGCTATGGTGCCTGGAGAGCAGGCTAGCACCGGAGAATACCCGCTTGCAGAGCCACTGGAGATGTTAAACACCATACATCGCTTGGGGTATGTCTCTATCAGTTTTGCACATCGAGAGACTGACATTTTTTCCCATTCCTCCTTGCAAAACAGCTCGAGCTCAGTGAGGTTGGATGGAGAGCATTTGTGAACAGCAGTTTTCAGTTCTTTCCACAGATTCTCGATTGGATTCAGGTCTGGACTTTGACTTGGCCATTCTAACACCTGGATATGTTTATTTTTGAACCATTCCATTGTAGATTTTGCTTTATGTTTTGGATCATTGTCTTGTTGGAAGACAAATCTCCGTCCCAGTCTCAGGTCTTTTGCAGACTCCATCAGGTTTTCTTCCAGAATGGTCCTGTATTTGGCTCCATCCATCTTCCCATCAATTTTAACCATCTTCCCTGTCCCTGTTGGAGAAAAGCAGGCCCAAACCATGATGCTGCCACCACCATGTTTGACAGTGGGGATGGTGTGTTCAGCTGTGTTGCTTTTACGCCAAACATAACGTTCTGCATTGTTGCCAAAAAGTTCAATTTTGGTTTCATCTGACCAGAGCACCTTCTTCCACATGTTTGGTGTGTCTCCCAGGTGGCTTGTGGCAAACTTTAAACGACACTTTTTATGGATATCTTTAAGAAATGGCTTTCTTCTTGCCACTCTTCCATAAAGGCCAGATTTGTGCAATATATGACTGATTGTTGTCCTATGGACAGAGTCTCCCACCTCAGCTGTAGATCTCTGCAGTTCATCAAGAGTGATCATGGGCCTCTTGGCTGCATCTCTGATCAGTCTTCTCCTTGTATGAGCTGAAAGTTTAGAGGGACGGCCAGGTCTTGGTAGATTTGCAGTGGTCTGATACTCCTTCCATTTCAATATTATCGCTTGCACAGTGCTCCTTGGGATGTTTAAAGCTTGGGAAATCTTTTTGTATCCAAATCCGGCTTTAAACTTCTTCACAACAGTATCTCGGACCTGCCTGGTGTGTTCCTTGTTCTTCATGATGCTCTCTGCGCTTTTAACGGACCTCTGAGACTATCACAGTGCAGGTGCATTTATACGGAGACGTGATTACACACAGGTGGATTGTATTTATCATCATTAGTCATTTAGGTCAACATTGGATCATTCAGAGATCCTCACTGAACTTCTGGAGAGAGTTTGCTGCACTGAAAGTAAAGGGGCTGAATAATTTTGCACGCCCAATTTTTCAGTTTTTGATTTGTTAAAAAAGTTTGAAATATCCAATAAATGTCGTTCCACTTCATGATTGTGTCCCACTTGTTGTTGATTCTTCACAAAACAATACAGTTTTATATCTTTGTTTGAAGCCTGAAATGTGGCAAAAGGTCGCAAAGTTCAAGGGGGCCGAATACTTTCGCAAGGCACTGTACATAGTCTCTTTTACTATGGTGTTGAAAACGCAAACCATGACATTGAAGTGCCCTAAGTAGTCGGTAGCTGATCATTGTCTGCAGCCGACTGACTGTGAAGTAATGAAACAGAGTGACCTCCTCTGTGGTGGTCGGAAAACCCTCAGTCTTCTGGCCCCTAGCCCTGTATGGCATTGACAGTGCCACAAAAGCATATTGAAGTGGCAAATTCGATATCAGTTTATAAACACAGGGTCACTACAGTTATTGTTATTTTGGGTCGTAAACATTATTTTGAGTTAATTATGAGGGGGGAGGGTGTTCCATTTATTTTACAATACAAAAGGAGGGTCATGTGAATATGTTTAATGTTGGGAAGAGGGGTGCATTATTTTTTATGACACCTTGAGTTGGACTAGCTCATCCCGCCAAGTAAATGTTGATCTATCCCTAACCTTAAATCAAGACCAATAAGCAAATGTTTGTTTTCATTCATTTTTACGATATAGCCACATTGACTTCGTGGCTGCTGTATACACTAAAAACCCACGCCTCGACCCGGAAGAACATGTGACGTATGCCATTCGAGTTGTTTCAGGTCAGTCGGACAACAACACTGCTAACAGCACTAGCTACACTTATTTTGTAGCTAACGTTACATAGCGCTTGGTCAACTTGGCCAATAGCGCATATTTACAAAGATTTGTAAGTGCGTTGTGATTTCGACAAAAATGTCAATTTTGCAAGGACAGATTGGATCCATTTTGGAGATAATGGTCAGCGCGACTGTTACAGAAATTAGCAAAGTTTTCGAGGGTTCTGCCTCGTCTGAAGTGCCAACAACGGGAGAGAACGCGAGTGAAACCCCAAATGAACAGGTATATCTTCTGATTGTGTAAAGTATGGCATTTTGTAAACCAGTCCGCTAGTTAATTACACCGAGGTTGCAGCCTCCGCCCTGGGGCGTAATCATTACGCCGAAACGGTTTACTCCAGACGGAAAACGCAAACGAGAGTTGCTATTGGATACATTCAAAAAGAGCCCTCCCCATTTCGTTTTGTTTTGCTTCATTTTGATTCTTAAAGATGCACTATGCAGAAATCGCTCCGCCATTTCCTGGTTGCTAAAATTCTAATACGTCGCCTAATTTCAGTTTGTGACAACACAGTATAGTGTTAACCGCTGTGAAATATTTTCCATAATCAAAACTATTGTTTGTAGCTGGTGTACAAAAGTAAAATATGCAAAAACGAAACTTAAGCACTGGAAACAGAAATAGCTCACACAGAACAGATCTACCGCTTGTTATTCTTGTTTTCAAGGAGCGTGACTGATCAATGAGAAAGACGGATCTATAACCCATGCCTTTGCAGTTGTATGAAAACTGTTTTAGGTATGAACCGGTCCACTGGGATACCAGTGTATTGCCGGCTGCATACAATTCGTTTGGATGGTAAAATGAAACCATCAATACGAGATAAATATCTGGCTACATTCTAAACTGAAGACCATGATTAGTTGATTATTGCTGGGGCGAAAGCGTCACCAAACTGGTAAGGCAAGACAAATTAAAGTAAAGTAACATTCAGGTAATCAATTGTCTAATCTCAAACTCTTAATTCAGACCTCTAGGAGACCTCTAATAGACATGGTACACAAACAGTGAATCCAATACAATTCTCTTCTCAATAATAGATTATCAGATGTTTTTGCTGGTGTAGCGAAATGCTTGTGCTGCTAGTTCCAACAGTGCAGCAATCCAAATAAAAATATTTAAATATTGATCATTTATTTGACCAAGAAAGACTCAATCTCAGAGAGAGCATCCAAGCGATTGAAAAAGCACCACTCTGTCTCAGTATTTGTAGCCCATGTATATGATGCTGTCTGGACAAAAAGAGCATGGCATGTCATACTCTTTTTGGCCAGACAGAATCAGATACATGGGCTACAAATACTGAGACAGAGTGGTGCTTTTTCAATCGCTTGGATGCTTTCTCCGGTGATATGGTAGTTTCAGCCACTTGCGAATTGAAGGAAAGTTGTCGGGTACACTTCGGATGCTGGAATTGTATTTTTGGATGAACGTGTGAAGGTAACTTCCACTTCAAGTATTTTTTGACAATCAGATGAAAGCATGACTGGTTGTGTTCATGCCACATTTAAAAGGTAATACATTTGTACAGTTTAAATTACATGTCTTTACTATAAAACCCACATTAGAACCGGTAAAGCTGTCATTTGGACTGCTCATTCATTTTTAAAGTCATGCCCCTCTCTGTTTTTGACCATTACTTAATAAGTCTATAAAACACACGGTTGTTGTTAGAATCTTAATATCACATACAGAAGTACTTTTAGAACCAGTTTTAGGCGGGCATGTCATTTTAAATGGTTTCCCCCTGTTGCCCCTCCTCCCGACAGTAGGGTCTGCTCCCAATAGTTGCATGTGCCATGCCCAGTAGATAATCACCCCGATAATTACCTCAACTGAACCTAAACTAAATTCACACATAACACAACAGATCAAATAAATTAAGTATGATGGGGCGAATGCGTGAGTTGATGGGGCGAATGCGTGAGTTGATGGGGCGAATGCATGAGTGGAAGCGGACGATGCATAATTGTGTAATCACCACTTGTGAATTAAGAGCAGGGCGGGCTATTTTATTGATCTATTGTAATTATAATCAGTCCACCGAATCCAAGCAGTCAACTCTGGCCTTAGAGTACACAGTCAGTGAGGACGTGCATCTTTTACAATGGCAAGAAGACCAAGACAAATGGATGCACATGCTGTGTTAGCTTTGCTACCAAATCTGAATGAGAACGACTGATGGGGAAGAAATTAATCCTGATGACATCTCTGATTATTCTGAGCCTCCAAATAAGAGAGAATGGTGTGCGCTCAGAGAAGGGACAGCGCCGTTTGCATAGAACGAGCTACTGGCCAATTATCAGCACAAAATGTTATCACAGAGAGCAGGTCCTAAAACATCAGCAACAAACTCACCAGCTTTCGTTGTTTTTTGACATGCTCTAACTGATGCCATTGCTTGAAGACGCACACCATGTAAGCACAAGCAGACGACAACGGACTATTTTTGCCTGCTATCATATCAACACTTACAGTATATTAATTAAAATGCCATTTTCTTTTGTGGTGATTTTCACTATCAAGCAAACCTGACACTTCTAATGTTTAGACTACTGATGTTTTCATAATTTGACCACGTATGATGCTGACCGTTTGTCTTGGTGGTTGGGGTATTTTTATTTTGTTATAAAAAAAAATCTGTTACCGTGTTCCAACACACATGCTTTCTGTTCCATAGTTTATAACAAAAGGCTCTCCACAAATACAATTGATTGAACACTTGAATTACTGCGTTACGTTTATTTATCCTACAGTAACAAACCAATAAATTATTGTGTTATTTGGAAAACAAAATATCTTCATGTTCTGTTACCTAAGACCATGAACACAACCAAATGATCATTTTTGCGATAGCGTACATGAAATGTATTAATTACACTTAATGTTTGTCTGAATGAATTATAATCGCCAGAAATACTTGTCAGCTACGTTTTATAATGGTAGCTAGCTAGTTTAGTAAACTGAAGTTTGTTCTGTGAATAATATGTATGCCTTCAACTTGCTTTTGTTCTTTTCACTCAGTTGACCCAGTTGACCTCTTTCATGGAGATACTGGCTAAGGAGGCTGTGGACAAAATCTACCAGCTATTCAACGAGTGCTCCTCTGTTCTGCATCTGGAAGTGTCTCGGAGTCAAACTGAGAATGAGGACTTGAAGAAGAGGCTAGACGCGGTTGAGACCGAACTGAGGACTGTTTTAGAAGGGAGTGGAGGTCGAGAGAACACATCAGCCAATGGCTGCTGCAGTGAAGTCAAGGTCATCCACCAGTTAAAAGGCACACAACCAGGTGAGACTTGGCATTATGTCAGATAGGCCATCAATCTGGTGTTAGATTGCTTTTGCACACTGTTACTAAAATCAGTGCTTTTGAATTCGATGCAAACCTTTTTGATTTTGACTGCAATCTTTTTCAGGCTTTTGCGCTGGTGATGCAGAAGTGAAACGCTCCCCCATCCTCCACCTGTGGAAAGGGAGACTTCCCTCAACTGTAAACCAGGTAGGTCTATTTGCGTAACTGACAATATTCTGTTAAAGGTTTAGTTCTTGGAAAGCTGTCTGGAATTACTAGGGGGTACAGAAAGTAACAAACTATTTACTTGTTTATATTACACAAGTGTCATTAGTTACCAATTGTATTTCATTATTTAAAGTGAGTACAAGAAGCATTTCATCCCTTTGTGGTGATTTCTGTTGTATGATATCATTATACATAGATCGGAGTCTAAAACTGCTTTCCCTCTCCATCTCAGCACCCCAACATGGAGGACACGATCGAGTCAGTTGTTATCAAAGAAGAAGGGTTGGAAGAGTACCTGTACAACAGCACATCAGACCCAAGTCATTTTTTAGAGAGCCAGGCCCAGGAGGTGAGTGACCCAGAGAACCCTACAGCGGACCCAAAGGACAAAGGTGGCGACACAGGGCCAAAGCGTTTGAGAAAGCCAAAGATCACAGGGGCTCGTCGGGCAAAGCCCAAAAAAGAGAACCACCTTAGCTGCAAGCACTGCAGGAAGACATTCAGCAAACTGATCCAGCTGAAAGCTCACCAGGCGATCCATGCAGCAGCGGAGAAACCTTTTATCTGCCAGCAGTGCGGCAGAGGTTTTTCCTTTAAACGCAGCTTGGATGCACACCAGCTGCTTCACACAGGAGAGAGACCGCACACATGTGGCGAGTGTGGTAAAGCTTTCACCCTAAAGCAGCTACTCAAGAATCACCAGAGACTCCATGCAGGGTTGAGACCGTTCCGCTGTGACGAATGTGGCAAGAGCTTTAACCGGGCCCACGGTCTCAAGATGCACCAGATCGTCCACACGGGAGAGAGGAAGTACAGGTGTGAGATCTGCAAGAAGAGTTTCAGCATACCAGGAAATCTCCACAGGCACCAGCGTATACACACCGGTGAGAAACCGTTCCGTTGCGATACGTGCGGGAAAAGCTTCAACCAGGCAGACACTCTGAAAGGCCACCAGCGGATCCACACAGGAGAGAGGCCATTTACCTGTGAGACATGCGGGAAATGTTTCATTCAAAGAAGTGCTCTGAAAATGCACCAAAGAACCCACGCAGGAGAGAGCGCCTTCCTCTGTGTGGTGTGCGGGACAGTCCTGGCTTGCGTCAACTCCCTCAAGACACACCTTCAGACTCACACAGCAGAGATGCCTTGTATGTGCTCAGTGTGCGGTAGTAGTCTCAGTTCTCTCACTCACCTCAAATCGCACCAGCAACTCCACACTATGGAGAAGCCGCACAGCTGTGGCCTATGCAACAAGAGCTTCAAGTCGGTCAGCTACCTGAACATACACATGAAAACTCACACTGGGGAGAGACCGTTCACCTGTGACGTGTGTGGAAGGATGTTCACTCAACACAGCAGCCTGAAAACCCACCAGGCGGTCCATACTGGGGAGAAGCCTTTCAGCTGTGAAACGTGTGGGAAATGTTTCAGCAACACTGGGAACCTCAACAGGCACCAGCGGATACACACTGGAGAGAAGCCTTTTAGCTGTGACCTCTGTGGGAGGAGCTTCAACCAGGGCAACAGCCTCAAAGCCCACAAACAAATCCACACAGGAGAGAAACTTTACATGTGCGACAAATGCGGGAAGAGTTTTTCCTACCTGAGGAATCTGAAAGATCACAAGTGTTACTATATCTAAAACCAATAGGCATAGCCTCGTATTGCGATGGACCACACTTGGTTTGAACAATTGTCTCGGCATTAAAAATGCATTTATAGGTCAGTGAGTGGCATACTTGACATATGAAGTGTACTGATAAGATTGGTTGTCAAAACAGCCCTATTCAAAGTATTTAATTTTAAACATGACTTGTTTTAGAAATCAACTTTGATTTTGAAAAATGAATAACCAGTTGCCTTTGTTGGGTAGAAGGACTTGGATTGGCTGGTGGTCCAGTAGCTGTTCAATGGAGCAGAGACTAATTTATTTGAGAATGATGTACATCTGTAACCTTTCTTGTCTTGTGTACCTTTTATTATTGTTGTCTCATTTGTGAGCCAATGGTAAATAAAACTCTTGAAATTAGTCCTCTGTGTGTGTGTATATATTTTGAAGCATTACTTGTTGTTCTTGCTATCTGTGCATATACAGTGCCTTGCGAAAGTATTCGGCCCCCTTGAACTTTGCGACCTTTTGCCACATTTCAGGCTTCAAACATAAAGATATAAAACTGTATTTTTTTGTGAAGAATCAACAAGTGGGACACAATCATGAAGTGGAACGACATTTGTTAAAAAAGTTTGAAATATCCAATAAATGTCGTTCCACTTCATGATTGTGTCCCACTTGTTGTTGATTCTTCACAAAAAAATACAGTTTTATATCTTTATGTTTGAAGCCTGAAATGTGGCAAAAGGTCGCAAAGTTCAAGGGGGGTGAATACTTTCGCAAGGCACTGTAGTCCCTCTAACAGCTGCAACATAATATTGAGCAAATTGAAGGGTTATTGAGGGATAATTTATTTGTATTTTTTTAGGGGTGTGGCTTGTCAGTAGAGCGAAGCATGTCTGAAA
Organism: Oncorhynchus mykiss; assembly: GCF_013265735.2. NCBI lineage: Eukaryota > Metazoa > Chordata > Actinopteri > Salmoniformes > Salmonidae > Oncorhynchus > Oncorhynchus mykiss. Next base: position 13,541,518 of record NC_048591.1, on the reverse strand, counting down.
CCCTGATGAAGACAGCTTGCAGTCGGTTATTGGTTGGTTATTAATTTATTGCATCGGAGCTGCTAGTGTGCTGCTTTTTTTTTAAGGATTCAAATTATCGGGTGCCTACAGGTTGGTGTCCCTCTATGGCGCTAATCACGTTCAACCTCTAAAGGTTGACTCAAGGCTCACTCACGAGTGCTCAGCAGTAATGCCCCTCAGCACTTGTAGGCTAATGTAGTATCTTTGACTGTACCGTGGGTACGCAGGGATGTGCAATGGCATTTAGAAGCACAAGCAGTTGTATCTCTGAGTGCGACTGCATGTCTCAAGTTGGAGAGAGTATGTATGTATGTATGTTTTGTATCCATGGATGGGCAATTAGTCATACATTATACAGTAAATGCCTTACGTTTATTAACTCCGAACAACACTCATTTGAGTCTAATTCACATCAAGATCTCACATTATGGCAGATATTGTAAATGATCAAGAAATGAAATAAAAATAAAAGCATGAATTTTCAATAAAGCATTTAAAAACAATTCTGTGGCATTTTAAACTTAGATTCTTTACAGTGCATTTGCAATAGACAGTTGCATGAAAGCAATAAACATAACCATCTGAAAACAAAGAAACTGCAAAAGGAAGTCACAGAAAACCAATACCTAGAAGCCAAGCTGTAAGCACTGTCAGCGTCTCTAGGGGAAATTTGCTTCTGGGGCAGCATGCAACGCTCACACAGGGTTTTAATAGGTTTGCAGGCTGTGAAATGGGTCGGTTGAGTGAGGAACACATGGGTTCACCCTGTAGCTTCTGGGTGTTGTTGATGATCCAGTTACTGATGTACAGTGGCAAGAAAAAGTATGTGAACCCTTTGGAATTACCTGGATTTCTGCATAATTTGGTCATAAAATTTGATCTGATCTTCATCTAGGTCACAACAATAGACAAACACAGTCTGCTTAAACTAATAACACATAAACAAATATACGTTTTCATGTCTTTATTGAACACACCCTGTAAACATTCACAGTGCAGGGTGGGAAAAGTATGTGAAACCCTTTAATAACTGGTTGGCCCTCTGGCAGCAATAACCTCAAACAAACGTTTTCTGTAGTTGCGGATCAGACCTGCACAACGGTCAGGAGGAATTTTGGACCATTCCACTTTACAAAACTGTTTCAGCTCAGCAATATTCTTGGGATTTCTAGTGTGAATTGCTCTCTTGAGGTCATGCCACAGCATCTCCATCGGGTTGAGGCGAGGACTCTAACTGGGCCACTCCAGAAGGTATATTTTCTTCTGTTGAAGCCATTCTGTTGTTGATTTACTTCTGTGTTTTGGGTCGTTGTCCTGTTGCATCACCCAACTTTTGTTTAGCTTCAATTGGCAGACAGCCTAACATTCTCTTGCAAAATGTCTTGATAAACTTGGGAATTAATTTTTCCATCAATGATAGCAAGCTGTCCAGGCCTTGATGCAGCAAAGCAGCCCAAAATCACGATGCTCCCTCCACCTTACTTTACAGTTGGGATGAGGTTTTGATGTTGAAGTGCTGTGCCTTTTTTCTCCACACATAGTGTTGTGTGTTCCTTCCAAACAACTCAACAGTAATATCATCTCTCCACAGAATATTTTGCCAGTAGCGCTGTGAAACATCCAGATGCACTTTTGCAAACTTCAGATGTGCAGCAATGTTTTTTTTTTGGACAGCAGTGGCTTCTTCCGTGGTGTCCTCCCCCATGAACACCATTCTTGTTTAGTGTTTTATGTATTGTAGACTCGTCAACAGAGATGTTAGCATCTTCCAGAGATTTCTGTAAATCTTTAGCTGGCACTCTAGGATTCTTCTTAACCTCCTTTAACATTCTGCACTGTGCTCTTGCAGGCATCTTTGCAGGACGACCACTCCTAGGGAAAGTAGCAACAGTGCTGAACTTTCTCCATTTATAGACAATTTGTCTTACTGTGGACTGATGAACATCAAGGCTTTTAGAGATACTTTTATAACCCTTTCCAGCTTTATGCAAATCAACAATTCTTAATCTTAGGTCTTCTGAGATCACTTTTATTCCAGGAAATGCTTCTTGTGAATAGCAAACTCAAATTTTGTGAGTGTTTTTTATAGAGCAAGGCAGCCCTAACCAACATCTCCAATCTAGTCTCATTGATTGGACTCCAGATTAGCTGACTCCTAACTCCAATTAGCTTTTGGAGAAGTCATTAGCCTAGGGGTTCAAATACTTTCCCCAACCTATATTGTAAATGTTTAAATTATGAATTCAATATAGACAAGAAAAATACAATACTTTACATGTTATTAGTTTAAGCACACTATGTTTGTCTATTGTTGTGATTTAGATGAAGATCAGATCAAATTTGATGACCAATTTATGTAGACATCCAGGTAATGCCAAAGGGTTCACACACTTTTTCTTGCCACTGTACAGAAATGGGTGATCTGCAAGGGCAGACCCAGGAGTTCCCCTCCAGGTGGAGGAACTTCAGGCTCTCCAGAGGCTCCAGTGTCCCATTCACAAGAGTACTGAGGCGGTTTGATTTCAGGTGCAGTTTCTGGAGGTGGTGAAGGCCTTGAAACATGTTAGGGTGTAGCAGTTTGATCTGGTTGTTGTCCAAGTCAAGCTCCTGTAAGTCGGCCAGGGGGGCGAAGACTTGAGGGTGCAAAGCCACCAAGCGGTTGTTCTGGAGAAGGGGCGCAGTGACGCATCCTTGAGGGCAGCAATGGGCACATAATCTAACCTGTTTCCACTGGTAACCTAATTCATGTTAGGTTAACTTGGGTACTTAAATTGCTATGGTAAGTGTGCAAATGTGCAAATCCTTATAGGGTAATCAATTAATGATTTCCATAATGATATTGTTGCACACTTTACATTTATTAATTAATTTAATATGTGGTTATGGTGGTCTGCCTTGCACCCATCTAGGATCATCCTTCCCTCCAATCCTCCTTCCTGAAAATCAAAAGTCTACATTTGCTGCCTGTCAGTCAAATTGGGCATGGCAGAATGTCTATGTTTACAGACCAAACTCACGAAGACCAAAGACCTTTGGGTATTTTCCCTAAAGTTCTCTGACATACTCAATGTACTTAATAGCAGATAATTTGTCATTTAGATTAAGGGCCACTTTCTAGCCACCCAGCCACTCTTCAGCAGCACCCCACCTAGAATGCAGTGCAGGAGGTGAGGGACCAAACCTCATGTGTTCTGCTGTGTTCTGCTTAGGGTGCCTGACCTGACCCCATGTTCCACAGTTTCCTTAATTTCTTTCAATTTAGGGTTAATCACATTCAACCCCATAAAAGTTTGACTCAAGGCTCACTCACGAATGCTCAGCAATAATGTCCCTCAGCACTTGTAGGCGAATGTATCTTTGACTCTGCACAGTGGGAACGTGGCGTCTAGTGGCATTTAGAAGCACGAGCAGGTGTATCTCTGAGTGCGACTGCATGTCTCAAGTTGGAGAGAGTACAGTGCCTTGCGAAAGTATTCGGCCCCCTTGAACTTTGCGACCTTTTGCCACATTTCAGGCTTCAAACATAAAGATATAAAACTGTATTTTTTTGTGAAGAATCAACAACAAGTGGGACACAATCATGAAGTGGAACGACATTTATTGGATATTTCAAACTTTTTTAACAAATCAAAAACTGAAAAATTGGGCGTGCAAAATTATTCAGCCCCCTTAAGTTAATACTTTGTAGCGCCACCTTTTGCTGCGATTACAGCTGTAAGTTGCTTGGGGTATGTCTATCAGTTTTGCACATCGAGAGACTGACATTTTTTCCCATTCCTCCTTGCAAAACAGCTCGAGCTCAGTGAGGTTGGATGGAGAGCATTTGTGAACAGCAGTTTTCAGTTCTTTCCACAGATTCTCGATTGGATTCAGGTCTGGACTTTGACTTGGCCATTCTAACACCTGGATATGTTTATTTTTGAACCATTCCATTGTAGATTTTGCTTTATGTTTTGGATCATTGTCTTGTTGGAAGACAAATCTCCGTCCCAGTCTCAGGTCTTTTGCAGACTCCACCAGGTTTTCTTCCAGAATGGTCCTGTATTTGGCTCCATCCATCTTCCCATCAATTTTAACCATCTTCCCTGTCCCTGCTGAAGAAAAGCAGGCCCAAACCATGATGCTGCCACCACCATGTTTGACAGTGGGGATGGTGTGTTCAGCTGTGTTGCTTTTACGCCAAACATAACGTTCTGCATTGTTGCCAAAAAGTTCCATTTTGGTTTCATCTGACCAGAGCACCTTCTTCCACATGTTTGGTGTGTCTCCCAGGTGGCTTGTGGCAAACTTTAAACGACACTTTTTATGGATATCTTTAAGAAATGGCTTTCTTCTTGCCACTCTTCCATAAAGGCCAGATTTGTGCAATATACGACTGATTGTTGTCCTATGGACAGAGTCTCCCACCTCAGCTGTAGATCTCTGCAGTTCATCAAGAGTGATCATGGGCCTCTTGGCTGCATCTCTGATCAGTCTTCTCCTTGTATGAGCTGAAAGTTTAGAGGGACGGCCAGGTCTTGGTAGATTTGCAGTGGTCTGATACTCCTTCCATTTCAATATTATCGCTTGCACAGTGCTCCTTGGGATGTTTAAAGCTTGGGAAATCTTTTTGTATCCAAATCCGGCTTTAAACTTCTTCACGACAGTATCTCGGACCTGCCTGGTGTGTTCCTTGTTCTTCATGATGCTCTCTGCGCTTTTAACGGACCTCTGAGACTATCACAGTGCAGGTGCATTTATACTGAGACTTGATTACACACAGGTGGATTGTATATATCATCATTAGTCATTTAGGTCAACATTGGATCATTCAGAGATCCTCACTGAACTTCTGGAGAGAGTTTACTGCACTGAAAGTAAAGGGGCTGAATAATTTTGCACGCCCAATTTTTCAGTTTTTGAAATATTCAATAAATGTCGTTCCACTTCATGATTGTGTCCTACTTGTTGTTGATTCTTCACAAAAAAATACAGTTTTATATCTTTATGTTTGAAGCCTGAAATGTGGCAAAAGGTCGCAAAGTTCAAGGGGGCCGAATACTTTCGCAAGGCACTGTATGTTTTGTATCCATGCATGGGCAATTAGTCATACATTATACAATAAATTCCTTAAGTTTATTAACTCTGAACAGCACTCCTTTCAGTCTAATTCACATCATGATCCCAAATTATGACAGATATTATAACATTTCAAGAAATTAAATGAAATAGTTACTTTTATTTAAAAGAAAAACAAAATAAACTCAGCAAAAAGAAAAAAAAAAAAAAAAAAAAAAAGAAACGTCCCTTTTTCAGAACCCTGTCTTTCAAAGATAATTAGTAAAAATCCAAATAACTTCACAGATCTTCATTGTAAAGGGTTTAAACACTGTTTCCCATACTTGTTCAATGAACCATAAACAATTAATGAACATGCACCTGTGGAATGGTCGTTAAGACACTAACAGCTTACAGACGGTAGGCAATTAAGGTCACAGTTATGAAGAGGCCTTTCTACTGACTCTGAAAAACACCAAAAGAAAGATGCCCAGGGTCCCTGCTCATCTGCGTGAACGTGCCTTAGGCATGCTGCAATGAGACATGAGGACTGCAGATGTGGCCAGGGCAATAAATTGCAATGTCCGTACTGTGAGACGCCTAAGACAGTGCTACAGGGAAACAGGATGGACAGCTGATCATCCTCGCAGTGGCAGACCACGTGTAACAACACCTGCACAGGATCGATACATCCAAACATCACACCTGCAGGACAGCTACAGGATGGCAACAACAACTGCCCGAGTTACACACAACGCACAATCCCTCCATCAGTGCTCAGACTGTCTGCAATAGACAATAGGCTTGTAGGCCTGTTGTAAGGCAGGTCCTCACCAGACATCACCGGCAACAGCGTCGCCTATGGGCACAAACACACCGTCGCTGGACCAGACAGGACTGGCAAAAAGTGCTCTTCACTGACGAGTCACGATTTTGTCTCACCAGGGGTGATGGTTGGATTCGCGGTTATCGTCGAAGGAATGAGCGTTACACCGAGGCCTGTACTCTGGAGCGGGACGATTTGGAGGTGGAGGTGGAGGTCTGGGGTGTCATGGTCTGGGGCGGTGTGTCACAGCATCATCGGACTGAGCTTGTTGTCATTGCAGGCAGTCTCAACGCTGTGTGTTACAGGTAGACATCCTCCTCCATGTGGTACCCTTCCTGCAGGCTCATCCTGACATGACCCTCCAGCATGACAATGCCACCAGCCATACTGCTCATTCTGTGAGTGATTTCCTGCAAGACAGGAATGTCAGTGTTCTGCCATGGCCAGCGACGAACCCGGATCTCAATCCCATTGAGCACGTCTGGGACCTGTTGGATCGGAGGGTGAGGGCTAGGACCATTCCCCCCAGAAATGTTCGGGAACTTGCAGGTGCCTTGGTGGAAGAGTGGGGTAACATCTCACAGAAAGAACTGGCAAATCTGGTGCAGTCCATGAGGAGGAGATGCACTGCAGTACTTAATGCAGCTGGTGGCCACACCAGATACTGACTGTTACTTTTGATTTATTTTGACCCCCCCTTTGTTCAAAGACACAATATTACATTTCTGTTAGTCACATGTCTGTGGAACTTGTTCAGTTTATGTCTCAGTTGTTGAATCTTGTTATGTTCATACAAATATTTACACACGTTAAACTTGCTGAAAATAAAAGCAGTTGACAGTGAGAGGACGTTTCTTTTTTTGCTGAGTTTATTTAAAAACACAATTCCATGGTATTTTAATCTTTACACTACATCAACTGAGATTCTTAACAATGCATTTGCAATAGACAGTTGCATGAAAGCAATAAACATAACCATCTGAAAACAGGAAAGAAACCGCAAAAGGAAGTCACAGAAAACCAATACCTAGAAGCCAAGCTGTAAGCACTGTCAGCATCTCTAGGGGAAATTTGCTTCTGGGGCAGCATGCAACGCTCACACAGGGTTTTAATAGGTTTGCAGGCTGTGAAATGGGTCGGTTGATTGAGGAACACATGGGTTTGTCCTGTAGCTTCTGGTTATTGTTGATAATCCAGTTATTGATGTACAGAATGGGTGATCTGCAAGAGCAGTCCCAGGGGTTCCCCTCCAGGTGGAGGATCTTCAGGCTCTCCAGAGGCTCCAGTGTCCCATTCACAAGAGTACTGAGGCGGTTTGATTTCAGGTGCAGTTTCTGGAGGTGGTGAAGGCCTTGAAACACGTCAGGGTGTAGCAGTTTGATCTGGTTGTTGTCCAAGTCAAGCTCCTGTAAGTCGACCAGGGGGGAGAAAACTTGAGGGTGCAAGGACACCAAGCGGTTGTTCTGGAGAAGGAGTCTACGTAAATCATCCAGGGAGTAGAAGGTGGCATATGGGAGATCATGAAGCTGGTTGAAGCTGAGATTAAGCTCCTTTAGGGCACCTAACCCATCAAAGTCTGTAGAAGCCAGTGCTGTGAGGCGGTTGTTGTTCAAATCCAGAATCTTGAGGCTTCGAAGCTTAGAAAATACGCCTTTTGGAAGATCTTCAATCAGGTTTTCATTCAACAGGAGCTCTCTCAGTTCACCAAGGGTAGAAAACTGCTCAGGGTGAATTGCTGTGAGACGGTTGTTGAAGAGCTTCAGGAAGTGGAGTTTTGTCAGACCATGGAAGAGGGACCTAGCGAGAGACCTGAGGTGGTTATTGTCTAACTGTAGCTCCCTGAGACTCTTGGTCTTGTGGAATAGGCCTCTGGGAATCTTGCTTAGTACGTTGTTGTCCAGGTAGAGTTTCCGTAGGCTCCTCAAGCTGGAGAACAAGGCTTTGTGGAGGTCAGATATCTGATTGTTGGCCAGCTGGAGTTCCCTTAGCTTAGGCATCATGTGAAAGAGCCCTGGGGGAATGGATGAGATCTTGTTGCTGTCAAGCTGCAGCTCTCTCAGCCTAGTTAGGTTGTGAAACAGGTCCTCTGGAAGGTATGTCAGGTTGTTATGGTAGAGATCCAGGAGCTCCAGTCTGCCTAGATATTGAAAAACTTCAGAGGGGAGGGATTTTAGGTTATTGTAGCTCAGATCCAATTGACCAAGATGGAATAGACCACTCAATGAGTCCTCAGCTATTTTGCTCAGGCAGTTATTATTCAAAACCAAAATCCTTAGATGGCTGAGCTCAGAGAAAGCATCTTCTGGTATGAAGGTGATGCTGTTCTTCTGGAGGTATAAGCTGTGCAGCTGTGACACATCCCTCAGGGCAGCAATGGGCACAAAATCAAACTTGTTTCCACTGAGGTCCAGATGACTCAGGTTAACTGCTCCCCTGAATGTGCCATTCCCAATGCTAACCAAGTTGTTCTTGGACAAAATCAGCTTTACCAACTTGGAGGAGTTCTCAAACACCCCTTCTTCAAACTCCACAATACTGTTGCTGCTCAGGTGAAGGTCAGTGAGTGCAGGGGCTCCACTCAGTGCCCCGTACTGCAGGCTGTTGATCTGGTTCAGTGTGAGAATGAGCGTCTTCAATTGACCAAGGCCTTGGAGAGATCCTGGGTGCAGGGCCTCCATGTGGTTCTCACTGAGGTCCAGGAAGGTGAGCGCTGAAAGGCCTTGGAGCTGCCCAGGGCCCAGTGAACCCAGGCAATTACCCCTGAGAAACAGCTTGACCAGGCTGCTCATGTTGGGCCAGATGAAGTTGGAGGTCAAGGAGACATTGAGGCGGTTTTTGGTGAGATCCAGGAACTGCAGCTGCTCCAGTCCACTGGTGGGGAATGCCTGGATCAGGTTGTGGGCCATATAAAGCTCCTCAGTACCATCGGGGAGGTTAGGGAACTTCTTCAGCCTCTTGTCCGGGCAGCTGACTGTGACGTTGTCCAGACATTCACATGGTGAGGCAGGGCAGGTAGCAGCGACTGAGATGAGGGCCATGATGACCGTGCTTAAAATCCCCAACATCGCCAGGAAATAGTGCTGATGTGACAGGGAAGGAAAGCGGGCCAACATGAGATGTGAAACAAATATATGAAACTTCTGTTGAACCATAATTCCTGTTTACGGTACACATCCTGCTCAACAGTTTCAATGTAATCTATGCCATTTCATTGTTCCTTTCTTTGGAAATCCAGTACAATGTCTCAATGTCTTGTTAATTACGTGAAAATCTTGCGACTCTACAAACTTGTTGGATGCATTTGCAGTACAGAAAGAAAACATTTGATCACAAATCCAAAATGCTGGCGTATGAGCCAAATGAAAAGTTTTCAGTCTCCAAATAAATACATAGTGGAGTTTGTCTATAAACATGTCAGCACTGTGTAGCAATGAGTACATTATAATTACACTGTGCTTGCCAACTTAATAAATATATACTTTCCCTGTCACTTACTATAAAATGGGACCCAATGGATTGCTTGGGAGTGGCACAATCTGTTTTTCTAGTAGATTCCCTTTCATCATTAAAACTTGTGTTGAGATTTAAGGGGCAACCTGCAGTTCAAACAATAACAAAGCGGCCCCACACCACTGTTTTGGTAAAAAGCTTGGGCTGAAAAAAATGTAATACTCTCAAATTCATGGAGAGAGCTATGGAGACAAGGGAAAAAATGGTGTAAACCATGTTTTGAGGCTATACATTGTTTGTTTACAATTACAATGTTTACTAACAAAATAGTAAATGTTTTTGGTTCTGATGGGGTACGACAGTTGAACTAAGCTAATGAGGCATCGATAAGTTATATTCTTCAAAAATCATTAACTTTAAAGTCTAAAATGCATCAAGCGAGGCAGATTGACCCTTTAAGAAGTTGCATGTTTATCATGTTTTAGCAATGACAAAAGTGTAAAATGTGTACATGCATTCTGACTTTGAAAACACACTGTTGCATGAAAATATTTGACCAAAAATGGTATTCACTAGTCATAAGTCAACTTACCTTTGAGGAGGAGAGATTAGTGCTGCATCTGATAGCTGTGAGTCATAAATTGTGAAAGGCACAGAGATTAATTCTTCATTTTAAAGGTGAGGTTTTTACGAAGTGTCGGAAACTTCCTAATAGGTCAGCACAATTTCTGCAGTTTGGAGACCCTGTCTGTGACATCAGATCAGTCTCACATTTGATTACCACAGAAAACTAAGCATGTGTCTAGATGTGACAGATGCATGTCAGTACCAAGAAAATGATAGAAACCACTTCAAAGCTTCATCTGTGACCGCACTGCAATCAGTCGAGGCTGTGTCTAGGGTAAAGCACACTGATACTATCTTGCTGTGCTTGATCATGTAGAAAATGAAAAAGGCACACACATTTTGATGGGAAATATAGTATTTGTAACCTTATTATTACATAGTAATGTACTGTGCTGAGAGAGAGAGAGAGAGAGAGAGAGAGAGAGAGAGAGAGAGGTCTGTTTAGCTGGTTCACTTTCTATTTCCTTCTATAATGTAAACTCAGCAAAAAATAAACATCCTCTCACTGTCAACTGTGTTTATTTTCAGTAAACTTAACATGTGTAAATATTTGTATGAACATAAGATTCAACAACTGAGACATAAACTGAACAAGTTCTACAGACATGTGACTAACATAAATTTAATAATGTGTCCCTGAACAAAGGGGGGGTCAAAATCAAAAGTAACAGTCCGTATCTGGTGGCCACGCCAGCTGCATTAAATACTGCAGTGCATCTTCTCCTCATGGACTGCACCAGATGTGCCTGTTCTTGCTGTGAGATGTTACCCCACACTTCCACCAAGGCACCTGCAAGTTCCCGAACATTTCTGGGGGGAATGGCCCTAGCCCTCACCCTCAGATCCAACAGGTCCCAGACGTGCTCAATGGGATTGAGATCCGGGCTCTTCGCTGGCCATGACAGAACACTGACATTCCTGTCTTGCAGAAAATCATGCACAGAATGAGCAGTATGGCTGGTGGCATTGTCATGCTGGAGGGTCATGTCAGGATGAGCCTGCAGGAAGGGTACCACATGAGGGAGGATATCTACCTGTAACACACAGCGTTGAGACTGCCTGCAATGACAATAAGCTCAGTCCGATGATGCTGTGACACACCGCCCCAGACCATGACGGACCCGCCACCTCCAAATCGATCCCGCTCCAGAGTACAGGCCTCGGTGTAACGCTCATTTCTTCGACGATAAACGCGAATCGGACCATCACCCCTGGTGAGACAAAACCGTGACTCGTCAGTGAAGAGCACTTTTTGCCTGCCCTCTCTGGTTCCAGCGACGGTGGGTTTGTGCCCATAGGCGACGCTGTTGCCGGTGATGTCTGGTGAGGACCTGCCTTACAACAGACCTACAAGCCCTCAGTCCAGCCTTTCTCAGCCTATTGCGGACAGCCTATATCCCGGGCAGTTGTTGTTGCCATCCTGTACCTGTCCCGCAGGTGTGATGTTTGGATGTACCAATCCTGTGCAGGTGATGTTACACGTGGTCTGCCACTCCGAGGATGATCAGCTGTCCATCCTGTTTCCCTGTAGCGCTGTCTTAGGCGTATCACAGTACGGACATTGCACTCTATTGCCCTGGCCACATCTGCAGTCCTCATGCCTCATTGCAGCATGCCTAAGGCACGTTCACGCAGATGAGCAGGGACCCCGGACATCTTTCTTTTGGTGTTTTTCAGAGTCAGTAGAAAGGCCTCTTTATTTCTAAGATTTCATAACTGTGACCTTAATTGCCTACAGTCTGTAAGCTGTTAGTGTCTTAACGACCGTTCCACAGGTGCATGTTCATTAATTGTTTATGGTTCATTGAACAAGTATGGGAAACAGTGTTTAAATCCTTTACAATGAAGATCTGTGAAGTTATTTGTATTTTTACGAATTATCTTTGAAAGACAGGGTTCTGAAAAAGGGACGTTTCTTTTTTTGCTGAGTTTGTTAGTTTCAATCACCAAGCATATATCTCAGAGCCTAGAAGCATGGCAAGTAAGTTTATGCTAGATGAAAGTGAGACTGTCCTTAACAGGCATGACTAGCACATGACTAAGAAAGCTGCAGGCAATCATCATGTCACAACTCTATGGATAAAATGGGGTTTTGCTGATGATACAATAAAACACTGCCACCACAAGTAAAATAATCATTGATAACCACAAGATGACGCCATCACAACAGTTATAAGGATGCCTCCGGCCATGATGAGGCTACTACTCCACTAGGTGGCCCTCTACAACATACAGAATTGCAACACAGCACAGAAAGCAAACAGGATGACATTGCAACTTCTCACCAACATGATGTTATCTAAAAATGTCAATCAACAAACAATATCAACATAACAAGCAAAAGTATGATCTATACATGAGATATTTAGAAACATAATTCCTATTTCAATGGTAACTTAACCAATGCATTATTTTGTTGCCGATATACTCTTGAAAACCATGATGTTTACAATCAATGGCCTATATTTCTATCTATTTGGTTCCTGTATCAATTTGTATTCAAATAAACAGTTGGACAACATGTTCAATCATTCTTGAATTACAGTCAAGGCTCATCAAATATAATAATGATTCTGTTCACAAAAAGTTATTTCTAAACGTTGAACAACAACATCCTGGGCATCAGGGCCAGGGTTGGACAGATTCTTGATTAAGGGCAGAGCATGGCCTCCAGCGTGCCTCCAGACGTCATAATCTCTGCCAGATTAGAGATGAATGCTGTGGCGCTGCCTACCAACAATTGTAATTAGAACGTTGAGATGACTTGGTCTGAAATATAGTAGGTCAACTGGAATAGAGAGAAGTCACAGTACTTTGTAACTCTCCCCCAGTGGTGTCAGCGCAGAAACAACCAGTGTCCGAGGATATGTAAAGCATTTTGGAGTTTGGATAACAGTGGACCGTTCATGTTGCCATGTTATTATAGGCCTACATTGAGTGGGCTTGTTTTTTTTTATTATAACGTAGAAGTCAAATAGTTAAAAGGGTTCAACACTCTCTCAGCTGAAGTTATAAAGTAACATGTTTGGAATGAATGGACCACCAATGGGTTATTAATACAGTACTAATACTATTAATTAATAAAGCTATATCAAATCAGATCTGCCAAGAGTCTTGAGTCAGACAGTGGAGGCTCTGTTGGACAGTGGACCTGACTGGAGGTGGTGTGTGTTTAGTTCCTCAGGGTCAACCAGGGATGCAGTGGTGAGCTGGGCCCTGGTCGATCACCCTGACCTACTCCGTGTGCACACATCACTTACAATCATGTCCAGGCTCTCTCCGTGGTACACACTGTGGAAAGAGCAGCACCAACTGACGTCCACACTTTACCTGCCTTTGCACATACCCCATTAGGACTATTGAAAATTCCACATAAAGCGGTTTCCAAATGATTTGGTCCCAAATGACTGCCTAATGATGCTTCGGGACTAGATGCTGATTAGAGAGAGTCTGACGCGTGGAACTTGTCAGGTTCACACTGTTTCAATAGTGGCTCACTTTCTCACACTGCTCTTCTGTGCTCTCACACTGCTCTATCACCCATGCGAAACCAAGAAAAGCGCTAAACCAACATCCACTATATGCCTATCTCAATAACAAAATAGCAAGATCCCGGGGACCACAGCAGAATGAGGTGTTCATGGGCCCGACCCTCTCGTGTCCGATTTGTACAGGTGAGACTATAGTCTTTGGTGGTGTGCTTCTGCTGTCATCACCCACTTGGTATAATCTATTAATAGACGTGAATAATATAGCTAGATTAAAACATAGAAATGCTACACACCAGAGAACAGATGGTTTGTTCTCACAACAATAGAACTTACAAGTGGAGGGGAAATTAAATACAAGTACAGTAGTTGTTTGTTGCTTTGTTTAAGTGTGTCTATTTTAGATAGGGCGCTGTCACCCCTGTTGTCAAATGCCCAAAAGATGCTGTCTGCAGTGTCAAGTGATGACATTACTGTACAGAGTATTGCTTGCCAATGTGGTTGGCGTGTGGTTTATGCTGGTAACTGCTGTTCTACCGATGAATGAATGGGGAAATTGTCTCTTTAAGAACATGGGGGAAGGGTGTGTTACTGAGCCTCCGACGCAGCCCTGCCTATTATTTTGCTTGACGTTCTTCCTTCTTGCTCTTGTCATACAGTTTGGGGATGTCTTTTTATGTAGGCAAATGTTACAACTGATAGTAATGAAGGATATCTGCAAGAATCCAAGATAAATAATTTTTCGAACGTTGATTATTATTCGACGGCTACTTTTTCGGAAGTGGTCCATCGCGAACAGAAAGAGAAAGGGGGTAACTGTATATTCGCCGATGCTTTATCCGCAATTGTCATGTCGTTGTATTGTTTCTGTTGACGGTTAATTATTAAATAATCAACTATGAAATGCTGGTTGACAATTAGTCTTAAGTCGTTCAGTGTTTTGCCTTGGGAGTGGTTGGTTTTGCGAGCATCATTTGGCACCCCCCCAAAAAATACATATTTCTCAACGACAGACATCCACCCATGGTCGTGGTACGCGCAGACTACCTGACCTATGTTTTTAGTTTTGCCAATTGTTTTTATTGGATATAACAAACTTCTGTGTTCCGGACATACACCCACAGGCATCACGGGACCACACATAATTGCTTTCTAAAAAATATTTTTAGTATAGTAATGGTGCGATAGTTAGAATAAACCCATTTTGGTTTCATTTTATTTCCATAATGAAGCACAGCATTGATGCCTTTCTTCACATGAAGAATCAGCCAAACATGAAGTGGATAGCCTAGTAAGTAGGCTATTCAGACAGTTTTCTAGACAATTGTCTGTATAATTTCGTGTTCGGTGCTGCCCTTTTACAATAAAAATGAGTATTGTTTGAGGATACAATTCTGTCTCACTGCTCTCGAACCTGGGGTTGCCGGTAGGATTGGCGTCTATTGCCTTTGAACACTGGCTAGGCAGTGGAGCGGCCAATGTCGACTGTTATCCTCGGTAGAATATAACGTTAATCCTGTACATACCTACATACAAACCAAGTTGGCATTTAGTCTAATAGAAAGGATACCTCAGGGACAATGTCTTCTCGTGCAGCACTACCTGGGAACGATCGGAAATCGGACCTCGTAAGTATTTAATACATTTTACTGCCTTATATAAGCTTTTGTTTATGTCAGACAGTCATGTGAATTACACCCTATAAATGGAACAGTGGCATAGAATCAAGCAAGGTGACAAGTTAACGTATTAAAAAACGACAGGAGGATGCATAAAGCCGATACAATCATTATTGATTGATGGGGGAAGGCTTTCTGCAGCCTATTTGCACTGCTGTTAAAACCAAAATTAATTCACTCTGTACATTTTGTTCAAGTGAACAGAATAACCCATAATACAACATTTTGAGAGAGCACATTCTGTCCCTAGAAAATCTGGAAATCAATAATGATACAACTGTAACACTGTCATACCAGTATGTAATAATATGTCAATTCAATGTGAAACAAATGTGGCCGAGCTAATGCAGTGGCAGGTTTGTATACAGCCTCTCAGGCACATATGTCACTTTGGTTTCAATGTCTATGTTTCACACACTTTTTTTTAAGGAATGCTGAAAAGAGGACATTTTGTTAATCGCCATCGAAAAGCTCTTTACCTCTTCTAATTCCCATCAATCATGAAGGGGATGTTTGGCTTGAGTCTAGTCTGCTCAGTACAGTATCATTGTAGAATAACAGAGCTTAAAGGGACAAGTAGCTCACCCGTTTTGCACAGACCTTTACGGATGACTGGCATTTGAAGCTGGACAGTTTTATCTGTTTATTGACAGTGATCCTCGGCCAGACACTCAGAAGTGTGACAATCCACCCAGTATTTTGATCAAAACATTGGACAGGCCCCAGTTTATTTCTTTATTTACGTAGACGAACAATAGATAAATAGACAATTATATTAGGCCACGCCCACATAACATATTACTTTCTATTGTCTGCTGATTGTTGTTGCTTTTATTTGTTGATCACCCTCTGCTACAATAAATAACCATTCAAATCCTATATCTAAGCAGGTCTCACATTATCATGGCACTGACTTGGTGCTTCCTGGAAGGAGTGGCAAACAATAGCGACACCCTAAAAGGCAGATAGATTCACTACAAAAATGCATTTGAGTTGAATTAGTTAACAAAGCATCATTGACAGGTGGATATACAGAGGGGGATACCATGCTGTGCCCACCCTCATCCATAGTATTAGGGCATGGCAAGATGTTTGTTGAT
Source organism: Oncorhynchus mykiss (assembly GCF_013265735.2). Lineage (NCBI taxonomy): Eukaryota > Metazoa > Chordata > Actinopteri > Salmoniformes > Salmonidae > Oncorhynchus > Oncorhynchus mykiss. The sequence continues at coordinate 13,525,290 of NC_048591.1, read as the reverse complement.
TGGTGGGCTGTAGGGCTATATTAGGATAATATTATGGTACTACACAATAGATGGCCTGAGCTTCTTACATTGTTTTTCTAAAATATATATGTAAAGAAAAGGCATAGAAATCTTCGAGACATTCATGAAGCAGGTCATGCTTGTTGTCCTTTTCAGAAAGGACAGATTCCAGAAGGACTTCCATTCACATCAAGTGACAATACGAGAGTAAATATTTGATAACATGATTCTCTTAATTACAACCACTTTATGCTCACTTCAAGGAATACAAACAGAGTATTGTGTGAAAGCCTATGTTGTTCCGAATGACTGTGTGATCTCGCTCTCCGTGGCAGATGTGAGTAAAACTTTTAAACAGGTTAACACTCGCAAGGCTGCCGGGCCAGATGGAATAACAGGGCGTTTTCTCAAAGCATGCGCAGACCAGTTGGCAACTGTCTTCAAGGACATTTTCAATCTAACCTTGTCCCAGTCTGTAATCCCAACATGTTTCAAGCTGACCACCATTGTCACTGTTCCCAAGAACTCCAAGGTAACCTGCCTAACATGCCTATATGACTTTTATAAGGCTGGTCATGACACACATCAACATTATTATTATTATGTTTTAAATTTACCCCCTTTTCATGGTATCCAATTGTTAGTAGTTACTATCTTGTGTCGGATCAATGTGTCGGAGGAAACACCATGGCAACCTGGTTAGCGTGCACTGCGCCCGGCCCACCACAGGAGTCACTGGTGCGCAATGAGACAAGGATATCCCTACCAGCCGAACCCTCCCTAACATGGACGACGCTAGGCCAAGTGTGCGTCGCCCCACGGACCTCCCGGTCGCGGCCGGCTGCGCGAACCCAGAGTCTCTGGTGGCACAGCTAGCACTGTAATGCAGTGCCCTAGACCACTGCACCACCCAGGAGGCCCCGACAAAAGCATTATTATACAGGTGGATATATCAGAGAAGAATAGGGTCTGTCTCATCCCAGACACCGACCCACTCCCAATTCGCATAGCGTCCCAACAGATCCTCAGATGACGCAATCTCAATTGCACTTCACACTGCCCTCTCCCACCTGGACAAGAGGGGAAATAACTATGTGAGAATGCTGTTGATAGACTACAGCTCAGTATTCAACACCTTGGGTCCCCTCCAAGCTCATCACAAAGCTGGGGACCCAGGGACTGAACACCTTCCTCTTTAACTAGATCCTGGACTTCCTGACGGGTAGGCCCCAGGTGGTGAGGGTAGGCAACAACACCTCTGCCATGACAACAACCTCTTCCTCAACGTCAGACCAAGGAGCTAATCATGGACTACAGGAGAAAGAGGGGAGAGCACACCCCCCATCCTCATCGACGGGGCTGTAGTGAAGCGGGTCGAGAGCTTCAAGTTCCTTGGTGTCCACATCACTAAGGACTTGACAGGGTACACACACACACACACACACAGTTGTGAAGAGGGCACTACAGCGCCTTTCCCCCCTCAGGAGGCTAAAAAGATTTCGCATGGATCCTCGGATCCCTACAGCTGCACCATCGAGAGCATCTTTGCCTCCCTGCATCACCACTTGGTATGGAAAATGCACCACCCTTGACCACAAAGTGCTACAGATGGTGGTGCGGACAGTCCAATACATCACTGGAGCAGAGCTCCTTGCCATCCATGACCTTTATAACAGGCGGTGTCCCAGCCATCCAAGCCATAGACTGTTTACTCTGCAACCTTCCGGCAAATGGTACCAGAGCATTGGCTCTCAGAACAACAGGCTCCGAGACTGCATCTACCCCCAAGCCATAAGACTGCTAAATAGCCATAAGACTGCTAAACACACACATACACACACACACACACACACACACACACGCGCTCGCGTACACATACACACACACGCTCGCACACGCATACCGACACAACACAAACATACATACATACACACACACACACACACACACACACACACACATACACATACACACATACATACATACATACAGGCACTTTTAGACTCATCATTTGCTGCTGCTACTCTGTTCTTTATTTTACTTTTATTATTATCTATCCTGATGCCTAGTCACTTTACCCTGCCTTTATGTACATATCTAGCTCAAATACATCGTACCCCTGCACATTGATCTGGTACTCCCTGTATATACCTCCATTCTTGTGTATTTTATTCCTCTAGTGTTAATATTTTGATTTGTCTTATATTTTTTAGTTCTGCATCATTGGGAAGGGCTTGGTAGCAAACATTTCACAGTTAAGTCTACACCTGTTGTATTTGGCGCATGTGACAATAACCTTTTATTTTATTTGACTTAAATATTGTCATTGTGACACTGCTAAACTATTTATTATTTAAATTTTTTACTTTTACCCCTTTTTCTCCCCAATTTCGTGATATCCAAATGGTAGTTACAGTCTTGTCCCATCGCTGCAACTCCCCTACAGACTCGGGAGAGGCGAAGGTCGAGAGCCATGCGTCCCCCAAAACACAACCCTGCCAAGCCACACTGCTTCTTGATACACTGTTAGCTTAACCAGGAAGCCAGCCACACTAATGTTTCGGAGGAAACACCGTCCAGCTGGCGATCGAGGTCAGCTTTCAGGTGCTTAGCCTGCCACAAGGAGTCACTACAGCACGATGGGACAAGAAAATCCCGGCCGGCCAAACCATCCCCTAACCCAGACGACGCTGGTCCGATTGTGCGCCGCCTCATGGGTCTCACGGTCGCGGCCGGCTGCGATACAGCTTGGGATCGAACCTGGGTCTGTAGTGATGCCACACTGTTAAACTTGATTACCTTTACAGCACAGATCATCAAATGAGCAGACTCCTCTCATCACACCTAATGTCAAATCAAATCAAATCAAATTGTATTTGTCACATACACATGGTTAGCAGATGTTAATGCGAGTGTAGCGAAATGCTTGTGCTTCTAGTTCCGACAATGCAGTAATAACAAGTAATCTAACTAACAATTCCAAAACTACTGTCTTGTACACAGTGTAAGGGGATAAAGAATATGTACATAAGGATATATGAATGAGTGATGGTACAGAGCAGCATAGGCAAGATACAGTAGATGGTATCGAGTACAGTATGTACAAATGAGATGAGTATGTAAACAAAGTGGCATAGTTAAAGTGGCTAGTGATACATGTATTACATAAGGATACAGTCGATGATATAGAGTACAGTATATACGTATGCATATGAGATGAATAATGTAGGGTAAGTAACATTATATAAGGTAGCATTGTTTAAAGTGGCTAGTGATATATTTACATCATTTCCCATCAATTCCCATTATTAAAGTGGCTGGAGTTGAGTCAGTGTCAGTGTGTTGGCAGCAGCCACTCAGTGTTAGTGGTGGCTGTTTAACAGTCTGATGGCCTTGAGATAGAAGCTGTTTTTCAGTCTCTCGGTCCCAGCTTTGATGCACCTGTACTGACCTCGCCTTCTAGATGATAGCGGGGTGAACAGGCAGTGGCTCGGGTGGTTGATGTCCTTGATGATCTTTATGGCCTTCCTGTGACATCGGGTGGTGTAGGTGTCCTGGAGGGCAGGTAGTTTGCCCCCGGTGATGCGTTGTGCAGACCTCACAACCCTCTGGAGAGCCTTACGGTTGAGGGCGGTGCAGTTGCCATACCAGGCGGTGATACAGCCCGCCAGGATGCTCTCGATTGTGCATCTGTAGAAGTTTGTGAGTGCTTTTGGTGACAAGACGAATTTCTTCAGCCTCCTGAGGTTGAAGAGGCGCTGCTGCGCCTTCTTCACGATGCTGTCTGTGTGAGTGGACCAATTCAGTTTGTCTGTGATGTGTATGCCGAGGAACTTAAAACTTGCTACCCTCTCCACTACTGTTCCATCGATGTGGATAGGGGGGTGTTCCCTCTGCTGTTTCCTGAAGTCCACAATCATCTCCTTAGTTTTGTTGACGTTGAGTGTGAGGTTATTTTCCTGACACCACACTCCGAGGGCCCTCACCTCCTCCCTGTAGGCCGTCTCGTCGTTGTTGGTAATCAAGCCTACCACTGTTGTGTCGTCCGCAAACTTGATGATTGAGTTGGAGGCGTGCGTGGCCACGCAGTCGTGGGTGAACAGGGAGTACAGGAGAGGGCTCAGAATGCACCCTTGTGGGGCCCCAGTGTTGAGGATCAGCGGGGAGGAGATGTTGTTGCCTACCCTCACCACCTGGGGGCGGCCCGTCAGGAAGTCCAGTACCCAGTTGCACAGGGCGGGGTCGAGACCCAGGGTCTCGAGCTTGATGACGAGCTTGGAGGGCACTATGGTGTTGAATGCCGAGCTGTAGTCGATGAACAGCATTCTCACATAGGTATTCCTCTTGTCCAGATGGGTTAGGGCAGTGTGCAGTGTGGTTGAGATTGCATCGTCTGTGGACCTATTTGGGCGGTAAGCAAATTGGAGTGGGTCTAGGGTGTCAGGTAGGGTGGAGGTGATATGGTCCTTGACTAGTCTCTCAAAGCACTTCATGATGACGGATGTGAGTGCTACGGGGCGGTAGTCGTTTAGCTCAGTTACCTTAGCTTTCTTGGGAACAGGAACAATGGTGGCCCTCTTGAAGCATGTGGGAACAGCAGACTGGTATAGGGATTGATTGAATATGTCCGTAAACACACCGGCCAGCTGGTCTGCGCATGCTCTGAGGGCGCGGCTGGGGATGCCGTCTGGGCCTGCAGCCTTGCGAGGGTTAACACGTTTAAATGTCTTACTCACCTCGGCTGCAGTGAAGGAGAGACCGCATGTTTTCGTTGCAGGCCGTGTCAGTGGCACTGTATTGTCCTCAAAGCGGGCAAAAAAGTTATTTAGTCTGCCTGGGAGCAAGACATCCTGGTCCGTGACTGGGCTGGATTTCTTCCTGTAGTCCGTGATTGACTGTAGACCCTGCCACATGCCTCTTGTGTCTGAGCCGTTGAATTGAGATTCTACTTTGTCTCTGTACTGGCGCTTAGCTTGTTTGATAGCCTTGCGGAGGGAATAGCTGCACTGTTTGTATTCGGTCATGTTACCAGACACCTTGCCCTGATTAAAAGCAGTGGTTCGCGCTTTTCAGTTTCACACGAATGCGGTTTAATAATGTTTTTGATATGGTCAAAATGTTTCTGCACTGAGACAATACTATACTATCCCCAAATGAACATCTTAAAGTTTCAATGCAGATGTTTTTAATCTCCACATCAAATCATTTTTGGGTAAAAATTAAGCACCTTACTGTGATTGTTTTGAATTACAATAGTCAAAAAGAAACACAAATAGCTTCTTAGCAAAGAGCAATTTCTCATTCAAGAATTTTGATAGAACTGTCTGTGAGTGGTTTGTGGGGAAGGGATAACTGAAAACTAGCTCTTATTGGCAGAGTGGTTTGGAACTCTCTTTCATATGATTAACTCATCTATTAACTAATTTACCACATGGTGATGTCACCAGGCAGGCCAACACTCGATCCCAGCAAAACAGGCTGAAATTTTAGACAGACATTTCAAACAGCTGTTACCCTAAAAGGGCATTTCACAGGGTTATTCCAACCTCATTACACTGGAAAAACATTTGGTATGCTGCACTGGCCGTTTAACAAAAAACACATGTTGGTGGTCCTTTATGTGGCAGAAATGTTGCAGGCCAGGGATCAAAATGATTGACCTGCTCTTGGAGTCAACTGGGTCAAACGTTCCTTTTTGTTTTAAATCTCTCAATGGAAACTTAGGGGTCTTTCGCTTCCCAGTCCACTTCCCTCCAAATCCGAGATCTATGCTGAGAGAAAAGGAGGTGGCATAACACAAAGTTCACACCGGTCTCCTCCTATCACGTGGCTTGCGCCGTACCTCCGAGAAGGACCCATCTGTAATTAAAATTATTTTAGATTGTATCGTCTTCCTCGGTCTCGTTCCCTGGGACAGCCTGGGGGACAGCCTGGGGGACAGCCTGGGGGTGTGTGGGAGAGTGAAAACGTGTTGCATGAAGGTTGACGTAGTGTATCAGGATATGTGTAAAGTAGGGTGGGATGGGGCTTCAACATGTTTTTAAGATTTTGATAAATCATTGTTAACAACAAACCAGACCTGTGAGGCTGTTGGCCTAAAATGCGGAATTTCTTGAACAGGGCTGAGAGTAGCATATTTGGCTCAGTAAACAGTTGATTCAACCACCATTTTCAATATCCACATTAGTTTTTCTGCTAGAATAGATAATAGGCCTACACAGTAAATAGACTACTGACTAGAAGATGACATGATGTTAACTCCAGGTGGGGTTTCACTTTGTTGTGCCCTTGTGTGAGACATCTACCTATATCCTTGTACATCAATCTATGTAAGCCTAATCAATGTAAATCCATGTCTGTAAAGCAAAGGAATTTGGTATGTAGGGCAGGCTAATGATGCTTATTCAAAGGCATATTATCTCCCTATCATCATAACTTGAATAATAAACCTAACAACACACATGGTGGCACACATTAGTCATCCAGATTTGAGATTTGCATAATCGCAGTCGCTTCGCACCTCCCGCTCCAGCACGTCCCAGGGATCCAAGTCGTTTTGAGTCAGGCGACTAATGCTGTCTTTGGGCTGGTACAGTTTCGCACCCCCCTGCATTGTGACATCCTCTGTATGCCCCTCTTCTATTCGCTTCAATCAGCACCATCTGGTAGAGTGACCATTACTCTCACTCTCCAGTTGCCCAGCCAGTCCCATGAATGGAGCCCATGTAGGCCCCGTTTCTGTTGTTTTGATCAGTACCTTCACTTCCCTCAATACATTTCTTATCCAGCTCAGCTTGCAAATATACAGAGAACGCCCAATATTGTGAACAAACTTTTAGTCATACATTTTGCATATAAATGTTTTGTTTTATTTACCTGTCAATAGTTTGTCCCCTTTGCAAATAATTCACGAGCCTCTATAATGTAACCACATGCAGGTCTGAATGAATTAACAGGTTTTTCTTGGTGGCACAGAACAAAGCCATTGTGTGGCCTTGGATTGATGGATTCATGATTTGGCTGTCTACGTGAAAAGGAATCCCATTGAAGATATGCAGGTCACATAGGATTGTTCAGTCTGTTGATTTGCATTGAACAGTACCTTGTATCAATGGTGGACTATACTTGACCTGCTCATCTTGTTAAAGATGACTATCGTCTAGTAGAAATGAACTTGATATACTCCCATTTATATGACCAAGTAAGCCTAAGTATCAGGCTAGCTTTGGTTGTGTTGAACTGGTTTATTTGGAAAGCTGTCAGGACAGGAGTCTATTTAAATTGCTTCAAGAACATTTGCACACAGCTCCCTGCTCTGTTACGTAACTGCTGCATTCTGGTGTCACTTTACCTGTGTGTCTCCAGGTCTGAGTGTGGGGCTGGGCGATATATTGCGAAGACCGGTATACTGGTATGGATCCACATTGTTACAATACCATCTATTAAGGTATTTTGATACAGTGCTAAATAAATGCAAAGTTCTACAAATTGGACTACATCACTGTCAATTTTGTCCTAGTTTGGTTGAGTATAAAACCATCAGAACCGAGAAAGACCAATAAAATCCCTTAGAATTAATGTGTGGCCTTTCTAGTGTCATGCATTACTCATAAAGCCTATTAAGATCTTTTAATATTCAGAAAAATTGAAATACCCTCAAATACCGCCATACCGTGAAAAATATTGTGATATGATATTTTGTCCATATTGTCCAGCCCTAGCTAACTATGTTACCTAGCGATGCATAATATGCTTGTGCCAGCGTTGCAAAATACATTTACACATACATGTTATTCAATCATTGCCAGGACAAATGAGCTAGCAACAGCAAGCTAACTAGCTACATTTCCATAAATGTTTAATGCTTTTTGACCTGTCCCCAAATTAATATAATTGGTTCTGAGTTTGTTTTAATATTTCAATCTGCGTGTTCTGATCGCATCTGGTGTGGGAGGAAAAAAAATAAACTTGCGCGCGATGGTGCATGCACACGTGGTCTGGTCAGCATGTAAGACATCTGTTCCACCTGGGGCCTACTGTCGCTTTCCAGAGCGACTAGGCTGCGCTAGAGCATTCCACTCCTGTGTTCGACTGCTACATTTTCATTGAGTTTGAAATAGATTTCAGCTGGATGAATTGAGTGAACATTACAGAAGTGTCACATTCAAGTCAAAAGGTTGTTGTTGGGGGAACTGTTTCAATTTCCACAACTGAAGGGTCACTGTGAAATTGAGCATTGTCTGGATTTGGAAAAAAGGAATGGCCTTTTTGTGGAAAGATTCTTCACCTAAAGTTCATAATTACAAATGATTTAATCTGGATGAATGATTATTGGAAAATGTAAGATTCAGTCCTCATTGAAGACACTAGGCTTGTAGCTGTTGATATAGATGGTAGAGTCATTAGTCCTAGTTTAATTTCATGCCTAGTTTCATATTTGTTTTATAGGGGACTCATAGAATATGGTAGGATCTATCCTATTTACATAAACCTACTCAGTCTCACTGCACGGTACTGCTTGTCCTCCCCTGGCCTCGACGTTGGAAACGTCTTCAGCAGAAGGTCAGATAGGCATGTGTTCCATGCGACTCCTGTGTGGGGTTATGACCAGAGCACAATTGCAACAGTTGAGCAATATGGTAGGCTCAGTCTCGTGACAGCGTTTTGTTCTGTGAGCAAAGCATCTGGTTTCACACGTTGCATACTGTAGTAAAGTAAAATGAACCTTCCTATTGAAGGCTAATGGCCCTGTCTCTCTGAGCCAGTGCTCCTGTGTTTTTGCTGGTGTTTAGGCTGTTTCTTATGGCAATGTTGTATAGATGAACTGTGTAGGCTGTGCAGTGCACTGTAAGTGGCTTTGGATAAGAGCATCAGTTAAATTCATTTCAGGCTCCTCAGTTGCATTGATTAGAGAACCTGACTGAGCAGACTGTGTGTTTGGTTTGTGTGTCGGATGAGAGAAAAAGAGACGGATATCTGACACAGCGAGAAATAAGGCAACATAAATAAGCAGAAGTGCTTGCTGGTAGAGTTCAGTTCTCTCTTTTCATCTGTCTCTGTTGATGTGTGTTTGTGTTACTAGCACGTGCCTATGTGGGGGATTATTAGACCTGTTGCAATGGAAAATTCACTTCAAGGGAAGGAATCCTGTCACCTAATACATCATGAACAGATTTGTATCTGTAATTTGCTTAATTTGTATAGAAGCTTATCCTATGAGAGATTTGAAAGTGGGATTGTGTGTGTGTGGCCATTTTGTTTTGAACGCATTTGTTGAAGTAGTACTGAATGTGGAGGCTTCAGGCACTCCTCAGAGGCAGATTGTTAAGATATTCAAGTTTGACCCTCATTCTCTTCTGCTCTTCATACAAATACTTTTGGGAAAGACTTCTCACCTCTTCTGGTGCTGAGATATACTTAGGATTGACTGATCCTGATGATAGCTTGAGGGGTTATTCTAGTATTATATTGGTTAGGGTTTAAGCCCTGAGGGTATGGACCTTTCCTGCTGTAGTGTTCTTTGCCGTTAGCACATGGTCTTCACATTTCAAGGTTTTGTTTGGGCTGCTCATCTGACGCCAAGGTGAGACGTGTGCTGTGAACAACACTGGCTGCAGTGCCTGTGTGTGTCTAGTGTTCTGGAGCCATTATCCGCAGTGGCTTCTCAGCTCTGTTGCTCATGGTTCTGGTAAAACACCAGTGGTAGTTTACAGACTGGACTGACTGAGGAGAGTACATTCAGTCATGAGTCATGCTGTAGAATTCACTGGCAGGCAGCAGAGCAGACTGTCTGGGACACCCAAAGAATAGAGCATGTTAGGTCATTGCTGCAAACTAATCTGCCCTCAATCAACACAACGGTATTTGCCAAAAGATCAGTCAATGCTCTGGATTAACGGCAAAGCAGGTTTTGTGTGAAAATGTACTGACATGTAACTGCTGTGGAACTAAAAGTAATTGATGGGGATTGATACGGGCAGAAGAAACTATAGTTCACTAGCTCAGTCTGACTTCTGCACGACAGAGCAAACGATCTGTCACTGTATTTACTAGCTTGGTGCCAGTAAAGTAGCCTAATATTGGTTCAGTCAGGTTCCCTAATGCAGCTGCCTGCCAGTGAATATTGGGATATATGTTTTGGCCAAAGTCTATCAACATTTTTGGACGCTGTCATATTCACACTTTTTACCAAGCTGGATTTCCTTGTCAGCCAGTCCAGGAAACACTGCACAGTTTGATGATGTGAAAACGTGGCATGTCACCGTGCTCTTCAGGACAGTAAGTGACGCTGGCTAGTGTCAGAACTTCCTGTTGCCCAAGTCCTCTTAGATGGGTGCTAGAGAGGATATATTTCAAGCATTTATGAACAGAGACATTCCAACCATCCACATTGGTAAGAGGGACATAGATTTTGTCATTGGTAGCAATTCATATGCCATCATATTTTTCTTGAGGTTACAGTGAGATTATACTCTATGGACAGATCCAGTCTGAGTGAAACACCCATCACAGGCAGAGAGAGTAAGTCTGAGAGGGGGTTGTGGGGTGGAGGGCATTGTGCAAAGACGGAATGCGTGGTGGCGGGATGGTGTAACCCTGACCAATCATCATCCCTCCCCACCCACGTCAGGCAAACTGCACAGCAAAGCTTAGCAGGATGCCTCCTATTGTTTTATTATGCCGCACACTATCCATGTGATCAGAGGCGAACATAGCCCCCAAGCACTGTCCAGCCTTACTCAAAGATGGAAGTGGTTCACATTTGTTTACAGTGGTATGCCCATAGACACAGGTGGTACAGATTGCCATGTAGCCTATCCGAATGATTTATACATGTTAGCACTCATGCTAACCTACGCTTACAGGCTTTTATTGGCCTGTATGCATTTCTTGTAGGTTGCCACACTGACCTAATATCTCAGGGCTGCCCTCACCTTGCCCAGTGATGCACAGGAAACTGAGTGTACCTCCAGGCTGCCATCACATGACTGGGTCTGGACTACTTTCCTCTGAGGGAGGTGAAGCCTTGAGCCTGAAATTCTTTCTCTATTTTACCAGCTTCTTTTAGAAGGACATGGTTGAGAGCGCCAGAACTTAGACTAGAAACAGGTATAGCATACTTGTTGGGTGTACTGGTGTTCATGTCACTTCCTGTTGATGTAGTTGTGGGCTATGACACGACCTGTATCTCCTTCTATCTACTTGACTATGACTAATTCTCTTTTGACCCAGCAGCACCTTCCATTTATTTCAGCTGGTTGAATGTTATTTTGTGGAACATTTGAGATTCTATCCATTCCCTATTGTTTACACTCAAACGGATCCAATCTCTCACACTTGATTATTCTGGCCTTCACCCTCCAGGGTTCTCATGGCCCACACAGAACATTGTTGTAGCAACAAACAAGTAAAAATCACAGGCTTATAGTCACTTGTTTTTTGTTCTTGACGTTTTTGTTGTTGTCCATTTTCACCTCCAAGACTTGTCTGTGACCCTACTCTGTTGGACTGCTACAACATGCATCCTGCGTTGTTTCATTAGAAAAGGTGTGGATTGAAACAATGGACAGTTTGGTTTTAGGAAAACGGTGCAGAAGGACGTCCTAACTTGGATATCAAGATGCGATTTTGTTTTATTGGGGTTAGAGTATCCCCAGCCGCCCTATGCCAAATGTCTCTCTAGTCTTGCCCCACCCACCTTTCCAGTCTCTCTATGTATGTATCAGCGACACCATCTCGTACTCAGCCCTCTGCCCTCAGCCTTCATCCCTCTATCTGAATGCATTGGCGTGGCAATCGGACGGAGAGAGAGAATCGATGGGATCTCCTTGAAAGGGGAAAATGGAAAGGGGCGGGGGAAAGAGAGAAACCCAGATTGTGAGGTTGGCTGAAAATGAGAGAAATATACCAACACTAGACAAAAGATGGTTGGGCTCGGGTGTGGAGAGGAGAGGGAGCCGAATTGATTTGTTTTTTGGGGAGGGGGAGATGAAGGGGAGGAGGCTAACTTGAGGGCTTGTCACACCTAGCGGGATAGGGATGCAGGCAGGGACAATGGAGCTCGGTTAGAGACGATGCCCAATAGGAGCTCTCCTCCTTCCCTTGGGAGCGAACGAGCGAGGGACACGACATGGGAACAGGTGGATGAGAGGAGTGATAAACCAGACTGGTTGAGGGGGATGGGGGGTTGAAAGGGCTCTGCCAAGAGTAGTCTGATGCAGCACCAAATGCTCTGTTTCACATGATGTGCTGATCTGGGGTTAAGGCTTGTGCGCTTGCTTGTGCATTGCACATTTATGGTTGTGTGAGTTGGTGTCTGCGTGTTTGTGTTCTTTTAAAAAACAGTTTACTGCAACTCCCCAACGGGCTCGGTAAGGGCAAAGGTCGAGCCATGCGTCCTACGAAACATTACCTGCCAAACCGCGCTTCTTAACACCCGCCCGCTTAACCCGGAAGCCAGCTGCACCAATGTGTCAGAGGAAACACCGTTCAGCTGACGACTGAAGTCATTCTGCAGGCGCCCGGCCCGCCACAAGGAGTTGCTAGAGCGCGATGAGCCATTTAAAGCCCCTCCGGCCAAACCCTCCCCTAACCCGGACGATGCTGGGCCAACTGTGCGCCGCCCCATGAAACTCTCGGTCACGGCCGGTAATGACGTGTGTGTTTTAAAGAAAGACAGTTGGTCTCAGTCAGGCAGCGGGATCTCTCCTGGGAATGAGTGTGCACTATTCTGTCGGAAGGTTATACACTATGCCTTCCCTGTGCTACCCTGGCTGTGGTCTGAAGCTGGGAACTGGTTGTGCGTGGGGATACTGATGAGATTGTGGGCCTCATCCCGCTTGCATCTGTCTTTTTAATCTCACGTCTATCTCTCTGGGTGCATTGAATAGTCCTTTGAGGCTATTCAAAGTTCCTAATGCCTTAAGTGACCTGGGCGTTTTTGACAGGTAGCAAGGAAAACCGCTTTCAGATTTATTGAATGATCAAGGGAAGGACGCTCTATTAGTCCTTACCTACGTTAGTTTGCCAAGGATGAAGAGGAGTATTCTTTGCTGAAGCGTTGTTGATTAATGTCGCCATAGCTCCGTCTAAAGATAATGTCGTGGTTTGACTGTTTAAACTAATTTTGGGATGTTCGCTGAAACGTTGGCGTAACACGATTTATATACCACAAAATCATAATTATCTTCATTATAGTGAGTTCCTCCGGAAATATGGATACATGGTCAAATGTTACTTCATTCATGATTTATATTTCAGTTTATAGACATCAGAGTGAACGAGGAGTAAATGAGGACGGTTTGATTCATTCAAACGCGATCCTCTTCTCGCTTTTCCTTTTCCTACCCGCTTTACCTTGAACACTGTGATCTTTTCAAATGAGATCAAGGTAAAATCACTAGGAAAGGAAAAAGGTCACATCTTAGAAACCACCCGAATGCACCCCTCTCCTGCCCTATTCCATTAGGGGCCCCACATGTCCCTTCCCTCACCACACCTCACCTAAATTATTCAGTTGATGAAAAATATTTTAACCTTGTCCCTCCACTTCTCCCTTCCCTCCTCCCTCTCTTTTTCTTAATTCTCCTGCATTGGCACTGTATCCTAAAGTCATTAGTGACGCCACGTTGTAAAGTGTAATCTCTCTGAAATGACACTGTTGCTTCAGGAACACCATGCTGTGACTCTTATCCAAACTATTCTCAAAATGTCGATAGTTATTTGAAATGATTCTAATAAATGCTGTCATAGATTGTGTTATCCAAACTCTCCATTTATGCTTTGTTGACTTGGAACATGCTCCGATGGGTAACCCAACGAGCCAGGGCTCTGTGTAGGAGGAATGTTGAGCCGTCATGTCGCGTTGGCGTGTGAGCGCAGCTTGCCGTGCGCTACAGTGTGGTGTCGTGCATTCCAGAGCAGATCGATTAGGAGATGCCAAATTGGGCCACGACACTCGTTTCTATTTTATGACCTGAGGAGCAGGCGTGTGAAGAATGCCAGCAATGTGGGCTGGAATGAGATTAGCTGCCTTCCTTGGCTTCCACAGGCCTCATGAGCCACTGCTAACCCATATGTGTTAATGTGCTAGCTAGCTTGGCGCTACTCAGTATTTACTATCAGCCCAATAGCGTTCTCTAATCCCATCAACAGGTTTTTCTCAACCGACACTGATGCATTACTCATGGCCACTCAACAATCGACATGAACAATTCCATTACACAAAACCATTACAAATGTTGCCTTTGGTAGTTTCAGATGTGTAGACATTTGGGGGTTCTAGATCACCAGAATTTCTTAGATGATGTGTGCTTAAATCAATTGTATGTGTTCTAGAATCATCTATTGGCCCAGAATGTGATTTCACGCCATTGATGTCAAGATGCGATGCAGCTAGATTGTTTTGCATTGTGTTTATGACCCCTGTCTCTTTTCCCAGCATACCTCTCTCTCGACGAGCCGCTCTGAGAAAAGCACCGGTTGGTCGAGCAGATCACTCGGAGCACGATGCCGGAACTCTATCGCCTCATGTTCGGACGAGCAGCCGCACATTGGCAACTACCGTCTGCTCAAGACCATCGGCAAGGGCAACTTCGCCAAGGTCAAGCTGGCCAGGCACATCTTGACGGGCAAAGAGGTGAGACTGGACTGGGCTAGAGGTGTGGATGGGCTAGACTAAGGGGGAGGCTGGACTGGGCTGGTGGTGTGGATGGGCTAGCCTGAGAGGTGAGACTGGGCTGGAGGTGTGGATGGGCTAGACTGAGAGGTGAGGCTGGACTGGGCTGGAGGTGTGGATGGGCTAGACTGAGAGGTGAGACTGGACTGGAGGTGTGGATGGGCTAGACTGAGAGGTGAGGCTGGACTGGGCTGGAGGTGTGGATGGGCTAGACTGAGAGGTGAGGCTGGACTGGGCTGGAGGTGTGGATGGACTAGACTGAGAGGTGAGCCTGGACTGGGCTGGGGGGCTGGGGGTGTGGATGGGCTAGACTGAGAGGTGAGGCTGGACTGGGCTGGAGGTGTGGATGGGCTAGACTGAGGGGTGAGGCTGGGGGGCTGGAGGTGTGGATGGGCTAGACTGAGGGGTGAGGCTGGGGGGCTGGAGGTATGGATGGACTAGACTGAGGGGTGAGACTGGGCTGGGCTGGGGGGCTGGAGGTGTGGATGGGCTAGACTGAGGGGTGAGACTGGGCTGGGGGGCTGGAGGTGTGGATGGGCTAGACTGAGGGGTGAGACTGGGCTGGGGGGCTAGAGGTGTGGATGGGCTAGACGGAGGGGTGAGGCTGGACTGGGCTGGAGGTGTGGATGGGCTAGACTGAGGGGTGAGGCTGGACTGGGCTGGGGGGCTGGAGGTGTGGATGGGCTAGACTGAGGGGTGAGGCTGGACTGGGCTGGGGGGCTGGAGGTGTGGATGGGCTAGACTGAGGGGTAAGGCTGGACTGGGCTGGAGGTGTGGATGGGCTAGACTGAGGGGTGAGGCTGGACTGGGCTGGAGGTGTGGGTGGGCTAGCCTGAGAGGTGAGGCTGGACTGGGCTGGGGGGCTGGAGATGTGGATGGGCTAGACTGAGGGGTGAGGCTGGACTGGGCTGGGGGGCTGGAGGTGTGGATGGGCTAGACTGGGGGGTGAGGCTGGACTGGGCTGGGGGGCTGGAGGTGTGGATGGGCTAGACTGAGAGGTGAGGCTGGACTGGGCTGGAGGTGTGGGTGGGCTAGACTGAGAGGTGAGGCTAGACTGAGGGGTGAGGCTGGACTGGGCTGGGGGGCTGGGGGTGTGGATGGGCTAGACTGAGGGGTGAGCCTGGGCTGGGGGGCTGGGGGTGTGGATGGGCTAGACTGAGGGGTGAGGCTGGACTGGGCTGGGGGGCTGGAGGTGTGGATCGGCTAGACTTGGGGGTGAGGCTGGACTGGGCTGGGGGGCTGGAGGTGTGGATGGGCTAGACTGAGAGGTGAGGCTGGACTGGGCTGGAGGTGTGGGTGGGCTAGACTGAGGGGTGAGGCTGGACTGGGCTGGGGGGCTGGAGGTGTGGATGGGCTAGACTGAGAGGTGAGGCTGGACTGGGCTGGAGGTGTGGGTGGGCTAGACTGAGGGGTGAGGCTGGACTGGGCTGGGGGGCTGGAGGTGTGGATGGGCTAGACTGGGGGGTGAGGCTGGACTGGGCTGGGGGGCTGGAGGTGTGGATGGGCTAGACTGAGAGGTGAGGCTGGACTGGGCTGGAGGTGTGGGTGGGCTAGACTGAGAGGTGAGGCTGGACTGGGCTGGAGGTGTGGATGGGCTAAACTGAGGGGTGAGGCTGGGGTGGAGAAGTGGGTACTTGACTGAAGAATGGGGTTGGGCTGGTAGGAATAGTGCACACGGCCAATGAGGTTTGTAATAGGCCATTTGACTGGCTGGTTGTGGTGAGAGCCTGGAACATATGGGGTGGATGGATGGTCGTTGTAGTTTTAGAGATTATCCCTTTCATTTTGGACAGAACAAGACTGGGTTTGTTCTAGTCTGTCATGACTTTTAAGGCCTGTGTAGTTGTAAACATAATTTAACGTTAGCCCAAGTCATGACCCACGTTTTTAGGTGTATAATTACACAGGATTGCCATAAAGTTCAACCTAATGACATGGAATGGGATCATTTGGAGGGCAGTGTGTAGTGAACCATTACAGTCCTAGTCTCACTCACACTTTGACCGAGACAAATCACGCTGTTCAGCCATTTATGGGGCCATATGACCTGTTGGTTTGTTTTGGAGTTTGAGCTTTGAGATCTACTAATGCTCTTGAATATGTCACTGTTTTGGTATCACTGATCGTAATGATTTGTCTCTCGCCGTTTCAGGTTGCAATAAAGATCATTGACAAAAACCAGCTCAACCCGACCAGCCTACAGAAGGTGAGTGCTGTTGTGTGGTTGTCATGAGAAACAGTTTGGAGATGCAATGATTAAAATTCTTATCCAGCAACGAGGCCTAACAAAGCATGCGACGTCACACAGTTTTGCAAGACACAAACAGCATCAAGAGGCATTGAGAACCATTCTCTTCATGACATTTGAGATAATGATGGTTACCTTGAATGTAACAGCTTGAATGTAACCTTCCTAACGTCATGGTTTTTGTTTTGATATTGACTATATTATGCTGACCTGCACTCTGTCTGCACTCTGTTCCTACACAGCTGATAACTTTCTCACCTAGGCTACTATCTAGGCTAAACAACTAGGCTAATATCAATATACAGTGACAGGAAGTGGACTCCTGTGTGATTGTTTTGGTGGACATTTGGCCAGTGAGATGATGCAATGGCCTAACCTTTGACCTCATTCTAAGTTCTAGGAGGCTTATAGTGTCTGGGATGTTTTGATGGTTTTATTGTGGTACTTGCTATCCAGAATCCTTGGGGTGTCCCTACCCCGTTGAAATTTAAAATGGTTAAGGTTAGTGTTATGGTTGGGGTAAGGCAGGGATTCCCAAACTCGGTCCTTGGGATCCCAAGGGGTGCACGTTTTGGTTTTTGCCCTGGCACTACTCAGCTGATTCAAATAATCAACTAACATCAAGCTTTGATCATTTGAATTGGCTGTGTAGTGTTAGGACAAAAAACTAAAATGTGCACCCCTTGGGCTCCTGAGGACCGAGTTTGGGAAACACTGGGGTAGGTGTCAGGGTTTAGGGTAGGGACAACGAAAGGATCCCGGATTGCACCAATAATTTTGCTGCATACATACCAGGGATTTCAGGGCCAGTTAAAGGGAAGTTCAGGATTTTACCATTTGGATTTGAGATGGTTCCTAACCGTGAAAGTAGTCTATTTCTCAGATATAGGAGAAACTGTTATCCATTGAGGATGTAGCGATTCACATGTGGCACCTTCAGCATTCTAATGCTAAAATGGCTTGCAAAAAAAAACAAATAAAAAGTAATCTACTAGAGACACAACTCTGATCTGGCTATACCTGCTGATTGTTCAGGTTCACCATCAGCAATAGTTTTGGTAGTTTTGCTTTAAACAATCAGTGTATATGGTCATTTCTTTTATATACAGGGTAAAGTTGATAATTTCATAACAAGGACAGCAATCACATGTGCGAGGCGCACTGCATGGCCGAAGCGAGAGGAGAGGAGAGGAGAAGAGAAGATCTCTCCATAAAATCTTCCAAACGGTCAAAACCATTAGATTTTGAGTTGGGGGTGACATCCAAAATTGTGCTATATATTCATTGGCTATGTCATAGCTAATTTGTAAACAATAAATATTGATACATTACTAACTAAAAGACTTAAACTGCAAAAATGACAAGTTAATTAGTAGGTGATGGTGATTTCAGAACCAAAGTGGGGGGACAAAAAACAGTCTACATTTCCCCAATAATCTGATAGTGGTAGTGGGGTGGTCAGGTGCTCATAGACATCATTTACACACCACACAAACACACATTCTCACACATTCTCTAATCGCACCCAATCGTTTCAAACCAAAACATGTCGTTCCTGGATCGTAGTCCATGTATTTAGATGCGTATTGAATCTTCTTAAAAGGGAAATATGCACATCCCTATAATCCATAGTTCTGTTTTCTCTAAACAGCCATTACAAACTTCAGCTAGCTTTAGCCACCACTAGCTACAAATCCATGGGAGTGATGGGGCAATGATTTTGGAACATTGACAACTATGCAATGATAATGTTGCTGTCCATAGGCCTACATGATAGAGAGAACTGTAGGAAGGTGCTGCTGTATCATGTGTTGCCCCTCAGTGGAACTAAGTGGATTTCTATTTAAGCATGGAGCGATGCACATAACTGTCCAGTGTGCTCAGAGATCATGGGCAGACGGAGCCTATGTATAGATACATTGCATAGAGAAGCTGTAATCAGATTAGTATGCTGGCCCGACCTCGTATGACTGTAGTAGGCTTTCTTCAGACAAAACCAATGGAGGACAGAGACATATATTGAATTGTGTATGTATGTCCCTCCTCATTTTGAGGCAATTGAACAGCAGACCTGAGCTTGGTTTGACCACACATCATACAGGCTTATTCCCATGGTGCGTCCCTTTTGTACCCTATTCCCTAAAGTGCATTCGGAAAGTATTCAGACTTTTTCCACATTTTGTTACATTACAGCCTTATTCTAAAATGGATTAAAAAATAAATAATCCTCATCAATCTACACATAATATCTCATAATGACAAAGCGAAAAGTTTTTTTTTAAAATGTATTAAAAATAAAAGACAGAAATACCTTATTTACATAAGTATTCATACTCGAAATTGAGCTCCGGTGCATCCTGTTTCCATTGATCATCCTTGAGATGTTTCTACTACTTGATGGGAGTTGACCTGTGGTGAATTCAATTGATTAGACATAATTTAGAAAGGCACACACCTGTCTATATAAGGTCCCACAGTTGACAATACATGTCCTTTGCAAAAAACAAAGCCATGAGGACGAAGGAATTGTCTGTAGAGCTCCGAGACAGGATTGTGTCAAGGCACAGACCTGGAGAAAGGTACCAAAAATGTCTGCAGCATTGAAGGTCCCCAAGAACACAGTGGGCTCCATCATTCTTAAATGGAAGAAGTTTGGAACCACCGAGACTCCTCCTAGAGCTGGCCACCTGGCCAAACTAAGCAATCGGGGGAGAAGCGCCTTGGTCAGGGAGGTGACCAACAACCCAATGGTCACTCTGACAGAGCTCCAGAGTTCCTCTGTGGAAATGGGAGAACCTTCCAGAAGGACAACCATCTCTGCAGCACTCCACCAATCAGGCCTTTATGGTAGAGCGGCCAGACGGAAGCCACTCCTCAGTAAAAGGCACATGACAGCCCGCTTGGAGTTTGTCAAAAGGCACCTAAAGGACTCAGACCATGAGAAACAAGATTCTCTGGTCTGATGAAACTAAGATTGAACTCTTTGGCCTGAATGCTAAGGGTCAAGTCTGCTCCAGAGTAATCAGGACCACAGACTAGGGCGAAGTTTCACCTTCCAACAGGACAACGACCCTAAGCACACAGCCAAGACAACGCAGAATGGCTTTGGGACAGGTCTCTGACTGTCCTTAAGTGACCCAGGCATAGCCCGGACTTGAACCCGATCAAACATCTCTGGAGAGACCTGAAAATAGCTGTGCAGTGATGCTCCCCATCCAACCTGACAGAACTTGAGAGGATCTGCAGAGAAGAATGGGAGAAACTCCCCAAATCAAGGTGTGCCAAGCTTGTAGCATCATACCCAAGAAAGCTTGAGGCTGTAATCCATGCCAAAGGTGTTTCGACAAAGTACTGAGTAAAGAGTCTGAATACTTATGTGAATGGGATATTTCATTTTTTATTTTTAAGAAATTTGCAAACATTTCTAAACAGTTTTTGCTTTGTCTTTATGGAGTATTGTGTTTAGATTTGATGAGGGAAAACACCGATTTAATCCATTTTAGAATAAGGCTGTAACGTAACAACATGTGGAAAAAATTGAAGGGGTCTGAATGCTTTCCGAATGCACTGTATAGTGCACTATATAGGGAATAGGGTGCCAATTGAGACGCAACTCCAGTCACTGATGCAGATGACATCACACTCATGCTTCCCTGTTGCTGGGCAAACATGTTTTGATCAACCATCTTCTCACAGACTTCTGACGAGGTGATCTTTGTCTGTTGCACATATTCGGACCAAACCGTCATCTGTTGACCAAACTTTAGCCTCGTTGTGCTTCCACCCTGTCAGCACAACAGGAGCAGGCTCTTACTTAGGACAATTTAATCCATTTAAAACACACAGCTATCGATTGTGGCTCTGTGTAAGGTATTATTGGTCAGCCGCGGATACAGATATGGCTGGCACCAGCCACTGCAAATTATACTGTTCACAATTAGTTAGCTACTATCGCTTTGCAGACATCCTGTAAGGTTAACATATTTGTAGACTTTTTGTTGCAAGAAACTCCTGTCTTCAAGTTTTCAGTGATCAAGTGGCCACCATAGGGTTAAATAGGTTTCGATTAGCATATCCATTTCAAAGTAGTTATATACTGTAGCCATTGATTCCTGAAGAATTTATCTTATAAATGCCGGCTGGTCCATGTATGCGTCCCAAATGGCACCCTGTTCCCTATATAGTGCACAACTTTTGTTGGGAATAGAGGGCCAATAACAATGCACCCCCAGCGTTGAGTGGTTGCCTGGTGGGGACTGGGGATGGATGCAGGCAGGGAGGGAGGGAGGGGGACAGGGGCAGTTTGTGATCTCTGCATGCTGAGGTACACTGGTGGATGGATACTGCTGCAGTAGCGCAACGGGCAGACAGTTGTCCTGTCAGCACTATTCTCCTCCCATTCAGGACACACTAGACCAGAGCACCAGATGACTCTCTCTCTCTCTCTCTCTCTCTCTCTATCGCGTTTTGCAACACTCCCCTGTCCCACCCTGTCGTTTTTTCGCCCTCCCGCTCTCATCGCACACTCTGACCTCCTCTCTATTAGTCACCTGCCCCACTTTATTCCTACTTTATTTATTGTCTCTATTCTTCTCTCATCGCCTCTCTTCAGGCGATGCAGGGTAACCACAGATGTACTCTCTGGTGTCTCTCTGGAGGCTGGGGCCCCACAGTAGCTAGCGTCCCACATCCAAGTGGCGGCAGGTGATTTAAGGGCCCAGGCTCCGCCCCCTCCCAGCCAGCTGCCATGCTGCAGTACTCTTGGGGTAATCTGGTTGCATTTTGCAGGCTTTAATCTGACAGTGACAGCAGGGCTGTAGCAGCAATGCTCCATGTTGGCCCACCGCCCCCCAAACTCACTCACTCTCCCTCTAATCCCATTTGTGGCTGCATGGGGGATCCCCGGCAGCTAACACACACACACACAGTGTATTTTCCCAGCAGCTTCAGCATGGTCCACAGAGCCATGAGCAGGACAGACACTTGCACCCATCCTTTAACAAGCGCTCCATGTATCTGAAACAACCCCAACCACTTACAAACCCATGCCTATCTCATATCCCTAAATACTAACCCCCCATGTCTCATCTACCTCTCCCCTTTCAACCTCCCACCCCCTAATGTCTCCTTCTTACTCCACCCCTCACTCTACCTCTCACTCATTCCCCGTCCCAACCTCTGACCTATTCCACACCAGGCCCTTTAACTTTAAACCCCGATATCCATCTCTCAGTGATAGGCCTCCACCTCCATGTCTCCACCCACCCCATCCTTCACGTCACTTCTGTCCCTCACACCTCACCCACCCTTCAGCCTCTCTGTACCCCCATTCACCTCATCTTCCATCTCTCTCTCTGGTCTTTATTTATTTTATTTAACCTTTATCTGGATGATGTCAAGATTTTCTCAAGCTTCATCATGAGCGTGTGTGTGTGTGTGTGGGGGGGGGGGGGGGGGGGGGGGGGGGGTGTAATCCTTGACCATGTAGGGCCCCTTCAAGAGTCTGGTGCTACTTTAAGAACCAAAAGGGATTCGGGAGGCAGCCATCCGGCGCTGGGAGAGGGATGCAGGCAGGGACGAGGCGGGAGGGGTTGTTATCCCTCTATCAGGCCCCTTCAGTTAGGAGCAGCATTCAAGACAGACGAACAATGGGGACAGCCGAACCTAGAGGGAGTGGGGGCATCCAGGGGGCCAGGGTACTGGAGCTGGGATCCTGAGAAAGCAAGCGACCATGAGATGAGGCAGAACCAAAGAGCACAGACAGAGTGTGTGTGTGTGTGTGTGTGTTGTAGAGAAAGGGATATTTTATTTGTATTTATTTTATTTATTTAACCAGGCAAGTCAGTTAAGATGAAATTCTTATTTACAATGACGGCCTACCCCGGCCAAACCCAGACGACGCTGGGCCAATTGTGCACCGCATTATGGGACTCCCAATCACGGCCGGATGTGATGCAGCCTAGAATCGAACCAGGTACTGCAGTGACGCCTCTAGCACTGAGATGCAGTGCCTTAGACCGCTGCGCCACTCGAGATAAGGACGCTGCGCCACTCGAGATAAGGACGCTGCCAGACAGTATGTTTGTGTATCAGAGGGTAGTGTGTATCATTAAGATATTAAAGGAATGAATACAGAGGGGGGCGGGATATTTCCCCACACTGTTGAAGGATGATGGGAAGAGAGGTTTTCATTCTGTTCTTCCAGGGGTCAGAATATGTGCAGTAATTCAGTTTATGAATTGCTGCCCATAGGGTGTGTCCCAAATGGCACCCTATTCCCTTCAGAAAGTATTCATGCCCCTTGACTTTTTCCACACTTTGTTGTGTTACAGCCTGAATTTAAAATGGATTCAATTGAGATTTGGTGTCACTGGCCTAAACACAATACCCCATAATGTCAGAGTGGGTTTTATGTTTTTCAAAATTGTTACAAATTAATAAAAATATGAAAAACTGAAATGTCTGGAGTCAATAATTATTCAACCCCTTTGTTATTGCAAGCCTAAATAAGTTCAGGAGTAAACGTTTGCTTAACAAGTCACGTAATAAGTTGCATGGACAGTGCAATAACAGTGTTTAACATGATTTTTGAATGACTACCTCATCTCTGTACCCCAGACAATTATCTGTAAGATCTTTTAGTCGAGCAGTGAATTTCATACATATATTCAACCACAAAGACCAGGGAGGTATTCCAATACCTCACGAAGAAGGGCACCTATTGGTAGATGAAAAAAAGAAAGGCTGGCATTTAATATCCCTTTGAGCATATTGAAGTTATTAGTTACACTTTGGATGGTGTATCAATACACCCAGACAGACACAGGCGTCCTTCCTAACTCAGTTGTCGGAGAGGAAGGAAATCGCTTAGCGATTTTACCGTGAGGCCAATGGTGACTTTTAAACTGAGGATGGATCAGCAACATTGTAGTTACTACACAATACCAACCTAATTGACAGAGTGAAAAAAAAGGAAGCCTCTACAGAATAAAATATTCCAAAACATGTATCCTGTTTGCAACAAGGCACTATAGTAAAACTGAATTTAAAAAATGTGGCATAGACATTAACTTTGTCCTGAATAGAATGTTATGTTATGTTTGGGGCAAATCCAATTCAACACATCACTGAGTACCACTCTTCATATTTTCAAGCATGGTGGTGGCTGCATCATGTTATGGGTATGATTGTCATCGTTGTCATTGTCATTTGTTTTGTGGATAAAAATCAACTGAATAGAGCTAAGCACCGGCAAAACACCAGAGGAAACCTGGTTCAGTCTGCTTTCCAACAGACACTGGGAGACAACTTCACCTTTCAGCAGGACAATAACCTAAAACACAAGGCCAAATATACACTGGAGTTGCTTACCAAGACGACATTGAATGTTCCTGGGTGGCCTAGTTACAGTTTTGACTTAAATTGGATTGAAAATCTATGGCAAGACTTGAAAATGACCATCTAGCAACAACCAACTTGACAGCTTGAATAATATAAAAATGATGTGCAAGTATTGCAAAATCCAGCTTTGCAAAGCTCTTAGAGACTTACCAGAAAGACGCACAGTTGTAATTGATGACTATTGATTCTAACATGTATTGACTCGGGGGTGTGAATACTTATGTAAATGGGATAGTTCTGTGTTTCATTTTCAATAAATTAGCAAACATTTCTGAAAACATGTTTTAACTTTTTCATTATGGGATATTGGGTGTAGATAGGTGAGGGGAAAAAGTCAATTTAATCTGTTTAGAATTCAGTCTGTAACACAACAAAATGTGGAATAAGTCAAAGGGTATGAAAACTTTCTGAAAGCACTGTAGTACACTACTTTTGACCAGAGCTCTACGGGAATAGGGTGCCATTTTGGGATGCAGACATGGACTGTGGTGTCTTTTCTGTTTGGGATCTATTGATTGTTGTTGCTACCCTTTACAGGAAACAATTGAAATCCGTTGCTGTAGTTCTGGATAGTCATGTGACTTGAATGAGTTTAAAGGCTTCTTGCCAAACAAGGTTGTACTACCTCATGCTCTGTGTAGATTTTAATCTGTCTGTAAGGGGTGCGTAACTGGTGGCAGGGAAGTCAGACGCAGGAGAGCAGAACCAGGTAATAGCCGGAGCAGTTTAATAGCAAAACCAACGGCATAAAGAAATAACCAACATGGGTACAAAACCTGACGCCCACCAGGTAACATGTGCACAAGGACTTACAACAAACAATTCCACACAAAGACATGGGGGGGGGGAACAGAGGGTTAAACACACAACAATTAATGAGGGAAATGAAAACCAGGTGTGTAGGAAAACAAGACAAAACAAATGGAAAATGAAAAGTGGATCGACGATGGCTAGAAGACCGGTGACGCCGAACGTCGCCAGAACAAGGAGAGGAACCGACTTCGGTGGAAGTCGTGACAGTCAGCTTCTCAGTGTTACAGTTACATTATAGGACATCTAGTCCTAAACTATGGTCAAATAATCTATATAATAAGCTGAAATAAACTATTGCTTATTATTACCGTCCGTGAATCATCCAAACACTTAAATGAAAAGTGAATCTAAGTGTGTGCGATCTTAAACTGAAGGTATATTTTATGGTTGTGATTCAGCCTGGAATCAAACCAGGGTCTGTAGTCACGCCTCTAGCACTGAGATGCAGTGCCTTAGACCGCAGTGCCACTCGGGAGCCTACAGGTGCTTCCATCCGGATTTGGGTTTGCCCTGTGTAGCACCCACATGCATTGAGGGTAGATTGGGTTCAAAGTTCAAACACACATTGGTGACTGTATATGGCCAAATTGGTATAGCAGTGTATAGATTGGGTTCAAAGTTCAAACACACATTGGTGACTGTATATGGCCAAATTGGTATAGCAGTGTATACCAATTTGGCCATATACAGTCACCAATGTGTGTTTGAACTTTGAACCCAATCTACCCTCAATGCATGTGGGTGCTACACAGGGCAAACCCAAATCCGGATGGAAGCACCTGTAGGCTCCCGAGTGGCACTGCGGTCTAAGGCACTGCATCTCAGTGCTAGAGGCGTGACTACAGACCCTGGTTTGATTCCAGGCTGAATCACAACCGGCCGTGATTGGGAGTCCCATAGGGTGGCGCACAATTGGCCTAGCGTCGTCTGGGTTAGCCCGGGGTAGGCCGTCATTGTAAATAAGAATTTGTTCTTAACTGACTTGCCTACTTAAATAAAGATTAAATACATTTTAAAAATTGTCCTGGCCCCTAGGCACCGCTCACCTGAGCCCTGGCCCCTGGGGCTGCTGGCCAGACAGATGTTGTTGATGCATTATTGGTTCACAAGACACCTTGGAAACCAGACAGTCCCAACCAGGCCCATTGTATTCTCAGGCCCTTCCTTCCAAAGTGACTGTGTGGTTTTAGATGGGCTTGTAACAAGGTCTCTGTTGAGGGGCCATGTTGACAACAGCAGGGGCCTTGGAACGCCCCTCACCACAGTGTCCAACATGAATGGCCTCTCCTCTGCATAATCACACCCCCTTTCCCAGAGGAGCAGCCTGGGTCCCACAGGGACATTAAGGGGGGCTGGGGTGTGTGGGGAGAGGTTTAGAGCAGGGACAGAGGGGTGGAGGGGTATTCTATTGGTGGGGTTGGGGTTAGAGACAGTAGGCTGTGGCACTTGCATCAGATGTTATTGTTTATGCAGGGAGAGAGGGAACAGTCATTCATGGGCGACGGCTGGGTTGGCTGTTGGCGTGGATAGACGTCTCTTTCAGAGAAAGAGGAGGTTATTCAGTCGCTCTGCTGAGTCATTTCAGAGGGGAGCCTGTGTGTTCCGTTTATCTCTCTTGCTCGCTTTCTCTCTGGCTCTCTCTCTGGTCACATGACAGTGTGGTCAAGGGGAGGAGGTGTGTGCTTGTGTGTGACTGTACGTGCGCAATGTGGTTGTGTAAAATATTTGTTGAAGCAATTTGCAAAAATGTCTGTGTGTGGGTATAGCGAGTGTATATGTGTGTGTCCTGTGCAGGCATACTTTGCCTGTGTGTGTGTATGCGACTGTGCGTGTGATTGTTCAGGCGAGAGCTCGGACACAAGGCCTGGATTAAATGGTCTGAGTGAGGCCCGCGGGGACGCGGCCCAGACAAAAACACAGCCTTGTGTTCAACAACTGCCTGTGTCCACCACTGACTGACCCCCCCCCCCCCCCCCCCCCCCAGTAACCTCGACTCACAATGACACATAGAGAGAACGAGAGAGAGAGAGACAACTTAGTAAACTGCTTTGAGAGAGAGACAACTTAGTAAACTGCTTTGAGAGAGAGAGACAACTTAGTAAACTGCTTTGAGAGAGAGAGACAACTTAGTAAACTGCTTTGTGCAAATCCACATGCAAAACAGGAGAAAAACCAGAGGGAGCTCAGAGTTGATTAATTCTGCCTGGTTGTTCTATCTCTGTTTTCTGCTTCAGAGCGAGAGCGGCTTCCGGTGTGACGGACAGGGTGGGAGGGAGGAGGGAGGGAGGACTGCATTAGACAGACGCATACTGTCGATGGGCTGTCCCACCCCCTGGCCTGTCGTGCTGAGGGTGGCAGGCAAGACAGGGCAGAGGTGGGTTGGGGTGGAGTAACTCCCCTGGGAAGATACTGGCCTGGGGATGGGACAAGGACTAGAGAGTCTGGCTTTGGTACCGGGGTTGGTATGGCAACAGTGACGTAGGGCCACTCCAAGGGAATGGACCAGGAAGTCATTTATGGGCGTGCGAGAGAGGGAGAAAGTGCTAGATAGAAGGGAGGGGGATATGACTGAAGAGAGAAAGAGCAAGGAGGCGGCGGGGGAGGAGAGGAGAGACGGGCTTATCTGATTATTATCTTTAGAGCTCAGGTGAACAGCTGATGCGCTCTGTTCTTTTCAATTCAATTACAGACAGTCTCAAGGGATGTGGGACTGTGTTTGATTTGGATGGTATGTTCACGCATGGAGATGCATCATGTCATTTAAATGATAATATGACATCCCCTCGGTGGGGTGTGAATGTATACTTTGTGGCACTCACAGTAGCTCTGGTCCACATTAGCAGCACTATTGTGTAACATGTCTGCTTCACACAGGCTGATTCTCTCAGACGGGCCACATGCCCACCAGCAGATTCATGGGGGCGTCCAGCTGCCCTGCACAGCCATCTAATAACTTTGCCATTGAAAATAACCGTCTAATAACTTTGGCTTTGACAATTGATAACAAGGGAATCAGTGAGTCAGATTTGCCGAACATGGTTTCTCAGATGTTTTTTTCCCCTGTACGGTGTTTCATCTCACTAGCCTATATCCTACAGTCATGTATCACTAGCCTATATCCTACAGTCATGTATCACTAGCCTATATCCTACAGTCATGTATCACTAGCCTATATCCTACAGTCATGTATCACTAGCCTATATCCTACAGTCATGTATCACTAGCCTATATCCTACAGTCATGTATCACTAGCCTATATCCTACAGTCATGTATCACTAGCCTATATCCTACAGTCATGTATCACTAGCCTATATCCTACAGTCATGTATCACTAGCCTATATCCTACAGTCATGTATCACTAGCCTATATCCTAGAGTCATGTATCACTAGCCTATAGTCCACTGTATATTTCTTGGGTTTTGATAAATATTTACATTCAGTGCAGGGTCCTGGATACAAATGCACAAGACATTGGTACAACAACACTAAACTAGCCCTCTACCTGAAGTTGAACTTGGTAAACAAAAGTGGGTCTGTGGACACCGCCTGCTTTTTTTAAATTATGTGGCGCAGCGACAAACTGATCAACATCTTGTGTTGCGTCACATACTGTGTTTTTTTGTAAACATGTCTCCATACTGGTTGAGGCAGGTCACTTTGCAGTGCAACAGCACGAAAGGGAGAGCATGGCTACTGTTTCCGACGATAGGAGCTATATTGAGTTTGTCCTCAGGACAATGGGGGCCATAGAATACCAGGAATCTGTTTGGTAATGTCCATGCTGCAGGTCGGCTCATCCAGTCGCCTCAAGCAACACGCATTGTTATGGCATCCTCAATGTATTATTACATCACACCAGGAAGTAGACAGCTATGCTTACATTATGCTATGATGGAACTTTCCCCCGCAAGTAACACCACAAACAATCTATGTTCATATTGTTTTTTTAAACTTCTCCTCCCCCTGGCCATATCCCTAGATATTCTTCCTCGTATTATTTATACGAGCGTAATTTAAATCATTGAATCAGGACACTGTACACCAACGAGCCCAGCTCCGTTCTGTTTGTGCATGTTTATTTGAGACGTGAGTCATTTGCTTGCACAGTCACTGAGGCATACACATTTCAATCGTTCCCAGTTTCCTTCTCTCTGTTTCCCTCTGTCCTCAAGGCAACCCAAAATATATAGATAATCCTAGCAACTTTACTCTTGCCAATTCCGTGTGCAGATATCTTGTTTGAAAGCTGCCGTCGAAGGCCGGAATCACAGGATCGAGCATAGGGGGGCTGAGAAAGAGGCATGGTGAGACGCAGCTCCCTGTGTTTTGGAAGAATGGGCTCGAACTTCTAAGGAAGCTGGTCGCCTTCTCACACAACCATCAGCGCATTCCAGCCATTGTGTGTGTTTCTTTCCCTATCCTTCCTGTCTTTCTCCCTTACTCTCTTTCCTCCTCTTGCTTCCACTCACACTAATACAATAGGAAATGTAACTTTGTGTCTGTCTCTATTTCTGTCTTTATTGAAGTATCCACAAACCTAGCCCACAGTCGCTCACTCATTCCCTTTTACGTGGTCAGAGCAAGCCGATGCCTCGTCACCCAGTCTCAACATATACAGTTGAAAGAGAGGACTCTCTGTGCTGGTGCACACACACACTATAATTATCCCCAAGATGCCGTCAGCTCTCCCAGTTCCCCCACTTACAGCAGATGTCAAAACCAGGAAAGGAGGCTTGTGAACTTGTTCGAGGGAGGGCCGTGTGTGTGTGGGAATATAGTGGGTGTGAGACAGTGTGTATATACGATTGTGTGTCACCTCATAACCGCAGGGCATTGAATCACACACAGCGGCGGCAGACAGTGCCCGTGCTGCACCACCGTTGCAGCAACAATGTGATGTGGTGTCTCCACCATTTCTAGAATTAGAAGAGGCTAAAAGCAGCAGCACCTCCTGTGGGGAGGGAGGCTCTGTCGAGGGAGAGAGATACTCTGTCTAGTCAGGCTGTCCCTGGAGTGGTCCTCTCTCTAATTAGCAGAAAGCTAGCAAGTGTTGGAGGGGGAGGTGCGTCCATTTTCCGAGAAGCAGCTGAGCTTCATTATGAATGAATAAATGAGTGACAGTGGTGGAGGCGGGCTAACCTCCTCCTATCCGCCTGTCTGATGTTCAGTTCTTATATTGTGAATCAGGGATTGTGATCATCCCCCACTTTCTTGCCTATCTTCATATGCACTATAATATATATATATACCTGTATATCAGTGTGACTGTGAAGAGTTCCAATTCTGGGGCAAAAAATACTTGAATAATGAAATAACATTCTTTTAACTCGCTTCTGCTCTCTCTCTTTCCTCCAGCTCTTCAGAGAGGTACGGATCATGAAAGGCCTCAACCACCCAAATATCGGTAAGTGCCTCGGCTACACTAATCTCCCCAGCTTCCAGGGTGTAGCGCCGCAGGGCATACCCCACCCTAGAACATCATCAGCCTAACAGCCATCCTCACGCAATGTTCCCCTTTACTGTCAAAACAGATGCTGAGCAGGAGTCAGGACATGTGATATGTACAATAGTCCCCCACTGAGCTCAAAATGATCCTCCTTTCCAGGGGACTCACTCACTCACCCAGACCCCATCGCGCTGCCCCTGTAATGGCCAGAGGGTGTGTCCCAAATAGCACCATATTCCCTATGCGCCCTGGTCAAACATAGTGCACTATAAAGGCAATAGGGTGCAGTCGCTCATGTAAAGCCAGGACAGTAGACTACCTCCATTTATTATAAAGCACACAGTCACATTTAATACTGAATGCAGCTGAACCATAAACTGCTGTACCGTACTGTTGGCATTTACAGCACATCTCCCTTCTCTAAGGAACACACAGTCAATCACTTTGTGCATTATGAACTGTGTGTGTTTGTTTGTGCCACTATACTGAGTTGTCTGTGTGTGTTACAGTGCAGCTGTTTGAGGTGATCGAGACAGAGAATACGCTCTATCTGATAATGGAGTACGCCAGTGGGGGTGAGCAGAGTACCTCCCCTCAATCAGTATCCCTCTATTTCTCTCTCTCATCTGTTTTCTATCCACCCCGCCCTCACGCTTTCCCTCTCCCCGGTACCTCTGACCCATCGATTGTCTTTTGACCGCCCTCCTCCCTCCCTCTGCACTGTCATTGTCTCTCCCTTTCCTTCATGATCACTTTCTCCCTCTCCACCCCCCCTCCTTCTCTAATCCTCACTCCCCTCGGGTGTCCATTTTTCCTCCCATTCTGTTTCTTGCCAAATAAGGAGCTAATAGCCAAGCATGTGCCCCCTCCTGATCTCAACCTCACTGCTTTTCTCCCAGTGGATGTGCCCTCTAGCATGAAGCACTTACTGTTTATAAACACAACACACACACTCATGCACTCATTCACTCTCTTTCAACTCTCTCACACACCACCACCACATATTCCCAAATACATGCATGGGTCACAGACATGTAGACATGCCCATGCATCCGTCACATCAATAAGGTATCCAGATGTGACAGTGGCTCCCTGTACTTCATAACTTCTCTCTCTCTCGTTCTATCACCCTTTGCCTCTTTCTTTCTTTCCCTTTCTCTACCGCCCTATCCATTTTTCTCTCTGCCTCTCTCTCTCGCTTTTTCACTTGCTCTTTCTCTCTTCTCTCGTTGCCCCTCACTTTCTCTTTATTTCTCTCTATCTCTGCCTCTCTCTCCCCCTCCATCTCTCTCTCTGTCATCATCTTCCTCTCACTCCTCTCATCTCTTCGTTAGCCGGTCAATAATCACTCAGTAAATGACCCAAAGTCAACCATAGGGCCAGGGATCAGTGAGATGAATGAGGCCCTAAAGGCTCCATGATGAAGATACTGATCCCAGATCAGGCTCAATTTAATAATCCATCTCACTTATGATACTACAGCTGTGCATGCTCTCCTATGTTTTAGGGGGTGCTGTACTACTATGGCTGACCCTGTAAAGCAACACATTTCACTGCACCTATCCGGTTTATGTTACAATTAAGCATATTTTGAAATATTTGTTTTATGTTCTCCTTAATTCTTACATTGTAATTTCTCTGGTATATTGTGGCATAATGCCGTCATCGCACACACACTCACACACTCACTCACTCACTTACTGAGTGGCTCATAGAAATACAATATCATTATAGTATAACTCTTCTAAACACACCAAATATACAGTAGGGGTGTGCGGATCAGCTGTTTGTTCACCTGCACCGGCCTGCAATTTCTAATAACCCATCCGCAACCGCCCGACTACATGTCGTAAAGTGTAGATCTGAGGTTCACACCCGACCCTAATCCGCAAATATAACAAATGTGCTACACAGTCAGAGATAGTGGAACAAAACATTTTTTTATAGGCATATGTTCATTTCCAACATTTTTGCAGGCTATTTGTTAGTCAATGTCTGTCAACTTCTATAATTAGATAAATGTCGATACTCATTACTTGTTGCCCTGGAAGACTAAATAAACCCTGCTCACCAGAATAACGTCATAAATTGATAGAATGGATGCTTCAATCTAGTTGACATTGGTAAGGTTTTCTCTATCATCTCTGCTTCACTCGCCGGGAGAAAATGCAATGAATTAAATGTTTTAAAAAGGGATTTCCAAATGACATCAGTTTAACCGGATTTAAGAAAATGTAAAGCTGTGAAACTCCCCTACATGTTTCTGATAAGATTGCAGTAAAGAGTGAAACTTTACAGATGGCCCCTAACTGCGAATGCATTCTTTCAAGATACTGAAATAAATCAATCATATTCTAGAGTCAAAATGTACATTTGGTGTATCATTTCACTGTAAGTAATGCTTAATTCTGCAAGATTTCATGTTATATTTGAGAGGTTATAGATCTAAATTCAGTGTCCAGATTTCAAGCTACGATTCCATTTAACCCACCTGAACAGTAGTTCCCTTGATGGGCCATTTGGAAGTCCCCGTCTTGTGACTGTTGAATTTGTATAGCGCCTCACAATCATCACACATAACATAACACTGCTATCATCTTACCACTTCACCAAATCTTTCCCCAACATTAGACTACTGTTCTGTCCCTCCCTTCGATTTATTTTCAACTTTCCATTTTGCAGCTTTTCTCTTATCGAATTAAACTCCAGCATTGTCCTTTTTGCCTCTGTGGATCGAAGTTAACTTTTTCTGCCTAAGTTCCCAAAAGCATTTGGCAATTGGCGTGTATTCTGCGAGCATAAAGTTAGGCCCTAAAGCTCAATCTGCACACTAACGGCAGATAAAAGTAATGAAAGAAAAACCTTATTGTAGCCTCCAGATATATGAATTGCGCAAGAATGATACATTTATGAATGCATCATTTTCTCTTTATTCAACACGGCCACCACCCACCCTTCCTTCATTTCATGACCATTAACCATCTCGGCCCGCGGATATAAGTCACAGATATACGGTATAAGTGCCTCAATTACAGACGATTCAATCAGACAAGGTGTTGTAAGCCTGCTCCTCTGTCTGTTGATGTGGTTTGTCTCTCTGTCCCCCAGGTGAAGTGTTTGATTACCTCGTGTCCCATGGGAGAATGAAAGAGAAAGAGGCGCGGGCCAAATTCCGCCAGGTGAGACGCGACCAAAAATGTATAATCGTAACAAAACCCGGTGAATGGTGCTGAGTTGGCCTGTATTACATTGCAAGCATTACTGTAAGCTTGTATGTGTCCGTGTCTGTGTTGGGCATTTTTACTGTGACTTGTCTCACTCCCCTTCTTTCTCTCTCTCTCTCTCCCGCTCTCGCTCTCTCTCTCTCTCTGTCTCTCGCGCTCTCCGATCCCCCCTCTCCCTCTCCCTCTACATATATCTATATCTATATCTAGATTGTGTCTGCTGTACACTACTGTCACCTGAAGAACATTGTTCACAGGGATCTTAAAGTACGTGACCGGTTCAGACCTGATGACTTGGGCTCCTTTTCATTGTCCAAAATGACAACCACTCATTGATATTATATATCAATTCATTAACATATGTGAAACACTGATCATCACATTCCTGAAATGAGCATACAACCTCAGCCTGAATTGAACAGACTTTCAGTCCTTAAAGCTGCACTCGGTTATCTTCACCTGTCCCTGCAGGCGGAGAACCTCTTGCTGGATGCCGACTCCAACATCAAGATTGCAGACTTTGGCTTCAGTAATGAGTTCACCATGGGCAACAAGCTGGACACGTTCTGTGGCTCCCCTCCCTATGCCGCACCAGAGCTGTTCCAGGGGAAGAA
Organism: Oncorhynchus mykiss; assembly: GCF_013265735.2. Lineage (NCBI taxonomy): Eukaryota > Metazoa > Chordata > Actinopteri > Salmoniformes > Salmonidae > Oncorhynchus > Oncorhynchus mykiss. Next base: position 13,490,865 of record NC_048591.1, on the reverse strand, counting down.
GTACGACGGGCCTGAGGTGGACATCTGGAGCCTGGGGGTCATCCTCTACACTCTGGTCAGCGGATCGCTGCCCTTCGACGGGCAGAACCTCAAGGCAAGGCCTCCCGCAGCGCAGCCAAATGGCCTTGGCTTTGTCTGAGTTTCAAATGGCTCTCTATTCCCTACATAGGGCACTACTTTTGACCTGGGCTCATATGGTGTGGTCAAAAGTTGTGCACTATATAGAGAATCGGGTGCCTTTTGGGACGCAGACTGTGTCACTGAGGTGTCAATGTCAAGACGGCGTGTGTCTGGTTTGGATGTGATTTAGTTGATGCATTATGTGATGTTTTTGCTTACTAATGCTTTCTGTGGTCCTGAAGGGTTTTGTGCTGATTAGTTCATGTTCACATTTTATTTTCATGTTCAGTTGATCAAGAGAAGGGACACGTTGTCTTTTAGTCCATTTGCCATTAATATGTCTTGTGTTTTGTGTAACGTTTTATAACGTTATGTGCACGTTTTGTGTAACGTTATCTGTATGTGTTGTTCCCCAGGAGCTGCGGGAGCGTGTTCTGCGAGGGAAGTACCGCGTGCCTTTCTACATGTCCACCGACTGCGAGGGCATCCTGCGCAGGTTCCTGGTGCTCAACCCCACCAAACGCTGCACCCTGGAGGTGAGGAGGGCAACTGCAGGCGCCACTCAGACATACAGTACACGCAAGCACACTCTCACAAATCCACACACACCCTGTTTGTGGCGTCTTTAACACATCGTTTTATCCCTCCTCATTAGCAAATCATGAACGACAAGTGGATTAACTCTGGCTACGACGGAGAAGAACTGAAGCCTCATATAGAGCCCCTGGAGGACCATAATGATGCCAGCCGCATCGGTGAAGTACCCCCCTCTCTAACTCCCCTCTACTCCCTACCTACGTATTGTATGCCTCCCAAATGGCACCGTTTTTCATATTTTGTTCACTGGCCCCTGGTGGTAGTAGTGCACTATTGTAGGGAATAGGGTGCTATTTGGGACGTACCCACCCTCTTCTTTCTTTGAGCCTGTATCTCTGTCTAACGTCTCTCATCTCTCCGCTCTCCTCCAGAGGTGATGGTGGGGATGGGTTACACCCGTGACGACATCAAAGACGCTCTGACCACTCGGAAGTACAACGAGGTTACCGCCACCTACCTGTTACTGGGACGCATGAATGAGGTGAGGCACAACGAGACAACGTGTGTGTGTGTGTGAGAGAGGGAGGGGAGAGAGAGAGAGAATCCTTCCTCGTTTCTGCGTTGCCTGTGTTCCCCCAAAAATGTTGTTTACATTTTTTTATATATATATATATTTCTACCGAGACACGCAGAAAGTTACAAGTATATTTGTAGCGAACAGAGCGAACGCTAGTGTGAGTGGATGGGTCATGAGTGCACAGCCACTGCTTGCTCCTCATCTCCCTATAGTGCAGTGGTGCACATCAGTTATATTTAAGATGGTTCCAACATAATTACATTTTCATGCATTTTGGAGTAGAATGTCCTTTAAAAAGTCACCAGAAAAGTCTACAAAATTATCCCCCTCCGCTTCCTTAGCCACCCGTGCTAACAAAAATCCCCGGGGAACACCTGGCGTGCCTGTCTGCCACAATACGTGTGTACGCTTGTCTGTGTATCCACACTGTCCACAGTCACCTGAGTCCTGATCCTAACGTGTGTGTGTGTGTGTGTGTGTGTGTGTGTGTGTCAGGTGGAGGGCAGCGAGTCTCGGTCAACCAGCAGTCTGAGCCTGGCGCGGGTACGGCCCAGCACCGTCATCAACGGCACCAGTAAACACTCCACCTCCTCCACCACCTCCGCCTCGGCCTCCTCCTCCTCTCACAGCAAGACCACCCAGCGCAGCGCCTCCACCTACCACCCCCGCAGGAGGCACAGTGACTTCTGTGAGTGGGCTGTCTCTTATTCTACGTCCCAAAATGCACCCTATTCCCTATCTGATGCACTACATTTGACCAGAGCCCAGAGCTCTGTTCAAAAGTAATGCACTAGTCAAATGTCGTGCACTATAAAGGGAATAGGTAGTAGTTATTGTTGATATACATTACTGTCTGTCCATCTGGGAGTATTATGTGTCATAGGAGCTTCCATGACATTGCAGTGCATTCTGGAACTATATCCCTTGACTTTTTCCACATTTTGTTATGTTACATACTGCCTTATTCTAAAATGGGTTAAATTGTTTTTTCCCCTCATCAATCTAAACACAATACCTCATAAGGACAATGCAAAATAATTTGTGGGGAAATTTTTACAAATGTATTAAAAATCAAGAACCGAAATATCACATTTACATAAGTACTCATTACTTTGTTGAAGCACCTTTGGCAGCGAGTACAGCCTCGAGTCTTCTCTCTTTGGGGAGATTCTCACATTCTTCTCTGCAGATCCTCTCAAGCTCTGTCAGGTTGGATGGGGAGCATCACTGCACAGCTATTTTCAGGTCTCTCCAGAGATGTTTGATTGGGTTCAATTCTGGGCTCTGGCTGGGCCACTCAAGGACATTCAGAGACTTGTCCCGAAGCCACTCCTGTGTTGTCTTGGCTGTGTGCTTAGGGTCGTTGTCCTGTTAGAAGGTGAACCTTCGAGGTCTTGAGCGCTCTGGAGCAGGTTTTCATCAAGGATCTCTCTGTACTTTGCTCCGTTCATCTTTCCCTCGATCCTGACTAGTCTCCCAGTTCCTGCTACTGAAAAACATTCCCACAGCATGATGCTGCCACCACCATGTTTCACCGTAGGGATGGTGCCAGGTTTCCTCCAGACGTGACACTTGGCATTCAGGCCAAAGAGTTCAATCTTGGTTTCATCAAACCAGAGAATCTTGTTTCTCATGGTCTGAGAGTCTTTAGGTGCCTTTTGGCAAACTCCAAGTGGGCTGTCATGTGCTTTTTACTGAGGAGTGGCTTCCGTCTGACCACTCTAACATAAAGGCCTGATTGGTGGAATGCTGCAGAGATGGTTGTCCTTCTGGAAGGTTCTTGTATCTCCACAGAGGAACTCTGGCGCTCTGTCAGAGTGACCATTGGGTTCTTGGTCGCCCCCCCTCCTTCTCCCCCGATTGCTTAGTTTGGCTGGGTGGCCAGCTCTAGGAAGAGTCTTGGTGGTTCCAAACTTCTTCCATTTAAGAATGATGAAGTCCACTGTTTTTTGGATGACATTTAATGCTGCAGAATTGTTTTGGTACCCTTCCCGAGATCTGTGCCTCGACATAATCCTGTCTCATAGCTTTACGGACAGTTCCTTCGACCTCATTGCTTGTTTATTCTCTGACATGCACTGTCAACTGTGGGACCTTATATAGACAGGTGTGTGCCTTTCCAAATCATGTCCAATCAATTGAATTTACCGCAGGTGGACTCCAATGAAGTTGTAGAAACAGCTCAAGAATGATCAATGGAAACAGGATGCACCTGAGCTCAATTTCGAGTCTCGTAGCAAAGGGTCATTATGGGGTATTGATGACGAAAAACATTTATTTAATCCATTTTAGAATAAGGCTGTAACGTAAGAAAATGTGGAAAAAGGGAAAAGGTCTGAATACTGTCCGAATGCACTGTACATCCATTAGTGTCTGACCTAACCCATTAGTGGGTGTTTGTTTTCCAAATAGCTGTCCGTCAATACCTTTTCACTTGTGTTTTAAATGGTTGTGAAGTAGTATTCCCCTCCGTTCTGCCAAGTTTGAGAATGTTTGCTTTGTGTGAATGAGAGTGTGAGGTCACCAGCCACCACTTTACAATTGGGTGAGATATTCATAATTTGTACATTGCCCACTCATCTGTCAGTCTGTAATATGCTGTTTATCCCAAACGACTTACAGTAGTCCGTGCAGACGTTTACATATGGGTGGCGCCAGCAGAATTTAAACCCACCGTCTTGGTTTTACAAGTGCCTTGCTCTACCAACTGAACCACACAGGGTCGGACTTTGATTCTCATGTCGTATCATCTGCCCTGTCTGTCTGTTGTGCAGGCGGTCCAGCAGCGCCCCCATCCCACCCCAAGCGTAGCCCCAGCAGCGTGGCGGGGGCAGACAGGGAGCTGAAGGAGGAGGGGGGGCGCATGGCGTCCCGGAAGGTCAGCAGCAGTGTGGTGGGCAGCCGTTCCATCCAGCCCCCCTCCAGCCCCATGGTCAGCAGCGCCAACAACCCCAACAAGTCAGAGATCCCCGACCGCCGCAAGGAGATTATCACCGCCACGGTGAACACGCGCACACACACACATACAGATAGGCCATGTTCCAGGCTGACTGCATGTCTGCAAACCACATATCATAGAGTTATCTGATGCCAGACTGCGCTGTCGAAGGCGTGCCACACAACCATTGGTTGATGCAATGCAATGTGTGCAATGCAGTCGGCTTACAACATGACCTTTACAAATAACTGTACATTATAAACACACACGCACACACACAGGGAAAAGAAGGGTTAACACCATCAAGAGACAATGTTGCAAGAGGTTAATGAAACTAAGATCAGTGTGCGGGGGAATGAACCAATAACACTACGAATAGAGAATCTACAGATTCATGCTCAACTAAGATGTGGACAGAGAGAATAGAGATTCAACGCTAGCATATAGGGAGTCAACATCTGCTAAATATGCGTATGTGACCAATCCGATTTGATTTGATGAACAACAACAACAGTGTGTATGGAGAATATGGAGATGAACCCGAGATGAACCCTTTGAAGGGCTCAGAGGCGCTCTGACAAGGTGGACTGAGAGTGACAACGAAAATTCAACACGGATACTGTGGTTCCTTAAAGTGCACTCCTTTTGACCAGGGCTCATAAGTAGTGCACTATAAAGGGAATAGGGTGCATGGGATGCATCCACTGACACTGTGATGTGGGGTGTAGATGTTATCAGAGTCACGGCTTTGAATAGACATGAACATCCCTAGCGTTATGTGACCATTAGACAATGTCATCATATGGAGGAGTGGAGGGATATACAGTAGGATGGATGCCTTTCTGAATTTCACCAAATCACAATCAATGTGTTATCTAACTGTCATTCTCCCTGACTTTCAGAACAACGTCCCAGCAAGTGCCATGATCCGCAGGAACACATACGTGTGCACCACGGACCGGAACAGCACAGACAGGCCCTCCCTGCTGCAGAACGGCAAGGAGAACAGGTGAGCAGAGCATTTGGGTTTCATGTTTGTGTTTGAGTGTTGCACATGTGCTTCTACATTTGTTGAGTCCTTGAGAATAATAGCAGGGATACATACACTTTCTCAACATTCTGTGTGCATACATAACCTGTGTGTCTTGACTGTACTGTAGTGGTGTGTTTGTGTGTAGTACTGGAGATAAAGAGCTTACTGCTGTGTGCCAGAAGGGGGGGGGGGGGGTTATCATGTGACCTAACGTCCCAGCTCAGGGCCACGTGGACTGGGGGAGGGAGGGGGTTGGAGATAGAGGGGGAAAGTGGGAGATGGCAGTGTCCCAACTTGACCAGCAGGCGCCTTCTAGGCCCTGTCAATGCAATGCCACGATAGACGGGCTGACGGGACACATACGTGCTAGAGCGCACACACACAGTGCAGCCGCACAAACAAATACACCGCTGCACACACAATGATAAAATGCACAAACCAACACACTCAGAAACAGACACAAATAATAATGCTCATACAAACAAATGCATGCTGTCGTACAATTACATGATATAGACAGATACATTACACAGAAATACACAGAAATACATTAAACAGAAATAGATTACACAGAAATACATGGTCATAGTGATCATGCATTACATTCTACACATGTTTAGTTCCTGCCCCTGGTCTCTTTTGCTTTGGCGCTCAGGTTGAGGGTAAATGATTGTGCTCTGAAACGGCTGCAAATCAACCAAAGGACTCTAATGTGTCTGCCCTACTCGGCCCCTCTCCCTGTGGGTATGTCTGTCTATCAGAGCTCTGGTTATTTAGAGCGTTAAGTGAAGCGGCCCCAGGCCAACAGGGGCTCAGCCAGCCTAGCTAACCCAGCCATTCAGGGAGAACTGTAGGGAGCGGGCCAAGGGGACGAGGAGAGGAAGAGCTCTGCCAAGTGGATGAAAGGATGCCGGGTTAAGAGGGCATGGGGAAGGAGAGGTGGCTACTGCTGGACATCCACACGCCAGCCACACTTCTCCAAGCAGATGGCCGAGATCTTCATTATCAGTCTGTCACTCTCCCTCTCACCCTCTCTCTCTCTCTTTCTCTCTCACCCTCTCTCTCTCTCTTTCTCTCTCACCCTCTCTCTCACCCTCTCTCTCTCTCTCTCTTTCTCTCTCACCCTCTCTCTTTCTTTCTATTTCTATGCTCACTTTTCTTTTCTCACTCTTTACCAGCCACCATACCAGTCACACCCCTCCCACATCCCCCTTTCCAGGCTGTCCTTCCCTCCTCCTCCCTGATCCCCATCTCCCCGTCACAGTCTGTTTCCACCAAAGGCCCAGTTCTGATTTGGCCTCAACCTTACCTCTGCTGAAAGCCAACACAAGTGGAAGCTCCTTCCCTGTAATGGTTCACCATCCCTCTGCCTTAACACTCAGCTAAGTCCCGCTAAAGCCTTTCTGGGTCAGATCCGTTGTCTCAACCGATACATTAGAACGATGATATGCCCTGGGTTGTCATACATTATGGACTGATCACCTCACTGTTAATGGTTGAGTGATGGATGAATGTGATGATGATCTGATTGTTTTGTCCTTTCTGCTCTCTCTCTCTCCTCTCTTAGCTCCATTTCCCACCGGCTGCCCCCGGCCTCGCCCTCTACCCACAGCATCGCTGGGGCCTCGGGGACCTCCTCCTCCGCGGGCTCCCGCCTCACCCGGGGCTCCAGCATCCGCAGCACCTTCCACGGTGGCCAGCTGAGGGACCGGCGGCCTCCCTCCCACGCCCCTCCCACCTCCCCCACCCTGTCCCACGACGCAAGCCCCCTGCCCCACGCACGTACCCGCGTCACCTCCAACCTGTTCAGCAAGCTCACCTCCAAGCTCACACGCAGGTAAGAGGAGAGTGAAGGGAGTGTGAGGAAGCCCTGAGCTTTAGCCCCCCAGTATAGTGACGACAACAATTCTAGGCTAGTCCATAGTGAGGGTAGAATTCATAGCTTGAAGGAATTTCAGTAGAAACATCAGAAGTGTAAGCGATCCTAGTCGAAACAGCTGAAAGGGACAGGCAGCGTGCAATTTGGAGGATTCTAATAGATGTTAGTTCTATTATACAATGCTGCGCGCGCCATTGTGAAATTCAACACTCGTCAGGGATAGCGACTGCCGTTTAAGCAATTAGATCAAATAAAGATCATGTACGGTCTAGCAAGGACAAGGATTACTATGAGCTGTCGCTCCTGTTACCCCCCCCCCGTGTTATTTTACTTGTGGAAATCTGGGGAGATCTTTGTTAGTGGAGCACATTTAAACCGCTCATCTGTGTGCACTGATGGAGACAATCAACTTTAGTTTAGATAGCAGGCCTGAAGCAAAAGTCAAAATAAATGTTGATTGAGGCATATGACCATGAAATAGCGCCCTAAATGAGACTAGCATGTAGCAGAGGCCTTGGATCCATTCTGAAATAGACTTGGGGCTTTCCCATCCGGACCCGATATGCATAAATACATTTTTTCAAATATAGAGACCCGTTCCGAACGGACCAGAGGACAACTCATCCGTATAGACCTGGTCGGATCCAGACCCGGTCCGATCCGAGTGAGGGAAGCAGCAGAAAAGTCCATGTTTAAGCTACTTTATTAACCGCAATTGATAAAGCGCGAGGTAGAAACAGGTGACGCTCAGGGCCTGTGCGTGAATGTAAGCTACTGTGAGTGGGAGCGAGTGACACATGAACAGGGAGGAGGTAGGGTGAGACGAGAGACTGCAACCGACCAAGCCGACCCCTGCTATAGTAGACTAATAGCTGCCATAGCTAGGTTATAGCTAGGTTAACCAATATGATTACGTAGTAACTGTCTTGACTGCATCAAACCAGGAGAAGCTAGTTAAGCTAGTAGCTAGCTAGCTAGCTAGGCTAATTGATGCAGCATGCTCTTTCTCGTCCTACAGCTACAAACAACATTCAGAATATAAAGTAGCAGTCTATCTGTTGGCTCTTGGTCGTTGTAGCCTATCCTTTTCTTTAACTTTAAATTCCATCATTTTAATTCCATCTCCATTGATTAGATATCTCCTGACCTTGGTCCCACACAGAGGCTCTATGACTATAGCCTATTGCCGCTTTGATGACTTGTGATTGACCAACAACCAGCGACGCGCCACTCGTGAAAAGCAAAGAGTAGCAGCATAAATTCTAAACTTCTCTCTCTCTCTCTACTGCAGCAATCGCGTTTGGATCTGTATGGGTCCTTCAGGACAAGTCAGTTAAAAGTACACATACCTGTGACAATCAGACCAGACCCGTGTCATTATTTAGAATTCTGGATCCAGAACTGCTCTGGTACTGGATCGGGTCTCGGGTATGTGGATCCGTGAAGACCTCTAGGGTGTAGGCTACAGTGTTAGTTAGTGTGTTAAGGAAAAGCCAGTTAGGCTACTGTAGAGGAGGGCACACAAAGCCCAAGACAGGTGACAGTGACTATCAGTGATACTTGGAACCCTTCCTCAATATGGAGGACATTCGTCTTATCCCTAGAGAGACAGTGGAGTCAGTAAGGTGTGTGTGTCTGGCCATCGGTACTCAGACTAACACTGCTGGAGGGTCTGAAATGCTTCTGACGCCCCCCTCTCTCACTCTCTCCTTAATCTGCATTGATTTTCCTCAGGCTTACTTCCTCCTCTATTAACCACAGGCTTCAAACCCCCACTTACCCAGTTCACCTTCTCTCTCTCTCTCTCTCTCTCTCTCTCTCTCGCTCTCTCTCGCTCTCTCTCGCTCTCTCTTGCTCTCTCTCTCTCTCTCTCTCTCGCTCTCTCTCTCTCTCTCGCTCGGTCTTGGCTGTTTTTTGGGGAAGTGCTTCATGTTTCTGTCTCTTAACTACTTTGCTTTTCCTTGTTAACTTTACTTTTCCTTGCCAATCAGCTGCAATCTTTTATCCTTTTCCCCCTTTATCCATATCTCTTTCTCTCTCTGTCTTTCTTTCTTTGTCTCTCTATTTTTCTTCCTTGTTTCTCTCTCTTCTTCCTCGTAGGGTCAATCTTGACCCCTCTAAGCGTCCCAACTCAAACAAGTCCGTCTCGGGCTGCACTCTTCCGCAGGGATCAAAAACAGTTAGTAAGTTCTTCTTCCCATGTTTCTGGCTCCTTCTCTCTGTCTGCCTGTCAGTCTGTCTGTCTGTCTGCCTGCCTGCCTGTCTGCCAGCACCTCCAACCCCTCGCCCACTCCCCTCTCATTCACAGCATCAGTCTGTGCGCTGTGTCTGTTGTCTGAGTTCAGTTCAAGAGCGCGCCCTAGAGGCCACAGGTGACACAGCATACCCTTGACAACAACAGAACATTAGCAAGCAATAACCCTGCTTTCCAAAGACTTTTAAAATGTGCACACGCTTGTAGTACTTGATGTAGGAGCAGTTTGGGATCCTCTATACATTCTTCTTCTATTTTCAGTTCATGTAAAGGCAGTTGGTTAATGGATGTGTTGTTGTATGAATATCTACCAAATGGTTGTGGCACTTAAAACAATAATACATGATTGGACAATGAAACATTTCTTTATTCTTATCTTTGAAAGTCAAATCAAAGGGGTCTGATGTGGCTTTGGACTCTACGGGCTGTTCTTTACCTTCTCCTAAAGCTTCAGGGTGCACCTCAACCTGATGACAACTTCACTCATTGTGCAGTTGTGTGCCGTCCAGTTGTACTTTTTCACGCAATTGTAAGACGGCGACTCATTTAATGAACTCCATATATTCCTTGCGTTGTTAAAACGTCACCAGTCCCAGAGGCAGTACTGTGAAGCTGTTTCAGTGTTTTTGGTTTAGCCAACCTCCCTCTTTGCCACACAACACAACGCTATCACAAGGCCAAGGAGTTTCAGATTGGAGGGGGTGGTGGTTTTGTTTGTAAGGAGCTGCTGCCATGCGTCCTTAGCATCGCTGACACTTCAAAGCAGGATTAGTTGCGTAATAGAGCCTTTATCCCTCCCCTCTTAACGGGATCCTCTTCACAGTCCCAGCCAGAGGCACAGGCTTGTCAGTCCTTATCCCACCACTCCACTCCACTCACCATGGGCTCCACTCACTCCCTCTCTCCCAGAGAGATTTGACCCAACATGGCAGCCCAGACACTATCCCCACTTGCAGGTTTGTTTTAAGACACTCTACAGCTCAGATCTCTTCCCTATCCTGTTAGATGGAGATTTTATAGAAGGAAAGCTCTAGTCCTTTCAAGACACACCCAGTTCCTGTGATGGCTTTTGGGTTGGTCAGGCTGGTGGAGACGGCATTTGAAATGGGAAGGTTACGAACATGGCGACACTCTTTGTGGTGCTTGAACAGCAGCGCCCCCTTGTGTGTGTTAGATGGATGTGTAATGGGACATCTCAAAAGCTGACCATACTTTAGTGGTAGTAGTCATTGGGCAAACACTATGTGCTTTCATTATGCTTTTTGTTAAAATGTCGGAATAAATGTTCTTCAAACTTAGGTAAAAACCATCACAGCACACGTTAGAATTGCCCAGTTATGTCACGCAATGCAAGCAGCAGCAGCTTTCTAGTCCTGAGCCTGAACCTGCCCTGAGCCCTTCCTCTAAAAAACATTCCTAGTGTGGCTTCAAAGTGTATGTTTTGTTTTATTTGTTTATTTATAATTTCCGTACATTTCGGAAGGTTGATGTCACTCTGACTCTGATGAGTTGATGGTGTTGTGGTTATTTCTCTATTGGCTGTTGCTGAGGGAAGGATAGGAACAGAAAGGGGAGGGAACAAGGGATATTTCTCTATTGGCTGATTCATTCCTAACACACACTTTTGTCTTCGTCTTGAGGGTCACAGACGAACCTGAGAGAGTCTGCAGATCTCCGGTCACAAGGTGAGTGTCTACAATACAGTATGTCCCACTGTGATGAGAAACTATTTAATTACAGGCCGAAGATCAGTTTCCCCAAACCCAGTTGTAACCACATTCATTATGATCACACAATGCAAAACTGAACCCAGACCAGTTAGATAGTTGTGCTATCAATCAAAGACTTTCTGTATCACTCCATGTCTGCCCACAATTGGGCAGTATGACAGCTCCAGGACCAGTAGTTACTAAAGGCATTTCTATTCTCTCCCTCACACTGTAGCCTCGGCTGCACAGTCTCTGGTCAGACAGTCTCTGGTTAAAACCAGCAGGTAAAGCTCAGAGCATGGGTCAATGCAGCATTAGCTCTAAATGCCCTTGGTGTGACTCGTAGATAGTAGATGTGGTACTCTGTGATAGATGCCTGTGAGTGACTGCCTCTCTAATTATTTTCTGAAGTAGGTTCCTTCTGTGTGTTTTATCAAGTAGGTTCCTCAGTGTAACAACAACTTCAACTCCCCATCCATTGACATGAACCTCATTCTCACTTACTCAAACAATTTGAATAAATGATTAAATACCCATAATTATGTAGACATGCCGAATACACAGAGCTTCCACTTGTTTCCAAGAGTAGTACTAGTGTGTGGTATTCTGGCTATGTCCACCATTAAACCTACTCCTACTTACACAGCAAATATGTTTTTGCTAGCTTGTGACCGAGCATAGTAAGATGCCACCGCAAGCTGATTCTGTGACCCACCAGGACAGCATTCCAAAGACAAATGTCTGCTTTGAAATGTAAACTTGAATTAGCTGTGCATACCACCAGGGCTGGGCTCAATTCCATTTCAATTGCAGTCAGGAAGTACACTGAATTTCCAATTCTCTTCAATGCTTTTCAATGAGGAAAATGTGGAATTAGATTTGGAATTTGGTTTACTTTCTGAATGGACCGGATTTAAATGGATTTGACCACATCTCTGCAAACCACAGACACCTCCAACAATATACCAACCAACCACCACCAACAATATAATGACCTGAATATATATATACACACACACTACCGTTCAAAAGTTTGGGGTCACTTAGAAATGTCCTTGTTTTCCATAAAAACATACATGAAATGAGTTGCAAAATGAATAGGAAATATTGTCAAGACGTTGGATTTTTAATTGAAATAATCATTTTGTCCTTCAAACTTTGCTTTCGTAAAAGAATCCTCCATTTGCAGCAATTACAGGCTTGCAGACTTTTGGCATTCTAGTTGTCAATTTGTTGAGGTAATCTGAAGAGATTTCACCCCATGCTTCCTTGAAGCACCTCCCACGAGTTGGATTTGTTTGATGGGCACTTCTTACGTACCATACGGTCAAGCTACTCCCACAACAGCTCAGTAGGGTTGAGATCCAGTGACTGCTGGCCACTCCATTATAGACAGAATACCAGCTGACTGCTTCTTCCCTAAAAAGTTCTTACATAGTTTGGATTGGGTCATGCTTTGGGTCATTGTCCTGTTGTAGGAGGAAATTGGCTCATATTAAGTGCCGTCCACAGGGCGTTGCAAAATGGAGTGATAGCCTTCCTTCTTCAAGATCCCTTTTACCCTGTATAAATCTCCCACTTTACCACCACCAAAGCACCCCCAGACCATCACATTGCCTACACCATACTTGACAGATGGCGTCAAGCACTCCTCCAGCATCTTTTCATTTTTTCTGCGTCTCACGAATGTTCTTCTTTGTGATCCGAACAACCCAAACTTGGATTTGTCTGTCCATAACACTTTTTTTCTAATCTTCCTCTCTCCAGTGTCTGTGTTCTTTTGCCCATCTTAATCTTTTCTTTTTATTGGCCAGTCTGAGATATGGCTTTATCTTTGCAACTCTGCCTAGAAGGCCAAAAACCCAGAGTCACCTCTTCACTGTTGACGTTGAGACTGGTGTTTTGCGGGTACTATTTAATGAAGCTGCCAGTTGAGGACTTGTGAGGCATCTGTTTCTCAAACTAGACACTCTAATGTACTTGTCCTCTTGCTCAGTTGTGCACCGGGCCTCCCACTCCTCTTTCTATTCTGGTTAGAGCCAGTTTGCGCTATTCTGTGAAGGGAGAAGTACACAGTGTTGTATGAGATCTTCAGTTTCTTGGCAATTTCTCACATGGAATAGCCTTTGTTTCTCAGAATAAGAATAGACTGACGAGTTTCAGAAGAAGGTGCTTTGTTTCTGGCCGTTTTGAGACTGTAATCGAACCCACAAATGCTGATGCTCCAGATAATCAACTAAGCTAAAGAAGGCCAGTTTAATTGCTTCTTTAATCAGAACAACAGTTTTCAGCTGTGCTAACATAATTGCAAAAGGGTTTTCCTATTATCTATTAGCCTTTTATAATGATAAACTTGGATTAGCTAACACAACGTGTCATTGGAACACAGGCGTGATGGTTGCTGATAATGGACCTCTGTACACCTATGTAGATGTTCCATAAAAAATCAGCCGTTTCCAGCTACAATAGTAATTTACAACAAACACTGTATTTCTGATAAATTTGATGTTATTTTAATCGACAAAAAATGTGCTTTTCTTTCAAAAACAAGGACATTTCTACGTGACCCAAAACATTTGAACGGTAGTGTGAGTGTGTGTGTGTGTGTGTGTGTGTGTATATATATATATATATATATATATATATATATATATATATATATATTACTGCTCAAAAAAATAAAGGGAACACTAAAATAACACATCCTAGATCTGAATGAATGAAATATTCTTATTAAATACTTTTTTCTTTACATAGTTGAATGTGCTGACAACAAAATCACACAAAAATTACCAATGGAAATCAAATTTATCAACCCATGGAGGTCTGGATTTGGAGTCACACTCAAAATTAAAGTGGAAAACCACACTACAGGCTGATCCAACTTTGATGTAATGTCCTTAAAACAAGTCAAAATGAGGCTCAGTAGTGTGTGTGGCCTCCACGTGCCTGTATGACCTTCTGCTGGAGGTCATTTTGCAGGGCTCTGGCAGTGCTCCTCCTGCTCCCCCTTGCACAAAGGCGGAGGTAGCGGTCCTGCTGCTGGGTTGTTGCCCTCCTACGGCCTCCTCCACGTCTCCTGATGTACTGGCCTGTCTCCTGGTAGTGCCTCCATGCTCTGGACACTACGCTGACAGACACAGCAAACCTTCTTGCCACAGCTCGCATTGATGTGCCATCCTGGATGAGCTGCACTACCTGAGCCACTTGTGTGGGTTGTAGACTCCGTCTCATGCTACCACTAGAGCACCGCCAGCACTCAAAATTTACCAAAACATCAGCCAGGAAGCATAGGAACTGAGAAGTGGTCTGTGGTTATCACCTTTATTGGGGGTGTCTTGCTAATTGCCTATAATTTCCACCTGATGTCTATTCCATTTGCACAACAGCATGTGAAATTTATTGTCAATCAGTGTTGCTTCCTAAGTGGACAGTTTGGAGTTACATTGTGTTGTTTAAGTGTTCCCTTTATTTTTTTGAGCAGTGTGTATATATATATATATATATATATATATATATATGCATACAGTTCAGATCATTGAGTGGGGCATAATTGTAGCCTGGTCTAATGAATGAGGTATAATGGTGCAGCATCATTTAGAATGTTGTTGGCTTGAAGAACACACGTGCCCTCAAAAAGGTAAAATTGTGTTGTTAACTTGACTAACTTGTGTTGCTTCCTAACATTCCATTTTATTGCACTCCGGTATCCTCTGAATTGTCCTCTGATTTGAACCACAGATTTATTTTTCTAGAATAGTCTAATTTATGGCATGATTTTAAGTTGGTAGTGCAACTTGTGTATGTTGTGGATGCTACATCCACTCTTCAGTAAAGACTGTTAAAAACATTTTATATACTTTCATTTCTACTGGCCTTGTTATCTATTTTAATGAGTAATTGAGGAATGGATTTCTATTGATAAATTAAGAGTTGTGGCTGTTATTAAACCAAACCCTATATGATACTAATATATTTCTCCCCTGTTCCTCTCTTCCCATCCACGTTAATGCACTTCAACCACACTCCACCTGCATCCTCTTCTCTCATTCAATCTCTCACCCCCAATCACTCCCACGCTTCACCCACTTTGCCCCTGCAGTCGCCATCTACCTGGGCATCAAAAAGCGCCAGAGCCCCGGACCCCCCGATGCGGCTGGGATGTGAGGGTGCGGAGCCCGCGGGACCCGGCGGAGGTGGTGCTGGCGCTGCGCGAGGCGGCCCAGGGCTGCGGCTGCCAGGTCCACCTGGCTGGGCCCTTCCTGCTCTCCTGCACCCACGGGGCGGCCGGCTCACGCGTGGCCTTCGAGGCTGAGGTGTGCCAGCTGCCCGCCGGTCCAGCCGAGACCAGCGGCGTGCGCTTCAAACGCCTGTGGGGGGCGCCGCTCGCCTTCCGGGATATCGCCACAAAAGTGTCCAAAGATCTGGAGCTCTGAGGGCAACAGGGGGTGGGGCAGAGGGCTTCTACACTGGACAGACTGACCAAGGGGGCGGGAGAAGGAGACAGACTGAACCCGCTACCCCCACTGCCAACCTCACCTCACCCCCGCCAAAGACCCGCTTCTGGTGCCACACGGACACGCAGGCACACCGGCACGGACGGCCCGGCCCCGCCACTCACAGACCTATGACCTATGAACCCTGCTAAGGCACCTCAATATTATGTGAATCTAGGGAGTCAAGCAGTTCTTTTTTAATTCCATATTTGCAGATTAAGATATTTTTTGTCAACGTAGTTATGATTATATTATATTTGTTGTCATTCCTTTTTAACAGCTGCTATTTAAAAGGTTTTTAATATTGTTTTTCTTTTCTTCACTTCAATGAGCAATTGACAGACTGAATGCATATTTAAGAAACAAGGGGCCAGCCCTTTCCTAGACAGAACTCCAGGCTATAGAGCAGGGGTGTCAAACTCATTTTGCCCTGGACGCCACATTCGTTCTTCAACGAGGTCCGGACGGCAACACTGAAAATGTGTTATATTTCCTTGCCGTCAAAATTTGCATAAAATTGTCTATCCACCCTATCCATAATTTTTTTGCATTTTTGATGCTCCCTAACTGTCTAGCTTTCATTTCAGTGATTATTAACAATCTGGACACAATCAATAAACTGTATGAATGTAGGTCCATTATCTTATCATTTCTACACAGTTTCGATTTGGCTGTAGTCATTTTTAAATATTTTCAAAATCAAATTTTATTTGTCACATGACCTTACTGTGAAATGCTTACGTACCCTTAACCAACAATGCAGTTTTAAGAAAATACCTATAAAGAGATAAGAATAACAAATAACTAAAGAGCAGCAGTAAATATCAGTAGCGGGGCTATAAACAGGGGGTACCGGTACAGAGTCAATGTGGAGGCTATAAACAGGGGGTACCGGTACAGAGTCAATGTGGAGGCTATATACAGGGGGTACCGGTACAGAGTCAATGTGGAGGCTATATACAGGGGGTACCGGTACAGAGTCAATGTGGAGGCTATATACAGGGGGTACCGGTACAGAGTCAATGTGGAGGCTATATACAGGGGGTACCGGTACAGAGTCAATGTGGAGGCTAAATACAGGGGGTACCGGTACAGAGTCAATGTGGAGGCTATATACAGGGGGTACCGGTACAGATATATAAAAAAAATACTAATTTTTTGTTGTTATTTTTGTGGGGTTTTACTCAAACCCGCAGGCCAGATTGGACCCCCTCGCGCACCGCAGGCCATATAATTTGACACCCCTGCTATATAGGAAGCCGTGCCGAAATACAGAGACGGACAACAAAAAATATTATAAAAATATTCTGTAAAACAAATGCCAGACCCTTCTGCCCATCCATCGTCTGCTCAATTCTGTACGACCCCGTCTGCTACTCTCATCAAGTTTCATTTTGTGTTCTGTATATACCGGAATGTTGGTTGCTAATGAGCAAGGCTGTCTGACATCAATGTCCAAAGCGGAGTAGGTGATGACTGCTCTTCTGAGCCACTAACCTTTTGATTTTCTGCGTTTCAGCAGGTAATGTACACAAGCTTTCTACACATTCTTCTGGTAACACTTTTGGTTTAGCAATATCACCTCTTGTAATTGTATTTCCTCTTAAATGGTACAGCACATCCACAGGGCCAAGATTCCAAACTTGATTTGATGTAAGCTGTGTTTAGTATTATGTTGGGGAATATTGATTGTCACATTTCCACAATCACAATTTGGATCACTTTTTAGTATAAAAAGACCCAAGATCGCATAAAAAAGAAAATGACATCAATTCCTAATTTTCTGCTCAAAAAGAAAAGGATATGATTGATCAAACAGACTATAATAACTACAGCAACGCTAGTTGAATTGCATTAACTATTTATGTCCATTGATGTCCTTTATCTGTGGTTCCCTGGAGGATGAGTTCCGAACTGCTCCTCAACACAGCCCTCGGCAACACTGAGCTTCCCTTCTGGTAGCCAATCAGACTTCTGTATTGCTGAGGGGGGGTAGTTTAGAATGTGACCCTGGGTGACCTTGTTGAAATTAACCCTGACACTCTTCTATAAATGAACCACGATTCCAAGCTGCTCACAATTGATCCAAGTCAGGTAGATAGTCACTCACTCCGGCCTTGACTGTTTGTCACAGCTTTGATTTGCACCAATATACAGTAATGATCCTTGTCGCCTGTCAGTGGGTCATAGCAGCAGACATGCCAGAACATCGTTCCCAGTTGCTGCAGTGGGCTCTTCTAGTTTAGATCTCTCAACCATGTTTCTATTTTCTCAGCTCAGACTGTGTTGTTGGTGTCGCTGAATGTTCCTCAACCTTCCTTGTTTTCTGAAAGTCTGTCTGGCCTTTGTAAATGGCTCAAAGATTCATCAACAGTGGATGATGTTCTCATTACAGAGTGTGCTTGTTTGTCACTGTTACACCTCTGACCATTTCCGCCAGCCTGCCTACACTGGACTGCCTGCCCAACACAATAACAAATCTTCAGTTGTTTTCAAACTCCATTTTCCACCTTATTCCTTTTGGTAAAAAGATTTATTGCACACATGTATGGCGGTAGTACATAGTAATCCATGACACTACAATGACTTCAGTTTTCCCGTTGCAAGGAATCATGGGAGATTTTATTTGCAACAGGTGGCCACAAATGTCTTAAAATGTGAAAGCTGTGATTTTGTGCAATTTTTGGGCAACTTTGCCCAAAATAGGACCTCTTGCCCAACAATTCCCATATATATTGCTTAAAGCTTAGGACCATGCTTCAACGGTAGGAAGTAGTAGAGCGTTTGAAGCCGTCGCTGTTATCGATAAAACGGGGTGCAAATATGGAAATGACTGACCTGCAGTCCTGCATGTCTCATAGGAAAATTGTGTTGAAGCAAAAATAAATTCTCCTTTCAAACTCTGACATTTTGGATCAAGTTTATTTTTGTTCTCACTGTGGTTGACGTGGTCTCAGTAGATCACAGGTTGGTCATATGTGTAATGGATGGTTTGGAATTCCCATTGTTAGAGCCTCTCCTGTCCATGATATATGAGACACCATACACATTGTCACGTTCATATAAAGTGGCATTGTTTACGTCGTTACATAGCAACCCACTACCACTACTTATAAAACTACTAGTCTTAGCACCTATAAGTCATCATGACCACCTGCCTTCGCCTCGTGGCTATGACCACATCACAGCCTTGATAAGAATGTCATAACACATGGCCTCTCGTTTTATTGCTTAATTGTACCATGGTTTTAGGGCATTTACGAGGCTGCGCTCACTGAGTTTGTGTGTGTGTGTGTGTATGTGTGCAGCAAGAATGTGTGCGTGCGAGGGTCTGTGTGTGTGTTTCGAGACCATACATCAGACAGTGGGGTTGATTGATAACTGGGGCTTGTTTTATTTGCTCAATACATTTTTACAACCAAAAAACGGATTTCAGATTTGGTGCATTAACATAGCGATGGCCCATGGCACCAGACTATGCGATAGTCCTTTATTCCCAGGATGTTACGAAAAGAACGGGACAGATGGTAAAACGTGACTGAGGGAGGAGAAAAATAAATGATGAAGAGAGACTGAAGGAAGGAAAAAAAAAGAGTTGGATCAGAGTGGAGTGTCTTTAGGAAAAGTCCAGGGAGGATGTCTCCTGCCCGCGTGACGACAAGGCTACTCATTTTTATAATACAAAAAGCACAAGTGCCGCTTTACTTCTGGGCGGGGATCATGCCGTCGATGGCCTCTCCCTTCTCCAGCTTCTTCTCCATCTCCACCATGAGCTTGACGCCATCCACCACCATCTGCACCTGCTGCACCTCTGAGGAGCCCAGACGATCAGCGTTGGAGATGTCGAAGATTCCACCCACGGAGGCCGTGTCCACACCACCTGCAGGCAAAGAGGTCAAAGGTGAGTCTTCATAATCCTTAACACTGGTGTTCCATGATGTACATGTCAGGTTAAATATGGCTTTACTCGTCACCTCAGAAATGCATATGTAATGGCAGTGTAATAACATTTTATGGACTATTGCTAGGTATAGTATGACTTCATGCATTAAGACTGTAAAGAGAGTAGCTCGTACCTGTGCCGCGCTTCTGCAGACGCAGCCTGGTCAGGATCTCCTCAAACTTGGCATGTGTGCTCAGCTTGGGCAGCTTGACGTGCACGCCACCGCGCAGGCCAGTTCCCAGGTTGGAGGGGCAGGTCAGCACATAGCCGAGATGCTCGTTCCACATGAAGCCGTGGTTGTGCTTCTTGAAGACCGCCTCAATCTGCACAAGGTAGAGAAGGACAGGAGACAAGAATGTTCCAGTGAGTGCGTTTTCAGGTGAGAATAGCCAACCGAAAGGGATGTGTGTTTCGACTACTGACTATAAGAAAACCCAGCTGCCATTTGTTGTGAACAAGCGATAAAGAACAATCTAGGTATTGACAGTGTGTCAGTTCTGTAGGTTCTGTGGCTAGCCTACCTTCTGCAGACCAACGCAGAAGCGTCTGAAGACCTCCTTCATGTTGCCTCCCTTCTCCATGGAGATGACACGCAGGTGATCCTCCTCGTTCACCCAGACCAAGAAGCTCTTGGCATCGTTGTGCCTTCAGATAGGAGGGAGTACGTATTACATGAATGTGGGACATACTGTACATTCATTATCTGGTTTAACCAATGGTATTGTTTTGGTTTCGGGTATTGGTATGGGCCTGTGTCCTGGGCACTCACCAGATTCCTCTTGCGTCGGGCCAGTCACGGGCCATACCAGCGGACAGCAGCAGGGGGGAGACGGGCTTGTCAAACAAGAAGTGGTCGGCGATCAGCTGATCCTGCTCGGCATCGGTCATGCCATTCAGGGGGTAGTACTTTCCCTTGAACTCACCATCCAGTGTGGCCAGGGCTGAGGGGAGAGAGACATGAACATGAGATTGACATGGTCGTGCTCCATGGCAGCACAGCTGACCCTGATTTTATAGTGCTGATTTTACTGAGGGCTCAGACACTCACCCTCGATGGACAGTTTCTCAACCATTCTGCGCTCGCCACGGCTGTTGTGGGGGGGCAGGGTGTATCCCTTGATGCTGCGTCCAGTACGCACACGGCTGGACAGGACGTAGGCGGGGTCAAGATCATCACCTCCCTGTAAACGGGAAAATGAATTATGTCGCTCTACACATGGAAGTCATTCAAATGCTGTCTAGTCACCACGGTCCACTGCAGCCTTATATATTAGCTAAGAAATCAAGCTTGCAAAAGGAGCAATGAAGAAATGTGATTGCCATGACCACTTTCTTCACTCACCTTCAAGTTCTCGAAGTTCAGGTCGGTCTTGTGTTTGTCGGTGGGCTTGTAGCCTCCGTGACGGTCGGAGATGATGGGGTCGAACATATCCTTAAAGACTTCGTAGCACTCTTCATCACCAGCAACGCAGCCGACGGTCATGATGAAGGGGTGTCCTACAGACAGAAAGAGAATTAGTGAAAACTATTGCCACAGGAAAACTACATGTAACAGGCCCCCCATCAAAGTGCATTACCAACAGTCTCATTTTTCATGCTGATAGTGTATTAGTTAATAGCACTAAGAATGTTTTGCTTTCAGGTGCCCTTATCAGCCACCAATCAGAGTAGATCAGGACATGCCTATCCTGTGACCTCACAGTGCCCTGACGGGTCTTCCTGTGTGTGTGCGTCCAAGTCTTACCAGGGTTGTCCACACCGGTCTGGGTGCAGTCGTCCAGGGTGAAACCGGAGGGGGTAGACTTGCTCCTCAGCTTTTTGTACATGTCCTTGGTCAGCACCTTGGCCATGTGGTTGTTGTGCAGGGAGAGGTCTGGGAACTCCTCTACATCAGAGAATTTCATCTTGTAGTCATTGTGGCAGTTCTTCGTCATGATTGCGGCTCTCTTTTGTCCTGCAAAACAGAGAGGGGGAAGAAGTGTGAATCTATGCATGATGATCTGGCACACTGTAACGAAAGCCCTCCCAACTAAATATTCAAGAATGGTGAAAGAACAGTATCTGGGTCCCTAACAACAGAATTGTGCCACAAAAGAGAGAGCATGATGGGTTTTCAGAAGAAAATCACAAGGAACTGTCCTAGCAATGGCCTAACAATACAACCAATACCACTAAATATACCATATTTTGTGATTTGTAGTACTGAGTCTCCTAGCGTCTTATCTATCAGTGTCCTGACCCCTCCAGCCACCGCCTCATGTTTCCACGGAGAGTGACAGGGGTGTGATCTACGTGCTTTTATGCACTTAGCAGCAGAAGGTATTTTTAGACCAGGCCATCCACTCTACACCCTCTTGCTGTGGCTATACTCTGACACTGGCATGCAAGCCACCTTCCCATTCCTTCAAGGGAAACACCATCACTGCAGCCTAGTCTGGCTACCCCCCAGTAGGCGGTACCAGAGAGTTTCAGAGACTGACTTGATTCATTCTCCGGTCATTAGCACAACTGACCTTCAAATCAGAACGAATAGGATCTCAGATTAACATCTGAACTACAAACATGTTGTGGAATAATTGCAGACATTATAGAAATTCAATACTTCACTTTGCATGTTTTCTTTCAGCAAAATATCTAAAATGACTCAGTGTCATCTATAGATCACCACTGGTAACAAATCAACCAGCCGCTGTCCTGTGACTATCCCTCCTCTACTAACAGCCGTTAGTGATCATGGCTGTTTTCAAACTAGTGCTCTCTTTTTACCAACAAAACTTTTAACAAAGTTACGGTTTGCACTCAAGAGGATGACGAGTAAAAAGGCATAAGAAGTAGTTTAAAGAAGAAAAAACAGTAGATCTTCCATTTTAGGAAACGCTGCAAGAAACTGAAGAGGAGTCCAATGCAAAAAACCAAGAAGAACCGATTTCAGGATTCCAAGTGGTGCGGCGACGGAGAGGTTTCAGAAATTCTTATTTCTACTTTAAAACTCTTTTCCAGAAGCTCGCTGCCTAGTAGGTTTTACCTGCACAGGAGAAAAGAAGGAGGTAACGTTCCCGGGATCCACCAAAGCCAATATAGGAGTTACCCAACTTTGACAGGTGTTAGACCCTAGTTTATATACCCAGACCTTTGCACCCATTGGCCGGTTTGTCTCTGAATTCTCTCACTCGATTGGACAGCCACAACCCCTGATGCCCAGTTTAGTTTCTAAAAGGCATGAACTTACATCACAACACCCGAGACGGTACAACAGCTGTGCCTACCCCCTGAACGGCAACGTCCCCCTCCTCCTCTGATTAGCTAGTTGAGGTGGGGGGGTTGAAGGAGACAGTTGAAGTAAAGCGACAGTTGTAAAAAGACACTGTCTCCGGGGACACTGTTATAAGTGTTCACACTGAGAGATTGAGGGATCCTGGGGGAACAAATAACTACTATGTCTAAAAGCGGAAGCTAAATGGCATATATTATATTACTAGTTGTGGGGTTTCATGGGAGTTCTCCCCTACAGTCATTGGAGCTCCCTCTCATTCATCTGTAGTGTGTTTGGTGCGTATTCCCGCCCCCTTGGTCCTAATTTGAATCAGTCAAAAAAAAGTAATATGATTTTGCATAGGAATATGGTTATGGTCCCTTGAGAGAGATGGCGAACCGGAAGAGGAGAAAGGAGAATGCCACTTCATTGAGCATTTCATAAACAATACCTGACAATATGAACCACAAACTGGAACTGTGTGACACACTCCTCTTGGATTCAGAGCAATTGCACTTCGCAGAGGTTTTTGTTGAAGCTCATAGTCAATCAAGGCTTAATGTGATTTCACACAAGGTTAAACAATGTTATTGAGGAGACATTTTTTTTTTTTTAAGTATTCCGCACAGTGCCATTGTGTCTCCCAGCTCAATGACTAGACAGAATGAACAATCCTCACACTTCAGTGTGCCGTACTTACAAATCCATGCCGGCCACCCTCTACCCTGAGCTTTTGTGCCAACCATTCTGTCAGGACAAATCTACCAAACTGTGCTAGATAATATATGCCTTCATGTCTATTTCTAGCAGCATGCCAGGGCCCTGCCAAAGAAAGATGCTGTGTCCCCATGGGGTGCTAGTCATAACAAACATGCACACACAGATAGAAGAAGAGTCTTTAGTTGGAAGGACTGCATAAGATTGAGTTGAAGCATCTTTTTTTAACTAGGCAAGTCAGTTAAGAACAATTTCCTATTTTCAATGACGGCCTGAAAACTTAACTGCCTTGTTCAAGGGCAGAACGACAGATTTTTATCTTGTCAGATCAGGGATTTGATCTTGCAACCTTTCAGTTACTAGTCCAACGCTCTGACCACTAGGCTACCTGCCGCCCCAGGTTGTCTAAGCATCTACTGTATACAACCAAAGTTTGCTGAAGCAGATTTAGAAAGGGTAAGAGTGATAGAGGTGGATTGTCGAGGCCTTGTGCACAAGCCTCCTTCAGTATATATTATCAAAAGTATTATTAAGTTTAAAAATGTGTTCAAAATTCGATCTTGTGTATAAAATGCACCTTACATAATACAAGAGGGAAATTGGCAAGGGTACCAGCCAGTGGTTTTATATCAAATTATTTTGAGATGTTCAGCAGGAGTATGAGATATAGCAGGTGCCTTGTGTCTGAGATCTATTACATATCAGTAGTGCAATTACTGACAGATATTAAATCAGAGAGAGCCCCTGTGACAACAAAATTGTTGATGGGTGTGACGCAAACACTTCTAATCCCTCCCATTATGCAAAGTAGGGGGCAGCCAAGAGAAGCTAAGCTCAGTCAGTACTTATTGACGTGCTCAGGGGTTTTCTATTGCAACACTACTGAGGGGTTCAATGTAATAACCAAATGTGTGAAGACTCAATGACCAGGTTCATATTTCAATGACCAAGTTCATATTTATTAATGAGGGAAATGGAATGTGTCTCTGCAATATGTTTCAAGCTTGCTACACTCTGTGGAACAAAGCATTCTCTAAAACAGGTGTTCCCAACCTAGGGGTCCTTCCTTGCTTAAAGGGCAACAAAAAAAATATCACTATTGTTTATACTGATCTAAAACAAAGTATAAATAGGATAGAAACAAGCGGTAAAATGCCCGAAGAACATGCAACTCTGCTGCACATGGGAATATCTTTGGTTTGTCATTATGATATTCAGAAGCCGAACTATGACATTCCAAAGGCAAAGAGTCAAATAAATTAGACTTTGCTTGGGAAGTAATCTTATGCAGTGTGACTCTCTCGCTATCAATTGATCTATTCACTTTCTATAAACTAAAATATGTATCATTAAATTGAGAGGTCATATAAATAATCATAATAAAACATATTTGGTAGTGGAATATTACACTACATGACTAAAAGTATGTGGACACCTGCTCGTCGAACGTCTCATTCCAAAATCATGGGCATTAATATGGAATTGGTCCCCCCTTTGCCGTTAGAACAGCCTCCACTCTTCTGGGAAGGATTTCCACTACATTGATGCAGGGACTTGCTTCCACTCAGCCACAACAGCATTAGTGAGGTTGGGCACTGATGTTGGGCGATTAGGCCTGGCTCGCAGTCAGCGTTCCAATTCATCCCAAAGGTGTTTGATGGGGACGATGTCAGGGCTCTGTCAAGAGTTTTGTTAAACTATGTAGAATTGCAGGAAATGAGCTTCAAAACAAAATGTTCCTAGGTCCCTCAAATTAAACAAAATCAAGCTGGTGGTGTATTTAATATAGGCCTTGTCAATAAACAATAATACATGTGAAAAAGGGGGCCCTGGGGGAAAAAGTTTGGGAACCCCTGCTCTAAACCCCCAGCAGAGTAGCAACAAGACAGGTTTAAGTCTGTGTGTGTGTACATGTACAGTATGAAAACTACCGTTCAAAAGTTTGGGGTCACTTAGAAATGTCCTTATTTTTTAAAGAAAAGTACATTTTTCGTCCATTAAAATAACATCAAATTGATCAGAAATACAGTGTAGACATTGTTAATGTGGTAAATGACTATTGTTGCTGGAAACGGCAGATTTTTTAAATGGAATATCTACATAGGCTGACAGGGGCCCATTATCAGCAACCATCACTCACTCCTGTGTTCCAATGGCACGTTATGTTAGCTAATCCAAGTTTATACTTTTAAAAGGTTAATTGATCATTAGAAAAGCCTTTTGCAATTATGTTAGCACAGCTGAAAACTGTTGTTCTGCTAAAGAAGCAATAAAACTGGCCTTCTTTAGACTAGTTGAGTATCTGAAGCATCAATCAGCATTTGTGGGTTTGATTATAGGCTTAAAATGGCAAGAAACAAATAACTTTCTTCTGAAACTTGTTAGTCTTTCTTGTTCTGAGAAATGAAGACTATTCCATGTGGGAAATTGGCAAGAAACTGAAGATCTCGTACAATGCTGTGTACTACTCGCTTCACAGAAACAGCGAAACTGGCTCTAACCAGAATAGAGAGTGGGAAGCCCCGGTGCACAACTGAGCAAGTGGACAAGTACATCAGTGTCTAGTTTGAGAAACAGACGCCTCACAAGTCCTCAACTTGTGAGCTATGTCATGCCTATCCTCCCCTAATATGACTGACCAAATTAGTCTCTGGCCATGTCCCCATGACCCTCCCATGTGCCCAGTCAACCCCCATCCATCCTCATTATTAATGCACCATGGTCAACAGCATTACCATGACTGCATGTTGGGCACACAACTCACGTTTGCAGCTTATTTGAGGTTTCCTTTTTAAATGGTAATCAACCAATCAATAAAAAATATTAAATCTTGTTAACCAATCAGTCATTTCATTTGTAAAACTTTTGAGATTTGTAGTTCTGCCTTTTGACCATGTAGAACAAGATACACCTACATACAGAATACTGTCCATGCATAGGTTTGATCATTCTGAATTCCGTCTACACACCCGCTCTGCCAACTGAGGCCTCCATGACACATGATGGACTCTCCACCTGGGTGCCTGGGCTCTGCTTGTCTCTGTGCTGGTGTGAAGCCAGACCAGACAGGTTCTGCTTGGTGAGGATGCACTGTGAGGAGACGATAGAGAAGGAGAAGAAGGGGAGAGAGTGATGCACTCTGGGCCAGTGCCACACTCAATTTAGCCTGCCACTTTATCCTCTCTTTGGCTTCAGCTGCCTGGGCTGGCAGACAGGAGGAACAGTTATGTAAAGCTAGCCGCAGCTTGAGGAAGAACGGGGACAGGGTCCCCGTGAACTAGACCCTCACTAAGCCCCTGCTGTGGAAGCTCCAGTGAGCAGGGAGGGAGCGATAAGGGAGCAGGGAGGGAGCGATAAGGGAGCAGGGAGGAAGCGAGACGGGAGCAGGGAGGCAACGAGAAGGGGAAAGGGAGGGAGAGAGAAGGGAGCAGGGAGGGAGCGAGAAGGGGAAAGGAAGGGAAAAGGAGGGAGCGAGGAGGGAGCGAGGAGGGAGCAGGGAGGGAGCGAGAAGGGAGCAGGGAGGGAGCAGGGAGGGAACGAGAAGGGGAAAGGGTCTCCACACACATGACAGCTACTCCTATAAAGCACCTTGTGTTTTATAAAGTTCCTCTGTGATCGGAGTGTGTATGTGTGTACTTCAGAGGAGGCTGGTGGGAAGAGTTATAAGAGGATGGGATCCTTGTAACGGCTGGAATGGAATCAATGGAACAGAGTCAAGTACGTTGTTTCCATGTGTTTGATGTGTTTGATACCATTCTGTTGATTCCTTTAACAAACAACATATGCTGAGCACTTGTTGGCTGCTTTTCCTTCACTCTGCAGTCCAACTCATTCCAAACCATCTTAATTGGGTTGAGGTTGGATGATGCAGCACTCCATCACTCTCTTTCTTGGTCAAATAGCCATTACCCAGCCTGGAGGTGTGTTGGATTCATTGTCCTGTTGAAAAACAAATGATAGTCCCATTAAGCCCAAACCAGATGGGATGGCGTATCGCTGCAGAATGCTGTGGTAGCCATGTTGGTTAAGTGTGCCTTGAATTCTAAATAAATCACTGACAGTGTCACCAGCAAAGCACCGCCACACCATAACATCTCTTCCATGCTTTATGGTGGGAAATACACATGCAGAGATCATCCGTTCACCCACACCATGTCTCACATAGACATGGCGGTTGGAACCAAAAATCTCACATTTGGACTCATCAGACCAAAGGACAAATTTCCACCGATCTAATGTCCATTGCTTGTGTTTCTTGGACCAAGCCAGTCTTCTTATTATTGGTGTCCTTTAGTAGTGGTTTCTTTGCAGGAATTTGACCATGAAGGCCTGATTCACACAGTCTACTCTGAACAGTTGATGTTGATGTGTCTGTTACTTGAACTCTGTGAAGCATTTATTTGGGCTGCAATTTCTGAGGCTGGTAACTCTAATGAACTTATCCTCTGCAGCAGAGGTAACTTTTTGTCTTCCTATCCTGTGGTGGTCTTCATGAGAGCCAGTTTCATCATAGCACTTGATGTTTTTTGCGACGATTTGAAGAAACTTTCAAAGTTCATGAAATTTTCCATATTGACTGACCTTCATGTCTTAAAGTTATGATGGACTGTCATTTCTCTTTGCTTATTTGAGCTGTTCTTGCCATAATATGGACTTGGTCTTTTACCAAATAGGGCTATCCTCTATTCCCAACCCTACCTTATCACAACACAATTGATTGGCTCCAAAAGCATTAAGAAGGAAAGAAATTCCACAAATTAACTTTTATTAAGGCACACCTGTTAATTTAAATGCGTTCCTGGTGACTACCTCATGAAGCTGGTTGAGAGAATACCACGAGTGTGCAAAGCTGTCATCAAGGCAAAGGGTGGCTACTTTGAAGAATCTCAATCTTTGTTTAACACTTTTTCGGTTACTACATGATTTCATATGTGTTATTTCATAGTTTTGATGTCTTCACTAGTATTCTACAATGTAGAAAATAGTAAAATTAAGAAAAACCCTTGAATGAGTAGGTGTCCAAACTTTTGACTGGTACTGTATAGGTAGGGATAAAATGTCTTGGCATGGCAATGGCATAGATAATTAATAGTAACAGCAGCATATTTGATGAGTCAAAAGAGATTAGTGCAAAAAGGGTCATTGCAGATATTCCGGGTAGCTATTGGTTAACTATATAACTAACCATCTAGCAGTCTTATAGCTTGGGGGTAGACGCTGATCAGAGTTCCGTTGGTTCCAGACTTGGTGCATCGGCGGTAGCAGAGAGAACAGTCTATAACTTGGGTGGCTGGAGTCTTTGACAATTTTTAGGGCCTTCCTCTGACACCAACTGATATAGTTGTCCTGGTTTGCAGGGTGTTCAGCCCCAGTGATGTATTGGGCCATACGCATTACCCTCTGTAGCGCCTTGCGGCTAGATGCCAAACAGTTGCCATACTAAGCTGTGATGCAGCCAAGATG
This sequence comes from Oncorhynchus mykiss, assembly GCF_013265735.2. NCBI lineage: Eukaryota > Metazoa > Chordata > Actinopteri > Salmoniformes > Salmonidae > Oncorhynchus > Oncorhynchus mykiss. Next base: position 13,461,946 of record NC_048591.1, on the reverse strand, counting down.
CTCAAGGCGCCGCAGAGGGTAATGCATATGGCCCAATACACAGCCAATGGTGAAGCTATGTAACTTTTTGAGGATCTGATGGCCCATGCCTAATCTTTTCAGCCTCCTAAGGCGCAAGAGGCATTGTCGTGCCCTCTTCACAACTGTGTTGATATGTGTGGACCATGATAATTCCTTAGTGATGTGGACACCGAGGAACTTGAAGCTTTCGACCTGTTCCACAACAGCCCCGTCGATGTGGATGGGGGCGTTCCCCGCCCTCCATTTCCTGTAGTCCACATTCAGCTCCTTTGTCTTGCTGATGTTGAAGGAGAGGTTGTCTCTGACCTCCCTGTAGGCTGTCTCATCGTCGTCGTTGATCAGGCCTACCACCATTGTCATCTGCAAAATGAATGATGGCGTTGGAGTCGTACGTGGCCACGCCGTAGTGGGTGAAGAGGGGACTAAGCACGTACCCCTGAGGGGCCCCTGTGTTGAGGGTCACCATGGAGGATGTGTTGTTGCTTACCCTCACCACCTGGGGGCAGCCCGTCAGGAAGTCCAGGATCCAGTTGCAGAGGGAGGTGCTTAATCCCAGGGTCCTTAGCTTAGTCATGAGCTTGGAGGGCACAATGGGGTTGAACGATGATCTGTAGTCAATGAACAGCATTCTCACATAGGTGTTCCTTATGTCCATGTGGGTAAGGGCAATAGAGATTGTGTCATCTGTGGATCTGTAGGGGTGGTATGCAAATTGGAATGGGTCCAGGGTGTCTGGGATGATGGTGTTGATTTGAGCCTTGAACAGTCTTTCAAAGCATTTCATGGCTACAGATGTGAGTGCAATGGGGCGATAGTCATTTAGACAGGTTACCTTGGCGTTCTTGAGCACAGGGACTATGGAGGTCTGCTGAAACATGTACTGTAGGTATTACAGACTGGATCAGGTAGAGGTTGAAAATGTCAGTGAAGACACTTCCAAGCTGGTCAGTGCATGCTCTAACTATGCGTCCTGGTAATCCGTCTGGCCCTGCAGCCTTGTTAATGTTAAACTGTTTTAAGGTCTTACTCACATTGGCTACGGAGAGCGTGATCACACAGTTGTCTGAAACAGCTGTTGCTCTCATGCATAGTTCAGTGTTGCTAGCCTTGAAGCACGCATAGAAGGTATTTAGCTAATCTGGTAGGCTTGCATAACTGGACAGCTCGTGCCTGGGTTTCCGTTTGTAATCCATGATAGTCTGCAAGCCCTGCCACATCTGACGAGCATCGGAGCCGGTAGGATTCGGTCTTGGTCCTGTATTGACACTTTGCCTGTTTGATGGTTAGTCGACGGGCATAGCTGGATTTCTTATAAGCGTCTGGATTAGTGTCCCGCTCAATGAAAGTGGAAGCGCTCCTCTTTATCTCAGTTGAGATGTTGCCTGTAATTCATGGCTTCTATTTGGGATATGTACATGTACTGTACGTACGGTCACTGTGGGGACAACTTCATCTGTGCACTTATTAATGAAGGCGGTGACTGATGTGGTAAACTCCTCAATGCCGTCAGATGAATCCCAGAACTTATTCTAGGTTGTGCTAGGGAAACAGTCCTGTAGCTGATACTGACACTAATTGGGTTTTTGCTTATAAGCAGGAATCAGGAGATAGAGTTATGGTCAGATTTGCCAAATGAAGGGTGAGGGAGAGCATTGTATGCATCTCTGTGTGTGGAGTAACGGTGATCTTAATTTTTGTTCACCTCAAATTCATAGATGACATGCTGGTAGAAATGAGGTAAAACAGATTTCAGTTTTCTTGCATTAAAGTCACTGGCCACTAGGAGCACCGCCTCTTTGTGAGCATTTTCTTTTTGCTTATGGCCTTATACAGCTCGCCGAGTGCAGTCTTAGTGCCAGCATCAGTTTGTGGTGGTAAATAAACAACTATGGAAAAATATAGATGAAAACTCTCTTGGTAAATAGTGTGGTCTACAGCTTATCATGAGGTATTCTAACTCAGATGAGCAGAACCTCGAGACGTCCTTAATATTAGGCAGGGGTGTCAAACTCATTTCATGGAGGGCCTAGTCTCTGCAGGTTTTTGTTTTTTTCCTTTCAATTAACCTCTAGACAACCAGGTGAGGGGAGTTCCTTACTAATTAGTGACTTTAATTCATTAATCAAGTACAAGGGTGGAGCGCAAACCCGCAGCCACTCGGCTTTCCATGGAATGAGTTTGACATCTGTGATATTAGAGATCAGTTGTTGTTAAGAGACACACCCCCTACTCTGAGCTTCCCCGACGCAGCCATTCTGTCCTGCCGATGTATAGAAAACCAGCTAGATTTATATTTACAATATCCTCGTTCAGCCACGACTCTGTGAAACATAGGATATTACAGTTCTTCAGATCACGTTGATAGGATAGTCTCGAATGGAGCTCATCCAGTTTATTCTCCAGTGATTGCACGTTTGCCAATAGAACGGATGGTAGAGGTGATTGATCCACTCTCTGACTTAGTCTTGTTGGGGTTCCCGCACGCCGGCCTCTATAGCACCATCTCCTCCTTCTTCGAGTGTCGGGGATTCGGGTCTGATCCGCAATAATCAATATGCCTTTCTCCTCTGACTCATTGAAGTAGAAGTCCTCATCCAAATGGAGGTTAGTGATAGCTAAAAAAATGCACAAAACAGAAGAATTGGTCAGGAGCCCGCAAAACGGCCACCATTCCACATTATATGCTGGAGTTTGTCAATCTACAATTGGCTTGTTGCTTATTGAAATTAAAGCATGAGTAACAGGCGTCACTGTGCTTGCTTAACATTTAGCTTCCTTCCTTACATGTGTGCAATGGGAGTGATCCTGGATCCTCTGCTTCGCAAACACACGTGACCGCCCCCTTGAAAATGTCTTTGCCAACTACGATACCAAAAAGCTAGCAATTTTATAGCGCAAGTGGAGATATTTCAAGCTGGGGAGTGAGGTTACATTCCAACTCCGTTACACATGCACAGGATAATACATTGGCTTCTTAAATAGGATACTTTTCAACATCTAGGGAAGCCTAGGTAGAAGAGGCCTAGAAGAGGTTGAAAGAGCAGAGAACTTCCCTAGAAGCGATGATGGCTGTACTATACGAAACAGAATATGATACAGGAAGTAAACGCTGGGCTACAGTGACATCTTCTTTGGAATCCACACATGGTGTGACCTCTGAGCGGCCAGTGTCAAACATGTACACCTATGTAGAAAAAAACATTTTACCAGTTTGCAGACCCTTCAAATAGATCCAGCCCTTGAAAGGGGACACCATAAACATATGTGACCTTGTTGCAAAGTGGAATAGAATGAAGTAGAGTTCTAAAGACTAGACAGAGAAGTGGGGTTTGTGTTGTTGGTTTATACTTCTCTCACTGTCTGAGTTTCAGATGCCTTCTAAGATATCGGGTAGCATTGTAGTACCATGTACACTAGATCGTATAGATATTTGTAAAGCACTTCAATGTGTTTAACATTCAATTTCACATAGAGGTGTCAGAGCCTCCTCACAGTACAACCAGCTTACCATAGCCATCACTATTTCAATACTTTAACACATTACAGAATCAAAATAACCTTGTAAGATTGTGTGTGGATTGGTGTTGCTATTCAAAATGGCAGTGGTATGCATCTCAGGGCCCTATATTACATTTTCTATGTACGAATTTTCTGTGCTGTCGGCACCACAGCTTACCTGCCATGGTCAAAATTATAAACAAGCTAGGAGCCTGCTATCAGGCTGCCTATGGAATATACTGTATACTGTAGCTGCAACATGTATGTCTGTAACTGGAGGAGAGAAGGATCAACCCACCCAATCACAAACCAAACTCTACCCCCGAGACCAATGGTATTTAAACCCAACAACTAGCCTTCAAATTGATTACATTTACATCCCTTATCAAAATGAAAAGAAACCAATAAATACATTTACACAAAATTGAATTTTTCAAATAATCTCTCAAAAATGTTTATATATTGTCACATACACATACTCTTAATTTTTTGTCCCCCCCCCCCTCCAAAAAATGAATTCTTACAAAAATTACCAACCCCACTGCAGTTCCCCTCCACTAGGGATTTTGAATACCACTGCCCTAGATTTTTTAAAGTGTTTTAATTGAACTAGGAAAGTCAGTTAAGAACAAATTATTTTTTTTACAATGATAGCCTACCAGGGAACAGTGGATTAACTGCCTTGTGCAGGGACAGAACAGATTTGTCCCTTGTCAGCTCAGGGATTTGATCCAGCAACATTTCGGTTACCGGCCCAACACTAACCACTAAGCTACCTGCCACACCTACCTGCCACGACCTTAGATACTTCTTGATAGCCTAGATCTGAAAGGATCAAATAGGTATGGCAACAATGTATGGCAACATCGTAATGTGTCAAAGGGTAGGTGATAGCTAGACTATAGGTTTATATGTGATTGGTCCTAGGATGATTGAGAAAGTACACATTGTCAAATCAAATTTATATAGCCCTTCGTACATCAGCTGATATCTCAAAGTGCTGTACAGAAACCCAGCCTAAAACCCCAAACAGCAAGCAATGCAGGTGTTGAAGCACTGTGGCTAGGAAAAACTCCCTAGAAAGGCCAAAACCTAGGAAGAAACCTAGAGAGGAACCAGGCTATGAGGGGTGGCCAGTCCTCTTCTGGGTGTGCCAGGTGGAGATTATAACAGAACATGGCCAAGATGTTCAAATGTTCATAAATGACAAGCATGGTCAAATAATAATAATCACAGTAGTTGTCGAGGGTGCAGCAAGTCAGCACCTCATGAGTTAATGTCAGTTGGCTTTTCATAGCCGATCATTAAAAGTATCTCTACCACTCCTGCTGTTTCTATAGAGTTGAAAACAGCAGGTCTGGGACAGGTAGCACATCCGGTGAACAGGTCAGGATTCCATAGCCGCAGGCAGAACAGTCGAAACTGGAGCAGCAGCACGGCCAGGTGGACTGGGGACAGCAAGGAGTCATCATGCCAGGTAGTCCTGAGGCATGGTCCTAGGGCTCAGGTCCTCCAAGAGAGAGAGAATTAGAGAGAGCATACTTAAATTCACACAGGATACCGGATAAGACAGGAGAAGTACTCCAGATATAACAAACTGACCCTAGCCCCCCGACACAAACTACTGCAGCATAAATACTGGAGGCTGAGACAGGAGGGGTCAGGAGACACTGTGGCCCCATCCGATGATACCCCCGGACAGGGCCAAACAGGAAGGATATAACCCCACCCACTTTGCCAAAGCACAGCCCCCACACCACTAGAGGGATATCTTCAACCACCAACTTACCATCCTGAGACAAGGCCGAGTATAGCCCACAAAGATCTCCGCCACGGCACAACCCAAGGGGTGGCGCCAACCCAGACAGGAAGATCACATCAGTGACTCAACCCATTCAAGTGACGCACCCCTCCTAGGGACGGCATGAAAGAGCACCAGTAAGCCAGTGACTCAGCCCCTGTAATAGGGTTAGAGGCAGAGAATCCCAGTGGAAAGAGGGGAACCGGCCAGGCAGAGACATTAAGGGCGGTTCTTGCTCCAGAGCCTTTCCGTTCACCTTCACACTCCTGGGCCAGACTACACTCAATCATATGACCCACTGAAGAGATGAGTATTCAGTAAAGACTTAAAGGTTGAGACCGAGTTTGCGTCTCTCACATGGGTAGGCAGACTATTCCATAAAAATTGAGTTCTATAGGAGAAAGCCCTGCTTCCAGCTGTTTGCTTAGAAATTCTAGGGACAATTAGGAGGCCTGCGTCTTGTGACTGTACGTGTAGGTATGTACGGCAGGACCAAATCAGAGAGATAGGTAGGAGCAAGCCCATGTAATGCTTTGTAGGTTAGCAGTAAAACCTTGAAATCAGCCCTTGCCTTGACAGGAAGCCAGTGTAGGGAGGCTAGCACTGGAGTAATATGATAATTTTTTTTGGTTCTAGTCAGGATTCTAGCAGCCGTATTTAACACTAACTGAGGTTTATTTAGTGCTTTATCCGGGTAGACGGAAAGTAGAGCATTGCAGTAGTCTAACCTAGAAGTAACAAAAGCATGGATTAATTTTTCTGCATCATTTTTGGACAGAAAGTTTCTGATTTTGTCATGTATTATTAAAATACTATGTTATTCCTACACAGGGTCAAGCACATAAACATGAAACAAAATACATCTTTGTAAACAGGTCCATTAAAATAGTGTCTCTCAGTTTGGGTGATGAAATCACATCCATTGAAACCAGAGCCAGTTTAGTCACTTGTGCTGGAGGGGCTATGTTTAGTGCCACAGTGTAAAGTTCTCCATCCACCGGTGCCAGATTGGCTGATTAAATTGCATCGACTCAGCAGTCAGTCTGTCTGTCGTCTATTTACCGATACCTCCTCTCCTCGACCTGTGACTTTAGCACAGTGGATATCTACTGACCAGAATGACATAGCCTAGATGGGGTAATGACTGAGTGGGTTGTCGATGTACATCAGCAGTTTCCCAAAGTAGGGGTCATGACCCTTTTTATTTTTTACTAGGCAAGTCAGTCAAGAACAAATTCTTATCTTCAAAGACAGCCTAGGAACAGTGGGTTAACTGCCTTGTTCAGGGGCAGAAAGACAGATTTTTACCTTGTCAGCTCAGGGATGCAATCTTGCAACCTTTTGTTTACTAGTCCAATGCGCGAACCACTAGGCTGCCTGATATGAAAATGGGGGGGGGGGGGGGGGGGGGGGGTCGCTGGAAAATTTCTCATATCTTGAGAGAAAAAAAACATGCCGGGCCTATACAAAATAATACAGATTATGTGGTGTTGTGTCCCAAACTAGGGGACACCATTGTAACGTTTTTTCTCCTCCTCTTCTGAGGAGGATTAACAAGGATCGGACCAATACGCAGCGTGGTAAGTGTCCATGATACTTTCATATTAACTGAACACGACTCAATACAAAAATAACAAAGTGAATGGAAACAAAAACAGTCCTGAATGGTGACACAAACAACAAAACAGGAAACAATCACCCACCAAACACAGGTGGGAAAAGGCTACCTAAGTATGATTCTCAATCAGAGACAACTAACGACACCTGCCTCTGATTGAGAACCATACCAGGCCAAACACAAAACACAGCATAGAAAAAGGAACATAGACAACCCACCCAACTCACACCCTGACCATAATAAAACAAAGACATAACCAAATAACTAAGGTCAGAACGTGACAACCATGTGGAGTCGCCAGATATGAAAATGGGGTTGCGGAAAAATTTCCAAAATCCTGGATTTAAAAATACACATAAACAGAAACTCACATCAATACCTTTGTCAGATAACACTTTTAAACAAAGAATGTATGATATGTCTAGCAATCAAGAGGAAACTGACTGAACGACTCAAACTCCACAGCTTATGATCTCCAAATGGACGTTGTGAGGGCTGAGATGCCCGTGCATTGACTTTTGTTCGCTATACATGTCGGGGGATGCTTGCTATTCACGAGGACATATTGTTCTGTCTCACGATTCCCGAGCATGAAGCGGCATATGGGATGTTTAGTGTGCTGAATGACTATATTGACGGAAAACAGATTTCATATGGGATCAAATGGTGTGGTGGGCTTTTGCACAGATGGCTCCATCTATCACTGGACTCAAAGGGAATTCCCTGCCGTCTACCTCTGAGCATTAAATGCCACATTCAAAACAACTGGGGACTGTGAAATGGGAAATATCTGACTTCCAACTTCAGTGCATTCAAGACAACTGGGAAGTCGGAAAAAAATAAATAATGTAAACTCTCATCCAGGTAGGAATTGCAACTTGTGAAGTCGGGCCTCTTTCTGGAACTCAGACTTCCCTACCTAATGATCACTGACGTCATGATTTGACCTCATATTTTTCAGAGTTCCCAGTTGAAAGCACCATAAAACTCATGGTAGGCTACCCTAACCACACCCCCCCGTCGCGACATGCATCAAGCACTCCTATCTCATTAGTGGTGATGATAAGATACATTGTGTTAGACTCATTTGCAATTGACTGCCCCACATCGAAAGTATGTGAGGGTGAGTTGAGAAGACAATCAGAAATACTGCTAGACCGTTTTTCAATTGATTGCCATAGCCCCAAATAAAAAGTCAACATTGGCTGTTAATTACATACTTTTTTTCACATGGGTGGGGATGAGAGAATTTTCAGATATCAAGATGGGGTTGTGGGCTAAAAAAAAGATTGGGAACCCCTGATGTATGTATTTTACATCGTTACATTGCTTACTTACTTTACATGTTGCCATGAAGACATTGCATAAGATCCACTACCAGCGCCCACCCCCAAACACACACTAACCTCCACACACTGACTGATACACACTCGTCCAACTGTCCTATGATTCTCCCCTCTCAGGCATGGCCAGTATGTACAGAGACAGCTGTCCAGTGGGCGTCAGTTGATGTAACGTTTGCTTCTACCATTTGCCAAACCCCCTGGACACAGACGCATATATCACATTCCCTGCGATTAACACAGGCTTTCCACAAACCCCTATCTTCTGGAGCTTTAAGCCCCACTGCATACAATGAGCTATGGGAAAACACACACACAATTAAACATTAAACGAACCATCCACTCTGCAGGATTACATGGACGCTGGCTCGCGTTATAATATAGAGGAATGAGGGGATTTCATGGCATAAACCAGGCCTACAACAGTTCAAACCACCGACATTTGGGAGATAATTTGATTAGCATCATAGGAATCGGTAAGATAAATAATTACTTGTGGGGCGAGTAATGATATATTTGACATTGACATCACACTACAAAGAGTGGATTCTCTTTATTACATTGCCAGAGATATAAATCTAGAACAATATTGGTAGGACAGTTTTGTACTGTTATTAACCTCAAATGTTATATTATATGAATTACTTATTTTAGTATGTATATATATTTTGGGGGCTCAGAGGGAACAGAATAGCATTTGCAGACCTAAATAAGATTAAAATAATAAAGGTGCCAAAACTAAGGCCAACTGGCAAATGTAAATATTCTGGTCTACGCCACTGAATTTAGAATTGGGTGTAGAATGCACTGCAGTGTCACTGATGCTGTCAAGCAGCTGCCCTGACCCCTGAGCAGTGTTCACCTAGGACAGGGATGGGAAACTCCAGTCCTCGGGGGCCTGACTGATGTCACGCTTTTGTCCCAGCACCTGCTAACACACCTGACTCCAATAATTAACTAATCATGATCTTCAGTTTAGAATGCAATTAGTTTAATCAGCTGTGTTTGCTAGGAAAGAGTGACACCACTCCGGCCCCCAAAGACTGGAGTTGCCCATCCCTGACCTAGGACATGGGGAGTAGTGAGGCCAAGCTGCCCTTAAAAGGTATGAGTCTGCCTCAGTAGCCACACCAGCCCAGCAGCTGAACCATCAATCACCCAGATCGTATAACTGCCTGCAGACACCCACCGAGTGATCTGCTCTCTGTCTCCCTCTCTCTTCATCTCTGTAGAAGATGCCACTGTGTTCTATAGTCCATGTTGGTCTCTATAGCCTTGCAATTAGTCTCACATTGCTCCTGCCATCATTTCCCATCACTCTGACTTTTCATGCAACCTTTATCTTTGCAATGCAAACTTATACATTAATGTAGCACTTTAAAACTAAAATCTCATTCCATCACAGCCTAATAAATTGACAGCCTGTCATAGAGCAGTATCATTTATATCATATGTATATTATACATAATATATTTTTTATATACACTTTTTTATGCATTTATTTAAAATAAAATGTGAAAAGAGCAGTTTATCTCGGTAACAGTCATCCTTGCAGTCCTGTCTGTGCTAGTTAGTCCTGTCACTCGCAGTTCAGAACACCGACAGATAGATGGCCTTGTCCTCAGAGGGAGATGGCATCAATCTACCGCGGTGCATGGTGGGAATGAACAGATCAGGTAAGCTGAAATGAGACCGTCTGAGCCGCAAGAACAGGTGAATGATTACTGTAGGCCTACTGTTAATGCCGTCGTCCAAAGATACCTTGTTATCTTGGTCCCATAACGAACAAATAGTGGATGTTTTGACGCGAGGAGTCCAATTAACTTTAATGAGAGCCCGAATGAAAAGCGGAGATACGCAACAAAAAGAGGTCGACAACTCGCCAAAAACCTGGAATTAGTAGCAGGTAGGTTCAAAATTACTTTTGTTGATCGTACTCTTGTTAATGTTTTCACATCAACATTTTCTTTGACGTGTGGATCATAATTGTGTAGTTTCAATGGCTGCGTTATATCCCAATGGTATTTTATTTTCTTCTCTCACAGCTGCTTTAATGCCGAATTGTCACTGTATGCTTATAGTATGTCATCAATACATTTGACAACATTTATTTATTTTGATTAATAAATGTTTTTCTTTCTTTATTTGTCTGTAGCCTACGCAGTATAAGTATTCCTATACAATTTAAAACGCGTTGACAAAACCACAACAATGCACACACAGGCCTAACCATCTGTTGTTATTGCCTAATGTTATACAAATGCAAATTCGTAATCTATATAAAACCGTGTGCATTGTGAAGGCAGACAATGTCTAATATTGGAAAACATCCAAATACAATAGCTTATGGAACAGTCCTCCTGTACACGCGTACATGTTGTTTATCTGTCTCTGACTGGTATTGCATTTTTCTGACAGGATGCTCCTCTGTAGGCCACCATCCAATTTATTGTAGGCCTATGGTAATTGCTTCTCAATTTCTCATTTAGGTCTACTGACCTGCCAAAGTGTCCTAGTAAGTGCATAAAAAGGCCAAAAGAATGCATTATAAAAATGATATATTCTAATTTTCTTAAATATATTATATTTTCTTAATTATGTAAATATAGAGCTGTAGGCCTATTCATCCATAAAATGTGAAATTTACTCATTTGGTTTGCACACAAAAAGTATGATTATTGCATTGAAGTTTCACATAATGCAACAAATCTTGTCTACTTTCTATGACTGACATGATTAAACCTCATGTCATTGTTAACAAGATATAGTACCTTAAGATCAATTTCTCAGAAAGAAATGGGTAAATCCATTTGAATTCAAACCCTTCCATACATACAGTGCCTTCGGAAAGTATTCAGACCCCTTGACTTGTTCTACATTTTGTTACGTTACAGCCTTATTCTAAAATTGATTCAATTGTTTTTTCCCCCTCAATCTACACACAACACTCCGTAATGAAAAATCAAAAACAGGTTTTTGGACATTTTTGCTTATCTAGAAGAAAGACACAAAAAAAATTATATTACATTTACATAAGTATTCAGACCCTTTACTCAGTACTTTGTTGAAGAACTTTGACAGTGATTACAGCCTCGAGTTTTCTTGGGTATGACACTACAAGCTTGGCACAACTGTATATGGGGAGTTTCTCCCATTCTCTGCAGATCCTCTCAAGCTCTGTCAGGTTGGATGGGGAGCATCGCTGCACAGCTATTTTCAGGTCTCTCCAGAGATGTTAGATTGGGTTCAAGTCCGGTCTCTGGCTGGGCCACTCAAGGACATTCAGAGACTTGTCCCGAAGCCACACCTGCGTTGTCTTGGCTGTGTGCTTAGTGTCGTTGTCCTGTTGGAAGGTGAACTTTCGCCCCAGTCTGAGGTCCTGAGCATTCTAGAGCAGATTTTAATCAAGGATATCTCTGTACTTTGCTCCGTTCATCTTTGGCTCAATCCTGACTAGTCTTCCAGTCCCTGCCCTGAAAAACATCCCCACGGCATGATGCTGCCACCACCATGCTTCACCATAGGGATGGTGCCAGGTTTCCTCCAGACGTGGCACTTGGCATTCAGGCCAAATAGTTCAATCTTGGTTTGGCCTGGCAGCCAGCTGTAGGAAAAGTTTTGGTGGTTCCAAACTTCTTCCATTTAAGAATGATGGAGGTCACTGTGTTCTTGGGGACCTTCAATGCTGCAGATATTTTTTAGTACTCTTCCCCAGATCTGTGCCTCGACACAATGCTATCTCGGAGCTCTACGGTCAATTCCTTTGATCTCATGGCTTGGTTTTTGCTCTGACATGTACTGTCAACTATGAGACCTTATATAGACAGGTGTGTGCATTTCCAAATCATGTCCAATCAATTGAATTTACCACAGGTGGACTTCAATAAAGTTGTAGAAACATCTCAAGGATTATCAATGGAAACAGGATGCACCTGAGCTCAATTTTGAATCTAATAGAAAAGGGTCTGATTACTTATGTAAATAAGGTATTTCCATTTTTAATTTTTAATTACATTTTCTAAAATGTCTAAACCTGTTTTCACTTAGTCGTTATGGGGTGTTATTGAGTTTTTTTATTTAATCAATTTTAGAATAAGGCTGTAACATAACAAAATGTGGAAAAAGTCAAGGGGTCTGAATACTTTCCAAAGGCACTGTATTTGCCCATTGCAGAAGTGGTCAGAAAGTGACTTTTTGGACATGAATGCCAAAACATTCAAGAGAAAAAGGTGCTCCAAATTGACCCATTTTGCATACCCCACCATAACCTGAGACATCCATGTCTTCATCACTGGAAAAAGACCACATTTTTTTACCATTAACGTAAATTATCTAAAAACATTTAAAGGGAGATTTTTTTTCTTCCCATATTTGCATATGTTGCAGCTTAGACCCTATTTTACATAATTTGAGGTTTTTGTTGTTCCCGCCATTGGTTGAGACACAACATGCTCTTGAATACAGGTTGAGTGTCTTGTTTTGGCTGATTTATGTACTAAAATGGGAGTAGAATTTACATTTCAACTTTCAAATGGTACCATATGGTTGGAGTTTCACATATCAGAGAAGGTTGACTTGAATCTGTTTTAAATGATACTCAGTCTTCTATAAGAAACCTATTGAAATCATAAAAATATAGATAATAGACATGAGATGCCATTCGACTGAGGGTGGACCGGCGGTCATCTTTTGTGGTAGTAATTAGAAGTTAATGTCAATTGAATTTATATTCCAATGGTGTACCAGCTAAATGGCAGGGGTCTGAAGGATAGGTACATTTTCTCAATTGTTTTTCTATGATTGAAATGACACCCACCCTGTATTCAAGAGCAGGTTTTGTAAACGATGGTAGGCACAACACAAAAACCTCATTTACGTTAAAGGTTTAAAATGACCATTTTTATTTAAAAAATGTAATGTTTTACGAAATAATCCAATAGTTTGTCAACACTTTGTGAGCTTTTAAATGACATCAAACTGAACCGTTAATATTTTCCAGTGATGAAGACATACAAAATGTGTCAACTTTGAGTACTTTTATCTTCTGATTTTTTAAATATATATATATTTTTTTAAATCTCTTTTAGTCCTCATTTGGACTAATCTTCCAAGAGTCCTTAAACATTAAAATAGAATTTATAATATGAACACAATTTCACATATAAACACACTGTTACAAACAGACAGACATACACTAACATATTGACCAGATAAATACTGATAAGGTCCAAGAAGTAACTTTTTGACCACTCCTTCCGTGGGCGAACATGTATGGAATGTTACTGTATGTTTAAATCAAAATATGTCAAAAAGGGATTGAATTCAAATGGATTTACCCAAGTATTAAATAAGAGCACCGCTCTTTTCAACATTAAATCTGTTATAGGTCCTTTATAAAACGACTGCAGCGTGAGTCCCAATCAATTCCAATGACCACTGTTGTTTACAACTGTCATATGCTGCCCTCCTCCCAGGAGCCACTAGTAAACCGATATCTGTGTGTTAATGTATGGTCTGCTGCAGATGGCCTGCCTTTTGGTGTTATGCGGATGCTGCCTCCTGCTCAGGCCCAGCACAGCTCCCTCTTGTTCCCCATAGACACCTGTTTCTCCTCTTAGGCTCTTGGCTTCACAGCGCAGCCCTCCTGTCTTGTACCCCCGTTAGTATTGGTATGGTGGAAGGATGATCAGAGGCCTTTTATGCTCATGATTCGAGTTCAGGCTGCCCATCTGGTCTTTGAGAAGCCAACATATTATTATTTTTGTAATCATTTTTTGAAACCATCCTCTGTGCATCAGCATGTTATTGCCACAGGGAGAAGAACACATAACCAGAAATATGACACCCACTACAATTGTATTTATTTGTATCTGAAGCAGGTCATGGCTGGTCTTGTATTGTGTTTTCATTTCATGTCAGAACTGCACTCCAACCATATGATTAGACCTGGTCTTGCTGGACCCATTGTCATTGTACTACACATCCCACTCCAACCCCTCAATGTGGCATGATGCCTCACCGACCAGGAAGTAGGCTACATCATGTGTTATGACTTGTCATTGTACTACACATCCCACTCCAACCCCTCAATGTGGCATGATGCCTCACCGACCAGGAAGTAGGCTACATCATGTGTTATGACTTGTCATTGTACTACACATCCCACTCCAACCCCTCAATGTGGCATGATGCCTCACCAACCAGGAAGTAGGCTACATCATGTGTTATGACTTGTCATTGTACTACACATCCCACTCCAACCCCTCAATGTGGCATGATGCCTCACCGACCAGGAAGTAGGCTACATCATGTGTTATGACTTGTCATTGAACTGGGCGGCTGTCGGCTCCAGGCTTTATGCCTTCGGGCTCACAGGAGCAAAATGGCACCGTTGTACCAGGATGTGTTTTACATACAGTCCCATTGGTGTTTTTGTTGGCTATTCACTGTTTCCTTTGGCTGCCAGAATGCATAGTCATGGTTCTGAAAGTTTGCATAAAAATCCCCAGGCAGATCACTTTACAGTTTCAAAGGATCTGACAGGCTGTCAGGGCAGCATACCGTTATCGTTGTTGACACCCCCCTGTGATGGTAAACATAGGCTACACTTGTAGTTTTGCACTTTGTACAGAACTTGGAGGATAATAGTATGTTCTGATAAGATGTTTTGTGAAACAGCTATAGGACAGATAAAAATGGATTGTTGTCATTATGGTAGGCTTGTGTGCTATTAGTCTGGTTTAGCTTATTAGAAGTGGCAGCATTTAATTATGTGCTAGCGGTAATATGGCAGTAATATGGCTAATGGATACACTCCACAGTGTTGTGTTGGACTAAGCAGACAATGTGTAGGCTGACCATAAATCCTTTCTCCTCTGTGTGTGTGTCTGTATTTTACTGTAACTCTCTAGTCACAAGACTCTAGCATACCGGCAGTGGTGAAAGTATAGTTGTATATCTATAGCTAGTTGGTCAGCCTACACATTGTCTGCTTTAGTCCAACACAACACTGTTTACTGTGGAGTGTTAGCCATTAGCCATATTACTGCTAGTGCATAATTAAATGCTGCCATTACACACCAATGTTGGACCTTTATTCAATTTGTGTGTCCCATACGTGCATATATACTGAGTATACAAAACATGAACTCTTTCCATGACAGACTGACCAGGTGAATCTAGGTGAAAGCTATGATCCCTTATTGATGTCACTTGTTAAATCCACTTAAATCAGTGTAGATGAAGTGGATGAGACAGGTTAAATAAGGATTTCTAAGACTTGAGACATGGATTGTGTATTGGTGCCATCCAGAGGGTGAAGTAGTAGGTGCCAGGCGCAACGGATTGTTTTAAGAACTGGAACGCTGCTGGGTTTTTCACGCGCAACAGTTTCCTGTGTGTATCAAGAATGTCTTCACCACCCAAAGGACATTCAGCCAACTTGACACAACTGTGGGAACCATTGGAGTCAACATGGACCAGCATCCCTGTGGAACGTGTTCAACACCTTGTACAGTCCATATGACCGTGTACAAATATTTAAAAAAATTGAACCTTTCTGCCTCCTCCTCCATACAGGGTTGAGCTGAGAGGCACCATGCTGTCGGGGGAGGAGATTCTGTGCAGCACGCGGCAAGTGATAGCGGGCCTTGAGGCGCTGCGAGGTGAGAACCACACCCTCCTGGACAACCTGCAGGAGGTGCTGGAGGACCGGCCGGTGGCCGAGAGTGGCAGTGTGGAGCAGGAGAAGAGTGGCATCATCCGCCAGTCTCTGGAGAGGATAGAGCTGGGCCTGGGAGAGGCACAGGTGGGGTCATACTGGAGATGGCAGAATGGGTGAAGTTGTATTTTGACTGTATTGGATGTGTACATGTTTATATGCACACCTACTTCACTCTCTCGCTCTCTTTCCCTCTCCATCCCCAGGTGATGATGGCTCTGTCGGCCCACCTGGGCTCCCTGGAGGCGGAGAAGCAGAAGCTGCGGACCCAGGTACGGAGGCTGTGCCAGGAAAACCAGTGGCTGAGGGACGAGCTGGCCGGGGCCCAGCAGAGGCTGCAGGACAGGGAGCAGGTGGTGGTCACGCTGGAGGAGCAGAACAGACACCTGCAGTTCATGAGCAGTATCCGCAAGTACGACCGGGAGTCGCCATCACCGGTAGGTCACAGACCACCACAACCAGGGTCGTATTCATTATACACCAAACGGGGAAGAAACAGACTGATACAGTGAGGAACTACCAAAACTGCTCATATTCGTTTTCCATTGCACAATGTTTTGCTATGGTGTACCCTAATGAATATGACCCAGTGCATGTCTTTGCCTCGGCTTTTATGTTATTACTAAAGCTAAGCTGTTGGTGGCTTATCAGAGCAGGTTGCTATGTGTTTCTCTGTATAGTTCATAGTTAAACCTTTATTTAACGTGCCTAGTTAAATAAAGGTTAAATAAATCAAATAAAAATATAGGTACTTCTCTCCGCTCTGTACTATCGATCTAGTTATGTTTTCTATGTCGACAGGATGACAAAGAGACGGGCTCCACCAAGGAGTCCCTAGATGACCTTTTCCCCACGGACGAGGAGGAACAGTCACAGAGTACGTGCACTCGTCAAATGAGCCGGATATTCTTGTCTGTCTATCTGCTGTGCAGACGAGCTATGCATGTATGTTTGTCGATGTCTCGGTGTGACTCTGTGTTGTATAGTCTGTCACTCGCTGTGTGTATGTCTGTATGTTTGTGTTAATTAATATTTGTGTGTCTGTATGAATGACTCTACCTCCCTCTCGTGTCCTCCTGTCCCCCAGTATCTCAGCCCCACGGTAGCAGTGCGGCAGCAGCGGCCCAGCAGGGAGGCTATGAGATCCCGGCCCGCCTGAGGACCCTTCATAACCTGGTGATCCAGTACGCCTCCCAGGGCCGCTACGAGGTGGCCGTGCCCCTCTGCAAACAGGCTCTGGAGGACCTAGAGAAGTCCTCAGGCCACAACCACCCTGATGTGGCCACCATGCTCAACATACTGGCTCTGGTCTACAGGTGAATGGAGCCACGTTAGCCTAGCATATCATCCATGCTAGCTCTTACTGTGGGGGATTTCCATAGTGTGGCTGGTTACGTTAGCTGTATGCTAAAGCTAAAGGCTGTTTTTCTCTTCTCTGCAGAGACCAGAACAAGTACAAAGAGGCGGCTAACCTCCTGAATGACGCGTTGGCCATCCGGGAGAAGACCCTGGGCATAGATCACCCTGCGGTATGTTCCTCTATAGTGAAGTTCAAGCGTCACCAAAATGGACAAAACAAGAAGTCTAAACCATGCATAGCTAATGGCTTTCCCCAGCACAGTGGAAAAGCAGCTACAGTATGTAACCAGTGGTGTAGGGTAAATGTTTTTTTGCCCAACAGTTTACCCACCAGAACGTATTGAAGGTATTGGGAGCGTTTTCTTTTTTCACCGCGACCGGCGATCAGAGAATATCACTGGATGTAACTAACAGTACTGTATTTGTTTATAGGTGGCAGCCACACTCAACAACCTTGCTGTACTGTATGGAAAGAGAGGGAAGTACAAGGAGGCTGAGCCACTGTGTAAGAGAGCCCTGGAGATCAGAGAGAAGGTAATGAGGCAGTAACCTAGCAGCAACGTGACTAGAAACCCTGCCCTCTGATGGACCAATGGCAACTCTGCAAGCATTCTGTAGTATAGCACTCCTACAGTACTATATTGTACTATCATTTCTCAGTCATGCAAGCAAAAAATCACATACCTATTACTCATTACTTCTTTCAACAATAAATAATGACTTGTTACTCCCTGGGATAAGTAATTTGTTACACTACTCGTTATATTACGTTGCGCGTCCTCACTCGATGTAAACAATGTCGTGTTGCTTGCAGTGGAGAGGTGCACAATTGACATTTTACTGTTATATTCTTGACCTACCAAATCAAAGAAATGGGAGTATGTTTCTGCCACTATTTATCTCCCATCACAAATACTTATTTGGATCAGTGACTGTAATAGGAAATGAATGATAACATCAGTAACAATCAGTTTATCAGTAACCGTATAATTTCAATTGGAACAGTAACTCTATGTTATAATATAATTATTACCCAAACCTGTTAATCCCCACCCCCCTCGTGTCGTTGGCAGGTGTTAGGCATGGACCACCCTGACGTGGCAAAGCAGCTGAACAACCTGGCGCTGCTGTGTCAGAACCAGGGCAAGTACCAGGAAGTGGAGCAGTACTACGAGCGTGCCCTGCACATCTACCAGAGCAGGCTGGGCCCCGACGACGCCAACGTGGCCAAGACCAAGAATAACCTGGTGAGGGATGGAGAATAGGAGAGGGTGAATGGAGGGAGGGGTATAAAGGGGGGGTGGACATGGTTGGCATGGTCACTGGGCTAGATGCTACCATATTATGTGTGTGTGCGTATAATATGCTATGATTGGGGAGAAGTGGGGGACTTTGACCCAAGCTGCATGCGTGTGTCTATCTGAGGTGTGATAGTGCTATTTGTGACTCTAGTATTGCTGTATTTCTGACTACAGGCTTCATGTTACCTGAAACAAGGGAAGTACAGACAAGCTGAGGCTCTGTATAAAGAGATCCTGACCCGGGCCCATGAAAAAGAGTTTGGATCTGTGGATGGTGAGAGCAAACTCATAATATGATCTTAGAAACCTGCTCTCTAGATTCAGTAGCATTTTGATCCAAAAACGGTATATGTATTGGAATTGAAAATGTACCTCAGATTTGTACTGTAAATAACTAATTGTACTGCATGATGCCACTGATATGCATCCTCTGTGATGTTGGTGTCTCAGGTGATGTGCGGGACATCTGGACCCACACGGAAGAGGAGGGCTCCATGCAGGATGGGCTGGGCAGTCTGAAGCGCAGCGGCTCATTCACCAAGCTCCGCGAGTCAATACGCAGGAGCAGCGAGAAGCTGGTCAGGAAGCTGAAAGGAGTCGGACCTCAAGATACCACGCCTCGGACTCCTGGGTAAAGACCAAGTCCTCAATCTGCACGTGTTAGCTCTCAAAATGATGTCCAATTTTTTTACTCTCTCTTTCTTGTTCTCCCTCAGGATGAAAAGGGCTAATTCTCTGAATGTGCTGAACGTGGGTGTGAGGGAGTGTCAAGAAGCAGCAAGGGTGAGCAGCAGTTTCTGGCTTATTCTCACATTTCTGTACAATATGATTGTTATAGTGTTTATTCATCCTTTCATTTTATGTGTTTCATATCCTAAGGCATTTCTCTGGCTGTGTGTCATCAAAATTAATGTGTATATATAGTGTTATAGTGTTTTGTATGGTCTTCCAGAACCCCTGCAGCCTGACAGAGAACCGAACCCTGAGCTCCAGCACCCAGAGTCTGGCACGGCGAGGATCCCTCAGCTCTGCACACTACACCTCTGAACACTAGCCCCCCCCCCCCCCCCCCCCCCCCCACACACACACACACACACACACATCCAGGAAGTACTCTCATACAGCTCTGGTCCCTACTCTCCGTCTCAGTGAACCTACATGGGTCACTGCAACCCCCTTCCCTTGCTCTGTTTTTAAATCGAACAATGATCCGTTTAAGTTTGTTTACTGCACTATGTTGTAGCGGGTGGAGGTCACTGATACTCCTTGCCTGCTAGTTTTATCCCCTGGTGCCCCAGTTCTGAGGTATAGATTAGGATACACACAGCAATGAGGACTGGTTTGAGAGATGCAGATTGAATCTGTTTCAGACCAGATTTAATAATGCTCTGTACAAGGAGGGAAAGCTTGAATTCTTCAACGATTGTTCACAATTATGAACATCTTGATATTTGCATTTTAACTGCAGTTGGGTCAACAAGTAAGTGTCTGCAGCTATTGGATGTTATCCAAATTAATTTATCTATGCATGCAAAAAAGTTCTTATTTATACAATGTGCTTTTTAAAACGTGTTACATTCTGATTGTATCTCCTTGTGTCCATTACCAGCGGTACTCTTTTTGGCACTAGGTGATTTTAATTCCACAATTTAAAACATATTTACTAATATCTATTGAATGTGATGCACAAATAGTGTATTGGCTTCCATGTTAGGTTGTGGTAAAGTGCTCTCCTTATTCCACAATACTAGAGCAAAATCTGCACTTCCCAGTCTAGCGGTAGAATGCAATTTGTCTAAGGCTTAGCATACTGTAAAAATATGTTTGTACAATGTTTAGAAGATTTTATTATGAGCAGATATAAAAAGCTTAAGCTATTTTGATAGCCCAAAAGTAAAAGCACTATGTGCCTGTATGTAATATCTTGTTTTTTTTATTTGTCTCAGTTTGGGATACATTTACTTTTTTGGATAGCTAGCTAATTTAAATTCCTTCTGAAACATGTTTTTAAAATGATTTGATTTTGTTGTCTATGCATCCTACACAGGATGTTATCAAGAGTAAATATGCAATTCGAGGGACAAAAAGTGATTAATTCACTGTGGTGGTATTTCCAAGTGATCATTTAAAAGGGTGGTAGAGGAGTCACTATTGTAAAAAGATTGTTAACCCATTGGGGTGGATGGAGGGAGTTCAATGTGGGTTGCGAAAAGGTCGCGAGTTTGAATCACAATGAGTCTTGTTTTCCAACCTTAACCAATCACATTTCTCATTTGATGTTGACTGAATAGCTGTATACATGTGGGAAACAATTGTGGAACCCTTCCTCATGCTGCTGCAGTGGACTAGGCACTGGGACAAGAACCAGAAGGTCACAGGTTCTAATCTTGCCCTTTCGTTCAACGATCAACTCTGGCCTAAAAAGAGGGCACAATCCGACTGTGGACAAGATCAGGACACAGAATGCATGTTAGCACCATGTACAGTATAAACAGGGCTATAAGCTGACAAAGCACAAGGGCTCTATTCAAACGGTGTCAAGCTTTTCATATGCAGCGTTTTACCATGAATGCAATCTCCATTAACATTGCCTTGAAATTTCAATCACGCTGAACTTCAGTGATACAGATTGAATAGAGCCCTCCCTACATCTTGTTTATGTAGAATTATGTTAGCTGTTACATATGGAGAGCTTTCTTTGCAGATTGTCAATGTTATTGAAAATTACAAATATATTTTATATCAGGAAACCATAGCAGACAAATGTCAAATAAAGTATCTCTTCAATCCACTGTGTTCATGCTAGCCTTGTCTGGGTATGTTTCATGATGTACATGTTGTCATGACGTGGCCCTTTCTGGGTCTAGATCATGTCTTCTCACTCTCTCCTACACCCAGGTTCTGTTATCTCAGGTTGTAAATTCCTGACGGAGACTCTTCCCCCTTTTCATGCAGAGACCACAGTGAACAAAGGAATTAATGTGGCCGAACTCCTAAATCCCCAAAATGGGAAAATGAAACAAAATGTTCACTTATGAGGTGAGAATGGTCTGTGGACACTTAAGGGACAGGCATGATGAGTGTGTTTCATTTGGTGACCTCAGAGAGGTCAGGAAACACACAACTATTTCTCTGAATGTGTACATTTCTCAATTATGGGGTTTGCATCTAATTCTTGTATAAAATTAGTCAAGATTCAAGTATTTGTGAAATGTGATGTTAAACCTTTAATGTGAGAGAATTGTATTCCCTTTAAAGTTTAAATAAATCATTGGCCCGCCCGTGAGCACAGACATGATCAGGCATCGTAGAACCGCCTTTCCTATTGTTACGAATAAAAAACCCTCCTGAGGAAATCCTCTTTAGAACGCACATACCTCGGTGTTAACTGAGGTGGCACAGGTTTGAGTGCCAAGACTGAGCAAACCCACAGCGTGAGTTATGATTGCGAATTGTTATTGAATTCCTAACCATACCACATGGAGAATTGGCTACACGGCTGGAAATGGTTAAACTCAGACTATAGATCCATACAGAATAAGAGCAAATCTTAGATACTAATTACATAAACATCTGAGAACATTTCTGAATGGTACTCTGAAGTATCCATTCTAACCACGAAAGACTGATCTTCAGGGAACAGAGAGAGAGACTCGGATGAACTCTCCAGCAGACGGACCAGATTCCAACAGAAAAGTTCAACACATGGGCGTAAATATATATTGATTGCAATTATTCCCGAATGAGTGAGCGTTCATGTGCAAAGGATTAGCATTTCATTTCATATAATTAACTGTGTAGTGATTCCTTTTGTCTTTCCTGCTCTTTCTCAGTCCACACCCACTTCACTTTGTCCACCAAGCCATAATATCGGTTTAGCCCACTAGGGAATCTTCCCTATCATTTGTTAGTAACATATGTTTGTTCATGCATTTCTGTGATAATTTATTTAGTTAGTAAATAAAGTAAAGTCAATTGGTGTATGGATGATTCACAGTAAAAGGTTGGGTTCGTGCAGATAACCAACAATTTACAACGTTTGGAATGAGACTGACGTGAGGTATAAAATAATTAATTAATCAGATATTAAAATATCTGAAGAGTTATATTCGGAAAATTATAACTTTGTAATCTGAAGATTTTCTGTGGTGTCCCGACTTCCTAGTTAATTACATTTACATGATTAGTTTAATCACGTAATAATAATTACAGAGAACTGATTTGATAAAAAAACAGTCTTCACTTTTAAATGATGCCAAAGACACGTCAATGTGTTAAAAAAAAAACATGCCAACTGCATGGTAGAAACTGTAAACATTTATTTTTCGGCCTACCGGCTTATGCAAATATACATTTAAAAAATAAACTATGTACAGTAGGACAGTATTGGAACAGCGACTGTGGGTTTGACTGGGTGATGACACTTCCTCTTAGGCCTGGTGAGCAATCTGGGCGATCTTTTGCAGCATGTCCTCTGACTGCAGCTGCTCCAGTGTCAGCAGAGACAGGCCCAACTGGTCCTCCTGAGGGGAATGGATAGGTTAAGGGGAGACTTGGGAAAGGTTCAGTTGGCAAAAACATTGAACGTTGCAGTTAGAGATGTCATGAATAGAGCTGATGTGATTTCTTATTCTACAAGTCAGACAGGCGTCTACATAAAAATAAATCCACAGCCCTGCTAAACATGTTCCTGCTGTACCTGTCTGAAGGGCTGGGCCATCTGGCGTAGGAAGTGTTTGGACAGCTGTACGGTCTCGTCGATGGTCAGGTTGAGGCTGCCGTCAGTAAGGTGCTCCTGGATCCACCGGGGCAGCTTCCCTCGCTTGTCAGCCCGGGCATAGCGCTGCAACGCAAGTGAGAAACGATTGTTCCAATTCTCTTCAATAGCCTTTTTTATTGTACCCATTTATTTTGTTACCATTGATGTGACAGCATTATGGAACAACCTGCTGTGACCTCAGTGCATTACGGCTTTCAAATTCAAGAAAGCCACAAAATTTAGAATTTTTATTCGGATCCCATTAGCTGACGCCACAACGTCAACTAATCTTCCTGGGGTCCAAGACAGAACTAAATTACAAACATTTTTTTTAAACAAAATGATCATGGTAGAGTCTATCAATGATCAGAGTGGTAAGAAATGTTCCTTTAAAACTAGACACGCCAAGTTCTGAAGGTCCTCACCTTGTCTGCGAAGATCATCAAGCCGTAGTCAGTTTTGCCCCTGATGGCGCGGCCCACACACTGCGCTGCGTGCCGCATGGCGTCAAACGTCAGGAAGTCATTCTCTCTAATCTGGAACTGGTCCCGCAGGTACTCCAGACGGGCCTGGTAGAGATGGACAGAAGAGGAGAAGGATAACTATTTTGGAAAAACAGACCATTAGGATTAAAGGAAGTGAAAGAATTGCAGGACAGAGGGCTGAGGAGGACATACGCTGAACAGAAGAGAGGAACAGACCAAAACAGTGAATAAAGCAGAAGAACAAGGGAAAGATGATGAACAGCAGAGGAGTTAGACTGACCTTCAGGATCCGGCTCTGTGTGTAAACGTAAGGCACTCCGAACATGATCACCGCACGGCCAAAATGGTGGACTGAGGGAGATATTTGAAGAGATAAGTGATATGAAACTAACTACACATTACCTATGCTGTAACTTTGGTGGCCATTTTGTTTAGCAAATGAGCCTAATGGAGGCTCTACTACTATGTTACAGGAACTAAACAACACTCACCAAAGTCGATCCCCTCGGACACCTTCCCCCTGGCCACAGACAGCAGGATGGCTCCTCTGCCGTTCTCACAGGCCTGGGGCACAACAGATAAAGGGTCAGAGGTCACAGACAATGACAGAAGACAACCTAAGACAGTCAAAGAAAGGGTATCCTGACCTCCTGGTATTTCTCCAGAGCCATGCTGGTCTCTGCTGCGTCTGGGGTCTCGATGAAGATCAGCTTGTTCCTCTGGACGTTCTCCAAGATGCCCTACAGACAGAGACACAAAGGGGCAGGACAAGAGGACAAAGCTTACTCAACGTCCAGATTACTACCTTGCAAAAAATTACATTTCTGGCCACAATTCTATTTGCTGCCAATAAAATGCTAACATAGATATGTCTACTGCTATAACAGTACAGACAGAACAACAAGATATTCACTTTTAACAACATTTATCCTCCCTTCCATTTGTGGACCGTGTACACACACCTGCTCATACCACGACGCCACAATGTTCTCCATGTAGGTGTAGCTGGTAAAGAAGGCCACGATGCCATCTGGCACAATCGCAGACATCTCCAGCAGCAGGTTGCCATAGTTACGGATGACAGCTGAAAAATTGAACCCAGACCAGGTTTATTTCAGTGATTTGTTTTCACATCTAAGGAAAGGAGAGTCTAAACTTACAATAAAGCACAGCAAGCTTACAATATATAGATACAATGTAACAATCACTAACCAAAATCTTCACGCGTCTCAAACTTGGAGGTCATGGCCACCTGGTCGTTCCCCCTCCCCACCACCTGAAAGAGGAAGAGCTCAGTGTCACCCCCTTCCATCCTTTCTGAAGCGCAGCATAGCTTGAATTAACCACTCAGGTCATATCATGTAGACTGTTTCTGAGGTTACTCACAAGAGGGCAGAGGCAGGTACGTGCCAGCGTCATGGTGAAGGATGCCACGGTAACAGGCCGGAAGTCCAGGATTCGGGGGTAAATGTCCAACGGTGAAAGGGTCTGTGGGTAGAAACATGATCAGAAGTAGACAACCACAGGGTAGGACAGCCGAGCCAACACACAGCCAAGGGATCTAGTGAGAGGATCAATGGAGAGAAGTGATGATCATACGACTGAACTGACTGCTGAGGCTAAATAATAAAAGGCTAAATAATATACTGAAAATAATATAAACTGTCAAACTTTACATTTCTGTTTGCGTCGCATGCAAATTCATTGATAAACTAAATTCTGAATGGTGGTAAACATTTTTTTATTTAAAGCCGCAGATTTATTGTTGATTTGGTACTGAGAAACACAAAGAAAAGCCATTTGTCCCTCATTAACACATGTACTAAGTTTACAAATGGCACTCTAGCCCAACTGCCTTGGAATGTGAGTGGCCCCATCTTGGAGAGATGATACCATCAACAGGTGTCTTATAATCACAGATTAGTGGCTAGGTCACAGTTAATCTAGGAACAGAGGAAGGGGAGAGAGAGAGATTACCCCTGACGTAATGATGACAGACTGGAAGCGCTCGAACACAGGCTTGATGGCAATGGAAGGGTCCATACAGCTGAAGGGAGAGGAGAGAAGAGCAGGGTTAAAAGTAGATCCCATCCACTTGCATCCTGATGGATTATTTCACCCTTGGCTCTTGCAGTGGCACAACATCTCATCCATCAACATCACACCGTTCTGCTGGCAAAACAGAACATACTCAACACAAATGAACCCCACCTGAAGTGCAGCACGGGGTTAGCAATGGTGGGGGTTCTGTCTTCAAAGGGTTCAATGATGATGGTGAAGCCTGATTGTGGAAGATAGCAAGGGAAAAACAAAGAAAATAAATAACCACAGAGCTGTAGCCATGTAGAGGTAACATAGACACAGTCAGCCTAGGGAGGTTCAGTACCTTTGCTGTAAGTGCTGACCAGAGTGGCAAAGTTGGAGATGAGGGTGATGGCTGAGAAGTCTGCGATGTCCGCAATCTCTAAAGTCCTCAG
Source organism: Oncorhynchus mykiss (assembly GCF_013265735.2). Lineage (NCBI taxonomy): Eukaryota > Metazoa > Chordata > Actinopteri > Salmoniformes > Salmonidae > Oncorhynchus > Oncorhynchus mykiss. The sequence goes on along the minus strand of NC_048591.1, from coordinate 13,435,564 downwards.
CAACGAACGCAACCTCTCGGCACAGAATCTAGAGAAACAAATAGATATGTAATATAAGGAGTGAGTAGGAGTTACTAGAAACTTCTTTCAATGTACCAAAGAGACATAATCCACGATGGAGTCAGTTAGGTGTAGGAGCATTTGGTTGACATTGCCCGGTGCCCTGTTGGACAGAGTTTGCACATGTTAGGACCTAAAGTGGAAAACTCCACCAACCGAGGGCACCAGGCTATACAAAACTAACACAAAAGGACTGTAGAAGTTACCTGAGGGGCTTGCGGTCAATGCAGACCTTCTCAAAGATGTCTTTGAGGAACTGTGGAGCGCTCTCCTGCACCACATGGTGAATCCTCAGCCTGGCCTTCAGGTACTCCAGGAAACGCTTCATGAAGCCCACAAAGTGCTCTGCCGTGCGGATGCTGCCAGGCACGGCCTCTGGAGGGGGGAAAGAAAGACAGACAGTGCGGGGGAGGGAGGACAGAGTATAGAAACGGAAAGATCGATACATGAAAACCTGTTTGAGCATAAATCGATTTAAATATTCAATAACTGGTTGTTTTCGACTGGACTCCAGGGGGCTAACCTTGGAGGATCTCATCTGGCAACACGGGATTGGACATGTAGATGTCGGTCTCCCTAGCAACGTTGGCCTCTTTCAGGCCCTCCACCAATCGTCTGTACTCCTCTTTCAGTTTGGCTGCATCTGTCTCCTTTATCCTACAGCAGAGGACAAGCGGTTGAGATGACATCAAAACCCTCTATACTTTTGGGGCAAGAACAACAAACTGGTTCAGTCGGTCTCATTATAGACACCATGTACATTCTCCTTTGTACACAGAACATGACAGTGGTTCTAGTGCTGCTCTCCACTAGATCCACTAGTGTATGACCTTACTTGAGAATGGTGTTCTGTAGGGTCTCCACGTTGGCCTGACTGCGGTCCAGAGTCCTCCTGGTGATGTTGACGCTCATTGAGTCGATGCACACATTGTCTGAGGAAGAGGAGGATGGAACGTCAGCTTGCGGAGGCTTGAAACAGTGGGTTGCTTAAACAGCTGAATGTCCTTACCGATGTTATGTGCTTCGTCAAAAACAACCACTGATTTCTTGGAGAGCTCCTTTGAGACAAGGTCTGCAATCTTTGGGTCCAGGAGGTAGTGGTAACTGTAAACTATGATGTTGGCATGGAGGATCTGTATGTGTTAAGGAAAGAAGCAAAAAGGAAAAACACCGCCACTAATCCATCTCCTTCATAAAGTAATGCCACAGAGTTTCTAAACCCAGAGGTGCAACGTCACGAGACGTCCGGGAACGCTTGTGAAACAGACCAAGCAGAGCAGGCCAGGGTTTGAGAAGACATTGCGAGAAGAAGTGAAACATCCTTGGCTGTTAATTTTCTCAAAATCTAAAGGCACAACCTAGATTCGAGCCAATGTCTTAAGTAGTTGAACATGTTAATACTGCAACCTTGTGAAAGTGACAAACAGACACGTTTTCATTTGTAAAAAAACAACTTTATCGCCGAAAGGGCCTATGATTTGACTGCCTGCACATGCTCAGTTCGGCGTGAGACGATCGTTAGACCTGATTACGTGTTTCTATGCTTGAGCTTAGCTAGCCAACGTCAACTTGACATCGCCTACAAGTGTGATCGGCAATTTCGATTGGAGAAGTAGTTTCTGCCCATCTTCATACTGTACCGTCTTTAGTAATGCTGTCAAATATAACATGCTCCAAAAACACTGGTAAAAGAAAAACATCAGATGCTATGACAATGGGCTATTCTTACCGAATAGCGTGCTAGGTAGTAGGGGCACCAGCCTTTCCTCCGCCCAAACTCCTTCAGATCGTCCAGATTGTAGACTCCAGCGGGGAGAGGCACCTGCTTTCCCATAGCATCAAACTCCTGGAGCAGAGAGACAGAGTCAGTCAGGCAGACAGACAGAGGCGTGGAACTCTCCAGATCACTCTCTTTGTCACAATCCCAAGCCCCTCACCTCATAGAAACGGCAGGAAGGCAGGCTTGGGTTGCTGTGCCGTTGGGCACGGATGTATGACGCCGTCAGGCTGTGACATTTCCCATCCACCTCCTTCCCAAAGCGTAAGGAGCTCACCTGAACACAAAGAATCATGCAATTTGGACCATGACATGGACACACACAATTTAACTACATGCAAAGAAATGCTCTATATTGAACACACACAAATGTGTTTGAAGAGCGTTATAGAACCACTGTTAGTGGGTATCATCGTGAAGATATGTGCACTGACCGCTAGGGCCGGGCAATGAAGTTGTCTATCGCGACCCTTTACAGACATAGAACGCAGTACAGTAGTAACATGTCGATAATTGATAACTTTTCAGACAATTGAAAAGGTGTCACATTAGAAGCGTCGGTACCTTTTCAGGCAGTAGAATTCTGCCTGTATATCATGTTTTATTATTTCCATGACAACAATAAACATTGCTGATTGATGTGTTGCGTACGCTGTTTTTTTATGGTAGGGTAGCTAGATGTGCTTTCTTTCTACTGAATGTCTTGGTAAGTTGTGATATTTAACAAACTTTAAAGTACCTTTTTTTTAAGGAAAGAGTGGTCTGCGCGCAGGCAGGCTAGAATTGACTGTTCTGCTCACCCACTGATGGACTTTAGTCTCGCTTCAGAAGCAACATTACTTTACAGACAAGTAAAATGCTGTTCATGTCTCCAGAGAAGGGTTGGCATTTAAAAAAGTCTGTGTAGCCTACCCTAACAGACAAACAATCATGCTGTAGTGCTTTCAAGGGGACACATACCATTATATCTGAAAAGGGTAATCGATACAAGCAGCCTACTGTAATTTTGTAATATGAGGCTACTTACCTCGGGGTGAACACACAGGTTTTTCCGAGAGGAGAGCGCCAGAGCCAGGATGTTGTTCTTCTCACCCGTCTCCTTAGAATAGAACTCCATTAACTTCCTCAACTCCTCCACCACCTGACAGACAAGGAAGCAACATGGCATCAGAGAAGGGGATGATAAACATATGTTCTTCAAGGCCAGGGGAGCACAAAGAAAGGTGTGAGAGAGAAAGAGAGGGAGAGAGATCACCTTCTCTATCTCAGGAACAGTTCGGGAACAGTAGATCAGCTTTGTGACTTCAAGGGGATACTCCTGTCAAAGAGAGGAGAGATCACTGTATAAGAGGACCAAATGGTGACAAAGGTTCTTCCAATAGAGTCCTGATGGAGGAACGGAGATATCTTGACTCACCCGCTGATATGCAACAATCAATGACAGAAGAGAGATCGTTTTCCCTGTTCCCGATGGCATCTCCAGAACTCCATGTCCCTTTTGATAAACAATGTGTTACCATCATGCATAGGGCCATAGCATTAGGATTGATCTACAACAAGTGGCATGTTGCTGGGTCTCTATTTACCTTGGCATCCAGGGTCCTCTTGAGTTCCAGCATGTAGGAATATTGCTCTGGGTAAATGTAGTCATATGGGAAATAGACTAGCAACCCTTCGATGTTGAGCCTAGAATAAAAAGGTAGTAGTCATAGTAAGGGCATTTCGACAGGTAACATTCAGCATATAGCATTAGCTATATAAAAAACATAACTAGCTGGCTAGCTAACTCCCCTATTCATCTGTGGCCAAGGTCGTTCCAACAGACATCGCACGGTGTAATGTTTATAGTATAACCAGCTAGCTAGCTTACGATAGCCAACTGCTAGCTATGTTAGCAAAGAGTTTACTAGCCACAGTGCTAACTTTGCCCTGTCTAAGAATCTCTCTGCCACGAGCACTTACTTCATTTCAGTGGATTTATTGCAGCAGCGAGCTAGCTGCTTATGTGTCAGTCACTTTTTTTTTTTGTACAATAAATAGATGCCTAGCTAATTTATTGGCAAAACAAACCCCTTCAACCAGCTAGCTAGCTGTGTTCCACACTAGATTTCTTCAGACATCCTCAGTCTACACAAAGCCCTACCTTTTGCTTCTCTGATTGGCTGCAGAATTGTGAGCTAATCCTATGGTCTTCTCTGATTGGGTTTTGTATGCGTCCCTCAATGGAAGTACGTACCATTCCTGTAATCAGAACTAACTCGTCAAATATCGAGTTAAATGTTGAGCTGAATCGCATTTGTGGAAACCAAGACTGTTCTCAGAGCAGACCTGGTTGTAGCTAGGTATTTCTGAGTCGCGTCGGGGAAAAGTTAACCCTTTTCCTAACCTTAACTTAAATTGTCCTAAATGTCCAAGTTAATTCTCCTAAACTGTTGCGTAAATTCTCTACGACACTTCTGCTTGTCAAAACCTGCAGACTTGTCTGAGAGCAGTTTGAGTATCCACTAAAGCGATACAGCCAGCCAGGGAGGTTCAGAGAACTATTGTGCAGTCTTTTATTCAACTTCATAAAATGAAAGAACTGAAATACTGCAGACTAAAGGAAGAATAAAGATTTACCCGAAAATAACATTCTATTTATATTCAACATGAGCAGAAGGTATTGTCATAAGAGTAGTAAAGGTACTGCCTATATTGTTCATTTGACAAGATGTATGGTAGGGGAGAGTGGGGTAAGTTGAGCCATTTTTACATTCAGCATTACTCCATCAAGGGAAATATGGTATTCTTTCTAACAAAGATATGTAAACATTACAGTTTGAAAACATACTGTAGCTTGTCCAAAAAGATTGGTCTCTTGGCACAACTTACCCCGGGAATGGGGTAAGTTTAGCCTCTGGACAGGGTAAGTTAAAGGTAGATTCAGCGATATAACATAGATGCAGAAAAGAAACAGCATAATGAGTCAATTTCAGTAACAACTAAGAGCATTGAAGCACAGGGCTTAACTACTTTTCTTAAATATTTTGTGTATGGTTTCCTAGAAACAAGGGTGGCTCAACTTATCCCACTCTCCCCTAATAGGTTGTGTGGTGGGATTACCTCAATATTAGAAAAGATAAGCCAGAAGTTGCAGTTTCCTCAGATTTAGGGCTGTCCCGACTAAATAAAATCTTGGTAGACCGAAATTCATCTGTTCTTTTGACCAATCGATTGCTCGTGTATTTTTCCTTATATAGACCCACCCTATGTGTTTTAATAAAATCAACAATATCTTTTGAGCTTGTCTGATGCTTTAAGCTTATGGTTTGATGCCTCCAGAGGGCGCCAGAGATCTAGATAACCAGAAGAAAAAAAACTTAACCTGGCCCAACTAGTCTCCTCCTGCTCTTGGGATATTTTCTCCCTGCAGACTGAATTGTTGGCTATATTTACATAGTTGACAATAGAAGTTACTTTGTAGGTTTATATCATTTTCATTTAGATTTGGATAGAATTTTGATTAATCACATGACAATGATTTTGAGATATGAAGATGTTATTATAAATTAGATGGAACTGTTTCATGAAAATGTGGATATGAAAACCATAATTGGCACATAGATCGTTAGACATTGTAAGTTAAATTGGCATTCCATGTGAGAAAGGTTTGCTATTCCTCGTGTAGCCTATCACCAGCAACTTCAGGAGAGTAGTGGCAGAATCTGCAAAAGCCAGCAGGGCAGGAGCTCACCAGAGCTAAGTACCGGCATCTCAAATGTTCTACTGCTTGAGCTCCTGTTCCTCTTAGAATATTAGCTCAAAAGTATTGTGGAGCTCTTGCACCTAAATATAAACAAAACCAGCACCCAAAATGAGTACCAGAACATGTTTCAGTCCAAGCCAAGCACTGATAAGAAACCTATTTTATGACGTTTCCACTGGATCAGAGCATGACAATTTTCCCTTTCACACTGAGTGGTTATTGAAAGGGAAAGAACTGGAAAGATTTTTCTAATACATTGAGGAACTTTTGTAATTTGCAATGAATGTAAAAACAGACTTTGTTTGCTTGCTGTTTGAGGTGAAGAAAACAATACTTGAGAATATCCACAGGTCATTCATTAGTGGTGGTGCATTAAGCCAATCAGAAATACTATCAGAGCCCCAAATCGACACATTTATGCCTACATTTGCATGCAGGCCAGGTAGCCTATAGGCCTACTTCTATTTTCACGTCCTTACTCAACATTGACACGAGCGCTCAAAACAAAAGACACAGACTAAATTGACAGAACTCTTAAATGTAATGAAATAAACCAAAACTTGTTTCTCACAAGTGCAGCATATATTGTGCACTCTGCAAACAATGTGCCCACTCCGACAATGCGAACAGGAAGACTGGAATAATAATATTGGATGCAATTAAAGAAATGACAAAATTAAAGAAATGACAAAAATTGTAGATCAGAAATTACAGGAATTAACGGTACATGTACTACTGGTTATATATGTAATGGGGAATTAATATATACTAACGGTCAAACGCAAACAATTCACACAATGAAGTTATGAAACAATAAATGTCCACAAATTGGCAGGAGAGAGTGCATTCTGGAGAGAGAAGTGCATTGTGCATCTGGGCTAATGTCAATACGACTTCTGCATTGGCCATTAAGCATTTACGGCGATATGACCACAGCAGAATTCAGGGCATTCATAATTATCGTACTTCACCGAGAAATGCGAAGCTGTTGTCAAGGAAGTGAGTTTGTGTTTATACAGGATGTACCGCCCCCACCTACTGTCAACCAATCATGTCAATGCGGAGCTATACAGAGCCCTCCGCATTGATAAAATATTTGGCAGGCACATGGCGATGCAGCACAGACCTCGATTTGGCATCTGCATGACTCTGGAGGCTCTGCATATGCGTCACACTCTCCATATGGAGCCTCCAACCACATTTGCGAATCAAGCATGAATTGGCTTTTAGTCCAGGCCTCCGCAATGTATTAGTTCACTGAGATGGACACACACACACATATATATATATAGAGAGAGAGAGAGAGAGAGAGAGAGAGAGAGAGAGAGAGAGAGAGAGAGAGAGAGAGAGAGAGAGAGAGAGAGAGAGAGAGAGAGAGAGAGAGAGAGAGAGAGAGAGAGAGAGAGAGAGAGAGAGAGAGAGAGAGAGAGAGAGAGAGAGAGAGAGAGAGAGAGAGAGAGAGAGAGAGAGAGAGAGAGAGAGAGAGAGAGAGAGAGAGAGAGAGAGAGAGAGAGAGAGAGAGAGAGAGAGAGAGAGAGAGAGAGAGAGAGAGAGAGAGAGAGAGAGAGAGAGAGAGAGAGAGAGAGAGAGAGAGAGAGAGAGAGAGAGTAAATAATGAGTAGGCTGTCCAAACTTTTACCTGGTACTTTGTATATCTAATATGTACTGTGTATATGAGTATATATACACAGTACCAGGTAAAAGTTTGGACACGGCTACTCATTCCAGGGTTTTCTTTATTTTTACTATTTTCTACGTTGTAGAATAATAGTGAAGACATCAAAACTATGAAATAACACATATGGAATCATGTAGTAACCCAAAAATTGTTAAGCACATTTTTATTTATTTAACCAGACAAGTCAGTTAAGAACAAATTATTATTTACAATGGCAGCCTATCCCAGCCATACCCGGATGACACTGGGCCAATTGTGCACCGCCCTATGGGACTCCCAATCATGTGATGCAGCCTGGATTCAGGGACTGCTAGACCGCTGCGCCACTCGGGAGCCCCAGATAAAAATGTTTTATATTTGAGATTCTTCAAAGTAGCCACCCTTTGCCTAGATGACAGCTTTGCATGCTCTTGACATTCTCTCAACCAGCTTCATGAGGTAATCACTTGGAATGCATTTAAATTAACAGGTGTGCCTTGTTAAAAGTTCATTTGTGGAATTTATTTCCTTCTTAATGCATTGAGCCAATCAGTTGTGTTGTGACAAGGTAGGGGTGGTATACAGAAGATAGCCCTATTTGGTACAAGAGCAAGTCCATATTATGTAAAGAACAGCTCAAATAAGAGAAAGAGAAACGACAGTCCATTATTACTTTAAGACATGAAGGTCAGTCAATAAAGAACATTTCTAGAACTTTGAAAGTTTCTTTAAATGCCGTCACAAAAACCATCAAGCGATATGATGAAACTGGCTCTTATGAGGACCGCCACTGGAAAGGAAGACCCAGAGTTACCTCTGCTGCAGAGGATAAGTTCATTAGAGTTACTACCATCCTCAGAAATTGCAGCCCAAATTCACAGAGTTCAAGTAACAGACACATCTCAACATCAGCTGTTCAGAGAAGACTGCATGAATCAGACCTTCATGGTCAAATTGCTGCAAAGAAACCACTATTAAAGGACACCAATAAGAAGAAGAGACTTGCTTGGGCCAAGAAACACGAGCAATGGACGTTAGAAAAGTGGAAATCTGTCCTTTGGTCTGATGAGCCCAAATTTGAGATTTTTGGTTCCAACCGCCGTGTCTTTGTAAGACGCAGAGTAGGTGAACAGATGGTCTTCACATGTGTTGTTCCCACTGTGAAGCATGGAGGAGGAGGTGTGATGGTGTGGCGGTGCTTTGCTGGTGACACTGTCAGTGATTTATTTAGAATTCAAGGCACACTTAACCAGCATGACTACCACAGCATTCTGCAGCGATACGCCATCCCATCTGGTTTGCACTTAGTGAGACTATCATTTGTTTTTCCACAGGACAATGACCCAACACACCTCCAGGCTGTGTAAGGGCTATTTGACCAAGGAGAGTGATGGAGTGCTGCATCAGAAGACCTGGCCTCCACGATCACCCAACCTCAACCCAATTGAGATGGTTGGGGATGAGTTGGACCGCAGAGTAAAGGGAAAGCAACCAACAAGTGCTCAGCATATGTGGGAACTCCTTCAAGACTGTTGGAAACGCATTCCAGGTTAAGAGAATGCCAAGAGTGTGCAAAGCTTTCATCAAGGCAAAGGGTGGCTACTTTGAAGAATCTCAAATCTCAAATATATATATATATATATATATTTTTTACATTTAAATTTTTTTTTACCCCTTTTTCGTGGTATCCAATTGTTGTAGTAGCTACTATCTTGTCTCATTGCTACAACTCCCGTACGGGCTCGGGAGAGACGAAGGCTGTATGTCATGCGTCCTCCGATACACAACCCAACCAGCCGTACTGCTTCTTAACACAGCGCGCCTCCAACCCGGAAGCCAGCCGCACCAATGTGTCGGAGGCTACACCGTGCACCTGGCAACCTTGGCTAGCACCCGGCCCGCCACAGGAGTCGCTGGTGCGCGATGAGACAAGGAGATCCCTACCGACCAATCCCTCCCTAACCCGGACGACGTGCGTCGCCCCACGGACCTCCCGGTCGCGGCAGGTTACGACAGAGCCTGGGCGCGAACCCAGGGACTCTGATGGCACAGCTGGCGCAGCAGTACAGCGCCCTTAACCACTGCGGGAGGCCCAAATCTCAAATATATTTTGATTTGTTTCACACTTCTTTGGTGAGAACTTGATTCCATATGTGTTATTTCGTAGTATTGATGTCTTCACTATTATTCTACAATGTGGAAAATAGTAAAAATAAAGAAAAACCCTTGAATGAGTAGGTGTGTCCAAACTTTTGACTGGTACTGTATATACACTATCGTTCCAAAGTTTGGGTCACTTAGAAAAATGTCCTTGTTCTTGAAAGAAAAGCACTTTTTTTCCCATTAACTTAAAATGTACAGTGTAGACATTGTTAATGTTGTAAATTACTAATGTAGCTGGAAACTGCTGATTTGTAATGGAATATCTACATAGGCGTACAGAGGCCCATTGTCAGCAACCATCACTCCTGTGTGCCAATGGCACTTTGTGTTAGCTAATCCAAGTTTATCATTTTAAAAGGCTAATTGATCATTAGAAAACCCTTTTGCAATTATGTTAGCACAGCTGAAAACTTTTGTTCTAATCAAAGAAGCAATAAAACTGGCCTTCTTTAGACTAGTTGAGTATCTGGAATAACAGCATTTGTGGGTTCGACTAAAGGCTCAAAATGGCCAGAAACAAATAACTTTCTTCTGAAACTCGTCAGTCTATTCTTGTTCTGAGAAATGAAGGCTATTCCATGTGAGACATTAAAAATCAGCCATTTCCTGCTACAATAGTCATTTACAACATTAACAATGTCTACAATGTATTTCTGATCAATTTGATGTTATTTTAATGGACAAAAAATGTGCTTTTCTTTCAAAAACAAGGACATTTCTAAGTGACCCCAAACTTTTGAACGGTAGTGTGTATAAAAGAAAGGAATGATACAATGGTACAGCATCTAATTCCCATATTTATTTCATACATTACAGTTATATACATAACAATTGGAGATACACTGTAATTTAACAACGCAATAGAAGAACATGCTGAAGGATTCGATTCAAGTCCACAAATTGCACAGCTGTTACAAAAGAGAAACCTTCTCTGGTCATCCCACTCTATTTAAAGGATTTTGAAGAAGCTGCACATTTCTGATACTTTGATTCTAATGCACTTTAGCCCCCAGAAAACAACATTTTGACCTCACTTTTTGCCCTGCTCGAACTGCTGCATGTTGGGTGTCATTCTTACATATGCCACTAGATGGCAAACTAATACATAGCATACTCCAGTCTTGATCGTATTGTTCTGACATAGAACAGTAAAATTCAATCAGATGTACATACAGAATTTTAAAAAATGTGTTCCTGGAAGAATATCAGCAATATGATATTTCAGGGGAAAAAAACACAAACCTTGAAGTCTTTTTAAGTACATTAATTGTATTTTCAGACAACTACGTTTTATCCTATCACAAAACTACAGAGCTTACTTAGAGAGTTAGTGAAGTATAAATTATGCTGAAAAACATGTAAAATGATAGTCTGCGAAAAATTTGGGTGGGAGAAATGATTGTCTCTCCCCCATTGTGATTCTGAATATCAAAAGACAAATGGTTGGTTCTGAAGCTGCTGTGTATTCAGTCTGGATATTATATAGTCCCACATTTACAGCCGTCTTAAGTCCCAGGCTTTTTAGCCTGTCAGTCCTGGCACTATCCTCTGTCTGTCTGTCTGTCTGTCTGTCTGTCTGTCTGTCTGTCTGTCTGTCTGTCTGTCTGTCTGTCTGTCTGTCTGTCTGTCTGTCTGTCTGTCTGTCTGTCTGTCTGTCTGTCTGTCTGCCTGTCTGCCTGTCTGCCTGTCTGCCTGTCTGCTGGACCAGCCCAATCATCATTAGGCTATATGGAGGATGGTAAAAAAAAAGTGTACCAGACACCTCTCTGCACAGCAGTGTCTAAACCCCTTTCCCCCCATCTGCTCACAAATCACAGTGGTCATCAACACTCTTGTAGCGGTCCATGATCCTCAGCACATCCTCCAGGATGGATGGCCCCAGGTCCAGATCCAAGCCCATCAGGGACTCTGAGCGGGAGACACAGGGAGAGAATCTAGGGCACACAGTGGGCGACTCACTCCGCTCGCTCCTCAGGTCCTCATTGCTCAGGCCAGCGTCTGAATCCAGGCTCAGCCCCCTCTGAGGTTCCAGGGGGCCACAGCTCTCTGACATGGAGTCCTCTGAGGAGACCTCTGAGAAGGAGCCGGAGGAGGGCACCAGGTGCCTGAAGGAGGCAGAGTAATTAAGGTCGTGGCAGGGGTCCATGTAGCAGCCGACACCCTGGTCACACACAGACAACGATTGATGCCGCTGCTGGTTGTGGTCGTTGTGGTTATGGTTGTTCGGCTGAGGTTGGTGCTGCTGCTGCTGTTGCTGTTGCTGCTGGGACGGGGGGGTCAAGTCCTCCAGGTGGAGCCGAGGTGGCTTGGGAGGGGCCTGTTCGGGGGCGATGAACACAGGCATGGAGATGGTGCTCTTCAGCAGGCTGGTGGAATGGTGGTAGGGATTGCGGTGGTTGTTACAAGAGTGGTTGAGTCCTTTGTCGTTCATGGGATAGACTTCATCCAGCTGCCTCTCCATACTGTGGGACCGTGGTAAGCCGTTCAGGGCGGGCAACATGTCCATCTTGCCCTGTAAAAAGCCTACGTCTCCGAACATGTCGCCCTCTCCCTCCAGCCCGACATGGGCACTGTGGCGCATGTCCCCTAGCGGGGGGCTAATCATGTCACTGGACAGGACGTCTCGCAGCTTGAGCTTCTTCCCTCGTTTGGGTGTGGTAGTCTTTAAGTACATGGGCGTCTTCGCTGGCATTCTGTTTCCCAGAATTCAGTTTGTGAGGGGATCGTCTCTCAGTGATGAGATTTGCACCTCCTTTTAAAATGATTTTTGTAAATGATTTTTTTCCTTTGTCCGCTTCTTAGTGATCACAGTGGCATGTAGGCCTTGAGCTGAGATCAACGCACTCTCAAAAAGTCACCATTATTCAATAAGGGTGGTGGGTGTTCCAGCTTCAAAACCTCCCTTCTTCCTTATTCTTTGTCCTCTCTGAAGATGAAGAATCCTTTGGCTATCTTTATGTCTGCTGTTTCTCTGACGGGGTTCAGTTGCTTTGGGAATGTGACATCAAAACGCTAGTCTTGGAGGTCTGTGGAGACACAGAGAGAAAGACAGAGAGATTTACATCCTTGGAGCCAGAGGACAGAAATACAAGGGGAAACACTTCAAGAATCTGTGTGTTTGCTGAGAGGGACTGGCTGAAACCACCCAAAAATGCCTATGGTTTTACATGGCAGATGGTGTGTGCTGATTTGAGGTTTGTGTGGGGTGTTGCAGTGAATCACACAGTAAATCATACATCCTCGGGAATTTGTTGTGCATTCCAAAGACTTGCTAGACTTTTGTGGATACACAATTTTCCAAGGAAGTTATTTGTTCAAAAGCATTTTGTGTGCGTCTCCCTGTGTGGTAACCTGTTATCAGGACCTCTTTGTGTTTCCTCCAGAGCTGTGTGCACATTACACTAACAAGCATTTAAATGCATGTTAACTGTAGCCTTTTTCTTCAAAGCCCATTTGGATGACAGACATTACAAAAATCAAAAGTTGCTCATCATGATCTGTGGTCTTTTGCATAGCATCTTTATTCCTGCTGATCATACACAAAAGTATGTGGACACCCCTTCAAATTAGTGGATTCGGCTATATTTAAAAAAAAATTAAAAAATGTAACTAGGCAAGTCAGTTAAGTACAAATTCTTATTTACAATGACGGCCTACACCGGCCAAACCTGTGCCAATTGTGCGCCGCCCTATGGGACTCGCAATCCCGGACGGTTGTGATACAGCCTGGATACGAACCAGGGTGTCTGTAGTGACGCCTATAGCACTGAAATGCAGTGCCTTGGACTGCTGCGCCACTCGGGAGCCCCAAAATGTCAGCTACACCCATTTGCTTACAGGTGTATAAAATTGAGCACACTGCCATGCAATTTCCATAGACAACCATTGGCAGTAGAATGGCCTTACTGAAGAGCTCAGTAACTTTCAAAGCGGCTGTTTTTCATGGATCGGGCTAGGCCCCTTAATTCCAGTGAATAGAAATCTTAACACTACAGTATACAATGACATTCTAGATGATTCTGTGCTTTCAACTTTGTGGCAACAGATTGGGGAAGGGCCTTTCCTGTTTCAGCATGACAATGCCCCCTTGCACAAAGTGAGGTCCATACAGAAATGGTTTGTCCAGATCAGTGTGGAAGAACTTGACAGGCCTGCACAGAGCCCTGACCTCAACCCCAACAAACACCTTTTGGAACTCCCACTGTGAGCCAGGCCCAATCGCCCAACATCAGTGCCCGACCTCACTAATGCTCTTATGGCTGAATGGAAGCAAGTTCCCGCAGCAATGTTCCAACATCTAGTGGAGAGCCTTCCTAGAAGAGTGGAGGCTCTTATAGCAGTAAAAGGGGGACCAACTCCATATTAATGGCCATGATTTTAGAATGAGATGTTCAACGGGCTGGTCTCCACATACTTTTGGTCATGTAGTGTAGTTCGTGGCTGTGCTCTAAGCTGACTCACTGATGATACTGCTGACTGCATTCAGCTGACGACATTATCGTTAATCATCTCAGTTAATGGAATCCCCACCAACCCGAGGACTTTACTCCTATTTAGCCATCATCTTATATTCCAGTAAACTGTTCTGTTATGAAAACTTTCTTAACCATGAATCCTGTATTTAAAAGTTAAAACAATTTCAATGTCTCATTAGGTTTGAGGTGATTTGTGTATGAATCATATCCTTTAGGAGTTATAGTACTGTTGTCACACTTGATATGTGTTGAGATGCTACACATTTTCTACCACAGCCAGTCGACTCCTGGCATCTCTAACCGTTATGTGAATTTTAACACAAGCTTCACATATGAAGCTGCTTGAGGTCTTTATAAGAGAGGTGTTGAGACTTGTCGGTGATGATTTGCAGTGTTAATTGACCGCAGAGTCGTTAGCCACATTGTGACAAGGCATTGTGTCACTGAGTAGTGACAGCAGATGCGGGCTGATAGTGAAAGATTGCCCTGGCAATTGGACTATACCATTTCTGTGACACGCCAACAGACATGATACAAACAGCCTACTATTCTCTGAGATAGACAGAGAGATTAAATCATCTTTCTTGAGTAGGAAGTAAACAATATTTCACCCTTCTATCTTTATATTATGTGTCTGGCAGATTGTATGTAGGGAAGTGAATCTATAAACATGCTGGTTGACAAACACAACACAACAGGGATAAAGTGCTTGCCCATGTATGCTGACAGTCCTGCTACTGCATGACAATGCTGTAATCCTGTTCTGCTCCACTCTTCATTCAGAAGGTCCTGGGCCCTGCTCCTCACCTATTTATGGTGAGGGATTTACCCTAATTCCATCACAGAGGAAGTTTTATCAAACACAAGCACACACACACGCACGCACGCACACACACACACACACACGCACACACACACACACACACACACACACACACGCACACACACACACACACACACACACACACACACACACACACACACAGACTACTGATGAGACAGCTGGATGAAAACTGACAAAAATGTTGAATTACTCATCACAAAAGTGACAGTTCTATTGGGCTCCCGAGTGGCGCAGCAGTCTAAGGCACTGTATCTCTGTGCAAAAGGCATCAGTCCCTGGTTTGAATCCAGGCTGCATCACATCCGGCCGTGATTGGGAGTCCCATAGGGACTGTTTGGGTTTGGCCATCATTGTAAATAAGAATTTACTCTTAACTTGCCAAGTTAAATAAAGGTTAAACTAAAAAAAATATGCCTAGATATTTCTTGTTAATTAAAATATTAATGGGGATATTTAAAGGTCCAATGCAGCCACCTTCAAAAAGAAGCAAAGAGCAATTTCTCAAGCAAGAATTCTGGGAGTGGTCTGAGTGGGGAGGGGGAAACTGTAAACTAGCTGTTATTGGCAGAGTGGTTTGGAACTCTCTTTCTTATTGGTCTATTAACTAATTTACTGCCTGATGATGTCACCAACTCCATCCCACCAAAACAGGCTGAAATTTCAAGTGTACTTTTCAAATAGCTATTACACTAAAATGGCATTATCATCCTCTTCAGAACATCACAGTATATTTCCGAACTCATAGTGTGGAAATATATACAAAACACAGGAAAATCACGATTCTGACTGCATTATGTTATATTTTGTTATTATTTTCTTGAACACATATGTAACATAATTATTCTATTCAACACCTGTTTGTAGTTTATTTCTGCCACATATGGTTTCCATTTGCGTTGTGTATCAAAAGGTTATACCATTATACCACCAGTTCCGCACTCCTTGTTACTTCTCTACCCGACCAAGCAAAGTGGCTATTAAGAAGTTGTGCTTCATTCCTTGTCCTGAAACTCTTAATTCGGCCATCCCAATGGCACGCAGTCCCCTAATCAGAATGCGTCTTGCGTAATGTGGTTGACATTTTGCTTCGTTTTTCTCTCTTCTGATGAACAAAACCAGGCCAACAAAATAACCCAACGCCCAATCTATTAATTATTCTACTAGTTTATTTTTCATTAGGTGCAATACATTATCCAGACGTTTTTGGAGGGAATACTCAGGCTATTGCGCAAACGTATTGCCTGTCAACTTTAACGTCATTAATGTATGTTGTGCATTGTTGTGCATATTATATAGCCTACCTAGACGGTATAATTGAATCAAACCAGCAGTGAATTAAATCAGTTCAATGTTGAAGAGGTAATACGTAAGCACCGATATGTATGGCCAATGTAATTCATTTGTCATATGGCTTGTGGAAAACACATTTCTGGGTTTGAAATGAGATTGTAGAGAGAAAGGCTCTGATTTATTTTCGTGATTAAGGTCCCAGGTTATTGTGCCCTTGTGTAACAGTCTCACTCAGACCCAAACTGGTTGAACCAACGTGGAATAGACGTTGAATTGGCGTCTGTGCCCAGTGGGTGGGTTGTACCAACACAAACCTTATGTAATAGTTAGGCTCTGAGATCATCCAATTCCCGGACATCCCCCAGTTAACTATTTGGTAGGCTACCGCTGTATACCTGCTAATCCACACACACAGCTCGGCTATTTTAAACGCGATTATTTTCTAAGAGAGCAATACATAGGTTTACGTTTGTAGGTCTATAGGACACACGCTTGAAGGAGTAGTCGTTCACGTTTATTGAAGAGGCCATTGATTAGGGTATAGCAGAGGACTACTATATAAGGCTGTAAATAATGGAACGATGGCTACAGTATTATATGGTTATAAGGAATATACCCAAACAAAAGTACGAACATGTGTATAGCAAACAACTGAATTTAAAGTGGCTTCTTCTCACTGATGTATTTTATATCTATTTGATAGAGCGTCGTGAGGGTCGCGTGGCTCACACTGGTTGACATCTCTGGTAGTGGAACACCCTGTTATATCATAAGCACTATTTATTACACTTGTAATCTTCTTAACCTATTAGATCCATCATAATCAGATGCAGACAGTGGTTCCGACACATCGAATTGCATCGGCTACCAAATTACGCACATTTAAACTGCTCATCTCATGTGAAGACTGTCATTTCAACACATTTTGATTTCATTGTTGGTAATCAAACAGGGGTATAAATTATTTTCTAATTTGCAGACATGCAGGCTAGCGAAATATAACCTATATATTATTTTGTATACTTTAGGTAAGAGATATTCAGACAGAACGGACAAGTGACAATAGCTTGCAGCCATAATTACTTGTGAAACAACAGTTTTAATGTCATAATAATAGCCTAAACAGAAGTAAATAATAGATTATTGAGTGAATACTTGCCTACCTTGTAAAGGAATAGCTATATTTCCACAATGAATAATCACGGAGATGTGTCTATAGTCCACCATTAAGGCGGCAGCTTCTCTGGTTAGTTTAAGAACAGGTAAACCTCTTACTGCGAACTGTTTCTGTAGTCGAGGAGCCTCACAAACAGTTTGAGTGGAGAAGCGAGGGGGCGTGATGGTTGTGAATGAAGAAAGTGAAAGGCGATCCTGTGATGCGCGCTCTTGTGTGCAATTAACGATTGGTAAAGTATAGTAGGCTAAATAGCATGCAGCAACAAATTATTCAAAAACATTGTGATAGTAAATTCATCACACAATCTATTAAATATTTGGCTAAGCATAACACATCAGTTTTTAAAGTTCAATGAACATACATTTACAGCACATACATTTGATGCGCGCATTCTGCATATGGGCCAACCAATTAAGCATAGGCCTAATCATTCTGAGTATGTGATATTGTGAAAGTCAGCCTTTAAAATGGAACCGTCATTGCTTTTCCCGTCTCTGGGGAACTGTCTTGATGGCCAATAACTACCTAGGCAGGCGTTCTGTCCCGCCAGATAATGAATCTGATTGGAGTTCATCCGAGCAGGTGCTTCTCTCTGAAAGTGAAGTGACAGCACTGTTCGCCAATTTCATTTGTAGACTTTACCTGATGCCCTGCATGCGCATTTTTTTGGGACACAACCCAAAGACCTGCGTTGTTGCCTTGTTCACGTAGACTAACCTATGTTTCGACCTACGCCTACTCTGCCTATGTGTTTAAGGTTTAGTACATGCCATCTAGGCAACATCTCATACACACCTGGTCTACTGTTGCAAGAATAAGTTTAGGCTATATTTACTCCATAAGAACTTTCACCATGCACAACAACTTTTATGTCTCAATTCAGCACTTTGAAAAGTTTACAGGTAGGCCATTATGAAGGTAATTAAAGACAGTGCGCTATTTAGGTAGCCCAAATGTTGGCACCGTAAATCTACCCTGTTAAAGTCAGAAATACCGTCGTCTGCTGGTCTCAGAGCATTACAATCCGTGCCACTCCATTTAGTATAATGATACTTTACATTGGGTCAACGCGAATTGTAGGACATATAGTATCCTACATCTCGATCGCACCAATTTGCTTTGACCCTTTTATACTGAACAAAAATATAAACGATTTCCTTCTCATAGAGTTGATCAGGCTGTTGATTGTGGCCTGTGGAATATTGCCCCACTACTCTTCAATGGTTGTGCGAAGTTGCTGGATAATGGCGGGGACTGAAACTGTTGTACACGTCGATCCAGAGCACCCCAAACGTTATCAATGGGTGCCATGTCTGATGAGTATGCAGGCCATGGAAGAACTGGGACATTTTCAGCTTCCAGAAAGTGTGTACAAATCCTTGCAACATGGGTCTGTCTGTGCATTATCATGCTGAAGCATGAGGTCATGGCGGGATGAATGGCACGACAATGGGCTTCAGGATCTCGTCAAGGTATCTCTATGCATTCAAATTGCCATCATCAAATGCAATTGTGTTTGTTGTCAGTAGTTTATGATGTTGAAGTAAGCAAATCGCTTGCCCACACCATACCATACAAGTGGTCTGGGGTTGTGAGGACAGTTGGAAGTATGGCCAAATTCTCTAAAATGTTGGAGGCAGCTTTTGGTAGAGATATGAACATTACATTCTCTGGCAACATCTCTGGTGGACATTCCTGCATTCAGCATGCCAATTGCTTGCTCCCTCAAAACTTGAGACATCTGTGGCATTGTGCTGTGTGACAAAACGGAACATTTTAGAGTGGCCTTTTATTGTCCCCAGCACAAGGGGCACCTGTGTAATGATCATGCTTCTTGATATGCACAGGTTTCAGGTGGATGAATTATCTAGGCAAAGGATTTTTTTAAAAATTAAACGTAACCCTTATTTAACTAGGCAAGTCAGTTAAGAACAAATTCTTATTTACAATGACGGCCTACCAGGAAACAGTGGGTTAACTGCCTTGTTCAGGGGCAAAATGACAGATTTTTACCTTGTCAGCTCTGGGATTCAAACCAGCAACCTTTCGGTTACTGGCCCAACACTCTAACCACTAGGCTACCTGCCGCCCAAAATACTCACTAATTTGTGCCCAACATTTGAGAGAAATAAGCTTTTTGTTCGTATGGAACATTTATGGGATCTATTATTTCAGCTCATGAAACATGGGACCAACACTTTACATGTTGTGTTTATAATTTTGTTCAGTGTAGTATGATATATTAAGTTCTACTGTATGATATGCTACCTTTGACTGCTTTAGCGTGATATGCTACATTAAGTTAGGGGTTAAAGTTAGGGTTAGGATTTAGGTTAAAGGGTTAAGGGTAAGGGAAGGGTTAGCCAACGTACTAAGTAGTTGCAAAGAAGCTCAAAAAAGTAGTAGGTAGTTGCAAAGTTGTTAATTAGCTAAAATGCTGAAGTTGTCAGTTCGCATTATACGCCCATTGACCACGACCAACTTCCCTCCCGTAATTTTTATAAAATATGATATGTTTTGCTCTGAGGCTAGTCTGATACGTTAGGTCTTCAAGACTCATACTGACAACAGAGCATTAACTGATTTGGGGTCCATGCGTTATGCTTGCAGCGTGGATTAGAAACAGCTGTTTCACAGTCGGTGTTACTCTTCGGGCGGGTCTGCAAGACAAACATTTTATTCCGCTGAATTGACTTAACACTGTAAAATTGCATGCAGGCAGAACAACCCCAAAACAATCTACAAAAAAAACATCTTAATTTAACTTTTATGGTCTTGTGGTTTAAATGCTCATTAAAGTTCAACCCAAGAACTTGCCAGTGGAATTGTTGACAGGTTTCAGAACACACACACACACAAACACACACACACACACACACACGCACACACACACACACACACACACACACACACACACACACACACACACACACACACACACACACACACACACACACACACACACACACACACACACACACACACACACACACACACACACACACACTTCCAGCCTTTGAAATGTTGGGAGAATCAGTACACAAGATAAGAAATTACACAGGCCAGAGCAGTAGACTGATAGTAAATGTGGATAGATCAAAGACAGTACAAGCACACTACAAAATGGGAGAGATGTATGAAAACGGTTGAGTAATTGGGGACACAGACAGTGTCAAGAGGACCCCCTCAAAGATTGTGGGTGCCCTATTCCTCCACCCCCACCCATGCCTCTAATCTGTCTGTTCTGCTGTGGATCTTCCATGCCTGTGGTGCTGGGTTTATCAGGGGGTCATATGCCGCAGTTCTTCCTTGCTCTGTGGGTTCAACAGGTGGCCCCTCCCAGTCTGGGTTCTTCCCACAATTCATTAGAAAGTCTCAGATGGCTACCTAAATCCATCAAGGGCTCCATTGTTGATAAGAGAACACTGACAATCATACAGTATTCGATTGAGCAGGATTTGGGCAGTGAAAGTCACGGACAATGAACAGATGAGCAACAGAGTGACCTCACAAGCAGGAATCCTGGGAAGTGTTCATGTCATGTGGTTTCCATTATAGACAATTCTGAGTTCTTCAGCTAAACTCGAGGGAAATTGGGCTGCAAAGCTCCATTTGGAAAGGATGACTCAAACCGGGAAGGTGACGAAATAATCAGGCCGTAAAGTTGTACTAAGTGTCAGAGTCTGAGGCAGCAGTAGCATTGACTCACTCACAAATTAACTGCAACTGTCTACCCAGTTTAGAGTAGGATGTGCAAGTCAGTTATGGTTATAAACTCACAGTGAAAAACTACTGGACACTTTTGCATCAATAGAAATCGGTAAGGAAGGAGAATGGCCATCAATGCTTATGTGTTGGTATTGGTGTATTTCAGTTCTTTCCAGTCTAATTTAAAACGTGTCGTAAAAAGACAGTCAGTCTTGTTGACAGACAACCAGAAAATTTCTGTGAAATTTAACAAGGAGACAATTAACATTGATTATAGAATGCCTTATTGAATTAACTTTGAAAATTCATTCTTGGTCACTTTTTCCACACACTTTTTTCATTGGGTGTATAGGCCAAGCCTGTGAAACACATAACAATGAATGATGAAACAGGAGGGTGCGAGGCAGACTAAAATAGCAGAGGGTGAAGGAAGGATGCTGAAAAAGTAGCCATCCTCCACACCACTGTACACACAAGCAGGTAGACAATATGGAAAGTCAGTCTCTCTGTCTCTTCTCTCTCCCTCTTTTGTTTCTCACTCAGACACACATTTGATATTTTAGTCATTTACCAGATGCTCTTATCCAGAGCAACTTACAGTAGAGCGCATACATATTTTTTTTGTACTGGTCCCCCATGGGAATCGAACCCACAATCCTGGCGTTGCTAGCACCATGCCGCACTCACACACACACTTCCCTTTAAGGAAGGCCAGCCATTCCTGTCTCCTCCCTTTCCCATCATTCCCTCTGTTCCCCCACGACAGGGCCAGGGTGGATTCGTGGGTCATGGATAAGGGCACGCTAGAACAAACAAACCAAAATAGACAAAAACAAAGAAAAGAGGAAGAGAATAAACTCTACATGGCCAAACCTGGGCGGAGGGTTACTTGATTGGTAGATGGTACATTGGGCTGGAACATTTTTATGGAGGAAAGATGATTTACTAAACCTGATTTGATAGAAGTCGCATGCGTGCACACACACACACACACACACACACACACACACACACACACACACACACACACACACACACACACACACACACACACACACACACACACACACACACACACACACACACACACACACACACACACACACACACACACACACACACACACACACACACACTACTAAGAGTGAACCTGGGAAATACTACAGCTGAGCAGTAAGATGAATAAACAGAGCTCACGGCTCATTGAATGTGACCAAGTCTCAAGGGGAGGGAGGGCACAATACTCCAGTGAGTGGGGTGGCAAGTTCACACAGTGAGAACCCAGAAGGCCTTTTCACAATTTCTCATGCCAACGTGTACCCTGAAAAACGTGTTTTTGGAGCAGAGGGGCGTGTTGGAGTTTGGGTGCCAACTCTAGTTAGAGTATATCTTTCTCCACTTCCACATATGGATTCTGGGTTTGTGTGCTTTTGACCACAACAGGATGGAGAGATATCCATGTTGAATGCTGGCGGCGTGTGGAGGGCGAAATTGACAACACTTGTTTTCTTAATCACCATAAATCAGTGCTGCTTGTCTTGGTTGTGTTGTAGATCATACAGTGCATTCAGAAAGTATTCAAACCTCTTCCCCTTTTCCACATTTTGTTACGTTACAGCCTTATTCTAAAATTGATCAAATAAATAAAAATACTTATCAATTTACACACAATGTCCCATAATGACAAAGTGAAAACAGGTTTTTATTTATTTTTGCTAATTTATATATATTTAAAAACAAAATAGTATTCAGACACTTTTCTATGAGATTGGAAATTGAGTTCAGGTGCATCCTGTTTCTATTGATCATCTTTGAGATGTTTCTACAACTTGATTGGAGTTGACCTGTGGTAAATTCAATTGATTGGACATGATTTGGAAAGGCACACACCTGTCTATATAAGGTCCCACAGTTAACAGTGCATGTCACAGTAAAAAACAAGTCATCGGGTCAAAGGAATTGTCCATAGAACTCCAAGACAGGATTGTGCTGAGGCACAGATCTGGGGAAGCATACCAAAACATTTCTGCAGCATTGAAGGTCCCCAAGAACACAGTAGCCTCCTTAAATGGAAGAAGTTTGCAACCACTAACTCTTCCAAGAGCTGTCCGCCCAGCCAAACTGAGCAATCAGAGGAGAAGGGCCTTGGTCAGGGAGGTGACCAAAAATCCGATGGTCACTCTGACAGGGCTCCAGAGTTCCTGTGTGGAGATGGGAGAACAACCATCTCTGCAGCACTTCACCAAGCAGGCCTTTATGGTAGAGTGGCCAGACGGAAGCCACTCCTCAGTAAAAGGCACATGACAGCCAGCTTGGAGATTGTCAAAAGGCACCTAACGCCTCTCAGACCATGAGAAACAAGATTCTCTGGTCTTATGAAACCAAGATTGGCCTGAATGCCAAGTGTCACGTCTGGAGGAAAGCTAGCACCTTCCCTGCGGTGAAGCATTGTGGTAGCAGCATCATGCTGTGGGGATGTTTTTCAGCAGAGATCCTTGATGAAAAGCTGCTCAAGAGTGCTCAGGACATCAGACTGTGGCGAAGGTTCACCTTCCAACAGGAGAACGACTCCAAGCACACAGCCAAGACAATGCAGGAGTGGCTTTGGGACATGTTTCTGAATGTCCTTGAGCGGCCCAGCCAGAGCCCGGACTTGAACCCGAGATACCTGAAAATAGTTGTGCGGCGATGCTCCCCATCCAACCTGACAGAGCTTGAGAGGATCCGCAAAAAGAATAGGAGAAACTCCCCAAATATAGGTGTGCCAAGCTTGTAGCGTCACACCCAAGATGACTCGAGGCTGGAATCGCTGCCAAAGGTTATTCAACAAAGCACTGAGTAAAGGGTCTGAATATTTATGTAAATGTTATATTGCCATTATTTATTTTTTATATACATTTGCAAAACATTTAAATAAACAGCTTTTGCTTTGTCATTATGGGGTATGTTGTGTAGATTGATGAATGGGGAAAACATGTAATTCATTTTAGAATAAGGCTGTAATGTAACAAAATGTGGTAAAAGTCAAGGGGTCTGAAAACTTTCCGAAAGCACTGCAATGCCAGTTGAGTCAGAGTAGAGAGACAACTAAATCCTAATTCCCTGTGATATAACTGCTATTACAAAGTCATGTGGAGATATTACTTTCTCAGACTATCAGTTCATAAGCGCCTAAAAAGAAATGTAGAAGCTAAAAAAAAGCATATCTGTAAACATGCTTCACGGCAGTAAAAATATTTTTTTATTTTAGTCAAACTTAAATATTCAACAAGTTGAGACCAATTAGTTCCTGAACACTCATAATATATAATATCATTAGTACTTCAAAGTATCAACATATAAAGTACTGAATCAAGGGGAGGGGGCCTGCTGGAGAGTACTGTGGACTTTTCACTGTGTTATTTCCAAATGAAGCCAGAGCTTTATTTTGAAGTTTCTTAAACGGTCACTTTGGCGTGGAGGAGCAAAGCTGTCTCTACCGTATGCAGACCAGAGTATTCTCATGAAAAGCAAGCATTGCGTGGAATTCTTCCAAAGGGGACAGGAAACGGGGGGAGGCGTACAAACTGGGATTGAAGTCCCATGGGAATCGCAAACTTGACAGTTCCAGACATTTTGCACAACACTTTGGAGGGGTCCATGCTGTTCACACAGAGGAGGAATAGAAAAACCCTCAACCCCCACCCGACCCCAAAAGAACACAATTGACCCCATGTGCGTAAGCTTCCCATGTATACGTCAAGAGCAGTACATTTTTCCATAGTTAGACTCACTCCAGACTGAGGGTGTTTTATTGTTATGGATATTATGACCATTTTGAGATGTGTGCATTCATTGTCCACAGAGAGACAGTCACTGGCATGCAACATGGGCCTACGCCACCAAACACAACAACGTGTACACCAGAAAGCTCTCTGTGTCATATCTCCACCAGACACATACCAAGAGGTTGATGTCAGTGTGCTCATACAAATATACAATAATGTCACTGATGCAGAGAAAACGCTAAGGTTTCATTGTTCATGGGAGTAGATTTTAAAAAAAATCATATTTTCCCCCATGATTGTCCCTGAAAATGTTTGCCTATCTGATGCATATATACTTTCAAAGGGAAAAGAAGATGGCATGACAATGTTGTGCAAATTTAAAGGCCGATTTCCCAGACACAGATTTAGCCTAGTCCTGGATTTATGAGCGCTTTAAATTAGGATTCTCAATTGAGAATGCTTTTTAGTGCCAGACTAGGCTTAATGTGTCTGGGGAAAAAAAACGTTAAAATAAAATGATGGTTAATGTTTTCTGCGTCCGACTCCTCCAGAATAGCAGCTCAGACAGGAGTTTAGAAGGATTCAGCTGACGTTGAGACAGCGTGATCAAGCAGGAATACTGAATACTCAGAGGAGCCCCCAGCTGATGGCAGTACTACAAGTCCTAGGTGCCTCAAATCCTGACCTAATTTTAACCCCTCAAAAAGGTCCAATGCAGCCTTAAAGGTCCAATGCAGCCTTAAAGGTCCAATGCAGCCTTAAAGGTCCAATGCGGCCTTAAAGGTCCAATGCAGCCTTAAAGGTCCAATGCAGCCTTAAAGGTCCAATGCGGCCTTAAAAGTCCAATGTGGCCTTAAAGGTCCAATGCAGCCTTAAAGGTCCAATGCAGCCTTAAAGGTCCAATGCAGCCTTAAAGGTCCAATGCAGCCTTAAAAGTCCAATGTGGCCTTAAAGGTCCAATGTGGCCAAACAAAAATAGCTTCTTAGCAAAGAACAATTTCTCAAGCAAGAATTTTGCTAGGACTGTCTGGGAGTGATCTGAGTGGCGAGGGGAAAACTGAAAAGTAGCTGTTGTTGACAGAGAGGTTTGGATTTAATTTACAGCGGTGATGTCACCAGGCAGGCCAAAACTCCACACTAAAACAGGTTGACATTTCAGGCTGTCTTTTTAAACAGCTCTTACGCTAAAAGGGCATTATCATTTTCACAATTTCACAGTATTATTCCAACCTCATGGTGTGGAAATACAGTGCCTTGCGAAAGTATTCGGCCCCCTTGAACTTTGCGACCTTTTGCCACATTTCAGGCTTCAAACATAAAGATATAAAACTGTATTTTTTTGTGAAGAATCAACAACAAGTGGGACACAATCATGAAGTGGAACGAGATTTATTGGATATTTCAAACTTTTTTAACAAATCAAAAACTGAAAAATTGGGCGTGCAAAATTATTCAGCCCCTTTACTTTCAGTGCAGCAAACTCTCTCCAGAAGTTCAGTGAGGATCTCTGAATGATCCAATGTTGACCTAAATGACTAATGATGATAAATACAATCCACCTGTGTGTAATCAAGTCTCCGTATAAATGCACCTGCACTGTGATAGTCTCAGAGGTCCGTTAAAAGCGCAGAGAGCATCATGAAGAACAAGGAACACACCAGGCAGGTCCGAGATACTGTTGTGAAGAAGTTTAAAGCCGGATTTGGATACAAAAAGATTTCCCAAGCTTTAACATCCCAAGGAGCACTGTGCAAGCGATAATATTGAAATGGAAGGAGTATCAGACCACTGCAAATCTACCAAGACCTGGCCGTCCCTCTAAACTTTCAGCTCATACAAGGAGAAGACTGATCAGAGATGCAGCCAAGAGGCCCATGATCACTCTGGATGAACTGCAGAGATCTACAGCTGAGGTGGGAGACTCTGTCCATAGGACAACAATCAGTCGTATATTGCACAAATCTGGCCTTTATGGAAGAGTGGCAAGAAGAAAGCCATTTCTTAAAGATATCCATAAAAAGTGTCGTTTAAAGTTTGCCACAAGCCACCTGGGAGACACACCAAACATGTGGAAGAAGGTGCTCTGGTCAGATGAAACCAAAATTGAACTTTTTGGCAACAATGCAAAACGTTATGTTTGGCGTAAAAGCAACACAGCTGAACACACCATCCCCACTGTCAAACATGGTGGTGGCAGCATCATGGTTTGGGCCTGCTTTTCATCAGCAGGGACAGGGAAGATGGTTAAAATTGATGGGAAGATGGATGGAGCCAAATACAGGACCATTCTGGAAGAAAACCTGATGGAGTCTGCAAAAGACCTGAGACTGGGACGGAGATTTGTCTTCCAACAAGACAATGATCCAAAACATAAAGCAAAATCTACAATGGAATGGTTCAAAAATAAACATATCCAGGTGTTAGAATGGCCAAGTCAAAGTCCAGACATGAATCCAATCGAGAATCTGTGGAAAGAACTGAAAACTGCTGTTCACAAATGCTCTCCATCCAACCTCACTGAGCTCGAGCTGTTTTGCAAGGAGGAATGGGAAAAAAATTCAGTCTCTCGATGTGCAAAACTGATAGACATACCCCAAGCGACTTACAGCTGTAATCGCAGAAAAAGGTGGCGCTACAAAGTATTAACTTAAGGGGGCTGAATAATTTTGCACGCCGAATTTTTGAGTTTTTGATTTGTTAAAAACGTTTGAAATATCCAATAAATGTCGTTCCACTTCATGATTGTGTACCACTTGTTGTTGATTCTTCAAAAAAAAATACAGTTTTATATCTTTATGTTTGAAGCCTGAAATGTGGCAAAAGGTCGCAAAGTTCAAGGGGGCCGAATACTTTCGCAAGGCACTGTATATATATAAAACCCCCAGAAAATTCACATTTTTGACTGATCAGGGATGCTATATATACACACAAGGAACAGGTAAGTACCTTCACTTCATATAAACTCAGCAAAACAAAAAAAAGTCCCTTTTTTAGGACCATGTCTTTCAAAGACAATTCATAAAAATCAAAATAACTTCACAGATCTTCATTGTAAAGGGTTTAAACATGGTTTCCCATGCTTGGAAAACTTAGGACACTAAAGAGGCCTTTCTACTAACTCTGAAAAACACCAAAAGAAAGATGCCCAGGGTCCCTGGGAGACAGGACAAACAGCTGATCATCCTAGCAGTGGCAGACCATGTGTAACAACACCTGTACAGGATCGGTACATCCGAACATCACACCTGCGGGACAGGTACAGGATGGCAACAACAACCACCCGAGTTACACCAGGAACACACAATCCATCCATCCGTGCTCAGACTGTCCGCAATAGGCTGAGAGAGGCTGGACTGAGGGCTTGTAGGCCTATTGTAAGGCAGGTCCTCACCAGACATCACCGGCAACAACGTCGCCCATGGGCACAAACACACCGTCGTCGTTGGCCCAGACAGGACTGGCAAAAAGTGCTCTTCACCGACGAGTTGCGGTTTTGTCCTGCCAGGGGTAATGGTGGGATTCGCGCTTATCGTCGAAGGAATGAGCGTTACACCGAGGCCTGTACTCTGGAGCGGGATCGATTTGGAGGTGGAGGGTCCGTCATGGTCTGGGGCAGTGTGTCACAGCATCATCGGACTGAGCTTGTTGTCATTGCAGACAATCTCAACGCTGTGCATTACAGGGAGCACATCCTCCTCCCTCATGTGGTACCCTTCCTGCAGGCTCATCCTGACATGACCCTCCAGCATGACAATGCCACCAGCCATACTGCTCGTTCTGTGAGTGATTTCCTGCAATACAGGAATGTCAGTGTTCTGCCATGGCCAGCGACGAGCCCAATCTCAATACCATTGAGCACGTCTCGGACCTGTTGGATCGGAGGATGAGGGCTAGGTGCCTTGGTGGAAGAGTGGGGTAACATCTCACAGCAAGAACTGGCAAATCTGGTGCAGTCCATGAGGAGGAGATGCACTACAGTACTTAATGCAGCTGGTGGACACACCAGATACTGACTGTTACTTTTGATTTTGACCCCCCCCCCCCCCTTTGTTCAGGGACACATTATTCCATTTAGGTTGGTCACATGTCTGTGGAACTTGTTCAGTTTATGTCTGTTGTTGAATCTTGTTATATTCATACAAATACTTACACGTTAAGTTTGCTGAAAATAAACGCAGTTGACAGTGAGAGGACGTTTCTTTTTTTTCGCTGAGTTTAGATTTAAGAGGATTAGTAGTCAGTAGTCTGTTAGTTAAAGTGTTCTTTATTTTCCTTTGTGGCCTATAAGAGGTAGGCCTATTTGCTACTTTTCAGATTCCACCCAAAGAAAATAAAGACATTTTCAAGGTTCCAAAAGCCAACAGCAACAATTTATGACGATTTGGGAGGGGCAACACTCAAAGTAGGCTTGTCTTTAGCTGAGGACTAAATATAAAACCAAAAACAAACACTACTGTAGTAGGATTTCGTATTATTTTTTTGGTGTGTTCATTCCTAGGCTACTGTTGCTGATTTGTTCGTTGCCAGGGGGATCGTGAGGAAGTTCATGAGCAGTTCTGGAATTAGGCCTAAGTAACACTCCCTCTATCCTGAATGCCAAAAACGAAAGGCATTCCTGTCAAAAAAATAGCTGGGTACAGGCCAAGAATTTCCCAATATGGTATGGAATCAGTTGCCTGAATACTCACTACCTCAGCATTCACATACAGTACCAGTCAAAAGTTTAGACACACCTACTCATCAAGGGTTTTTCTTTATTTTGACTAGTTTCTGCATTGTAGAATAACAGTGAAGACATTTAAAACTATGAAATAACACATGGAATCATGTAGTAACCAAAAAAGTGTTAAACAAATAAAAATATATTTGAGATTTTTTAAGTAGCCACCCTTTGCCTTGATGACAGCTTTGCACACGCTTGGCACTCTCTCAACCAGCTTCATGAGGAAGTCACCTGGAATGCATTTCAATTAACAGGTGTGCCTTGTTAAAAGTTAATTTGTGGGATTTCTTTCTTTCTTAATGCGTTTGAGCCAATCAGTTGTGTTGTGACAAGGTAGGGGTGGTATACAGAAGATAGCCCTATTTGGTAAAAGACAAAGTCCATATTATAGAAAGAACAGCTAAAACAAACAAAGAGAAAAGACAGTCCATCATTACTTTAAGACATGAAGGTCAATCAATGCGGTACATTTCAAGAACTTTGAAAGTTCAAAACTCTATGATGAAACTGGCTCTCATGAGGACCGACACAAGAATGGAAGACCCAGTGATAGCTCTGGTGCAGAGGATAAGTTAATTGCACCTCAGATTACAGCCCAAATAAATGCTTTACAGAGTTCAAGTAACAGACCCATCTCAACATCAACTGTTCAGAGTAGACTGTGTGAATCAGGCCTTCATGGTCAAATTGCTGCAAAGAAACCACTACTAAAGGACACCAATAATAAGAAGAGACTTGCTTGGGCCAAGAAACACCAGCAATGGACATTAGATAGGTGTAAATCTGTCCTTTGTTCTGATTAGAGATTAGAGAGTCCAAATTAGAGATTTTTGGTTCCAGCCACCGTGTCTTTGTAAGACGCAGAGTAGGTGAACGAATGATCTCGGTTTGTGTGGTTCCCACCATGAAGCACGGAGGAGGAATGTGATGATGTGGGAGTTCTTTGCTGAATTCAAGGCACACTTAAACAGCATGGCTACCACAGTATTCTGCAGCGATAAGCCATCACATCTGGTTTGCGCATAGTGGGACTATCATTTAGTAAAAATAAAGAAAAACTCTGAGAAAGTGTCCAAACTTTTGACTGGTACTGTACATGTTTTAAGAATAAGTCACTCTTAGTTCTTCAACAACCAACCAACCATGCCTGAAACTCAGTGACACTAAACCATATTAAGCCAACAATAGGTTATGTCATAATTAAGTCTGACTGCAATCATTGAAGTTGTTTGTATTGACGAGGGGAAAGGAGGGTCTTTGTACAAAATAAAGTCATCAGCAATTGGATCGTCTCTAACCAATCAGTGTATCAACCCATCGGTATCTGGACAAATCAGATGGCCACAAATGTGCTCACATTCGGTGAAGCGTCGGGCAGGTTCTCGGATCCAGACTCATTGCAGAGAAGAAGCTCACGTCCCTGGGCGTGGCCTAGCGTTTGGCAAGAGCAAGGAGTCTGGGTAGCCAAGCAAGGTGTCATCAGAGGTTTATGTTAATGTAAGCTCCAGTGTTATTGGCCGTGTTCGAGAGGATCAAAACTGTAATGTATCATAGGTAAATTATGACTGACTGATCTACAAATAATGAGTAGTTATTTATGATGCAAGGTTCTTTGTCGATCAGTTGGCAGTCGCCTGCACAGTCGGCAGCAACGTCGAACTAACCCAATGTGCTCCCATCAGCAGTTCGACATGAAAGACTTGTGGCGAGCATAATCAACAACCTCTGCATCATTCAAGACTGTTGCTTTGTGAGAAGGTGTTGGAAATTCAGTTAGCCATTATTACTGTGTAAGTAAATATCATCTTAAAAAGTACCCAGGGCCTTGCCTTGGCTCCAAGTCAGAGCAGGTCCACCGGAACTACGGCCCAGTGAGTCACAGGTGCTGACCCGCATAGATGGAAATAGAATAGTGGAATAGTGTGAGCCTTCTGGGTAAAACACTAGGATAAATCCTTAGTAGAAATGCACCATTAGTAAAAGAGATCTGTGATGGATGATGATGTGACTTCCTGGAGCCAAGAGACATCAGGATGGAAGGAAATTAATCACAAGGATCATGGTTAAGCAGGAAACACTAGGATGACACTGTGATGACATACTACTACAGAGACGCCTGCCCGCCCTAACGTCTAGGCTGCCCATCAAACTACGAGAAACACTGGTCAGTTACTGGTTGATCACATTTCACCTTTATTAAATACTTAACAACCTCCCCTACAGTGACTGGTTACAAAATGGTACCTCTCATCAAACAGGACACTGTTCAATTTACAAAGCAGTCACTTTTTGCAAAGGGAAAACAAAAAAAGACACTTTTGTAGCAAGGTCACCCCAGACTTTTCATACCCCTACAGATTTGTGAGTTTATTTTATTTGTTTGAAACTTCAACAAAACAAGAATGTCAGTGTCTGTTTCTCCTCTCACGGTTACAGGCTGCATCGCACTTAAATGCAGGCGGGAAGTCTCTCTCACCAAATGATTTGATTTAACTGTCATGTGACATAGGGAGGAGACAGGCAGATATAAGTATAAAAAAAATAAATTAAAATGATCATAACTCACAAATGACAGACGGACACTCATGACCGTTGTGGTTTTCAATGATACAGTTCTGACTCAGTGGCAGAGAGGTGTGAGTGGAACCTCAAGCAGGGGTGTGTGGGGTGGTGGGACCAACATGGCCAACATAGTCATAGGCATCACCCCGACACACAACAAACAAACAGACAGAAGAGGCTAGAGAGAACACAGTGCTGAAAGAACAGAGGGCTCAACAGCCGACAGAGGAGAAAGACTGACAGATAACAGACAGACAAGCACAAAGAAATTACTTCAAATCAAGCAAACAAAAGAGTTGTATTCATATATAATATACTGTACTGTTATAACGCTACAGGCAGAGGGATTGGCAGTAAATATTCTCTATGTGTTATCTTAGCCTGCGATTGAACTAGAAAAGATACAATGATTGACAAGAATTCTTCCCACGGCGACAGTGGAAGTCAGTGACCTGAAAGGGTTGGTGGGATGGGACAGAACGGTTGATAAAGGGAGTGTTTGGAGACTGGAGTTACAAACAAATACAAAGGGAAATTAACAGGACTAGGAGGAGCATAAATGAGGAAGTACAGCCCATTTAAATCTGTGGACGCTTATGTTACTGTTGTCCAACAATTGTTTTCTCTTAAAGCAGGGAGGAACTCTCATAAAGGGAATACATTTATTTATACATCTGTTTGTTTTAAAATAGAGGTCTCTCTTTCCCAGACTCCAACATATCCCTCCCTCCCACACCCCCTCCCTCCCCGGCCCCAAAGTCTGTTATAGAATCTCATTAGCAAACACTGCAGGTGTGACGCCTGGCCAACACGTTCAAACGTTCACCGTCTGTGGCCAGTCTGGCTCCCGCCTCAGTGCGCTCCTTGCTGATGCGCTCAGTGTTCGTGTCTAAAACAATATTTGACCAGCCAGGTGGATAGGTGCAGATATCACTGGCAAAAGGGTGATGCCGTGGGGTCAAAGCCTTTGAAAACCTCCTTCAGAGAAGCATTGTCCTGCTCCGTGGTGGTGGTGGTGTCGCCAGGCTGGGCAGGGCTGTTCCCACCAAAGGGGCTGCCGGAGCCGCTGGGCTTGCTGGCCTGTTTCACCATGGTGAAGAGCGAGGACACAGGCAGGTTGTGGACACCCGCCGGGGCCTGCTCAGCAGCACCAGGGGGACCCTGTCCGGCCGTGGAGGAGCCAGAGGCAGCAGGACCTCCGGGGGGCCCGGTGGACGGCGAGGGTGCAGGCTTGGGCCTGGGCCGGTTATAGCTGTTGTAGCGGTCAGTGGACTGCTCGCTACTCTTCTCTGGCTCCGGCTGGTCCAGGGCAGACTTACGGACAAACAGGGGCTCCTTGGCCTTGGGCTTGGCTGGTGCTGCCTCAATGGGTTTGGGCTCTGTGGGGCCGCTGCTGGGGGTTGTGTTTGTGGTGGCACCAGGGCCCTCAAGTTTACCTGCACTAGGAGTCCGGGGGTCATATAGACTGATCCCACTCAGCACACTGCTGCCACCAACTGCACCCGCTCCCCCTCCACGGCCCACCCCACCTGCAGACAGTAGCCGAGGGTCGTAGGGGGCGATGGTGGGGGAGGAGGAACCGGAGGTGGGTGGAGGGGCTACCGGGGAGACCGTCAGAGGGGGGACAGGGGACTCTGAAGGCTGCTTCAGGGCAGATTTCTGCGGCTGGAGCCGTGGGTCAGCGGGGGCTTTGCGGGCCATTCGAGGATCGACAGGCTTGTCGACAGGGGTGGGCAACAAAGCAGGAGGCGCCGGCAAGAGGGTTGTTGGAGGGACGAGGGGGAGAGGAGGGGATGACTGCGAGGGGCCGGATGAGGCGTTAACAGTCTTGAGGATGCGAGAGAGCAGCTCAAAGTCTGGGAGGGAGGAGGAGGCTGGGGCGGGGGGTTCTAAGGAGGGAGGGGCAATGGGTGGGGTAGGGGGAAGGGCTGCCGTGTGGATCCGCTGCTGGCTGCGTGAGAGGCGGGGGTCCATGGCTGAGACAGGGGGGATGCCTGGGGGGAGGGGGAGGAGGTCCTGTTTAGGGATTGGGATGGGGATGAGGTCCTCAGGGTTCCATGTCACTGTCTTAGCGTACGGGGGCATGTGCAGGAGAATGTCCTTCTTGATGTGGCTGAACTGCTTCAGCTGGGAGCGCGGGTCCCTCAGGGCCATGCCCATCAGGGGGTCCAGGGGGATGGGCACAGGCTTGTCCCTCAAAACCCTCTCCGTCTCCTCCTCTTCTGCAGGGGGAGCCGTGAGGGGCGGGGGCTTGTACACCAGGGGGGCGTCTGGTTTAGGGGTGAGGGTGGCGGTAGCAAGCCGGGCCAGGCGGGGGTCTGCAGGGGTGACGGTGGATGCCGAGGAGGGGTTGGGAGAGTCCAAGGCCTGGGCAGAGTCTGTGGCCCGGGAGAGGCGGGGATCACGAGCCAGCCGGGGGTCCCCCTGGCGGGGGTCCACCGGTCGGATGGGGGGGTGCGCTGGGGAGCCTTTCTGGAGGCGGGGGTCGCTGGGGGGGCCCTCAGGTTTGGGGGGCCCCTGGCTCTGCTGGCGGAGCGTCTTCAAAATGGACGTGACACTGCCGCCTCCATCCTCATCCTCACTGGAGTACCAGTTAGCTGAGTCACCTAGGAGATAAAGCAACAGGAATCAGTGATGACACCCAGTTTAGAAACCACAATCAGATCAGAAACCACATCCACCGAAAACTAGGGGTGTGAACGAATTTGGGACCCTTAAAATTAAGAATGTTTTTCCCCCCACAATTTTGATCACAGTGCATGCAGCTGGCTCGCCTGCTCTTTCTTTTTGCTAATGTCTTCGGTCTGTAGCGTGTAGAATATCCTAGCCTATTCATTGTTGACAGGCCCTGCTTTACTGAGGTTACGAGACATTGCAAGCCAAGAAATTTCGAGACAACATTCCATTGGGAGATACAGCTTTTGATTGCCGGTAGATAGGCCTAGTGTACAGCTCTGACTCTGTCTGCCTGTTGGCTGACCTGCCTATACCGTGCCCCTCCTCTCTCTTTCCGTCCCTGGCTAGCTCGCTATGAAAGATGTGAGTTTGTGTGTTCTCGGCAGTACGGCAACTAATCAGTCTCGTCCTTTCCAAAATATACTGAATCTTAGGAGTCAATTCCTAGTGGAAAATGTTTTCTTTCTACTAAATGTCTTGTTAAGTCACGGTATTTCAACTTTAAAGTACATTTGTAGGAGAGTGGTCTTGCGCGCAGGCAGGCAGCTCAAGATAATTTGATTGACAGTTCCTTTACAGAGAAGTATAATGCCTGTTCACTGGTGCTTCAAAACTATCTCCAGAGAAGGTTTCGTGTTGGCATTTAAAAAGCCGTAACGTACCCTTACAGCCTTATAAGGGTATATGACTGCGGTAGATATGACTTCATTGCCCTTCCCAAGTGGTCATAGGACCATTATTCTGCATTGACATGGAATTTTATTATATTTTTCTTATAGTTTTAATGGAAATCTGAAAAAATTGCTGTTTTAAACATTAAAGCAAAATTGTCCATTTGTCACATCCCTACTGAAAACCACCTACAATCAGGGCCGCGGGGCCAATTTTTTCTGGAGTGGATGGTCGGGGGCCGGAACATAATTACAAATAATTTGTAGACTGCAATTTGACCGCAAGAAGCACAAACAGATATAATATTTGAATAAAGCATCATCATTTCAGACCTTACTTACATTTGTATACAATCATGTGTACAGTATCGCTCTATTACGCGTGGGAATACTTGGGAACAAATTTCCAAAATTACATTTTTTAAAAACAGTCTTTTAAGTCCAACAATAAAAAAAAATATTTTAAAAAACAGAAAACTTGGCCAAATAAAAACAAACGTGGGCCAAAATCAGCCCGCGGGTCGTCAGTTGGAGAACCCTGACTTAAATCAATGTCAGTGCCCAAGATAATTAGTAAAGTATCTCACACAACAACAGCTCCACCTAGCGAGGGTGTAGAGGCCAATTGGAGTCCCTAATCTGATCGATGGGAGTATATTACAACCACAGCCCAGAGGATGTTGACTCTGCTGAGGGCTTCCAGTGAGGGTCAACGGTGTTATACAGACATTTTCTGCCTCCCCGTGATACATATACACTACCAGTCAAAATTTTTGGGTCACTTAGACATTTCCTTGTTTTGTTTTTTTTAAGAAAAGCATATTTTTTTTGCCCATTAACTTAAAATTTATCAGAAATACAGTGTAGACATTGTTAATGTTGTAAATGAATATTGTAGCTGGAAACGGCTGATTTTTAATGGATTATCTTCATAGGCGTACAGAGGCCCATTATCAACAACCATCACTCCTGTGTTCCAATGGCAAGTTGTGTTAGCTAATCCATGTTTATAATTTTAAAAGGCTAATTGATCATTAGAAAACCCTTTTGCAATTATGTTAGCACAGCTGAAAACTGTTGTTCTAATAAAAGAAGCAATAAAACTGGTCTTCTTTAGACTAGTTGAGTATCTGGAATAACAGCATTTGTGGGTTCAATTACAGGCTCAAAATGTCTCAAAAACAATAACTTTCTTCTGAAACTCGTCAGTCTATTCTTGTTCTGAGAAATGAAGGCTATTTCATGCGAGAAATAACCAAGAAACTGAAGATCTCGTACAACGCTGTGTACTACTCCCTTCACAGAACAGCACAAACTGGCTCTAAACAGAATAGAAAGACGAGTGGGAGGCCCCGGTGCACAACTGAGCAAAAGGACAAGTACATTAATGTCTAGTTTGAGAAACAGACGCCTCACAAGTCCTCAACTGTCAGCTTTATTAAATATTAACTGCAATACACCAATCTCAACGTCAACAGTGAAGAGGCAACTCCGGTTGCTGGCCTTCTAGGCAGAGTTCCTCTGTCCAGTGTCTGTGTTCTTTTGCCCATCTTAATAATTTATTTTTATTGGCCAGTCTGAGATATAGCTTTTTCTTTGCAACTCTGTCTAGAAGGCCAGCATCCCGGAGTCGCCTCTTCACTGTTGACATTGAGACTGGTGTTTTGCCTGTAATCGAACCCACAAATGCTGATGCTCCAGATACTCAACTAGTCCAAAGAAGGCCAGTTTTATTGCTTCTTTAAATCAGAATGACAGTTTTCAGCTATGCTAACATAATTGCAAAAGGGTTTTCTAATTATCAATTAGCCTTTTAAAATGATAAACTTGGATTAGCTAACACAATGTGCCATTGGAACACAGGAGTGATGTTTGCTGATAATGGGCCTCTGTACGCCTATGTAGATATTCCATTAAAAAAATCAGCCGTTTCCAGCTACAATAGTCATTTACAACATTAACAACGTCTACACTGTATTTCTGATCAATTTGATGTTATTTTAAATCAACAAGAAATGTGCTTTTCTTTCAAAAACAAGGACATTTTTACGTGACCCAAAACATTTGAACGGTAGTGTACATTTGTGACCAAACAAAAGGAGACAGGAACACTGTAAACTTTCCACTGACTTACGCAAGCACTTTTCGGGGCTAAAACCGTACAACTTATGAATCATACGATTAGCTTTAGTTGTGTCCTAAATGGCACCCTATTCCCTTTATAGTGAACTACTTTTGACCAGGGCCCAAGCCAGGGTTTACACAGCATATGCACTCGACTCAAACTTTTTTATGCGCTCTATGTAGCCTATACGGGTGAGTGCGACCTCTAGTCAGTATTTATATTGTGTCTGTATCAATATTGCATAGTTCTGCAGTGTTTGCACTGCCAATACACTGTTTATACTGTGTCAGTGGGAATTGTTTGTTTTGTCTATGGAGAATTGAGATGGTGCCTGCAGTAATTTCCCATGGTGGTGCATGCCAGGTTTACCAGGCCCAGGAGAAGTGCTTATGTTATTGCCTGTGCTGGCTTGCCGTTATATTAGTGTCTAAGCAAAATAGACATCAATACCGTGTCGACGGCTCGAGGGCCACATCGGAATTTCAACATTTATCGAGGGGAAGGGCAGTTATTTGAAAACGTATAGGTCCATTATAATTTCAACAGACTGTACATTCTATCTAGTTTTAGACATTCAAGAGTGGCCTGGGTGGCTTAGACTGGTGGAGCACTTCAGCAACTCTCCTCCATCTTTCCTATCTCTATATCCTATCCAATAACCCTTTTTCTTTCTTTTTTTGAGTGGCCTGGAGTGTTTTTCAACCCCCTAGAGTCAAAGCCTGGGGGGGTTCTACTAAGCTAACGTATGGAATTGTTTTAAGATGATCATACCAAGGATCATTTAGATATTTGATTTAGAATTTTAGGACCCCTTTAGGTATAAAAAAAATATATTAAAAAATGTTTTAATGAAACATTGAACGTATGTTGCCCCTGGTCTACAGTGTGTGTGAAGAGCGTACCGTCCACATCCCTCTCTCCTCCCCCCTTGGCTAGTCTGGCCCTCTCCTCGTCCTCCTGCTGTTTCTGCTGGATTCTCAGGAACAGCATGCGCTGGGCCGGCGGCAGGAAGTCGGGCATGCCCATCCCCGCCTGCTGACTGGCTGAGCCTCCGTTAGCAGGGACGTCCGGGCCTCCCATGGAGCTCTGGTTTCCTCCCGATCCTCTTCCTTCTTTCTCGTCCATCCCTCCAAAGCCCTGGAAGTCATCACCTGGAAGGTACAGGAGGAGGTTGAAAACTACAACACTCAGACACATTACAGCACAGGTTTAGATTCCATCTGAAATTATATTGGATGGGCCAACATTAGTATATTGGATGGGCCAACATTAGTCTGATGCGAACAGTGACTGTATGCTTCGTTCATTATGTGGTACGCTGTCAGCTCAGTTTACCTTCCTCCTCCACCCCGTCCATATTCATGTCTTGCTGCTGGTTGAAGAAGCTGTCAAAGAAGTTACTCCCTGGAGGAGGTCCGGGTGGCATCATGGGCCCCCCTTCTGAGCCAAAGCCTGGCATCATGGGGGGTCCTCCGGGGCCCATGGGCGGGGGAGGACCCATTGACATGTCTGGGGGCATCATGCCAGGTGGAGGAAACCGAGGCGGAGGCCCACCAGGCCCACTGGGGAGCCCTTGGGAGCCAGTTGCGCCAGCTTGGCCTGTGGCAGTTCCTGGGGTCTGACCTCTGTAGAGAGAAGAATTATTGATGTTCCCAGTACATACTCAAACTATAAAACCCACATAAATAGGTTTGGATGGATGTGAAAAGCTCACCTGTGATTAGCTAGTTTCTGAGCTAGCTGTCCCGTGGGCTGCACCTTGATCTCAAACAGTGAGGGGATCTTCTTCCCACCATTGCCGGAACAGGGGGGTGGGGGGCCCATGGATGGTGGTGGGGGACCATTGGGGTTGGGAGGGCCTTGGTAGGGGCCACTTTCTGGGTAGGGGGGAGGGGGGCCAGGACAGGGACCGGGCCCTTGGGTAGGCCCTGGGCCGGGGAGGCCGTTGGGGGACATGGGGCCCTGTGGTGGTCCAGGAGGTCCAAAGTCCCCAGAGCCAGAGTTGTCAGGCGGCCCTTGTCTGGGCGGTGTCGGGAGCAGGCCCACCCCTGGAGGAGGCTTGGGAAGGGGGTTGATCCCCTGCTTCTTTAGCTCCTCCACCTCCTTCTCATCCTCAGCTCCAGCCTCGGCATCCTCCGCAAGCATCTAGGAACACAAGAGATGAGAAGGTGGTCAAAAGGGGTTAACAGACTAACACAGACAGAGCAAGAAACTCCAGAAATGAGAAGAGAGTGAGTGAAAGTGTGAGAGCGTTAAAGAAACAGAGGTGGTGTCTAAATCCACTTGAGGAAGGCTCACCTTGTTTAGCAGGTCTTGGGTGTCGTCGGTAAGAGGCTCGTGGGAGAACATGCATTCGTCTCCATTCACACAGCTCCCGGTGGTGTGAAACAGCTTGCAGGGGAAATCACGTGCCGGCGAGTTAAAGAACTATGGATCGCCTGGATGGACTGAACTCACTCAAAGACTGTTTCATGGCCATATAGGCCCGATATTCAAAATGCGTCTCAGGGCTAGCACTTGTATAGGCTATATTAAACATGATAACTAGTATGGCCGTTCTAGTTATGCTAGCTGTAAACACATACTGAAGGGAATATATGAAATGTCCTATCTGATACAAAGTGGACTGCAGGTAAAGGATATCATGCATGTAGGGGCAGTTTTCAGCCCGCGCGCAGAAGCCGGTGATGTAGAACTTGCAGAGTTCTTTCTTCTTGGGCAGCTCAATATCGTGGCTGAAGTTGCAGTGTTCCCCCTAGAAAGTTGGCAAAGAGATAAAACGATCAAAATCTTAAAAAGCAGTTGACGGTAACATTTTAGAAGAATGATTTGACATTCTATTGAGAATGCCTGGCAAGAACATGATCTCCGCTCAAATTCCATGATTTCCTTCTTACCCAAGTACAGCGGCCCTCCATGTAGTACTTGCAGATAGCTTTCCCTTTCTTGTCTTGGTGCTTGTCCCCCTGGTGCTTGTTGTGCTGGCCTCCTCCTCCATCCTGCACCACAACACAAACAAACAAACAGGTTCTATTTGGCCTTGCGGTGAGGTCTTCCAACGATTACAAGTTTTAAAGTGTTATCAGAAATCCAACTTGTACAGGTTGAGTATTCATTCAGAGGAGCGAGCAGGTCTGTAAGGTGTTGGTTTTATTCTCACCCCCATGTCCCCCATGTCTCCATTGTTGTCCTCTTCGTGACCCTGGTCTCCACCCCCTCGGCCCCTCCCTCGGTTCCGCCCTCGGCCTCCACGGTTCATACCACGCCCTTGTTTCCCACGGCCCCTTCCCCGCCCACCTTTGCCACCTGGTAGGAGCAGGGAGAGAGACACTTCATCAGTGGGCTACAATGGAACAAGACAGGCAACCATTTTGGATCGGGTGCAAAGCACGTTTACTTAGGAAGGACATCAGAACAGCTAACCTAGTATGTATATTACAGTAGCATGACTAAGTATTGTTTAGTATGAATAATTCTGACAGCCAACTCACCCCTTCCACGGTCTTTGGACTTCCTGTACTGAGAGTATTCATCATAGTCATCCTCACCCATGTGGTCATAGTCATCATCTCCATACTAGAACACAACATCAATTGGATGAGGAACAATTCAGAAACAAGAATATACTTTCCTGAGATTTTCAGCACTTTGCTGCTTTAGCAGCACACCAGTATGTTTGATAGATCATTTCACATTGTCTGTGCATCTGGGGCCAGAGGATGACTGTCTTTGACTCACCTCCATCTCATCTCCTCCTCCTCCCCCTCCTCCTCCGTACATCATCCCTTCTCCGTCCTCGTTGTCTCCACCCATCTTGCCCCCTCGCCCCCGACCCCTGCTCCCTCCTCTTCCTCTACCTCCACGCCCTCCTCCTCTCATGCCTCCTCGACCTCGCTGGTTCTTCATACGACCTTTACCTCCTGTGGAGAAAGAAAACGAAACACTGTCAGCACCTTGTGTCAGCATATGAAAGGCACGCGAGGACCTGCAAGCAAACTAGTAACGGTTGTTCAATTCACCTCTGACCCCATTTTTGCTACCTCTGCCCCCGCGACTGTTGCCCCTTCCACCTCCATCGCCACTGCCTCCCTCTTTGGCCTTGCGGTACTGGTTGAGCTCCTTGGTGAAGTCATCGTAGTCTTCATCGCCCATCTCCTCGTCCTCCTCTCCCTCGTAGTTCTCCTCTTCATAATCACCGTAGCCCCCATAGCCTTGCTTGTCCATCTTTACGTAGCTGCCCTTCTTAGGCATGGGTCCACCGTGGCCGGCGGACGGGGCTGGTGGGTAACCTCCAAGGGACTGGGAATCAATCAATCATTGTTAGACCACTGTGATTACATGGTAGTAAACAGATTAGCAACTCCACAGCAAGTGTCTTCAATCGTGTGATTTAGAGCGCCGCCATGGGGTAACTTACAGAAGGGGTGTACGTAGGGCTATAGTCCCGATACTTCCTCTTCTCACCTGGGCTGTAGTCAGAGTCATCGCTAAAGTCTGAGTGGTCATCACTGGAGGAGGCATGGCGCTGTAACACCACACACACAACAAGGAAGGAGAGATAGGTTGAGTGAAAAAGTACTTAGAAACATCTTTAGACTACAGTAAGAAAGCAATAACCTCCCTGATCTGAAGGGTCTGTATCGGACGATGACAGCCAGAACAGAGCTGGATGTGAGCCACACACACACTCTTACTTTGTGCTTGGATTTGCGTCTCTTCTTGGCTCTCCTCTTCTCCTTCTCCCGCTCCCTCTCTTTTCTCCTCTTCCTCTTGTGGCGGCGGGCCTTCTCGTCGTCCTTCTCATCGCCGCTGGCGTGGCGCTCTTTGCTGCGGTGAGTTTTCTCTGGGGGGGCCGCCTCTGCTGCTGCTGTTCCTTCACCTTCATCTTCTCCTCCTCCTCCGGCACTGGGCTCCTCTGCCACCTCCACCTCTCCACCATCATCCTCCAGCTCCCCCTCTTCCAACTCACCATCCTCACGACTGTGACAAACAGAGGACAGATAGATAGGACATCAAAATGCTGTTCAAGCCAGGTCTCATCCGTGTAGTTCATGTTTGGACTCCCAGTATGTGACAGGTAGAGGGTTCCTGGGTGGTGAGCATTCCATTCCTAGACACCCGCACAAGACTATAGCAATAAGGGATCAAAGCTTTTTGTCTGGGGGAAAAGTACAGTGGAATAAAATGGCATTAACAACCGTGACTGCTAGTTTGGGAATTTGGATAATTCATTTTTCATGATAGAGGTAACATTGCGAGCCTCAGGAACCTGTTTTACACATTTTATATTTATAACTTGTATAGCCCGAGCGAGTCACTTCCCTCATGTTCTAACTCGAGTAACTCAATTTGTAGGTTTCAGACGCTAATTATTGCGTTTCCTTGTGTGTTTCTGTACGTTTGTCTTGACAGTGGAGATAACACGGTTATCCGCAGGGCCAATCAGCTGTTGTTATCCTATGACAATGTCTGAGAGCTGCGTTTGTCTGAACTCGTCAAACAGTCACACCACCGTTCACCCACAAACCATGACACACCGTAGGCTGCTCTGCTGTAACACTCTGATGAGTTAAGAGCGTTGTGGTTGGGTGACTGGGTTGGCTGTTATTGCGGGTGACATGAAGGACCTAGTGTCTGCTGAGAGTCAAGAGGGCCAGATCATGAAGGACCTAGTGTCTGCTGAGAGTCAAGAGGGCCAGATCATGTTTTTATTAGATTGACCACATCGGCATAGGCCTACTGACTGTATGCTGGAGATAGGACTGCTAGGGTGTAAAGTTTGTGTTATTTCTGTGTCAAAACAGGCTGAGTTATTGTGAGGCGTGTCAGGGATAAGGTGGGTGTGCTCTGTGGTAAACAAATTATATGGCAGTTAATATATGGGACAGCAATCAATAACAGCAAGTTTCTCTGTGAACAGCATTTCAATATAGGTATGACATTTCCATGTGAGTGTAGTGTGTACACTGAGCTTCACTGTTTTGTCTCTATGGTCTGGGAAAAGTTGAGAGTGATGCAACTATTGTGATGTAACAGGTTGGGGGAGGGCGATTTAGTAGGTCCCAACTTGCTGGACTGGACATGGGCAATCCGTTGGCTTTCATTACGCAGGGTGGATTCAACATCAACATACAACACTATGTCAAGGACATTTCGAAATCGAGTTA
The DNA here is from genome assembly GCF_013265735.2 of Oncorhynchus mykiss. Classification (NCBI taxonomy): domain Eukaryota; kingdom Metazoa; phylum Chordata; class Actinopteri; order Salmoniformes; family Salmonidae; genus Oncorhynchus; species Oncorhynchus mykiss. Next base: position 13,391,977 of record NC_048591.1, on the reverse strand, counting down.
GTCATTCCTGTGCAGGGAGACAGAAGTGTTTACATCGAAATAATCTTAAACAGTCTGCTATTTATCAGTGAAGACAGAGTCAATTTCATCTCTCAACAGTCCTCAACAGCATGCAATATGCTTGCATAGGAGATTACAAATATTTAACCAACAACCAATACAAATCTCAAACGTTACACAGAAAACCACAACAGTCAAAACTATATTACAACGGAATAGCTAGGCCTAAATGTAACTAGAGAACACAGACAACAAGAAACAGATACTTTTCCCCCTTGCCAGCTTTCAAGGTGTAGTTTCACAGAGACACCATTGCATGATTTACTGAAATACACTGCCGTGACAATAAGGCAGGCGTGGCGGTGATAAGTAGGATATGACCACCATGTCCATTTGAAGCCTCACTTTAGCCATCAAGTCCAGCCTACAGAGTTAACAGATATTTGCTGACACTGATCAGAGCAGGCTTGAGTAACAGCCTTGCTTTCAGTGTCTGGTATAGCCTAATTTCAAAATGGTCCAGGTTAGGCCTTTATTTTATTATTCAAATACAGACTGGAATAGAATTGACTTTTGGCCAAAGTACACAGAAATGGTTTGGGTAGTAAAACAATGAGTTAGATGTAGGCTATAGAATAGACTATACTCGTGATCATACAGACCCAATCTGTGCACATAGGCCTATAGTCCAATTGAAACAAATAAAATGTAAACTGATCTCTCTTTATACTCACACCACACGGTCCACACCAAATCATCAACGTACTAACTTCCTATCTAGGACATGACTTTCCTCCTGGGCCAGAGGGTTGCTGGGTCTTACTAGTCTCCCGCTCCTCCTTACGTTTAGTTATCCTAAGTTTACTCTCAGCCAGAGAGGGACCACATATAGACCTAGTCACTCTTAAATAAACCAAATTAATCTAAACATTTTTTTTCTCCTTCATTGTCAATGGCATGGTTTTACAACCTGGCCTAAAACAATGGAGTCCACATAATTTAACTCAGCACAGCCTACCCTTAAATCAAGATCTGCCATGGCAGTCACACAAACACTCACGTCCCTCAAGAGGCGCAGGGAGGCCATTCTTGATGAGCGCAGAGCTTTGCATTGCTGGGGGTTCTATAGACTGACATGGGCACACACATAACAAAGGCTCTACTGACACAGCTCTGACTCTTGGCCCCTTTCCCTAGTGGGGTGCCAGGTACAAGTATTGAGGATTCTGTGGAAAAAGGTTTATCATGAAAACACTTTATCATGATTTTGCTCAGTTCAGATGCCAGCCAAGCCAACGTATACTTCTGCAGAGGTGTGCCACTCCCATTGGCTGGGAGAATGCCTAACCATTTGCCTGTGCAAAGAGATGTTAGGGTCTGGCCAAACCCGATCTTGTCTTGTACTAAATTAAAACTTACTCTTACAACTAGAGGTCGACCAATTAATCGGAATGGACGATTAATTAGGGCCGATTTCAAGTTTTCATAACAATCGGAAATCGGTCATTTTGGACGCCAATTATTTTCCCCACCTTAATTTAATCTTTATTTAACTAGGCAAGTCAGTTAAGAACACATTCTTATTTTCAATGACGGCCTAGGAACGGTGGGTTAACTGCCTTATTCAGGGGCAGAACGACAGATTTTTACCTTGTCAGCTCAGGGATTCAATCTTGCAACCTTACGGTTAACTAGTCCAACGCTCTAACCACCTGCCTCACGAGGAGCCCGCCTGTTACACGAATGCAGTAAGAAGCCAAGGTAAGTTGCTAGCTAGCATTAAACTTAATCAATCATAATCACTAGTAATAACTACACATGGTTGATGATATTACTAGTTTATCTAGCGTGTCCTGCGTTGCATATAATCGATGCAGTACGCATTCGCGAAAAAGGACTGTCATTGCTCCAACGTGTACCTAACCATAAACACCAATGCCTTTCTTAAAATCAATACACAGAAGTATATATTTTTAAACCTGCATATTTAGCTAAAAGAATTCCAGGTTAGCAGGCAATATTAACCAAGTGAAATTGTGTCACTCCTCTTGCATTCATTGCACGCAGAGTCAGTGTATATGCAACAGTTTGGACCGCCTGGCTCATTGTGAACTAATTTGCCAGAATTGTATGTAATTATGACATAACATTGAAGGTTGTGTAATGTAACAGGAATATTTAGACTGATGGATGCCACCCGTTAGATAAAATACGGAACGGTTCCGTATTTCACTGAAAGAATAAACGTCTGTTTTCGAGATGATAGTTTCCGGATTTAACCATATTAATGACCTACGGCTCGCATTTCTGTGTGTTATTATGTTATAATTAAGTTTATGATTTGATAGAGCAGTCTGACTGAGCGATGGTAGGCACCAGCAGGCTCATAAGCATTCATTCAAACAGCATTTTTGTGCGTTTTAACAGCAGTTCTGCTGTTTATGACTTCAAGCCAATCAACTCCCGAGATTAGGCTGGTGTAACGATGTGATGTGAAATGGCTAGCTAGTTAGCAGTGTGCGCGCTAATAGCATTTCAAACGTCACTCGCTCTGAGACTTGGAGTAGTTGTTCCCCTTGCTCTGCATGGGTAACGCTGCTTCGAGGGTGGCTGTTGTCGTTGTGTTCCTGGTTCGAGCCCAGGTAGGGGCGAGGAGAGGTACGGAAGCTATACTGTTACACTGGCAATACTAAAGTGCCAATAAGAACATCCAATAGTCAAAAGGTATATGAAATACAAATGGTATAGAGAGAAATAGTCCTATAATTCCTATAATAACAACAACCTAAAACTTGTTACCTGGGAATATTGAAGACTCCTGTTAAAAAGAACCACAAGCTTTCAGATGTCCTCATGTTCTGAGCAAGGAACTGAAACGTTAGCTTTCTTACATGGCGCATATTGCACTTTTACTTTCTTCTCCAACACTTTGTTTTTGCATTATTTAAACCAAATTGAACATGTTTCATTATTTATTTGAGGCTAAATTGATTTTATTGATGTATTATATTAAGTTAAAATAAGTGTTCATTCAGTATTGTTGTAATTATCATTATTACAAATATTTATTTTTTTTAAATAGTCTGATTAATCGGTATCGGCTTTTTAAAATATATATATATATTTTTAACCGGTATCGGTGTTGAAAAATCATAATCGGTCGACCTCTACTTATGTAGTAGCCTATTATAGTAGTAGCCTACATTATGTAGTAGCCTATTTCAAACTGAGATTACAAGAGTTTTGGTTTATTAACATTACAGTAATAAAGGGTGTATATGAAAATGATAGTCATGCTGGTTCGATTTCCTGACAAATGCGTGGAACAGCAAATGCAAAGCACCTGTCAACAGCCTCCTCTGGGTTTTATAGCCTACATCACAACGATTTTGCAAACAGACGAGTCAGGAAATGATAGCACTCACTACTGCCAATTAGATAATTAGATAAGGCTCTATCTAGTCTACTCTATGCCAAGGAACTATTAAAAGAAAAGTTACACTTGGATCCAAATATATAGCCTAATACAAATAAATAATCCACAATCTAAGGATAGGCTTGGATAATCACACGTCAAACAAGGCAACCTTTACTGTTGCTATAAAGTTGTGTGCGTGCACTGGACACACCCTATGTGGTTCCAAGTGCATAAATTGAGTTAATACTGAAAGTACCAGGTACAATCACTAATGTATACTCACGTTTTCACTTACAAATACATTTTACAACACTATTCATGCATCATCACAACAGGATTACATCTTAATTAAAAAAATTCCCTAGTTATCAATTAAACTACAAACAATGGGCCTTTATCAAAATTATGGGAAGTACTTACTGTGAGAGGTTTTCTTCACATTCTGCACTCAAAAGCATAGTGGTCTCCCCACTTTATTATTAGGGTTTGTGGAATGTTATAACTTGGGTTGTTGGGGGGGAATGAATGTTGCAGACAGGGCAATCAGGTAACTAAATAGGGAACATTTGTGTTTTACTTCACTTTTTAGACATCTGAAATGCTTTGCAAACTTTCAACACAGTTCTGGGATTTGGTGGGTGTTTGGAATAACAATCTAAAGTAAAATAGCAGTCTGTCCTGAGAAGAGAGAAGGGGGAAACTTTATAGGGGCACGAAATTAGGCGATTTTCCTGAACGTGCATGGAAGAAAATCCATTCATGTACAGATTTAGTAATTACTTTTTGTATGGGTGGCACAAACACATTCCATGTGGAGATTAGAACGATAAAATAATTGTGCGATCACTTTGGTTACATTGTTGCTGACTAGTTCGTATGATCAACTGCACGCCTTGGAATTGTATCAATTTCTTAATTGTTAGTGATTAAATGTTCTATCAATAGCTAGCTAGTTGGCTTAGTTAACGTTAACCTGTGGACCAATAGTTAGCTAATAGAAGCAATTCATTTTATTCGCCGATTCAAGAGGGCTCGGTCTACTGGGTGACAAATGTTTTCAACACAACTAGCCAGTTGCTACAAAGGCAGGCACAATGGCGGCCTTTGGTTTTACTAGCTAGTCTGGCAAGCTAGCTATCAAAAAAGAAACTGCGTAGTTAGCTAGCGTAACTCGTTAGCCACGTCGTTACTTAGCTGGAGTGCCAATAAAGGAAATGCATACTATTTCCAACGACTGTCTAATGAAATCAATTACAATCAAGTCGTTCATCTGACCTGAAATACCTAGAATGGAATGATTAATTAGGAAACGGATTTAATTCGCCCTATTGGCTTGGTGGATAGTTTGCAAACTGCCTTTTCTTTCACGAAGGGAAGCCAGCTAGCCAACTAGCTAGCGAGTTGGAACCTTAGCTAGGCCTTTCTTTGCCATGTAATTTTGCAAAGCTTTTGTGTTCAAAAACGTTTGGACATCTAGATAATTGGACATATATTCAGAAATTAATTAATTTTAGCTAGTTAATGGTGGACAATTAGCAAGCAAAATAATATCCTCTTTTTTTCTTCATTCGGTCTTTACTTTGATGGGGATGCAACTTTGCTGGATCAGTTATTTGAACTGATGGTCATTTCTTCATAAAATAACTTCTTGAAATACTTATTCAAACTGAACAGATCCCATGATCATTTTTGACCTTCCAGTTTGCGCTGAGCAACGTTTCAAGATGGCGTTCGTTACCTCTGTACTTGTTCCCCAGAAAAAGGCGACTTTAATCCCTTTGAAAGAAAAAAATGAAAAAGAACCCCGTGCTTTTTATGCCTAAAAAGCACAGGACAAATAAATAGTTTGATAGAAATATGATTGTAGAATTACTCGACCTTTCGTCAGTGAGAAGACTGTGTTCGTGGTTGGTTGTTGTTGGGGAGTTTGGATGGACAGTCATGCTTTCCACAGCCATTTCCTCTAGCTACATTTAGGTGCAAAAAAAATTACAACTCTACTGGCTTATGCGTCACTTAACTTGGATCTACAGTACTTGTTAATGGTTTTAGGAAGAGTTTCAGTTCATAGTAGTCAATTCCCCACTAACAGTTGTTAGAGAAATAGGTAGAAATTGTGTCCTGAGGTTCTCCGTCCTACAGTTGCGCTGTAAAATGAAACTCATCCACTTAAAATGGCTGTCTCCTCCAAAGAGAAGGGGCGGGATATTCCGAACGTGACGACATAAACCTTACGTTCTCATACGTTTGTCACGGAAATACCCGAACGTTCTTCGTTCAGCGGTTGTCAAAGAGCACTCTTTGGCATAGGTCTATGCATATCTGCAGCCAAGGGGTCTGGATTTTAGGGCACATTGAGGTATTCTTCTGCTTGTCCAGTAATTTGAACAAGTTCACCTTTCTCTTAGATAGTTGGCCCTCAGTTCCCTCTCCATGACATGACTATTGGCGGTAGCTGTGGACGGCAACGTGTGTCCCCTAGTCTGTGAGCATGTCCTGTACTAATTATAATTCACGATTAAAGCCACAGTCAAATTTCAACTTATCAGTAACCTTTAATTCATTGATTGGTTCAACTGTTTTGCCATATCACAATAAAATAAAAACCAAGGACCAGGTATAGGCTCCATTGTTCATGTTTTTGTTGCCATGGGAAACTTTGTAAATAAATGTAATAGCTTCATGTTTTAATAGTAATTTCCTTTCACAGAATGTCTGAGCACTGCATGTGAAAATGTAATAAATACATTTCTTCCACTGATACATTTTTGTTGGTATGCCCATGCTATGATGGTATCAGTGGAGGCTCCTCAGAGGAGGAAGGGGAGGACCATCCTCAGTGAATTTTATAAAAATATATATTTTTAAACATTTAAAATGTTATCCTTTTTAGATAAAACTATACTAAATATAATCACGTCACCAAATAATTTATTAAAACAACACTATTTTGCAAAGAAAGTTTACAGTAACCTCAACAGCACTCTGTAGGGTAGCGCCATGGTGTAGCCCGAGGACAGCTAGTTTCCGTCCTCCTCTGGGTACATTGACTTCCATTCAAAACCTAGGAGGCTCATGGTTCTAGCAATGCACTGCATAAAATGTGGTGAGTAGTTGACTCAATGAGAGAGAATGACAGTAGTTGAACACATTTCTTCCAAAATGAAGGAGAAGCGAGAGAGAGTCATTTTTTTCACTTACTTAGCTAGCAAATGCAGCAAGTTAGTTTAGCCTACTGAAACACCCTGCTCAAACAGAGGGATGCTATGTTAGCTAGCTGGCTATGACTTTCCAACACAACACTGGAACTCTTCCAAGTCAAGGTAAGCTTTTGGTTTTACAAATGTATTGCCACCGGGGCCTGCCTGTGTAACTACTTGCTGACTACACTGTAGCGTTACTGCATGAGTGTAGCGGGTTTACTAACGCATTAGTTCTATTAGCTATGCTGACTATGACGTTACTTTAGCTAATATGGTGGCAACGATGTAGGGTTCGGCTTGGAAAGGCTTTTTCACCTGGTCAAAGGTGTGTTGTGCATTGAAGTACATAAGCGAAGGGAAGAGGTGAGAGGAGGAGAGCGCATGGATGCGAGGAGGAATACAACGTGGCTGCTATGAAAGTGAACTGTGTTTACGCATGCTCAGCGGTGTATTCATTCCCCCGATTCTGCTGAAACTTTTCTTAAATGGAACAAAATGGGTATAAGCATACCTGAATTTGTCTAATAGAAACTCTTGTTTGCAACTGTTAGACTAATGATTACACCCTATATCAGCTATATGCAGGCAAGAGTGTGCAGGGCGGTATTGAATGTCATTGTCTGTCACTGTCTTTCACCTCAAATTTGTCTCTCGACCTGTGTGCATCTACGTTGTAAACTGTCATTCATAGGCTAGGTTGTAGCAACCGCATGATGGGTATAGGGAAAATCATGTATTAGACTAAATCTATCGCTGTTACATTGAACTGGGGGAATGGAATATGAATGACAGTCATCCAATATGCTTTAATAGAAACAAGGCCATGCTCATGAAAAAATAATTGTCCTCCCACATCTTAAATGGCACTGACCGACACTGGCTGGTATGCATATGTCTTACAGTGAGAGGAAAACATAACCAGGAGATGTCCTAGTCTTTTGATAAAGTCACTAAAGTTTAAACCTCAATGAATCTGAGTGTGTACTGGTCTACTCTCCTCTCTAACATTTTTAGATACAAAAATCAGAATCTTGAATGAACTTAATTTTAACTTTACCCGTTGTCAGCTGATTTCGTCTTTCTGCTGGTGGAAATATGAGACAAAATATCCACAGCAAAGTATTATTAAACCGACTCAAAACACGGGTCTCTGTGTATCTATCACGATTTGTTTGCTCATCACCTAAGGCAGGGGTGTCAAAGTCAAATGGACGGAGGGCCAAATAAAAAAATCAGCTACAAGACGAGGGCCGGACTGTTCGAATGTTCATTGAAAAATTGTTAAATGACGCATATAGTCTAGTGAACCTAATTGAACCTACTGAAAACCTAACAAATATATTACAATATGATCAGATAAATAAAGCAATATTTTCTTATGGCTCTGTCAGTAATCTTTAATTTTCAACAGACACAAAAGACAAATTTCCTTTATATAAATATCCCCATAACATGAACATTAAATGAAAGAAACCGGTATTCAAGGCACCATCAGTAGACTATATTTTCTATTTTAGCAAAAGTGGGCTAAATTTACTTCAAAGAAAAAACAATAATAGCAATTTTCTATCATCCACTCAACTGAAATATTTTTAAAATATAATTGGATTGAAATACAAAAAAATAAAGTGCAAAAATCTATTAATCAAAAACAACACTTTGTTTAAGGAGAAGTAACATGCAGTGAAAACAAATATTAAATTTTAACTTTTAAACTTGAACTGAGTAAAAACTCTAAATATGTGATTGCACAGTAATGTTCACTTGTTTGAGGTTGAGGGTGATACTTGGTGGTGTCCCATCTTTTCCACAAGTTCATCAATGTTCGGGGTAAGGCTCTGAGCTGAAGAAATCCTCAGAATTGAGTGGAGGTGTTCAGCAGTAAGTCGACTTCTGTGTGATGTTTTGTTCAGGTTCATCAAAGAAAACAGTTGTTCACACAGGTATGTGCTGCCAAACATAGACAACGTTTGAGCAGCCTGGATGCGCAGCTGGGGCATTGTGCCGGGGAGGAAACGGGCGAACTCCGCAGCACCCACTGCCGCATATTTTGCCCTCAGTGCATCATTGCATTGGAGGTCAATCAACTCCATTTGGAGGTTTGGTGGTGAGCTTTCCACGTCAACAGCAAATGGGTTACCGAGCAGTTCCAACCTGCTTTTTTGTGCTTCAAAGTCAGCAAATCGGCGTCGAAAGTCAGCGGCAAGCATACCTATTTTATCAGCCAACTGTGTGCTCGGGAACGCACTGGTAGAGAGCTTCTCTTTCATGGTCTGGCAGCTGGGAAAGTGGCTCAAATTTTCTTTCCGCATCTGCGTCTCCCACAGAGTCAGTTTGGTTTTAAATGCCTTCACTGTACTGTACATATCAGAGATGACACGATCCCGACCCTGCAGCTGCAAGTTTATTGCATTCAGATGACTCGTAATGTCACACAGAAAAGCCATTTCACACAGAAACATTTCGTCTCGGAGTTGTGTTGTGTCTTTCCCTTTGCTGTCCAAGAACAGACAAATCTCCTCACGAAGCTCGAAACATCTTTGAAGCACCTTTCCCTGGCTTAGCCATCGCACCTCTGTGTGATAAGGCAAATCACCATGCTCCGTTTCTAACTCCGTCAGAAATGCCTTGAACTGGCGGTGATTCAAACCTTTGGCTCTGATAAAGTTAACTGTGCGCGTGATGATGCTCATTACATGCTCCATTTTCAAGGCTTTACCGCACAACGCTTCCTGGTGTATGATACAATGATAAGCTGTCAGCTCACCTGTCGCGTTTTCCTCTTGCATCTTTTCCCGTATCTTCGCCACCAGTCCGCTCCTGTGTCCACACATCGCAGGTGCTCCGTCGGTTGTCAAACCCACGAGTTTTTCCCAAGGCAGCTCCATCTCATTTACACATCTTGACACCTCTTCATACAAATCATGCCCCGTAGTTGTGCCATGCATAGGACGTAAAGCCAAAAACTCCTCTGTCACGCTTAGGTTGGAGTCCACTCCGCGGATGAAAATTGACAACTGGGCAATGTCAGAAATGTCGGTGCTCTCATCCACAGCCAAGGAATATGCAATAAAATCTTTTCCCTTTTTCACAAGCTGCTCTTTTAGATTGATGGACAACTGGTCTACTCTCTCGGCAATGGTGTTTCTGCTCAGACTCACATTTAAAAAGAGTTGCCTTTTTTCTGGGCAAACTTCGTCACAAACTTTAATCATGCAGTTTTTGATGAAATCCCCCTCCGTAAATGGCCGGGCTGATTTAGCGATCTCTTCTGCCAAAATAAAACTGGCCTTTTGTAGCCTTTGTTCCATGTCCATATTCTTGTTTTTGTCCGCGTGTTTCGTTTCATAATGTCGTCTCAGATTATACTCTTTCAGTACCGCCACACTTTCTCCACACAGAAGACACACAGGTTTTCCAGCTACCTTCGTGAACATATACTCCGACTCCCACCTTGTTTGAAACCCCCGGTTCTCAGTATCCACCTTCCGTTTTGCCATTTTTGATGGGTATCTGAAAGTTAATTTTACTGTGATGCTGACGACTGCTGTGCCAATAAATATTGAAATGAAGCAGCCTACTGCTCGGTGCGTCACCTTTGCATTGTGGGAAATGTAGTATTGGTGCGTGTAAAAGATCTGCGGGCTGCCGGCTTGCTGCGGGCCGGTTCTAATAATAAATCAAGATCATCCCAGGGGCCGTAAAAAACCTTCTTGCGGGCCGGATGTGGCCCGCGGGCCTTGACTCTGACATATGTGACCTAAGGGATGTGCACAAGACGGAAGTACATCCATGTGATGCATGCATACTAACCGAAGTCTTGCAGGTATTTACATGGTTTTGTGCATGTGCCAGGTGATAGAAATCTCAAAGGCAGTACCATCACTCTAAAAGGTTGGGTGAATAATACTGTCCTGTGGATATTTTTTTTCTCAAATTTCTACCCGAATAAGGACCAACCGCACATACAAGTTCAAATGCAATTTCGTTCAACATTCTGGCTTGTAAGGAAACTTTCCACGTTTTTTGCAGTGCTTTAATTCAGACTGTGTTTGCAGAAAGTTTGCCTGACAACTCAAACTGCATTTTTACGCTGCTCTATGTTCGCTACAGAATAAGTCATGTCTGTGGGCGTAGCGTAGCGTTTGGGTATCCAGGTAAGCAGAAAGCTGGTATCAGAGTCTGATCTATTAGGCAACTAAATTATATACTTCTCAACAGATGTCTTAAGGCCCCTAATAACTGACACAGGGTCATATATTTGTTCATCCCCCAGTAATGTGTACTGGTTGGGGAGGCAAGATGGCGGGTATGCTCGAATGGTTGTCAGACTTGGAGATGGAGTCAGGGGAACCCATTGAGGTCGGTAAGAAGACGGGCAGGGAAAAAATATGAAAACATTTTAATTTCTGCCGTCCAGAGGGAACGTGTGCTCCGCACCACGTGACTGGGGAGAAGAACTGTGACTAGCGTTCCTCTCCGGAAAACAGGGTGCCATTGAAGGAGTGATAACTGGGGTGCCGTTAAGTGTTGAGGAGGGTCAACTGAAGTTGAAGATTCCTGGTGTCTGTAATGCTCACCGTTTGGTGTGACGCAGATCCGGTGGAGAGCGTAGTGAAACAGAGTAGACACTGTCTGTACTACTGAGTTTTGATGCAGAGTTTTTACCAGATAAATTCAAGTTAGGATGTGTCAGTTTTACCGGGAGAGCTTTTGTCCCGAACCCATTACGGTGTTTTAGGTTCCAAGCTTATTGTCATCTTGCAGTAGTGTGTAGGAAGAGATTCCTAGATATGAGAAGTGTGCAGGAGGACATAAGACAAAGGAATGTGTAGTATCGGTGGAAAAGGTTGTGTGTGTGTGTCAACTTTTAGGGGTACCCATGGTGCTGGAGATCAGAGGTGTCTGTTGAGAGAAAGGCAGTTGAGGTTGCCAGGATCAGAGTAGTGCAGGTGTCATTTGCTGAGGCACTGAAGAGAGTAGTAGAGAAAGATGGGTTCACTCTTAAGGAAAAAGATTGCAGTCAGAGTGCAGTATAACTGCAGTATGCTGCCAGTACTGTGTCCAAAAGAACACTGTTTTTTTTACTGCAGTAATTTTGCAGTGTAACTGCAGTTAGAGTGCACTATAACAGTACACTGCAGTTATTCTGCAATTACTTTGTCCAAAATACCACAGTCGACTGCAGTTACTGCACTTATACCGCAGTTTCAAAACTGCAATCTTTTTTGGTAAGGGCAGGGTGAGGAATCCTAAGAGGATCCCTGTGAGTAGGATGAGGTCAATAGAGAGTGATAGGAATAACATGTGCTCCAGTAAGTTTTTTTGTTGTTGCCGTTCATAGCCATGGTGGTCAACTGTACCGCAGGAATGGAATGTAAATCACAGAGGATAGATGTTGTGGTGGCAGCTGTAGAGAAGCACTTGGGCGTACAATATTTTACTGCAGAAGAGTTACAGGGTGTAGGATCAGATAGGACCAAAGTAATGGAATAGTGATTTGGTTTTAATGGTGTACGGTTAGTTGGTAGGGGATTTTTTTTTCACAAAGTTTAATGAATTCATACTACAGAATAGTAGGCTGATACACAGCCAATACAGTAGGTGGTGGCATGCGCCTTTAACATTTGTTTGCGGACCGCCATAGTACCAAAGAAGAAGACAACGTCATCATCCAGCGTCCGTTCAAATCAGCGATAGCGGTACTCTCCCCGAATCTAAAAAGGGAAATATTAATCCCATTACTATTAAACTAGACAAATAAACCAGTTTGAGATGATAGACATGATTGAGAAGGAGGAATCTATCATTAGCGAGGAAGAAGCGGCTCAGTATGACCGGCAGATCCGATTATGGGGTCTGGATGCACAAAAGAGGTAGCTATTAGCTAACGTTGGCGTCCATTGTCTCTGTAGGTAGATCACCTATTATTTGTCGGTACTAAATACAAATGCATTAAATGTTAAATTTGAACTCTGCACACACTTCGCCATGATATACAGTATTTACAATGCTTCTCAATCCGTTCCTGGGGTGCACAATTTGCTTTGGCCCAGCGCTAACACAGCTGGTTCAACTCTCCAACTAACGTTAGCCAGCCAAGACCTTGAATTAGATATGCTCGAACTGGGCTAAAACAAATATGCACTCCTTGATCACACAGCAATAATTGATTGGAAAACACTGCAAATGTTGATGTTTACATAATTTATTAATCTGCACAAAGCTTGCATGTTTTGTCTTGAAGGCTTTCCACCCTATATTGTATGATGGAGCCACATAGCTAATAAAGGTGTTGGTTGGTAATCTGCTTCTGTTCCAGGCTACGGGGGTCTCGTGTGCTCCTGGTGGGCCTCAGGGGCCTGGGGGCTGAAGTGGCCAAAAATCTAATCCTGGCTGGAGTGAAGGGGCTGACCCTGCTGGACCACGAACAGGTACAGACCACAATACACAAAGTGTGTGTGTGTGTGGGGGGGGGGGGGGGGGGGGGGGGGGGGTGTAACAGAGTTAGGTCAGAGGTAACCTAAAGTAACAGGTGTAAATAAACATCTGAAATTAGATCCAATACATACTGGTCTTGACGAGAAGGAAAAAAACTGTTTGGGGAGGTTCTCTTCTGCACTGTCCAACCAATCCAGTAAATGTGTAGGAGGAGTTAAGATGGAGTGTCACCTTGTTAACATCCAAAAGTGGAAGTCGGGTGAAAGGCTCTTTCCATTCCCCCTGAAAACCGGAACATCTGGTTGTTGGGGACTCTGCAGAGGCCAGGTGAGAGGGAACCTTCCGAAGTAGGCTAATGGTGGGATGAAACACTGAGAAAATTGCAGGAGAATATAAATTAATTTTACAAACCACTAACTATTTCTGCTCTCTTTCTTCTCAGGTGACAGAGGAGTCATGTCGAGCCCAGTTTCTGATTCCAGTGACTGCTCAGGGCCAGAACCGAGCCCAGGCCTCCCTGGAGCGGGCCCAGTACCTCAACCCCATGGTGGAGGTGAAGGCAGACACAGACAGGGTGGAGACCAAACCAGACAAATTCTTCCTTCAATTTGAGGCAGTGAGTACAGTAGTGCAGGGCTGGCCTATTGTCAAGATTACTTTTGTTAATTATTTTCTGTTACCCTAAATGGCCACTAGATGGTGCTTTTACACCATACGTCTTACTACATGTTGACCTGGGCAGCAGATTTTTTTCTGCAATTTTTTTGTGGTTAATTTTTCACCCCTTTTTTCTCCCCAATTTCGTGGTATCCAATTGGTAGTAGTTACAGTCTTGTCTCATCGCTGCAACTCCCGTACGGACTCGGGAGAGGCGATGGTCGAGAGCCATGCGTCCAACCCAGAAGCCAGCCACACCAATGTGTCGGAGGGAACACCGTACACCTGGCGACCGTGTCAGCATGGTGCCCGCCACAGGAATCGCTAGTGCGCGATGAGACAAGGATATCCCTGCTGGCCAAACCCTCCCTAACCCGGACGACGCTGGGCCAATTGTGTGCCGCCCCATGGGCCTCCCGGTCGCGGCCGGCTGCGACAGAGCCTGGACTCCAACCCAGAATCTCTAGTGGCACAGATGCAGTGCCTTAGACCACTGCGTCACTCGGGAGGTCGATTTAAGCTGTTTTTGACTGATGATGAGTTCCATTGCATGTAGTTGCACTTTGTTCACAACATTAATCTTTCTTTGTAGAACTTAGTGATAAGTGCTCCCGAGTGGCGCAGCGATCTAAGGTACTGCATCTTAGTGCCTTTGTTCGATTCCAGGCTGTATGACAACAGGCTGGAATTGGGAGTCCCATAGGGCGGCACACAATTGTCCCAGCGTTGGTCCAGGTTAGGGTTTGCCCAGGGGTAGGCCGTCATTGTAAATAAGAATTTGCTCTTAAGTGATTTGACTAGTTAAATAAAAAAAGTGTTTTTCATTGGCTATCCCTGTTAAGTTCACGATTTTGGCAATTAAGCCCTTCACCTACTTCCCCATAGTCAGATGAACTCATGGATACCATTTTTATTTCATCCAATATGAAGGAAGTTCTAGGTAGTTTTGTGAGCCAATGCTAACTAGCGTTAGCGCAATGACTGGACGTCTATGGTATCTACTCTACTAGCATGCTATTAGTTACCATAGACTTCTAGTCATTGCTCTTACTCTAGTTAGCAACTTCCTTCAAACTGCACTCAGACATACAAATAGTATCCACAAGTTCACCTGACTCTGGGGAAGTAGATAAAGGGATTTATGATGCATGTACATATTATTTATAAATTGACGGAGTAAGGGAATTGACAGTTGCCGGTAAGGGGGGGGTGAAAAGAAAAAAATAAAGACACTCGAGCTTGGAGATAAATACGTTTATCTAACTTATGTCTGTACCGCTAACAAGTAGAAACATAGATTTTCTGTGGTGTTTGGTTCCAGACACACTGAAAAGCAAGCTGTCTGATGTGCTCTGCTCTCAAACATATAGTGGTGGGGTTTTGAAGAGACTCCTCATCAGATACTCATGGATTTTCAAAGCGCAAACAAGCCGCTTCCCCAGTCTGTCTGGTGGAGAAACGGCGGACGCGTCCCGGGGGGAGTGCTAATGGAAGTTCAGGAGGAGGGGGAGACAAAATGGGCTGTGCTGTAGACTGCTAGCTTTTTTTATCTGCTAGCTATGGATATGTCTTGTTTGTGTGGCTCAGCACTGAGAAACTGGAACTGGTTTAAATTTGCTAGAATGCATGATAAGGGGCTGCTCTTTTTAGTCAGCGTGTTTTGGGATTAATATGTCTGGATTATAGCTTTGATCCCGAGAGAGTTTGTAGGTGTTTTTGTCTTTTTAGAGATCATTTGAGGCAACAATTCACACCCACAACAAACAAACTTACTCATTTACTTCACTCAGAACACTGGTATACTCACCCTATTCTCATAACCACTCATTCTCTGCATGTCTTTCACTTCACTTCTCCCTTCACCTCCTACTAGGCCCATTCTCCGTTAGGTTCCATTGTACAGATAAGCTAAATACCCCCCCCCACCCTTTCCTTGCTTCCTTTTCACTCCCTCGTCTCTCAAACAATCCAGCTCAGTGTCCCTCTTCACAAAGCCCTTGCCGGAGGCCATTGAGAGGAGGTGTCCAAGCTGTACGCCTCCTTCAAAAGGAGGGAGGCTCTGTGGACAGACAGACAGGCTGTCCAGGCTGTTAAAAATCCCTGTCCCTGCCAGTACCAGCACTCCCAGTTCCCTCTGCCAATCCCGTCTAATGAACTGCAGCAGTAGCCCAACATGTCCAGCCAGGGTCTCCCTCGGTGTCTGTCACCACAACAGAGGGCTTGCCTTTTTTGTAGCTGGCAACTAAAGCCAATAGGACTTCTATAATAGTCTGCAAGGCTCTCCCTTCCCCCATAAGACCTTCTTCATATGAAGTTGAGGTGTGTGGTTCAAGGAAGATCTCCGGTCCATTTTTCAGGCATCAAGCACCCAGCTTTGATGATTAGTCTATCAGTCTTCATTAGCTAAGGGCAAAGCAATTAAAAACAACTTCAACCATGCAGTAACATGTCAATCAGCTGCCCTTGGTAAAACACTGGCGCGTGTCGTGAACTCAATGCTGGCACCTCCCAACGTTGTGGTACTTTGTGTTCCGGGAGGGCCCAGCGTGTACATTGCAGGGATGCCACAGACAGATGCCCGTCAGCTGCCAGACAGCCCCTTATCTCTAGCCAAGTGTGGAGTGTGTTGGGTTTGGTCTGGAGGATAAGATGGACCCAGCCCACGGGTCAGTTTTTTTAATAAGGCCAATCTTCTGTTCCCCACCCTGTTCAGATAGAACACACTGGCCAAAACAAACTAGTCGATTCTTCGACAGAATAACATATTTTGTTTACTTGAACATGTTTTGTGTCAAAAGGACGGGGTGTCTATTGTAGAAGCTGGTATGTGTGATGATCAAGGGGGTAACTAAAGGAGTAGTAAGGATTGCTATGGTTGAATCTATCTAAAAGGTGTGTGTGCGTGTAAATCCAGAGTTAGGCCTACTTGTTGATCAAGTACTTTGTCATCATTCCCTGCAAGGTCTCTCAATGAACATGAACACTACATATACAAAATGCGTGGACACCCCTTCAAATTTTGGGACTCGTTGACCCGTTGCTGACAGGTGTATAAAATCGAGCACACAGATATGCAATCTCCATAGACAAACATTGGCAGTAGATTGGCCTTACTGAAGAGCTCAGTGACTTTCAACGTGGCACCGTCATAGGATGCCACCTTTCCAACAAGTCAGTTCGTCAAAGTTCTGCCATTCTCAAGTTGCCTGGTTAACTGTAAGTGCTGTTATTGTGAAGTGGAAACGTCTAGGAGCAACAACGGCTCAGCCACAAAGTGGTAGGCCACACAAGGTCACAGAACGAGACCGCCGAGTGCTCTGAGTTCCAAACTCCCTCTGGAAGCAACTTCCGCACAAGAACTGTTCGTCGGGAGCTTCATGAAATGGGTTTCCTTGATCGAGCAGCCGCACACAATTCTAAGATCACCATGCGCAATGCCAAGTGTCGGCTGTAGTGGCGTAAAGCTCGCCACCGTTGAACTCTGGAGCAGTGGAAACGCATTCTCTGGAGTGATAAATCACGCTTCACCATCTGGCAGTCCAGCGGAGGAATCTGGATTTGGCGTATGCCGAGAACACTCTACTTGCCCCAATGCATAGTGCCTACTAAAGTTTGGTGGAGGAGGAATAAGTGTCTGGGGCTGTTTTTCATGATGCATGCTAGGCCCCTTAGTTCCAGTGAAGGGAAATCGTAATGCTACACTATACAATGACATTCTAGATGTTTCTGTGCTTCTAACTTTGTGGCCCTTTCCTGTTTCAGCATGACATTGCCCGCATGCACAAAGCAAGGTCCACTCAGAAATGGTTTATCGAGATCGGTGTCAATGAACTGGCCTGCACATAGCCCTGACCTCAACCCCATCAAACAGCTTTGGGATGAATTGAAACGCAGACTTCGAGCCAAGCCTAATCACCCAACATCAGTGTCTGACCTCACTAATGCTCTTGTGGCTGCGTGGAAGCAAGACCCCCTTCAGCAATGTTCCAACATCTCGTAGAAAACCTTCACAGGAGAGTGGAGGTTGTTCTAGCAGCAAAGGGGGGACAAACTCCATATTAATGCCCATGATTTTGGAATGAGATGTTCAATGTTGAGCAGGTGTCCACATACTTTTGATCATGTGATGTAGTGAGCACCATGGGATTTGTAGTTTTAGCTGCTCTCTCTGACTTTGTCCTCCCCTCCCTTGTTCCTCTCAGGTGTGTCTGACAGGCTGCTCGAGGGATCTGATGGTGCGCGTGGACCAACTCTGTGCCCAGCACAACATCAAGGTCTTCTGTGGCGATGTCTTTGGTTACCACGGATACATGTTCTCCGACCTTGGCCAGGAGCACAACTATGTTGAGTGAGTGTTGTGTTTGATTGTCGAGTGTCTGTTTAATTTACTTGTCCCGATTGATCCTCAGTTATGCTCATCTGTCCCTTGTTTTGATGCCCCCGTCCAGGGAGAAGCCCAAAGTAGTCAAGCCCAAAACAGACGAGTCCAATGATGGACCTGAGGCCAAGAAACCAAAGGTTGACCCCAATGAGACCACCATGATCAAAAAGGTGAGCGTTGTATAAAAAATAGCTCAATTAGTGTTTTATCAATGTAATGAATGTTATCCTCCTCCAGATCTAATGACGGCATGTTCCTTGCCCTTTGGCGCTCTCTCTATCCCAACTGAACAGACTGCCAGCTTCTGCTCCTTGAAAGTGGCTCTGGAAGTGGATTGGACCAATGAGAAGGCCAAGAGCAGCCTGAAGCGCACCCCCGTGGACTACTTCCTGCTACACGGTACCTGCGCCTCAATAATTCCACAAAGCCATTGGATATAAATATCTATTTGATAAAAGAGAGTTGGATCACTAACTGGCTGCCATCGCGTCTTTTTTCTTTTGCCATAAGAAACAGTGGAGCTATAGATTGATGCCCTCTACACGTGAGCGCCTGCAGCTCCAATGATATCGCCCCCCCTTCCTGTTTTGGTTGTTGTAGCATTGCACCCTGTTCCTGTTCCTAGTCTGATATGGTCCCTTTATTAGCCTTCACCTGGCTTCATAGACCGTCTTAACATGGCTCTGTTTCCATCACAGGCTCTCCATGGCCAGTCTTGTGTGACTTTAGAACAGAGACACAAACCGCTAGGCACCACCCACGACACCACACTACCCCCGCAAGGCTGCCAACTCTATCCTGCCCCTGTTGTTTGGCTAATATTAATATAACAGCCGGAAAGGAAAGAAGCTGTTCTTTTGTTTGTTTTTGTGGGTTTTCAGAGCAGTTCTACAGCATTTGTGTTTCTATAATTAGGTCTAGACGTTGTGGTATCTCTCGACTGAGCTGTTCTTGAGGAAGTGGAGCTTCCTCTGTTACTGTGTCCCAGGAGTGGGGGGGTGGGGGGGTTAGCCTACTGTATGAAACCATAACATCTCCAGAGGAATGGAAGGCAGAGCAGGCGTGGGGGGCACATGACGGTTTTCCCTCAACTTTGATTTAGTTAATGTCATTTGAATGTGTTGTTTTTGCTTCATCCCTGTTTGAATCTGGTCAAGAATGTTCCAGACTACTCATTTAAGACAATGTTTACTGGTCTACTTTGCACAGATGTCTTTGTACGCTTACATATTGTGTTAGTCCGTGCCAGGTTTTGAGATAATTCTGTGATGTTTAGTTGGTGATGATTCAGGTGATGATGGTGATTGATGTTGGGTTTTATGTGTGTGCTCACGTGCGTGTGTACTAGCGAGGTGTCAGTCTGGTGGAAATAGCCGTGGGCGGACTGGGCTCCATGATGTGATTGATGGACAGCTAAAAAGAGGATGTTATGACACCTGTTTTAACACTGAGTGGGCGAGGAGAGCTGCCAGCCTTAAAGGGGGGTTTAGAGCCTAAAACGTCTCAGTGGCAATGGTACGTCCATCTCTTGTTTATTATTTGCCTTTTAGTAATATTCAGACTCCAAACCACATCCTCCTCATTTTGGCACATCTGCCCACGGTCTCGCACAGGATGGGTGTAGTACTAGTGTTGCGTGCTGACAGGACAAGGACAAGAGTCATAGATGTCTGATCATGGCCTTGTCAAACTGATCAAAAACTGCAATTTTTCACGGGATGATCAGTATTTAATTGGAACTTTGTGTGCACTTTTTTTCTGTGAGTGGAAGTGAAGCTAGCCAGCCAGTGTCATACGAGCAAGTGATAGAATGACAACCCCACTGACATTTCCTTAGTAACATATTCTGTGTTGGGTGGAAAACGTAGCTCGGTATATGTAGCAACTTCTTAACCCATACAATCAGAGCTTCTTCTATGGTTTCCTGCACTTCTCCACCACTCGTCCTGTGGTTCACACTCTCTCTGCGTTCCTCGCTTCTCTCCCACAGTACTGCTGAAGTTCCGTACAGACAAAGGTCGCGACCCCCACCCAGAAAGCTTTGAGGCAGACGCCACGCTCCTGAGACAGATCCGGGATGATGTCCTGGAGGCCATGGGGCTGAGTAGCGAACTGCTGCCTCACGACTTTGTCAGGTGACTGGCTCAATTCAATGCATCACTTGACAGCCATTCACATATTTAGTTGGACTCTTAGTAATATGTTTGTAGGGGACTGTTGTTTGTAGGGGACTGTTGTTTGTAGGGGACTGTTGTTTGTAGGGGACTGTTTGTAGGGGACTGTTTGTAGGGGACTGTTGTTTGTAGGGGACTGTTGTATATGCCAGTGAAGGTAGTTCTTAGATATATCAAAGATAATCTGTGACTGACTGCTCCATTCTGAGCTATTTCAGATTTTCAGAGTTAAGACAATTGTTAATTCATCCTTATGAACTCCAGAGTTTATGTATTTCTGTTTGACAGTCATGTTGTTTTGTGATGTCATCAGCTACTGCTTCTCTGAGATGGCCCCTGTGTGTGCTGTGGTGGGAGGAGTGCTGGGACAGGAGGTTGTCAAGGTTGGTTGTCAAGTTTTTTGGGGTTTTTTTTGTACATTGACTTTCCATTAGTTGCTGTAACTTTAAATCATTCCGACTAGAGGGTGACCAATTATGATTTTTCAACACCGATACCGATTATTGGAGGACCATAAAAAGCAGATACCGATTAATCAGCCGATTTAAAAAAAAAAATATATATATATATATATATATATAATTTAAAAAATAATAATTTAAAAAATAATAATATGTTTAAATTTATTTATTTATTTGTAATAATGACAATTACAACAATACTGAATGAACACTTATTTTAACTTAATATAATACATCAATCAAATCAATTTAGCCTCAAATAAATAATGAAACATGTTCAATTTGGTTTAAATAATTAAAAAACAAAGTGTTGGAGAAGAAAGTAAAAGTGCAATATGTGCCATGTAAAAAAGCTAAGTTCCTTGCTCAGAACATGAGAACATATGAAAGCTGGTTGTTCCTTTTAACATGAGTCTTTAATATTCCCAGGTAAGAAGTTTTAGGTTGAGGTTATTATAGGAATTATAGGACTATTTCTCTCTATACCATTTGTATTTCATATACCTTTGACTATTGGATGTTCTTATAGACACTTTAGTATTACCAGTGTAACAGTATAGCTTCCGTCCCTCTCCTCGCCCATACCTGGGCTCGAAACAGGAACACATCGACAACAGCCACCCTCAAAGCATCGTTACCCATCGCTCCACAAAAGCTGCGGCTCTTGCAGCGCAAGGGGATCAACTACTCCAAGTCTCAGAGCGAGTGACGTTTGAAACGCTATTAGCGCGCACCCCGCTAACTAGCTAGCCATTTCACATCGGTTACACCAGCCTAATCTCGGGAGTTGATAGGCTGGAAGTCATAAACAGCTCAATGCTTGAAGCACAGTGAGGAGGTGTTGGCAAACGCACAAAAGTGCTGTTTGAATGAATGCTTACGAGCCTGCTGCTGCCTACCATCGCTCAGTCAGACTGCTCTATGAAATATCAAATCATAGACTTAATTATAACATAATAACACACAGAAATATGAGCCTTTGGTCATTAATATGGTTGAATCCGGAAACTATCATTTCGCAAAACTTTCAGTGAAATACGGAACCGTTCCGTATTTTATCTAACCGATGGCATCCCTAAGTCTAAATATTGCTGTTACATTGCACAACCTTCAATGTTATGTCATAATTATGTACAATTCTGGCAAATTAATTACGGTCTTTGTTAGGAATAAACAGTTCGCAACGAGCCAGGCGGCCCAAACTGCTGCATATACCTTAACTGCTTGCACGGAACGCAAGAGAAGTGACACAATTTCATGTTAGCAGGCAATATTAACTAAATATGCAGGTTTTAAAAATATATACTTGTGTATTGATTTTAAGAAAGGCAGTGATGTTTATGATTAGGTACACATTGGTGCAACGACAGTGCTTTTTTTGCGAATGCGCATCACCATTTGGCGAAGTAGGCTGTGATTCGATGAGAAATTAACAGGCACCGCATCAATTTATATGCAACGCAGGACACGCTAGATAAACTAGTAATATCATCAACCATGTGTAGTTAACTAGTGATTATGTTAAGATTGATTGTTTTTTATAAGATAAGTTTAATGCTAGCTAGCAACTTACCTTGGCTTCTTGCTGCCCTCGCGTAACAGGTAGTCAGCCTGCAACGCAGGCTCCTCGTGGAGTGCAATGTAAGGCAGGTGGTTAGTGTTGGACTAGTAACCGGAAGGTTGCAAAAAAGAATCACCCAGCTGACAAGGTAAAAATCTGTCGTTCTGCCCCTGAACAAGGCAGGTAACCCACCGTTCCTAGGCCGTCATTGAAAATAAGAATGTGTTCTTAACTGACTTGCCTAGATAAATAAAGGTATAAAAAAAATCGTCCACAATCGGTGTCCAAAAATACCGATTGTTATGAAAACTTGAAATCGGTCCTAATTAATCGGCCATTCCGATTAATCAGTCGGCGTCTAATTTATACTCTACTGACTATACTGGCTCTGAACTAGTGTGAAAAATCACACACCAGACTGTCTGCACCACATTTACTGTTGTGCAGCTTTCACTGGGGAGAAAGATGGCATGTTATATTTTGGGGAGGCAGAAAGCTAACCACTTGACAGCAGGCCGCTCCACTTGATTCTGGGTTCAATCCAGAAATACCCACTGATATGTTTCAGTCCTGTGGGGCTTTTGGGGAGATGTAGGGGACCAGTGTGTCTCTTCGGTGTTGCTGTTTTGGATATGACCTGGGTATTGGAAAATAAGGGAAGTGTCACAGTCCTACCTGTGTTTGAGAGTTGAGGAAGCCAGGTAACGTCAGTCAGCACAGACAACCCACTCAGCGGGATTATGGCACTGCGCCAGGCTGTCTGATGTAATGATGAAACCGGATGAAACTGCCTGCAACCGGCAGACATCGCACTGGGTGAAGTCAAGTGATCACCGATCACACAGCGGACCCCATGCTCACGCAGTGGAGCGGACACTAGAGTACACCCCATGTATGCCTTGCAGGGAAAGCTGCTGAAGCTCCCACAGCAAAGCTATTGTGGGTTTAGTTTGAGAGATGGTGAGGTAGTGTGTGTGTGGTTGGTATTAACGTCACTGTGTGTTTCTACAGGCTCTTTCCCAGAGAGACGCACCACACAAGAACTTCTTCTTCTTTGACGGTATGAAGGGCAGCGGGGTAGTGGACTACTTTGGCCCAAAGTGATCGACCATACTCCCACCAAAGGAGGGAGAGGTGTGTGCATAGGACAAATGCAGTAACAGTTTTGAGTTGAGTTACTTTTTTTTCTCCAGTCAGACTATTTATCATTGTGTAACCATTCACCTCAGCTGAAAGTTCAAGTGTTTCAATAGGCGAAAAGAATTTGTCATTGTACATATTCTCTTTTTCATACCTAGGCACACAACACCCCTATTAGACGGTTTCTGCAGCCAACGTTTTGGAATTTCATTTTTTGGGGGGCTGTTAAACCATCCATTT
The DNA here is from genome assembly GCF_013265735.2 of Oncorhynchus mykiss. Lineage (NCBI taxonomy): Eukaryota > Metazoa > Chordata > Actinopteri > Salmoniformes > Salmonidae > Oncorhynchus > Oncorhynchus mykiss. The sequence continues at coordinate 13,368,301 of NC_048591.1, read as the reverse complement.
GTTTCAAGCACACAGTTTTTACATTTTGTAATAAAAATATTGTGAACCAAATTAGTCTGAGGGGTTATTTGGAAATAAGTAGTGACAGTGTTGGAAAAAGTACTCAATTGTCATGCTTGAGTAAAAGTAAAGATTTCTTAATAGAAAATGATTCAAGTGAAAATCACCCAGTAAAATACTTATTGAGTAAAAGTATTTGGTTTTAAATATACTTAAGCATAAAAAGTCATTTTAATTGCTAAAAAAAAGTGGAAGGAAACGTATAAATCATTTTTTTTTTTTTTATTATTTAAAAAAAAAATGTTATATTTTTTTTACAATTTACGGATAGCCAGAGGCACACTTCAACACTCAGACATAATTGACAAACAAAGCATGTGTTTAGTGAGTCCACCAGATCAGAGGAAACGGAGATGACCGAGGATGTTCTCTTGATAAGTGTGTAAATTGGAAAATGTTTCTAACCTACTAAGCATTCAAAATGTAATGAGTACTTTTGGGTGTCAGGGAAAATGTTTGGAGTAAAAAGTGCATTATTTTTCTTTAGGAATGTAGTGAAGTAAAACTTGTAAAAAATATAACTAGAAAAGTGAACTACAGGTATCCCAAAAAACGACTTAAATAGTTCTTTAAAGTATTTTTACTTAAGTAGTTTATACCACTGAGTAGTGACATTGAATGACTCAGTGGTTGTCGCAGTGGATCATATAGGTTCAAATGAGTGGATATACGGCCTGGTGTTAAGTGCATGATGTCATGCCACGTGGGTGAAAGCGCTGATATCAGTGCCCTGCAGCAGCAAAACAAAGGGACTGTTTCAGGTGCTTCCAAGAAATGCCAAACAGGCCAATAATGAGCAGGGTAGTTTCCTCTTCGGTCACCCAAACAAGGGATCTCTCCCTCCATCATCGGCAGGTGGATGGACCGGTAGAACTGGTCTAGCAGGTACTATAGGTAGGTACATAGAGGGAGTGGCAACCCCCTACACAGAGGGCCCCATGTACATTAGAAGTGTTGAGCTATTGACATTTGACTGACTTCTCATTTACATTTGGTATTTAGCAGACGCTATTATCCAAAGCGACATACAGTAAGTAGTGAGTGCATACATTTCGTTTTTAAAATTCTGGTCCACCGTGGGAATCGAACCCACAACCTCAAGCACCATGCTCTACCAAATGAGACACACAGGAAATCTCTAGGCATTTTGAAAGTATATTTTACTTGGCTGTGTAGACTACTATTTTCTGCATTTAATGCCCTTGCGAGAAATGACCACATGTATGGTGAAACTGTCAATGTAAAGGATGTTTTTTTTTGTTTTTTTTCAATGTTTTTGTCCTTGACCATGAAACTGCAGAGAAGTATCTTCTCAACCTAGAGGGACAAAGCAGCATGATATTCCACATAGTTTGTGTTTGTTTGTGTATCTGTTTGTGACTTATTGAAGGGAGAAAAAGCACCTTGGCACCAAATGTCTTGTTTTTCGACTGCAGAGGGAATTTGTGGAAAGGAAAACAGCCAGAGCCTTGAAATGAAACCCATGACTGATTAAGCCCCATAAGGAGTCACTGCTCTTTTCCTGGGATTAAGGAAAAAGCAGGTTTTATTACGGATATGGCTTTAAGCCCATCCTTTTAATTAAAGCACGTCTCTTATCTCCTCACGCTGACCAACCCACTAATCCCCCCCCCCTCTCCCACTCACCAAAAAAAGCTACCCCCTCCAGCACTGGTCATTCATTTTGTAAAGACTGAGCAGCAAAGATCCAAGCGGTCGCTCCCGACACCAATCACAATGGGGCCCTCATTCTGCCACTGACGCGGAGAGATTCAATTGGTTCAAATATGGCACAGAGTGCAGGTGAGGACCTCTGGCCCAGGTGTTATCTGTTGACTCATTGCAACGGGGCTCGGAATCTTATTCATTATAAGTAGGTGTCGTTCTTGTTTTTGAGACAATGTGGAATCCAGGCCATGTTTAGAACCACGAGAACAACAAACAACAAAGCCTTCCTGAATAGAGGACATAGCCTACAGTTCAACAATCTCGAAACATTCCCACGTAATATCATTAGCAGCCAGCATCAGAGCATTACACACGTACATGTTTTTAAGCTTGCGTTACTGTGTAGTTACTCAAGATGTCTCTGTGTTCGTGTGATCTGTTTTCTGGGAATCCCTGACATGTTCTCCAAATATGTGGTGTTACTGTTTGTCACGCATCTCCAGACCAGCACACTGACCATCACACGCTAGTCACAGTCCCCCATTCATCCACCAACAGGAATCAGGTGACAAACCACAAAGAGTCATTGGTGTGATAAGATCTTACCAGTATAATAGAGTAGCAGAAACAGTAGACCAGTAAAAGAACATAACCTGAGATTGTTCTTTAATCCAGGGCCATGAGGATAAAGTACTTTTGAACCAACTGAAGTCATTGTATTAACCTTGCGCTGCAAAGCTCCACTATCCTTTTTATCACAGACAATCATATCATTCTGTTATAATCTTTATTTTAAAGGCCCAATGCAGCCATTTTTATCTCAATATCAAAGCATTTTTGGGTAACAATTAAGTACCTTATTGTAGTTGTATTAACTTAAAATGGTCAAAAAGAAACAAAAATAGCATCTTAGCAAAGAGCAATTTCTCAAGCAAAGGTTTTGTTTGGACTGTCTGGGAGTGGTCTGGCTCGAGAACTAGCTGTTATTCACAGGAAGGTTTGGAACTATTTTTCTTATTGATCTATTAACTCATTTACTGCCTGGTGATGTCACCTGGCAGGCCAAATTTCCCTCGAACCAAAACAGGCAGTCTTTCAGGCAGTCTTTTCAAACAGCTCTTACACTAAAAGGGCTGTATTATAATTGTCATAATTTCAGAGTATTAATCCAACCTCATAGTGAGAAGAAACACATTTTTGACTGCACTGGGCCTTTAATAAATCTGATAATCTTACAAAAGAATACAAGCCAAAACAAGTAAATAGATTTCATATCTTTATTGTTAATAAGGAAACAAATCTGTACAAAAATTTCATGTAGAAAGTTCAGTAAAAAAAAAAAGTCAAAAACAGCAAATTTACACTGCATGAAACTGAGAATGAGATTCCCACAAAAAATGTGGTGCTACTTTACAGCAGTGCGATCCCTCTGTGAGAGAGTACATTGGAGAATGGAACCACAAGAAGTCACATAGTCGCCACAGGAAGTGAACCACGCCACGGCACACACCACAGGATGTCATGAGGCTGTCACAGGAAATGAACAACACGTGCTCCGAACGCTATAGGGGACGCCCAGTTTCCCACAGAAAAAAAGGTGCTTGGTTATTCTCACAGGTTCTTTGCTTAAAGGTGTAATGACATTGCAAAAAGGGGCTCCAAAAAATAAATAACCTGAACTGAAAACAAAGCATAGACTGCAGTAATGTTAAGGCTTTATAATTGATACAGTATGGCAACACAGAAAATAGGATGATCACAGTTGTATCCATCAGAACGTCTGTTTCAGGTTTACATGGCAAGTTGGGACTGTTAACCTCTTGGGTTCAAGGTTAAAACTGTAGGCTTCAGTGAAGGCTCAGTTTCTCCCACTTGACATGCAAACGTTCTCAACTGATTTCAACCACTACATTGCTTGTTGTTGTGACCTCTTTCTAGACATTTGGACACATGTTGTTCCTCTTTGTAATGCTTTGAATTGATAGGGACAGTTGTTGGTTCACAAAAAATGGTTGGTGTTTCTTAAAAGCCCTGATTTCCTGGACGCTTTGAGATAAAACGTTGTGTACAAACTGACTATGGAAACTTTTTAATGGAATGCCTTGGCAAAGACAAATATCAATGCTCTAACACGGTTGACGGTTCGCCCTTTGTGTAACTGGGGATGAACTGACTGGTCAAGTTATTCCAGTCTATTGTCAGATATTTATCTTTAAGCTTATTCAATCCTCATTTTATGGGTTCTTGGCTTTCAGATAGATTTAGAATTAATTTTTTATTAGGAATGAATGAAAAAAAAAACTTATTTCACACAGAAAAAGTCCATACAAATTGTATTTTTGAAAACGAAACAAAACGCTACAAAACGTGTTTAACGTCAAAATAAAGAAAGGTCTTCAGTTTCTTCTCCCGAACTACAATACATGTATTATACAATTGAGGGGCAATTTGATTATCATTTAGTAATCATGAAAAGATAAACATCCAAGTCATGTTTTAACCAGAAATACCATCTCAAATCCACTGGATTTAAATACACTAACTGCTTCCAACTGTTGATCCAAAGACAAAAACAACTGCACACATGGCAGATTTCAAACACAAACAGAGAACTTACAATTTAAGTACGTTTAAAGCTAATTGAATCTTATCCAATGATAACAGGTCTTCACGATGGCTTGTTACTGGCTCCTCCTATCCACCTCCAAACCAAACCACCATCTCCCAAAACAAATATATACAAACAATTTAACACTGGTAATAATAGAGGGATTGTCCGACAGTGTTACAGCTCAACTCAGAGCCCCCAATAGAAGTGATGGTCTGGTAACTGGCTCATATAGTGTTCTGTGTGTGTGTGTGTGTGTGTGTGTGTGTGTGTGTGTGTGTGTGTGTGTGTGTGTGTGTGTGTCAACCACTGCTCCATCCAGGGTCCCACACACCAACCACTGATTGTCCTGGTGATGGGAGCGATAGAAAGGCACAGAGAGGTCAATGAAATGTATTCAGATTTGAAGGGAAGAGTAGCATACATTTCAATTTATATACACCACTACACTCTTAGGAAAAAAAGGTGCTATCTAGAACCTAAAAGGGTTCTTCGGCTGTGCCCATAGGGTTCTCCCAATGGGGACAGCCGGATAACCCTTTTGGAACCGTTTTTACTAAGAGTGTACTGGCTCTGTTTACCAAGTCAAGTTGGTCCTGTCTGAAACTATAGGCCGACCTCTACAGCAGATCCCATATAGTATATCGCTATAACTTATCCCAGCAGTAAGCTTGGCTCATCCAGCGATATAAACTGATTCGTATTAACCATAGTGTGACTTACAGGGGATTCTACACAGGCCCCTCAGTACCCGCATCAAGCCATGCTGTCGAGCAGTTGAATTGCTCATTCTACTGTACCATGACCTTAATTGGAAGAAGTTGTACACACACATACAGGGGCCATAGCCTCTCCGCCAGGTAAAGCCCTCACGTCGCCACCACACCACACATCAGTGTGCTTCACAGTTTACAAGAAAGGACAGGAACACACACAAGCCCACACGGTCTGGGAGACCAACCTGGGTCAGAATGCTTCATCAGGAGCTGTCCCAAAGAGAGATTGAAAAAAAAAAATATATATATATATATATATACACAAGATGTACAAAAGAGACTAAACAAAAGGGGTTTGTCCGATCCAGCGGACTGAGTCCATTCTGAAGCAGTCTGGGATTGGTCCAGTAGGGAGCTCCGGCGTGTCCAATCCCTAGGGTCAGTCTATCTCAGTCGGTACAGAATGCTGAGGGTATCCGAGAGGAAGTTGAGGACTCCTAGACATAGGCCTCTCCAGTCCTGCCGTTGGGGGATGCCACCCTGAGAGAGAGAGAGAGAGAGAGAGAGAGAGAGAGAGAGAGAGAGAGAAAGAGAGGGGAAATTAGTCCTCCCAAAATAATTGTGGCCTTTCAGTCTTGACGCTTGTTCAAATGAACATTTGTGGACAAAGTGACATTGGCAAACCATGGATATAATGAAGAGTCTGACTCTGAGACAGTAAATAAGGGATAGAGGTTACATTGTTGATGATTGCAGTGTATCACCACACGGACATAAGTGACCTAACACTGAATTGACTTAGCTCTCAAGATATATTTAGAATAGCTTGGGTCTTTACAAACATCTGCAATTTCACCAAAAAATGAATTTAGAAATGCCATAGGATAGCATCCACTGTCCCCTGCTTTAAGAGAAAGCCTATATCATAATGATAGGATGTTGTGGCTATGTGCAACCACTATTACACAGTTTATTACTTTCTAGATCCCATACTTTTTAATGGCTTTAATATCCACTTGCTGGAACAGCTGAGATGTTATCGCGTGCGAGTCTATCTGTGTGGGTGTGTCTGTCTGTGTGTATACGGTGCACCTGGGTGGAGTTAGGCAGTCTCAGAAAGACACTGTCTGCAAAACAGAGCCAGGAGAGGCGACACATCGCCCGTCAACAGCAGCTTTGAGTCACTCACTAAAAATAACCCTGCTCTTTAGTAGGAGAGAGAGAGAGGTGAAAAAGAGAAGACGAGAGAGTGTGTGAATGTGGGAAAGAGACAGAGAGAAGTAGTGAAAACCAGACACTGACAGACAGAGAAAAGTAATGAAAACCAGACACTGACAGACAGAGAGAAGTAATGAAAACCAGACACTGACAGACAGAGAGAATTAATGAAAACCAGACACTGACAGACAGAGAGATGCTAGCAGAGAGCTTAAAATACACAAAGAAATAGAGGAGAGTTACAGCTCAGACTCAGAGAGAGGGAGGGAGAAAGAGGGGAGAGTTACAGCTTTGACTCAGAGAGAGGGGGGAGAAAGAGAGGAGAGATACAGCTCAGACTCAGAGAGAGGGAGGGAGAAAGAGAGGAGAGTACAGCTCAGACTCAGAGAGAGGGAGGGAGAAAGAGAGGAGAGTTACAGCTCAGACTCAGAGTGAGATGGGGGAGAAAGAGAGGAGAGTTACAGCTCAGACTCAGAGAGAGATGGAGGAGAAAGAGAGGAGAGTTACAGCTCAGACTCAGAGAGAGATGGGGGAGAAAGAGAGGAGAGTTACAGCTCAGACTCAGAGAGAGATGGGGGAGAAAGAGAGGAGAGTTACAGCTCAGACTCAGAGAGAGGGAGGGAGAAAGAGAGGAGAGTTACAGCTCAGACTCAGAGAGAGGGAGGGAGAAAGAGAGGAGAGTTACAGCTCAGACTCAGAGAGAGATGGGGGAGAAAGAGAGGAGAGTTACAGCTCAGACTCAGACTCAGAGAAAGGGAGGGATAAAGAGAGGAGAGTTACAACTCAGACTCAGAGAGAGGGAGGGAGAAAGAGAGGAGAGATACAGCTCAGACTCAGAGTGAGAGGGAGGGAGAAAGAGAGGAGAGTTACAACTCAGACTCAGAGAGAGGGAGGGAGAAAGAGAGGAGAGATACAGCTCAGACTCAGACTCAGAGAGAGGGAGGGAGAAAGAGAGGAGAGTTACAGCTCAGACTCAGAGAGAGATGGGGGAGAAAGAGAGGAGAGTTACAGCTCAGACTCAGAGAGAGATGGGGGAGAAAGAGAGGAGAGTTACAGCTTAGACTCAGAGAGAGATGGGGGAGAAAGAGAGGAGAGTTACAGCTCAGACTCAGACTCAGAGCGAGGGAGGGAGAAAGATAGGAGAGTTACAACTCAGACTCAGAGAGAGGGAGGGAGAAAGAGAGGAGAGATACAGCTCAGACTCAGAGTGAGGGAGAAAGAGAGGAGAGTTACAACTCAGACTCAGAGAGAGATGGGGGAGAAAGAGAGGAGAGTTACAGCTCAGACTCAGAGAGAGGGAGGGAGAAAGAGAGGAGAGATACAGCTCAGACTCAGAGAGAGATGGGGGAGAAAGAGAGGAGAGATACAGCTCAGACTCAGAGAGAGATGGGGGAGAAAGAGAGGAGAGTTACAGCTCAGACTCAGAGAGAGATGGGGGAGAAAGAGAGGAGTTACAGCTTAGACTCAGAGAGAGATGGGGGAGAAAGAGAGGAGAGTTACAGCTCAGACTCAGAGAGAGATGGGGGAGAAAGAGAGGAGAGTTACAACTCAGACTCAGAGAGAGGGAGGGAGAAAGAGAGGAGAGTTACAGCTCAGACTCAGAGAGAGGGAGGGAGAAAGAGAGGAGAGTTACAGCTCAGACTCAGAGAGAGGGAGGGAGAAAGAGAGGAGAGATACAGCTCAGACTCAGAGAGAGATGGGGGAGAAAGAGAGGAGAGGTTGAGAGGTGGGAAGAGAGAAAAACAGAGTAGAGGAGGACACGAGGTAAGAGAAGATAGAGAATCACTGACCACACAGAGAAAGAGGGGCACAGTAGGAGAGGTCACAACACAAGATACAGGGAAAAAAAGCCCTGAACAAGAGAAACGGTAGAATGGTGGTGAGTGAGTGTGTGTGTGAGTGTTTGTAGTGGACTATGACCCTCACGTCCCTGTGGTTTAGTCACCCCTCCCCGACCCCCACCCCCTCCTAAGCAGGCCTTTTGTTGTTACTTGCGCTAAGGAAGTCCTTTTAGCTAGCCTGCCTGTAAACAACATTTCCCAAAATCCCCTGTCCTTCCACTGTTACCAGACAGCAGGGCAAGAGCCAGTTTAACCAGGGCAAACAAAACATTACCAACCTGATCCACAGACCAAGGGCTTTATTATACTGGAATAAACCTGACAGTTTATTATGTGTGTGTGTGTGTGTGCGAGCTGTCTGCGTCACGCGGAAAGGGAATGTTCGGCTCGGCAGAGGCATGTGAGTGAGTGAGCGCTGGAGTAGGGTGAGGTCAGCTGTGTTTGTCTGCAGAGGGGGAGGCAGGTTGCCGGGTGCCGGGGGGGGAAGAGATTACCCTGTGTTTACTCCTGCGGCTGCCTCACTGACTGGCTCCTCACGCGATACAGCCCAGCAGGGGGAGGGGGGGAGGGGGGGAGGGGCAACTGGAAACTGGAAACTGAACTTCAGTCACAACACTCCCAGCTCATGGATATCAGATTGATCCATTTACACCACTGACACACACACACCGACTTACACATGCACATTTAAATTGAAAACAACTACACATTTATCAGAACTCACCAAACAATACACCATCTCATAAACAGATCATTCGTGTGGACATTCGTCCTTACCATTCTCTGGAGGATCGTAGCGTTCAAGTCGTCGCCGATTCTCTTGAGCTGGTTGGCCACTCTTTCCACCACCTCGTTGTCCAACCGCGGGTCCGCTACTCCAGGGGCTCTGTGCTGGGGAGAAGCCTGGGGAGAACGCTCTCTCTGGGGCAGCAGGTCAGGCAGGGGATCCCTGGCTGTGGTGTCCTGGAGCTCTCTGTCTGGGTCTGGGGAGAAAGAACAACACGTGTGCCATTACTGCCTCTGGCAGACAGCTGGACCTCCATAGCCCACCACGACCATCTCTGAAACACAATATCAACTAGACTATATCAAAGGCAGTGCAGACCAGGCTGAATCAGGTCAAGTTTCGGTAGGAGGCAGATTGTGGATAGTCTGCTGGCACATAAAACATGTCTCCTGTATATTGTTGTTTGTCTAGTAACAAGAATATGATCCAAAACATCCGCTCCGTCACCCCAAAATGCGATCCCCACCCCCCCGTCCTCACTTCTCTGGCTCCATAAGAGTCTTAGGTGTCTAGAAACAAGCATGTCCTCTGGTCTAAACCATATAGACTACAGTCTTAATGGTGGCTAGGCTGCTTAGCAACACAGACCCATTGTTTAATGGGTAAACATGTACCCACCCCCCCCCCCTCCCCTCCCCTGCCCCCAAAGCACCCCTCTTTTGAAAGTCAAACTAACAATGAAACCCCCCCACCCCTGTCAGACTGTTCAGACTAGTCTTGAAGAGTTTTTTAAATCTTGGGGGTTGCCACCGTTAACCCTGTATTTTCCCCTTCAAAATTAGAATGTAATCTCCTAATCTGCTTAATAAGTCTAGAATACTTGTGTTTGTGTACTACAGTGTTTGTTAGAAGGAGGAGCTCCTGTCTACTCTGTATAGATTCAGAATAGGATAAAGCTTATTTGCATAGAGGTAAAAAATGCAATTTTATTACCCTCTTATTACTGCAACGCAAACCGACGACACTGAAAGTACTGTGCGCATCACTGCCACTGCCGACCGTCATCGAGAAAATACATTTAATTCAATTCAATTCAAGTCAAGTCAAGTTTATTTGTCATATGCACAGTATACACGGGTGTACACAGTACAATGAAATGCTTTAGTGACCTTATACAAACTGTGTCGCTGTGTCAAGATTCAAAGACACTTCAAATTAAGTGGAGGGAAAAAACTCTGCGCATCCTATGAACGGGTTCCGTCCAATTTCCTCCCAAACCCCACTGTGTTTGTTCACAACCCTGACAGAGAGCTCCACAGGAAGCAAGGCTCCTGGCTACAGCGGGATTTGTGTCGCTGTCATGAGTATTTTCTGATCCTTAAGATGCAGGTGACTAGAGAGCGAGAGGAGAGAGAGACAGACAGACAGAGAGAGAGAGAGCGAACAGAGCCTGACAGAGAGCTCCACAGGAAGCAAGGCTCCTGGCAGAAGTGGGATTTGAGTCGCTGTCATGAGTATTTTCTGAGACAGAGAGAGAGAGAGAGAACAGAGGAACTCTGGCTTGTTGCCAGGGTAACTATAAGATGGTGCTCCCAGAGATGGAATCAAGCCATTGGTGGACAGATTCAGGGGCTAGGCTGGGATAGGGTGGACAGGCTGGGGGGCGGGGTGGGACCAGTCTGCCCGGGGACTGGGGAAGAGGCAGTGAGAGCCAGAGAGCGCAAAGGTGGGAAACACAAGGAAGGGGAGCGGCTGAAAGAGGGATTACAGAGGAAACAGAAATGGTCGAGTAGAAACAGCGGCGGGTCTAATAGAAGGAAACGGGGAGAGAGAGGGTAGGTTATGCCTCTAACCAAGGAGGGGAACAGACTGCTCACTCTATGGGAAGCTGTGAGCAGGAGACAAGTCTCGACATGCCACAACAGCATTTGACTTACAGACAGAAAGAGAGTACCAGAGAGAGATACTATTCCAAACTATTCCTTTCAGTTGCAAAGCCACGTGCTCAAAATGCTTCCCTCGCCCCCTAAGTAGCTCCGTAGCCCAAAGCCTGCAGCCCTAAAATCCTCACATGCACACCAATACCACACCAGTACAACCCTGAACTCTTCTCTGACAAGATTCAGAGAAATAGCCTAATCCACACTTACCATTGCAATAAATTACCGTGACAATACCCCACATACTGTAGCTTGTGTCCGTTAAAACATAGGCTAAACTTTCCACTCCTGTCAATGGATGTGAAGCTCCTATTCCAGATGCAATACTCTGACTGCCTTCTTCCAGGCCCCTCCCCTCATTGGTTTCCATCTCAATTGTTTAGGTTTGTTTACTATTTCACAAGCATGGACACAGCAGATCAAAGGAAGTGCATAAAACAGCAGCAAATGTGTAACATTCGGTTGAGAGCTTTCTATCTGGGTTCCAAGGGCAAGCTTCTTAGGTCATACTAATGGCAATCTAGGTAAAGCATCAATAGGTTAAGGCTATATAAGGGAGGATGCTTAAAGGGCGCATTTTCTGCACTGCTTGTATTTACATCCTAAGGTGATGTACTTGGTGGAAAATTAACAGGTGAGGAACTTCACTTAGATGTACAAGCATCAATGAGTCGTACAAGTACAATAACAATCACATTGAAGTCTATTGCTTCATATGCAAAATGCATCTCTATTTCATCTACTTTCCTTTTCGATCGACTCACACATTCCATCACACAGTTGAGGGGGAACTTTCCCATCCAATGCCACTGCACTGGCGTGCGAGCATGGTGTCCTTTGATGCTAGTATTTCCTCATAGCAGTAAGCTATTCAGAGCTACCATTTGTAATCCTATTCTAACATGACCATGGTTTCTGCCTCAGTGGCTTACCATTTAGGCCTATGCCTAAGAACTGTGTATTAGCAGCAACACACACTACATGAAACATCACAGTATCCAGCAACTAGTAGTAATAACCTACCTGTGCTTGCTCTTGTGGAGGTGTCCAGTGGATGGATACTGGGGGGTGGGGAGGCTTCTCTCTGTGGCTGGGGGGGCAGAGAGCCCTGCCTGGGCTGGGTGTCCATGTTGGGGAGCAGTTGGCAGGACTGGTGGTATGCAGCCTGGAGAGGGTTGTTGCTGCCACCAGGCCAGGTGTCTGGCCGCTGGACCTCCATGCGGCAGCTGTGTTGTCTGCCCCGGCCATGGTGGTCCACTCCACTCTCCGTCTGGGGGCGGGCCATACCAGGTGCAGTCTGTTGATGTTTACAAATGCATAACAAAATTGTAATAGACATTGACTGATTGCCCCTTTTACAAACCGTTGACACCTGGTTACTATGAGCGGTGAATGTCTGTGTGTAAAGGCATTAAGCTGTAAGATAAGGCATCAACATTCTAAATGGTCATTCTAGTCCCAAGGTTTGCCAAAGTATTCATCGTCTTGTCTTTTGCCTCCCAACTTAAATAGCGTAGCCAGCAATACACTCCTATGGCAAATGTGTGGTGTACAGCGTTCAGCCAATCAGGTTGCACCTGTCTGTTTTTACCCCTGCTGTACACAATGTCCAGAAGTGGCTAGCCACCCTAGCATGGTAGTGGAAAATTGTGTTTTATTAAGACAGTATACACATTTTTCTGGGGGGGGGGGGGGGGGTTCGGCAGCCCTCATATTAAATGGAGTTGAGGAAACCGACGCCTTTGCAGCCTGATAAGAGTATGTTTACGTACGAACCGGTCACTGGGGACATGAGTGTATTACCAGCTGGGCTGATTGCTGTGACTGGAGGTAATACCAGTGATTTATATATACACTAGATGACTGATAGGGTGCGCTGTATTAAAGCCACCATGTCTTCATCTTGGCACTCCCACATCGTTGTAATAATATATTTTGGAAGATATAGAAATGCATTTATTAATGTCTACATTAGTTTTTTGCCACATGTATTCTATTACATACACCTTAATGCATACTTAAAATTATATTAAGTGGGCTAAATATAAAAACCCAAAAATAAATATGTATTTTTTTTTTTTCGAGATTACTAATGCTACTACAACAAAAAATACTTAAATAGATGTACTTTTGTTCTTGATGCATTTAATTGAAATACTGTAGAATTCCATTCATTCCTACAGACTGTGGTGTGTATTCACAGATGCCAAGGGAAGGCAGGCTTCACCCAAAAATGTCCAAAGAAAAAAGATAAAAACATATCTCTGTCTTCATAATTTTCCTTCAATCCGCAAGAGGCTGACTGTATCTCACCAGAGAAAGCATTCGAGCAAGTGAAACAGCGCCCCTCTGTCTCTGTATGTGTTGGCCATCTATCTGATTCTGTCTGGTCATAAAGAGTATGACATTGTTATAGAGCAAACAACGCAATTATCACAACACATAGGTTTTAATAAATTATGGCTTTTTTTCTGACTTGGTTTCACCAGTGATTTTTACTCATGCACCGCTACTGATGGAGGGCCAATATGGCCGACCGGTGTCTTCAAAGCCTCTCAATGACCAATACATAGGATCAGCAACCCAGGGTTTATATACATCATTGGGTATGACACCACGTCAGGAACAACTATGCCCTAGGGGTTTCGGTGCTAGGGTCATTCATAATGCAGCGCTGGAAATTTCTCAGAACCATATATCACGCAACATTTTACATTAAATTGTGTTTAAAGGTATAAGCTTAAAATACCTAGTTCCACGAGAAATATAAATTGCCTTAGCATATGGAGGTCCAGCGGCCAGACACCTGGCCTGGTGGCAGCAACAACCCTCTCCAGGCTGCATACCACCAGTCCTGCCAACTGCTCCCCAACATGGACACCCAGCCCAGGCAGGGCTCTCTGCCCCCCCCCCCCCCCCAGCCACAGAGAGAAGCCTCCCCACCCCACCAGTATCCATCCACTGGACACCCCCACAAGAGCAAGCACAGGTAGGTTATTACTACTAGTTGCTGGATACTGTGATGTTTCATGTAGTGTGTGTTGCTGCTAATACACAGTTCTTAGGCATAGGCCTAAATGGTAAGCCACTGAGGCAGAAACCATGGTCATGTTAGAATAGGATTACAAATGGTAGCTCTGAATAGCTTACTGCTATGAGGAAATACTAGCATCAAAGGACACCATGCTCGCACGCCAGTGCAGTGGCATTGGATGGGAAAGTTCCCCCCTCAACTGTGTGATGGAATATATATATATATAAATATGTATGTTTTCAAACAGTGACCCAAGGGTGGGCTACCTCTCAAAACATCGTTTTTTCCCCTCCCTCCTCGACGGACAGTTGGACCTACCTACCCATGTGCGTTATGTGTCCGCTAGATGGCAGCCACTACGCCCTCGTGAGCGCGACGGTTGTTTATAAACAAATCCAGAAGCCGATTGACATGCGCTCCTTCACACTACAGCGCGCGCCAAACTCTGTCAGTGGTAACACACACAAAAATGTTTGTCCGCTTGTCACTATTGCAACGCTTGATATCATTTTTTGCTCAACTAATACATGTATTTACGTTGTAACACGCAAATCGTATCATTCCTATCCGACTCAAAATACATACAACGTTTCACACGGAAATGATGAAGTATGGGGGAAAAAAAACATTGAAGGTGGATTGTGATGCGCAGGAGAAACAGTTCCACTCAACACGGGTCTGCCTCGGTCTAAACTTGTTGAAATACTGCCTGTTACTGTCATGTAATTGAAGATGAAAAAACGCTCAACATGGAATAAAAAATATGTGAATTCCATATCTCTAAGTTGAACGTGGAAATGCATCACTGGGCTTCTGTCATGTGTTATCTTATCTGTTCCTCTCCTCCACACAACCACTAAAGTTCACACATCAAACTCATGACCGCCAAGTGTGTAAAACAAGACACCACAAAGGATTTTGCGAAAGCAGCAACCAACAAGAAGATGCCACTTGAATATCACACCAACACACTTTTTATCTTACAGGAAAACCCCATCCGTACCGCTGACTCCTACCACGTCAATCATTTATTTTCAAAATATTATGAAATAGCTACAGTGATTGCGTCGAAAACTATCTTCTGAAACTACTACGATTACAATGTAGCATGCTAGCTATAATATCCTAATTTGACGTGTCAAGTTATTTTGACAGCTAGCTAAATCCACAGCCGAAGAACCCTTTTAGGTTTTAGCATATTTTTGTCTAAGAGTGTGCTATAGCTAGCTATACATAACAGCTCTATCTTGATACGGTAGCTAACGTTAGCAGCCTGTCAAAAAAAATCCGCTCTGCTGTAGCCAAGTCCTGCAGCATCACCAAAACATTTGCTCATTTTTAAGACTTACTTGATGTATCTGATGATTCGTGATTACTGTAAATCTGTCTGTAGTTGAGGCACTGTCGATTGCTTGTTGACATCAGAATATGTGTCCAACAAGCTGTTTGACTCGCGACTTGTCCTTGCGTTAGATGTTGAAGAAAGTCCACTTGTAGTTTGTGACATTCCACGTTTCCCACTACGATTGTCAAAACAGTCAGCACATACAAGCCGTCTAGTCTTCTTTTATTCCACGGAAATCGATGCTTATCCAACCCGTTTTCACGGAGCTATGGTCCAAATGTTGATTACAGGGGAGACTGTTTCATAGTGGTATCACTTTGCTTTCACTCCCGCGGTTGCCTGTTTCGCCACGCCCTCTCCACCATGCATGACAACATGTCCTGACATGCACCTCGACTAGAGAAATGTTGCTGCTCTGTTTCAATACCCCGGACAAGACTATAAAGGAAGAAACAAAACACCTTTTTGCCCAACCCTGCCCCCTTCCCGCCCCTTTTGCTTTCCTGTGAGTTTACCACATCTGTTGCAGCTGTTGTGTTAACGGTAAACAAAGTCTGGTTGTATAGTTGCTGGTGCCTCGAGCCCATGGGTGCAAGAATCTGTAATACATTTTAGCCTGTTTTATGCATACATTGGATTGTCAACAGCATATCAGTAAATCAGCAGCAGCATCATTATCAATGCATGCCTTTGTCAGACCATCAAATTATTGTTTGTCTCTTTTGGTGTGTTGTGAAGTTGAGATGAGGTATGAGGACAATTGACTGTATATGACAAGGGTTCAAAGTGCCTCTGCATTGCATGTTAAAACCCGTTATACATGACATAATACGTTATAACCTCGTTATAACCATGGGCTGAAAAGTACAATAACACAGAAGCATACATTAACAATTGTGGAGTGGGCCTATTGGACAGTTGGTTGAATGACACTCATAACCTGTCACATTGTTAGGGGAGGTCACCCATTGAACACCTTTTCTTTATCAATTGCATGTTTGTTTTTCGAGATTAGATCTTTTTATGATCACACATAGGGGAACAATATACTTGTTTGTTTTACTTACATCATGTTTTTTCTCTCAATTAATCTGATTTAAATTTGTATTTTTGTGTGGGGAAAAACTACGTTTTAGGGGAAGATTTACCCCCAAAATGTATTTTTTTCCATTTTCCATTTGGATAACTGCAATGATGCAATTGAAAATGGTATTTGTAACCTCTTACATTAAAGACACAAAATGATGCAAAATGATGACTAGGCCTATGCAGCTAATGCTTTGATGTTGTAAATAAAATCCTTAAACCCCCCCCCCCCCCCAAATAAACGAAAACATGCCCAAATTATAATATGGGATTAGGATATGTTTTGTCAAACACTGAAATCCAGTTATGACAAATCGCCTAATCCGGGGGTATTCAACCTGCTTGTTGATACTGGATTAGAGATATTCAATTGTAATCTTTCTGTCATTTTCAAATGACACCACAATATACAATTTATATAATTGAAGGCCCATTTTTTGTGTGGTTGTTTTGGTTTGTTTGGAAACATTTTGCAGATTTAGGATCTAAGGGTTTGTAGCCTAGGCTTCATTGCATGTTCAATATCATAGCCTATGTCTCTATAGCCTATATACAGTGCCTTGCGAAAGTATTCGGCCCCCTTGAACTTTGCGACCTTTTGCCACATTTCAGGCTTCAAACATAAAGATATAAAACTGTATTTTTTTTGTGAAGAATCAACAACAAGTGGGACACAATCATGAAGTGGAACGACATTTATTGGATATTTCAAACTTTTTTAACAAATCAAAAACTGAAAAATTGGGCGTGCAAAATTATTCAGCCCCTTTACTTTCAGTGCAGCAAACTCTCTCCAGAAGTTCAGTGAGGATCTCTGAATGATCCAATGTTGACCTAAATGACTAATGATGATAAATACAATCCACCTGTGTGTAATCAAGTCTCCGTATAAATGCACCTGCACTGTGATAGTCTCAGAGGTCCGTTAAAAGCGCAGAGAGCATCATGAAGAACAAGGAACACACCAGGCAGGTCCGAGATACTGTTGCGAAGAAGTTTAAAGCCGGATTTGGATACAAAAAGATTTCCCAAGCTTTAAACATCCCAAGGAGCACTGTGCAAGCGATAATATTGAAATGGAAGGAGTATCAGACCACTGCAAATCTACCAAGACCTGGCCGTCCCTCTAAACTTTCAGCTCATACAAGGAGAAGACTGATCAGAGATGCAGCCAAGAGGCCCATGATCACTCTGGATGAACTGCAGAGATCTACAGCTGAGGTGGGAGACTCTGTCCATAGGACAACAATCAGTCGTACATTGCACAAATCTGGCCTTTATGGAAGAGTGGCAAGAAGAAAGCGATTTCTTAAAGATATCCATAAAAAGTGTTGTTTAAAGTTTGCCACAAGCCACCTGGGAGACACACCAAACATGTGGAAGAAGGTGCTCTGGTCAGATGAAACCAAAATTGAACTTTTTGGCAACAATGCAAAACGTTATGTTTGGCGTAAAAGCAACACAGCTGAACACACCATCCCCACTGTCAAACATGATGGTGGCAGCATCATGGTTTGGGCCTGCTTTTCTTCAGCAGGGACAGGGAAGATGGTTAAAATTGATGGGAAGATGGATGGAGCCAAATACAGGACCATTCTGGAAGAAAATCTGATGGAGTCTGCAAAAGACCTGAGACTGGGATGGAGATTTGTCTTCCAACAAGACTGATCCAAAACATAAAGCAAAATCTACAATGGAATGGTTCAAAAATAAACATATCCAGGTGTTAGAATGGCCAAGTCAAAGTCCAGACCTGAATCCAATCGAGAATCTGTGGAAAGAACTGAAAACTGCTGTTCACAAATGCTCTCCATCCAACCTCACTGAGCTCGAGCTGTTTTGCAAGGAGGAATGGGAAAACATTTCAGTCTCTCGATGTGCAAAACTGATAGAGACATACCCCAAGCGACTTAAAGCTGTAATCGCAGCAAAAGGTGGCGCTACAAAGTATTAACTTAAGGGGGCTGAATAATTTTGCACGCCCAAATTTTCAGTTTTTGATTTGTTAAAAAAGTTTGAAATATCCAATAAATGTCGTTCCACTTCATGATTGTGTCCCACTTGTTGTTGATTCTTCACAAAAAAAATACAGTTTTATATCTTTATGTTTGAAGCCTGAAATTTGGCAAAAGGTCGCAAAGTTCAAGGGGGCCGAATACTTTCGCAAGGCACTGTATGCATTAATTTAACACGTTTAAGTATGATAATTGGCAAGACATTGTAGCCTATACCCGCAGTCAAAAGAACCATAAAGTGAGTATTGGAAATCCCCTTGTCTTGTCCTTTAACCCCAGATGTGAAACATGTGACTGTGCGACCATTGTCCCCAAAGCTCAGCTGCGGGGCGCCCACTGTGAGGGTTTTGTTGTGGTGCCTAATCAGATGGAAATTGCAGATTGTCTCGAGACCCCCCATAGTAGATTGGAAATGCCCCTTCCACCAAAAGGGAAATCCCCTCACAGGTACATGTCCGGGCGAACATCCCATCATGGGCAAATTTGCTTGACATCTTGGCAGTTTGCACGACTCATGAGACATACCACCAGAACAGAAGACAATAGACGTGATTGTCGCCCAACTCTCCCCACATTGCCATACACCTCGTTAAATGAATTGAGACATTATCTGTATGCATATCCAGGAATGAAATACAGACAGATCTTAGGTCATCTCATGTAATTAAACATCGTAATTAATTGAACGCTGAATGATTTATTAATTTAGCCATTCTTGGTCAGTCATAATCATTGTGTATTCACACATGAGTGAATCCTGCTCTAGGGCTCTATTCCACTGATACAGACACAATGTGAACATTTTGACTGTGATGCACACGGAATGCTTTTCGGGAACTGAGACCTCATAATCAAATGTGACAACAAGCTGTCAACAATGTAATTGTAGGCCTATATAATTCTGCTGTATGCTGTGCGGTGCCACACTGATGAAGCCCATACTGGTAGATGTGATTGGTGTTCTGTTACAGGCTGCATCATGTGTTAAGCGAGGGCACGTAACTTGAGTGAGGCCATGCAACTCAAATGAGGGCATGATAGCACCACAACCACATGCGCTCATTTATCTGCCCTGTCTGTTTACCTGCACATACACACTCCTTAATAGGTAATTTACACCTCTGTGATAGTGACAAGCATGCAAATGAGATCATTTGCTTTGTACTGAGTTATCTTCCTGTTGTTTTCCCCAGGCCCACTCTGTTCTGTGCATCATCATTGGGTCATCTTGACCCCAAGTAGACCCAACATGTCGAGTTACAGTTTATGTCAAATTGACATCCAAAGTTGTCCCCTTTTCCCATTTGAGCTAACCCTAATCTTAACCCTTTCCCTAATCTTAACCGAATTCTCCAAACCTGCAACTTTAATTATCCTATCCTGCTGCGGAAAATTCTCCTAAACTGCTACGAAAAGTAAATTCTGACATGAACTGTATACCATCTAGTCAAAACTCTGTAGGAGGGCCAGCAGTAACAGGTGTCTTAATGCGTCTT
Source organism: Oncorhynchus mykiss (assembly GCF_013265735.2). Taxonomy (NCBI): domain Eukaryota; kingdom Metazoa; phylum Chordata; class Actinopteri; order Salmoniformes; family Salmonidae; genus Oncorhynchus; species Oncorhynchus mykiss. The sequence continues at coordinate 13,348,547 of NC_048591.1, read as the reverse complement.
TGGGTCGCGCAATATGAATCCCATGTATTATTATTATTATTATTATAGGTGTTACAGGTGCTGAGAAGGAGTCATAAACTTTCTCCGTTAGGTGGGAGGGTGTCAGGGGGCAGCCTGCTTGAATGTCACAGCAACCAGATCAAGTCTGCCAGTCCTGTGAGGAGTGTGTGTGTGTGTGTGATTTGTGTGTATTTGTATCAGTCTGGTAGTAGTAACCAAAACAGAAGGCCCCAGCACGTCTCCCCACACATTGTAAGCCGAGCCAATGTTTGCGTTGCCACAATGACATCATCCATTATCCACCCCCCCCCCCTTCACACACACCCTCCCCTTTTTTTCCAACTCAGATGGGAGACAGCAGAACCCTCCACCCCCCTCCCTCCCACCTCCATTTCACAAATTACTTTTCATTGCTGCTGCCTTAATTGGCTGCTAAACAGGCACAGTTGGGGCCAATGGGATGCCGTGGGGTAAACAGCTGCCTCCACACGTAATGTATTGGCAGGGTGCTGAGAGACAGACCTGAGACCTGAGCAAACCATCAGCAGGTAGCACCCCTACCATGGGGTCACTGTAGCAACCATGGACTACACTATTGTGTAGGAGACAGTGCATGATAAACAAGCTTGCATAACTATTTAAGCTGGTGTTCCAACAATTGAACAACATTATAACAAGGTAATAAGAAATAAGCTACTTATGTACCACATTCACACTTTGATTCTTTATAGGAAATCTTTAGCACAGAGTGTCATTTGAACATAAATGATAGAAACTGTAAATTGAAGATAATGCAACTCCGTGGAAGGTCAGTTCCACTCCAGAACACGCCTCCGTTCATTATTTTCCATAGAACGCATAGCTCCTCATTGATTATCCCGTACATATTGTGTGTACCAAATGTATATGTTTTAGTTTTACAGATGTATAAACCACCTTAACAAATGAAACGTGTAGGCTAACAGAAAGATCGACAGGACCAATGACATCCTCTCTCATCCCAAATTAAAATTGAAATGGTGCATATGTCTGTCTCTGCAGTAACTTCATCAAAATCTTATCTTATTGGATAAGGTTGAAGAAACCATGGCCCCCTTGACAGCAAATACCAAATTCAGTTAGGCCCTTTCAGAAACAAAACAGCTAAATCTATTCTGAATTTCTGTGTGAATTCAGTATAGTTCATGAGTATCAAATATACAAATATATATATATATACAGTATATATATATACATATTTTCTCTCTTTAAAATTGTATATACACTTGCAAAATTAGCAAGTGCTTGACACGTTCTGACCTTAGTTCCTTTGTTTTGTCTTTTGTTTTAGTATTTTCTGTTTTCTGTTGTGTTTCTGCACCAGCCAGAACTGTTTTCGGTCATTTCTCTTTGTTATTTTGTTATTTCCGTGTTCATCTAATAAAAATGGACACATACCACGCTGCACCTTGGTCCTCGCCTTCTTCCACCGACGACGGCTGTTACAGAACCACCCACCAAAAAAGGACCAAGCAGCGTGGTATCGGGCAGCAGCGATCTCAGGACTCCTGGACATGGGAGGACGTTTTGGACGGCAAGGGTTGCTACACACGGGAGGAGATCCTGGCTGGAAGGGATCGCCACCCATGGGAACAGGTGGAGGCAGCCAGGAGAGCGGAGGCAGCATATAATGGGAGCCAGCGCTTTGAGGGTACACGGCTGGCAAGGAAGCCCGCGAGGCAGCCCCAAAAATGTATTGGGGGGTGGCACACGGGGAGTGTGACTAAGTCAGGTAGGAGATCTGAGCCAACTCCCCGTGCTTACCGGAGAGCGAGAGGGACCGGGCAGGCACCGTGTTTTGCCGTGAGGCGCACGGTGTCCCCGGTGCGTGTGCATAGCCCAGTGCGGTACATTGCAGCGCCTCGTATCGGCCGGGCTGGAGTGGGCATCGAGCCAGGTGCCATGAAGCCGGCTCAGCGCATCTGGTCTCCAGTGCGTCTCCTCGGGCCGGTGTACATGGCACCAGCCTTACGCATGGTGTCCCCGGTTCGCCAGCACTGCCCAGTGCGAGCTATTCCACCTCGCCACACTGGCCTGGCTACGGGGAGCATTCAACCAGGTAAGGTTGGGCAGGCTCGGTGCTCAAGAGCTCCAGTGCGCCTTCACGGTCTGGTCTATCCGGTGCCACCTCCACGCACCAGCCCTCCGGTGGCAGCCCCCCGCACCAGGTTGTCTCTCCGTCTTCTCCCTACAGGTGCTCACGCCTGTCCAGCTCTGCCAGAGCCTTCCTCCTTCCCAGCGCTGCCAGAGTCTCCCGTCTGTCCTTAGCCACCAGAGCCGCCAGACTGTCCTGAGCCGCCAGATCCGCCAGTCTGTCCTGAGCCGCCAGAGCCGCCATTCTGTCCTGATCCGCCAGAGCTGCCAGTCTGTCCTGAGCCGCCAGAGCCGCCAGAAGCTGCCAGAGCCGCCAGTCAGCCAGGAGCTGCCAGAGCCGTCAGTCAGCCAGGAGCTGCCAGAGCCGTCAGTCAGCCAGGGGCTGCCAGAGCCGTCAGTCAGCCAGGAGCTGCCAGAGCCGTCAGTCAGCCAGGAGCTGCCAGAGCCGCCTGTCACGCCGGCGATGCCGGAATCGCCCTTCTCTCCGGCGATGCCGGAGTCTCCCGCCTGTCTGGCGCTGCCGGAATCGCCCTTCACTCCGGCGCTGCTGGAATCTCCCGTCCATTCGAGACCCGTGGCTAGGGTCCCCAGTCCGAGGTCGGTGGCGAGGGTCGCCGCTCTTAAGAGGCCACGGAGGTGGTTAAGGAGGCGGAGAAAGACTATGGTGGAGTGGGGTCCACGTCCCATGCCAGAGCCGCCACCGCGGACAGACACCCACCCAGACAGGGCGTGAGTTGAGTGGGTTGTCTATGTTAGTTTGTCTATGATTTTCTATTTCTGTGTTTGGCCTGGTATGGTCCTCAATCAGAGGTAGCTGTAAATCATTGTCCCTGATTGAGAACCATATTTAGGTAGCCTGTTTTCTGTTTTCTGTTGTGTCTGCACCAGCCAGAACTGTTTTCGGTCGTTTCTCTTTGTTATTTTGTTATTTCCGTGTTCATCTAATAAATATGACACATATTACGCTGCACCTTGGTCCTCACCTTCTTCCACCGACGACGACCGTTACAGTGCTCTAATGTTGCACCCCTCCTCTATAATGTAAATCTCATGCATGTCACAAAAAGCAGTGACTGACTTTTTTATGACTGTTTGTGTAGGCTAACCCAGACATGACTTTATGTTGAGGGCCTGTTGCATTGTATGACAATTCATGAAATATGTAAAGTGATGCTCCTGTTTGAATAGGGCTTTAGTGATAAAGAGGTGTGATGCTTCCTGAACAACCATTACATCATCATCTTCACCCAGGGCTGGCTGGACAGATGGCTCGTGGCCCAGGGGGGTCAGCTGTTCCCATCATACCCTCATGTGACTCCTTTAGTCCTACAATGCCTTGTTATCTTAAGGCTGTGGAACACAATGTGAAGGAATGCACATCTTCAGCAATCCACATGAGATTCACAGACTGCTTCCCCATGCGCTAGCAAGGCTGAAACCCAGGATTAGCAATAGAAACTAAATTCAAATGTCATCTTGTTCATCATAAGTGTTGGATTTTATGCCACAAATTGATCAATAAATGTGTTCTCTCATAGTAAATATGAGTATGCTATTTTAATTTATCCTAAAAATGTGTCAGACAATACAGATGTAAGATCATAATTTGAGCCAGTTTGTTACCACAGAAAAATATCCTGCAGCAACAGGAAATGTGAATTATTATGTGGATTGTTGTAGGGGTTGATACATTGTTCATTAGGGCAAATCAAATCTGACACTTTAAAGTGGAAATTTCAAACTTCAGGAGCATTTTTAAACCTTGAGTACACTACAAGTTTCTCAGAAAAATGAGTGATCAAATTAAGACCCTACATCTGTATAGGCCTTTTGCTTAGTGTAGAACAAAATTACCCTATTTCTTGGCTACTCAGCATCAGCAGCCCAGCAATGCAAACCACTACACTTTTTCCTCCCTCCATAGACTCATGGGTTTCCATATGGACTCTCAAGGGCCTGTTGTTTGCCTATCACAACAATTAGGTCATCACCAGGTCTCTGTTGGGTTGCTCTGTTTACAGATCTCAGAGAGGTGGTAGCCATTGCACAGCAGTAATAGGACACCCTTTCGCCAGTGACAGGTCCAGGGTCTTGGATCGTGGGTGGACAGACAATATTACAGTCTGTAACAGAATTCGACCAAACGTCATTGTCTGTGTCAACAGATCGGTCAATACAAACCTGTAACTGATTCCTCTCCTCCTCACTCTCTTGAAGTATTGACGCAGTGATACCAGGATCAAGTTGCATGGTGCCCTTATAAAATGATTAATACACAAATCTTGCATGCAGTGTTTTTTTTTGCTTAACAATGGGATTGTTTCTGTGTGTCACACAGGGCGCTCACAAAACTCCAATTCACAGTAGATGAAATGATCAACTCACTTTTTTTAGCACTGATTTTGCTAATAGCTACATTATTGAGGAAAAATGTACTTACTATGATTGAGATACGTGGTTGTCCCACCTAGCTATCTTAAGATGAACGCACAAACTAAACTCAGCAAAAAAAGAAACGTCCCTTTGCAGGACCCTGTCTTTCAAAGATAATTTGTACAAAATCCAAATAACTTCACAGATATCTTCATTGTAAAGGGTTTAAACACAGTATCCCATGCTTGTTCAATGAACCATAAACAATTAATGAACATGTACCTGTGGAACAGTCATTAAGACACTAACAACTTACGGTAGGCAATTAAGGCAATTAAGTTATGAAAACTTAGGACACTAAAGAGGCCTTTCTACTCAATCGGAAAAACACCAAAAGAAAGATGCCCAGGGTCCCTGCTCATCTGTGTGAACATGCCTTAGGCATGCTGCAAGGAGGCATGAGGACTGCAGATGTGGCCAGGGCAATAAGTTGCAATGTCCGTACTGTGAGACGCCTAAGACAGCCCTACAGGGGGAAAGGACGGACTGCTGATTGTCCTCGCTGTGGCAGACCATGTCTGTAACAACACCTGTACAGGATCGGTACATTCGAACATCACACCTGCGGGACAGGTACAGGATCGCAACAATAACTGCCCGAGTTACACCAGGAATGCACAATCCCTCCATCAGTGCTCAGGCTGTCTGCAATAGGCTGAGAGAGGCTGGACTGAGGGCTTGTAGGCCTGTTGTAAGGCTGGTCCTCACCAGACATCACCGGCAACAACGTTGCCTATGGGCACAAGCCCATCGTCGCTGGACTAGACAGGACAGGCAAAAAGGGCTCTTCATTGACGAGTCGCGGTTTTGTCTCACCCGGGGTGATGGTCGGATTCGCGTTTATCGACGAAGGAATGGGCGTTACACCAAGGCCTGTACTCTGGAGCGGGATCGATTTGGAGGTGGAGGGTTCGTCATGGTCTGGGGCGGTGTGTCACAGCATCATCGGACTGAGCTTGGTGTCATTGCAGGCAATCTCAATGCTGTGCGTTACAGGGAAGACATCCTCCTCCCTCATGTGGTACCCTTCCTGCAGGCTCATCCTGACATGACCCCCCAACATGACAATGCCACCAGCCATACTGCTCGTTCTGTGAGTGATTTCCTGCAAGACAGGAATGTCAGTGTTCTGCCATGGCCAGCGAAGAGCCCAGATCTCAATCCCATTGAACACGTCTGGGACCTGTTGGATCGGAGGGTGAGGGCTAGGGTCATTCTCCCCAGAAATGTCCAGGAACTTGCAGATACCTTGGTGGAAGAGTGGGGTAACATCTCACAGCAAGAACTGGCAAATCTGGTTCAGTCCATGAGGAGGAGATGCACTGCAGTACTTAATGTAGCTGGTGGCCACACCAGATACTTTGATTTTGACCCCCCCCCCCCCCCCCCCCCCCCCCCCCCCCTTTGTTCAGGGACACATTATTCAATTTCTGTTAGTCACATGTCTGTGGAACTTGTTCAGTTTATGTCTGTTGTTGAATCTTGTTATATTCATACAAATATTTACACATGTTAAGTTTGCTGAAAATAAACACAGTTGACAGTGAGGAGAGGACGTTTCTTTTTTTGCTGAGTTTATAATTATTGTAGCTATGGATAAGCGCGTCTGCTAAATCAGTGGTTACCAAATGTCCTTTTTTAAAGGAACTCAGTCCGTCTTTCAATTTACTTTTGACAGTTATAATAGTAGAATGCACAAGGTGCAATTTCTAAATTTGGTAGTGCATCATCAGTTTTCCTTTGGTCATGTCAGTCATTGCAGACCTTAGAGAGCTATTTATAACTTTTCAGAAATGTCCAGATCAACTATCCCATGTCCACTAACGCTTTTTAGCTAGGTGTTTAGGCACATAGATTTTGTTGTAAGGTTTGAGTCACTCAAAATATCACATGAATACACATTAGACATGGCAAAATGTATAAAATTGCAAGAAAATGAACTTTAAAAGTGCAAAATATTCACTGCACACCATGACAAATGTGTAGAATTGCAGGAAATAAGCTTTAATTAAACCTGCAATATTTTCTCTCCTCCAACAAGAGGGGTGTGAACAGTTTGTGTCATGAACAATTATGGTGCCCATAGAAATAGACCTGGCGCGTGTGCCTCTGGATGTTCCCCAATGCTGGAAGGAGGGCTTGAGTGAAAAAGTTTGGGAACCCCTGTGCTAAATGACTAAAATGTAAATATAATATTGGCATACATCCTGGTGTTCAGTGCATCAGTGCATGTAGGGTAAGATGGTTGATATATTGTTATTAGGGGATTAACTCATTGGTTTCTTTGTAGGCTACACTTTCTTGACAAACAACTCTCTAACATATTGCACCTGAGTCATAGTTTCTGCCATAGAAAAGACCAGAGGCACCATGCCTGTAGGGGCATAAATTGATCAAGATTGGGTTTAGCTAGCCTAGACAGGTTCCCAATCTCCCAACCTCATAAATAGCTACCAAGAAGCCATTTCAGCCTACCAAGTTAAAGTAGCTGGCTTGGCTAACTATCTTAGCTGGCATGCCTGCTGGCAAGGTAGACTTCTGTAAAGCAAGCAATAAATAAATGTACTGAATAAAACTTACATTCCTTTCAATATTTTACTCAGATTTGAGCAGATATACAGAGTAGCATATTTTGTTTCAACCAGTCAGGAGGATACATACAGCTCAAGAGGTATGCTTAGATATGCTTAGATATGCAAAAAAATATACATATTTTTTAAGATAGAATTAAGCATAATGATTACGGCTCTAGATTGCATGAAAAAGCTGTTTCAGGTGTTTGAATGGTTCCAATTTATGGCCTGGGCGTAGCACCCCTCCAGACCAGCCACCAGACGTTCTCATGTACTTTGTGCCCCCTCAGATTTTTGGGGTGCATTTTGGGGTGCATGACACCCCTGAAAAAGACCTCTGCTGAATGAATCTGCTGAATGCATCGCATTATGATTGGTAATCTCGAATTATGCGCCCCCACAACAGCAAGCGAGTGAGAGAAAGAGGTACCATATCTCACCACGGATTGTTTTCCTTTGATAAACTCTTCTGCCCAGAAACAGGGTATGGGCATCAGTGGCAGGGAATGAGCGATTGGTTGGAACTGCGCGCGGCGGCAGTCCCCGCATCCCTTGCCATGGAAGCTGTCTGCAATTTAACATCAACCGACATCAAGGTTTCCATTTGTCTGCCCGCATATTCAGGGGATAGTGACACATGCACCTATTTTTTAATTGTTAAGGACCAAGTGTTTCAATTGTTCAAATTGTTTCCGTTCTTATAGACCTACACATTATTGTTATTTAAAAATCGTATATTCCCGTTTCACCACAATTACACATTTTGTTTCCATAATTAATATTTGGCAACATGTGGCCAGAAGATGATCTCATATGTTCATAGGATCTATTTGAAGGAATTGACATGTTAAGGGGGTGTTATGTTGCCCTGTCCCTGACCCAGTTAAGTAGCTTAATTATAATGCCACTGACTCTAATAAGCGAACATGTATAATAACCATAATAAACTGATGTAGACTACCAGACAACCCAGGAATAATTTATGTATTTTTTTATTTGGTAGACATTGTCGCCTCCTTGTGGATTTGGCAGATGTAGGCAAACTATCTGCATTTTCACTAATGTAAATCATTATCAAACATAAACTGCTATCCGTTCATTTATTTCCAAGATATATAGGCAATTTTTATCCGATAATATAGCCTACATTTCAGGTGTATAGATAAGTTATTTTCAAGATTATGGAGACAGATTTTAAACATTATGATATGCTTACTGTCTCTTTAAAAACTGTGAAAGTTTCACATTTTGCAGGAAGTTTATTCATTTATTGTTTTACATTTAACCTTTATTTAATTAGGCAAGTCAGTTAAGAACAAATTCTTATTCACAATGTTGGCCTATACCAGCCAAACCCGGACAATTGTGCGCCGCCCTATGAGACTCCCAATCACGTCCGGTTGTGATACAGCCTGGATTCAAACCAGGGTGTCTGTACTGATGCCTCTCGCTCTGAGACGCAGTGCCTTAGACTGCTGCGCCACTCAGGAGCCCTATTATTACAAGAAATGAATATACAACAGAGTGGGGGAGGAGGCAGTAGTTGTACAAATCCGGAAACCAGGGAAGGACCCAACGAGGCCAACATGCTATCGGCCAATAGCTTTAACATCACATGTATGTGAGATTATGGAACGCATGATTACGGAGAGGCTAATTTACTTCCTGGAGAGCAGGGGGCTAGTATCACCACATCAGAGTGGGTTCAGAACGGGTAGGGGAACTACAGACCCAGTGCTCTGCTTGGAAGCAGTGTTCAGGAAGGCTCAGGTGAACAAGGAGTTTGTTGTAGCTGTCTTTTTTGATGTGGAGAAGGCATATGATATGATGTGGAAGGAGGGGTTGATATTGATATATATCAGCATGATATTAGGGGGGTATACTTTGACTCTAGACTGATCTGGGCAGAACACATTGAGAGAGTGGTGGGACCGTGTATGTTGCATTGGTCCGATTTGCAATATACTATGGCAGTATAGCGTATGGTTCGGGAGCCCGCACCTCATTGGAAAGGCTAGTTGTCATACAGGGGCAAGGACTCAGAATACGTAGTGGGGCGTTTCGGACCTCCCCAGTTACTGCACTACAGGTGGAGATGGGGATTGGCCATTGCAGATTAGGAGACCGCCGCTGGCAATGAATTATTGGGTCAACCTACAGGGACATGGGGAGTCTTATCCTGGGAAAGGGATTTTACAGGCATGCTGGGAACATGAGCAAAGGCAGAACACAAGCTTTGGGTGGGTGGGTAATATCCAGGCGAAGGAGATGGGACCGTATGAAAGGGAGTTTAGTCCAACAGTAGCTATTCCTGTAAATCCACCATGGCTACTCCCGCCTCCAGTAGTTTATCTGGAAGTGTTGGATTGACTACAGGAAGATTAGGGAGGGTGTTGATCCATCTGGAGAGACTACAGGAAGATAGGGAGGGTGTTGATCCATCTGATTGGAGAGACTACAGAAAGATAGGGAGGGTGTTGATCCATCTGATTGGAGAGACTACAGGAAGATAGGTAGGGTGTTGATCCATCTGGAGAGACTACAGGAAGATAGGGGGGTGTTGATCCATCTGATAGGAGAGACTACAGAAAGATAGGGAGGGTGTTGATCCATCTGATTGGAGAGACTACAGAAAGATAGGGAGGGTGTTGATCCATCTGATTGGTTTAAGAGATGTCTAGATACAGTCTATCAGGATTTTGTGGCCGTTTACACAGATGGTTAAAAAGATCCAAGGACAGCACGTTAGCATTTGTAGTGATGGAATGGGGGTTGGCAGTCAGGAAATGTATTACAGATCATCTGGCTGTATACAGTATATAGCAGAGCTGATGGCTATACTGTTGGCCTTGCAGTGGGTGGAGGAAGTCAAGCCAGACAGAGTAGTTATTTGCTCTGATTCATGTGCAGTGTTGATGAGTCTCCAGTCCTTTAGCTCACGTAGCAGACAAGACCTGCTTTATGATGTACTACAAACCCATGGCAGGATTAGACAAATATCCAGATCAGATTTACTTGGTTCCCAGCCCATGTGGGGGTGAAGGGAAACTGACTAAACAAGCACTTAGTAGTGGGATGTTGATGTTGTAGTTATAATTAGCAAGGCAGAGGTAAACTCTGATATGGACAGTTATGGTGCAGAAATGGCAGGAGCAGTGGAATAGAGATACCAAGGGCAGGCATTTATTTTAAGTACAGAGGAAAGTCGGGAGGGGAGGACAAAAGGAAGGGACTGAAGAAAGGAAGACATTTTTTACAAGATTAAGGGTGGGACACAGCTGGTTGAATAAGACCTTAAATGTGATAGGAAAGCATCCAACAAGAAAGTGTGATTATTGCCAAGAAACAGAAACAGTGGAGCATGTACTGCTCCAGTGAGGGTGGCCAGTATCCGAGGGAAAGAGAGAGGCTGAGATCTAGTTTGAGGGAGAAGGGGATACAATAAATTAGTTTGAAGAGTATATTGAGTAGAACGTCATTAGATATATTCTGAAATATTTTGTTATTTTTTTAAGATCAACGGGGCTGCCAGGTAGGATTTAGTTTCCCCCTGTCACTAGCCCACACTCCAGTACAGTAGCCAGCGGTAATGCACCATAACGTTGGATGCCAACCGCTGATAAACCCCACCGAAGAAGAAGAAGACGAAGGAAATGAATATCGGGACACATTGTCGCGGAGCTGGAATTGATACATTGTATTGAGCACACTGTCTGTAACCACAACGCATTTTGATAAAGGTAATCTAGTTCGAATATATTGTGATACTTTGTAACTTTACCCCAACCTCGTAAACAATGTTGCATATTTTAATGCAGTTACTTCCAACAGGGGGCTACGACTCCTTACGGATAGCGTAGACATGGTCCGGTGTGGTGCGCTTCAAGTGTCTAAAGATAACTTTTAAAACCAATGTTATTTACTTATTTAATTTGTAAAGGTAGGCTAATGTGTAAGTCATTTGCTATAACGTGATTTGCGTGTCATACTAAACTACTTTCTAGGTTATGTGCTTACACTAATACCCTTAAGGCTTTCTCACAGAACGCAGCTGGACTCGTGAAGGAAGTTTGAATTAACTTAGGCTACAACACCTTCGCTTTAGGTAGGCTAATTAATTATCCATAGCCTGGCCAATTCCATGCTGGTACTCCGTTCATGCTGCAAATACGGCTTCACATTTGTGGATCTCTTTCTCCAGTGGTTATTGTGTAATGTGTGTACAACCTTCCAGGCTGAATTTCTCAAGACTATTTAAAAACCAACATCACCTGGAAGAAGCCGGATTTCAGTCCACCACCTGCGCATAAGGACAGGCTAGAGGCCATGGTGAGCTTCGGAAATGCAATTAAATATTATGTGTTGTAATTTTGCAGATCGACTGTAGTTTAGGCTGATATATTACTTTAGTCTTACTTCAGACATTGCCAAAAGCATACATACTAGCTTCTCTGAGAGTGTGATTATGCAAACCAAACCATAATGGGAATCAAGCGTGCTGATAGTTGGTTAACCGTGACATGCAATACTAAAGCAATTGTACACAAGAGGGTGTGTTAAATTACTTTTTTTACTTTTTTTTGCACGCTGTGCTGCAGTCATTGGTATGAGACGGAGCCGAGTACCGTAGATCAGTTTTGAACAACCCCGTTGTAGAATCTTATTCTAAATGCATGTACACCTTAAATTTCTCAGTCTACAGTGGTGGATCTCAAGACAAAGGAGGAGAAGGATGCAGAGCTTGACAGACGGATCGAGGCTCTGCGCAAGAAGAATGAAGCTCTGGTCCGGAGGTACCAGGTGAGCTCCCAAAGGACCCAATTTATAGTTCTGGTGTAGCAGCATCTGGGTGGCTCAGTTGGTAGAGCATGGCACTTGCAATGTCAGGACCGTGGGCCTGATTCCCCGTTGGGGCCACCCATACGAGTGTGTATGCATGTCCTATAAGTTGCTTTGGATAAAAGTGTCTGCTAAATAGTATAACCTATTGTATTATATTATTAGCTTATATCACACAGCTAAATTGCGTAGCCACGTTTTCAAATAGCTTCCTGACTGTCTGGATATTCAAATGATGGTCATCGGTCACTTTTCTGTTGACTCTCCCATAATGAATGCATGATTTATCAGGTTAGGGTGAGACACTGATGAGACTATCATCAGCCAACCTTTATTTTGTTATCTTTCTACAGGAAATAGAAGAGGACAAAAAGAAGGCGGAGCAGGAGGGTATTGCCGTGAAGACGCACCCACCCAGGAAGGGCCGCCCTCACGATGGCCCGCCAGAGGGAGACCAATGGAGGACAGAGAAAGAGAGCTTCACTGTCACCGTAGACCTCTCCAAACCTGCAGGGGTGAGATCAGGATGAGAGCTCTGTCTCAGCACATACTGTAGTACCAGGCTATATCAGACCAAGCTGACTAATGACCAAATCAGTCATGTTCATTAGGCACAAAAGTTAGATATGGACTAGTTACTACCTGAACTTGTCCAATAAGAACACACAATTTCCATTTGAAAACTATTTATTAAGTTTATGCCAACTGAACAAACATGATGTAAGAAGACCAAAAACATGAGTGTCCACACTTAAACACTTGGCCTCGAGATAACCTCCTGAGCTCTGAAACATGGCCTCTACCAGAACAAGTCTTATAGATGGGTGCCTGCAAAAGTCTATTTGCCCGCTCACATCCAATTTCCTGTCAGTCAAATCATACATTTCCCCCTGCTCTGGCAGCTTGATGAGATTAGGGATGCCTAATGGAGGACATTGACATGAGGTGGACCTGAGAGGGCCATATATCTTACCGCAGCTGGGTGAAGTTATGCTAGCTGAGTCTGGTACACCTGACACAGAACAGGGAAGTGATGACGTACACCATGAACAGAGATGTTTTGTAAATGCGTCATGTGTCTGCCCATATTCGGAAACCACTCATGGAAATCGTGTATCTGGTTCCAACTTTATAACCCTGCTTTGGCTTGATGATTATAAATCTATGTTCAGGTGGGTAAAAGTTATATAATTAAATTCTGCATAGGTGGAGGTGAATGCAAATCCCTGGCTATGGTTTTGTCCCAAATGGCACCCTATTCCCTTCATAGGCTCTGGTCAAAAGTAGTGCACTATGGGGGAATAGGGTGCCGTTTGGGTAGCGCCCTGTATTACTACCTTAAGAGGATGCTCTCAAGCCATTCCTGCTCTTGAAGGTAATTCCAGTACGTGCCACCTCCTATCAGACAGCATGTATTTTTAATCAGCCCCCGTGGAGAGACGGGCTGGAGTGCATTTTAATCAAAGCCTGTTGAGATCATGTCCGGTCCCAGATGGCCCCTACATCTGTGATCCACCCCACTCTTCACACAGTAAAGGTTACTCATTCAGACAAGAAGGGACTTGTTTAGGGTGCTGTGGTATTGCCCTAAATGTACGTATATATGCCATGGTTTTTCCGGTCTCTCAGTGGGATAAAGCGTACCTAATCAAAACGTATGTTCTCCCTGCAGGAGAAACGGGTGATCAATGACTGGAAACAAGGGCCACCGCGGGACTCTGAGGAGGGAGACGACCCCAGACCCCAAGGTGAAAGCCCCCCGCGGAGGGCTTTGCCCGGGCGGCTCAGCAGGGGTGGACAAAGACAGGGAGGATCACGGCAGGAGAGGAGAGAGCAACGCCCTGACAGATCCCTAGAAGACTCACGCCAGTCCCATGACAGACCACCAAGAGAGGGGAGACCACCAAGAGAGCAGAGACCACCAAGAGAGGACAGGGGTCCAAGCATGGAGGGGCCAGGAGAGGGCCCCGGCCGCAATGAACGTGCCCCACGTGGAGGAAGAAGAGGAAGAGGAGAAAGAGAAGGAGGAGGACCACCACACGGTAGTGACAGGAAGTCTAAGGTCTGAGCAAAACCATGTCAGCACTAACAAGCGAGGCAATGTTGCTGTAGATGTGCCAGGTTGAATAGTTTCAATAGCCTCCGAGGTTTTACCAGTGGTATAGTCTCCATAATGAAGGTTCAACCTTTTGGTTGTACAGCATATCTTTGTGATGATGATGTAGGTTACTTTGCAATGACATGAGTAACGGGGAAGATGAGTACATACTATAGTAATGGGAGAAAAATACCAGATTTAGCTAAAACATATGGGTGTGAAATGAAGAGAATTGGGATGGCGTATCACTTCTAGCTTTAAGCACCAACTGTCAGAGCAGCTCACAGATTACTGCACCTGTACATAGCCCACCTATAATTTAGCCCAAACAACTACCTCTTTCCCAACTGTATTTAATTTATTTATTTTGCTCCTTTGCACCCCATTATTTTTATTTCTACTTTGCACATTCTTCCATTGCAAAACTACCATTCCAGTGTCTTACTTGCTATATTGTATTTACCTTGCCACCATGGCCTTTTTTGCCTTTACCTCCCTTCTCACCTCATTTGCTCACATTGTATATAGACTTGTTTATACTGTATTATTGACTGTATGTTTGTTTTACTCCATGTGTAACTCTGTGTCGTTGTATCTGTTGAACTGCTTTGCTTTATCTTGGCCAGGTCGCAATTGTAAATGAGAACTTGTTCTCAACTTGCCTACCTGGTTAAATAAAGGTAAAATAAATAAATAAACTTCTCTCTTTATTCTTTCTAAAATAGTGTGCCTCTGTTGTGCCTCTCTGTAGGAGTGGGAGGAGAAAAGGAGGCAGAACATTGAGATGATGAACGAGGAGATGGAGAAGATTGCAGAGTATGAAAGAGGACAAAGGGTATGTACAGGATGCCATTTTGTAAAAATCCGATTACAATCGGATTAGTTGGTGACAGTTCAGCGTTGAAGACGTGAAATAGATGGAGTGTAAGGTTGCTGTCTTTGGAATCCTTCTGCAGCCTGCCGAGGGAGACAAGCACATCCGTAACTTCCTGGATGACCCGCGGCGCTCCGGCCCAGTCCCGGACATGGACCGCAAGGAGGGCAGCCGCCGACACGTTCGAAACTGGGGCGGCGTAGACTTTGACAACGTGAAGACGGGATCTGAGCTGGAGAAGGAGTGGACAGTGAGTGCTCTGTTCTGTTTTGTGGAAGGCATGATCGGTCAAATGTTCTGTATGGTTTGTCTTTTGGTTGAAACAATTCCTTTATTGAAAATTAGAACAAGGTTTGATTTATCGGTTTATCATGTCTTTCCTTTCTCTCGTCTGCATCGTTATTAATTCCCTTATCTCTTAAATCATGTTATCAATCGTGTTACTTTCCTTTCCCTTTCTCTCTCTCCAACAGAGTCGGAGACCAGGAGGCCCTAAGGGCTCCATGGATATGACCATGTCTATGACTGGCCGGGAGCGTGCCGAGTACCTCCGCTGGAAGAAGGAGCGTGAGGAGATTGACGAGGAGCGTCTGGCCAGGCACAGGAACGCCACGGGCCAGTGGAGACGGGAATGGGACTCCCAGAAGACTGACGGCTTGTGAGTGACTGACTGGAGGAGGACCACTGACACACTGATCACACCTCGCTCACAAATATCCTCGGAGACCGCCATGGCTTTATTCACAAAAATACCACAACAGCAGGCATTCAGTGAACCAAACCAGGCAGTGCCTACTGAATCCCCAAGATGACAAAACCGTTCCAAAATATGAATTTACCAGATGCCACACTTTATGTTTTAGATGTTGTGTTCAATTTACTAGAAGAAAAAGAAACGCACACCTATTTAGGCGAGGTGCTGGCTAGCGGAGTAGAAAACTTGAAAATAAAAGTGCCGCACACTCTAGGAGCTCAGATGCAAAAATGTAATTGCCAACGTTTCGACAGCCAAGCTGTCTTCATCAGGGTATTTACTGAACATCCTGAGAGGCGGCCAAGAAAGAGAACCACAAGAGAACATATCTAAATAATAGTGGATTAACATGAACCACATTCAACATCCTCTCTTTCGTTCGTTCTTTCGCTGGAAGAGCTTGGAGGCAGTGTGAGATTAGGAGGTTTATACAGGTGCATGTTGGGGAGGCTTGGCTGTGGGCAGGGTTTTGAGTTTATTTGTATTTTGACAGGGACCGTGCACATTTTAATCAACGTTTCAGTGCCGGGTTTTAGCCAGCTGGCTAATTTTCAAACTCAGTCCCTGGGCAGGTTATTAAAAACGATTTCAATAATAATAACAGATCAACAATGAGCTGTGAGCACATGTAGAGCAACACGTAGCAGACAGCGCAAATGTACAAAAAGCATAAAAGCAACAAACTGTTTCCACATCTCACAAGCTACAAACGGATAACATGGAAAGCGGCGATACACAGCTAGGGATTATGTTCACAAGTCGGATTGTCCTATAGCCATGTCTTTGTTTCTTGTGACTGTGCAATAGTCGTGGGGGTGGTGGCAGGGAGGGGTTGACAGGTCCTGTGGTGATGCAGTGTGACAGGGTGAGGAGGTCTGACCCTGTGGTGCTTTCACAGGTTCAAGGAGGACCCAGCTGTGGCTGTGGAGGGCATGCTGCCAGCCCAGGGATGCAGAGGCAAGTCACCCCCCCCCCCCCCCAGACTCTGATGACAAGGCGTTGTTGGTTACCACTGTTACAGACAAGGACGGCAGACTTTACTCAACTCTTTCTCCCTCTCTATCCCAAACAATCGCATTCACCCATTTACAGCAGTGCTTACACTCAAACAGATCTTCTGCTAAGTATCATAGTCACTACAAACCTTTCCATTAGACACAGCACACTCTCATTGATGCTTTGGGAAGGGGATACCTAGTCAGCTGCATTTAACCCCTCAGGTGGCTGACTTAATCGACACCACATTATCGGCGCCCGGGAAACAGTAGGTTAACTACCTTGCTCAGGGACAGAACGCCAGATTTTTACCATGTCACCTCTGGGATTCGGTCCAGCAACCTTCTGGTTTTTGGTCCAACTCTCCTACCCGCCAGGCTACCTGCCGTCCCTGGAGCAACACTCTAATTTTAATTGTGAATGGTGATGTTGTGGTTGCCCTGTGTATAGTGATGTGAGTGACATCACTCTGTGTGTGTCCTCCCCACAGCCAGGAGGCGTGGCTCCCGCCCACAGCCTCACGGCGGGGCCTCAGGTTAGCCAATGGCATGGGACTGAATTTGTGTGTGTTCAGTGTGTCTCACCAGAGCCCTATGGGTCCTGGTCAAAAGCCCTATGGGTCCTGGTCAAAAGCCTTATGGGTCCTGGTCAAAAGCCCTATGGGTCCTGGTCAAAAGTAGTTAACTATAAAGGGATTAAGATGCCTTAAGAGCAGCACTGCTGTGTCAGTACTGGGGCTGACATTCATTCGTTTTCAAGGTCTTTAATCCTGTTCTTCCACCCCAACCCCTCTAATTTGAACTGTCCTCCTCCCTCATCCTTCACTTCCACAGACGATGTGAAGGGGCCTCCCAAGGCGCCCACGTTCGGAGACTTCCTGGGGCAGGGTAGAGGACCCAGGGAGGGGGGGAAGGGACGAGGACCGAGACAGAGCTACAGGTACAGCTCCTCTTCTAAGGCTTTAGAACAACATCTGTGTTGTTTTCTGCTTTCGTTCCTCACCCTTCCAATGACCGGATCTCTTTGACAGCATGCACGATAACCGCTGGGAAAAGGAGGAGAAAGAGAAGGAAGACAAACCCAAGAAGGAGGAGAAGACTCAGAAGGAGGAACGGAAGCCCAAATCTCCCTCATCACAAAAGGTATGTCGTCTCCCACCACCATGCACTGGGATCTGTGTTTTGGCACATTATATATAATCTAATAAATGCCATTTAGCAGACACTTATCCAAACCGGTTTAGTCATGCTTGTATACATTTTACGTATGGTTGGCCCCGGGCAATGAATCCATCACCTTGGCGGTACAAGAACCATGCTCTACCAGCCAGACAGGACAATGTATACCAGTGTTGTTTTTGAACATGATCTCTTTCCATGAACCACGTTAACAGGTGACTTGCCTGCTTCTTTCCCTCTTAGATGGAGAAGAGTGGTGATGCAGATGAGGATGAGTGGGAGGATGCCAGCGACGAAGAGGACGAAGATGACGACTCCGAGGGAGACGATGAGGGGGAGGAGGAAGGGAAAGACGGGCAGTCCACAAAGGCACCTCGCCCAGAAACCACTGCATTGAAACCCGCCGCCACCTCACCCCTTCCCTCCACTCCCCCCTCCGCAACCAGTCCCAAAGAGAAGCGCACCCCAAGGCCCAAAGTCTACATCCCCTCCCCACAGGAGGCTCAGAACTCCCCCGATGGCCTCAAGCCCCTCAGTCCCTTTTCTCCCCTGGACGGCCACCAGCCGGTCAGAGACTGGGGGGAGGAGATGGAGATGCAGTCACCCCGGAGCAGTATGGGGGAAAGCCCCCCAAAACCCCCCAGCACTGATGAGGGCCCTGCCCAGGTTAAGGTCCAAGAAGACAGCCGCAACTCCAGCCCCAGCTCAACCCCCAGTCCCAACGAGAAGGAGAGGGACAAACGAACAGGTACAGATATTTATATACTGGTTTGACCGTTGTATTATATTGCAAGATCATACCATACATTTGGCATACTGTTGAATGTGCTTCTATTTTATATCAGGATAAACCAGCAAAGTTGATCATAGGTTTCTTCATCCACACTCATATCTCCCCCCTCCCTCTATCGTTCTTTATATAATTCTCAGTTGTGGTCACTGCTGCACCACCAGAGGAGACTCTGATCCAGGAAAAAACTCCTGTATCATCATTAGATCCTGTCTCTACCCCCACTGACCCCACAGAGAAAGAGGAGACCACAGCCATTCCACCAGCCCAGGAGACACCTTCTACCCCCACACAGGGTAACTATCACACTGCAAAGCAGCCGTTTTTTAAAATCTCAATATCAAATCATTTCTAGGTAACAATTAAGTACCTTACTGTGATTGTTTTCAATTAAAATGGCCAGCTTCTTAGCAAAGAGCAATTTCTCAAACAAGAATTTAGCTAGGACTGTCTGGCAGTGGTCTGAGTGGGGAGGGGAAAACTAGCTGTTATTAGTAGAAAGGTTTGGAACTTTCTTGTTGGTCTACTAACAAATTTAGCGCCTGGTGAAAAATCCTTCCTACCAAACCAGGCTGAAATTTCAGGCGACCTTTTCAAACAGCTCTTGCACGAAAAGGGCAGTATCGGCATTTTCAACATTTCACAGCATTATTCCAACCTTATAGTGTGGAAATGTGTATATATAACACAAGAATTTCATGTTTTTGACTGCACTGTGCCTTTAATACTAGAAGATCCTGTGAGGCTGAATTACACACAGAATAAAAATTCAGGCAAAGCAGTATTGTTGCTTATGGTCATCTGACGTTTTATTTTTATGACTACCTGAAGGTTGTGGTAAAAATAGAATGTCTGACTCATTCTTCCTTCCCTGAACCATCTGACCCAGATGAGGAGGCCCCTGCCGCCGCTCCTATCCTGGAGGCTGACCAGGGCCTGTCTGAGCCGGCCACAGCCCCAGACACCTCAGAGCAGCCATCTTCAGGTGTGGTTCACATCAATGACTTTGAGACTGGGTTTCTCTATGAAGTCTCTGACTCCCACCAAGCACTAACCACAAACCAACCTACTTCCCTCTCTTAGCCTCCTTTTTTATATATGTTTCTTAATTCGCCGCTCACTGCTCTCCTGTGTGTCCTCTCCAGCTGTCTGTCTAAAGTTGGCTGGCATGACCCCACAACCAACGTCTATTGGGCACGGTCAAGGCTTGTCTGTCGCTCACTGCATCACTCTGCATTTTCTGGCCAATGGGATCCCTCTCTTTCCTCAATCGTCTGAAACTCCTCCGCCTTGCCATTTCCTCCTGGGGAACTGAATGTACTAACCTCCGCCCTCTTCACGATGGCTACAACACCTCCCTGTGTGAACCCCTGCCGTTTTACCCCTTGAACACTTTCCTTTGGGTTCTCCTTCTCATTTCCTTGTTTTACGGGTTAATGCATTTACTATACATGCTGCCCACCCTGTCCCCAACCTCAAATTAGCAAAATCGCATATATTTTCTGTTTTTCATGGGTTTGTTAATCGCATGACTGACATATGGATGATTAGTGGCTTGAGAAGATTAAGAATCAAATTAGCTCTTCCATTAATTTCTCCTCGTCATGCTGTCTGCTTCTTAAATTGATGCCTGTTTGGCTAAGACTTATCACTAGGCCTGAAATGGAATGATGCAAATTGTGCTAACCAGAACCAGACACTCATTGGATGATAACAGAACATGTTTAAACGGCGCATTACTCATTTGAAACCACCAAACAAACATGTGTGTTTTATTGCCCTGTGTTTATGTATTTTGTCTCAATGTCATCAAAATGCATAATTTAGCCTTTCCCGTAGTCTCCACTTTGACAGGAAGGTTGAATAGCACCTCTCTGTAAAGCTCTTCAACGACAAACACAAACGATTCCCATGTTTCTCACTTATTTGCTACATCCATTTTTTGGATGTCTAAATTAATGATGTACAGTATACTCATTTGATTCTCGAAGAATATAACTCAAATGCCTCATGAACTTAGTTAAACTGTCGTACTGAACCCCAAATATAAGCTTGTTAAAACTATCCTCTTGATATCATGGCTGGTCAGTCTTTGCATCCATAGCTCTGTGTATGAATTTGAGTGGTTCCATTTCTCCAGGCCCCTCCCTTAGCTTTATTCCCAAACAGAAGCGGGGTGACCACTTTGTTATTGTTTCAATTAAGGATTCTAGCTTTAATGTCTTCAGAAACCATTTTATTGCTTTCTCATGAGCTTAGTTTTAAAAATATATATATATGGAATAGTACATTATAAAATGTGGCTAATTAGCACAGTGTAAAATGCACTCTAAATACTTTTTTTACGATGTGTAGGATAATGTGCATTCATTGCACTCCCTTTGTCTCTGAGGGCAGAGTGCTAAGAATTAGCACTGACATGCCTTTTTAGAAGGGGATCATTTATTTATGACTCAAGCTTTTTACATCAGTCGAGTTTGTCTGTAACAGCCCAGATGGTATATTTTTGGGATGCACAGAACAAATTATTGAACATTTCTGTGGTTGCAGTACAATGCACTGCACTTTGACAAGGCAGCTTAAATGCCCATTAAATTAACATTATGAAGGTGGGATTGTATGACTAGATTTTTGTAGATGTTTAGTCGTATACCACTAAATGTAGAATCCTTCCCCCAACCCTTATGAGTGTTCTGTTGTAGACTGATTGCTTCAACGTGGATTTATGTTTTTTTTTTTGTGTGTGAATTTGACCCCTTTTTCTCACCAATTTCGTGGTATCCAATTGATTTGTCTCATCGCTACAACTCCCGTATGGGCTCGGGAGAGACGAAGGTTGAAAGTCATGCGTCCTCCGATACACAACCCAACCAAGCCGCACTGCTTCTTAACACAGCGCGCATCCAACCCGGAAGCCAGCCGTTTCAATGTGTCGGAGGAAACACTGTGCACCTGGCAACCTTGGTTAGCGCGCACTGCGCCCTGCCCGCCACAGGAGTCGCTGGTGCGCGATGAGACAAGGACATCCCTACCGGCCAAGCCCTCCCTAACCCAGACGACGCTAGGCCAATTGTGCGTCTACCCACGGACCTCCCGGTCGCGGCCGGTTACGACAGAGCCTGGGCGCGAACCCACAGTCTCTGATGGCACAGCTGGCGCTGCAGTACAGCGCCCTTCACCACTGTGCCACCCAGGAGGCCCGGATTTATGTTTTTGTAGGTTATTGCACCTTTCTGACGCCATGACTTCACAAATGACGTGATTGACAGCTGTATCTCGGTATCATAACATGATACCGTTACGACTGTTTTTCTTATTGAAGCCCTGGCAGTGAAAACTTCCATAGTCTGTAGAAGGCTCTTTTGAGTAGATAAATGTTTCCTTGTTGTCTGGTCCTTGTCATCATTATTAGGCGTCTCCTTACTACCTGGTAAGTGTGTTTCTCTGGTGGTAATTACCACAGCTAATGGCTGGGGTGCATCCCAAACGGCGTCCTTTTCCCTTGATGGTGCAATACTCTTTATAGGGCTCTGGTCACAAGTAGCGCACTATAAAGGGAATAGGGTGCCATTTGGGACTCGACCGGTGTGTCTATGCTTTGGCTGAATGAAGACGCTCACTACACCAAATCCGATTAGTCTAGTGAGAGTGGAGATCGGTGAAGTACGGGAAGAAGAGGCACAATTAATGTTGAAAGGCTTTTATGAGGAAATTAGCTGCGGTCTGACCGACATGATGGTGTGGATGTAATGGAAACCCTTTTGAACTCTGAGCCTGATTGAATAAAACCGCCTCTCTTCAAGTTCTTTGATGTTTATGAGACTAATATTTGTCCATGAGAGGACTGTTACCCAATCCCACATTGAATAGGCAATCAAATTATAATTTCAAAAAAGGCCTATTTGGCTGAGGACACATACTGTCAATGGTGAGTAGCTTGGGTTACGTTCATTTAAGCATATTCCATATATCGTAGTACTATAATATCATGTATGAGCATAATATAAATGTTTGGACAACCATTGGTACTTATTTTTCTTGCTGAGAGCTAACAACAGTCTGAGGCCATACCATGCTGTCCCATGCATGTGGTGCTGTGTTGGAGACAGAGGGCAGATTAATCCAGTTTAACCCCCCCTCTCTGTTCTCTATCAACAGGCTGAGATCTGCTCTAGAAAACTGACTTTTCAGTACTAGCGGTTCACAGATGAGGGGAGAAAAGAATGACAAGAGGAAAGATAACTGGGCCTCGCGCACCATGACTGGAGCAGCCATCACAGACAACCTGGAGGGATGTGGTCGGGCAGCAGGCCTCCAAACCGCTCCCTCTCCTTAACAATCAGACCACGTAAGTTCTGTTCTGTGTGACTAGAAGCAGCACCTTGCATAGAACAGTGATACACACTGCCGTTCATTTGAGCCACGATGGTAAATGGCTTGGGTTTTATAGCAGCCAATCAGGATGTAACTGTGACGTCAAGTCAACAAAGCCCTGACTTGTTTTTACCTTTTTTTTAATTTTTAATTTTTGTGTTATTGGTTTGTGTATGATTAACAAATCAAACTATTACATTTCGCAAAGACTGAAAAATATTAAATTCTCTTACCTCAATTTTTCAACCTTTAGCATTTTTTTAAACCACCTCTTTTGGAAGGTCAAAGAGACTTGGCCCCTTCAACATAGCTAAACTGGTAGTGTCCCAAATGTCATGATCTCTATATAGTGCACTTCTTTTGAGTCCTATGGGCCATGGTCAAAAGTAGTGCACTATAAAGGCGATAGGGTGCCATTTGCAACGCAAACCCTCTTTGTGAAGTGTGCATGGATAAGGATTGGCTTAAAATGTAATACTTTTCAGTTGTATTTTGTCATGAAACTGATAATGTGAACAAATATAAGCCATGGCATTGAAAAATGTACATTCGGTCTCCTGATAATGTAACAAAGTTGGTTTACATTTCGGACCCCAAGAGGAGAATAGTTAAATGTTATTTGTTTATTTTTAAGTGGGGTACACTGTACTTAAATACAGGCATCATGTGATCCTGGCAATTATGTTTGTTGATAACCATGACAATCCAAAGCTTTCCTTTAAGTTCTTATTTGCAATAGATCGCTAGTGGTGTTTCTAGTTTTAATCAAGGGGCATCAGAACATGTAGCTCAACAGACCAAGATTTTGGTTAGATTTGTAATATTGTTGGCTTTTTTAGCCTACGCTTAGTCATGAACTCAAACTCTGGCTCACCTATAATGAACAGGAGCACAGATATTGAGCTATGCTTTAATTTTATTTCTCAAAGTAATGAGGTGAGATGAGAAGTCAAGAACCCAAGAAAATGCAGTATGTAGCCTATAGTATTTTGAGAGCAACAAAACATTCCAATGTTTTGTGTGGGGGGAAAAGGCATCTATTTTTGTCATTTGCATTAGTATATCCTCATTTTCCGTTTCTGATGACTTAGTGATTGTATTATAAGCATCGAATTTACCTGCAATTTCTTCGTTTGAATATAAAACTGTGTTATTTGGGTTTGTTTTTGGAATGTAACTGGCCTATCTAAACTAGCTTGAACCGAAATCGAATTTATTTTTTTCTGTTCATCAGTTGATAAACATGATTTTTTTTTTTATTCCAAGATATTGACACTTCAATCAAGAAGGAGATTACAATTGATAGATTTTTGATTTGTCAGGAAACTCATTGTTTCATATGCAACTGTCAAATTTTCAACATGAAATGTATTGTTTAATTTTGCGTCTTAGTTTTCATATCAAATAAATGTATGGTGTTCCGGTCTCAATTATGTTTCTCGTGATTTACAATAAGTGCAACCTCAAACAGCAGACTGATATGTTTTACGTCTCTTGTGCCTATTTGTAGGGATTATGGTGTTTTTGCCAGTCGCACAAAGTGAATGGAGTGTCCAAGCTTTAGTTTGATTTTGCTCGAGAGAATATTTTTTGGTGATGCTTTTATAGCTATTTCACCTCACCATCCACGAGACCAGAATTATTAAATAAATATAACTAGATTTTTAAAATTCATTTTTTAGATCAACCCTCATGGACGTAATTTTGATAGACGTCTGTGCGTTAATCATAGGGACATGCACCGACCATATTTCTGGGACGTAGGCTAACTGTTAAACTATAATCTAATCTATGTGCTTTTACAGTATTTGACCCGCCCTATTTCATCCCATTAAATTGTAAACTGTTCTGTATAGCTGGTGCGCTCTAGACGCCCCGTCCTGTTCATAGAGAGGGTTAATTAAAGCATCGTCCCATCAGGAGCAGTGACAGCGTTTCCACAATGCCCACCTGACTTGAAGGGGAAAGATAGAATTTGAAGGCTTTGGACACTGACAAAGAAACAGACTACATTCGACGCCAGAAAAAGGATATAACAATTGCAGGATGAAAGCCAACAAACAAGTTACCACCGTGAAGCAGAACGGGAACATGAACAGAAGGCCGAGCTATCCGGGCGACCAGCGGGTGAAGCATGCCAACTTAACCACAAAGATTTGGGTTAAAGTGGCGATGGCAATTGCTTATTTTCTATGCGTGTCAATAGCTGCCTTTATTCTGGCAATCTACTATGTGTTCTTTTGGAGTCCGGATCCTGTCAATAGCCCGGCATCTGACAATGTCACCATCCCGTCAGTAACCAACAACACAACGTGCCAGCCGAGGTTATGACTGCGTGAGATCGATAGGCTATCCTCCGCGGTGATAGCCCGCGCAATGGTTGAGACTTTTTGGATCCGCTGTAGGACAGACACCTGGAGAAAACACCGGCACACGCAGCAATGGTGTACCGCGACAGAGGGGATAGCATGACATTATTTGAAGACGGATATTGGGATTTTTGCAGCAGTCCGCTGAACTATTCAGGTTAGCCTATCGAGGAATCAAATGATAGAGTTTGACAACCGAAACACTTGTGATTGCCTGTAGCTTTTCGGATGCAGAGGGAGGGACATTTAATCAGTTAACCCATCCACTCAGATTTTCTCTGTTACGATAGACCTGTAAAGACAGTTTAGCACGTAACTCCAGACAAATAGTTAATCTACAGTGAAACTGTTGTCACCTGAAACAAACCCCTATAGATTATCTGTTTTCTATTATGTGGCACTGTACACCCCCCCCCCCCCCCCCTCCCCCCCCGTGTACTATTTAAATAGGTGGAATAACAACGTGACAGTTTAGACTTTTTTATATTACAAACATTTAGTATGTAAGTACATAATAAACATTCACAATGAATGTTTGAATTTCATGATTCTCTGTGTGTAATATGATATTCTCAAACGACAGTCATTTAGAATCGGGCAGATCTCTAGTGGAACTGACTATCTTACCGATCCTCGACTTCGGCGATATCATCTACAAAATAGCTTCCAATTTATCTACTCACATCTACAAGTCCATGCTAGGTAAAGCTCCGCCTTATCTCAGTTCACTGGTCACGATGGCAACACCCACCCGTAGCACGCGCTCCAGCAGGTGTATCTCACTGATCAACCCTAAAGACAACACCTCATTTGGCCGCCTTTCCTTCCTGTTCTCTGCTGCCTGTGACTGGAACGAATTGCAAAACTCGCTGAAGTTGGAGACTTTTATCTCCCTCACCAACTTCAAACATCTGCTATCTGAGCAGCTAACCGATCGCTGCAGCTGTACATAGTCTATCGGTAAATAGCCCACCCAATTTACCTACCTCATCCCATACTGTTTTTATTTATTTACTTTTCTGCTCTTTTGCACACCAGTATCTCTACCTGCACATGACCATCTGATCATGTAGTGTTAATCTGCTAAATTGTAATTATTCGCCTACCTGCTCATGCCTTTTGCACACAATGTATATAGACTCTTTTTTTCCCTACTGTGTTATTGACTTATTGTTTACTCCATGTGTAACTCTGTCTGTTCACACTGCTATGCTTTATCTCGGCCAGGTCGCAGTTGTAAATGAGAACTTGTTCTCAACTAGCCTACCTGGTCAAATAAAGGTGGAGGGAAAAAGAAGATGCTTCCTTTTGTTACTGTTCCATGGAGAACAGGCACAGGAATTGGCACACTACATCTGCCCCTGTATTTTAATGAGGCAAGTGTCTCCTACGATCCTACATGTTTCATTGTTCACAATATTGATGAAAGAGTGAAATTTGTCCTCTAAGTGCCCCCGGTGTTTGTAAACTCATCTTGATGTCCAATTTTCCTCAATGTGTGTATATCTTTCTTTGTTTAATCAAACCTCAGTTGGTATATTGCCAAGAGAAGTAAACAATTAGCATACTACTATCCCACTGCTATCAAACATCACAACAGTAGCTATGATTGACAATTATTGTTACAATTGAACAGTCGCTGTACCGCGCTATACTCTCTCCCTATGTCTCAGGGGCATATGGGTGAAGCGGGAGAGAGCTGCAACACTCCATTCAATAATTAAATTGCAGAGGAAGTTGTCAGGACCCGTTCCTTCTCCCAAGCTGCCTTTGCTTCCATCTCCTCTCTCCGAGGCGAGACCCATGTATGACTCAGCATGTCACGCTTTTTCAGCAGCTGTGATGTGATTGCTCCTATAAAAACCTTTAAATTGACAACTTTATTTTACCAAACTTTTGAATAAGCAAGGTGGGAACTGGGAAGGTGCGGACAATCCTGAAAGAAGATGACAGAGGTAAGAAGGGAACTGAGGCACCTATCTGAGCTGGATCAGACTGGATCTGACTCCTACAAGGCTGTCTCCAGACAGCTCTATTGGAGTTCTGCCTTCTGGGTAGGGATATCAATATTAACCACACTGCTGTACTTGATATTAAACAGTACACTACAGTGCTGATTTGAAAATGACATTGGTGCTCTACAATGCCATGGTACCACTGTGCCCTAATGTTCTCTCATTACATCCACTGCAAACAAGATTGGACATGTTCCCTGTCTCCATAGCTGCTATTGTTTAATTTCCACAATAAATGGTATCATTTCCTTAAAGTTCTTAGTTTGGTTTTGGGGAATTCTCTTGATAACAATATCCACTCTGGATTCAAGACTGTTGGACCAATGGAAATTCAGTAAATTCAAGTCATTAGGAAGGTAGAATTGTCTTTATCTATCATTTTGTTATCAATTAATAGAAGAACGGCATCAAAATAATAATACACATAATTGCATTTGTTGTGCTCTAATAGAACACTGTAAATGATTAATATTTCATTACAGTTTAGAAAATGTGTAAAATGTGTGAAGTCATAATTTGCAACCATTTCCTGTTCAAAACA
Source organism: Oncorhynchus mykiss (assembly GCF_013265735.2). Lineage (NCBI taxonomy): Eukaryota > Metazoa > Chordata > Actinopteri > Salmoniformes > Salmonidae > Oncorhynchus > Oncorhynchus mykiss. The sequence goes on along the minus strand of NC_048591.1, from coordinate 13,320,580 downwards.
ATATAAATGAGGGCGAAGATACCCATTTCACCACTAGGGGTCATTGTTATATAAAAAGTACGTGAACTATCATATGCCAGTCTTCTGTTCCTATCTATAACCACAGTATCTGTTGTCCTTGGTGACCTTCCCAAAATAATTATATACTAATACATCCAGTTGCAATTGGACATTAATATTGTATTTTGACGTAATGGAAGCACACAAGTAACATTGTATACAGTTGAATTCGGAAGTTTACATACCACAACAAATTTCTTGTTAACAAACTATAGTTTTAGCAAGTTGGTTAGGACATCTATGTTGTGCATGACAGAAGTAATTTTTCCAACAATTGTTTACAGACAGATTATTTCACTTATCATTCACTATTCCACAATTCCAAGCTTCTGATAGGCTAAATGACATCATTTGAGTCAATTGGAGGTGTACCTGTGGATGTATTTCAAGGCCTACCTTCAAACTCGGTGCCTCTCATGGGAAAATCAAAATAAATCAGCCAAGACTTCAGAAAAGAAATTGCAGACCTCCACAAGTCTGGTTCATAATTGGGAGCAATTTCTAAACGCCTGAAGGTACCACGTTCATCTGTACAAACAATAGTACGTAAGTATAAACACCATGGGACCACGCAGCCGTCATACCGCTCAGGAAGGAGGCGCATTCTGTCTCCTAGAGATTAAAGTACCTTGATGTGAAAAGTGTAAATCAATCCCAGAACAACAGCAAAGGACATTGTGAAGGTGCTGGAGGAAACAGGTACAAAAGTATCTATATCCACAGTAAAATGAGTCCTATATCAACATAACCTTAAAGGCCGCTCAGCAAGGAAGAAGCCACTGCTCCAAAACCGCTATAAAAAAGCCAGACTATGGTTTGCAACTGCACATGGGGACAAAGAACTTACTTTTTGGAGAAATGTCCTCTGGTCTGATGTAACAAAAATATAACTATTTGGCAATCGTTATGTTTGGAGGAAAAAGGGGGAGGCTTGCAAGCCGAAGTACACCATCCCAACCGTGAAGCATCATGTTTACATACACTTTGGTTGCGGCAGGAAACCTAGTGGTTAGAGCGTTGGACTAGTAACTGAAAGGTTGCAAGATCGAATCCCCGAGCTGACAAGGTAAAATCTGTCATTCTGCCCACAAACAAGGAAGTTAGCCCACTGTTCCTAGGCCGTCATTGAGAATAAGAATTTGTTTTTAACTGACTTGCCTAGTTAAAGGTTAAAAAAAGAAATATAATAATAATAATGTTGTGGGGGTGTTTTGCTGCAGGAGGGACTGGTGCACTTCTTGAAATAGATGGCATCATGAGGTGGGAAAATTGTGTGGATATATTGAAGACAACAGTCAGGAAGTTAATGCTTGGTTGCAAATGTGTCTTCCAAATGGACAATGACCCCAAGCCTACTTCCAAAGTTGTGGCAAAATGGCTTAAGGACAACAAAGTCAAGGTACTGGAGTGGCCATCACAAAGCCCTGACCTCAATCTTATGGAACATTTGTGGGCAGAACTGAAAAAGCATGTGCGAGCAAGGAGGCCAACAAACCTGACTCAGTAACACCAGCTCTGTCAGGAGGAATGGGCCAAAATTCACCCAACTTATTGTGGGAAGCTTGTGGAAGGCTACATGAAACGTTTACCCCAAGTTAAACCATTTAAAGGCAATGCTACCAAAAACGAATTGAGTGTATGTAAACTTCTGACCCACTGGGAATGTGATGAAAGAATTAAAAGCCTAAATAAATCATTATCTCTACTATTATTCTGACATTTCACATTCTTAAAATAAAGTGTTGATCCTAACTGACCTAAGACAGGGAATTTGTACTTGGATTAAATGTCAGGAATTGTGAAAAACTGAGTTTAAATGTATTTGGCTAAGGTGTATGTAAACTTCCGACCAACTGTATTTGCTCATTTTCAGCAATCAATATTTGCTTGCTAGTTTTAATAATTCTAACATTCTGTATAGTACAAAACTAGATATTATAGTAACACAACTCAAAAATTCAACATGGACAACTCACATTATTTTGTTGGCATTCCAAAATCTCTTAGAGTGAATTGTTGTCAGCCAGTCTGAAACTAAGTGTATTCCTCAGAAACCGTCTCTTCCAGATCAGTGTCAGACCCTTCCCTTTGGTAGTTCAACTCCGGGATATGTGGTATCGGAGTCCTCGGAACACATTACACCCAGACCTAGATCCTGAGTGATAGTAGCGGTGACGCTTTGCCTGCTGAGGGGGTCTGCTGTTTCTATCTCATTAGGCAGCCTGCATCGTTTGACCCTGTTAGGTCTCCCATATCCTGTTTGTAGAGAACCATCTGTCATCCTACTCCCAACATATCCCTCCTCTAGAAAGCACCAGTTTTGGAGCGCGGTGGCTGCAGATGTTTAAACAATATATATTATTTCACCTTTATTTAACCAGGTAGGCTAGTTGAGAACAAGTTCTCATTTACAACTGAGACCTGGCCAAGATAAAGCAAAGCAGTGTGACACAAACAACAACACAGAGTTACACATGGAATAAACAAGCGTACAGTCAATAACACAATAGAAAAAAAGAACGTCTATATACAGTGTGTGCAAATGGCGCGAGGAGGTAAGGCAATAAATAGGCCATAGTAGTGAAGTAATTACAATTTAGCAAATTAACACTTGAGTGATAGATAAGCAGATGATGATGTGCAAGTAGAAATACTGATGTGCAAGTAGAAATACTGGTGTGCAAAAGAGCAGAAAAGTAAATCAAAACAATATGGGGATGAGGTAGGTAGATTGGATGGGCTATTTACAGATGGGTTATGTACAGCTGCAGTGATTGGTTAGCTGCTCTGATAGCTGATGTTTAAAATTAGTGAGGTAAATGTAAGTCTCCAGCTACAGCGATTTTTGCAATTCGGTCCAGTCACAGGCAGCAGAGAACTGGAAGGAAAGGCGGCAAAATAGATGTTGGCTTTGGGGATGACCAGTGAGATATACCTGCTGGAGTGCGTGCTAAGGGTGGGTGTTGTTATCGTGACCAGTGAGCTGAGATAAGGTGGAGATTAACCTAGCATAGACTTATAGATGACCTGGAGCCAGTTGGTCTGGCGACTAATATGTAGCGAGGGCCAGCCGACTAGAGCATACAGGTTGCAGTGGTGGGTGGTATATGGGGCTTTGGTGACAAAACGGATGGCACTGTGATAGACTGCATCCAGTTTGCTGAGTATAGTATTGGAAGCTATTTTGTAAATGACATCGCCGAAGTCGAGGATCGGTAGGATAGTCAGTTTTACTAGGGTAAGTTTGGCGGCGTGAGTGAAGGAGGCTTTGTTGCGTAATAGGAAGCCGATTCTAGATTTAATTTTGGATTGGAGATGTTTAATATGAGTCTGGAAGGAGAGTTTACAGTCTATCCAGACACCTAGGTATTTGGAGTTTTCCACATATTCTAGGTTAGAACCGTCCAGAGTAGTGATGCTGGTCGGGCGGGTGCGGGCAGCGATTGGTTGAAAAGCATGCATTTGGTTTTACTAGCATTTAAAAGCAGTTGGAGGCCACGGAAGGAGTGTTGTATGGCATTGAAGCTTGTTTGGAGATTAGTTAACACAGTGTCCAAAGAAGGGCCAGATGTATACAGAATGGTGTCTTCTGCGTAGAGGAGGATCAGGGAATCACCCGCAGCAAGAGCGACATCATGGACATATACAGAGAAAAGAGTCGGCCCGCGAATTGAACCGTGTGGTACCCCCATAGAGTATGCCAGAGGTCCGGACAACAGGCCCTCCGATTTGACACACTAAACTCTATCTGAGAAGTAGTTGGTGAACCAGGCGAGACAGTCATTTGAGAAACCAAGGCTGTTGAGTCTGCCGATTAGAATGAGGTGATTGACAGTCGAAAGCCTTGGCCAGGTTGATGAAGACAGCTGCACAGTACTGTCTTTTATCGATGGCAGTTATGATATCGTTTAGTACCTTGAGCGTGGCTGAGGTGCACCCGTGACCAGCTCAGAAACCGGATTGCACAGCTGAGAAGGTACGGTGGGATTCAAAATGGTCAGTGATCTGTTTATTAACTTGGCTTTCCAAGACTTTAGAAAGGCAGGGCAGGATGGATATAGGTCTATAACAGTTTGGGTCTAGAGTGTCCCACTCTTTGAAGAGGGGGATGACCGCGGCAGTTTTCCAATCTTTAGGGATCTCGGATGATTTGAAAGAGAGGTTGAACAGACTGGTAATAGGGGTTGCAACAATGGCAGTGGATCATTTTAGAAAGAGAGGGTCCAGATTGTCTAGCCCATCTGATTTGTACGGGTCCAGGTTTTGCAGCTCTTTCAGAACATCTGCTGTATGGATTTGGGTGAAGCTGAGGAGGCTTGGGCAAGTAGCTGTGGGGGGTGAGGAGCTGTTGGCCGGCGTTGGGGTAGCCAGGAGGAAAGCATGGCCAGTTGTAGAGAAATGCTTATTGGAATTCTCGATTATCGTGGATTTATTGGTCGTGACAGTGTTAGCATCAGTGCAGTGGGCAGCTGGGAGGAGGAGCTATTATTCTCCATAGACTTTACAGTGTCCCAAAACTTTTTGGAGTGAGAGCTACAGGATGCACATTTCTGTCTGAAAAAGCTAGCCTTTGCTTTCCTGACTGACTGCGTGTATTGGTTCCAGACTTCCCTGAAAAGTTACATATCGTGGGGACTATTCGATGCTAGTGCAGTCCGCCACAGGATTTCTTTGTGCTGGTCGAGGGCAGTCGGGTCTGGAGTGAACCAAGGGCTATATCTGTTCTTAGTTCTGCATTTTTTGAAAGGGGCATGCTTATTTAAGATGGTGAGGAAATTACTTTGAAAGAATGACCAGGCATCCTCGACTGATGGGATGAGGTCAATATCCTTCCAGGATACCTGGGCCAAGTCGATTAGAAAGGCATGCTCGCAGAAGTGTTTTAGGGAGCGTTTGACAGTGATGAGGGGTGGTTGTTTGACCACGGACCCATAGCGGATGCAGGCAATGAGGCAGTGATCGCTGAGATCCCGAAAACAACAGAGGTGTATTTGGACGGCAAGTTGGTCAGGATAATATCTATGAGGGTGCCCATGTTTATGGATTTAGGGTTGTACAAAAGTGGGTTCCTTGATAATTTGTGTGAGATTGAGGGCAACTATCTTAGATTTTAGGACTGCCAGGGTGTTAAGCATATCCCAGTTTAGGTCACCTAACAGAACGAACTCGGAAGATAGATGGGGGGGTCAGAGGGGGGTCTATAACAGGCCGCAACAGAGAGAGACTTATTTCTGGAGAGATTAATTTTTTTAATTAGAAGCTCGAACTGTTTGGGCATAGACCTGGAATTTATGGCAGAACTTTGCAGGCTATCTCCGGAGTAGATTGCAACTCCTCCCGCTTTGGCAGTTCTATCTTGACGGAAAATGTTGTAGTTGGTTATGGAAATCTCAGAATTTTTGGTGGCCTTCCCAAACCAGGATTCAGACATGGCAAGGACATCAGGGTTGGCGGAGTGTGCTAACAAACTTAGGTAGGAGGCTTCTGATGATAACATGCATGAAACCAAGGTTTTTCCGGTTACAGAAGTCATCAAATGAGAGTGCCTGGGGACACGCAGGGCCTGGGTTAACCTCCGAATCACCCGAGGAACAGAGGAGGAGTAGGATGAGGGTACGACTAAAGGCTATCAAAACTGGTCGTCTGGTGCGTTGGGGACAGAGAATAAAAGGAGCAGATTTCTGGGAGTGGTAGAATAGATTCAGGGCATAATGTACAGATGAGAGTGGCAGACATACTCCTCTCTGGCTCCTGACTGGCAGAGCATAGAGTTCTGGATGACCTGGTCAGTCAGTGGCTGGAGGAGGAGTGGGGACATAGCTGAACAAGTGGAGCAGTGGCCACGGCTCATTCCACTAACACACCTATCCCCAGGCTCCTCGCCCAGGGAATAGGGGTTGCAAATCACATTGTCAACCAGGAGCAGGTGACCCACAGTGTTCTGACAGAGAAGGTAACCCATGTCTTTTGGTGGAGCGCTCAGTCTGGACTAGAAAGAGCCACTACCTGACCCTTCAACATCTGCAGTCTCCATAAGGGGGCGGAGGTGGAACGGAGGTGGAACGTAGAGACAACAAACTTTCTCTGCCCACCCTGTGCTCCAACTGCTGAGGGTCCATCCTCTGAGGGTTCTCTTGGCTCTTCTGGACCCCTCTACCCCTCCATGGAGATCCTTCAGTGAGGGACCATCATATTCCTCTTCCTCTCCCAGCAGCCATGTCTCTTCCCCCATAGCCTTCTCCCCCATCCCCTCCTCCCCCTGCTCTTCAGATCTTTCACTAGGAACTTGACCACGGCACTGTGGCAACAGCGGGCAGCATAGGCAAGAGGCGTCCTCATCTGGTTGTCTGAGCTGCCTGGGTGTGCCCCATGCAGGACCAGGAGGCGGACAGCATCCAAATGACCGCATTCGCTGGCCAGGCTGAGGGCGGTGCGACCTTTGTTGTCTCTACGTTCCACCTCCGCCCCCTAGCAAGGAGCAGGCTCAGGAAATGGGTGTTATCTGCGGTCCGTGGGAGTTTTGCGGCACACATCATTGGGGCCTGTCGCCAACCCCTGCTGTTCCTCTATGGTGGCATTTACCGCAGCCTCACCCAGTGCAGCTAGGATGAAGTGGGCCATCTGGATCTTCCCTTCTTCCATGGCCTGGAGGAAGATTCCCACACCAGATCGCTGTTTGATCAGACCACCTGGTGCATCCATGGGCATCATGTCAGCAGGTGTGTGAAGGTGTGAAGGTGTGAAGAAGAGCTCAACACATTCACTCTCTTTCCATCAACACTCACTATAACATCCCATAATGTGGATTGAGTGTGCATGGTCAGTCTGTATTGCAATGTGCCCAATAACTGTAATTTTTATGAATAATGACCAAACAACATCTACATTTTAAATAGAACTATAACTAATGAAACTTATACTCTGTTTTATTATATCTGATTAATAATATTAATTCATAAGGGAGGGATTGTGGAGCATGAAACAGGGGGTAATTAAATAAAATAAATACCATTCTAGCCAGGTTAGAGAGGACTGGAATTGTGGGTTTTTAAGTAAGCAAAAAGGGTCGTTAACCTATGGTTGAAGCGACTCAACTTAGCTCTTGGATGTTTAGATAAGGCAGAGAGTGTTTTCCTGGGTTTTCCATGATCTGGAACTGTCTTCTAAATAGTGATGGATGAAGGTGAAGATTCCAGAAGTTAATCTAGATAAGTGTGTGTCTGGAGTGAGCGAGCTAGTGGGTTGGAATAAACTTTTGAACTGTTCTGTCCTGGTCGATAAGGGGAAGGACATTTTATAACCTATGACGTCATATTTTGTATATAAACTGTTGTTCGTGGTTTCATGGCAGCGCGCTCCGAGAATAAATACTATTATCTAATTTTGATAAGACTGGTCTCTGTCTATTTTATGCAAATAGGAATCTTGCAAATTCTTATAAAATAGACTGAGTGATTAAAATAATGTACAATTATAGGAACTATGAAATTCCAATGACAATATCACATTGATTAGATGGAAAGACCCCCCAGCTGTCAACACTCTCCATTACTGTTCCTCCCTCCCTCTCTCTCTCCGTCTCTCTCTTTGTTCTCTCAAATATTTGATGCCAATGAGCCTTTAACCTTTTTTTTAACCCATGTAGATATATTTTAATACCATCATCCTTTTGTGGTGCTGATGCTCTTTCAGTTTATTGGAGGTGGTATGTTGCTATGGTGACACTAAAAGCACATGACAGGTAGGCTCTTTGTATTTTGGTAAGGGGACCTTGAGGGGGAGTTAAAGGGCTCACCTTCCATTATGTTGAGATGTAACATACCCAGGGCATTATATTGAGGTTTGTATACCCTGGACAAAAAAGCATGTTCAGTGGTAATTCTCGATTGATCATGGTTTGCCCATAGAGTTGCATTTATGGGGTTACCCAGAGCAGTATATTTAGATACATAAATGGCTCTGGGGCAACCATGCTGAACTCCCTAGTCATTACCCTCCTTTTAGTGTTAAACCAACTGTGATTTTGGCAAAGTGAACGGTTAGTGAACGGTTCCTGATGTCATATCAGTCAAATCAAATATATCAATAAGTCAATCAATCAGCATGATTGTATTGGTTGCTACGGAGCTCGAGCTTGTAGTCGTAGCAGTTCCCCGGATGTAGTGTTACCACCAGCAGCCTCAACATGGCGACAAGAAAGTGAGACTTCGTCTAATGCTACTGAATTTTGGACAGCTTCTTTTATTAAGCGAATCAATAAACTATCGCAATTTAAGCGGTGCACGAAGGAAATTTAAGGTAATTATGACACTAATCATTTATTTCATTCATTCAGCTGCGCCTACTGTTAGCTAGCTATCCATCTTAGCCAGCCCAAACTAAGTTAAGCTAGCTAGCTGGTTGCTACCATTACTACTAGCTAACAAGTGGCTAGCTAAAGTGAAATTGTTTGGATAGTTTGGCTAGTGAACAAAAAACGGACTTTTCTAGAATAAGAGTACCTTTATGTAATAAAGTAATTGATGATGGATCGGGAAACCCAGCTAACCCAGTGAAATGAGTCACAAGAGCTAACGTTAGGCTACTCTTATTGTAAAAATATACAGCTACCATAACTAACGTTAGGCTACTCTTTTTATTGTAAAAATATAGCAGCTACTATAACGTTAGGTTACTCTTATTGTAAACATGTACAGCTACTATAACTAGCTAGCAGCCAATAACAACCTCTAAGCTAGTTTAGTGAGCTGACATATCCAACTGGTAAACTAACATTACCTTGGTTAAAGTTAGTTAGTAATCCACTGCTATAGCTAGAAACCTTGCACCTCAAAGTACTATAGCTGTAATGCTGAGAAACAATGATTTTGTTAGCTACCTCTAACGATTCAAACACGCCCTAAAGTCTAGGGGAGCTAAGGGATGTGCGTTGTCTCTGCTGTAACGTTAGTGTAGTAGGACTAGGAGGAGCAATTACTTTGTTTGGAAAGTCGAGATTTGAGGTTCTAACCTTTGTTAGATGCAGTCTATTCTAGCTATTTGCTCTACTGAAGAATTCAGGCCTTCTATTATGGCCTAATTTAATGTATTGTAAGAAGAACAGGTCTGCAGGTAGCCTAGGGGTTCAGAGCGTACGTAGGTCGCTGGTTCGAGTTCCCGAGCCGACTAGGTGAACAATCTGTCTGTGCCCTTGAGCAAGGCACTTAACCTTCATTGCTCCAGGGTCGCCATCAATAATGGCTGTTCCCTGGCCGTGACCCCATACCCAGACGGTGTCTCAGTGGGATATGCAAAACAAATGTCTAATTCACACACAATACACATTTGTACATGTGACATAGGACAAATGTAAGCACTCACCTAATTATTATTTATCTGATCTATGAAATCCTGAACTCTAGCCCTGTACCGATCCTGTGCAGGGGTTGTTATGTGGTCTGCCACTGCGAGGACGATCAGCTGTCCATCCTGTCTCCCTGTAGCGCTGTCTTAGGCGTTTCACAGTACGGACATTGCAATTTATTACCCTGGCCACATCTGCAGTCCTCATGCCTCCGTGCAGCATGCCTAAGGCATGTTCACACAGATGAGCAGGGAACCTGGGCATCTTTCTTTTGCTGTTTTTGAGTATGTAGAAAGGCCTCTTTAGTGTCCTAAGTTTTCATAACTGACCTTAATTGCCTACCGTCTGTAAGCTGTTAGTGTCATAACGACTGTTCCACAGGTGCATGTTCATTAATTGTTTATGGTTCATTGAACAAGCATGGGAAACAGTGTTTAAACCCTTTACAATGAAGATCTATCTAAGTTATTTGGATTTTTCTGAATTATCTTTGAAAGACAGGGTCCTGAAAAGGGGACTTTTCTTTTTTTGCTGAGTTTATATTCAAATGGCAGTATACATTCTACAAATGGTGGAATAGGCTAAATATGATAACATAACAACTGATGGCATTAGCTAACCTTTGTAGCTAGCTAGCAAGCAACGCTAAAGGGATTGCAAACCGGTTAGCATAACTCTTGCCAAACACCTTTTTTTCCCTTCTAAATAATAGCTTCCTGGGTAGCATTTATGATGCCAGCAGACACATTCCTCACATATTACAATGAAAAGGTGCCTCTCAGTCCCAAAACACGGGTTTTCTGGAGACTTGTGGGAGGAGTGCTGATGATGTTGCCCACAGTATGCGCTTTCGAGAAGCCTGATTTGCGTCTAGACTAAGGAGAAATCTGCACACAATGCATCCCTGACTACCTCCTGAAATGGTCAGCCGGATCTGAACACAATCAGACCACTTAGCGCCTTTTTGAGTCTATACCAGTCTTTTCAATGGGATCTTCGTATTCTGATAGCAGAAGTTGCATGTAAGTGCCAAGTGGAGACCCCCCCCCCCCCCCCCCTCTTTTTTTTCCATCCTTACTTTGAGACTTAGCAGCTGATAAGTGTATAGTGCTGATGTGACAGGGTGCAAGTAAGCAGGGTTGTGCAATCAGTGCTGGGCACTCCACACATTCCTGGCATGTCTGAGTACTGCTGAGGGTCACACAGACGGAACCCCTGCACTCTACCCACTCAAAGACCTACACTACATCCAGTCACCCCCAAGAACTCAATCTGTAGCACCAAGCCATCTCTGTTTGTTAGGGATGGGTGCTCGAGATCAACAGACAGTGAGTGATAAGCTGTAAGGGGTTTTGGAATAGTCATGACTAGTGTGCTCCACCACCTAGGCTATGTGTCAAATGATTAAGCTCTTCGGTTTTGTGCTGTTAGGACATTGACAGGGTATCTACACACTGCCCAGAAACAGACTGGCTGTTTTAGTTTGTTCACCGACAACCGCTGTGATAGGTGGCTATTTATCAGAACCAACACGTTTCTGATAAGCATTTTTGTGTGGCATAGGCTAATTTTGCCCCATAAATTCTGAGAGTTTGGCAAGGAAGCGAATAAAATAAGAAGCTAATTCTAGGACGCCTGGCCTATGCTTTCGCTGGTGGTCAGTAGAAAAGCTGTTTTATTACTGCTCTGTGCTCTCAGATGTATTTTTTTGGTGGTGGTTATTCAGAGAACTCCATGTCCAGACCATTCAGGTCACTGATAGTTAGGCTTATAATTGTAACTCTTAACAGGAGGCTTCAATTAGCCCCGTCTCTCATTTCCCTTTTTTCTGCCTGCATAAATCCCCTTTTAGTAGAGAGCGGAGTGGTGCAGCAGCGTGGGGTTGTAGTGGAGACACCCTAGATCAGAGGCTGCAGCCACACTGGTTTCACATGATCACGGGTGGCATGTTGTCGTTCTTTTGATCTGAGCCCTACGATTGCCTCTATAGGGGAGAAAAACACAGCTGAATAAATCAGACAGAGAAATAGGAGGCATGAGTTGCCTCTAGTGCTGATTTATAGAGGATGACTTATATGCTTTCATTGGTCACGTTTGTATACCACTTACGAACGTGTGGATAAGTTAAACCTGAACATGTAGGGCATAGACTAGGCCCAAAACCAGACTTCCAGTGTATGTTCAGATGTTAATGGCCATTGTGTGACATCTTCTCATCATTTTAGCTACCAAAGTAATGTAGGCTAGCTGATAATGTGGTGTTTTTTTTCTCCCCCTACTCGCTAATCCAGACCCTGTAGGCCTACTTACAGTGCATTCGAAAAGTATTCAGACCCCTTGACTTTTTTCATTTTCTTACGTTAGCCTTATTCTAAAAGTATTTTTTCCTCATCAATCTACACACAGTACCCCATAATGCCAAAGCAAAAACAGATTTTTTTACATTTTTTAAAATGTAACTGAAATATCATCATATTTACATAAGTATTCAGACCCTTTACTCAATATTTTGAAGCACCTTTGGCAGTGATTACAGCCTCTACTCTTCTTGGGTATGACTCTACAAGCTTGGCACACCTGTACTTGGGGAGTTACTCCCATTCTTCTCTGCAGATCCTCTCAAGCTCTGTAAGGCTGGCTGGGTAGTGTCGCTACACAGCTCTTTTGAGGTCTCTCCAGATATGTTCAATCAGGTTCAAGTCCAGGCTCTGGCTGGGCAACTCAAGGACATTGAGATTTGTCCTGAAGCCACTTTTGCATTGTCTTGGCTGTGTGCTTAGGGTCGTTGTCCTGTTGGAAGGGCAACCTTTGCCCCAGTCTGAGGACCTGAGCACTCTGGAGCAGGTTTTCATTAAGGATCTCTCTCTACATTGCTCTGTTCAACTTTCCCTCAAGCCTGATTAGTCTCCCAGTCACTGCTGCTGAAAAACATCCCCACAGCATGATGCTGCAACCCATGCTTCACTGTATGGATGGCGCAAGGGTTTCCTCCAGACGTGATGCTTGGCATTTAGGCCAAAGAGATCAATCTTGGTTTCATCAGACCAGAGAATCTTGTTTCTCATGGTCTGAGGGTCCTTTAGGTGCCTTTTGGCAAACTCAAAGCGGGCTGTCATTTGCTTTTTACTGAGGAGTAGCTTCCGCCTGGCCACTCTACCATAAAGGCCTGATTGGTGGAGTGCTGCAGAGATGGTTGTCCTTCTGGAAGGTTCTTCCATCTCCACAGTGGACCTCAAGAGCACTGTCAGGGACCACTCTGTTCTTGGTCACCTCCCTGACCAAGGCCCTTCTCCCCCGATTGCTCAGTTTGTCCGGGTGACCAGCTCTAGGAAGAGTCTTGGTGGTTCCAAACTTCTTCCATTTAAAAATAATTGACACTTTGTTCTTGATTCCAACAATACTGCAGAAATGTTTTGTTATCCTTCCCCAGATCTGTGCCTCGACCCAATCCTGTCTCGGAACTCTATGGACAATTCCTTCGAGCCCATGGCTTGGTTTTTGCTCTGACATGCACTGTCAACTGTGGGACCTTACATTGACATGATTTTGGAAGGCACACACCTGTCTATCAATTGAATTTACCACAGGTGGATTCCAATCAAGTTGTAGGAGGATCAATGGAAACAGGATGCATGTGAGCTCAATATCAAGTCTTGTAGCAAAGGGTCTGAATATTTATGTAAATAAGGTTTTTCAGGTTTTTGGGGAAAAAAGTTTTTTGCTTTGTCATTATGGGGTGTTGTGTGTAGATTGAGTGGGAAAATGTATTTAATAAATTTTAGAATAAGGCTTTAATGTAACAAAATGTGTAAATAGTCAAGGAGTCTGAATACCTTCTGAATGCACTATTTCATGTTTTTTTAGGGGCCCTCTCTCTCTGCCCCTGGTGAAAGGTGGAGTCAGCTTTTCATTTGAAGGGCTTTAGCACAGCTACTGCTATTTTCACAGCATGCCTCACTATTTGGCTATGAAAATGCTTTCATCTGCCCTTGACCCAGGGAGGTGCCTCACTTTCCAACTTTCAACTAGATGGAGTCTATCCCTCGTTCAGTCTTTAACTCACTTTCTCTCTCTGATTTATAATTTTATAAACACAGAATCTAATGGACTTTCTCATCAGTAGCGCTTCTCTCTCTCCCTCGCTTGCACATTCCTGTCTCGCTTTCTCTTTCACTGAGTCCTACCTCACTGTCTTCGGAGCAACTTAGTCTCACTGAGTGGAGAGTGACCAGAGGATATTATGCTGTAGTCCTGAATATGTGAAGTAGACTGGTCATCTCTTCAGCCCTGGCTTCACATTCTCATTCTCCTGCATTTCAGTTTTACATTGCCTTTAACCAGTGATTGCAGCTGGCTAGTGTTGTTTTCAGACAAGGCTGATGTCACTCTGTGGGTAACCGTGATGGCATCGTGAATCTCTTGTCATCTATGTCTCTTAAACAAAGCCCTCTCTGTGTAGGTCAGCCTGACTGTAATATAGGCTCAGTGTAGTAGACTTTAGGCTATACACAGTGCAGTGAATTGTTTGCAATGTGTAATCGTTTCAATCGGAGAGGTTCACAATCAAGCCAGGACCTGCTTCCCTGGCAATAGAAAGGTCTTGTGTACACAGCTTGGCAGGGGATTGTGGGTAATGGGCTGGCTGCATTTCACCTCTGCTTTAACTGTTGCACAATGAAAGAATAGAATAATGAATTGTGGGTGCAAAACCAGAAGAAAAGGTGTTGTTGCATTATGCAGGCAGAACCCTGGAATATTCTAAGTGAATGAGGCAGTGTTTTTGTTCCTGCCGGTGAATAGGCCCTGCCACTGTATGCATGAAAAGAAGAGCACTGAATGTGCAGACTGAGCAAAGACTTAGCTTTGACTGCCATTTTTATATTAATATCATACATTTATTTTTGTATTTCACACCAACATTTCCAAGCTGCTCTGCACAAGCTAGATATTAGCCCAGGGGGCCAACTTTGACTTTGTTTACATGTGGTCATACAAGTGCTTGACAGTATGACTTCATTTTTGTTTTGATGATGGTAACATATCATAGGCTAATTACAGGGCTATGCACTGGGACATTAACTTGCCAATTACAGTGTGTAAGCTGTAGCTATGTGATTCGTACATCCATGTTCTCCCCCAAACGGAGCTTCTTTGAAATTGGAGACTGTGGGTTGACGAGTACAGTTTATTTTTTCATCTGTACTGTTTGCTGTGATTTCTCCCAGGTCTTTTGTGATGTGTGGCCCTACTATGTTGAGGTGCAGCCCTCCATGGGCTGCTAGGCTTTGTGTGGTTTGCTGTTTGCACTGGAGAGATGGAGAGAGCTCTAGAGCAGGGATGGGTCTCTCCAGTCCTCAGGGGCCGGAGTGGCGTCACACTTTCCCCCCATCCCTAGCAAACACAGCTGATTACGCTAATTGCATTCTAAACTGAAGGTCCTGATTAGTTGATTATTGTAGTCAGGTGTGTTAGCTGGGGCTGGTGCGAAAGTGACATAAATCAGGCCCCCAAGGACTGAATTTTCCCATCCCTGCTCTAGAGGCTGACCAAGACCACGAGTTCTTGGGCCCAGCAGCACAATAGCATACTGTGACATAAGCTGTGTTTGAATACCCATACTGTATACTACATACTTAATGAGTATATACTATTAGGTCATTTTAGTATACTGTAAACGAATGGTATCGTTTCAGTTGAGGGTACTAGCGCTTTGCCTGTCTCCCGGAAGTTGATGCTGTTGCTATGCAACTTTTTGCTAGCTTGTTAGCATAACAAATTACTAGCTAAACATGTTACGATTTCGGGTGTGTTCGTAAATTCAATCTGGAGTGCCAGAGTTCTCCTTGGGCGTTCGTCAATTCAGAGTGTTTTCGCTCTCGGGAGTGGTCAGAGAGCACACTGCATGCTCTGGCAGAGAAGTAGGGTTTTTCCAAGTGTTCAACGGCAGTCAAGCACCCAAGCTAACTGGCTAACGTTGGCTAGCTACTTCCAGATTCAAATGAGAAAACAACCCAATCTGACCATTTTACTCACCCTAGCAGAGCTGTATAGGCTGTTTTTATGTTATCCAGAGAGTTGGTGACTAACTGTGCTGCTACCAACAATTTAATAATTTTTTTTGCCAACGTTTACTGACACCGGCCATATTCAACGGGTGTTGAGCGTTCGTAAATTCATGAGTTATTCTACGCGAGACTGCTCTGAAATCGGAGGAGAGATCCATTGAATCGCACGACTATACTACTTAGCTCAGAGTTATGTAAATAATCATGTCAATAAATGTTGGGTAGTTAGTATATTAACTATCTGCTGTCTGGCAAGTTTGATGTATTAGTAGCCAACTAACGTTAGGTAACTAGCTAACATACCGATACATACTGCTGTAATGCTATGCAGTTTGTAAGGATAGCGTAGCTTACAAATTGTCAGCCAATGTGTAACAACTTATTTGAAAAGGCATTACTTTATTACTTATCATTTGTCATAATTAGTTCAATTAAATCAATGAATTTGTATCCAATCTCGTCCGACTTCGGCTGCATGTTTTCCACCATTTTTCTTCAAATCTGAAAGGTTAAAAAGCCACGCCCATTTTCGGAAGAATTGCATTATGGAAATAGTGTCCACTGCATGTATACTTCGTATTTTGGTGAATTTAGTACGTCATCTGGGAACTTTTGGCATACAACTATATCCATACTATGACCAATAAGCATACTATGTACTCAAGTCACAAATAGTGCAGTTAGTAAGAGTATTCGAACACAGCTATGGATTACCTGCGTATGGGTATGCATCACTAAGCTACAACGTGATAGCAGCCAGACAAAAACAGCAGAGAAGTTTAGCCTCACTGCCTAGTTACATAAAAAAATATATACAAATCTTGTTGCTCTTAGTTGTTGCAGAGGTCAGCCTGATATGGCTGTTTACTTCGTGAATTGCTGACTCTACCTTTTTAACTGAATCGGTCAATCAAGTTTACATGAACTCTCCTAATTTGAAATGTAATTGTTTTGTTTCTCAACTGAAACAGCATTTGATATCTCTAACATGCTTGTTAGCTTAGTTTGACAAGATGTTGGAATAGCCCCAGAGTCGTTATGCAATTTCCTGGCTTGTAAACCCCTGCAGGCTCAACTAAGGAGAACCATTATTACGACTATTGAGTTGCAAGCTGGAAGTTAATCTCATGGGGGGCAGGTAGCCTAGTGGTAGGAGCGTTGGACTAGTGACCGGAAGGTTGCAAGATCGAATCCCCAAGCTGACAAGGTAAAAATCTGTCATTCTGCCTCTGAACAAGGCAGTTAGCCCACTGTTCCTAGGCCATCATTGAAAATAAGAATTTGTGACATTATATATAGTTCTCTCTTTTTCTTGGCCTATGTAACGGCTTGTATTTTTGACAACAATTTTAGGGAGGCCCTTCTCGTTGACTGTAATGAAGTCCAGACAGATTATTTCAGATGTAGTGTTGGCTATCAAAGCACTGACTCCTGTATCCCAGTTAAAGCTCACATTCCATCCTTTATCATTGACCTTTCCACATTCCTCGGCCAGACCTGGAAGTCTGCATGGATTGGCCAAGGCAGCAAGGGCTTTGTTTGAACCCAGCTTCTGGATTGGTTAGTATCTGACATGTCAAGCCCCATTCACATTCACACTGTATTGTTAGGGTGTTTTCACATATAGAAAACTGTTCTTTGTATCTATGCTACCCTTGCCTTTGAATGAGGACTCAACTCTTTTGACAGTTCACTTAAAATATTTTGTGGTCTGAGTCATCTTTGCTTTCACATTGCACAAGACATTCCATCAGAATGTGTTATTGGACAGTTAGATATCTACTTACATTTTGGAATCTAATAGATTGCATTTAGTTAAATTATGAGACATATTTGTAATCAGAAGATACTATTAATATATAAATGTTATTGGTAACAGAATAAATGTCAGAAGAATAACTGCAGATTAAATAATGTTGTAATTGAAAATGTAGGCTCCTTCCCCTTTCATAGTGTTAGGGGTCAAAATCAAACGTTGTTTCTGGTATTATCTTGTATTCCATGGTATAGATTAGCGTATCAGGACACAGAACACTTTAGTTTGAGGTTAGGATTTACCATTGCTGATATTATTTTCACATGAACAGAAAAGGTCAAAAAGGTAATGGACAGGTCAATGATAATCCCTGAAAAAAGGCAGCAAATCATCTTGTCTGAATTCTTAATTTCAACACGTTTAAGTCCAATGTTTTATATAGTGGTCAAAATATTATGACATTTTCAGGGTTGATGTAGAACATAGGGATGATTCATATAAGAGAATGCTGTTCATTGACTACAGCTCGGCATTCAACACCATAGTACCCTCCAAGCTCGTCATCAAGCTCGAGACCCTGGGTCTCGACCCCGCCCTGTGCAACTGGGTACTGGACTTCCTGACGGGCCGCCCCCAGGTGGTGAGGGTAGGCAACAACATCTCCTCCCCGCTGATCCTCAACACTGGGGCCCCACAAGGGTGCGTTCTGAGCCCTCTCCTGTACTCCCTGTTCACCCACGACTGCGTGGCCACGCACGCCTCCAACTCAATCATCAAGTTTGCGGACGACACAACAGTGGTAGGCTTGATTACCAACAACGACGAGACGGCCTACAGGGAGGAGGTGAGGGCCCTCGGAGTGTGGTGTCAGGAAAATAACCTCACACTCAACGTCAACAAAACTAAGGAGATGATTGTGGACTTCAGGAAACAGCAGAGGGAACACCCCCCTATCCACATCGATGGAACAGTAGTGGAGAGGGTAGTAAGTTTTAAGTTCCTCGGCATACACATCACAGACAAACTGAATTGGTCCACTCACACAGACAGCATCGTGAAGAAGGCGCAGCAGCGCCTCTTCAACCTCAGGAGGCTGAAGAAATTTGGCTTGTCACCAAAAGCACTCACAAACTTCTACAGATGCACAATCGAGAGCATCCTGTCGGGCTGTATCACCGTCTGGTACGGCAACAGCTCTGCCCACAACCGTAAGGCTCTCCAGAGGGTAGTGAGGTCTGCACAACGCATCACCGGGGGCAAACTACCTGCCCTCCAGGACACCTACACCACCCGATGTCACAGGAAGGCCATAAAGATCATCAAGGACAACAACCACCCGAGCCACTGCCTGTTCACCCCGCTATCATCCAGAAGGCGAGGTCAGTACAGGTGCATCAAAGCTGGGACCGAGAGACTGAAAAACAGCTTCTATCTCAAGGCCATGAGACTGTTAAACAGCCACCACTAACATTGAGTGGCTGCTGCCAACACACTGACTCAACTCCAGCCACTTTAATAATGGGAATTGATGGGAAATGATGTAAAATATATCACTAGCCACTTTAAACAATGCTACCTAATATAATGTTTACATACCCTACATTATTAATCTCATATGTATACGTATATACACTGTACTCTATATCATCTACTGCATCTTTATGTAATACATGTATCACTAGCCACTTTAACTATGCCACTTTGTTTACATACTCATCTCATATGTATATACTGTACTCGATACCATCTACTGTATCTTGCCTATGCTGCTCTGTACCATCACTCATTCATATATCCTTATGTACATATTCTTTATCCCCTTACACTGTGTACAAGACAGTAGTTTTGGAATTGTTAGTTAGATTACTTGTTGGTTATTACTGCATTGTCGGAACTAGAAGCACAAGCATTTCGCTACACTCGCATTAACATCTGCTAACCATGTGTATGTGACAAATAAAATTTGATTTGATATAAAATCTTTATGAAATTATGTAAATTAGCCACTTAATATGCATGAACTTAAGCCCGATCATTTAAGGTAGGGTGGTCATATTAACACATTGTCATGCTTTATGCAAAACAACAGAGTTTGTAACAATTTGAAACAAGTTATGAAATTAGAAAACGTTTAATACTACTTTATGCAAATGAGATGTGTAATAATATGATAATTGCTTCATTGGAATTATAAAATACAGCATGTTAACCACCTGAATTTAAATGGGTTTATGTTAACATATATTGCTGTTTTATGCAGAACTGGGAGTCTACACTGAGGGGCAAAGTGCACACACCAGGTGTGGTAACAGAGTAACTGGGATTACAAGTTCATGAACAAAAAGCAGGGTTACTACACTGCTCAAAAAAATAAAGGGAACACTTAAACAACACAATGTAACTCCAAGTCAATCACACTTCTGTGAAATCAAACTGTCCAGTTAGGAAGCAACACTGATTGACAATACATTTCACATGCTGTTGTGCAAATGGAATAGACAACAGGTGGAAATTATAGGCAATTAGCAAGACACCCCCAATAAAGGAGTGGTTCTGCAGGTGGTGACCACAGACCACTTCTCAGTTCCTATGCTTCCTGGCTGATGTTTTGGTCACTTTTGAATGCTGGCGGTGCTTTCACTCTAGTGGTAGCATGAGACGGAGTCTACAACCCACACAAGTGGCTCAGGTAGTGCAGCTCATCCAGGATGGCACATCAATGCGAGCTGTGGCAAGAAGGTTTGCTGTGTCTGTCAGCGTAGTGTCCAGAGCATGGAGGCGCTACCAGGAGACAGGCCAGTCACATCAGGAGACGTGGAGGGGGCCGTAGGAGGGCAACAACCCAGCAGCAGGATCGCTACCTCCGCCTTTGTGCAAGGGGGAGCAGGCGGAGCACCGCCAGAGTCCTGCAAAATGACCTCAAGCAGGCCACAAATGTGCATGTGTCTGCTCAATCGGTCAGAAACAGACTCCATGAGGGTGGTATGAGGGCCCAATGTCCATAGGTGGGGGTTGTGCTTACAGCCCAACACCGTGCAGGACGTTTGGCATTTGCCAGAGAACACCAAGATTGGCAAATTTGCCACTGGCGCCCTGTGCTCTTCACAGATGAAAGCAGGTTCACACTGAGCACGTGACAGAGTCTGGAGACGCCGTGGATAACGTTCTGCTGCCTGCAACATCCTCCAGCATGACCGGTTTGGTGGTGGGTCAGTCATGGTGTGGGGTGGCATTTCTTTGGGGGGCCGCACAGCCCTCGTGCTCGCCAGAGGTAGCCTGACTGCCATTAGGTACCGAGATGAGATCCTCAGACCCCTTGTGAGACCATATGCTGGTGCGGTTGGCCCTGGGTTCCTCCTAATGCAAGACAATGCTAGACCTCATGTAGGTGACGCTATGGACTGGCCCGCCCGTTCCCCAGACCTGAATCCAATTGAGCACATCCGGGATATCATGTCTCGCTCCATCCACCAATGCCACGTTGCACCACAGACTGTCCAGGAGTTGGTCTCCGCCTGATGAGGTGGCAGAGACCATCCGCCACCTCTTCCACATTTTGTTTCAGCCTGAATTAAAAATGGATTACATTTTTTTCTCTCATCCGTCTACACACAATACCAAAAAAATGACAAAGTGAAAACCATGTTTTTTTTAAAAATGTTTGCAAATGTATTAAATGAAATAACTAATATTCATAAGTATTCACACCCCTGAGTCAATGCATGTCAGAATCACCTTCGGCAGCGATTACAGCTTTGAGCCTTTATGAGTCTGAGATTTGCACACCTGGATTGAACAATATTTGCACATTAATATTTTTTTTATTCTTCAAGCTGATTGATCATTGCTAGACACCCATTTGCAAGTGTTGCAATAGATTGTAAAGCTGATTTTTAAGACAAAATTAACTAGGCCACTCAGGAACATTGAATGTTGTCTTGGTAAGCAACTTGTGTATATTTGGCCAGTGTCTGTTGGAAAGCAGACTAACCCAGGTTTTCCTGTAGGATTTTGCTTGTGCTTAGACCTATTCAGTTTCTTTATCAAAAACTCCCTTGCCCATAACAAGCATACCCATAACATGATGCAGCCACCACCATGCTTGAAAATATGAAATGGTACTCAGTGATCTGTTAAATTGGATTCGGACCAAATGCAATTATTTGTTTTCAGTACTTAGTTAATTTCTTTCCCCAATTTTTTGCAGTTTTACTTTGGTGCCTTTTTGCAAACAGGATGCGTGTTTTGGAATATTTGTATTCGGTACAGGCTTCCTTCTTTTCACTCTGTCATTTAGGTTAGTATTGTGGAGTAACTGCAATGTTGTTGATCCATCCTCAGTTTTCTCCTATCACAGCCATTAAACTCTGTTTTAAAGTCTCCATTGGACGCATGGCACAATCCCTGAGCGGATTCCTTCCTCTCCGGCAACTGAGTTAGGAAGGACGCCTGTATCTTTGCAGTGACTGGGTGTATTGATAACACCATCCAAAGTGTAAACTTCACCATGCTCAAAGGTGTATTAAATGTCTACTCTTTTTTTTCAAATTTGTACCCATCTACCAATAGGTGCCCTTCTTTGCGAGGCATTTGAAAATCTTCCTGATCTTTGGTTGAATCTACGTTTGAAATTCACTGCTCGACTGAGGGACTTTACAGATAATTGTGTGTGTGGGGTACAGAGATGAGGTAGTCATTCAAAAATCATGTTAAACACTGTTATTGAATAGAGTGAGTCCATGCAACTTGTGACTTCTTAAGCATATTTTTACTCCTGAACTTATTTAGGCTTGCCATAACAAAGCTGTTGAATACATATTGACTCAAGACATTTCAGCTTTTCATTTGTGAAAACATAATTCTACTTTGACATTTTGGGGTATTGTGTTTAATTCATTTTAATTTCAGACTGTAACCCAACAAAATGTGGAAAAAGTAAATGGCTGTGAATACTTTCTCAAGGCAATGTACTTAGGTAGGCCTACACCTGAGTTTGGTTACATTATAATGTTGTTTTTGGTGTTGAGTTACTCTAGTGTTGGGAAACAATTAGCCTAGGCTCAGATGAGACGGTCAGTGAGCTGCCAGCTGCACAGCAAGATGGGAAACATTTTCAATTAGCTGGTATTTAGCTATGTTTTTGTCATTTTTAAGGGGCTGTAGCCACATAATTCTGGTAGTTTTCAATTAAAGGATAAAACCATTAATCACAAAATTCTCCACTGGCACAATACAGCCAATTCCGCTCAGCGCTGCCTCGCACCACTGTTGCCTCAGCGAACAGCGTCAACCACTCCTACACAGCTAGCAAGCTAGCACTCATTATCAATGGGGTTGGCGGAATGTGAATTTGGCCCAGTCCCTGACAACCCATACATCAAAACATAGCTGCAAAGCTCTACTTTGTAACTTTTTTTTCTTTTTTTGTCTCTGAATTTTTTTACATTTAAATGAGCCCCCCAAAAAGTTTTACCTCGCATTTCAGTCCAAGGACCTCTAATGACTGTGAAACACCCTCAGGACTTTGCTATACAATGTCACATCGATCTTACTCTAGTAGGTTGAGGAATACCTTCTGCCAAGAGAATATATATACACACCGATTTCAGTTTTCACAAATTTGGCTGTCGCAGTGTTGAAAGTTCTTAGCATGGCAGTTGCGTTACATTTGGGCTCATGTCGTGTAAATTTTAATAACTTACAGTATTGGGATTTTTAGACATTGGTTACAACTGCCATATTCATGTTTTCAAATTATTTATTATATAATTTCAGTGGTGGGAATAGTACTCAATTGTCATACTTGAGTAAAATATACCTTAATAGAAAATGACTCAAGTGAAAGTCACCCAGTAAAATACTACTTGAGTCAGTCTAAAAGTATTTGGTTTTAAATATACTTAAGTCAAAGGTAAATGTAATTGGTAAAATATACTTAAGTATCAAAAGTAAAAGTATAGATTGTTTCTTATTCCTTATATAACCAGACGGCACAATTCTCTTGTATCTATTTATGGATAGCCAGGGGCACACTCCAACACTCAGACATAATTTACAAATTAAGCATTTGTGTTTTGTGAGTCCACAAGGTTAGAGGCAATATGACCAGGGACGTTCTCTTGATAAGGGTGTGAATTGGACCATTTCCCTGTGCTGCTAGGCATTCAAAATGTAATGAGTACTTTTGGGGATCAGAGAAAATGTAAAAGTACATTGTTTCTTTAGGAATGTAGTGATGTAAAATGTGTCAAATATAAATAGTAATGTGCAGATAAGTAAAAATACTTTGAAGTACTAGTTTGATTTACACCACTGCATATTTTGACGACCACATTGACATTTAGTGAAAATGGATTTGTTTCCTGCTGCTTTTTGTAGAATTATCGCAGAGCGTCCATCATTTGTTGCGTCAACTAACACCCTACCTTTAGGATAGAAAATCTATTCTAGCTCTTATGTTGTGATTCTAACCAAGTATGTTGTCTTCTCACACTTCAAACCCCACAGTTGAATAAACAGATTATGAAGTTTTCTTAGCATATTTTGAACTAAAAACTCAATTTTGGAATTTCTGTGCATCCTTGGAAATCGCTATTTAATATCCCAAAAACAACATGTTTTTTCTGCAAACCATATTCTCTCTTCTGTGGTACTAATATGAGGGTTTATGGCAGGGGAAACGGTGTTGCACTAGTAGTCTAGTGGGTGGTGCATGTTGGCCTTAAAAAAGGAACCGGATCACAAAATTCAAGCAAACCTAACTCAAATCTCTCAATGGTCTCAGTTCGGTTTGCTATTTTCAGTTCGGTTGGTCATTTTTGAGGGATCTGAGTTTGAGTGTTCACCCAACAAAAAAATTGTCTGAAAGGGACCAAGTGAGAACATCCTTACACTCCTGGTGTTACTATGTTATAGTCAGGGGTTGGACCCAGTACGGGGAACAGAACAGAAAACGGTAAAAAAAAATTTTTAGAGGAACAGAATCGGAGCTAAGAAAGAAAAGTGATCAATACTGTTCCAGAACATAACCTTTATTTTTAACGGATAGAAGTCGGTTAATAAAGTTTTTTTTTTTACATTACGGAGAGAAAAAAATTCAGTCCCACAACGCAATAATATGCAAAGCCCTCACTCTGTCACTAGAAACGTATTCCAGTGTCTGTCTGCCGGCTAAAAATCTTTGTGTGTAAACTACCTGCTCCTCCCCCTCCGAAGCATACTGTAACCTACTGACATTTCAGCGGGATTTCAGAAATTAATACAGATTTTTAATGTAGAAGAATGGATTACATTTTTCAATGCTAGTTACGGATACAATAGTTATGTTTCACATTGGATTTGTTAACTACAAAAAGGTATTCTGTTTTGAATTCTGGTGGCTTTTGCCCACACACGCTTGTTAGCTAGGTAGCATTGGTCCAACGTTAAGCCAACTCTTGGAAGTTCAGAGATAATCAAAGTTCCTCCATAGAAGCTGCTCCTCCATAGGTATAATTATGTGGGCCTAATTCAGATAGCTAATGCATGCAATAAAATGCCAGCGCTTCAAGCCTAGCCGCCTCCACCTTCTCTCAACCTGCAAAATTTGTCACATCTTGCGCCCTATACTTTTTTGTTTTTGTTTTGAATTTTACCCCTTTTTCTCCCCAATTTCGTGGTATCCAATTGTTTAGTAGCTACTATCTTGTCTCATCGCTACAACTCCCGTACGGGCTCGGGAGAGACGAAGGTTGAAAGTCATGCGTCCTCCGATACCCAACCAAGCCGCACTGCTTCTTAACACAGCGCGCATCCAACCCGGAAGCCAGCCGCACCAGTGTGTCGGAGGAAACATTGTGCACCTGGCAACCTTGGTTAGCGTGCACTGCGCCCAGCCCGCCACAGGAGTCGCTGGTGCGCGATGAGATAAGGATATCCCTACAGGCCAAGCCCTCCCTAACCCGGACGACACTAGGCCAATTGTGCGTTGCGCCACGGACCTCCTGGTCGCGGCCGGTTGCGACAGAGCCTGGGCGCGAACCCAAAGTCTCTGGTGGCACAGCGCCCTTGACCACTGCACCACCCGGGAGGCCACCGCCCTATACTTTTCTAACCATCGCGCATGTAAACAATAGTGCTGAGCTATTAACCAACATTTAATATTTTCATTATTTAAACAACTAATTGATTAACTTTGGTCAATTTATTTGGGATTACATTTTTTTTCCTTCTGTGAGTGTTGTGTGTAGTGTATGTAGAGATAAATTAGATGAAGCCTGAACTGTGCGATGTAGTAGGGAGTTGTAGTTTCCAACAGGCCAATATTCTACATAGTGTAGTGCAGAATACTTGGTAATTAATTACAATGACCATAATCCATTGTGCACCCGCTTAAACTTGTCCGGTCTGTGTGGAGCAGACACCGAGACAGAGAGAAGAGAGAACGCACAAGATGGAGAGGAATCGAAGCAGTTGCTTCGCGAGCCTGAAAATACATGATATAAGTGATTGATGGTCGGTATTCAGCAGTCATAAAAGTAAATAAGGCATTATTTTAAGAACTACTGACAGTGATTTTGTCAGAGAGCATAGGCAGCAGCTCTATATTGATAATTTGACTTGGAATTAAATAATAGTAATCAAGTAAAACCAATATTTTATCAAAGTACAGTGGAACGGAACAAAATAAATAGGGGTTCTGTTCAGAACGAAACGATTGGAAAACTACTTCTGTTCCAACCCTTATTTATAGCATACTGTATTCCCTTGCACATTAGCAGCAACTCATTATGATGGATGTCAAAGGGGATCATTACAAATCTCCTTGGTGACATTTGCTTCATCAGCATTATTTGTTTACGTTTGCTTACACTATGAACAGTTTTGATTGAGGAAGCTACTATGCATGTTTTTGTTCCCTGAGAGGCATTTCTCTTTACTGTTTGCTTGTGTTCATCCGTTTACAATCCTGTTCAAATTAGCAGTCGCTGGGTATTTCACAAGACGCCATTTAAAGCCTTCATAAAACAGTGCTATAATAAATAAGCGAGTACATTAGTATTTACCAGTAGTTGAACATTCCAGTTTCCCACTACTGTGGCAAAGTGAGTCAAGTTTTCAGTTTGGTCGTGTCATATAATAGATAATAATATCGAGAATGATTTGTCTTGCTTTTCAACCACAATGAATAGTTCGAAGTTATGATCATTGAACAGACACACCACAGCTAAAGGCAGTAGGCGTTCCTGGATTTGAAAGAGTCTGACGTGACTCTTTTTACCCCCTTTTCCCGGTGACGTCATGATACTGGCCAGCATTTGTGAAACCATCGGAATGCGACAAAATTGATCTTCTAAGAGATTTACAGTTCTGTTTCGGATTAAGTTATTTATAACTCGTTCTGTCATAAATGTGCCTTTGGCTAAATACGGCGTGTGCACTAACCGCAGCTCTTTATCGATTTGAAACGCTGCGGAAATGAACTTCTTTATCTCACTCCTGGGGAGTCTTCTCACAGAGCGAGGCTGCCAGGATAATTTTTTTCCACGTTTGTTCTCATGCGTGACCGTGAAATGATATCAATTGGATTGTATCGCGTTGGATAGACATTCTGGTGAGTAGATCGTAACCAACATGTTGCTTTACTGTAGTTATTCATTGTTTTCATACTTATTCTTACGTCAAAATAGCGAATAGAAGCTAACCTAAAATGCTTCTCCACCGTGAGAAATGTAATCTCCGTTGAAAAATGCATCTTTACTTCTGAGGTCTAAACACATAAGATTAGCCAGCACGTTATTCAAACAAGTTATTGTAGCGGTCAAATCCAACAAATTCGCTATTTACAGCCATTACATTAGTAATAAACGCAGTGATTTCTCGCTACACAATCTTTACCACCAGCATGTGGTATTCCATGCGTAACATCTGGTATCTATCTATTCACTCCTCCCACCAGACGTTTGCTTCGTAAACCTGCTGACGTCTGTTATTTTTCAATTAATGTAGTTGTATTTTGCCAAACAATCATGAAACACTGCTTCTCCAGTGTTTCTTCACATGTAAACAACTGTCAAAGTCATCAGAAACAACGGGATTGCACTCAGGAAATTGAGGGAGGTAGGCTACACCCTGAAGTAACAATATTTTTCAGGCTAGCTTTCATCTCTTTGGTAGTGTGTTTGCAAGCTATAGCCTAACGCATATGTTTGATGTTTGCTTTTTTTTCTCGAAAGCAATGGTGTAGTAGTAGTAATTTAGTTGGATCTGACACACAGTATGGGAAGCTGGTATTCTTATCTTAATTCCTACATTTACTGTAATTGCTCACAGACCTACTCCTCGTTTGTTTTACAGCAAATTGCAGCCCAACACCAGGCTTGGTAAACAACAGCTAGGCAAGACTGATGCCTAGCTAGAAGCAATCTGGCTGGAATTGGGGGCCGGTTCCAAGGTCACACTGTTTGCATTGCACTTTGTAAATCTGCGAATCTCAGAGGAAGAATTCAGTTAGTTTGCACTTCTGACTCAACACTGGGCAGTAACCTCAAATGAAAGAGGGTAACAGTAGAGCACACCCACAAACATCTAGACTAGGCTACATCCTGATAAGTTGACAGAATTATTGATGCTACAGGCAGAGTAACGCGGGGCAAGGTGAGACAATTCCCTGAAGATGTGTGACCTCATCACCTCTGAACCCAGGTGCAACTCGGCTGCATAGTGTCCGAGATGACCCAGCCTACTGCTTTTGCATTCAGGAGAGAGCGCAACACACTGAACATTGCAGAGAGAAATGCAATGAATATAGTTGGCATGACATGATTCATGTCAAAGGCATGTGTGTGTTGTACTATACAATATAGGCATATTCCTGTATGATCACAAGGTTTTGCAATGTTGAACAATAGTGAGACCATTAAGCCAGGTGTGTACTCTTAGACTCTGACATAAACATGTGCTTTTGTGATTAGCTATGTCTGTCTCAAACAGTTTCATACAATCTCTTAAGTCTCCCTGGAAATGAGTCATCACCTGAATCTATCTTTGTTTTTGAAATGTGTTTACATGTCCTTTACCCTCCCAAGTGTTGTAGTTCAAAAATTGTATGTGAGGTATGCCTACATGGGAAAGAGGAAAACCATTTTGAGTTGGCAGAATAAGGCAGTTGACGAGTAGACGTGCCGTTGTCCGGGTCTGTGTGGTGACAGTGGAGTCTGAATGATGAGGCGTTTTCCTGTTAATGGCTGCAGCGTCACTCATGCCTGACTGTTTATCATCCAGAGTGGGTCTGCCCTAAGCACAATTGTTTTGATGTTAACTGGTTTGACCGAGAGCCCATCTTTAACCGATCAAAGAGCTCAAATTGGGTGTTTTTGCTTTGCTACATTACATACTTGACACACGTGGCTGTGCCTAGAGTCTGGTGGAACACCCCTTGTGCTTGGACAGACAGTAGCTCTCTGGCCATGACCCATCTGGGTCTCCACTGCCACAGAAGTGTCTTTCTTGCTGCTCACCAGTGCATAATAGAATGCTAATGTATTGTGAGGGACTCCATAACCGGGGAGAGCATGTTTTGAACTTTTAAGTTTTTTGTTCACTTTGTGGGAGGTTGCAGCTCTACTCTCTACATACACAGAGGGAAATTATTCATGAATGATAGTGATATATAAGCTAGGCTTTATGACTGCTTTACTGACCGACAGGAAGAAGAAAATGGAGTTAATACATTTGAAAATGTGACCATCCTTTGTTTTCTCTGGGCCTCTTATTTTCTGTCCTGTATCTGTCTAGTCTGAGTGCGTGGACACCTGTCTCTCGCTCCCCCTGCTACCTTCTCCGTAGGGGGAAGTGTAGAACACGGAAGAGAGAGGTCTGTGTCCTAGGGCCTTCTGGGGGAGGTGCTACTACACCTGCTGCGACTCTCAGCTGAGCCTCACCTGTTCAAACCTGTCTCACCGGTGCACTGCCTGCAGACTGCTGCCTGAGCTCCATCATGCGATCTGTGCTGCTCTCCACTTTCATTCAGTCACTTATCCTGGGGGAAGGCACTGTTTTGTTGCTGTTTTCGTCATCTCTAAAGTAATTTCTGATGGTATTTGTCCTTCTGGCATTGAATAATCATTTTTCCTTGGCTGTGTTGAACTATTTCCCCCATTGTTGCTTGGCTCCATTAAGACAGGGCTTCAGAGGAGCAATTGAATACTTCAGCAAACCACTTTACACTTTTTGTGGTTGCTGCTCAGTATGTTTCCCATTCAATCTGTTTTTGTAGACCGATAACTCATCTCGCAGTTTTTGTAAACAACTAAATGATCTAGCAGTACTGTCAGTAGCCGCTGCCTTATTTGATATAGTCATCATGCTGACTTGTGCGTTCAACTCTGACCAGCAGTAGTGGCTTTTAAATAGTTAATGGAAGGCCCATGTTGACCTCTCATCTGTGGCCCTTTTTGTACAGTTTAGTGCAGATGGGTGGATGATCCCATTACACTTCAAACATGTGTTGAGTCAGTTCTGCTTTCTGGGCCAGTCAGGCAGTATTCCTCAGCCCCTCGCCAAGCACCCCTTCCCTGCAGCTTGGGTGGATCTAGGACCGTGGTCAGGAACAGGCAGTATATCGCAGGCAGGCAGCCCAGCATTTGGTTTCAGGGATAGAGAAGGAGGAAGAGAAGGAATCCGGAATGTAAAAGGTGTGTGTGTGTGTGTGTGTTTGAGTATAGAGAAATACGCTAGAGGAAAAATGTGCTAGTGAAGGAAAGGTGGAAGTCATTTTTCTCTGCAGCTTGGGGCCTGTGTCCCGGGGCCTCAGACAGAGTATTACCTGACTAATACAATTCTTGTCTCTGAAGAAAATTGCTGCGACTTGTATAAGCTATTTGTCTTTAAGGGAGGTCTCCCTACAAATTATATTGTCATTTTCTAATGTCAACTTGTGTAGGTTGTGTACTCTGATTGTTTCTCTCTCTGTGCATTTGCCAAAGGACATTCACTCAGTGTGATTGTGTCAGTCTACATTAAATGGTTTTCAGAGATGCTCTCTAGTAGACGTCGACCGATTTTATGATTTTTCAACACCGATACCAATTATTGGAGGACCAAAAAAGGCTGATGCCGATAAAAAAAATATATATATGTGTATATATATGTGTATGTATGTATATATTATTTAAAAAATTGTTTTATTTTTTTTAACTTTAAAATATATAAATGTGTAATAATGACAAATACAACAATACTGAATGAACACTTAACTTAATATAATACATAAATGAAATCAATTTAGTCTCAAATAAATAATGAAACATGTTCAATTTGGTTTAAATAATGCAAAAACAAAGTGTTGGAGAAGAAAAAGTAAAAGTATAATATGTGCCATGTAAGAAAGCTAACATTTAAGTTCTTTGCTCAGAACATGAGAACATATGAAAGCTGGTGGTTCCTTTTAACATGAGTCTTCAATACTCCCAGGTAAGAAGTTTTAGATTGAGGTTATTATAGGAATTATAGGACTATTTCTCTCTATACCATTTGTATTTCATTAACCTATTGGATGTTCTAACAAGTACTTTAGTATTGCCAGCCTAATCACTGGAGTTGATAGGCTTGAAGTCATAAACGGCGCAATGCTTGAAGCACAGCGAAGAGCTGCTGGCAAATGCAGGAAAGTGTTGTTTGAATGAGTGCTTACGAGCCTGCTGCTGCCTACCACCGCTCAGTCAGACTGCTCTATCAAATCATAGACTTAATTATAATATAATAACACACAGAAATACGAGCCTTAGGTCATTAATATGGTAAAATCCGGAAACTATCATTTTGAAAACAAAACGTCTATTCTTTCAGTGAAATACGGAACCATTCCGTATTTTATCTAACGGGTGGCATCCATAAGTCTAAATATTGCTGTTACATTTGTCGTTTTGTTATCTATGCCAGATTAAGTGATATGACCTGCTATTCTAAAAAATAATTTCTCTGTAAATTAATAATACCTGATTTAAGCTAATCAGTTAGATAATTAACTAGAAAGTGGAGGCACCATAAAATAATGTTTATAGAGCAGTTATCTTCCGAATAAACTCTTAAAGACCTGGTAACCTTATTCAGTCTCATCTGAAAGTGGTACATTCTTGGTTATCTTCACAAACCCTAGCTAACACGTTAAATCAGCAATACAAATTGGGTTGAATTATTTATTTACTAAATACCTAACTAATCACACAGAATTACATAAATCGACTAGATAATACATTGATTACAAATTGTCATAAAGAAAAAGTCCCCGGCGGACGGAGCCGACATGGCAGCTCGCTACACAAAGAAAGGGGTTTGAGTTTGATTGAAAGAGCGAGAAGACTGAGGAACAAAGGGAGAAGCTATGCTATCGTAAATACAGGATCCCTTGCATTCTAAATTACCGCCTATTTGGAAAATGCAATGAATATTTAGTCTGAGCTGCGCTTCAATAGGTTGGTGGTAGATGGAAGGCCGAGTTGCCCATCTTTTGAATAGCGTCTCTGATGGTAAACTGTACCCGTTTTAGTAACGTCGTTGTGTGGTAGACGGTATACTCTGTCATTTCCCAGTCCACGCTTGGCGGCTGGAGTGAATCAGAGTTCAAAGTTCATACCCCGTTGCCATGCTTATATGCTCATGCTATATTCTGGCTGGTATTGTCAAAATTCGACGTGTCGATCGTCCTCTTCACGTGGGAATTCAATGCTAATTTCGTTAGGTAGCTGAGATTGACTTTGCTCTGTAGGTGTCACCTGTCCTTCTAACGTCAAGGCCGTCGCCTTAATGTCCCCGGAACAGGAAGTTATATTGTCGTCAGGGCTTTATATAGGAAGGGAGAGGAGGGCGTGTTTCATAGTTTATAACCAATGTCTCTTCACGTGGGCAGGCCACTGAGTCGTTCCATAATTCACTCATGAAAACCCAAATCTCACATTTTAGAAGAGAAAATCACATTTCATCCCATCACAAATAATTTCATATTCAAACATTTAAATTGCACAACAATTCCATGTGAATCGGATAACTAGACTTTCCACTGTACAGTTTGTCATCCTATCATTGATGAGAATGTCTCAGATGACGACCGAACTGACATCATATTCATTAAGTACCAACGCATATGTTCAACTGGTTGGATTACCAAAATATGGTTCATTTCCCTCCACCTTCTGATATTCCCAGAATCTCTTATGTTAACCAAGGGATTTTCAATAGTCACATCAGTAGGGTAGAGAGAAGAAAAAAGGGGGTAGAGGTATTTATGACTGTTATAAACCTACCCCCAGGCCAGTGTCATGACACATTGCAAAACCTTCGATGTTATGTAATAATTCTGTAAAATTCAGGCGGCCCAAACTGTTGCATATACCCTGACTCTGCGTGCAATGAACGCAAAAGAAGTGACACAATTTCCCTAGTTAATATTGCCTGCTAACATGAATTTCTTTTAACTAAATATGCAGCTTTCAAAAAATATACTTATTTATGGTTAGGTACATTCGTGCAACGATTGTGCTTTTTTCGCAAATGCGTTTTTGTTAAATCATCCCCCATTTGGAGAAGTTGGCTGTCTTTGTTAGGAAGAAATGGTCTACACACAGTTCGCAACGAGCTAGGCGGCCCAAACTGCTGCATATACCCTGACTCTGTTGTAGAGGTCGACCGATTAATCGGAATGGTCGATTTTAATAGGACCGATTTTCAAGTTTTCTTAACAATCGGAAATCTGTATTTTTGGACACCGATTTGGCCGATTTATAAAAATAATTTAAAATAATTTAAAAAATCTTACCTGGGAATATTGAAGACTCATGTTAAAAGGAACCACCAGCTTTCAGATGTCCTCATGTTCTGAGCAAGGAACTTAAACGTTAGCTTTCTTACATGGCACATATTGCACTTTTACTTTATTTTCCAACACTTTGTTTTTTGCATTATTTAAACCAAATTGAACATGTTTCATAATTTATTTGCGGCTAAATTGATTTTATTGATGTATTATATTAAGTTAAAATAAGTGTTCATTCAGTATTGTTGTAATTGTCATTATTACAAATACATTTTAAAAAATGGCCGATCAATCGGTATCGGCTTTTTTTTGGTCCTCCAATAATCGGTATCGGCAATAATCGGTATCGGCGTCAAAATCATAATCGGTCAACCTCTACTCTGTTGCACAGAGCGCAACAGAAGTGACACAATATTCATAATTAAAATAAATTCATGTTAGCAGGCAATATTAACTAAATATGCAGGTTTAAAAATATATACTTGTGTATTGATTTTAAGAAAGGTGTTGATGTTTATGGATAAGTAGACATTGGTGCAACGACAGTGATTTTTTTCAAATGCGCTTGTTAAATCACCCGTTTGGCGAAGTAGGCTGTGATTCAATGAGAAATTAACAGGCACCGCATCGATTATATGCAACGTAAGACAAGCTAGATAAACTAGTAATATCATCAACCATGTGTAATTAACTAGTGATTATGTTAAGATTGATTGTTTTTTATAAGATAAGTTTAATGCTAGCTAGCATCTTACCGTGGCTCCTTGCTGCACTCGCATAGCAGGTAGTCAGTCTGCAACGCAGCCTCCTCGTGGAGTGCAATGTAATCGGCCATAATCGGTGTCCAAAAATGCCAATTACCGATTGTTATGAAAACATGAAATCGGCCTTAATTAATCGTCCATTCTGATTAATCGGTCGACCTCTACTCTCTAGTCTGAGGTGTGTCAATGGCCGATTGGCAGATCAAGTTTTCATGTGTTAGCCTCTCAGCGCTATTGAAAAGAAGCAGGACATCCTTGATGTTATCACTTATCATCATGGACTGCTGATGTGTTTAACACTGTTCCACTGCAACCCCCAAAGTCATTCCTGGGGTGTATTCAAAAACGGAAGCAAACAGACCGAAACGGGTAGGGAGCAACCTGAAATTGTGAAATAAGATTTTTCTTTTTTGTTGCAAACTGTTTTTCCTTCCAAAATGTTTTGCTACGGTTTACTACGGTGTGCACTAATGAATACACCCCTGTTCTCCTCTCTGTGTTCCAGGTCTGATGCCCGGCTGCTGCCATGTTCACCAAGAAGAAGAAGCCCCGCGTCCAGATTTCGGCACCTTCCAACTTCGAGCACCGCGTGCACACAGACTTTGACGAGCAAGAACAGAAGTTTGTGGGGCTGCCGCGGCAATGGCAGTCTCTGATCGAGGACACAGCCAAGAGGCCCAAGCCCTTCATCGACGTCACCGTCATCACCACTGTGGAGCCCCGCAAGGTCAGGGTTCGTCACAAAGGGACATGGGAGGAAAGGCGTGTGTCATAAACAGGAAGTGATGTTTTCACTGTAGGGTCATTCTCTGTTGACAAATTTGGATACGTTTTTATTTGTATTATTCTCTTCACTGCATCAGGGATAGCGTACACAGACGTTTTGCCTTTACAGCCTTCTTCAGTGTGTAGGTCATGGGGAAAGGGCACCAAACTATTACTGTCTCAGATTACTGTACGTCAGATTCGGATCACAGTCTGAATGCACAGAACCTAAACAGTAAACATGATTGTCTTCTTTCCGAAACAATAAACACAGCAAATGCAAAATACATCACTGAAAATAGAATCTACCTGTCATCATATCTATTTTTAGAATGAAGCTGTGACAGTCCAGGAAGTCTCTCTTGTCCTGACTGGTCTGATCTCAACCCCTCCTTACTTGGTGTCTCTCCCTCCTGTAGACCATAGTGCGGGGTAGTAAGATCGCTGTGGACGGCTCGCTGACATGGCTGCTGGATGAGTTTGACACCATGTCGGTGACCCGCTCCAACTCCCTGAGGCGAGGCAGCCCCCCGATCCAGCCCCGCAGAGACTCCAGATCCTCGGGGGGAGGAGGCCATGAGAACGGGGACCTGGCCCATCGGACACACCACCACCCAGATCACTATGGAGACAGAGATAGGTACAGTGTCGGTAGAAAGCGGGCCAGGAGGTTTTCAGAACTGTTGTAAAATGGCTCTTGTCGGAAAAGTTTCCACCACTCCAGAGAAATGTAACCTATTTACCGTGTCTCTGATGCACTAGGGAGCGGCCCAGGCCGGACCAGTTAGCTGGTGGAGACCCACGGCAGCCCCAGCGGGTATCCCGCTCTCAGAGAGAGGATGGCCGGCCACAGCAGCAGCCCCGGGGCCAGGAGCCAGGCAGCAGGCACCGTGAGAGGGAGCGGCCCTGCCCACCCCCTCCCCCGCCAAAGCCCAGAGACATGGACCCACGGGACCACCACGACCAGGTAGTCCGCAGGGACGGGCCCAGCGACAAGAGGCCCAAGTCCAGCTACACAGGCAGGGACGGCAGCCCCCAATCGCCCCGGGATAAGAGGCCTCTCTCGGGGCCCAACATCCGTATGCCTAACCTCCCTGTCACAGAGGGGGTGATAAAGACAGCACAGCAGAGCAGTAGGCCGTTCAACACCTACCCCCGCGCTGACAGTGAAGGAGGAAGAAGCCCCACCAGCCAGGTACTGACATGCTGTTAGGAGAACACCAGAACGTTGGGTGATATGGAGAAAATGGAAACCATTGTAGCTAATGTTTTATCGACAGACTTCTCAGACATAAAGATGTTGTTCTTACAGTGTCATCATTTTATCTCCGTTCTAGGAGCTGAAGCCAGCCCGACCACACGAAACACCGCACCACAACGGTCCCTCTAGTGGCCGCAGCGGGGGCAAAGCCCCACAGCAGGGCCAGCTACGAGGGGACCCCCACCACTCCTCCCACCCTGTCTTGGGCCCTGAGCCCCCCCACGGCTACCAGCAGCTGAAGGCTCCTGTTCCCCGCCCTCCGGCCCCTGCCCTACCACCACAGCAGGCCCTCTCACCCCAGAGGGAGCCCCAGCGGGTGTCCCATGAGCAGTTCCGCGCCGCACTACAGATGGTGGTGGACCCGGGTGACCCGCGCACCTACCTGGACCACTACATCAAGATCGGAGAGGGCTCCACCGGCATTGTGTGCATTGCCACCGTCAAGAGCACCGGAAAACTGGTCGCTGTCAAGAAGATGGACCTGCGTAAGCAGCAGCGCCGGGAGCTGCTATTCAATGAGGTGGGGACACTGGTCACTGTAATGGACTTGGATGGGGGTCTTGTTTTTGACCCTGTCATTGACTTACACAGAATGCGATTGAGATGATACAGGTTTTAAGATTGTAGATATTTAGGGAACACAGGCCATGAATTTATAAGCTATTAGTTGTGTGATCCAAAACCTTTTATAGTGGAATTGGCTATTACAGAGCTGATTTGCTGACATTTGTAAAAAGTGTCCTTCATGGAGGGTGAAGTTGATGCATATCTTTGCAGGGGTGTAATGAGTGATGTCATATGCCGTGTAATTTCCCACGGTCTCCTCAGTAACTCTGGTTGCTGTGATCTCCAGGTGGTGATAATGCGGGACTATCACCATGACAACGTGGTGGAGATGTACAACAGCTACCTGGTGGGAGATGAACTCTGGGTCGTCATGGAATTCCTGGAGGGAGGGGCTTTGACTGACATCGTCACACACACCAGGTGCGTGTCTGTTGATCGGTGGTTTGTGCTATCCGGAATCCTTGGGATGTCCCTACCCTAAACTCTAACCTTTTTTATATTTCGACTTCAATGGGGTGATGTCGGAGTTGGACGTACCAAGAATACCGGATAGCAATGACCGTTGATCTGCTTCTCTGACAAACGACCAGCAGGACAGAAGACTATGGTAGGGCTGTCCAACCCTCTTTCTGGAGATATACCATCCTGTAGGTTTTCAGGCCAACCCTAACATACCTGATTCAGCTAGTAAAAGGTATTGGTGAGTGGTTAATAAGTAGAATCAGGTGTTTTCAATAGATTTGGAGTGAGCCTACTGGACGGTAGATCTCCAGGAAGAGGCATGGGCCACCCTGGGCTGTGGTGATTTAAGATTGTCTGTGTTTCATACTAGTCATATAATATTCAACTGCTCAAATCATAGTTGTTTTTACAATACAAGAAATGATAACCACTCAAAATGTTTTTTGTTTAGTTATGTTTCACCACTAGGTGGTAGTGTCGCATAGCTACACCATCACGTCACTGCAATGCGACCTGTACTGTGTGTGTGATGTTATTTTTCTGTCAACTCGGGGGGCTAATGACCGGTGTGTGTGTGTCCAGGATGAATGAGGAGCAGATAGCCACAGTGTGCCTGTCTGTGCTGAAGGCTCTGTCAGTGCTGCACACCCAGGGCGTCATCCACAGGGACATCAAGAGTGACTCCATCCTTCTCACCCACGATGGCAGAGTAAGTACTCTGAACTCCAGGGGTTAAAGTTCTCCATCAATGCGACGGATTTCTGTCACGTTGGGGAGTTTGGAAATGACACAGCCTAATACAGACAGAAGCATGTCTCTCCTACAAAATATATTCCAAAATAAATCTATTCCCAATTATTTTATTTTCCTCTGTTACACTATGTGCACTGAACTGACATGTACTGTATGATTGTTGATGACACGCCAATGTTCAGATGAAGGGAATGAAATGGTCTTTAATGCGAACCACAGCAGCGCTCAGCTCAGACGGCGCTGTCTAGCCTTCTGTAGCTACTGGCAGTCATTCAAAGCCTCTACTTTATCATTCAGGATGGAGCTTTCCAGTGACACAATTTTTGCCATGTAATGTTATTAAAACATAATCAGACAACCTGATTATTAGGATAGTTTACCTAGTTGGCTTGTTGCGTGTTCTATGTGAGATAAACATTCCTCTCGAGGCACATTCAAGTTGCTAGAGCCATAGGAGGGGAAACGTATTCTGACAAGCAGTCAATGCACAACTATTCTTCATGCAATCACGGGAAAACACTTTTGAAAGCTGGGGGATCGCAGTTTTACGTTGCTACCACGTTTATTTCTGTACTCTTTCAAATTCGCGTGGCATCGTTTTACAAATGCAGTTGTACAATTGGAGTTTCAAGCATGGTTTGCACAACAGACCAATTTAAAGGAGCGTTGTCGTCTTAAAAGGGCAATGATATACTTTGTAATAAAAACAAAAAAATGTCATTTTTTTAGAGTTAATAATTTATATATTAATATTTATAATAAAATTATTAATAATGACGGTCAGGATGTTGTGTCCAGTGGGGTAAATGGAGGTGGACAAGCCCCATGCTTAAGCCTATTTAAATTGTATAGCCTCTATGCTCATCAGTTGGGCTACAGGTGATAATGCTAATTAGTAATAGCACATCTGATAATATAGACCATGCAGGTTATATGCACATGCTCCAATATGTTAAAATAATTTATACCAATATGTTATTGGGCCCATTTCTGGAGGTAGAAATGAAATTTTAGATGGCATCATGTGATTTCCATTCATTTTGGAATAGAATGTCCTTCCAAAATATTTACCGAAACTGACCACTTCAGTCCTTGATGATCCCGGGGTCCTAAGCAAGGGGACTGGAATTGGTCAAACATGACTTTCTTACTTGAAAGGGAGATGAACTTGATCCGAGATCGACTTCAAGTGTCAATCATTTGAATTATTTTGTTGCTTTAACCCCTGCCTAACTCTGACCCCAGCTCTGCATCACTACCTATCCATCAGACAATTATAAGACACCAAACTCTGACCCCAACTCTACATCACTACTTCCTTCATAGACACAAATATTATAATTTTCCATGGCAAAAAAAGAAAACACGAGACAGACTAAACTCTATGGACCTTGAAAAACCTGCTGTTTGATATGAAATATTTTGTGATATAGGCCTAGCTTTGGGAAATAACTGAATCTGAGTGAATAATAAGGCTGTGTGTGAAATGTCTGATTCATGTTTTGTTTATTTGATATGATATTCTTCAGAGTATTGTGACAACCCTCCCCATACCACCCAGTCATAACAGGCTTTCATTTTCATATTGAAACGAAAGTCTGCTTTAAAACCATCTGTCAAAATGAAGATATGGGAAAAGAGGAACTTGTTTGAGTCATGTTTGTTCCCAAAGTATTGTAATGCAATACCAGTCAAAAGTTTGGACACACCTACTGATTCAAGGATTTTTCTTTATTTTTACTAATCTGTCATCAAGGCAAAGTGTGGCTACTTTGAAGAATTTCAAATATATAATTTATTTTGATTTGATTAACACTTTTTTGGTTACTACATGGTTCCATATGTGTTATTTCATAGTTTTGATGTCTTCTATTCTACAATGTAGAAAAATAGGACAAATATAGAACTTTGGACTGGTACTGTATATGAGAGGTAATGGAGGGCTTGAAGCTCAAGCTGTTAATTTAGTTTTTAATTTACCCGACAACAGTTTGCAGATGATACAACAGTTTCATTGAGCCCAGGTGTCAACCTCAAGCCCCACTTGTCACTTGTAGCTGTCATGATTAGCATGCTACGGGCTGCGCTTAGCTCTTATTGTGGTTGACCCAAGGGGAAGTGTAGTCAGTCACCCTCAGCTGTTTCTCGGCAGATGAGTGTGGGTGGGTGTGTGCGCGAGCTTGTTCACTTGCGTGTTTCATTTCCCCTTACCAATTCAAAGCATGCTTTAGTCAGTGAGCCCTGTTCTTCAGAGGTCACAATTGGCAGACAGGATATTTATCCACCCAGGCATTGCAAAGGTTTTCTCAGAAAACTGTGGGAGTTGTTCTGCTGTGATGTGTAGTACTGTAACGCAGCATATTGCTAGATAGAGGATTGTTCTTTGTACACAAAGGGTTGAGCCTGTCAATCTATAACACAACTTCCATGTCAGCTGAAAAAGTCTGTCATTTTCAAAGATACATTCTAAAAAATACTGCTATGATTTTAGGTAGATTTTAAAAGCATTTGATCAACAGTTACTCAGGTTTCTTAATCTCAGCGGTGACATTATTTTGAAAATGTCCTGTGTGTGAATTGTAGTGTGGCTCTGACCCTCTCCTCTGCCCCCTCAGGTGAAGCTGTCAGACTTTGGCTTCTGCGCCCAGGTGTCTAAAGAGGTCCAGCGGCGCAAGTCCCTGGTAGGCACACCCTACTGGATGGCCCCAGAGCTCATCTCACGACTACCCTATGGGCCTGAGGTAAGGTACCGTTAGTTTTGTTTTTTTGTGCATTATAATTCTAAACTATCGTTGATCACTGTGTGTATATACAATATTCTAACCTGTAGGTGGACATCTGGTCCTTGGGGGTGATGGTGATCGAGATGGTGGACGGAGAACCCCCCTATTTCAATGAGCCCCCCCTCAAAGCTATGAAGATGATCCGTGACAACCTACCACCCAAACTCAAGAACTTACACAAGGTACTAGGCACACCAGAAAGAGCCCATCTCTTACAAGGCCCCAACATGGTTAACTATGTCCCTGCTATTCAACATTTTGAAGTCGATACTCATTCTTTGATGTTGTTTTTCCTTCTCTCCATTCCCAGGTTTCTCCTCTCCTCAAGGGCTTCCTGGACAAATTGCTGGTGCGAGACCCTACCCAGAGGGCCTCAGCCAATGAGCTGCTCAAGCACCCCTTCCTGAGCAAGGCTGGCCCGCCCTCCTGCATCGTGCCTCTCATGAGGCAGAACCGCATGAGATGAGAGTGAGCAGAGGCCTCTTCCCCACTAAGTGGTAGTAGTCACATGGACCCTGAAACCCAAGCTCACACCTCGGACTCACACTGATCTGGAGCGGGGGGGGGAACAGCGGAGAAGCACTGCCCAGTTTGTATTAGCATTTTTGTTGGTCAAGCATTGTTTTAATGCACCTTTTGAAATTAAAAGGGACTCTGTCTGTCCCTTTCCTGTGGGGGAAAAACATTTGGACACTACAAGGATTTATAGCTTGAGCGGTTTGGTGCAGAATGAGACTTGGAAAGTGTTGTGGGATCATTAGAACCTAAGCTACCTGCTGGGGAGACTGTTAGCATCCTAGCTGAATGGTCTGAAAAGCATGCTTCCACACTAAAGGACTTCCTCACTACATGGCCCAGTCTCAACTCTATTGCAATAGACAGGACATCATAAACTACTACTGAAGGAGGACCATGCTTTTCTCTTACCACACGATGAGTACAAGTCTGAAAAACACTTGGTCCCTGTTACAAACACTAAGAAAAGGTCAACACTGGAGTTGTGTTTTTTTAGATATTTCTTTCTTTATATTTCTTGTGTAAGTATGATGAACATAGAGATATATCTGCTTTGTTTTCTCTATTTTATGATTTTTGTTTAGGTTACAGTGAGATGATTTTAATGCACTCTTCTCCGATAGAAGCTGCACTCCTGGTTGATTCCAATATAGCGTCTAGTTCTTTAAATCGTTTAGTTTTTTAATTTACCTGTGTTTAATAGAATATCATGGTGAAGTGAACATCAAGGCAGTTTTAGCTGTTATTTTTACTTTAGGGATTTAGCCGTGTAGATTGTGCTCTCTGTAACCTCTCGATCCGCTGCTGTAGACCTCAACTGTTAGTCTATAGTAGTGACTACTAGGTCAATGCAAGGACAGCCCTTATGAAGCACCCCTTCCACCATACACGTGTTTGTGTGTATATACAGGAATTCTCCAGATCGGTTAAATATTTCTTTTTTTCCCCCTAAAGATGCATTTCTTTATTGCCTGACCTGGACAATGGGTCTGGACTATATGAATGTAGTGCTGAGTCACAAACAAGCTCTGCATTTAAAGATGGAATCTGCAGTAGGGTGAAACGGCGCCACCGACCGCCCCCACCACTGTTGTCATTTGTTTGTCTTGCCGAGCTAAGGAGCGTCGCGCAGCATAAAAAAAAAAATATATATATATATATACACACACACACACAAAAAAAAAATAGCAGTACATATTGTGCTCTTCTGTCGCGCGTGAAAAGATGTCCGAGTGGCGAAAAACTGTTTGCAGTTACTTTGTTGAAGGTAATATCGCAAACGGACGTGGCTGTTTCACCATTAAGGATTCCAGATTTAAGGGCTTATTACAACAAGAAATTGACACACAAGGTGAAAATCCGTGTTTAGCTTAATGAAGTGTGCAACAGCTGCTAGAACTGAACTATTGTGTCCACAATGTAGCAACGACAGGAACTGTATGGCAGAAAACACAGATGCAAACAGGGGCGGCAGGGTAACCTAGTGGTTAGAGCGTTGGACTAGTAACCGGAAGGTTGCAAGTTCAAATTCCCGAGCTGACAAGGTACAAATCTGTCGTTCTGCCCCTGAACGGGCAGTTAACCCACTGCCATTTTCAATGGCCG
This sequence comes from Oncorhynchus mykiss, assembly GCF_013265735.2. Taxonomy (NCBI): domain Eukaryota; kingdom Metazoa; phylum Chordata; class Actinopteri; order Salmoniformes; family Salmonidae; genus Oncorhynchus; species Oncorhynchus mykiss. The sequence goes on along the minus strand of NC_048591.1, from coordinate 13,278,090 downwards.
TCATTGAAAATAAGAATTTGTTCTTAACTGACTTGCCTAGTTAAATAAAGGTAAAAAAAAACACAAGTAGTAAACTCACCGCAATTACCCACACACACTTCATGCAGGGCCCAACAAAAGTCTGCGATGCGGGTGGAATCACGAATTCAGCCCTTAAAACGGAATTCAAAAATAGGAAATCAACTAAATGTATTACAAAATGTATTTTGCCAAGATTATCATAAGACATAAAATTGCATTAGTGATTTATATTTTCCTTTAACTCCCTGAATCAAAGGCATGGGAATTCCCCTATCCGTGTGCAAGGTTGTTTGCCGCTTTGTGTAGCTTTTAGCAATGATGCTAATGATAACCGTCTTCTGGTAGATGGAGATACTTAAAATAAAAATGTTTTAAGTTAGGCAAACTGCATTCACATGTGCGCCACAGACACACAGATAACCAAACAAGTCTCTTGGCTGGTGCACGCTTGAATTAAAGGGTATCTACACCCAGAAATGTCTTAGATTTTCCCAAGACCTCAAAAGTGCTCACCTGGTATGTTTTAACCATTGTTGTGAAACAAGATTTAATGTTCTATTTAAAAAGTGTGATCCTGGAAAAACAAAACCGATATTATAGGGCCCTATTCATTGTTACTCCCCATTTTTTTTTCTCTGAGCTTCCCCCCCCAATTCTAGAGTAGCAAGACCAAGTCGCACATGTACCATAGAGAGCATCCAAAGACCACGAGGCCTTAGTGCACAGCAAAGAGTAGCCAATGTGTCTGTTCTGAATTTCAGTGGGGAAATCGGAACAGACTGTCCATAAGTAGACACTAACACTACATTGTGAAGTATTGTATTTAGATACAGAATTGAAGTGTCATAGCAGAGGTTAGTGTACTGTTTTAACATTCTGTCTCAAATGTACTTGCTTGTAGCAAATTGGAGTATTTAATCTAGATTTAACCAATTGTTTTACAATAATATTTTATTCACCGCTCACTTAATCCATTTCAGTACTTTTTACGGATGCTCAAAAGGTAGTCTGGTTGAATTTAAATGTGAGACAATGTTCCATATTTACAAAAGACAAGTGGAAGTCTGTTTAAAGTGACACGATGGTTGGCATGCCTGAATAAGATGTGATCTGTCTGTTCCCTGTGTAAAAAAAAGAATGTTCTTCCAGTTTAGTAAAACTGAGTGAAAAGATGGGCTGAAAGAATGACAATCAAAGTTAGTAGGAGTAAATAACTGCTTTTGCAACAATATTCTAAACTGATCACTTTTCATTGCTCACAAAGTTTTGTAACTATAATTGTGTAGCATTTTGACAACACAAACACATTTTCTAAACAAATCCTATTTTGATACTCAGTAAATCCATCTTTACGTATGTATATTTTTAAATCACTTAATAAGGTCCATGAAGTGATGGCACACACTTGGTATTTTGTGTTTTTTATTAAATACTGTATAATGATGAATGCAAAAAAAATCTATAGACTTATCATTCCTCAAACTACAGAATTGAAGCATCTCATTAACCCCCACATGTTACATAGGAGTTCAATCGCCATTGGTTTCAGTCACTTCTACCACAGTTTTCAGTGGCTGGTATGAAACCAATCACGTACATTTCTCAGTTGGTATTTGACATTCCTGTAGCTTCTACTTAAATGAATGGCTGTCAAGGTTAGAATGGCTTAACATAGTTTTATCGGTTTTTGTGTGTATTAATGCCTTAACGTTCAGAAGAGTAACATGATTTAATATGATTCCCTTTCTTTACAATTACTGTTAGTTGCAAATGTACATTATTATATTACTCATCTCAAGGAGTCTAGTGCCTCTGTGTAAACTTATTGTTGTTCTCGCTGGTTTGTGTTGAGGATGCTCAAATTCCAATTAGGAGCTGTGACGACTACTGACTGGCCTACTTGGTAATATATTTATGTGTGAATTTCTCCAACTTGTCTGTATGATCATTTTTCACACTTGTACGCTAAATCATTTATGCATCAGTATTGTCAAGTTTGTCATAGTTGACCATTTTTCTGAAGAGTCCAAACCCCCCTGGATTTTTGAATTTCCACTGGTTATTAAAAAAATAAACGTTGCAGATTTTCGATATTTTTTGCAAATACAGTTTTTCTAAAATGTAAGTTTTTTTTTTTGTTGTCATGCCCTGTCATTGTGTATTGTGACCATTGATGTCAACCATTTCAAACGTTGTTACAGCAATAGCCTTTGTCTCCTCAGATGGTACTAATTTGCTCATTGCTAAAACACTAAAGAGCCAGTGTCAGCCAGTCTGCTATATCCAGAAACATCCTGCAATACTGTATTAGTAAATAGAGGGGTGTGGCTTTATCAGTGACTGCAAATAGGAAAATAAGGAAGGGAAAGGGGATACCTAGTTAGTTGCACAACTGAATGCATTCAACCCAAATGTGTCTTCTGCATTTAACCCAACCCCCTATGAGGTCTGCACTCAGTATTCACACTGAAAAAATAACATATTCCATCTTTAATGAGGGATGTTTTGCCCAACAGGGCTTCAACCTACAGATCGGGTTACAACATAATACAGGCGTAGCCCTAACAGGTGGTGAGAAAGGATAAAATGAGGAACATAGTCACTGATATTTTATACTGTGTAGAGTTTGGACTATGGCTTGTACATGCCACTCCCAGTGAGGTACCAGGAATGAACTTGTTTTGAAGTTGTGCTGACAGGTTAACTTGATGACGTTACAGTTAGTTAATAATGGTCTTAGTGACATTAATAGTTGCATCCCAGTTATTTTCAGTGTAGCACATATGATGAATGCTGTTAGACTTGACCTTTGGCTATGTGAGGAATTTTTAAATATTTTTTTTATTTCACCTTCATTTAACCAGGTAGGCTAGTTGAGAACAAGTTCTCATTTGCAACTGCGACCTGGCCAAGATAAAGCATAGCAGTGTGAACAGACAACACAGAGTTACACATGGAGTAAACAATTAACAAGTCATTAACACAGTAGAAAAAAAAGAGTCTATATACATTGTGTGCAAAAGGCATGAGGAGGTAGGCGAATAATTACAATTTTGCAAATTAACACGAGTGATAAATGATCAGATGGTCATGTACAGGTAGAGAAATTGGTGTGCAAAAGAGCAGAAAAGTAAATAAATATAAACAGTGGGGATGAGGTAGGTAAAATTGGGTGGGCTATTTACCGATAGACTATGTACAGCTGCAGCGATCGGTTAGCTGCTCAGATAGCAGATGTTTGAAGTTGGTGAGGGAGATAAATGTCTCCCAACTTCAGCGATTTTTGCAATTCGTTCCAGTCACAGGCAGTAGAGAACTGGAACGAAAGGCGGCCAAATGAGGTGTTAGCTTTAGGGATGATCAGTGAGATACACCTGCTGGAGCACGTGCTACGGGTGGGTGTTGCCATCGTGACCAGTGAACTGAGATAAGGCGGAGCTTTACCTAGCATGGACTTGTAGATGACCTGGAGCCAGTGGGTCTGGCGACGAATATGTAGCGAGGGCCAGCCGACTAGAGCATACAGGTCGCAGTGGTGGGTGGTATAAGGTGCTTTAGTAACAAAACGGATGGCACTGTGATAAACTGCATCCAGTTTGCTGAGTAGAGTATTGGAAGCTATTTTGTAGATGACATCGCCGAAGTCGAGGATCGGTAGGATAGTCAGTTTTACTAGGGTAAGTTTGGCGGCGTGAGTGAAGGAGGCTTTGTTGCGGAATAGAAAGTCGACTCTAGATTTGATTTTAGATTGGAGATGTTTGATATGAGTCTGGAAGGAGAGTTTACAGTTTAGCCAGACACCTAGGTACTTATAGATGTCCACATATTCTAGGTCGGAACCATCCAGGGTGGTGATGCTAGTCGGGCGTGCGGGTGCAGGCAGCGAACGGTTGAAAAGCATGCATTTGGTTTTACTAGCGTTTAAGAGCAGTTGGAGGCCACGGAAGGAGTGTTGTGTGGCATTGAAGCTCGTTTGGAGGTTAGATAGCACAGTGTCCAAGGACGGGCCGGAAGCATACAGAATGGTGTCGTCTGCGTAGAGGTGGATCAGGGAATCGCCCGAAGCAAGAGCAACGTCATTGATATATACAGAGAAAAGAGTCGGCCCGAGAATTGAACCCTGTGGCACTCCCATAGAGACTGCTGATGGTGTTGATGAATGATAACATTTGGCTGTGATTATGGTTTTAAATCGTCATCTATTTGAAAGTATGGGCTGGAGCCCATGTACTATATAGGTGGTTGACTGCTAAGAAGTCAGTTATATTGTGTCTTAGGTAGAACCAAACGTTTGTCTTTTCATATTTATCAACCTGATACATTGGGGAAATATGATGAGATCAAATATGACATCATACAATAATGTATCTCCGGGAGGAACTAAATTCTGTTGCATTAGCACACTCGGCACTATTTTTAGCACTTCCGTCTAGTCATTCTATCAGATATGATTCTGTATCGGGCCTGGCACTGTATACTTTTGTTTGTTCACTTCACTAATTTTAGCAGGCGACCATGGTGGGGACAGTTTTGTTTTTAACAGGATTTGTAAAAAGTGTGGTCGAAAACACTGACCGCTCATTACACTGCGGTGAACTGAAAGTTACATTTTCACAGCTCTGCGAAATTGAGCTTGAATTTCCAGAATGTGAAGGTCCAGCGGACGTTTGCTCCAGGGCGGGGTTTTTGTGTGAAGACTCAATGGTTACTGTGGTGGAGTTCGTGTAGCATGGCCCGGTACCCCGGGGGATGACGAATATTTTAAGGACCCATGGAATTGTCTAAAATAAGGCAGCTCCGCCCACCCGTGGCACCAGGCCATGTAAAACGAATCAACAAATGTCAGCAGCGCGCGTAGTCGGGACGGCAGCCTATGATAAGTCTCTCAGTTCCTGTCAGAAACACAGCTGAGCAATGATTAAATTGTCAGCGGCTGTGAAATAGATCCACTTGTTGCTATATGCCACATTCATCTGGAGGAGATTTGTCGAATAAAAAAAATGAAATATTAATCTCGAGCGGATCGTACATCAAACAGACGGAGAAGTATTGCTTTATTCCATTTTGGACTAAACCTTAGACAGAATATTCCTATATCTAGATTCTACAGGTGAGTAGCTTTATCGGTGAGATGTTATTTTTAGGCAACTCATTTTTTTTCAAAATGTAATCAGTTTAACCCCAATAATATAACGTATGTAAGATATGGCTAGCTTGTAGGCTGTAGGAATCATTTTTGAATTATTGGGAGTTGAGTTTATTCGGCTAGAGAAATTGTGATTTTCAATTAGTGGTTTGATATAATAGCATTCTGGATATGGTATAAATGCGTCAGCTTTGGCATTTGTTATTTATTTTGGGGTATCTGGTGATTTCTGGGTTTGCACCTGTGCATTCAGCTCCCTTGCGCATTTATGTTCAGCGAGCGCTGATAGGCTATTTAGTTGGTTTCTCATGAACGTTCCACAAACACTAGCCTTATTTCTATGAGCCTACCTGCTTTTGACGAACACAATAGCTTTAGCTTACCATATTCTGCCGTAGTCTACAAGGTCCTTATCATTTGTGTCTTGATAGGACACACTAAAAACACTATTGATTGCATGTCCTAATTTCCATGACAACACAAAGACATAAGTAGCGTGAGTCATATTATAATGGTTCACTTATATGGGATGTGGGTGTAGTCACAGAAGGCGCACCTATTCCTCTTGGATCAGTGGGATGGCAGGAAAAGTGTCACTGTGTGTCAGTCCTCCATGTATTACACTAACAGGAACATCTCGAAGGGATGCAGCTGAGTAGTTTGAAAGTCAGAGCAGAAAGTGCAAAGTACTGCATAGCAAAAGTCATGAAACCAATAGGTTAGTTAGTCAGTAATAACCCATCAAACATGGGAATCCTTGTTGGCACGCAGAAGATGAAACATTTACCAAATCCACACAGGAGAAATACATCAATGTTTTACTGGACATGTCCAAATGAGTGCGTTTTATTGATACATACTTATTACATTTCATTTTATGGTGTCGCATTTTAAAGTAATGCTTTATAATGGAGCTGGAGAAATGTATAATGGCATACTTCACAGCTTGTGCAGAACAGAAGTTTTAATATGATGGTGAGTAATATGCCACCCCCCCTACATTGTGGTCACAGCTCACTGCCTGATAGATACAGGTGTAGGATCTTCATTTGATCACCCTGTTGCAGGAGAACCTTCCAGCAATGCAGGAAAGGTAACATTCGTAGTGTATTTGAGGTTTAATAGATGGGCTTCATAGATAGGCTTCGGAAGTTTGTAATTTCCATTTAAAAATGTCAGACTTGGTTTTCCCTTACGAAAATGTTATCAACACCTACAAAAATGTCCATTCATTAAAATCCACATAATTCACATTCCCTATTGCTGCAGGATTATTTTCCTGCTGTAGCAAACTGCCTCAAATGAAGATCCTACACCTGTAGGTTGTGTGAGAACAGCACACATGGTGTTGGCAGGGACCTCCCCCGCTGCTCCAGAGATGACTGGCACTCCAAAACCCACCACACCATGGCATTTGTGTTTGTGCCGTACCTATGTGCCAAGTCGATTGCTAACACAGGAAATATGGACCCGGTGAAAAAAAACACTACCAGTCATATAAGTAATGTTGGTAAATGTCAGGTGTTAAACAATAACCCAAGTTTAGTTTTCAGTTTTGGGAAATGAAAGGGCATTGATTCGCTCATTCAGGGTCAGGCTGTCTGTGTTCATGGTAGCTGCAGTTGTGAACTGCTGTCCCCTGCCTTTGTCACAGCAAAAGGGTATGATTTCCATGTGCATGATTAGATATTTGTTGGTATTTAACAACTGTGTGTGTGTGTGTGTGTGTACATGCATGCTTGTGTGTGTGCATAAGTGTGTGCATGACTATCTGCAGGGCACTGAGTCCTCTGTTTGTTGTGTCTGCAGGTAGACTGTTTTGATGTCTGCGCGGTGGGGGTCTTTATGGCTGCGTGGACATGTCATTCTGGGCTACGGGCTCTTTCTCCTGGTCGCCCTTCCAGACCTCACCACAGGTATCCATCTCCCTCCCCGACCACCCACGCTAACCACCCACAACTGCCCACCCACAGTGATTACCTCTGCTAGGGATCCATGTTGCACCACCATGCACTAGTTGAAATAGTCACCACTGCACCCGAAAGCTGTAATCCATGGAATTAGTGAACTATCTGGACATACACCCGACATCACAGTGCATTGACTCTCAGCCCTCTCCCCTGACCTGCAAGACTCTTCCTCCCAGACACCCCCCTGTCTTACTCCATCCAAACTACTGTCTCTAATAATAAACTCTCTTAACGAAAGCTTTTTCCCCTCTTCAAAGCAACACCTCACGACACAGCGCCTCTCCCCTATTTGACCTAGATAGTTTGTATGTATTCTACGTGTGCCATTTTTAAATTGATGCAGTTCTGTCCACAAGCTGATCTTGTATATTAATGTTCTGTATTATATCATGTTTTGTGTGGACCCCAAGATGAGTAGCTGCTGCTTTCACAACAGCTAATGGGGATCCTAATAAAATAGCAAATATCAAACCTGAATCACAGAGCTTTGAGATGCAATAACTGCAGGTTAGATTCAACAGTAAAGTCAAACAACTGAACTGTATGCCTCATCTGCAGGCAGGCAAGGGAACTGCACCTACCCGCTGGTGCCAGAACACGGAGGCTTCCGGTGCGAGCCCTCCCCCTGCCGAGGCTTCCCCCAGAAGAGCTTGATCTACTTCTTCTGTGAGCCCGGCTATGCCATCCCAAAAGAGATGGTGCGCAGCTTGCGCTGCCTCCAAGGCAAATGGATCCCCAGCGTGCCCACCTGTCTCGCCATGCGAGGTGAGTGTCGTGTACTGAGTCACCACGGCCAAGGGGGAGGAGCGGGAAACCTTTGCCCATAGTGTAATGGACTAGAGCAGGGATGGGCAACTTTGATGGGGGTGGGGGTGGGGGCCATAGAATCGGAACTCATCATTGGGGGCTGCAGTGGCTTGTGGATCTGCATACCCACATCCTTACCCACATCCATACCCATGAATGCAGTCAGAGCCAGACGTAGCCCATCTTGTGAGCAAAATATTTTAGTGGCCACCCTCTTGACAGCAAAATTGAAGTTTTAGAGTTAATTTCCTGCAATTCTACATGTTTTGCCATGGGGCGTAGAGAATATTTTGATATCTGAGTGAGAGTGACTAACAAAATCAATGGGGGCCCCCCAGTCAGAAATTCTACCATGATTATAAGTTTAGATAGCTGGCTGTTAGACTAATTTACCAATCTAAAACATTTTAGGTGACATGGGGTAATTGAGTGACTATCAGTGACTGAAATAACAAGAGAAAAACTGCTGATGCACACAAACAAATTTCGAAATTGGACCTTGTGTTTATTGTTATTTTTGGAAATGGATCCGCGGGCCTACAAAAGCATGTCTGTGTGGAGTATGTCCATGAGTGACTGATATGAGGTGAGTGTTAGGTAAACTACAGTCAGGTCAAAGGTTGCAGTGTGATTTAAGGTAGGCCCTGTACTCAGACTCACTGACTTGGTAAATGCATGAACTCGGACACCTAACACTTATTACTTTGCCTGGTTCCTGGTTGTCTTTATGCACAGAGGTTATGGGTGGATGATGTAAATGTTACATAGTCATCTCATAAGCTGAGGAATAGCAATGCTATGAACACCCCCCTTCATTCGTCCTCTTATTGGATGTGGAAGAGGCAGGTGGAAGCATGCACTCTATCCACTCTGTACCAGTAGATTTAAAAGCTATAATCCTTATGTAAGCATGACTCTTTTTTTTTCAATGGCCGTGAGTATAGCCTACATAGACATTGCATGACACTAGAGAGGAGCTGAGCAGTGTTTTAGGGTGCTTAACAGTATGGTGTGTGTCCTGCTAAGTGCTGACATTAGACTGTTGGGACTTCCACACAACATACACCAAGTAGATCACTGACCTATGTTAGATGCAAAAGCCGACAGAGCAGATTCTAAACATCTTACTCTCAAGTCATAGAGCCGAGCCTCGTGCTTCCTCTTTCAGGCCTGTGCTGCATCGAGGCAGGAAACCAGCATCAAGAAACAGGAAGTGAGCAAAGTCACCAAACTAACCAGTCTCTTTCCTCTGCCCTATTAAACCTCACGGAAATGTACTGCATCATGGATATAAGAAACCACACCTACAGATGCATGACTCCCTTTGAAAGACCCTGTATCATACTGTCCATATGAGTGTCAGTAGTGTGTTTCATCAAAATTATGTGTTTGTCGAGTGTGTTGTAGCTCTGGTCCAGGGCGTTCGTAACGCCTTGGACCAGAGCTAAGTGTGTTGTAGGTGTGTGTGTTGATTGTTTGTGTTGTGTTTTCTCTCAGACAGACATGTTAACTATGAGGACAAGGTGGCCCACTCACTCCCCAGCGTTGCCACGACGGCGGTGGGCGTGTCCATATTCCTCCTCACCACCACGGCCTGCTTGGTGATCAAGTCTCGCCTTTTCCCCTGTCACTCACACAGGTAGGCAGATATGATTGGCTCTTATCCCTGCCACTCACACAACTATATTCATATGACTGGAGCCTCTATAGCAGTGTGGTCACTACTAACCCTGGTCCTGGTGCGTTATAGTGTATGTAGATTTTGTTCCAGCCCAGGACTAACACACCTGATTCAGCTAATCAAGGTCTTGATGTTAGGTTGAATCAGGTGTGTTGTTCTGTAGGGATGGTTACAGCACTGTAGTGGCTTTGAAAAGTAGAGGCTTGGAAAGGCATCACATCCTGTAATGAAAGCCCCTTTAATAATCTGATGAGTGAAAGCTGAAAGACCTTTTAAGAGACGGAAGAATTTAATTCAGTTGTTTGATAGTCATCTTGTTATCATCAATGGTGGGTGTTTCAAAGCTGTAGTGTCTATTAGATTGTAGATAACTCCATCCACTGTGTGAGTGCTGTGTCCTGTCTCTGAAGTCATCTGATCATCTCTCAACTGTTGTTCAGCAGGCGCTCCTCTGACCAGATGGATCTGATGGTGCATGGCCTGCCTGTGTCTCTGCCCAGCTATGAGGAGGCTGTCTATGGGAGCTGGGGGCAACGCCTGCCACCCTGCAGAGGGCCCACCCAACTCTTACTTTCCCAGGCGGCTCCAGGTCCATCATTAGCGCACAACCTATCAGATTCCAGTCACCGTATCCATCCATCCAGTCAAAGCCCCGATATCCTTCCGCCCCCTTACGAAGAGATGGAATCCCATCCCAGAGAGGGTCAGAGTGAGGGTGATGTGCAGGCCATACAAGTTGCACTTTCCGATGACAAGAACATTTGAGCGACTGGTGTATTTGTATTACCCACCAATGATGTACTGATTTTTTAAAATGTGCTCAGGCACTTATATAGATTCAAGCCTACCAGCTTTATCGGGTTTCAACCTTATACATAGAACACCAGTTCTGATTGGCTGTTTGTGATGTTATGAGGTGTATCCTGCCATGGAGACATGGTTTATATCCCATCAGTGATGGGACCTGAGCCTCGTTTGTTGAGGTGACTTTGATAATGCCATTACTGTTCCATCACAGGGACCTGTGTGTCTCTATTGTGCACTGTGGGTCAACCCAGCTGGTGAGAGTAGAAATGGAGGTTACTCACTCTCCTTTCCTTGTTGAATTATGATTTGCGATGATGGCTGAGTTGTAGCGTCGATTATGGAAACCAGCAGGTGACTGGACAGTGTACACAGAGATCAGGTGATGTCAGTTTAGGAGTCAAATCTGTGTTCTCCCTCCCCTGAAACATTTTGAGCTCTAGCTACAACCCCAGTCCAATTTTGACTGCTGTTTTTGGGAGTGGTGACTGACTGACCACATGGAAGTGTTTTCACCACAGTGGTGGGAAAAGTACACAATTGTCATACTTGAGTAAAAGTAAAGATACCTTTTAATAGAAAATGACTCAAGTAAAAGTGAAAGTCACCCAGTAAAATACTACTTGAGTCAAAGTCTAAAAATATTTGGTTTTAAATATACTTAAGTATCAAAAGTACAAGTAAAAGTATAGATTGTTTCTTATATAATAGGACGGCACAATTCTCTTGTTTTTACCTATTTATGGATAGCCAGGGGCACACTCAACACTCAAATGCTCAATTTGTAAATTGTGTTTAGTGAGTCCACAATAGGGAGGACCAGTGATGTTTTCTTGATAAGGGTGTGAATTTTCCTGTGCTGCTAGGCATTGAAAGTGTAAAGATTACTGTTGGGTGTCAGAGAAAATGTAAAAAGTACATTTTCTTTAGGAATGTAGTGAAGTAAAAGTTGTCAAATATAAATAGTACAGATACTCAAGACAAGTAGCACTTCAAATTATTTTTACTTAAATACTTTACACCACTGCACTTTCTACACCCACCAGGCACGCACATGAAACCCTCCACCATGCCAAGTGTACCCCACGCTGAGTATGCACCAACCACCTCTCCTATCTGCTTCAAATGATTGACCAGAGAATGGGGAGGGTCGGGGGCAGAAACCCCCAGGATGTACTTATTGAATGTAGTTTTTCTTTTCAATAGAAAAAAATGAAATGATGTAATGTAACATTTTATATTGTATTGCACAGAAGATTAAAAGTCAACATTGTTTCTAATTGTTAAACCTCTTGACCTTACTCGGTTATGGTGCTCTCTGGGACGAATTAGTCAAAGGAAAATGGATCACATGGTTGGGGTGCAGACTCTATGTGCAATTACACATCCTAGATCTGAATGAATGAAATATTCTTATTAAATACTTTTTTCTTTACATAGTTGAATGTGCTGACAAATCACACACAAATTATCAATGGAAATCTAATTTATCAACCCATGGAGGTCTGGATTTGGAGTCACACTCAAAATTAAAGTGGAAAACCACACTACAGGCTGATCCAACTTTGATGTAATGTCCTTAAAACAAGTCAAAATGAGGCTCAGTAGTGTGTGTGTGGCCTCCACGTGCCTGTATGACCTCCCTACAACGCCCGGGCATGCTCCTGATGAGGTGGCGGATGGTCTCCTGAGGGATCTCCTCGCAGACCTGGACTAAAGCATCCGCCAACACCTGGACAGTCTGTGGTGCAACGTGGCATTGGTGGATGGAGCGAGACATGATGTCCCAGATGTGCTCAATTGGATTCAGGTCTGGGGAACGGGCAGGTCTGTCCATAGCATCAATGCCTTCCTCTTGCAGGAACTGCTGACACACTCCAGCCACATGAGGTCTAGCATAGTCTTGCATTAGGAGGAACCCAGAGCCAACCGCACGAGCATATGGTCTCACAAGGGGTCTGAGTATCTCATCTCGGTACCTAATGGCAGTCAGGCTACCTCTGGCGAGCACATGAGGGCTGTGCGGCCCCCCAAAGAAATGCCACCCCACACCATGACTGACCCACCGCCAAACCGGTCATGCTGGAGGATGTTGCAGGCAGCAGAACATTCTCCACGGTGTTTCCAGACTCTTGTCACGTCTGTCACATGTGCTCAGTGTGAACGTGCTTTCATCTGTGAAGAGCACCGGGCGCCAGTGGCGAATTTGCCAATCTTGGTGTTCTCTGGCAAATGCCAAACGTCCTGCACGGTGTTGGGCTGTAAGCACAACCCCCACCTGTGGATGTCGGGCCCTCATACCACCCTCATGGAGTCTTTTTCTGACCGTTTGAGCAGACATGCACATTTGTGGCCTGCTGGAGGTCATTTTGCAGGGCTCTGGTAGTGCTCCTCCTTGCACAAAAGCAGAGGTAGCGGTTCTGCTGCTGGGTTGTTGCCCTCCTACGGCCTCCTCCACGTCTCCTGGTAGCGCCTCCATGCTCTGGACACTACGCTGACAGACACAGCAAACCTTCTTGCCCCAGCTCGCATTGATGTGCCATCCTGGATGAGCTGCACTACCTGAGCCACTTGTGTGGGTTGTAGACTCCGTCTCATGCTACCACTAGAGTGAAAGCACCGCCAGCATTCAAAAGTGACCAAAACATCAGCCAGGAAGCATAGGAACTGAGAAGTGGTCTATGGTCACCACCTGCAGAATCACTCCTTTATTGGGGGTGTCTTGCTAATTGCCTATAATTTCCACCTGTTGTCTATTGCATTTGCACAACAGCATGTGAAATTTATTGTCAATCAGTGTTGCTTCCTAAGTGGACAGTTTGATTTCACAGAAGTGTGAGTGATTGAGTTACATTGTGTTGTTTAAGTGTTCCCTTTATTTTTTTGAGCAGTGTATATACACAAACACATATGTATGTGTGTGATATATATATACACATATACACACACACACACACGGCTGGATTGGACCCCTCGAGCAGGACAATCCTGCTCTAAAGTGCCAGTTACTTTGTAGCTATGGTGAAGTATTATGGGTGTTATGGTCATGGCACACACTTGGAAAATGTTCAACTTCCCCTGAATAAAACAAGGTCAGAAGTGCCCTAATCTCTAGACAGACAAATGTAACATAACAGATTTTACTTCTGGGTTTCCGATATCAGTTTGCCCTGATAAAGGAGCATTATTGAATATCAAGTAAAGCAACAAGATGCAAGCCGAAGTCAGGCAGCAAACTAAATATAAATCTACCATTAACACCACAAGATGGCAGTATTTCTTAACATAATAAAACGTGAATTTGTCTATCAGTTTATTCAGTCAATAACACTAGTCTGAAAATGAAAGTTATGATAAAAGGCAAATGTCTAAATGGAACTAAAACATTAAGATGAATCTAAATGCAATAATCTTATAAACAAGCAACTAAAATAAATCCTGGGTGTGCTTCAAACCAATGATCTTTTCTCCTAAACGATAGATTCATAATAAAAGACAACAACGGGGGAGTAATTGACAAGGTGTTAAGTAGTCATTTCTACTTGGTGTGAAATGAATACGCAAAAGGCGTATATCAGATATTTATCCACTGGATTTGCAAAATAGCAACCATATTCCGAAAAGAAATAATGACTCATTAAATGACAAGGTGATCATCTGGCGCCACCTAGAAAAATACATGATAAAAACAACGAAAACATTGCGGTTCATACAATAGTAGTCTTATAAGCGAGCATACAAAACATTTTAATACATCAAATTGTTCTAAAGTCTAGCATGTAAAGTATATAAAAAAAGCTGAGGTAAAAAGATGCCTCAAATAATTTGTCAGTTTGGTTGGAAAGAGATGACAGTCAAAGAGCCCTTTTATGACAGTCGAGTTTGATCTACAGATTATTTGTTGAGGTAACAACTGCCTGAGTACTGCATCCAACTGGTCAATAGCAATGGCTTGTGTTGGTAGTAATTCATTTGATCTTTTCTTATAAAAATGACCCATATATGCCACTGACGATCGTTCTGAGGTATTATTGGGAGATAACCGTTGTGTGTTTGTTACAAAATAATAATATAATAATTAACCTAAAATGTCCTGTACAGACTGTCAGGTCCACATACCGTACTAAACAACAATAGACCAACTGAAGGGTCATCACTGTGTCCTAAAACACCACTTTGTCAGACTTACTGTACGTATGGGTTCTTCTTCTGTTCTGACCTCGGAAGCACCATGGGGTCAAGTGTAGTGTTTAGACTAAAGTCTACAAGTGTTCACAAGAATAGAGGAGAACACTTATCAACCCTGAATGAGAAGGGGGTGGGGGGGGGGGGGGGGGGGGGGGGGGGGGGTGAACCTAGTACTGCCACCTACTCTGAGACATGAAAGAGTATTTCAGAGAGAAAAGAAGGAAAACCATAACAGGCTGTTGTTGTGAACAGTGAGGAAGTCTGAGTAGGAGGTGCTGGTGTCTGGTTGGGGAGTGTGTGAATCCTGTTGAGGCTCTGTGATCTCTGCACTCCCCAGCTGGCAGGGGAAGATTGGCAGCTGCTTCCTCAAGTCAGAGAGGAGGTCAGGGGGTCAGGTGGGCGGGACAAGAAGAGGTCCCTCATCAAGGCTGGGGGAGAACATGAGAGAGAAGGGGAAGAGGTGGAGAACTGAGGTGGATTGGTCATCATCACCTATTTCAGTAGATATTAGCTAAGTTGAATTTGGTAGGTACAGTATGACAGGCTTCATGTCTGGCATTTGTGTACTAAATATTTGCCCAAGATACAGTAGTACCATGACGTGTGTTTGTACCTGCAGTGTCACATAGTCCCTGGGCTTCACCGAGGATGGGGTCTCTGTCCGTCAGCAGTTGGCTCCGCCTGTGGGGGATTGACCCCAGCTCCAACTCTGGGTTGTCTACATCCTCCAGGCAGTCCTGAAACAAACAAACCATTTCAACTTAAATAACACATCATTGTGCATGAAGTCATTTTAATGATACCTTGAACAAATGTTATCCACTGTTCCCAACCCCTTCCTCCCACAACCTTAAAGGCCCTCCTCACCAGCAGGGCGTAGCTGAGAAGCAGTTTGTGCTGGATGGGGGACACCAAGTGTCTCGGTCTCTTGTCCTGACTCATCAGCTGGGAGGGCATGTCTTCATCCTGCTCATGACTTCTGTGGAAGTTACAGTTTGGAACGTTCAGCAACACTGTCCCTCCAAAAACATCCAAACACCCACCGTCAGCCACTCCAAAACACCCACCGTCAGCCACTCCAAAACACCCACCGTCAGCCACTCCAAAACACCCACCGTCAGCCACTCCAAAACACCCACCGTCAGCCACTCCAAAACACCCACCGTCAGCCACTCCAAAACACCCACCGTCTGCCACTCCAAAACATCCAAACACCACCGTCTGTCACTCCAAAACACCCACCGTCTGTCACTCCAAAACATCCAAACACCACCGTCTGCCACTCCAAAACACCCACCGTCTGCCACTCCAAAACACCCACCGTCTGCCACTCCAAAACACCCACCGTCTGCCACTCCAAAACACCCACCGTCTGCCACTCCAAAACACCCACCGTCAGCCACTCCAAAACACCCACCGTCAGCCACTCCAAAACACCCACCGTCAGCCACTCCAAAACACCCACCGTCAGCCACTCCAAAACACCCACCGTCAGCCACTCCAAAACACCCACCGTCAGCCACTCCAAAACACCCACCGTCTGCCACTCCAAAACATCCAAACACCACCGTCTGTCACTCCAAAACATCCAAACACCACCGTCTGTCACTCCAAAACACCCACCGTCTGTCACTCCAAAACATCCAAACACCACCGTCTGCCACTCCAAAACACCCACCGTCTGCCACTCCAAAACACCCACCGTCTGCCACTCCAAAACACCCACCGTCTGCCACTCCAAAACACCCACCGTCTGCCACTCCAAAACACCCACCGTCTGTCACTCCAAAACACCCACCGTCTGTCACTCCAAAACACCCACCGTCTGTCACTCCAAAACATCCAAACACCACCGTCTGCCACTCCAAAACACCCACCGTCTGCCACTCCAAAACACCCACCGTCTGCCACTCCAAAACACCCACCGTCTGCCACTCCAAAACACCCACCGTCTGCCACTCCAAAACACCCACCGTCTGCCACTCCAAAACACCCACCGTCAGCCACTCCAAAACACCCACCGTCAGCCACTCCAAAACACCCACCGTCAGCCACTCCAAAACACCCACCGTCAGCCACTCCAAAACACCCACCGTCAGCCACTCCAAAACACCCACCGTCTGCCACTCCAAAACATCCAAACACCACCGTCTGTCACTCCAAAACATCCAAACACCACCGTCTGTCACTCCAAAACACCCACCGTCTGTCACTCCAAAACATCCAAACACCACCGTCTGCCACTCCAAAACACCCACCGTCTGCCACTCCAAAACACCCACCGTCTGCCACTCCAAAACACCCACCGTCTGCCACTCCAAAACACCCACCGTCTGCCACTCCAAAACACCCACCGTCTGTCACTCCAAAACACCCACCGTCTGTCACTCCAAAACACCCACCGTCTGTCACTCCAAAACACCCACCGTCTGTCACTCCAAAACACCCACCGTCTGTCACTCCAAAACACCCACCGTCTGTCACTCCAAAACACCCACCGTCTGTCACTCCAAAACACCCACCGTCTGTCACTCCAAAACACCCACCGTCTGTCACTCCAAAACATCCAAACACCACCGTCTGTCACTCCAAAACACCCACCGTCTGTCACTCCAAAACATCCAAACACCACCATCTGTCACTCCAAAACATCCAAACACCACCGTCTGTCACTCCAAAACACCCACCGTCTGTCACTCCAAAACATCCAAACACCACCATCTGTCACTCCAAAACATCCAAACACCACTGTCACTCCAAAACATCCAACACCACTGTCACTCCAAAACAGCCAACACCACTGTCACTCCAAAACAGCCAACACCACTGTCACTCCAAAACAGCCCACACCACTAACACCACTGTCACTCCAAAACTACTAACACCACTGTCACTCCAAAACATCACTGTCACTCCAAAACATCCAAACACCACTGTCACTAAATCCAACCGGTCGGCTTGTCTCTCTCACTGGTGTGACCCAGACAGCAGTGGGTCAGTAGAGTAGATGATGGTTACCGTTTCCTGGTAGCAGTGGGGGGCTCTGGGGAGGGGCTGTCAGGGGTCTCAGGGACCTGGACGCTGAGCAGGAAATCATCATCCATGGAGATATACGGAGCCAGCATGTCCAGATCAACCACTTCCATGTCCTACCAGCACAGGAGACAGACTGCTCAATCCCAGGTATAGGCTCCCTCTTACTAATGTCCCTCTCTCAAAATAGTTTGAGGTATTGAAGAAATAGGAAAGCACTAGAAATCCAGCTCTGTTGTGTGTGGTCTAGCTAGGTAATTGTGTGGCGACCATGCACATCATTATGTGTTCAGCTGTATACTGCATGTACCTCAGGCTGGTTTCTCTTCTGCACGCTCTCATCTGGACAGACCGCAAACAACTTCGCCACCTCGTCCTCTATTGGCAGCTCCTCAATGGGGATCTGAAGAGGACAGATATATAGTGGACTCCTCATCAGTGAGAACACTAGACTCTAGATACTGTATCTTTACTGACATTTAAGAATCAACTAAAGTTCTTACCAGCGCTGGTGCTGATGAGGTGAGCTTGCTGAATATGGGTGAGAGGAGCTTCCACAGCTCAGGGGTGCACAGTTCCTGAGGGAAATCTGGGGCGGAGTCAGAGCTTGATGGAAGACTGAACGACGGCTCCGCAAAGTCTGCAGAAACACATGTCAAGGCACAAACATAAAAAGCCCTGTGAGCACTAATGACAGTGAATTAATTTGTAGTAAGTCAGCCTCGTCTGAGCCAGAATGGCCCATAGGGCAGGAGGCTGCTTCTGTAGCATGAGGCAGCTTGATCTACTAGTACACGAGTCTGTCGTAGGACCTCAGGCCACAGAATCTTTTGGTATTCCACCGGGGAACAAACTCCCAAACTTTCAATCTCAGGGGAGACACTAACCACACGTTAGTATAGTACTAAGGTGTGAATTCAAGTTTGAGGATGACCTGTGAGGGGTACGATGGGGTCTCCTGAGACAGGGGCCAGTTGGAGGAGGTCCTCTGGGTTCTCCTTCAGCTGGAGGGAGAGCTCTGCACTGCTGCTGTTGTCACTGTCACACACGGTCTCCTCGGAGGCCTCAGAGACAGGATCACTCTTCAGCCCACAGCCAGTCTGCTCTACTGAGAACACCACATCCGCCTGCTCCACCACACTGAGAGAAAGACACAAAGACAGACAGACAGTGACAGATGATAAGTATGGAGAAGATGTACAGTAGGGAGAATGGAAAGGGATTAACATATGTGTCATGAAAAAGGAGATGAGAGGAGGTGGGGCATTACCTGAGGATAAAGTTAAGACAGACCACAGCCTCTGGTTGAGAGGTCTTGTTGTTGTAGATGACTGTAGCCTGCGTCTCTGCCCACACGAAGCCCCCACTCTTAGCCAGGAAACGGTATAGACTGGTGCACACCTGGCCTTTGGACAGAACTGGGATGGGGGAGGGGCAGTGGGTAGGACAGGTCAGTGGTTGACAATTAGAAATGTACACATATAAATGTACACAGATAAAACATGTGTATATACCCACCGGCACACACGCACACTTCAAGTTGACCACTTCACTGTAGCACTCCTAATAGCTAGTAAAGGCATGCCCCGCCCACCTCAGGATTCTCCTTTCCAGCCATTACTTCCCTGTTTTTTTGTGTGGTGTAAAATGAATGTCAAATAATTGTTGTTGGGTCGATTTGTTTAAAAAGAAAATCAATGCCCATTCCTTGCTTGTACAATGCAAATTTTCCTGTAGATTTTATGTTTGCGCTAATGTCTGTCATAACCGCTCAAACACATGCTGGTTCCCTTCAAAATGTCAACAGCGATATGAAGATTTTGATCGGCATCTTTTACAACGCCGACACGTGGATGGGGATTAAAATGCACAAAGACGATATTTATACCACAAGACAGAGGAGAAAGCGATCTTTGTACAGGTGAGTGTTCCTTTATGGGCCATTAAAAAAAGTTATAATTAAATAATTTGAAATGTTCACAAAGTAACTCACCAAATCTCCTAAATACGGGTTTCGATCTTCCACACAATGTAAACTATTTGAGCGTTGGTCAATTATAGAGCACAGCATTTGTATTATAAAACTGGGGGTTATAATTTTCTTAAAAAGATCGTCACCACTTAATATTGAATATACAAGAGGATTTGACAAAAAAACAACCATGAATGAGTGGAATCTACGGTGAAAGCTTTAGGTTGTCACAAAATAACATTATATGTCAAAGATGAAACCTGAATTCCCACCAAAACTGATGAATTACATACGTGTCTGTTATTATACAATTGTTTCTGATATAATTTCAGTCAATATTTGATGGATATATATTTTTTTTTTAAATAAAAAAGCGTTGAGTATCTCGCTCCACTACGCAGCTGTTACATTTATCAGAACTCTGTGATGATTGTTGCTACTCAAAGCCTCAGTGGTCTGATGATAGACTATGGATGTTTCTCTAAATGCATACTACCATGCCGGTCTAAATCAAAGTATGCGAAACGGAGTACAGAGGGCACTTCTCGAATGCGTACTCCCGTTTGAATGTATTTTGAAGCATGCGTCGATACAAGCTTCAACGGAAAGTATGCACAGATATATGAAGCAACCACGTAAAAGAAATACGCACATTTCTTGAAAATCAATGGCAGCCATTCTTTGAGCTGAAGCGAGAGAAAAATAAACTCAGACTTTGGAATTAAATGTTGCCCATTCACATCTCATATGTTGTCAGAATACAATATTCTATCTTGATGCATTAATAAATACATGCTGTGTTAATTTTGAGATGTTACCCTGCCTACAATACCCACAGTATTGTGCGTAGATTGCGAGCCCAGAGTAACAACAGCGTTATTGCATTTTGGTACACCAGAAGTTCAATTAATTTCCAATGGAATGCTACGTTTGCCTTGCAGCGTTGCGTTGCAGAGGCAGTTGCAGTGCGTTCTGTGTGGTGCATCCATTGTATTTATCGAACGTAAGCGTCAAACTGTCTGGTAGACGGCTTGGCAGAAATGGTAGCAGAAGGCGAATGTTGAACTTTTGTTGGACACATATCCAGATGATGCTGCTTACTATTTCGCGTAATAAAACTATCGGTTTGATCAAAGCGTAAGTCAGTAGGTCTAACTGGCTAGCTAACAATTATTTGTGGCCAACTACCCACGAAGAATTGACCTTGCAAAACAGTTTTAGGTCATTTTTGCCTGTTTAACTAGCTGGCTAGTTAGATTATAATGATTCACATTTATTAAACCTTTATTTACTAGGCAAGTCAGTATAGCTAGCTGATAATTATGAAGTACAATGTTTGCTTTGTGTATATCTTGTTTGGTCTCCATTGTTGCCATTACCCTGGCTGGAAGAAGGTTCAGGGAATGGGGAGGTATAGTGTGAGGTAATACAGTAAGGGGGAGTGCGAGTGCTTCTTAAATGTAATGTTTGTGTTCTCCACACTCTCATCCTCACAAGAACATGCTCAAGAGAACGTCCTGGGAGAATGCACTCAGAGCATGAGATTGTGGAGCATGGTAGTATGCATATTGAGAAACACCCCTATGCATTCGAGCAGAGCCTAGCAGTAGCTCTGATGTCTTTGTCCATGGCTCTGTTCACACTGACCAGTCTGCTTCCCACATGCACCCAGGAGGAAAGGCTGAACAGTAGCATATCAAGTCTGCCCGACAACAGCTGTCACAACAACACTTCGTCCCCAGTACTCACAGTGTCAAGTTACTTACGCATCACTCACAGGCATAACACGTTACAGTGTTACACATACTCTCATAGTACTGTCATTTGTCACATGATAAAGTTACAAAGGAGACTAGGGCTGCAGTCCAAACACGTTATTTTGACCCCCCTCAGCCCTCGTGCTAGTCACTTTCCCTTGGAGGAAATCCCAGTCTAAACTGGATGCAGTTTGATTGACAGCGTCATGGCATTTTGGTACACCAGAAGTATATTCATTTCCTTGCAGCACTGCGTTGCAGAGACAGTTGCATTACGTTCTGTGTGGTGCAGATGTTGGATTTATTGAACGTAAGCGTCAAACTGTCTGGTAGACGGCTTGACAAATGGTAGCAGAAGGTGAATGTTGAACATTTGTTGCACACATATCCAGATGATGCTGCTTACTATTTCGCACAATAACACTATCGGTGTGATCAAGATGTAACATTGCCCCCTCAGCACTTGATTTTGCTCAAGGGAGCGAGTGAAGAACTAATCACTTGTGGTGTTTGATATGACCCACAATTCAATGCAAACTGTAGTCACGTCATACTTCGGTGGCCGTAAAGTGTCACATTTAATCAAAACTGCTGCATTTTTCGGCATGTCAGACAAAATTATGAAGCTAGCTTGCATTAAAAAATATTATATATGTATATATACAGATTACAATGATTTTATCATTGGCAAATTGCTTAGTGTCATAATGAGGACCCTATAAAAAGTAGCTAGCTTCATAAACATGTTTGGGAATTCTGAAATGTATTGGAATAAATGACCAAACTATAAAACTAGCTAGCCATGTAAATGTGACACTTTACGTTTAGGGCCGAGGGCTGTCTACTTTGAATTTGGACTGCGGTCTAGTTCAGTGAAACCAATGTTTTAGCATGGGCCCTTCCATCTACAATCCACACTGCTCTCAGAGACTCACGGATGTGCAGGCTCTTGGTCACATGATCTGAGTCCAGGGCATGATGGAATTTGTAGGCAGATTTGCCAATCAGATCTTCTGGCTCGTATCCTACTAGCTCTGACACCCTGGCAAGACAGTGGAGACAGAAGGAGGTGTCAGGAGTGAGAGGTCAGCTTGGAGTCAACAACCAGAGATGATGTAGTATGGTAGTATTGCAAGAGGGAATGGTATAACATGGTATCTTAATCTGCTGGGGTAAATTAGTTATGAGTTATTGTAATTCTATGAGCCCCGCTGAGAGCGGGCAACAATGGTTATAAACTTTCCCGCGGTATGGGGATGACCATCTCCAGCTGTCTGTGTGTAGTGGGAAATGATTTTATTAAATGATTTCCTGTATTTTATTTGTTAATGATATGTTATAAATATAATTGTATATGTGGAGAGACCCCGAGGGATACATTCCCCTAGGAGGTGAAACTGGAATTAGCCATGCTAATATAATGTTTATTTTATTTTAAATTTCACCTTTATTTATTAACCAGGTAGACTAGTTGAGAACAAGTTCTCATTTGCAACTGCGACCTGGCCAAGATAAAGCATAGCAATTTGACACATACAACAACACAGCGTTACCCATGGAATAAACAAAACAGTCAATAATGCAGTAGAACAAAAGAAAACAAAAAGTCTATATACAGTGAGTGCAAATAAGGTAAGATAAGGGAGTTAAGGCAATACATAGGCCATGGTGGTGAAGTAATTACAATATAGCAATTACACACTGGAATGGTAGATGTGCAGAAGATGAATGTGCAAGTAGAGATACTGGGATGCAAAGGAGCAAGATAAATAAATAAATAAATAAATAAATAAATAAATAAATACTGTATGCGGATGAGGTAGGTAGATAGATGGGCTGTTTACAGATGGGCTATGTAACAGGTGCAGTGATCCGTGAGCTGCTCTGACAGCTGGTGCTTAAAGCTAGTGAGGGAGATACGAGTCTCCAGCTTCAGAGATTTTTGCAGTTCGTTCCAGTCATTGGCAGCAGAGAACTGGAAGGAAAGATGACCAAAGGAGGAATTGGCTTTGGGGTGACCAGTGAGATATACCTGCTGGAGCACGTGCTACGAGTGGGTGCTGCTATGTTAATGACATGTTTGGTTAAGTAGTTTTCTGTTAGTCTATAATTATCCGTTTTAACTGACTACTGATATCTTTTAACTTCTTAAAAACAGACCTTTGACCTGTTTAAGTGCCGATGGTATACTTTCTGGTAATCTGTGCCGACGGTGGCTAAGGCCACTGATTTAGCTGCAGTCTGAGAATATTTAATGACCTTGTTGACAGAACAGTTGTCTGCTGATAGTGGATGAAGGGCCTTATCCGAGGAGTCCAGGCAGACTTTTTCTATGTTGGAGGTTGTCTCCCTGTTGCAACATATGAAATATAATTGATTTATGATTGATATATCGGCAACTGCTCCTCTTTTATTCAGGGGTTGGGAACCAAAATCATTTCCCAATCATTCTGTTCTGAACTCCTATAATATAATAAAGTTCTGAACCGGGTCAAATCCACCCAAAAGTAATGGTTTATTTAGTTCCTTTTCGTAATTTTTTTAACTTGTGAAATCAACATTATTTTACATTCAGCTCATTCATTTACTCCACCAATTAGCGTAGATAGAGAAGCTTGCTACGGAACAGGTGAGCAAGTAGTTTACATGTGGTTTGATTGGGCATACAAGTGCAGGTGCGACTGAAATTTCATGAGTGGTGAGAGAGCGAGAAAAAGGGGTGAACTTTTAGGGGGCTTGAAGTTCTGAACATCATGGCATGACTTGGAATGTGTTTAGGCTATTACTAGCATCAGCACTTCACTGAATTACATCATTATATACTAGATATTATGCATATATTTTAAACAAAAAATATTATTAAACGGTTCTCAAGATTTGAAAATAACGGTTCTGTTCCGGAACACTGGAGATTGAACACTTTCGTTGCCGGTTCTGTTTCCGTTCCTCTTTTACGTTTTTTGGTGCGGTTCCCTGAACCGGTTCCAACCCCAGCTTTTATTCACTTGACAATCCCCTTTACATTGCGTGTGTGTGTGTGTGTGTGTGTATCAGGGTTTCTGTTCGGAAAATGTGACAGAGGACATTTGACCGGCAACATTTTAATTGACCAGATATTTGAGAAATGTACCGGACCAATATGCACTAAGTGCGTAACCTGATTAGGGAGTCTACCCACGGTGCTCAGAGTGACAGAAACCACTTTTAGAATATGGTAACTCGTATTAACAGAACATGCAAGTCGAGGATGCAACGACGTGCGGTCCTTCTTACTGAATTCTGAATGCAATTAACGGGAAAACTTTTGTTGTGAAATTTGTTTTGAACAGTCATCCAACTCGGAATTCCAACACGGGCCTCTTGCTATAGCTCCGACTTTCAAACCTGAAGATCACAGATGTCATGATTTGACCTCGTATTTTCAGAGTTCCCAGGTGCAGCAGCACCTCTTGTGAGGTCTGACAGATTTTCCACTCAAAGGCTCTGTATCTGTATGCGGGTGATAAATAAGATACAACGAATATACTGTACCCCTACATAACAAATATACTGTACCCCTACATAACAAATATACTGTACACCTACATAAATACTGTACACCTACATAACGAATATACTGTACACCTACATAAATACTGTACCCCTACATAACGAATATACTGTACCCCTACATAAATACTGTACCCCTACATAAATACTGTACCCCTACATAAATACTGTACCCCTACATAACAAATATACTGTACCCCTACATAACAAATATACTGTACCCCTACATAACAAATATACTGTACCCCTACATAACAAATATACTGTACCCCTACATAACAAATATACTGTACCCCTACATAACAAATATACTGTACACCTACATAACAAATATACTGTACACACGCACCAATTAAATTTCACTAGATTATGCAAATTAACCTATAGACTGATATGCCCAGTCAAACGTATTTCCATCTGCAAAAAAATAAAATTAACTTGTTCGAACAAAAGCCTGCTATTACCGGCTAACGGGATGTGGGTGTGTGTGTGTGTGTGTGTACTAGCCTAAAAGTGAGCGTTCGGTCTGGTTTAATCATGGGTGTATTCTGTGATTCTGTTGCAAAAACGTTTTGCAAAACAAAACTTCACTCCAAACGCTGTTGAGTTGCATTTTGTTCTTAAACGGAAATTGCAGTTCAGTCGTGTCGCTCTTAAAAAATAAAAATTGCGTCTGGAAGAAGTTGGAAGCGACCCCAGGACTTCCCTCCACTATCAAGCAGGGTTTCCCAAACTCGGTCCTGCCCCCCCATTCATTTGTAGAAGGGCAGCTGGAGCCAAACACTTTTCGGATTGGAATGGCAACGCGTGGAAATCATAACATTTAAATCAACTACAACTTCCGTTTAAGAACCCAACATATTTTACATCACGTTGAAGAAATGTTTTGCAACAGAACCGGCACAAAAGTGTGTGTTCGCTCAGCCTCACCTGCCATCGCAGTGTGTGAAGCACAGGTCCATGCTGTGTCGAGTGAGGAACGTGCTCCGGTCCAAGGGGAACTCCACACTAGACGGATGGGGGATGGGCTCACACAGCACTGTCATGAAGCTGCCTGCAGGAGGTGATGAATCCTCGCCACTGCAGCACACACGCATGTGGCCTGTACAGTGCAGCACCTGGGGGCCACAGACTGCAGTAAGATAACAATGGCTATCCATATATACTTACAGGGCACATGAATGGGCATCAGGACCCATGTGAATGTTGTAGAGCAGGGATGGGGGACACAAACAAATCTGAACTCATCATAAGGGGCTGCAGTTGCTCATTTTATTTTGTGTGGGAATTGATACTTGATACCACGTGTAGCCCATCTCTGTTGTAGCGTCAACTCAGGGCAGACGGACTATGTTAAGCAACATTCACAGTGGGACTTGAAGCTAGACATGCCCTGTTAGAAGAAAGTGAAAACATTTAAAGGATTCTTCAATAGAAGAGTAAGGCTCCCATCCCAAATGGCACCCTATTCCCTATAAAGTGCACTACTTTAGACCAGAGCTCTGGCGCAGACCAACTAACTGAAAGATGGAGAGGTGCTGGATTGACAGTGTTAAATTGGGATGTGGCACCCTTGTAACATGGCCAAGAGTGAGAACACAGACTCACCCCAATAACACACCTCTACTGGAGTCCAGAGCGTAACTGGGTCAAGGCTTTTTGACCGTCATGGTCTCTGATGGACCCCTGCCCTGTGTGTCGGTGCACGTGTGTGTGTGTGTACACTTGTTTTCCTATCTTATCAGTACCCCAACGTCCTAACAACTCACCCATATGTCCTGACAAGGTAGGAAAACAACTTTTTTGAAAAGTCAGGACTTCTTTCATGTCCTGAATTTGTTCACATGCGATTTTAAGCTTAAGGGTTAGGTTTAGAGTTTGGGGGTTAAGGTTAGGTTTAGGGGTTAATGTTAGGGGTTAGGAAAAAAATATGATTTGCAATGGTCAAAAATGTTTACTCCACAAAAAGTCCAGAAATGTTAAGAAAATAAAGCTGTGTGTTATCGCCTGGATCAACCTCTCAGCCTTGGGTGAATTTTGACTCGTTCTATTGTCCAGCCTAACAGCAAGAATCTTGATCAAGGAGGGGACTAGTCTCTGCTGTAAATCTTGCAAGCTAGCAACTTAGCAAACCAAATGTATAGCTGGACAAAATTTAGCTAGCAAACAGTTGTGAGTTTCAAGTGTAACTTGATCACCTCTCTGTGGATGGATCGGCACGTCACAACGCTTCCATTTGCTCTGTGTGCTCTTTGCAAACCAATATACCACGTGACTGACTCAATAAGCTGCTTGGGGAACGACTTCATAATGAAACAGGCAAAATGAAGAACGCCATCTGCTTCATATATTAACCTAGTGCACAAGTTGACAGCAGGTACAGTGCATTCGGAAAGTATTAAGACCCCTTGACTTTGTTATGTTACAGCCTTATTTTAAAATGGATTAAATAAAAATCGTCATCAATCTATACCCCATGACAAAGCGAAAACAGATTTTTAGAAATGTTTACATAAATATTCAGACCCTTTGCATTGAGACTCAAAATTGAGCTCAGGTTCATCCTGTTTCCATTGATCATCCTTGAGATGTGTCTACAACTTGGAGTCCACCGGTGGTAAATACATTTGATTGGACATGTTTTGGAAAGGCACACACCTGTCTATATAAAGGTCTAACAGTTGACAGTGCATGTCAGAAAAACTCAAGCCATAAAGTCGAAGGAATTGTCCGTAGTTCTCCGAGACAGGATTATGTAGAGGCACAGATCTGGGGAAGGGTACCAAAAAATTACTGCAGCATTGAAGGTCCCCAAGAAAACAGTGGCCTCCATAATTCTGAAATCTAAGAAGTTTGGAACCACCAAGAATACCTAGAGCTGACCGCCCAGCCAAAACTGAGATATCGGGGGCGAAGGACCTTGGTCAGGGAGGTGACCAAGAACCTGATGGTCACTCTGACAGAGCTCCAGAGTTCCTGTGTGGAGATGGGAGAACCTTCCATAAGGACAACCATCTCTGCAGCACTCTACCAATCAGGCCTTTATGGTACAGTGGCCAGAGGGAAGCCACTCCTCAGTAAAAGGCACATGACAGCCCGCTTGGAGTTTGCCAAAAGGAACCTAAAGGACTCTCAGACCATGAGAAAAAAAAGATTCTCTGGTCTGATGAAACCAAGATTGAACTCTTTGGCCTGAATGCCAAGCGTCACATCTGGAGGATTCTTGGGGACAGACGTACCTTCCAGGTGGCAGACTTTATGTTGACAGTGCGCCCTCTACTAGTCAGAGTGCTCTTCATCCTAAGGAAGAAGTTAATCTCTGTGTGTTGCTGCACTGGTTTCTTCTTGGACACACCTGGATTGGAGAGATGGTAGAGTTGGAACCTATGTGAGCATGCATGATGAACATAGACACACACACGCACACACACACACACACACACACACATATGCATGCAGTCACTCACACACACTAGTACGTATGAATGCACACACAAACATACAAAGGGTGGTTTGTCTCACCTGGCCTAGGCGCCAGGAGTTCCCGTAGCTCCTCTTGGTCACATGGGTGGACAAAGTCATACACACTCTGACCCAGCAACTCCAGCTAAACAACATAATAACAATACAACCATGTCAATACAATACCACACAGGCCCCTTCCCATGAATTACAGATTCTGAAATGCTGCAGTGCAGGTTCTCTCAAAATACTAAGTCAGAGAATATCACACCAGGTGCTTTGTAGCTTGTATTTGCTAACTTCTACAAACAGGATGATGTCTGCATTTTCTTGGCAATCCAACCAGACTCTTAGATTTGTCCTGCGGGGTAATCTATGGGACCATTAACTTTTAGCTTCCACGTCACTATTGTGGGATGATTATTTGTAATGACTGTTGATTGTATTATTGCATGGCTACACGTCAATTTCTGATAAAAAAAGAAAATACAATTATAATATATAAAGTTAAGAAAAAAATATATATTTCTGTAGAATGAGGGTTCTCAGAGACGACAACCTATTCTGAAAGAAGAAAAGGAAGCACATATATGGAGCACATACACATACAGTGCCTTGCGAAAGTATTCGGCCCCCTTGAACTTTGCGACCTTTTGCCACATTTCAGGCTTCAAACATAAAGATATAAAACTGTATTTTTTGTGAAGAATCAACAACAAGTGGGACACAATCATGAAGTGGAACGACATTTATTGGATATTTCAAACTTTTTTAACAAATCAAAAACTGAAAAATTGGGCGTGCAAAATTATTCAGCCCCCTTAAGTTAATACTTTGTAGCGCCACCTTTTGCTGCGATTACAGCTGTAAGTCGCTTGGGGTATGTCTCTATCAGTTTTGCACATCGAGAGACTGACATTTTTTCCCATTCCTCCTTGCAAAACAGCTCGAGCTCAGTGAGGTTGGATGGAGAGCATTTGTGAACAGCAGTTTTCAGTTCTTTCCACAGATTCTCGATTGGATTCAGGTCTGGACTTTGACTTGGCCATTCTAACACCTGGATATGTTTATTTTTGAACCATTCCATTGTAGATTTTGCTTTATGTTTTGGATCATTGTCTTGTTGGAAGACAAATCTCCGTCCCAGTCTCAGGTCTTTTGCAGACTCCATCAGGTTTTCTTCCAGAATGGTCCTGTATTTGGCTCCATCCATCTTCCCATCAATTTTAACCATCTTCCCTGTCCCTGCTGAAGAAAAGCAGGCCCAAACCATGATGCTGCCACCACCATGTTTGACAGTGGGCATGGTGTGTTCATTGTGATGAGCTGTGTTGCTTTTACGCCAAACATAACGTTTTGCATTGTTGCCAAAAAGTTCAATTTTGGTTTCATCTGACCAGAGCACCTTCTTCCACATGTTTGGTGTGTCTCCCAGGTGGCTTGTGGCAAACTTTAAACAACACTTTTTATGGATATCTTTAAGAAATGGCTTTCTTGCCTCTCTTCCAGATTTGTGCAATATACGACTGATTGTTGTCCTATGGACAGAATCTCCCACCTCAGCTGTAGATCTCTGCAGTTCATCCAGAGTGATCATGGGCCTCTTGGCTGCATCTCTGATCAGTCTTCTCCTTGTATGAGCTGAAAGTTTAGAGGGACGGCAAGGTCTTGGTAGATTTGCAGTGGTCTGATACTCCTTCCATTTCAATATTATCGCTTGCACAGTGCTCCTTGGGATGTTTAAAGCTTGGGAAATATTTTTGTATCCAAATCCGGCTTTAAACTTCTTCACAACAGTATCTCGGACTTGCCTGGTGCGTTCCTTGTTCTTCATGATGCTCTCTGCGCTTTTGACGGACCTCTGAGACTATCACAGTGCAGGTGCATTTATACGGAGACTTGATTACACACATGTGGATTGCATTTACCATCATTAGTCATTTAGGTCAACATTGGATCATTCAGAGATCCTCACTGAACTTCTGGAGAGAGTTTGCTGCACTGAAAGTAAAGGGGCTGAATAATTTTGCACGCCCAATTTTTCAGTTTTTGATTTGTTAAAAAAGTTTGAAATATCCGATAAATGTCGTTCCACTTCATGATTGTGTCCCACTTGTTGTTGATTCTTCACAAAAAAATACAGTTTTATATCTTTATGTTTGAAGCCTGAAATGTGGCAAAAGGTCGCAAAGTTCAAGGGGGCCGAATACTTTCGCAAGGCACTGTATATCGTCTAGGAGCAACAACGGCTCAGCCATGAAGTGGTAGGCCACACACGCTCACAGAACGGGACCGTCGGGTGCTGAAGGTCGCAAAGTGTGAAAATCGTCTGTCCTTGTTTGCAACACTCACTACCAAGTTCCAAACTGCCTCTGCAGTTTGCAACGTCAGTACAAGAACTGTTCATCAGGAGATTCATGAAATGGGTTTCCTTGGCCAAGCAGCCACACACAAGCCTAAGATCACTATGCACAATGTCAAGCGTTGGCTGGAGTGGTGTAAAGCGTTCTCTGGAGTGATGAATCACGCTTCATCTGGCAGTCCCATGGACGAATCTGGGTTTGGCGGATGCTAGGAGAACGCTACCTGCCCGAAATGCAAAGTGCCAATTGTAAAGTTTGGTGGAGGAGGAATAATGGTCTGGGGCTGTTTTTCATGGTTCGGGCTTGGCCCCTTAGTTCCAGTGAAGGGACATTAACGCTACAGCATACAATGACATTCTAGATGATTCTGTGCTTCCAATTTTATGGCAACAGTTTGGGGATTTCCTGTTTCAGCATGAAAATGCCCTCGTGCACAAAGCGAGGTCCATACAGAAATGGTTTGCCGAGATTGGTCTGGAATAACTTAACTGGCCTACACAGAGCCCTGACCTCAACCCCATCAAACACCTTTGGGATGAATTGGAACGCTGATTGCGAGCCAGGCTTAATTGCCCAACATCAGTGCCCGACCTCACTAATGCTCTTGTGGCTGAGTGGAAGCAAGTCCTCGCAGCAATGTTCCAACATCTAGTGGAAAGTCTTCCCAGAAGAGTAGAGGCTGTTATAGCAAAGGGGCGACCAACTCCATATTAATGCCCTTGATTTTAGAATGAGATGTTCGACGAGCAGGAAGTGTATCATGTCTGCATTCTACTAAGTCTTTAACTGATTCATTCTACCTGAATCTCAATAGAACTTTGTGGATACAGCCTGATTGTAAACACATGGGAACAACACACAACAGCAGTGGAATTGTAAACGGCTATAGTACTACTATATGCCATTAGTAGATGCTTTTTATTCAAAAGAGATTTACAACAGTGAGTGCATTCATTTTCATATGGATCGTCCCAGTGGGAATCGAACCCATGACCCAGACGTTGCCAAGAACATAGGGCTGTATGTACCTGTGGGATGCCCAGGTGTTTGCTGACGCTGTCACCCAGGTAAATCATATCCCCCTCCTCGGTCATCACCAGGATGAAGCCTGCCAGCGCCCGGGGGTAGAACGCATCCACCGTGTCCTCGTCCCCATCTGTGACGCGGTCCTCACTCGTGTCCCCTGCAATGACATAAAACACACATTAGAAAACACACCCCATGTCATGTCAGAACCTGCTTGGCCTGGACTACCACCATCTTGGGAGTTGGTTACTACTTGGAAAGTAATAACGAAAGTAGGCCTGGCTCTCTCAACCAGAGTACAGGACATGGACACACAGTGGGGCAAAAAAGTATTTAGTCAGCCACCAATTGCAAGTTCTCCCACTTAAAAAGATGAGAGGCCTGTAATTTATATCATAGGTACACTTCAAATGACAGACAAAATAAATTTAAAAAATCCAGAAAATCACATTGTAGGATTTTTAATGAATTTGCAAATTATGGTGGAAAATAAGTATTTGGGTCAATAACAAAAGTTTCTCAATACTTTGTTATAGCCTTTGTTGGCAATGACAGAGGTCAAATGTTTTCTGTAAGTCTTCACAAGGTTTTCACACACCGTTGCTGGTATTTTGGCCCATTCCTCCATGCAGATCTCCTCTAGAGCAGTGATGTTTTGGGGCTGTTGCTGGGCAACACGGACTTTCAACTCCCTCCAAAGATGTTCTATGGGGTTGATATCTGGAGACTGGCTAGGCCACTCCAGGATCTTGAAATGCTTCTTACGAAGCCACTCCTTCGTTGCCCAGGCGGTGTGTTTGGAATCATTGTCATGCGGAAAGACACAGCCACTTTTCATCTTCAATGCCCTTGCTGATGGTAGGCTTTGTTACTTTCGTCCCAGCTCTCTGCAGGTCATTCACTAGGTCCCCCCCATGTGGTTCTGGGATTTATGCTCACCGTTCTTGTGATCATTTTAACCCCACGGGGTGAGATCTTGCATGGAGCCCCAGATCGAGGGAGATTATCAGTGGTCTTGTATGTCTTCCATTTCCTAATAATTGCTCCCACAGTTGATTTCTTCAAACCAAGCTGCTTACCTATTGCAGATTCAGTCTTCCCAGCCTGGTGCAGGTCTACAATTTTGTTTCTGGTGTCCTTTGACAGCTCTTTGGTCTTGGCCATAGTGGAGTTTGGAGTGTGACTGAGGTTGTGGACAGGTGTCTTTTATACTGATAAAAAGTTCAAACAGGTACCATTAATATTTTATTTATTTTTTTATTTTTTTATTTTTTTATTTCACCTTTATTTAACCAGGTAGGCTAGTTGAGAACAGGTTCTCATTTGCAACTGCGACCTGGCCAAGATAAGGCATAGCAGTGTGAACAGACAACACAGAGTTACACATGGAGTAAACAATTAACAAGTCAATAACACAGTAGAAAAAAGGAAAGTCTATATATACATTGTGTGCAAAAGGCATGAGAAGGTAGGCAAATAATTACAATTATGCAGATTAACACTGGAGTGATAAATGATCAGAAGGTTATGTACAGGTAGAGATATTGGTGTGCAAAAGAGCAGAAAAATAAATAAATAAAAACAGTATGGGGATGAGGTAGGTGAAAATGGGTGGGCTATTTACCAATAGACTATGTACAGCTGCAGCGATCGGTTAGCTGCTCAGATAGCAGATGTTTGAAGTTGGTGAGGGAGATAAGTCTCCAACTTCAGCGATTTTTGCAATTCGTTCCAATCACAGGCAGCAGAGAACTGGAACGAAAGGCGGCCAAATGAGGTGTTGGCTTTAGGGATGATCAGTGAGATACACCTGCTGGAGCGCGTGCTACGGATGGGTGTTGCCATCGTAACCAGTGAACTGAGATAAGGCGGAGCTTTACCTAGCATGGACTTGTAGATGACCTGGAGCCAGTGGGTCTGGCGACGAATATGTAGCGAGGGCCAGCCGACTAGAGCATACAAGTCGCAGTGGTGGGTGGTATAAGGTGCTTTAGTGACAAAACGGATGGCACTGTGATAAACTGCATCCAGTTTGCTGAGTAGAGTGTTGGAAGCAATTTTGTAGATGACATCGCCGAAGTCGAGGATCGGTAGGATAGTCAGTTTTACTAGGGTAAGTTTGGCGGCGTGAGTGAAGGAGGCTTTGTTGCGGAATAGAAAGCCGACTCTTGATTTGATTTTCGATTGGAGATGTTTGATATGGGTCTGGAAGGAGAGTTTAGAGTCTAGCCAGACACCTAGGTACTTATAGATGTCCACATATTCAAGGTCGGAACCATCCAGGGTGGTGATGCTGGTCAGGCGTGCGGGTGCAGGCAGCGAACGGTTGAAAAGCATGCATTTGGTTTTACTAGCGTTTAAGAGCAGTTGGAGGCCACGGAAGGAGTGCTGTATGGCATTGAAGCTCGTTTGGAGGTTAGATAGCACAGTGTCCAAGGACGGGCCGGAAGTATATAGAATGGTGTCGTCTGCGTAGAGGTGGATCAGGGAATCGCCCGCAGCATGAGAAACATCATTGATATATACAGAGAAAAGAGTCAGCCCGAGAATTGAACCCTGTGGCACCCCCATAGAGACTGCCAGAGGACCGGACAGCATGCCCTCCGATTTGACACACTGAACTCTGTCTGCAAAGTAATTGGTGAACCAGGCAAGGCAGTCATCCGAAAAACCGAGGCTACTGAGTCTGCCGATAAGAATACGGTGATTGACAGAGTCGAAAGCCTTGGCAAGGTCTATGAAGACGGCTGCACAGTACTGTCTTTTATCGATGGCGGTTATGATATCGTTTAGTACCTTGAGCGTGGCTGAGGTACACCCGTGACCGGCTCGGAAACCAGATTGCACAGCGGAGAAGGTACGGTGGGATTCAAGATGGTCAGTGATCTGTTTGTTGACTTGGCTTTCGAAGACCTTAGATAGGCAGGGCAGGATGGATATTGGTCTGTAACAGTTTGGGTCCAGGGTGTCGCCCCCTTTGAAGAGGGGGATGACTGCGGCAGCTTTCCAATCCTTGGGGATCTCAGACGATATGAAAGAGAGGTTGAACAGGCTGGTAATAGGGGTTGCGACAATGGCGGCGGATAGTTTCAGGAATAGAGGGTCCAGATTGTCAAGCCCAGCTGATTTGTACGGGTCCAGGTTTTGCAGCTCTTTCAGAACATCTGCTATCTGGATTTGGGTAAAGGAGAACCTGGAGAGGCTTGGGCGAGTAGCTGCGGGGGGGGGGGGGGGGGGAGCTGTTGGACGAGGTTGGAGTAGCCAGGCGGAAGGCATGGCCAGCCGTTGAGAAATGCTTGTTGAAGTTTTCGATAATCATGGATTTATCGGTGGTGACCGTGTTACCTAGCCTCAGTGCAGTGGGCAGCTGGGAGGAGGTGCTCTTGTTCTCCATGGACTTCACAGTGTCCCAGAACTTTTTGGAGTTGGAGCTACAAGATGCAAACTTCTGCCTGAAGAAGTTGGCTTTAGCTTTCCTGACTGACTGTGTGTATTGGTTCCTGACTTCCCTGAACAGTTGCATATCGCGGGGACTGTTCGATGTTAGTGCAGTCCGCCACAGGATGTTTTTGTGCTGGTCGAGGGCAGTCAGGTCTGGAGTGAACCAGGGGCTATATCTGTTCTTAGTTCTGCATTTTTTGAACGGAGCATGCTTATCTAAAATGGTGAGGAAGTTACTTTTAAAGAAAGACCAGGCATCCTCAACTGACGGGATGAGGTCAATGTCCTTCCAGGATACCCGGGCCAGGTCGATTAGAAAGGCCTGCTCACAGAAGTGTTTTAGGGAGCGTTTGACAGTGATGAGGGGTGGTCGTTTGACTGCGGCTCCATAGCGGATACAGGCAATGAGGCAGTGATCGCTGAGATCCTGGTTGAAGACAGCGGAGGTGTATTTGGAGGGCCAGTTGGTCAGGATGACGTCAATGAGGGTGCCCTTGTTTACAGAGTTAGGGTTGTACCTGGTGGGTTCCTTGATGATTTGAGTGAGATTGAGGGCATCTAGCTTAGATTGTAGGACTGCCGGGGTGTTAAGCATATCCCAGTTTAGGTCACCTAACAGAACAAACTCTGAAGCTAGATGGGGGGCGATCAATTCACAAATGGTGTCCAGGGCACAGCTGGGAGCTGAGGGGGGTCGGTAGCAGGCGGCAACAGTGAGAGACTTATTTCTGGAGAGAGTAATTTTCAAAATTAGTAGTTCGAACTGTTTGGGTATGGACCTGGAGAGTATGACATTACTTTGCAGGCTATCTCTGCAGTAGACTGCAACTCCTCCTCCTTTGGCAGTTCTATCTTGACGGAAGATGTTATAGTTGGGTATGGAAATCTCAGAATTTTTGGTGGCCTTCCTGAGCCAGGATTCAGACACGGCAAGGACATCAGGGTTAGCAGAGTGTGCTAGAGCAGTGAGTAAGACAAACTTAGGGAGGAGGCTTCTGATGTTGACATGCATGAAACCAAGGCTTTTTCGATCACAGAAGTCAACAAATGAGGGTGCCTGGGGACATGCAGGGCCTGGGTTTACCTCCACATCACCCGCGGAACAGAGAAGGAGTAGTATGAGGGTGCGGCTGAAGGCTATCAAAACTGGTCGCCTAGGGCGTTGGGGACAGAGAATAAGAGGAGCAGGTTTCTGGGCATGGTAGAATATATTCAGGGCATAATGCGCAAACAGGGGTATGGTGGGGTGCGGGTACAGCGGAGGTAAGCCCAGGCACTGGGTGATGATGAGAGAGGTTGTATCTCTGGACATGCTGGTTGTAATGGGTGAGGTCACCGCATGTGTGGGGGGTGGGACAAAGGAGGTAACAGGGGTATAAAGAGTGGAACTAGGGGCTCCATTGTAAACTAAAACAATGATAACTAACCTGCACAACAGTATACAAGGCATATTGACATTTGAGAAAGACATACAGCGAGGCATACAGTAATCACAGGTGTTGAATTGGGAGAGCTAGCTAAAACAGTAGGTGAGACAACAGCTAATCAGCTAGCACAACAACAGCAGGTAGAATGGCGATTGATTAGGCAGAGAGGGTCGGATTAACTACACACAGAGCCTAAGTGCGGCTGGGGCCGACAGATAAAACATAAACAAGCAGAATGGATTACCGTGATTAATGGACAGTCCAGCATGCATCAGCTATGTAGCCAAGTGATCAGTGTCCAAGGGGCAGCGGTGGATGGGGCAGGGAAGCTGGACTGGCGAGTGTTATCCAGGTTAGAAAACTAACAATGACCAAATAGCTTGTAGCCAGTTAGCTGGTTAGCTTCTGGAGGTTCTTGAGTGTGTTCTAAAAATGTAAAGATAATAGCGGTTCCGTATCACATTGGGTGAGGCAGGTTACCGGAAGGTATAAACAAATTAAAAATCGAAAAGGGGTAGAAAGTAAATATGGGTTCAGTGAGTGTTTGGGACGCGGCGATTCAGACGGTTAGCAGGCCTGTGCTAACAAGCTAACAGTTAGTAGACGGTGCTAAACACGGTAGCAGTTAGCGGACCGGGCTAAACAAGCTAGCAGTTAGCAGGCCGAATTTGCAAGCAAGGAGATAGCAAGGGCTAGAGAGTTAGCCTTTGGGGACGTCGCGATGGGGGTATCTGTTTATTCCTCTTCATGCAGTGACATCGATGGACCGGTCGTGGGTCTGGATATTGTAGCCCAGGAGCTCAAAATGTTCCGTTTGCGATGGGAATCCGGGGATGAAAAATAAAATAAAATAATAAATAGGTCCGTTATGCTCTGGTTAGAGTCGCGTTGTTCGAACTGGCGAGAGCTTTCCGAGCTAAAGGTTAGCTGATGACCGGTTAGCTGAAGACCGCTAGCAATGTTTTGCTGAAGCTGGTAGTTCGTTGGCTAGCTTCAGTTGAGGGGTTCCAAGGTCCGAAGTAAATATAAATACTTTAGGAAAAATAGCTACGTTGGGTGAGGCGGGTTGCAGGAGAGTATTTAGAAGAAGTTGAGGTTCAGCAAAAAGTTTTAAAGATATGTGAAGAAAAAAAAAACGAAAACAAACGATATATATATATACAAGGGACACAACACGACAATACGTCCTACTGCTACGCCATCTTGGATCAAGGTAACGAGTGGAGGACAGAGGAGCCTCAAAGAAGAAGTTACAGGTCTGTGAGAGCCAGAAATGTTGCTTGTTTGTAGGTGATCAAATACTTATTTTCCACCATAATTTGCAAATAAATTCATTAAAAATCCTACAGTGTGATTTTCAGGATTTTTTTTCTCATTTTGTCTGTCATAGTTGAAGTGTACCTATGATGAAAATTACAGGCCTCATCTTTTTAAGTGGGAGAACTTGCACAATTGGTGGCTGACTAAATACTTTTTTGCCCCACTAACTGGCCAATGGGAGCCCACCTGAGCGGAGGTGGTGCATGCGAAGGAAGCTGAGCGTCACCCTCATGATGGCGGCCTTGTCCAGGTCGGCGGAGACTCTGCGGGGGAGGGGCAGGGTGTGGGCCAACTTGTAGAACAGCTCCGTCTCCAGACTCCGCCTGCAGCGCGCCGCATCCCGGGAACGCACCTTCCGCTGATCCGTACTCGACCTGGATAGAGGGAAGAGGGAGAAGAAAAAAAATGGTGAGGAAGTGATAAGATAGGAAGAGAAGTAGAAGAACAGACCAAGGCATACTGAGGAGGTGTTCATTCAGGAAGATAAATCCTTTGAGATTTCTTGACATCCCTGCGCTCACAAATGTAATCGAATTTTCCGATGTGTGAAATTCTAACCAATCAAACGACTAAAACCCTTTAAAACAGATATCAATATATTTTTTCTGTGAAGTCAGTCATTGGGTCCACAATGCCAAACTAGATATTTAACATCCACTTCGTATCTACAGTGTAATATCCACTTCCTTCTCAGACACCAAACAAAATTCTAATTTCAAACATTGGTTTAATACTCTTCATTATCAAACTTCTGACCTTTTTACTCTCGCTATCACACCCCCATAACCCAATATGGAAATATTCAAACTCACACATACAGATGGAACAAAATGTATTTCCTAAATTGTTTCTGCTTTAATTCAGCATGTAGGGGCCACCATTTGTAGTTTACGTGTTCACCAAGTCACACTATGTCTGGGAGGGAGAAGGGAAACAATCCTACCTAAACCATAGCCCTCAAATCTCCTCTTACCTCCCTCCCCTGATTTCCTCCCTCGCTCCACAGGGACACAGGCAGGCTCTGTTAACCTGTTTATGGCATCTGACCCCAATCAACAGTCGGACCCCCACTTCCGCTTCTCCCTCATGTCCTCCATTGTCATTGCCCCCCCCCCCTCCCTGAACATTTTACAAAAACAAAAAAAAACATTACTGGAAGAACTGTGCAGATGCAAAGTTTGGTACCAGAGGTTTGGTAAAATCTCCCTTTTTATGTGACCACGTTTTTCAAAATAATTTGCTCCGAATTAAGATTCAAAAGGTGCAGAACTACAGTAAGTAAAGTGGATTTATACCCGGTAACAAATGCGGTAACGGAATTCCATCATGGGTCCCTGATCTGTACCACACAGAAATGCATAATTATGGATGCCATTCTCTTCATGGTGATGCATTCTAAATATGTACACAAAAAGGTAGAAATGTGCAATATCCTCCTTCGCATATTTGGGTATTATTCTACACACTGGCTATTATTTTAATGCCATCCGCTACCAAACAAATATGGTTGGTCCAGACCGGACAAAATCTTAACCAATCATAGAAGTCTCTGTTTCACAAGTTTGGACATCAAAGTACAGCTCAGTAGAATACAGTACAGTGTGGGACTGATTTCTTCATTCCGCTCCCGCTGCTTTTCCTTCCACGCCCGCCCACTCCCACTGATGTCTTGTCCGACTCCCACCTCCTCCCCAAGAACTGGTCCTGAACCCGACCACAGTCCCACAAAGTTATTTTAGGTGTATGAGGCAGCTTGATTAGCAGTCCTGGTCTTTAGTTTTGAACAGTTTGGGCTACAGATGAGCGGTTTTCTGCATTGTTGAGGTGCAACCAGGGACACAAACCATGCTCCGTTTGTTTCTATAGCAGAGGCTATGCCCAAAGCCATACATAAAGAAATAAATTACTTCGGCTAAGCCTAATCAGACTTTCCTGTGCTAATTGTTTTCAAAGACAAAGTAAAATAATCCAAATGACTCGTGATGTGTGTGCCCCTCAAATGATACATTTGTAACAACCTGAGCGCACTGGACCTGAAACGAGGGTACAGATGCAACCATGTGCCATTTAATGTATCTGACCGACACT
The DNA here is from genome assembly GCF_013265735.2 of Oncorhynchus mykiss. Classification (NCBI taxonomy): domain Eukaryota; kingdom Metazoa; phylum Chordata; class Actinopteri; order Salmoniformes; family Salmonidae; genus Oncorhynchus; species Oncorhynchus mykiss. The sequence goes on along the minus strand of NC_048591.1, from coordinate 13,238,035 downwards.
AGTGCTCCCAAGTCAAAATTCCATGTGCATTCCACGTCTACAAATGAGTTTCTTAAAAAAAAAAGGTTAATCAAGATTAGGAAAAGTTTCATGGCACACTTAAGAGTTACTCAAGGCACACCAGCGGGCAGTGGAAAACCGGTTAGGAACCACCGGCCCATCATACTTAGGAAGTTAATTTCCATGGAAAAACAACCATGTGATTCTCCGCCCATGCATATAACCTACAGCAGGGCTTTCCAACCCCGTTCCTGGAGACCTACTGGAAGATAGGTTTTAGCTCCAACCCTAATCTAGCGCACCTGATCCTAATCAATAGCTGGTTGATAAACTGAATCAGGTTAGTTCCAACTGGGGTTAAATCCTACAGGAAGGTAGCTCTCCAGGAACAGGGTTGGAGAGGCCTGGCCTAGTTATTTAACTAAGAACATGCATGGGCACATTTGATCTTACACACCCAACACAAAAAAAGATGATGTAAGCAACTGAACATGAAGAATAATTATCCTATGAGAGTTTGTGAATAGTGCGACAGGTGCTTTAATACAATCGATTACACACAAAAAATGAAACAGAAAGACCAACCGTTCAAAATAATCTGCAGGACTAAAAAAATCTGATCATGCCAAAGTTGTCCGTCTGACCACCCGCTCCCAGCATGAAAGAAATGCTACCGAATGGCAATGCTCTCTGTAGGGACCCGCAGGTCCCGTGGGATTCAACGCTCTACAGTACAGCAGGGAACAGAACAGTAGAGGTCAGTTCAGTCAAGTAGAGTATAGTTCAGTAAAGTACATTAAAGTTCAGTACATTCGTGTACACAACTCTAGTGCACTCGTGTGCTGTACTGAACTCTACTATTCTTCCTTACTGTACAGTACTAAACTATACTTTTCTTGAATGTAATGTACTGTACCACACTGTGCACTACTGTACTGTCCAAACTTGTGAAACATAGACATATGATTGGTTCAGATTTGGTCAGGTCCAAATTTTAACCAATCACGGACTTCTAGATTTGGGGCAAATTAAAACCAGCCTTAATTTATCAACCGTGCGTAAATGTCTTACTAGGTTCTGGCGTACGTGAAGATTCTAAGATTTTCGTGTGCCACAAATTGGGATTTATCAAACTGTCATATGCAACATACACACGTTTTCATTGATAAATCAGAACCATATTATATTTGCGCTCTTGTGAACGAGCGTTACAACCCCCCCTGAAAAATACAACCCCCCCCCTGAATAATGCACCCCCCCATTCACCTTTTATGGTAAAGAAAATGCCCTCATTTGTTGTATGATTTGGAAATGTTTGAACTAGGCCATGTTACTTTCTAAAATAAAGCACAATGGCAAATTTGATTACATTTCTGTAGAGGTGTGGCCAGAATGTTTTAATATTTTAGTCACCTTTCCCAAACACACTGGCCACGCATTTTGCACGATTGATTGTTATTCAATTATTCAAACAATTTAAAAGTAAATGCTACAGCCCACACTATGCAAAATAACATTTTGTTTGTCAATAGATGATTTTGTTTCCATCTTCTGCCTTGGTATAGGCTATGTCACACTCGTATCTCACAGCAATACTGCAGCCGGCCCATACTGTCCCATAATGTACTTGTTGCTGTTGAAGTAACAGTTGTTGTGTTGAAGGGGTCAGAGTGCATTGCCTGCAAGGCCCCGACTGCTGATTGGTCAGTTCATTGGAGCCAGATCCTTTTAACCCCTGGGATCTTTATAGGTCAGTGGCTGGTATGCTGGGGTGGGGGAGGGGTATTTGAGTGAGATGGAGCCTTTCAGCCAGCCTGTTCGTCAGCTTTTTTTACATGATTAAAGAGTGCAAGATATTTTGTGAATCTGTCTTAAAACATAATTGTATTTGTAGGGGTTGAAAAAACATGAAGGAAAAAAAAGGTCTATCAAAGAATGTCATTTTGGCCATAAAAATACTGTCTTAAGTTACAGGAATGAAAAGATTTTATACAATTTGATATGAGATTTTTGACACCAAAAGAACACTTGGGCCTTGTTACAGTTAAACATTTATACAGACAGATTGTTATGAGATATCTGCTCCCTTTTCTGTGCACATGTTGACAAGATGTTGGGGAATCACTGAAGTGGAATATTGACCCACTGAGCTAGCCTTATGACTCAAACTGAATTTTTCCACTGCTCTATGTTCGCTGCATACTTCAATTTGAGACTACCATCATTGAAGTAATTTGTGGTGATGTCAAAAGGAGGGGTATTGTACAAAACAAAGTAATCAGCGATTGGATCATCTCTAACCAGAGTATCAAAGCCAATGACAATTTTTCCAAAATGACGCTTTATCCACGTGTGTTCTTGCTCTGGCCCAACCAATCGGTTTCTGGGACCAATCAGAATGGTTTGAATATTTTTGTGTTCTAGAAATCGCCAAGGGGGTACTCAGATCCAGACTCATTGCGGAGAAGAAACTAATGTCCATGGGTGTGGCGTAGCATTTGGCCGGAGCAAGGAGTTTGGGTAGCCAGGCAACCACTTAGCATTTCTGAATAGTCTCTTCATGTACAGCTCAATAAAGAAACAAGGCATTTTGTTATATTTCAATGTAATATTGGGATGTAAACTCAAACTTAAATACATTTAAATTTGTATTTGACATGGTATATGTGTCTTCAATTGAAGCCCATACTGTGTGAGATGTATACTTTTGAAAAGGTAAAGATTTGTTTAAGACCAAACACTGTGAACCTGTCTAAGCCCTCCGCAGAAACATGATGGAGTCCTATAAAAAGGTGTTTAGTTCAGGGATAGTTCAGTCAAAATGTATATTTGGGTCTAATTATCCTGACATTGAGTTGTGTCTGAAGGCCCATGGTGACTCTACAATCATCTATTTATTACTTCTGCTACAGCCAGCATGGCCAAATTTCATGAATGTAAACAGCCAAACTGATGTTAACAATGCTGCACTGCAAGCTGAAAATTCCCCCCAAAAAATATTGTTGTGGATTCTCGTCACCATGGGCTTTCAGTTCAGACAACTCAAGGTAAATCTACCCAAATGTAGATTTTGACTGAACTAAGGCCTCTCTCTTTAACCTTTTGATTTTTGAAAAAGATTTCTCTTCAATATATATAAAAAAAGTTAGCTTCCAAACGGTTCCAAAACCGTAGATCGCAAGCGAGGGGGATCAACATTTAGATGGAGCATTTGGGCAGCATCAGACCATTTCCCACACCCGGCATATAAGTAGCCTACATGGAATGAGCCAATGCAATGCAACCGGAGTCATGATAAGGGCAAGATTGATGATATTGAGGTGTGTGAATTGGGTAGACTCAAACCTATCCTGAATTATAGTTAATCCCTCAACCAAAACTATGTATCAAAATAAATACTTAAATATGCTCAACATGTTCTACAACAAATAAAATAAGGTTGTCTAGTAGTTGTTGGACTATTTACAAAGCCAATATCTAAATGCAGTGACAAATAGGTGTCATGGCCATTGGGGGGGCACAAGCCCCCACACAGTTGTCATCTGTAAAAATATATATATTATATATAAAGGATAATAACATTTGTCTGTAATACTACTAGCCATAGTTTTTATCAAGTTGGCTTTAGCTAGCCCAGATAGGTTCCTAATCTCCCAACTTCATAACTAGCTACCAAGAAGCCATTTCAGGCTATCAATCAAGTTAGAGTAGGTAGCTTGGCTGACTATCTTAGCTGGCATGTGTAAGGGACATCACGCTGCTTGCTTACCGAGTACCACTTCGGACCATACCTGGAGCGAGCTCAGATCCTCTGCCTTGCTAGCTAGCACAAGTAACCACTCTCCTGAAGAGTCTTACCAGTCAACGCCACATGAAAAGATAGCTGAAGCCTGAAGTGGGGATCCTTCAGGCTGAGGAGTAAGTTTCACACATCCCCATCAGCTACACATGCCTGTGCGGCAAGGTTGGTAGACTTCAGAAATGCAAGCAATAACTAAATGTACTGAATAAGACTTACATTCCTTACCCAGATGTTTGTCCCTAAATAGCAGGAAAAAGCAGTTCCTCCTCATGGACTTTGTGCCCTCTCAAATTTTGGGGGTACATGACGCCCCTGGGAGACAATACTTGAAAAATGGAATAAGTGAATTGTACTTAAAAAAAAAAAAAAATTAAGTGTTAAACATTTTGATATTTCGGATGTGTACATGGGTGCGCATGTCCAAGTTATTTTGGAGTCGGCAGACAATAGGCTACGAGAACACTTGGAATACGTCGTCGACAATGTCTAACTGAAAACATACATGTAGAACTCGTTTAAAAATGTCTTACCGTTTTCCAACAGGCTCTTCTTTCGTATCCATATTCAAATCGTAAACGTTAAATCTAACACTTCAGGTATTGTTTTATTCTATACTGACTGTTCTGTTCAACGCGAGAAAGATCTAACCACAACGCCTCGTACCGCCTGCCTTCCGCCTTTGCAGACATTATAGCCAATGAGAGGACAGATTCCCATATGAACAACAGGGCTGCGTTCAGTGCGAAACAAAAGTACGGCAACGTTCAATTAAAGGGAAATGGTGCTGTTCTAAACGACCATTTGAAAAACTGAGAGGGTTTGGGTTTAGAGAACGCTCCGCTTTCCTTTAAATACGTACGTTATTGCTTCAAGCAACGGAGCAAACGTACCTCAAAGTCTGTTTAAGAACGTTTTGAGCTAACGTACCGTTCGGTACAAACGGTCACGCAACGTAGCAAACGTTCAATCGACCTGAAGGCACCCAAGCACAATTTTGATCTATTGGGCTCGTTTGATATTGTAAGGCTGAAGCAACCGACTAGAATAAATTCGAGTGAAGTCGGGTGAGGTGCATTTGCGACAGCCTAAGTCGGACACTAATGTGGTTTTCCAACAGCAAGGCTCAGATCAGCATGGCAGGGTCATTATTAATGAAAGTTTGTCTTTATAATGTCGAAATGAATACGCCTCCAACCCCCATAGCACACACTCACAAACTTAAATCAAATGTGTGCACATTGTACATTCAATTAGTGACGGTCTCAAATATCACATTAATTTGTATACATCTACTGTGTACATGAACGGCAGGGCAGCTAAATTGGTTCCTGTTTCAGTAACGTCTTTGATCACGTTCGTGTAGGTCAGACAAAAACATCCTAATGATTGGTTGAACTTGTTAAAGAGCAACTGCAGAAACTAACAGTTGACTGTAGTCAAAACGTCATGAAATCGGATCACATGATTTATGTAAAGTGCATGCAGTCGACATGTAGTTGCAAGTCAGGCAATGTGTGTCCCCATAATGCAACACACATTGGAAGCCGGCGACTGACAAAGGTGATCAGTTTGAGCACGCCCATGATCCTTCCTATGGATGCGTTTCGCAAAATAAATGTCAGTGTGTTGCGTTATAGGAAGAAAACAAATCTGACTTGCATCTACATGTACACTACGTGAACTTTGCAAAAACATGTGATCAAAGGTCATGCATTTTTTTTATGTAGTCACCTTCAAGTCACTGCAGTTGCTTGTCACCGACTGCACCATGCAGTTAGCCTACCAAGTGGGAGGCACTATTCATTATGTTTTTTTTGTTTGACCCACGCAAATGGGACCAAAGACCTGACTGAAACAGGGACCACCTTTACCACGACTCATATGTAGGCTATACAGTGGATATGTACAATTTAATGTGAAATTTCAAGGCTCTCAGTCTCACTAATTGATAGTACAATGTACACATATATATGTAAAGTTTGTGAGTGTGTGATATGGGCGTGGGATATTGTCACGAGAATTTTCAATCCCAATGATAATAACTGACAATCAATAGCTCTGACCAATCCCCGAGACCTGTAAAACCATGGGTTTAATAATAATTAGTCAGACTCATCTTATGCAAAAAGAAAGTACAGTTTATTCACGAGACCGTTCTGAAGTCCATTATATATACAAAGACATTCATTTTATAGCTGCGCACATACTTCCACACAAACAGTAGATATCCCACGCACATACATACAAGTTCAAATCTTAAACTACGCCTTGCTCAGACAGTCTGTGTTTTTCCAATTATACAGATACATTGTTTAATCTGCAACATGTTTCATAATTTTCTGCAAGCCTAACAGTGTCTCCCCTCCAGGGGTGGAGACAGAATGTCCTGTAAGGAACACAGTAGTCCAGCTTGTCTGTTGATAGCTCCTCTTATCATTTGTTTCCCACTTGCACCCTGCTTACATACTAAAAAGGAACAAAAGGTCCTTGTTCTCATTCTGACTAAAACTACACACATCATCAGATTATAGTTTTATGATTCTAATACATTTCATACAATTATACGGTTTCAGGGTGGAATATTCTAATCATTACCTTTAAAGCATATAATTCCCTTATCAGATATATGTTTATTTCGACATTACAAATAACCTGTATAGACAATGGCAACACTGTCATGCTGCCTAGGAGCCTTGCTGTAGGGAAATGGCTATAGGACACTCCTGACCTGCAAACCGATATTTAATTTCAGAATTTGTCAAAATTAGGTTAGGGTCTAAGTCCCAACCTGGCCCTAATTTGAAAGCTTTTGGAAGCGCGATCCAAGTAGGAAGATAAACACACTAGTACAGCCTTTCTTAAAGTATGGGTCGCGACGTGTCAGAGTATAATTATTTCATTCATTACTGGAACTGATTTGGCCAGGTTCAGCTGCGTTCTCTTTTCAATGCACTCTCTGCCTAGCAGCCGTGTCTCTGCTCAGTTCCGCAGCTGCGCGAGTGGGAGGGTGTGAAAGCCCGTGTGCTTTCGCGGTTCATCGGATCTTTTTTTCTGTAGTTTTATTGAAGATCACTCCGCGACCCACATGCTGCAGCTTTGTCAGACACTGAGTTGTCATTCTCACTCGCCATCATCAAATGGATTTAAACTAGCCTCATACAGTGATGCGTTCTTGGTTTCATACAAACTTTGAGAAATATCGAGGGGCGCCCACAATGTGTTTTGTGCGGGGAAGTGCTTAGTAATGAGTCTCTCAAAACGGACATATTAAAACGACACGCACTGACCAAACATCCACAGCATGACTGCAAACCCAGGGAGTTATTTCAGAACACCTGCAAAAGTGGTTATGAACAACATCAATTGCCCAAAGTGTAATTCGTTTATCCTGACTTAAATGATCATCAGAGGGCACCCGTGCTTTACTCCCATCATTCTCCTGATCCTTAAACCAGAGCTCATATGAGGCTGATGTTTCTGTAGATTTATTTTTATTCTATTAGATATAGGAAATATAGTTTAACCAAAACATTAGATTGTGATTCTAAAGACAGGGCAGGTTGGAGTCCTCTTATCCACCGAGAGAAGTATGTTCTGTGAAATACTGTTTCCTCAATCGGATCCCTCGTTTCTTTAGTTGCTGCAATTATGTTCCTATTTATCATTTGAGAAGCCTTTGCTGCCAAACGGGAGGTCGCATCAATTGAACTGACTTCAACAAACGTAGAGTGGCTGCACGGGAAGGTGCAAGGTGATAAGTAGGTGTTCACGGGTTCACGGGTGTGGGTGGGTTCAGAAACTCAAAAAATGAGGGGTTCATCAGGAGTTCTAATTCCATAACGTTAGCTAGCTACTTTAGTTCAGAATAATTAATGTAAACGTTAGAAAGCCGGGGTTGACCGTTGTATGACCTACAGTAGCTAGTAGTAACGTTATGTCCTAACTAGGCAGAACTAGGTTTGTATTATTTAATGAACGACATTCTGCCCCATACATTTTATATATCGTTTCCATAAAGCCAACATGGCTTTACTGTCATGAACCCAAGTTTCCAATCTAGAGAAGTTCTCACTTTTGTGAGAATGAACTAGTTAGCTTCGTTGACGTTAGTTAGCTAACTAACTACTGTAATTAAGGATGGTGAGCTGTCACGACGAACTGAATCTGGCTTCATTGTTAATTTGTTAATCTTTCATGGAAGATTCGTTATCCATAAAATGAAGTGGCCAGAGAACAAACCCATTTTCACATTTAATTTAAATATTATTTTGAAATTATCAGTAAATGTAAAAACAAAAAAGAAATAGGCAACATAAAAGTATTTAACAAATTGAAAATTAATATTGATATGTAATACCTTTGTCTGTTAGGTTTATGTACTCTTGTTTGTGTATTTCAGTTTTTTTGTATTTGTGTGTTCATAAACATTTTTAAAATCATTTTAAAAAAACGAACTGAATCTGGCAATGGAGGGCTTCCTATATAGCCTGCTGGAGCATGAAATGCCATGAACTCACAAGGGGGCATAACATTACATGTACAATACTATCCCATTTTGGAAACGTTACATGTATGCTCCCTTGTGGAGGGAAATTAATAGCTTAGATGGTAGTTATGCATGGGATTCAAATGCATAATGTTATTAAGGAAATTAATAGCTTAGATGGTAGTTATACATGGGATTCAAATGCATAATGTTATTAATACAGTGACTAAACTACCTCTTGTACGGCATGCCCTTCAGAATCCAAACACAATATTGCCATGCAGCAAAGTGTTGCCTATAATCTTTCAAGTCTGCCTGATAAAATATTGAATAAAAGATAGCTTGAAATGTGATATTAGGCTTGTATGGCAGTACTTTGACTGTATGGCTAGTGCTTTCGCCAAAATGTTATTCTATTTTGCATTGAATTGTACGTCAATGCCATTTATCTCTCAATATTGATTTAATAGAAATGCTTGTAAGACTATTCTTTGACACATTTTCCCTTCCTTTGACATTGTTATAGGACAGAACATGGACCCAATGCAATTGCGATCAAGGAGAAGGTAAGGATTTTATAGGACAGCTGCATTTTGAAGTGTGAATTTAACCTACATAACAGTCAATACAAACTGAAATCGATTCAAATGGTACACCAAAGTGTCTTTGGTGAGTTGGTTTTGGTCATTTCATGGGTATTCCTTGTGGTACCTTTGCTTAGCCTAACTGGACTCCGGCATGAAACCTGATTCTGTTGTTTGTTTTCAGAAATGCCGAAGTATCTGGATGGTCAGTGGAGGATGTCTGCCAGTGGCTTCAGCAAAATCAGTTGGCGGACTACACCTCTCCATTCCAAAGTTTTACATTTAAATACATCAATTGCATGCAAGGTCCAACCAAAACCTGATTTCCGCTTTTAACCCAACTACCGTGTAGCTCTTGTAATGGGGGTGTTTTAACTGCCTTACTCAAGGACAGAACAACAGATTTTTTCACCTTGTCTGCTGGACAATTCGAATGCTTTAAATCCTAGGCTACCTGCCAGTCAAAATGCCTGCTTTGTATAACTGCCTAATATGGAACAAGCATTTTGTTTTTGCTCATAAAACAGATTTGCCACATTGGTCTGTATCACCAGAGTGAGCCAGGGTTCCTGTTAACATGTGGACTTGGAGGTTGCATGAAAACATGTAAATGCTTTGCGTCATATAGGACACATATATACAGAAAACACAATCATTTGCTGACATAGAGGCCTTATGGTTCTGTAATCCCTGTGCCTGACTACATTAAGGAAAATATGAACGACGATTACTCTGATATCGTGTGGGCACCTGCAACTAATGTTATTGTGTCCATGGACTTCAAAACTGAAGACTTGGTTAGATGCCTTAAGAGAAACCTCTTCCTTTCTATGTTGGAGATCAGAGAGAAGCATTGTGTTCCTGGGACTGTGCAGAGCAGTATAGTGGAGGATCTTCATTCTCTATTTGATTAATGAATGTCCCACTACAGCGATGCCTTGAAATTCCATCTTCAAAACATTCACATCAATATAGATGAGGACAATAACTTGTGTGAGCTTTTAAACCAGATAAAGGTTTTTGAAGAGTGATGCATGAGAAGTATCAACACAGAGTACTGGAGCAATAATGCTGTAAAGAAATGGGAATGGTTAGACTGAGTGAGATACATCTGAGTGGTGAAGAACAGGACAGAGGCAGTTTTCAATACATCCCACTACCTTACCTTTTGAAGAAGGTGGCACAAAATGAAGATGTTTGGGCGAGCTTAAATAGAGAAGAAGAACATGCCAATGATAAAATCTTGAGTGATTTCACAGATGAGGGATTTTTCAAGAGCAATCCCTTGCTCACGCAAAAACAAACAATGTGGCCTCATTTTTATATAGATGAATTTGAGGTTGTCAATCCACTTAAATCAATAAAAGGAAAACAATATTTCAGCTGTGTACAGTTGAAGTCGGAAGTTTACATACACCTTAGTTTTCAACAATTCCTGACATTTAATCCTAGTAAAAATACCCTGTTTTAGGTCAGTTACGATCACCAATTTATTTTCAGAATGTGAAATGTTAGAATAATAGTTGAGAGAATGATTTATTTCAACTATTTCATCACATTCTCAGTGGGTCCGAAGTTTACATACACTCAATTAGTATTTGGTAGCATTGCTTTTAAATTGTTTAACTTGGGTCAAACGTTTCGGGTAGCCAACCACAAGCTTGCCACAATAAGTTGGGTGGATTTTGGCCCATTCCTCCTGACAGAGCTGGTGTAACTGAGTCAGGTTTGTAGGCCTCCTTGCTCGCATGCTCTTTTTAAGTTCTGCCCACACATTTTCTATGTGATTGAGGTCAGGGCTTTGTAATGGCCACTCCAATACCTTGACTTTGTTGTCCTTAAGCCATTTTGCCACAACTTTGGAAGTATGCTTGGAGTCATTGTCCATTTGGAAGACCCATATGCGACCAAGCTTTAACTTCCTGACTGATGTCTTGAGATGTTGCTTCAATATATCCACATAATTTTCCTACCTCATGATGCCATCTATTTTGTGAAGTGCACCAGTCCCTCCTGCAGCAAAGCACCCCCACAACATGATGCTGCCACCCCTGTGCTTCACGGTTGGGATGGTGTTCTTCGGCTTGCAAGCTCCCCCCTTTTTCCTCCAAACATAACGATGGTCATTATGGCCAAACAGTTCTATTTTTGTTTCGTCAGACCAGAGGATATTTCTCCAAAAAGTACGATCTTTGTCACCATGTGCAGTTGCAAACCGTAGTCTGGCTTCTTTATGGTAGTTTTAGAGCAGTGGCTTCTTTCTTGCTGAGCAGCCTTTTCAGGTTATGTCGATATAGGACTCGTTTTACTGTTTATAGATACTTTTGTACCTGTTTCCTCCAGCATTTTCACAATGTTCTTTGCTGTTGTTCTGGGATTGATTTGCACTTTTTGTACCAAAGTACGTTGTCTCCTTCCTGAGCGGTATGACGGCTGCGTGGTCCCATAGTTTTAATACTTGCGCACTATTGTTTGTACAGATGAATGTGGTACTTTAGGCGTCTGGAAATTGCTCCCAAGGATGAACCAGACTTGTGAAGGTCTACAATTTTTTGATGAGGTCTAGGCTGATATCTTTTGACTTTCCCATGATGTCAAGCAAAGAGGCACTGAGTTTGATGGTAGGCCTTAAAATACATGCACAGGTTCACCTCCAATTGACTCAAATTATGTCAATTAGCCTATCAGAAGCTTCTAAAGCCATGGCATCATTTTCTGAAATTTTCCAAGCTGTTTAAATGCACAGTCAACGTAGTGTATGTAAACTTCTGACCCACAGGAATTGTGATACAGTGAATTATAAGTGAAATAATCTGTCTGTAAACAATTGTTGGAAAAATGACTTGTGTCATGCACAAAGTAGATGTCCTAACCGACTTGCCAAAACTATAGTTTGTTAACAAGAAATGTGTGGAGTGGTTGAAAAACTAGTTTTAATGACTCCAACCTAAGTGTTTCAAAGAGAGCCTTAATGAGTTTCCTGCACTGCTTCACTGCAGCATTGTGAGTTAGCTCACACATTTGCTATTTATTAAGTATGTGAATTAAGTTAAACCTCCAGAAATACAATGTGTAAAAATTATGTTTTCAGATCTTCTCAGAAATTAAGCAAGAACATGGAAATAGGCAAAAGGATAATTCAAGGACTAGTGGCAAAATGATAGCAGAGGTAGAGAGGCGAGGCAGGGGTGAGGACATCATCCTGCTATTTCGACAGTCCCTGAAGGACAATACAGAAGAGGCACACAGGTATTTGCTCTTATTCCTTCCCTTTCTGTAATGTAGCCTATACATAGTACATTAAAAATGTGTGTTTTGTTATATAATTAGCAAGTGTAGTAAGACCATTGCTTTACTTTACTAGGACTCGACACCATAGCAGCAATCCTGCTCTTGCCCTACCTTTTTAATGAGGACCCGAGTGGCCTTTACAGTATATCCGTGACAAGGTATGCCTATAAACAAATAATCTTTCTTCATAAACATAAGTGTGCATGCTTATATGAAACTACAGCTGAACATTTGTTATGTTCTTTGTTAATTGTATGTGTATTAATCTTTTCTTACTTTTGTTGACAAAGGCGGAAATCCATTTCACCATAAGAGTGAAATCCCGCTGGCCTTTGATGGGGACAACATGCACGCCCTACAGGACATCCCCATGGGACTTGGGGACTTTTTTTTCAGTTAAATTTCCCTAAAATGTCAGAAAAACACTTATGTTTTAAGTTACTATGTTCTGGGGATAAGAGAAGTTGGGGTGAAGTTACCAGGGCGGTCATGAAGATGGCAAACTTCCTAACATAACTAAGAAGTTGTTGGGCAAGTGATTTTTGGACACACACACTAAAGCAAAAAATGTACAATCTGTACTTGGTGTCAAGTCCACAACAAGTTTAAGAAACCCTGCACTAGTACACTACAGAGTACATGTAATATCTGCAGAATTATAATGTAATTACTAGGTGTTACACTTCATTTTAACTAGCTAAATCATGTGTATCTTGAGGGGTGCATAATTGTTATTCAATACTCCAGAAAATATGAGGGCAGAGCAAGCAGAGGAAAGTATGAATTTCAGCTTTTTCTCTGTGAGAATCTCTGGGACCAAAGTAGTTAAGGATTTAGTTAAGGTTAGAGTTAAGGGTCAGTTTTAGATTTAGATTTCGGTTAGTCATGTTGCAGGTCAGCAGTATCCTTATAGTCTCTCTGTTGGTGTAGGTAAACCGTGCCCCTCCCCGACTTCACTCGTCGACTTTCGTCTACAATCGGTTGCGTTAAAGCCTTACTTACACCCGATGTGTTTATTGATCACTCTTTGGAAATCATCCTCAAGAGTTTCGTCAGCAACACGTGACCACGTAGGGCCCTGCGAGTTGGCAGGGGGTGAGGGGCTGGTTCGTGATTCACAATACAAAAACACCCTAATGATTGGTTGACAAATAGTGCCTCCCACTTGCCAGGCGATGGCTGCATGATCATTTGTCAATTTATTGTGCCGTGGAATCTACGTGAAAAGTATACTGGATTTGAAAAAAGTAATCAACTGTTGTTTTGGGGGTTACATTTCAGTCACATGATGATGTCATCATGGTAACCAATGTTCAATATAGACACATTTTGTATAACATATGTTGAATTTGTATCTTTGAAACAATGTCAGATCTTCAATGTAATATCAACAATAAGAAAAAAAACTATAGGCTGGGCAGCACCTACTATAGTTATTTCTTCAGTCGCCCATACAGGGTTTTAACCAAGCTTTGGTATTTGTCATTGACTATTACCAATGTGCTATCGTGAGAATGATTGTTGAAAAATCTCCACTTAATAGATTCACTGTTGCTATCGAAGTCATTCCAAAGGGTAGGATCAACATAGCAAATGAAATGTAACCATCCTTTATCAATCATGTATAATCAATGATACTATTTATACCTATATAGCATTTGGAAAGTCATCAAAAGCTATTGTTTAAAATTAGCCCAGGATTCAACTAAAAATAGACGATACATATAAGCCTAGAGTTTCAAGCTTTGGTTGATTTCAAATGGAATCTACAAGTTATGTTGGATTCACATCTACATCTCAACCAAAAATAAAAGTTAAAAAATATGATTAAATCAAATCAAACTGTATTTAAATGCATTTTAAGTTTGAAATGATTTAGTCCTATTCCTCAACTTAGATTTTTGGTTGAAATGGAGACGTGAATCCAACGTATAATTAAAGCCAGACTCAGTGGCACAGATGTCGCTATCCAAGCAGAAGATTCTTCTTCTTCAAATGTTTATATTTGGTTTCGTTGACAACCAAACACAAGTTAATAACTTTTGAGATAATGTAAATAGCCTATTAACTTGTCGACAAGTTTAAACATTATATGTTGGATACAAGTCTCCATCTCAACCAAAAATAAAAGTTAAAGAATAGGAATAAGCCAGTGCTTCAGATGGAACTCTCCTTTAAATGTTGATTTGTTTTGTCAACCAAACACAATTCTATATGACTTTTGTAAGACAGTAAATAGCCTAATGTTAAGGCTTTCTTACAAACAAATAAAACTTTATTTATTCAAACTTAAAATAAGGAACCCATCCATGGACACATTGAGGTTACTGTAACAATACATTTATTTTATTTAAATCATAGAAAGCGTGCATGTTCAGGGTCGCAGGTCTGTGGAAATCTTCACAATTGCTATAATAATCTGCACAGAATCTCAAACGGCATTGATCACTAGCACCATGTACTTTAATGTCATCTCAACTAATTGCAATCCAGGTTATTTGGTTGTGCTATTAGATCAAGAACAGTGATTAAACAGTCAGTTGTACTTAAATAAACATTTTAGACATTGACTTTCCATTAGTTGTGCTTTTAGATGGTTGAAAGCAGAGTGATAACGCATTGGGAATTCAACAAACTTTTTGCTGTCTTTTTGAGTGGGTGAAAATAGGTTGGAATATGATCGATCAACGTTTCTACCAAATATTACCCAATTCAGTGTTGTGTGTTCTTTAAGTTATTACCCAATTCTCCACATTGAAATGTGTGCCCAGTGCGAATGTTTTCATCTTATTAGGCTACTTCAGAAGTCTCCTGTAGGCTACTTGCACACGTTCGCCCACTCCAATATAATTCCAGCTTTCAAACTGATGAATGGAAAGAGATATCCGCTACAAAACACCTAAAGGTTTAATAACATTCGGATATTGTCAAGCCAAGCCTTCGATACTTGGTACAAGGTAGGGAAGGATGTATTTTGTCTTTGTCGAGATTGACATACAGTAGTCTATTTGATTGTGGTGTTGTAAACGCAAACCATGATTTTGAAGCGCCCAAAGTCGGTAATCGGTATGCAGGACTATACTTTGCATATTGATTGTTTGGTGCACTGGCGCAGAAACCTGTTGGCGAAAAATGTGTTCGTTATAGCCCAGTGAAATAAAACTCTCAGTGCCGTCTACACTTACAAGAAAACTCAAACATATATGTTACATTATTGCTCTTTCTTTAAATGTAATATTTCCCTACCAGATACCATTCTCCGGCATGTTTTTAACTCAATTTGTCATGAAAACCAGTCTCTCATGCAAGATTTAGCAAATACATTGAGTAGCTGGCCAGCACAAGTGAAATGTTCTGGGTGCCGGAGATGATGAAAATCACAACAGGGTTTCAATGTTCAAGAAACATAAATCTTCACATTTATCAAAGTCATGGAAAATAAAACTTTAAACTTTGGTAACAAGTGAATAGATCTTGGATGACAAGATAAACCTCTTTTGTGATAATTTACCTGGAGTATTTATAACAACAAACTGAATTAGATTCAGATAATCCTATTGCAAATCAATACGATGGAGATAGCCTGAGAATAACAGGTAGCATTTGGGTTTAGAATTTTATTAACAGAACTCCATATACAAACTTGATACTGTGATATCATTTGCCACTAACTTCATCACCTCAGGCATATGTATAATGCACACTGAATTAAACATTACATGCTATGGTTTGCTGTAAACGGTCAAAAAGAGAAACAAATGGAATGGATTTTCTTCCCTTGGCATAAAATGGTTAGTTCCCATTGTCTTGCAGTATTGAACAAGGCATTCAGTCAGTTGGTAGTCTTCAGTGTACATTAAATGATTTGAGTCTTGGTTTTAGTGTCACCTTTTGCTATTTCACAACTGTTATTAGGACATACACTAATAAGATGGTAGGCCCTTGAACTTGCCAGGGTAAACATTTCTGTTACCAAGTGTTCTTAACTGGCCAGATCTTAAAAACACAGTCACTTCTTCTCCACACATTTTTGTTGTTGTTGGTCCACCACCATTTCTAGTCTGGTGTTATCACACTAGTAGGTTTGACTCATTTGTTGTCGCATGCCTTTCAGCATACCGAACCTCAAAACCCACACAAAATAATTTCTAGGTAAAACAATGGTTTGATGCAAGGCCCACAGGTTGGTAGAATATCATGGATATCACATACAGAGAATCCACAAATAATACAGTCCAGTTAGAATCAGTAGCTTGAAATAACTTGAAATAAATTAACATAACACAAAAGAGAAATCACAACAAGACAAACTGCCTCTAGTTTCCTTCTGTGGGCTAAAATTCTGACTGTCGAATGTGCAAAATCTTGCAAGAGGCATTGCAGGTGTGAGTGGAATGGAGCCTATTTGAAGCTACACTGATTGTAAGCATACTTGTGTACAGTGTGTCACTCTGTGCTGTCATGTTAGGAACAAGAATACCTGGGAGCAGACAGTCTCAGCTGAAGAGTGCAGTAGCAGCCATAGGAAGATTGCTCTCTGTACTGCACAAGGGTCAAGTCTTTGATGCCGAAGACCCTAAATGCGTCCATCTTTATTGACAAACCAAACCAGTTTGCGTCAAGGGACACGACAAATCAAGGACCTCTATCACACAAAAACACTACATCTTCAGGTCCCTAACTGCAGACATTCAATGTTAACTGTGTCGCTATGTACAATATAGGATCTACATATTGTGATATTATTTTATTGTTTTCACTCGCTTGAGTCATTATTTCAATACTCTTTATCCTCTGAATTTATAGAGTATTTGTATAATTATTTACAATATAAATTACTTAAGTCTTGTGATAAGGTAAAATAAATAAATAAAATGACTGACTTTTGTAGTGTTAGCAGGGTGGAGAGGAGTCTGCCTTCTCTATGCTTCTGGGAAAAGAGGGACGGTCCACATTTTGCTTTGTAGTCTTTCTAAAGAGAAGTGGTGAAAGGCAAGGGGGTACATCAGGGGTGCAATACTGTGATGATCGGGTGCAGATGGGGGGGAGGAGGGAGTGCAAAGTTCCACTTCCAGCTATACTACCGTGCCACTGGGAGAGTTCCCGTTCTGTGCTGTCAAGTTCTGGAGGAGGGGACAGGCAGCGTCAAGGAGGGGAAAGAGAGAGAGAAAGGAAGAAAGTTTAGACTCATGGCAAGTAATCCATAAATACTCAAGAGCAGAAGTCCTTTCAAATAACTTGGAGTGTAAACTGCTACACTAAAAGCTGATAGGACAGCCTACAGAGCATTATTCATTGATAGATGTTTCGCTGCCATAACGTCACGCACGCTGGGCGCAGGACTCACCACTTTACCAGGCCGTGCCCAGGTGCAGATGAGGCCCTCCTGGCACGCGGTGATGATGCAGTCGTCCATGAATACCAGCACGGTCAGTCTCTCGTGGGCGATCTTCTTACACACCAGGGGCTCCAGCAGGGGCACCTCGTGCATCCGCGGACACAGGGTGGTGCCCAGGACCTTGGCGGCGTCTAGGCGACTGCTGCGTGGCGCTACGTTGATCTTGTCGTTGCTCTTGCTGATGTTTCCCAGGCTATGGTAGCGCTTGTGCTCCTTCTCCCCGCCCACCCCACTCCCTCCAGACTTGTCTGACTTCCGCTCCTGCAGAGAGAGCGTGGCGAAGCGGCCGATACTGAAGGGGGTGGCGTTGCCCCCTCCGCTCCCTCCCCCGCCCTCTGTTGTGCTCTGGCCCTTAGAGACATTGGCCACGGCGGGGTGCGGGAGGGAGTTGGAGCGCGACAGGGAGCGGGGGAGTGGCAGGGGCATGGTGGGGGGCTGGTGGGGGTTAGTGGTGGGGTGGTGGTGGCCCTCTACCCCGCCTACGACCCCTCCACTCCCTCCGCCTGTAGTGTTGTTGATGGTGCCGCTGACAGAGGAGGGGATGGTGGGACCGAAGGTGTTGGTGAGGGCACGGGACAAAGGCAGCCGCGGGTACAGCACGTCATCCGTCAGATCCCACAGGCAGAACTGGGTGTCCTGGCCCACCGAGCCGAAGCGGTAGGTGACGGAGGGCGAGCCGCCCTTGGAGCTGTGGCGGGAGAGGCGTGACAGCGTGCTGCTGGTGCGCACGCGGCCAAAGTGCAGTGGCCCCTGCTGTAGGTCCTCCTCGCTGCCACTCAGCTCCATGGGCTCCTCGTCCCCCAGGCTGGTGGTGAAGGGGTCAAAGGCCACCACATTCACCCAGGACTTATGGCCGTGTCCCCGGGCCACCACACGGCTCTCCGTAAACGACCACACCGTCACCAGGTCGTCCTCTCCGCCCGTGGCCAGGTATTTGCCATCGGGGCTCCAGGAGACGCACAGCAGGCCACCGAAGTAGCTCTTCATCACGCCCTGCAGCTCCATGGAGTCAAAGTGGAAGACACGCAGGCAGCCGTCCTGGCCCACGCACGCCACATGCACGCCGTCCGGCGAGAAGGCAAACTCATTAAGGCCTCCGTTTCCTACGGCCCAGCGCAGCAGCGGGTTTCGGGGCGTCTTCGTCTTGCAGGCGTAGACGGCAAAGCCTTCGCCCTGGCGGAGCAGGGAATACTGCGGGGCGGCGGTGCCACACGGGTGCTCCACGTTGTAGAGGTAGAGGTGACCACTGGCGTATGAGGCCAGGAACAGATTCTCTGACTTGGGCAGCCATTTCAGACAGGTTACCTTGGACTTGTCTATCATCCTCTGAAAGGTGACATGGGGTGTGAGGAGAATAAGATTTTTATGTTAGCAACACGGGAACATGAGACACGCTTATATGCTATTTTCAGCGACAATGGTAGGAGATGTATCTGAAAGAGAATGGCAACTGTCACAACAACTAACTAATATTTGAACTGTTAGTGGTTCTATGTCCTCCTAAAGTGCTTTTAGTCCAGGACTAGGTTTAATATGTGTCTGAAAAACCAGACCTACAGTGCACTCAGTATTTGGACAGTGAAGCTTTAAGCTCTACACTCCAAAAGTTGGATTTGATATGAAAATGTTGGTATATCTGCTGGTATATCTGAGCTCTGTGACAGAGGTAGAACAGCAGAGGGAGTGGATTTAGATCCAGTGCTCCGGAGGAGGTTCATTGACTTAGAGGAGAAACCAAGCAAAGGCAAAGAAAAGTACACTTGATCATTATCACACTCCAGCTTCTGAATTTAATTAAAGGCCCAGTGCAGCCAAAAATCTGTTTTTCATGTGTTTAATATCATATTTTACAACAGCTGATAAAACATTTTATCAATGTAAAAAATCCTGATAGTTGCTAGTTTAAAATACAATCTACAGACCTTCTAATCAGCAGGTTTGCATGTGCGGTAGTTTCAGTTTTCCATGGTGACATCAGCATTCACTAAATTGGTTAGTAGGCCAATAACAGAGAGTTCCAAACCTCTCTGTCAATAACTACTGGTTTTCAAATTTACCCTCTCCACTCAGTCCCCTCCCAGACAGTCCTAGCAAAATTCTTGCTTGAGAATTTGTTGTTGTTTCTACCCATTTTAATGGAAAGCTATTACAGTAAGGTACTTAATTGTTACTCAGAAATGTTATATTCATATAAAAATGGCTACATTGGACCTTTAAGAACATTATTCTCCAAAAAGGCAGGCAATACTTCAAAAGAGCTCTTAAAAAAGTATTTTCAGTGTTCCAAATATTCCTATGAAATAAAGCAAATGGCAACACAGACATAGGCTATAGCTCAACCCCCCCCCCCCCCCCCCCCCCAACACAGACATAGGCTATAGCTCGCTCCCCCCCAGACAAGAAGACAGAGACAGGCGGACGAACAGACAAACCCACAACGCACACACCTCCTCATTGAAGAGCTTGCTTGTCTCCTTCTTAATGGGGTCCAGGTATTGAACCTGGCCTGCTGAAAAGCCCACAATGAGGGCCACACTGTCTGCTGTGGCAGAGTACTGGTTGAAGTCATGGCAGGTGGGCTGGGTGCCCTTGTAGATACGCTTGTCTATGGGTTTACTGAGGTCCACAGCCTACACAGAGGGGAAGAGAGTTAGGAGCAAGCAGCTTTTAGAAAGAACAAGTGACAGTAAAGGTCATTCAAAAGAGCCTTTGCAAAAATGTTTCCGTGTTTATGTTCTATTTCAGTGATTGTCCCCTTTGTGGAAGTTCAATTTGGTGCATGTTAAAAATACATTTGAATATGGCAGAATAGAGGAAATACGTGTTTTATATTGAGATTATTCCCCATTCAGTCATTTTTGGAATTCAAAACCACGATTGAGTGGTGTAAAACCGGATGCAAACGTTTGCTGTCACAAAAATGACACGCTACTTGTAACATCACTGCAGCTACATTCTTGAAACTGTATTTCTGAAATGTTGCAACAGTGTTGCATTCCAGCCACACCGTCTACACGCCTTTACTCGCATGCAACATTTTCTGTGGTCTACTGATGCTTAGCAAGACAATAATGAATGCACGATGATTCGATTTCCTCAAACGAACGTGGCTAACGTTAGCTAATAATCAATCTCAGTCGTCAATTAATTGCAAGCTCCGTTATTCAACTTACTTTCTTTATATTTGTGTAGGTGTAGAAATAAAGCTCTCTTCCGATGTTAAAACACACTCTCTCGGATTCTTCGCTCGGGTCCTCCGGCTGAAGCTTCACCATGGAGACCCTGACAGGAGGGAGGAATCCCGCCGGAGAGGAGTTGGCTGCGGCATTGCTGGAGGCAGCTCCGGGCCCCTGCACCACACCTACACCACCACCGGGTATCGAACCCGGTCCACCCCCGGGGCCCACCGTGGTACCTGCGGACAAACCCCGAGGTAGTCCGCCTCGTTGTTGTGAATCCGAGAGGGTCAGTAGTTTGTAAAAACCCTCTCTAGTCCTGAACTGGGATTTAATCTCATTGATATCCTTCAGAGCGCCTCCATCACCGGCCATTTTTAGAAGCCTACAAACAAGCCACACAGGAAACTGAAATTTTGACCTGGAAATAATACTCGAAACTACAATGAAAATGGGAGCGACTGGCATAGTTAGTGAGCCTGTAGATCCAATAAATTAATGGGTCATCAAGCACATTTCTTTTAAAGACTACTATTCAGTGAGCAAGCCGAGAGACCCTCTTCAAATGTCAGAAATCATTGGTCATGGTAGCCTAGTTATTACAGCCAACGAAGCACAGGTAGCGCGCACCCCCTCGAATAGTGCGAGTGGTGCTGCCATACATCTGTAATGAGGAGCTGCAGCTAGACTACTGATGTTTAGAATGAGGTGATTTAAAGTTTTGCTATTCATCCCTCTGGCTGACCATCATGAACTAGCAAATCATATTCGACTTGTGTTAAAACCACATCAGTTTGCAGCAACCTCCTGATATGATTAAAACAGCCCTCCTTTCCTGTTATCAGGACAATTCACTAATTGAAGGCTTCATTGCAGTCTGTGCAGACCTCAGAGAAGTGGGAGCTCCATTCAGAATAGTGTCTATGGGCAATTCAACTTTGTCACTCCAAAAACACTTTCATGCACTGTGAAATTAGTTGGCCACTTGTTGACATTCCAGTGTTATGAAAAATAAGTCAGATTTGGAAGATCTTTATTGGGTAACGTTCCCCATTTATTTGAATTGAATGTAATGGGAAATGTAGGCCCCTATGTGTGTGAGCCTGTGGATGAAAAAAAGACAGCCTGGTCTCAAAGACTGGACGTAACATAGTAAATGTAATTCTGGAACACTGAAATTAGTATGATAGTTAGCAATTTTTCAATAATTTACTACCTTCTAGCTACTTTACAACTATTTAGCACGTTAGCTAACCCTTCCAATAACCCTTTAACCTAACTCTTAAACTTAACCCTAACCCCTGGTCTAGCTAACATTAGCCACCTAGCTAGAATTCGTAACATATCGTACTTTTGCAAATTTGTTACATATTGTACATTTTGCAAATTCAAAACATAATAGGAATTGTAATTTTTAACATATCATACGAAATTAGTGATGGACATTCACAAATGAATACATACCATACGAAACATAGCATATCATACTAAATGGAGTGCCGTGCCTCTGATTTACATACAGAATAATATGAAATGCTCTGAGACCAGGTTGCAGCAGAGGGCAAGTACTGTGGTACTGTTACAGGATAAATAGGTATTTGTGGAGGAATGAATGCACATGTGTGTCTGGGCACAGTCTGCCTGTGTGGGCTGGCAGTGGAAGCTGCTCACATATTATGAGGGATGAATTCAGGCTGTGCTCCTTTAAACCAGCAGCAAAGCAGTATTGTTTGGCATGGACAACACAGTGCCATGGCTGCTGCTTGGAGTGTTCGCAGGGGTGCTACTTTGAGCTCGGTTCCATGTTCTAGAGTTCTCAAGGTACTGGGACATAGTTCTCTGCAATCTCCAGGATGTACAGGTTACAGAGCCCCGAATGGTCCTCACACTGCCGCGTCTCCATGACAACTATCCTGCGGGGTTATTAATGAGTCAATCAAAACTATATTTGATTTTGTGTGTGTGAGAGTGTGTATCCCATGAAAGTATACAGGCACACATACCGGTCTGATCCCACTAGACGGTAGGTCTTCTTGGGGTCTGTGATCTCCTGCAGTATGTCTGGGCCCTCTCCTCTCCTCTGCCAGCCATGACGCCACATGGCCAGCAGAGTGTTCTCAAAATACACTGAACCAGACAGACAGAGGGTGAGAATGTAAATTAGGCCATCAGACAGACAGAGAGACAGACAGAGGGTGAGAATGTGCAGTAGGCCCTCCATATCCCAATATTCCCCCCACCCCTCAAACCTCACAATGATTGTATCATGATGACCATACTCCTCTACTCCTCCCCTTCTTACCTACAGCTTCCACATCAAAAGTGAAAGTGGTCTCAGCTTGAAGCGTCCAGTGGCTCCTCTGCGCCCCCTCCAGGCCCACTATGTGTACTGAATCTATTCAGAGGGCAGAGAGGCACACACACATTAGCCCTTCCTACACATTTAATTTTGCTCTTATAGACTGATAGAGACACCGTCATTGGTCTGTAACTAGCCTACTCTTCCTGAGGATGGTGATGATAACAACATGACTTACTCTCAAAGAGCACCAGCAGAGTGTTACAGTCCAGCTGGTTCACCTGCACTGTGCCAGGACACCGGCTCTCTGGAACACAAACACACAGTTACAACAAATCTGTTAGATTGGTCCAAACTAAGAAGAAAGCTCACTACTTCATTGAACTGTATGTTCATAGAAACAAGCCCGCGATGTGTCCAGTTGAGTATTCAGTTCATAGTACCTAAGCCAGTGTTGGTGAACCAAGAGGTGTTGGAGTTGAGGTTCATGTTGTCCAGTTGAATGGGCTGCTCAGGACTGGGGCCCCTGTGTACCCCGAAACACACTAGAGGGTACTCTTGCTGCGGAGCCACCATCATCTCAAACACACGCAGGGGACTGGGCAGGGGGAAGTCAAAGTGCTGCAGGGGACAAATACACAGTCAGGGAAGTAGTCAGAGACTGTCAGCTGTGACAGTAGACGTCAATACAGGGTTGTGTCTAGTAGGGAGAAAACAATTTGAAACGGCGCGAAACAGGGAAGAACTACCTGAACTTAGGTCTTTTGCTAACTGTTTTGCTACGATGTGCCTACTGAATAGGACCCAGGAAGACAGTGGGCAGCAGGATGATGAGAAGGGATGCTGTGAGATCCTGTGTGTACTCACCTTGATGAGCATGAACTTATGCATGGGCTCGTACCACTGCAGGAGCACCACACTGGTCTCCAGGGCACAGCACAGGAACACACAGCCTCGCTGCACGTTGCTGGCTGGAGGGAGCGTTAACAGTCATTTAGCAGACACTTGAAGTCAAATCAACTTTGACTTCAAACCCACCACTCATGTTACAACTGAAGTTCAGTGACTGATCGCCTGGACCCTTTTTTTTAATCAAGTTAAACAGAATTCTCAACTCCTCTTTTCTCACCCACTGAGCAGGTCTTGCAGCCTTTGGTGTCCGGTATTTTACATGAGACAGCAAACTTCCTGCAAACAAGAAATAAGATGTATGTTGATGAATAATACTAATTACAGGGGGAGAAAATGTTATAATCAACAACAAACACCAGGGTCGTATTCACTAGGAACCAAGCGGAAGGAAATGGGCCTAAACGGGGAGGGACTACTACTGAACTTATCCAATAAGAAATGCTTGTTTTGCTCTTCTGTTGGGAAAGGCTTTGCTACGGTGTTCACTAATGAATAAGACCCGGCACTAGCGTGTGGCAATGGATTATAGGGTTACCTAGGCAATAGTCTGTGGGTTGGCAAGGCCACCATTCGCTGCTCCTTTCGGGCCTGCTCATACAACTCCTTCAGTAAGTGAGAATGGAGCTGGGACGACTTACCTGTGGAGGAAAACACACACACACAGATAATTTCAGTTTATTTTATCAATTTATTTTACAGATGTTAGTATTGTAGAATGACTATGGCTTGCTGAATCTCACCTGATATTGACATGAGGACATTACTAATGGTGTAAACCCAGCTGCACTTTCCTGGATAGAGCTGCAGGAGAGGGGGAAGAGAACAGCGGATGAGTGAGGCACATGTAGAGTTAAACAGAGATTACAAGCAATATGAAAGCAAAATGCAATAATGTATCTACAACATCCATCTTCCTGAATTGTGCTGTCATACTGTAGCATGAGCTTAATCTCGAAGACCATAAATTCAGCCTGACTATAGCTCTGGTCCAGGGCTTTGGAACGCGTTCATCTCGCTATTGTCAGCACGCAATGCGACCAGATCTAGCCTCGCTGCAGACATGGAAAGACATTCGAGCAGATTCTCACCAGCTCCATGGTGGCCTCTGAGCTGTTCAGGTTGAGGGTGTAGATCCCCTCGTCTGCTCCCAGGATCAGGTGGTGGTCTTTGGTTGTCGGATGGTCCCACATCGTTGAACTATTCACTTTCAATGGACAACCATGGAATACTTTCTTAAAGTACACCTAGACACGAGGTGGAGAACAGGACCCATATTCATAAACCATCTCAGTGTAGGAGTGCTGATCTAGGATCATTTCCCTCATGTCTATATAATCAACTTCATTAGGATCTAAAAAAAACTCAACTGATCCTAGATCAGTACTCCTACTCTGAGACGCTTTATGAACGGGCCCAGGAGTCACTCTCATTGTTCATAGTGTGTGTAGTGTTCCAGATAAAGGTGTGAGTACGTCTCAGTGCATCGATACACAGTTACAGTAATTGTCGTAAACTGTAGATCGCCGTACTCGTGAGATTGGTGGACAAACTTACTGGTGGTTTCTTCAGCACAGGGCTGGGACATTCAACTGGATCCTAAAATAGAAATCAGACACCTATTCTAAACATGCATTTTGGAATCAGTTCATCCACATTTCTGTGAGCCAACAAGTGATGCGTTTTCCTGGTCCACCACTCAGAAGGAAAAATTAAGTGCTGTTTTAATTTCTGGTCCCATCCATACCTGGGGGGGCTGTCTCCTTCTCCTGTCTTTCTTGGGGGGCAGCTCAGGTGGTTGGAGGCCCGCTGATCTGTCTGTTATGTGTAATGGGAAGGAAACAGGGTCTACAGGGGACACAATCATGTTGTTACTGTACATCAGAGAGCATGGAGAAGATGCGCTTCAGGGTAAATGTCACAGGTCAAAGGTCATTCACTGTACATGGTACGCAATTCAGAAGGGACAACCGGGTGATCAAATGAAGATCCTATATCTGTAACTGTAGGTAACAAATAGGGATAAGAGTGGAGTTGACACTCACCGGAGTTGACGTTTCGCTGGGACCGTGGACGAGGGACAGGGCGTGTGTGGGTGCCACTAGATGTCCGCAGGAGCGGTGAGGGGGCGTAGAGGGTGCGCAGTATCCGGCCACGTTCGTCCTCCCCTGTCACAACCTCCTCTGAACTGGTATAAACTTTGGGCTGCGTGGGAAAACAAAGTCAGGCACTGGAAATGTGGCCTTTATCAACTGTATGTCAACACCATATTTATAGACACATGGGATTTGTAGAGGTAACAAATTGACATACTGTAGTTTAGAAAAATGTAGTTGTTGTATACCTTAGGAGGGAGTGGGGGTGGGATGTCATCTAGTGGGATTGTTTCGCTGTTCAGGGAGAAACAGAAATAGTTCAGTGTTTCAGATGGTTGTTTTTAGCCAAATCTTTTAATCGAATTTCCCATAAAGCTCTGTTATATAGACGGGTTGGCTGACAACGTCCCAAAAAATTATGTGCGCATCGATGTGGCCGGAAGGTGGGTGTTGTTATCATTCTGAACGGTCAGATAGTTAGCAACAATAACAAGAGGCTGCCATGTGGGGAATAGTAGGTGTCTCGTTTCAGCTCGTTGTATCTTCTTATTGATACCATGTCTTGTTTTGAGGTGTTTTAACGCATGTCATAATATGGAAAAACATTTGCTAGCTTGCTACCAACAAATGTAACGATGTATTTGAGAGACAACAAGTGCTCATTGTGCAAATGTATTTATATTTTCAATAAACATTTGGAGACAAATATAGTTTACATGTTGTCAACAGTCTAAGCCAACCCTCTCTATTTTGTCCCATCTGTATTTAAGGATCCTCATTAGCTGCTGCCAAGGCAACAGCTACTCTACCTGGGGTCCAGCAACATTAATAAGATAGTTATATACAATTTAAAATATTGCATTTCAAAACACTTAATGCAATAAATGTAGCCACTACTCCACTATCACATATTTACATTACAACATCAATCTGTACGTGTGTGTAGAGTGTGTGTCTTATAATGTGTATGTGTGTCTGGGCCTGTGTGTGTGTGTGTGTGTGTGTGTGTGTGTGTGTGTGTCTCTTCACAGTCCCTGCTGTTCCATAAGGTGTATTTTTATCTGTTTTTTAAAATCTGATTGTACTGCTTGCATCAGTTACTTGATGTGGAATAGAGTTCCATGTAGTCATGGCTCTATGTAGTACTGTGCACCTCCAATAGTCCTTTCTTGACTTGGGGATTGTGAAGAGACCTCTGGTGGCATGTCTTGTGGGGTATGGATAGGTGTCTGAGCTGTGTGCTAGTAGTTTAAACAGACACCTCGGTGCATTCAGCATGTCCCATAGTTACGCACGCTTCAGTTCTGTTACTAGACAACCAACCCGTCTATGCTACAAGCATGGTAAAGACAATGATGTTGAGAGCAGTCCATTGACTCCATCCCATCCGAGAAATACAGTACACACTCAGGAAAAAAAAAAAGTATTCTTCATCATAGGAAAACCCTATTGGAATTCTTCTTTCTAAGAATGTACATCCAGACCTGTGTTCACTAAGTGTATCAGAGTGGGAGTGCTCATCTAGGAAGAGTTTTACCACAATGGATAAGAGAGGGGGTGCCGATCAATCAGCACTCCTACTCTGGGACGCCTTATGAATGCGGGCCCAGAAACATAGGTCAGAGGGAATGGGTGAAGTACGTATATGTCTCAGTAGGATTGCTTACCTCCTGGTGCAGATGGTGGGACTGTGGAGAGAGTGTGGAGAGGAGGAAGAGAGGGTTGTCAAAGGAATCAGACAAATGTACAACTGAAGAAATGTCAAGCTGATGAATGAATAATCAAGTGTGCGTTAGGATTACATGTCCACGTCATCGTAGTCATCATCCGAGTCCAGGCATTGGTCCCTACGGGAACGAGATCAACACAGTGCTGGTTAAGATCGGTAGTCAACAGTGGTCTCCTCATTACTCATTGGATCATTTGCCCTGTAAGACTTGGAGATGATGGAGCCGTCAGTCAGTGTGTGATTGGCTTGCTAAGCAGTAATCCACTTACCTGATTAGACTCTTGTCGCTGCCAGTGGATCCCAGTGTGGAACACTGTACTGTAGGTCGTACCTGAAGCACAGAAAGACAATGACAGACGACTCTGATCAATAAGACACGCAGGCCTACGTTTGTACTGGGAAGCACAGGCATGGATAGCACCATAGGTACGCACATGGACACACTCACACACACACGCTTATGCACAGACACGTACCATTGCTTCTGGTGGGGCTGTCTTTACTGGTCTCTTGGTGTAGAGCTGCTCCACTATAACACATATACCAATCCAATGATTAGTTGCACATGTATACAACCGATAACATTTCCTGGACAGGTTCACAAAGAAAAAACAAACTGAATATATCTCACAGCTGATGTCAGAGTTGGTTCTCTCTGCCTGGTTGTGTCTGTTAATGGAGTGAATCCTTCTCAAGGAGCCAGGTACCACAACCTATAGGAGATATCACCATATAGCCATGAGTACTGCATTTACATGTCTTTTACAATGTGTGATCATGTATATTGATGTGTATTATTCATATTTATTGTATATACAATGTTTATTACTATAGGATTTTATGGTGTTTGTTTGTGTGTGTGTTTGATTGTGGAAGGCAAGTGTGTGATGCTCTGACCTCCACGTCCTCCTCCTCAGACGGCAGGCAGGGCTTCAGTTTCTCAGGGTGACGCAGCTTCTCTAGCAGATCCAAGATCAGATCCTGTCTCAGACACGGCTGGGTCAGAAACAGATGCTGCAGGACAGAGAGAGAGAGAGAGAGAGACAGAGAGAGAGAGAGAGAGACAGAGAGAGAGACACATAGACAGAGAGACAGGGAGAGACAGAGAGACAGGGAGAGAGAGAGAGAGAGAGACAGAGAGAGCGAGAGAGAAATTAGGAAGTGAAAAAGGATTACAGGTACTACAAGACATGAATAGAGGAGCTCAAGCCTTTGATCTGGGTTTGTTAGTGGGTGCCAGGTGCACTGGTTTGTATCAAGAACTGCAACGCTGCTGGGTTTTTCATGCTCAACAGTTTCCCCTGTGAATCATGAATGGTCCACCACCCAAAGGACATCCAGCCAACTTGGCACAACTGTGGGAAGCATTGGAGTCAATATGGGCCAGCATCACTGTGGAACGCTTTCGACACCTTGTAGAGTTCATGTCCCAGAGAATTGAGGCTGTTCTGAGAGCAAAAGGGGGTGCAACTCAACATTAGGAAGGTGTTCTTAATGTTTGGTATACTCAGTGTACACAGTAGGCCTACTAGTGATCGACGTTAGCAGCACCACAAAAGTATAGCAAGCCAAAGTTGCCTAATAAGTAAAGTGCTCAGTGCGTTCTTAGATCATCTCATCAACAACATATCAACAATGTGCTGACAAAAAAAACTAAAAAAACAAACGTCAACACCACCATCATCAACAACATATTACCGTCATCATCCTCAAAATCATCGTTCCTAGCCTACCTCCTTCTCTTCCATGTATTGAAAAGGGCAATGGCCATAGGGGGTGAAGGAGTGCTTGTACATGTAGTCTGTACATAGTTGTACATAGTCTTAACAGTGGGGAATCTACACTGGGAGCCAGAGGATAGCACCTGGAACTCATGGTGTAGGGGGTGGGTACAGTCAGACAGGATGGATTCTGCCTTCCTCACCACTTGTCTGTTGTACAGGTCAGACAGACTACTCTGCTGGACTCTTGAGATTTTGCACCATTCTAGCTAGTGCATTTTTAGGAAAGGTGAGGCAAGGAGAAAGAGGAGAGGTGGGTGAGTAAGATCGAGCAGAGAAGAGAGACATTATCTGTGTTTCTTGAGGTTTACTCACTGTCAGCATCTTTGAGGCACTGGGTCTCTTCTTAGTGTTCCTGATCAGCATCGTCTTGACAAAGTTATAGAAAATCGAGGACCTAACATGAAAGTGGTAGAAGAAAATACTGTTGTTTTAACCAACTGCATATTACAGACCGTAGATGAATTGACTGAATGAATGAAGGAATACAGGTATCATTTCCACAGCTCAAGTGGATAGTAATGGTCTTACTGCATACCATTTGGACTTTTCCTTTAGTTTTGG
This sequence comes from Oncorhynchus mykiss, assembly GCF_013265735.2. Lineage (NCBI taxonomy): Eukaryota > Metazoa > Chordata > Actinopteri > Salmoniformes > Salmonidae > Oncorhynchus > Oncorhynchus mykiss. The sequence goes on along the minus strand of NC_048591.1, from coordinate 13,207,920 downwards.
AGGCTGGTAGCCACTTTTGGACATGAGGAACAGCACCCTGAGAAAAGACAAGATTTTAATATGAGGTTTGTGTCTGTCTGTCTGTCTGTCTGTCTGTCTGTGTGCGTGTGTGTGTGTGTGTCGTCACAAGTCAGTATTGTAAATAAGAATTAGTTCTTAATTGACTTATAAAGTATATAAAAAATAAAAAGTGGGGTAGGCATGTGCGTAATTGGTTAAAAGCATGAATGTATATCCAACTGGAACATGAGGGGGTGTGGAAGGAGGAAAGTCTAGATTCTTTCTGCGGGGAGCGTGAATGTAAGAAAGAATGTTGTGTGTGTGGGTTAAAGGAATGATTTGAGTGTGTTTGTGATTACCGTAGTGGGTGCACATCGAATAGGGGAGGCTGCAGCTCAGCCAGCTCGATGGCAGTGATTCCCACAGACCACACGTCACACAGCTCATTGTAACCCCCCTTTATCTCTACGGCAGCCACCTCTGGCGCCATCCTGGAAGACACGGGCCACCGCTACCATCAACATCAAGACCATCTGACATCACATACAACCTCGAGAAGAGCCACATGGAGGGGACTCATTTGACCTTCAACCTCACCAGTAAGGAGTCCCGATGAAGGACATCCGCCGTGCCAAAGTAGCCGTGATCTGTGCCGAAATCCCAAAGTCCGCTAAACAGCCAGACAATAAATATGTCACTTATTTAATATGTGAGGACAAAAATCTATGATTTAAGTGTCATGATTTACCGCCTGTTGAGTGTTTTAGGGCTTCACAGTCACACACCTAGCTTCACCTCTCCTTGGTCATTCAGGAGGATGTTGGCCCCCTGGACAACAGGAAGAGGAGACACAAGCGATCACGACAGAGCAATGTGTACAGTATATTCTGTCTGGACAGCATGAAAACACAACAAACATTGCATCCTAACTTAAAGCAAGCGTTGTCTGAGCCAGAACGGCCCTTAGTGACAGACTAGCGTCCTGTCTAGGAGGTGTTCTAGTACATCTAGTTGACTCATGCTACTGAAACAGGAGATAGGCTCCTGCCCCTATGGGCCATTCATAACCGTTATAGAGGCCTAACTCATCCCAGCAGATTAGGGAGTCAACCCTGGTCATCTCACCTTTATGTCTCTGTGAATCTTCTTCTGGCCATGTAAGTAATCCAGACCCTGCAGGTAGACAGTTAGTACACTGTTACGTGTTGATATCAAAGCAACTATTATCTATAACAACCAAAGTGACATGTTATACACTCTCACTCTATACTCTATACGTGTGATATGAGTGATCTTACCTGAAACATCTCCCTGCAGATAAATGCAATCTGAAGCTCAGAGAGAGGCCCGGTCACTAGAGGGAGAAAAGAGGGGGTGAAGTAGGACACTCTGTTACAGTAGTAGAGCGTAATCTGCTCACCCACACACATACTCTCACTCACACACACACACCTGTATTCAACACACACTCTCTAGGGGACGAAGTGATAAAATGTCTTAAGAAGTACATCAGTCGCTAATGATGAGGAACTCACTCAAATCTATAAAAATAGGCAAATGCAAAATATGTTTTGGGCAGAGGGGTTTTGCAGTAGAAAAAAAGGGTTCCAAAAGGGTTCTTCGGCTGTCCCTATAGGATAACCCTTTTTGGTTCCAGGTAGTACTATTTTGGGTTCCACATAAAATTCTCTGTGGAAAGGATTTTATATGGAACCCAAAAGAGTTCTACCTGGAACCAAAAAGGGTTATTCAAAGGGTTCTCATATAGGGACAGCCAAATAACCTTTTAAGGTTCTAGATAGCACCTTTTTGTGCTATCTAGTGTAGTTGTGTAGTTGACCTTTAAGAGTGTCCCTGTGTTTGAACTTTGGGCACATCATAACATGACATGACTTCCTGCCAGATGTTTGTCACAAAGTAAACCCGGCTGGTTGTGAGACTGATCTGTATTCAAAGCCTGATCAAACCACTTATTTGTCTCTCATTCACACATACTGTAGATCACCTCTCGCTTTTTGTTTGTCTGATATGTTCACCTTCCTTCTCAGAGTTTTCTCAGTTGAAGAGATAAATCCTAAATCAACCTAAGCTGGCACACACACACACACACACACACACAGACACACACACACAAACACACAAACACACCATGGTAAACATCCTGAAGAGAGCCTCCTCCACAGAACTCCATGCAGATCGACAGCTTGTTGGCCCTGGAAACACACACGCATGTCACACACACACACACACACACACACACACACACACACACTTTATCTGTCATATGAAAGGGTTATACTCCCAGTAACTTTATCATGATCACAACTGATAATATTTCCAATTAGTCCGTATCATCCAATTCCAACTAGTGTATGATATGTGGCTGTGTGTGGCAGGGCCTGCTCAGTGCCCACTCACTGTATATAGCTGCCATAGTAGGCCACAATGTTGCGGTGCTTGCAGCTCTTCACTATGACGATCTCCTGCTGGATTACTGAGAAGTCCTCCTCTGTGTGGGAAAAGGTCATAACATCTCATATCATTTTATACCATGTACCACACTGCAGTGCATATGGATGCCAGATGATGTCACAATATAGCACCACAACATCATCTTGGTTTGTTACCAACTACTTTTTTGGAACGGTAACATTTGACACCTGCATTACTGCAGAAATATGATACCAATGTGAATTGAAAGGTTTGTTTCTTTCAGACCTGGGTTGAAATACTACTTGAAATCATTTCAAATACTATTTTTGTGCTCGATTGAGCTTGCCTGTTGTAATGGAACCAATATAAATGTCTAGAATGACCAAAACCCTGCCCACCTGGCACTCCAGACAGGTTAAAGTAAACGCTCCAAGTATTTGAAAGATATCAAATAGTATTTGAACCGATGATGTACAGTATATAAACGTTGGATTGCTGATGCTCTGTATTGGCCATTGAGAGGCCTTGAAGCCACCATGTTGGCCATATTGGCACTCGCCAGTAGGAGCAGTCCTCCATAGGAATGGATGCAATTCTACAGTATTTCAATTAACTGTTTCAAGGACAAAATAACGTTTAAGTATTTTTTGTTGTACACCCAATATGTCCCCCCTGTTGATGATGCTTATTATGCATTATAGTTGAACCAAAAGTTTACATGTAACAAAAAATGAAATAGGAAACAAGAAAATATATATGTAAAATTGAATTAATCAATAATATATGTTGATGCTAATATTATGTACAATATTTAGTTATGTTTCCATGTGATAACAATAGCCTAATAAATGTAATATGCCATAAACTATTGTTTTTTAACAGCTTCATTCAATTCATTCTAATTAACTTAATAATTATGACACACCCCTCACTATTGTCATTGGTTGCACTAATTGCACTGGTTGTCTACATAACCTGGTTCAAGTATTCATGACATTACCCTGAAGAAGGCAAAGTGATCATGAAACATTGGTGATTTACCCAGTAAATTACTGGGAGTTTATATATAGAGTGTGCAACTCTTTATTTTTTATAGTTTATAGTTTATTTGCCGTTAGTCAGCACCTCTACATAGAATCATTTTCTTTGGGTGTGCTCCAGCTCATGTTTTTTATTAAAAAAACAAATTGAGACATTAATAAATGCATTTTTATATCTTCCAAAATACTTTTACAACGGTGTGGGAGTGCCAAGATGGAGGCACGGTGGCTTCAACAAAGCACCCCCTATCAGTCATCTAGTGTATATATAAATCATTGATGTGTGGTCTCTAGTATCTGTAGTAACAGAGGGGACTTCTTTACCTGGCTCCATCTTGATGACCTTGATAGCTGCCAGCTCCCCGTTCTGCTTGTTCCGAGCCTGAGTAAAAGACAGCTGCATCAGTCAGTGGGCTTGTTATGGAAGGGGGAGTATAACCTGATTCACGGAGTGATAGATGTGCAGAAGATGAATGTAGAGTAGTAGAGATACTGGGGTGCAAAGGAGCAAAAAATAATACAAATAAATAAAAAACAGTATGGGGATGAGGTAGTTGGATGGGCTATTTACAGATGGGCTATGCACAGGTGCAGTGATCTGTGAGCTGCTCTGACAGCTGGTGCTTAAAGTTAGTGAGGGAGATATGAGTCTACAGCTTCACAGTTTACAGTCTAACTAGACACCTAGGTATTTGTAGTTGTCCACAAATTCTAAGTCAGAACCATCCAGAGAAGTGATGGTGGACGGGCGGGCAGGTGCGGGCAGCAATTGGTTGAAGAGCATGCATTTAGTTTTACTTGCATTTAAGAGCAGTTGGAGGCCACGGAAGGAAAATTGTATGGCATTGAAGCTCATCTGGAGGTTAGTTAACACAGTGTCCAAAGAAGGGCCAGAAGTATACAGAATGGTGTCGTCTGCGTAGAGGTGGAACAGAGAATCACCAGCAGCAAGAGCGACATCATTGAGTCGGCCGGAGAATTGAACCCTGTGACAGCCCCATAGAGACTGCCAGAGGTCTGGACAACAGGCCCTCCGATTTGACACACTAAACTCTTTCTGAGAAGTAGTTGGTGAACCAGGCGAGGCAGTCATTTGAGAAACCAAGGCTGTTCAGTCTGCCGATAAGAATGTGGTGATTGACAGTCGAAAGCCTTGGCCAGGTCGATGAATACAGCTGCACAGTATTGTCTCTTATCGATGGCGGTTATGATATCGTTTAGGACCTTGAGCGTGGCTGAGGTGCACCCATGACCAGCTCGGAAACCAGATTGCCTACCGGAGAAGGTACGGTGGGATTCGAAATTGTCGGTGATCTGTTTGTTAACTTGGCTTTCGAAGACCTTAGAAAGTTAGGGTAGGATATATATAGGTCTGTAGCAGTTTGGGTGTAGAGTGTCTCCCCCTTTGAAGAGGGGGATAACCGTGGCAGCTTTCCAATCTTTGGGGATCTCAGACGATACGAAAGAGAGGTTGAACAGGCTAGTAATAGGGGTTGCAACAATTTTGTGTGATCATTTTAGAAAGAGAGGGTCCAGATTGTCTGGCCTAGCTGATTTGTATGGGTCTAGATTTTGCAGCTTTTCAGAACATCAGCTATCTGGATTTGGGTGAAGGAGAAATGGGGGAGGCTTGGGCAAGTTGCTGTGGGGGGGTACAGGGCTGTTGACCGGGGTAGGGGTAGCCAGGTGGAGTGCATGGCCAGCCATAGAAAAATGCTCAATTAAATTCTCAATTATCGTAGATTTATCGGTGGTGACAGTGTTTCCTAGCCTCAGCGCAGTGGGCAGCTGGGAGGAGGTGCTCTTATTCTCCATGGACTTTACAGCGTCCCAGAACATTTTGGAGTTTGTGCTACAGGATGCAAATTTCTGTTTGAAAAAGCTGACCTTTGCTTTCCTGACTGACTGTGTATATTGGTTCCTGACTTCCCTGAAAAGTTACATATCGCGGGGGCTATTCGATGCTAATGCAGAACGCCACAGGGTGTTTTTGTACTGGTCAAGGGCAGTCAGGTTTGGAGTGAACCAAGGGCTATATCGGTTCCTGGTTCTACATTTTTTGAATGGGGCATGCTTATTTAAGATGGTGAGGAAAGCCCTTTTAAAGAATAACCAGGCATCCTCTACTGACGAAATGAGGTCAATATCCTTCCAGGATACCCGGGTCAGGTCGATTAGAAAGGCCTGCTCAATGAAGTGTTTTAGGGAGCGTTTGACAGTGATGAGGGGTGGTCGTTTGACTGCAGACCCTTTACGGATGCAGGCAGTGATCGCTGCGATCCTGGTTGAAGACATCAGAGTTGTATTTGGAGGGCAGGTTGGTTAGGATAACTGTTAAACACGGGTGCCCGTGTTTACCGATTTGGGGTTGTACCTGGTAGGTTCATTGATAATTTGCTGAGATTGGCCGTGGTGTTAAGCATGTCCCAGTTTAGGATCATGTTGGGTCTATGAGTTTATGCTACAATTACTTTCTATTGAAGATGTGTGTTCATTATCGGATGAGAGTTGAGTTGGCGTAGCTTTACTGTGGCGTTCACTGTTTTGTTTACTGGTTCACCAACTACTTCTCAGGAAAGAGTTTAGTGTGTCAAAACACCTACCAAGACTGCCCAGACTCTGACACTGTTAATTACTTCTGCATTGCCAAATCACAAAGCCTACACACACTAGAGCACACCAATGAGAGACCCTGTTTGTTATTTGACACAACAACACTAAACATAGCCCATGAATGTGCACAGTGGAAAGTAGACAGATAATAGGATGGGGTTGGCTGGCAGGGGGCTGGGTTGAGTGGAGAGAGATGGCCACTGAAGAAAAGCCACAAAACAAACAGTGCTCATCTCGCAGACCACTGGAAACGTTGTGATCGAAGCCAGGCAGTTTCCATGGTGACGTCAATGACCTTGTTGACAGACTGACACCACATAGATACACATGCAGACACTCACAAGCTCTTACACTCAGAGGACGAAGTGACAAATGTATTTTAAGAAGCACGGCAGTCGATAATGATGAGTAACTTATGATCACTCAAATTAAATGTCTAAAAATAGGCGAATGCAGAACATGTTTTGGATGAAGGATGGGTTTAACAGTGCAATGGTAAATGGTGATAGGTGACCTTTAAGAGTGTCACTGTGTGTGAACCTTAGGAACATCACAACTTAACTTCCTCCCAGTGGTACTTCACAAAGTAGAACTGTAGATCACCTCTCACCTTTGTTTGGAAGGATTTTTCTCCCTTCCTCTTTCTTAGAGTTAAAGTGATGAAGTTACCCCCCCCCCCCCCCCCCCCCCCCCCCCCCCCCCACACACACACACTCACACACACACAGAGTCTTGTACAGCTAACCTTGTGGGGTCACGAAATTTAAACCCCTTAGAATATGCATTTGACCCTTGTTTGTCTACGGTTCTTGTGGGTACTTCTGGTCCCCACAAGTATAGTTAAACACACACACACACACACACACACACACACATACACATTAATTGTGAAGTGTAGATTCTGTAAATACCAATGACGCTCTCACTTCTTTATTTTCCACTTTCTGTCAAAGATTGCACCCAGCACAAAATGTCATCGCATTTTATTGGCAGAGACACATCACAATAACCCACTGTTTTCAGTATTATAAGTATTGTGGCTTGGCTGAAACTCAACCTTATCCTGTCCTTTGTGGAGTCAATGCCTATGAGCCTGTGGGATCAATTCTATTGCATCGAAAACTTGAGAATTGTGTAAGTAGTTCTTCTGAATGTCACATCAGTAGGATCCCTGCCTACAGATGTAACAAGTCTACTTGCATAGGAGGGTAAATCAATTTGAATTCAATCACTTTTTGAAAGTATCCATAAATGTTTGCCCATGGTCAGAAAGTGACTTTTTGGACCTGAATTCCAAAACATTCAGGAGATAGAGGTGCTCAAATTTGACCCATTTTGCATACCCCACCATACTATGAGACATCCATGTCTTCATCACTGGAAAATACCAATGGTTGAATTTGGTTTAATTTAAAAGCAAAATAGGTCAACTTTGAGCACCTTTATTTCTTGAATGTTTTGACATTCAGGTCCAAAATAGTCCCTTTCTGACCACTTCTACAATGGGCAAATACTGTATGTATGGAAGGTTTAGTTCAAATCAAAAGGGGGTGCTATCAAAAAATGATTGAATTCAAATGAATTTACACTAGATAGAAGATAGGAGTTTAAGTTGAAAAAAAAGGATTCTTAGTTCAATGTGTACCAACAAATATTTTGCTTTTATGGAAGTGTGCCGAAGCGGAAGTGTTTACAGGAGGCCTAGGGACAGTTGGGAGGCCTGATAACAAGGTAGTTCAACAGAGATGTACCCACAGTGGTGTTGTGGATACATAGAGTTCAGAATTACCAACCTATAAAAACCCACAGCTCTTTGAATTACTGAGAAGCATCATAAAGTTGCCCAACAAGAAAAACTAAAAACTAACATATTGACAAATATTGGCAATGTTTATTTTTGTTTCCTTGACCCCCCACCCCCCTCCAGACACTGTTGACTCAGACAGCATGCTAACCGAACCTATTCTCCCTCTCCCACACATGCTCACTCAAGGCTGGCCTGTTTCCCTGACACTGTGGGTAAGCAAAGTGCTGCATCTGCAGGTCTCCATCAGTGTTCAGTCTGCTTGTTGAATCAACACATAGGCTGGCTTCGAGGGTGGATGAGTGTGTGTGTGTGTGTGTGTGTGTGCCTGTATGTGTCAGCTTGTGTGTATGCCCCTGTGGGTGAGTGTATGTATGTGAAAGCCCCTGTGGCTTCAGTGCTTTGAATGTGTATTTATTCACATTCAACTGTCTGTTCGCAGGCATTGCTACCATAAGTTGTTGAATAAATGCAAACCACTGTGAAAATAGAGCAGAATCTATCGGTGGCCTCCGTTTCTCTTGGGAGAGGAAGTACGCTTCATATCCCCCCTACTTTGCATCAGTCACATGTACAGTGGACAAGCTCCTGAACACAGCAGCTGGCAAACTCTGCCAAAGCTTGTCCAGTAAGACCATTTATGACATTATAAAATCTTTGTCCTTCTTCTACAATACCATTATTGACATTGTAGAGTATACCAAGATTCTGGAAAGGGCATAAATTCCACATAAGATACACATTTTACACAAAATGTTCCTTATGGAATAAAAGTGAAAATGGTGTGCTCCACATTGAATTCATGCTATACGTAGCAACTGAATGAAATGATCATGGCTGGTGCGGAATAGCACACTCATCATGTGGTGTTCAAACAGGTGCAAAACACACTGCATTTCTGCAAAGTTCTGTGACAGGATGCAATATGACTTCTTCAGAGATCGAAAATGTGTCCTTGCAACTTGTCTGTAACAAGTGTTACTGAAAGATACAGTTGGATATTGCCTCCCAACATCCATGCATATCAATGACAAGCTTCTGTATTTGTTTGAATGGATGTGATGTTCCAACTCACCTATTGGTCACATCCTTAGGCCCTATCCTGATTCGAGGTAAACACATTGTGTACCTAATGTGGTCACAATAAATGTGTCTTTAGGACAGTGAATTGACAGGTGACAGGTTGTCTTGTTCCAACACAGTTACTGACTTAGAACACATTCTGCCCATTAACAAAATTGCTGTATACCAAGTCACAGTGTAACTGACTGGGGTTGAGCTGTGAGGGGTAAACACAACTGACCTCATGGTAAGAGTATAGGACTCAGTTACCTGAAGAAGGACAACAGATCAACCTCTATTCCCTGGTGAGCTATGACACAATCCTTCACTACTTGGGGAAACATATTCCACAGAATTGAGATAATACACTTTCATGTAATAGACAAAGGGCCATGTTCACTAACCAAAAGTGAAAGATGAAGAGAAAGGAAACCCGTGTATGAAAAAAATCGAAAATATCTGATCATATATGCTTTTTCGAAAACCACTTCCTTTTTTGAAACAGGAATTACAAAAAACTGAAGTCTAAACTTCCTGAGAATGTGAATAAACTAATCCAACAAGGTTCATTTACTTGCGACATGATTTAGGCCTACATGAAATCAAACCATAGCTTGCAGCCACAAATAAAATTGAATATTTTATTGTAAATCAGACTACTGACATTCGAAACACAGGCCACCATGAGAAACATCACAAAAAAAAGTAAAAAGCACAGCAACAAGGTAACATAAAACTCTCTGAAAATGTCCTGGCTGTGAGTTGTTTTTATCTCTGACCTTGTAAACCTCGCCATAGGTGCCTCCACCGACCCGGAGCAGAATCTCAAAGTCCTCCTGGGGGTTCCGGGTGGAGATGTCCAGTGCAGCCCGGTTCTGGGAGTCCATTACTCCTGGGGCATGGCGCAAACTCACACACATACACAAACTCCCTCCACTGACTCCTGTTCCTGCTGCAGGCGCACAAACACCACTTTCTCTCACCTTCCTTCTTCACTCACCAGTTAGACCCCCCTCCTTCTCTCGTCTCTTTTTTCACTCTGTTGCCTGAACTAAATGATCTCTGATTTTCAGTGAAGCTCATTTACATTTTCTCTGGTTTTATTTCCTGTTGGGTGTCAGTCTCTGAAGGTGTGAGTGTATGAGAGAGAGAGCGGGGTGGGGAGGAGAGACTTAGTTTCACCATTGTCTTTTTGACATTCTTTGTAGTGTGTGTGTGTGTGTGTGTAGCTGCGTTACTCTTGTTCTCTGTGTGGGTTTTCTCTTGTCACTTGGGCATGCCTGCAGAAGTGTGAGCTACAAATATGCAATGCTGCTCTCGTTTGAAACCATTTATAATGGCCTGACTTCCCGTAGAGCAACAGTAGCATGTCGATACACATGAAAAATTGCCATGCTTCAGAGTGGTAGAGATCATTAGCTAAAATGTTATTGTCAATGAGGAAGTTAAAAAAAAATATATATATATATATACTCTGACTACAAAAGGACATAAGTCAAAGGCATCACATTGCTCCAGTATTGGTGAAAAGAAATTAAAACCAAAATAAAAGAGAGGACACATTTGCTGGACCTGCTGACAGCACTAAAAGTGTTGTACTGTAATATGCATCTACTGTTAGAATGACAGCAGGTTATATAGCATGATATTGTCAAATCAAATATTGTCACATGCGCCGAATACAAGACTTGACTGTGAAATGCTTGCTTATGAGCCTTCCCCAACTACGTCAAATTAATAATAATAATTAACACAAGAGGAATAAAATACACAAGAATGGAGGTATATACAGGGAGTACCAGTACCAGATCAATGTGCAGGTAGGTGAATGAGGAATTTGAGCTAGATATGTACATGAAGGCAGGGTAAAGTGACGAGGCATCAGGATAGATAATAATAAGAGTAAGAATAGTCTAGCAGAAGCTTATGATGAATGTGAAAGTGTGCGTGTGGTATCGTTATTCCTGTGTGTTGTGTGTGTATTTAGAGCATGTGAATGTGTGTGGGTTTGTGTGAGTGTCAGTGTAGTGTGTGTATACAGTGCATTTGGAAAGTACTCAGACCCCTTAACATTTTCCACATTTTGTTTTGTTACAGCCTTATTCTAAAATTGACCAAATAAAAACATTTCCTCATCAATCTACACACAATACTCCATAATAACAAAGCAAAGAGGTTTTTAGAAAATTCTGCTAATGTATTAAAAATGAAAAGTAAATAAGGTATTTCAGTTTAAGTATTCAGACCCTTTACCATGAGACTCGAAATTGAGCTCAGGTGCATCGTTTCCATTGATCATCCTCAAGATGTTTACACAACTTGATTGGAGTCCACCTGTGGTAAATTCAATTGATTGGCCATGATTTGGAAAGGCACGCATCTGCCTATATAAGGTCCCACAGTTGACAGTGCATTTCAGAGGGAAAACCAGGGTATGAGGTCTAAGGAAGTATTTGTAGCACTCCGAGCCAGGATTGTGTCGAGGCACAGATCTGGGAAGGATACCAAAACATTTCTGCAGCATTGAAGGTCCCCAAGAACAGTGGCCTCAATCATTCTTAAATGGAAGAAGTTTGGAACCGCAAAGACTCAATCTAGAGCTGGCCGCCTGGCAAAACTGAGAAATCGGGGGAGAAGAGGCTTGGTCAAGGAGGTGACCAAGAAACACACTCTGACAGAGGTCTGGAGAACCTTCCAGAAGAACAACCATCTCTACAGCACTCCACCAATCAGGCCTATATGACAGTGGCCAGACGGAAGCCACTCAGTAAAAAGGCATATGACAGCCAGCTTGGAGTTTGCCAAAAGGCACCTGAAGGACTCTCAGACCATGAGAAACAAGATTCTCTGGTCTGATGAAACTAAGATTGATCTCTTTGGCCTAAATGCCATGCGTCACACCTGGAGGAAACCTGCCTACGTTGAAGCATGATTGTGGCAGTATCATGCTGTGGAGAACGTATTTCAGTTGCAGGGACTGGGAAAGTAGTTAGGATCGAGGGAAAGAAGAACGGAGCAAAGTACAGAGATCCTTGATGAACGCTCAGGACACCAGACTGGGGTGAAGGTTCACCTTCTAACAGGACAACGACCCTAAGCACACAGCCAAGACAACGCAGGAGTGGCTTCGGGACAAGTCTCTCAATGTCCTTGAGTGGCCCAGCCAGAGCCTGGACATTCTGCAGAATATTTTTGGTACCCTTTCTTAGCTCTGTGTCTCAGCGCTCTACGGACAATTCCTTCGACCTCATGGCTTGGTTATTGCTCTGACGTGCACTGTCAACTGTGGAACCTTATATAGACAGATGTGTGCCTTTCAAAATCATGTCCAATCAATTGAATTTACAGGTGTTCTCCAATCAAGTTGTAGAAACATCTCAAGGATGATCAATGGAAACAGGATGCACCTGAGCTCGATTTTGAATCTCATAGCACAGGGTATGAATACTTATGTGAATAAGGTATGTTTTTTTTATATACATTTTCAAAAATGTCAACCTGTTTTCGCTTTGTCACTATGGGGTATTGTGTGTAGATTGAAGATGTTATTTTTATTTAATCAATTTTAGAATAAGGCTGTAATGTAACAAAATGTAGAAAAAGAGAAGGGTTCTGAATATTTTCAGAATGCACTGTAGTCCAGGTAACCGTTCAATTAACTATTGTGTTGTTGATGAGTGAGTGCACACATTTTGCATTAGTTGTCACATATTATAAATATAGAAAAGTATGACATTTAACACCCCGCCCCCTGCCTGGTCTTTGCCACCCCCTGTCTGATCATACAAGCAAGCCCACAGTGTCTGTCAAAAGCCATAGCACAAACACCCACTGGTGTTAGACATACACTAAAGTATGCTCGTCGAACATCTCATTTCAAAATCATGGGCATTAATATGGAGTTGGTCCCCTTTTGCTGCTATAACAGCCTCTACTCTTCTGGGAAGGCTTTCCACTAGTAGTGAGGACGGGCACTGATGTTGGGTGATTAGGCCTGGCTCGTAGTCGGAGTTCCAATTCATCCCAAATGTGTTCGATGGGGTTGAGGTTCTTCCACACCGATCTCGACAAAGCATTTCTGTAAAGTGAGGTCCATTAATTTTGGGAAATATGTTCCCAAGTATTTTCACGCAAAAGAGAGCAACATGTGATCGTAATTATGTTTTTATCAAATATTATATGTTTGGGATTATTGCGGTTAAATTGCAGTCTACAAATGACTTATGTTCCGGACCCCCGACCATTCGCTCAAGAAGAAAATCGGCCCGCGGATGAATCTAGTTGCTGATCCCTGCTCTAGGGGTAAATTAGTTCGCTAATGACCACAACTTTATAACTATAGAGCATATTACAATATGAGAACAATAATACATCTACTGATTTTACAGCAACCAACATATTTATCTTCCTAGTTCATACTCCATTTGTTATATAAATATTCATACACATAGCTCATATAAACAAAGACATTCCGTCGTAAGAACACATACACCCAGCCAGAAGACTGACCCCCTCTTCCTTATATAAACACACATCTCATCTCCCTCTAACTGGCCGGTCCCAAGAGCAAAGAACTTTTGCTGTGCACCAATGGGGCCCGCTCTGGCTAGAGCAAGGCCCGCCTCCAACCCTCCGACCAGTCAAGAAGACCGAAACGACAAGACTCCACCTACTTTATTCTATGTATAAAAATGTATGTAACCATTGTATAGGCCTCTTTTTCACCTGGCTCCTTGCCGAGTTATGTGAACTAGGTCCGTGCACGTAAAACTGCGGGACAAGATATCTCTGACTCATTAAAACTGTCTTTCGTTACAACTGAAATCCACTCTGTCCAGCGTCCGTGATTTGGTCTCAACTCTCCAGTATTTGAACACTAACAGAATTGGTAGCAGAGGATGGTTATTCTTGAATTCGATCTATTATAAGTTAGTGTGAGAGGACGAGACTGATCACGGCTAAAAAATCAGACGGAAGAGTGACTTCCCCAGCCATTCATCTTGCCTCAGGAAATCTGATCGGAGCGCTCTATATAAAGGTGAGCAGAGCCCGTTATATCGAAATCTGCATATTGTATTATAGTCTAAACCAAATTTTGATCAGAAAGTACTGGGCGTGAGTATGAATCGGTGCCCAAATTTTTTACATAAGAACCTAAGACATTGATTAAAGATATCTTGTTTTGTAAAAAAAAAAATATATATATATACATATTCTTATTAATGGGCCTATACTCAGTTATTTTAATAGGAATGTGTGAATTGTGATTGACCAATGTGTTAAATTCCTCCAGGGACCCTATTTGTTCTGAAATCTGCATAGAAAACTGTCCTAATTATATATGTATTGGGTTGTGTATAGAGGTGACGTTAAATAGTGGCTGTGTTTTAACACGTAATGGACACAATTATGGATGTTGGAAATTCAATGAGAATTTCATACGAATGAATGAATTATAGATGAACCGAATCTGCAAGTAAGGTCTTGTGGAGGTGTGGTTATAGAGGAACCGAATCTGCAAGTAAGGTCTTGTGGAGGTGTGGTTATAGATGAACCGAATCTGCAAGTAAGGTCTTGTGGAGGTGTGGTTATAGATGAACCGAATCTGCAAGTAAGGTCTTGTGGAGGTGTGGTTATAGTTTAATGATAGATGAACCGAATCTGCAAGTAAAAATTTCCTATTTTGATACGTTCTGTACTATCGAATAAGGTCTTGTGGAGGTGTGGTTATAGTTGAATGATAGATGAACCGGATCTGCAAGTAAAATCTCCTGTTGATACATATAACATCGAATAGGTCTTGTGGAGGTGTGGTTGGATTGAATGAATCTGCATGAAAAATGCCCTATTAAAAAAGCTGTGTATTATTTAATAGGTTTTGTAAGAGGTGTAGTCGAGTAGATACAGGATATGTAAGTTTGGCCTTCCACTAGACAGAGATCGGGAATGATGTGGCTATTGCACATCAAACAATAAACATAAGATGAACCAGAGTTGACATTCCATGATTTGGAGATGGGGGAAATTAAATTGAAAGAAACGTTTGTCGCGGAGTAGGTTGGGATACGTAACTGGGCTATTATGCACACGTGCTGGTAGACAAAGCCACCTTAGTATCGAATGGCCGTGCAATTTTGATTGACAGCAGCCGGGCCGAAATACTGATTTTCGTTTTTTTTTCCATTCCTGTTGATATTGCCTAGAGTTTTAAATTATTCTGACAATTGCTATAGAATCGCTGGAATTTACTGATATAAGTTCATAAAGGAACTTACTGAATTGTTTCTAGAAAGTATTTAAATAAGCCGCCGAGCTTAATACAGACTTTGTTTTACAGACGCTAAAAGCTACACACTGATTTTGGGGTTTTTCTATTCTATCCATATTTCCTAAATATATAGAATTATTCTGACAATTGCTATAGAATCGCTCGAATTTACTGATATAAGTTCATAAAGGAATTTACTGAATTGTTTACAGAAAGTATTTAAATAATTCACTGAACAACTCTTAGTTGTCTAGAAATTCTATCGATATTTCCTAAAGAGCTAGAATTACTCTGAAAATTGTTAGAGAACCGCATATATTCACTGATATATTGTTCCAAAAGGAAATCGCAGAATCATTTATAGAAAATACCTAAACGAATCGCTGAACAAATTCAAATAAAATACCGGTGAAATACACACGTGGCGGGCGTCACATATTGATAACCCCCTTTGTCTCGACCAGGGACAGGCTAAGCATACAACGATAGAAATAAACACCACATAGTAAGGATTGAATATACCTAAATAACGCATTATACACATTATCAGACGAACTAGATAAAATGTCTGCAGCTACCACGCCCAAACTAAAATTCAATGATTATTTAGATCAGAGTATGATTGATAGAGCGGGAGGTAAAAAACAGTATGGGAAAGTGGAGAAAGTGTGGAAAGGATTACGGATAAGATGGACACAAGCAGGTTATTTTAGCGGAGGACCACCTACAGGGGGGAAACTCCAAGATATGCAGACAGAATTAGAGGACGCAGTAGAGCATGCAAAAGCGAGTGAGGCGGAGAGAAACAACATACACAGGTTCAAAAAAGTAGGTACAAGAGAGAGAGAGAGAGCAGAGGGGGAGCTCAAGATAGGTACATGGGCCATACAGGAGAGTAGGAGGGTGCTGCCCAAAAACACACCAGACATGATGGGCGTGGCTATTGTGGCGTCGGGGGATGTTAAAGCTCCGCCTGAGAACTTGCCCACGGCTCCCCCTGTGGCCGTTTCTCCCTCACTATATCCACAATTGACAATGGAGGCAGTTCAGCCCCCGCCATACTCAAAGGGACAAAATCACCGGAGCCCGTCACACAACCCATTCCTGCCCAGGGCACCTCCCACAATACAGGCTCCAGTTCTGAGAATAGGGGAGTTAAAGGGGGACATTACCCTGGGGATAACGGCTGGCCATATGGTATGTGAACAGTTCGAAACTGGGATTCCAGGAGCAGGAGACCTCCCCCAGGAACGGAGGCCGCAATGCTCCTCTGTGAACTCTCTCACCTCTGAAACCAGAGGACACTTACAAACAAGATTAGATTCAAACCACTTCTATCAGACGGATAGGGAGGACTGTCATCAGAACATGGATATCGAAAACGAAGAAGAAATTGACATGGTGCTCACCCCAGCTCCGATGGGAGCTCCAAACGTGACTAAGATGCAGGAGCTGCTGAAATCATCAATAGCTCGAGCTAAGGAACTCAGGGAGCTAATAGCTAACCAAGATAACAACAGAGAGGGAGCCTACCGTGTGGAAAGCATAATGAGAGGAACAGTAACCAAAGTTACCGAAGCAATGGGGTCCGAAACACTCCGTCGGTCCTCCAGAATTGCTGATAGAAGAGAGCGAGAGCAGGAGATGGCAGGACAGTACCCCCTGCGACCGACACGAGGTGATGCACACACTGTGGAGTACCAGCCCTGGAAAATGACTGATTTAACAACACTGATGGGACAGATGCCTAGCCTACATGGAGGAGCTTCAGCGTGGCTACTTCAACTGCAGACACTTACGTCAGGCCTGCAACTCTGCCTAGGAGACATGAAAGCACTTCTAGCAAGAGCCACCGACCACGGAACCATGGAGGCCCTCATGACAGCAGCTGACCTTGGATGGCGGGCCCCAACACTGCCCATAGACCACTTCCGTACCAGATTATGGGAAGTTCTACGGAGAGCATACCCTACAGAAAGAAACCATGCCACCTTATCCTCCTTTACAATCAACCCAGGTGAGCAACCTGCAGCATACCTGGACAGGGCTAAGACCACATGGAGATCGGTCCACGAAGAACCATTCGATCACACTGATACCACACTCAGCATGTGGAAGGAAATGGTGGTCAACGGGTGTCCCGGAGATGTTAAAACCAAACTCAGAGGAACGGTAGGGTTGTTTGCACTTCCTCTGACCCAATTCAACACTCATGTGCACCACCATGTGACCCAGCACAACAAGGAAAGAGGGGGTGCTGAGAGCCAGGTGCAGTCCCTCCAGGTACAACTCCTGAAACTCCAATTGAAGGAAGCACAACAAGGAGAAAAACCTAAGAAACAGATGGTGGCGGAAGAAACGAAGGAGCCGGGAACCAAAACAGACATCTCCCAAATCGTGGCACAGACTGTCTCTCAGATGATCCAACAGCAGGCAGCCCCACCACCCCAATACCCTCCCCCACAGCAGTATATCCTGCAACAACAACACCCAGTATGGGCTCGACGGGGTCCCTACACTGGACAACACAGAGGGGGAAACTACCAGTGTTTTAACTGCGGAATTACCGGTCATTTTGCCAGAGATTGCATGAAACCACTCTCCCCGCAGCAACAGCAATGGAGAGCAAGAGGAAGTGGGGGAAACCCACCTCTGCAACATCAGCTACCAGGACCCACACCCATGCATCAGCAACAGCCAGCATACAACCACCCAGAATCTAGCCACATGCAGCAGGAGCAGCAAGATTACAACCAACCCTCCCACTTCAACACCTGATCACCCAGTAAGAATGATGAGGATGCCACTCCTGCCGATGACCACACTGTCTGAAGCCCAAGAAGTGTACTGGCTAAAATGCCTACCCACAGGGCCTGCCACCCCTCACATCCAGTTTAAGTTCAACCAACTGAAAGCTCAAATCTACACTCTGCACCCATATAAGACTCCCCAAGCTGAGATCCATTGCACACTCAATGCAACAGAAACTGATGACTGCCTCTTCACTGCAGACTGGGACGAAGACATGATGCACCTGACCCCACCTATCAGGTGTTGTACCATTGGGTGTGGCCCAGAGGGGGTGGCAGCACCGGTCATCCTACGATCAAGGAACCTCCATGCACCCCTGGCCTGGACGGCTGAAGCATCAACAGCCATAGCACTCCTGAAAACGGATCTATCAGCGGCAGCAGCTCTGACTGCACCTGACTACAAGAACAAGTTCCATTTGGATGTTTCTGGAAGGGAAGGATTCACCTCATCCGTCCTATTCCAGAAACAAGAGGGGGAGAGAAGGGTCTTGATGTACTACTCTTCAAACTTGACCACATTGAGGTAGGACAGTCAACATGCTCCAGATACGTTGCTGCAGTAGCAAAAGCTATTGAAAAAAAAAACAGCTCACCTCGTGATGTCACCCTTCAATCAGCCATCATCCCTCAACCAGCATCGGCCAAATTAGCTGAAATCATCGGATTGACGCAGGTCCTCATCAGAGGAAAAGGAAAGACTGAATATCTATACAGACTCAGCCCATGCCCATGAAGCAGGCCACACTGATGGACCCAGAACTTTTATGAGAAACACATGGCCCCACACACGAAGGCAAACTAAAGACCCTCCAAAAAGGCCTCGCACATCTGGTGGCACCCTCACATAAAAAATATGACTGACTTATTTTATGACGATGATTTATTTTGTGACGAATGCAATGGTTGTGACAGACACAACCCAAAGAAACCATATCAAACACCAATGGGCTCATACGTAACACCTAATGCATGTTTTCAGGATATTAGTATAGACTACACCGACATGGGCCCCGAAAATTTATCTAAAGGCAAACTCTATCTCCTAGTCATAGTAGATAGGTTCTCCAAATGGGTAGAGGCAATAATAACAAAAGGGGAGGATGCTAGGTCAGTCTTTAAGTGGCTACAAACCAAACTAATACCCAGGTATGGCATCCCAAGACAAATCAAATTTGACAAATGGCTCACATTTAACAAACACCTGAGACAGGTGGAAGAAAGATTTGGCATAACCCACAGATTTGGATCTGTGTACAGGCCCCAATCCCAAAATCTGGTGGAACGTCAAACCAAAAGCTAAGATAGCTTTGGGATAATGACTGGTAGAGTCATGCATGGTCCACCAAGGGAGGGAGGTCATATGCCCGCCCTTGATGTACAACAAATTGTAATGTCTAATTATGTGAAAAAACTGACGGTTCTCTCTGCAGCACTCTCTACCCAGGTTCACAAGGTCCAGGAGGGGGAGCTGCCGGGGGACACGACACTACTGAAGGTAAAGGTTGGTGACGGGGTGAGGGTTACAGTCCACAAGAGAAAGTGGCTGGAACCCAGGTGGACTGGACCGTACGAAGTGAAGGAGGTTACTTCACACTCAGTCCAGGTCAAAGGTAAATCAGGCACACCTTGACACCGCCTTACACATTGCACCCCAGCCCCAATTCCTTCTAGAACACTGACTGAAGTCAGAGCTGATTTGAGCGGCCTAAATTCGATTCCAAATGAAGACACTCCTTCCTCAGGTGATGCGGCATCAAACTCCGCCTCCCCTGAGAAGGGAACCTCGCCCAGTTAGAGGGAAATTTCTCCCTCTCTGGGTGAGGCTGGGGATATCTGGTCCCTTATTTGTGATATTCATACTGATATTTGGAGTAACCCTAGGACTTTCACATGGTTAATTGAACAACTATTTCACCCTGCCACATCACATACACCAACCCCTACACATGTCCCTAACTCCTTTCCTGATATCACTCCCTCCAATCACTCCCGTCCCAAACGTAGCACTACACCTACAGACCCACCATGCAAATCAGACAAGGTTAGGAGCACCACCTTATGTATACCCACGATTGCAACCGCCACCTTTCTGCTATAGTTTTCACGTCTAATAGACGTGAAGAGGGGGATTTGTTATATAAATATTCATACACATAGCTCATATAAACAAAGACATTCCGTCGTAAGAACACATACACCCAGCCAGAAGACTGACCCCCTCTTCCTTATATAAACACACATCTCATCTCCCTCTAACTGGCCGGTCCCAAGAGCAAAGAACTTTTGCTGTGCACCAATGGGGCCCGCTCTGGCTAGAGCAAGGCCCGCCTCCAACCCTCCGACCAGTCAAGAAGACCGAAACGACAAGACTCCACCTACTTTATTCTATGTATAAAAATGTATGTAACCATTGTATAGGCCTCTTTTTCACCTGGCTCCTTGCCGAGTTATGTGAACTGTGTCGGAGGGTTGGGGTGAACTATGTGAACTAGGTCCGTGCACGTAAAACTGCGGGACAAGATATCTCTGACTCATTAAAACTGTCTTTCGTTACAACTGAAATCCACTCTGTCCAGCGTCCGTGATTTGGTCTCAACTCTCCAGTATTTGAACACTAACACATCACAACAATAGAAGGCAGTAAAATGACCATGCATCTGTCATTTTGTTTGTGTAGGACCCAAAGTAATTTGAACCAATGTGGTTCCATCACGTTTACGCTCCTCGGTACATTTTATTTTACCTTTACCAGGCAAGTCAGTTAAGAACAAATTCTTATTTTCAATGACGGCCTGTTCAGGGGCAGAACGACAGATTTGTATCTTGTCAGCTCGGGGGTTTGAACTCGCAACCTTCCGGTTACTAGTCCAACACTCTAACCACTAGGCTGCCGCCCCAACATTCACGCCATTCGAAACGTTTGTCGATTATAATATAGTGCATATATTTGGCCATTCGTCTATATGCTCACAAATGAAACAGCCTAATTCAACAGATCAGTATGTCTCCAATGCATGTTTCAGAGACATGTCCTGTGGTCCGTCAGTAATCCAACTTCCGGTTTACGTCACCACAGCCCTTTCCGTCCTTTTCTCCCTCCGCGCGCTCTCTTTTCGGTCCACGTGCGGATGTCTTAGATTTTACAATCAAAAAGACCGCAATAAGAGTTTGGACCAAATGTCGGCATCATTCGAGCAGATGAGAGCTAACGTGGGAAAGCTCTTACGAGGAATTGATAGGTATGGAGACTTGTTTGATAAATACTAGCTTAGCTAGGCCATTCAGTCTGCTACCTACCTGCTGCTACGTAATGCAAGTAACATGTGATTGTTTGAAATTATGCAGAAAGTTGGTTCTGTTTAATTTATTAGACATATCTAACGACGTGCACGTGTCACAAACCTCTGGTTTACCTAATGTTACTTGTACACGTTAGCTAGCAAAACGGTAAACTTTAAGCAAACGTTTAACCGCACAACAACATCCTTTGACAGCTGGTTGGTTGTAAGGCAGATTGATTGGATCTCTGCAAGTTTTTGCACACCTTGTTGTAGTTTAAGTAGTTAGCTAGCTGTGTCGGCTATTTGAATCCATGTTTAACCGATGTGAAATGGCGAGCTAGTTAGCGGGGGTGCGCGCTAATATCGTTTAACTCTTTGAGACCTTGAAGTAGTGGTTCCCTTTGCTCTGAGGACCGCGGCTTTTGTGGAGCGATGGGTAGCGATGCTTCGAGGGTGACTTGTCTGTGTGCAGAGGGTCCCAAGTTCGAGCCCGGGTAGGTGCGAGGGGACGGACTAAAGATAACATTTTACACATGCCCTTAATGTTACATTGTTTATGATCTCTTTCAGATACAACCCAGAGAACCTGGCAACATTGGAACGCTACGTGGAAACACAAGTTAAAGAAAATGCCTACGACCTAGAGGCCAATTTGGCTATTCTCAAATTGTGAGTCACCCTACCTCTTGACTGTGACTACTGTCACGTTTGTTAGGCTTGTAAAAAATAGTTAACTTATGTAGTTCCATTTTCTTGCTAGGTGGTAGGTAGCCCTTGATCATGACTCTCAGTTCCATTACACAAGAGTCATTGGACAAAGGCTTCTTCTGTACAGGGGAGTTTTGTTAAAAAGAGCCCCTGCGCTCAATAAGAAATTGAGCAGGCGACGCTTGCGTCACGGTTTTGGAAGCAGAAGGAACTTATCTTTCAAATCAACAAGAAATCATTTTCAAAAACAAAAATGTTAAATTGATACACCTTGATAGGGTTCCCACACAACCATATCTCCATATAACATTGCGTGTTTTCACAAGACGGAGGTTGACCACCTGTGCTAATTAGCTATCTAGTAGTGACGTAACGGTACACTGATAATCATAAGTCGCCGGTTCAAATGTTTAAGATGCGAGTGCATCAGTCTGCGGGGGCCCAAGTCGATCCAACTGGAACATCCATCGGCAGGAAACCCGATTTAAAAAAAATATATTTAAAAAAAGCCTTATTCCCAAAATCCTCGAATCTGTTGTGACTGATTTGATGCGTCCTCTCCTTCAACCTATCAAACTGTTACGCGTGTATGACCTTGATCTTACAAGGCAGATAACTGTGTACAGTGCGAGAGACGCAGCTGCTCGCGACAATGAGCTGGTTTTACACTGTGCTAATTTTCATAGACGACATCTCCAAGTCACCTTCGATGTTCAGATTTTTGTAAAAAGGCTTGTCGCAATATTAAATCATAAGCTTTCTTAATTTGACAACTAATGTATTTTCTGGGTCGTTGTTACCAAATAAGCTGTAGAAAATGGTGGTTTACCAGTGGAGCTGTGTAGGGTAAAGGAGTGGACACAACTGCTCACCCATCTAACTGCTGATTGGGGCTTTTTCGATTGCCAGGTTCACCGTACCAAATATTGAAACAGTCAGTGCATTTTGGGTTCATTTTTACAGGAACAGTGGTAGATGCTCGGTCTGCCTTATGGCTCAGATCACACACTACATCATTAACACACAAACACACAGGGCCTCTCAGAGGAGTCAGGTCAGAGATCCAATTCCTGAGCTCAGTATTCATTTAGAATGGAAAATGAATGTGTCATGCAACATTTGTTAGTGCATCGCTTCCCGTTCCACTAATCAAATCTCACAATCGTTTCAAACTTAGTGTCGTTCCTGTGTCGGAGCACATGTATTTAGATGTGTATTGAATCATGCTTGTAAGGAGAGATGCACATCCCTACTATCTAGCATGCTCCCAACACCTGTGTGTAACTGAAGAAGTTCGGCAGAAATGTTTTGTAACTAAAAAATAATATTGGCTGCTACTGTGATAAAGTAGCTTAACCTCTTGGAACCACCCATCCTGGATCCGGGATAATTGTCATCAACTACGCTAAATAGCATAGTGCAACGGCCAAATAATCTTACTAGAAAATATTAATATTCATGAAATCACAAGTGAAATATAGCAAAACACAGCTTAGCCTTTTGTTAATCACCCTGTCTCAGATTTTGAAATGATGCTTTACAGCAAAAACAAAACAAGTGTTTCTAAGTTTATCGATATACTAGAAAAACATTATGTACACCTAGCGGCAGGTAACTTTGTCACAAATCAGAAAAGCAATCAAATTAATCGGTTAACTTTGAGCTTCGGATGTTTTCACTCACGAGACTCTGTTAGACAGCAAATGTTCCTTTTGTTCCATAAATATATTTTTTTATATCCAAATACCTCTGTTAGTTTGATACGTTATGCCTAGGAATCCACCGGAAATGGCGGTCACGACAACGCAGACAAATTCCAAATTATATCCATAATATCGACAAACATGGCAAAGGTTTTTTATAATCAATCCTCAATGTGTTTTTCAAATATCTATTCGATAATATATCAACCGGGACAGTTGGCTTTTCACTAGGACCGGGAGGAAAAATGGCTACCTCTCTGTTTTGTGCAAAAATCACACAGAGCCAACAGCTGACCACTTACGCAATGTGGACGTTTACGCTCATTCTTCAAAATTAAGGCCTGAAACTACGTCTAAAGGCTGTAGACGCCTTAGGGAAGCAGTGTACAGTAAGTGTGTATTTTAGCATTTGTGAAATTATTTTGATGTGATATGAAGGTATAGGGCTTTGTTTCTAGAACACTATCGTAATTGAGAACTGATTCACATGTAGATGGCGTATTTTGCTATTTTTGCTGCCAGAGCCAGTCTAACTATGTTTCTTGGGCTAGCAGAACACCACTCATGGCTCTCTCTCTATATATGTATGTATGTATGTATATGTATGTGTATATGTATGGAGATGTATGGTGATGTGATGTGATGTTGTTCCTGCAGGTACCAGTTCAACCCTGCCTACTTCCAGGTCACAGTGACGTCGCAGATTCTGCTCAAGGCCCTGACCAACTTACCACACACAGACTTTACTCTGTGCAAGTGCATGATTGACCAGACACACGTATCCTTTTGGTGCTCAGTATAATCCTGCAACAAGTACAATTTGTCCACTTCTGTACTCCCTGTCATTAAAAACATTGACAATCATTTAGGCTTAGGCGGTATTTTATTTAACTAGGCAAGTCAGTTAAGAACAAATTGATATTTACAATGACGGCCTAGGAAAATGGGTTAAGGTATACTGTATTCCCAGAGTATTTGGAAATGCCTACTGTATGTTTTTTTTCAATGCTGTTAACTATTTCTTTTTAAATGTTTTATTTTAGTATTTGTAGCTACTTTTTAAGTAAATACTTGCGGTCAACTTGTGCAATACGTTAGGAGATAAAGAAGATTGTGTTCTTCATTTCACCTGTCAAGTTTTAGTTATGAAACTTACCGGTAGTCCCCAGTCGTGGTGTTTATTTTACAATTACACAATGATGAGGGACCGGAGCCTTGTGAGTCAATTGCTGTTGTACAGCACGCGACAGCTGATCTAGTTACAGTATGGAATTCACAACTACATGTTTGCTAGCTAGATATCTTAACTATTAAGTTAACTGTCTAAAATGTGCTAAGTGATCTAGTTGTGCATTTGGTTTATTAACTTGGGCTTCCGAGTTGCGCAGCGGTCTAAGGCACTGCATCTCTGTGCTAGAGGTGTCACTACAGACCATGGTTCGATTCCAGGCTGTATCACAGCCGGCCATGATTGGGAGTCCAAAAGTGCGGCGCACAATTGGCCCAGCGTCGTCCGGTGTAAATAAGAATTTGTTCTTAACAGATTTGCCTAGTTAAATGAGGTTAAATAAATTCAATAATAGAAAAAAGCTAGTTAGCTAAGTGGATTTTGTTTGGTAACAGCAGATAATCCCCTCCTGGATCAAGAGCCTTGCTGTCAATATTTGTTTTGTGCTTGCAAAAAACTGTTGCTTTTTTTGTTGCTTGTATAACTTTATGAGCTGGGATGTCTGTCTTGCAAATACTTTAGATCAGAGACTGTTCCAAGATGGCATTGCTGTGGGATGTCTGTCTTGATTGTCTTGTCCCGTGTGTATGTATTTATAATCTCAATTTCCATCTACGGACTGAACATGCACTCCTGCAACCCGCCTCACACAATGTGGTACGGATCTGCTATTTTTATACTTGAGAACCGGAACCCCCCCCTTCAGAAGCTATCCAGCTAACTAGCTTGGTTTCTCAAATGACTGCCTCGCCTGGTTCACCAACTACTTCTCAGGGTTCTGTGTGTCAAATCGGAGGGCCTGTTGTCCAGACCTCTGGCAGTCTATGTGGGTGCCACAGGGTTCAATTCTCGGGCCGACTCTTTTCTCTGTATAAATCAATGATGTCGCTCTTGCTGCTGGTGATTCTCTGCTCCTCCTCTATGCAAACGACACCATTCTGTATACATCTGGCCCTTCTTTGGACACTGCTAACAAACCTCCAAACAAGCTTCAGCGCCATACAACACTCCTTCTTTGGCCTCCAACTGCTTTTAAATGCTAGTAAAACTAAGTGCATGCTCTTCAACCTAGTCTAGTTAGACTGTAAACTCTCCTTCCTGACACCCATTAAGCATCTCCAATCCAAAATTAAATCTAGAATCAGCTTCCTATTTTGCA
Source organism: Oncorhynchus mykiss (assembly GCF_013265735.2). Taxonomy (NCBI): domain Eukaryota; kingdom Metazoa; phylum Chordata; class Actinopteri; order Salmoniformes; family Salmonidae; genus Oncorhynchus; species Oncorhynchus mykiss. Next base: position 13,181,808 of record NC_048591.1, on the reverse strand, counting down.
ACGAAGCCTCCTTCACTCATGCTGCCAAACATACCCTCGTAAAACTGACTATCCTGCCGATCCTTGACTTTTTACAAAATAGCCTCCAACACTCTACTCAGCAAATTGAATGCAGTCTATCACAGTGCCATCTGTTTTGTCACCATAGCCCCATATACTACCCACCACTGCTGGCCCTCACTACATATCTGTCGCCAAACCCACTGGCTCCAGGTCATCTATAAGTCTTTGCTAGGTAAAGTCCCGCCTTATCTCAACTCAGGTATATTGCACTGGTCAACCCCAAAGCCAACACATCCTTTGGCCGCCTTTCCTTCCAGTTCTCTGCTGCCATTGACTGGGACGAATTGCAAAAATCTCTGAAGCTGGAGTCTTATCTCCCTCTAACTTTAAGCATCATCTGTCAGAGCAGTATACCGATCACTGTACCTGTACACAGCCAATCTGTAAATGGCACACCTGACTAACTCATCCCCATATTATTACTTACCCTCTTGCTCCTTTGCTCCCCAGTACATCTATCACTCCAGTATTAATGATAAATTGTGATTATTTCGCCTCTGGCCTATTTATTGCCTACCTCCCTACTCTTTTACATTTGCACACACTGTACATAGATATTTCTAATTTTCTTTTCTATTGTGTTATCGACTGTATGTTTGTTTGTGTAACTCTGTTTTTTGTCGCACTGACCAAGATAAAGCAGTTGTAAATGAGAACTTGTTTTCAACTGGCCTACCTGGTTAAATAAAGGTGAAATATATGTGTAATGTATTTTTTTAAGTATAAAATGTTTGCAAAGCACTCATTAGTGTTATCTATGGGATATTACATGTACTTGTTATCATTGCTATCCTCCTGATTACAAAGGCTCATTGGGGTTTGAAAATAGCACCCCTTGTGTTCAGTGCTGGTATTAGAGAATGCCTGGTATTGCACAAGGTCAATATGAAAGTATGGCAATTTGTATACCGCCCAAGCCTATAATTTGTTTTGGTTGATTGTTGATTTCTGGGGTTTGTGTTGGAGTAATGGTGTGGACATTAGTCTTATGTGGCCAGTTTGCGCTTTCCTTGACTAGCGTGAAGCAGCAGGAGGAGCGCCCCATTAGGCAGATCCTGTACCTGGGGAACCTCCTGGAGACCTGCCATTTCCAATCCTTCTGGGTATACACAGTTTGTCTCTGTCTTTTTGTTTCACCAGCCTTTTGCCCTGCTCATTTCACTCAACTTTCCAGTCATTGTTAGATCATTTTTGGGATCATATCCTTTTACCTTTAACTAGGCAAGTCAGTTAAGAACAAATTCATATTTTCAATGACGGCCTAGGAACAGTGGGTTAACTGCCTGTTCAGGGGCAGAACGACAGATTTGTACCTTGTCAGGTTGGGGATTCGAACGTGCAACCTTTCGGTTACTAGTCCAACGCTCTAACCACTAGGCTACCCTGCCGCCCCATGGAGCAGTTCCAATCAGAACGTTGAGGTTCAAGCATGACTGTACATTGTGACTTGAAATGGAAAGCTGTGCTAATAAACAACCCCTATCCTGACTTCATTACATCTATATGAAATGTGACCTCCAGTTCTGATTGTATGGTACTCATTCCTTTGTCTGTCACGCAGTCCAGTCTGGAGGAGAACAGGGAATTCATTGACGGCATCACAGGCTTTGAGGACTCCGTGCGCAAGTGTGAGTAGAATATTTGGAAATCAAGTTTAGTTGCCGACTGCATAATATTGCAATTAACGTGATGGCTTGTTTAACTGCTGCTCTCTCCACAGTCATCTGCCATGTGGTTGGAATCACATACCAGAACATTGAGCATCGACTTCTGGCTGAGATGCTGGGTGACCCCCTTGGTAAGGCCATTCATTTCAAATGTATATCTTTTGGAGAGTGCTGTCCTATTGATTTCCTTTCTTTGTGACTACGGTGTTAATTATCTAAGTCGTATCACACTTCCCCCTGCTCAGTTGACTTCCTGATCCCCATACAGACACACAGGTTAAGGTGTGGATGAGCAAGTACGGGTGGACGGAGAACGAGGAAGGGCAGATCTTCATCTTTAACCAGGAGGAGAGTGTCAAGCCCAAGAACATTGTTGAAAAGATTGACTTTGAGAGTGAGTGTTTCCTTGTCTTGTTTGCTGGTGTCCAGTGACGTCGCTTTGTTGTCTGTCTGTAGTCACTTTTAGCATACATTTTCAAAGTTCAACTTCCTTCCACCCTCTCCCCCTTGTCAGTGTAGCTTTATGTAACCTAAGACTTAATGGAAATACAATTTGGTTGACATTCTTTCCTTTTGATTTCTCCTGCTCTCCTCTGTCTTCCTCTCCCCCTTTTACTCTCCTGTGTTTTCCTTTGTTTCTGTCCCTCTTCCACAGGTGTATCCAGCATCATGGCCACATCTCAGTGATATCCAGACACATCGGCACAAACACTCCGAATGCACCAAAATTCAACCAGACAGAAGTACATATATCACAAATTAGCGTTTCACAATAAATGTTAATTATCCATTCATACGCAGGCCCAAAGTGTGCTGATCTTTTTACTGACTACATTGAACTACCCTGTGATGTTAACCTTTTTAAGTCCGTTCCAGGATGGGATTTTTTAACATTTTTACCTGGGATAAGATGTGGGTGTGTCTAAGGAGAGTGCAATTTAATCTTTGACTTGGCATGTCAGTAAATTAACACTGTCTGTATCCTTTTCACGCCTGTTCTGAGTGTGGTGACAAATCTACATTTTTGCATGCGAGGCCGAATTATCATTTGTCACAACTTCACACAAAACATTCCTTAGTCTAATTTATGAAAAAAGTTACACTGAACAAAAATATAAATGCAACCATTTCAAAGATTTTACTGAGTCAGCATGCAAATTGCACGCACCCTCAACTTGAGACATCTGTGGCATTGTGTTGTGACAGCTGCACATTTTGGAGTGGTCTTTTAATGTCCCCAGCACAAGGTGCGCCTGTGTAATGATCATGCTGTTGTAATCAGCTTCTTGATATGTTTGGGGGATCAATTATCTTGTTAAATAGGAAATATTCACTAACAGGATGTAAACACATTTGTGCTCAAACATTTAGAGAAATAAGCATTTTGTGCATGTGAAACATTTCTGGGATATTTTATTTCAGCTCATGAAACATGGGTACAACACTTTACATGTTGCGTTTATAATTTTGTTTAGTGTATATGACTTGGGTATCGTGCAATGACTTAATCAATGGACTGCGAAGTGCGCAGGTAAGCGACTCAATTTTCGGGAAGCTGCACAGGTGAGCTACTGTGCAGTATTAAGGGTATGGCCAATGGCCATTTGACAAGGTACATTTGTTCGTGGATAGAAAAGTTGGTAACGGTAACTCCTAGAAAAGTGGATGAAGCAATTGCTTTCAAAAAGTTGTAGGGTTTCGTTGCACACCATTTTAACTCTACAACAAACAGGCTATTAGTTTTGTAAGGACATACAGAAATAATTGCGACTAATGACTCCGGTCTCGAATAGGTTCAGCGGAGGCAACAACGGAAGATCTCGTATGACATTGTTATAACAGTTAAAGCTGAAAAAATATACTAATTCATTAATGAAAATACTCTATTTAAATCGAAACCTATTTCTTACATAAGTGTATGAATCAAACCATTGGACATACTGTTATGTATAATCACAAAACACTGAGTGATATATTTTTGCATTCAATTTTATTTCACCTTTTACCAGGTAGGCAAGTTGAGAACAAGTTCTCATTTACAGTTGCGACCTGGCCAAGATAAAGCAAAGCAGTTTGACACATACAACAACACAGTTACACATGGAGTAAAACAAACAGTCAATAATACAGAAAAATAAATCCATATACAATGTGAGCAAATGAGGTGAGATAAGGGAGGTAAAGGCAAAAAAGGCTATGGTGGCGAAGTAAATACAATATAGCAAGTAAAACACTGGAATGGTAGATTTGCAGTGGAAGAATGTGCAAAGTAGAGAGAAATAATGGGGTGCAAAATAAATACAGTAGGGGATGAGGTAGTTGTTTGGGTTAAATTACAGATGGGCTATGTACAGGTGCAGTAATCTGTGAGCTGCTCTGACAGCTGGTGCTTAACTAGTGAGGGAGATAAGTTTTTCCACTTTGAGATTTTTGAAGTTCGTTCCAGTCATTGGCAGCAGAGAACTGGAAGGAGAGGTGGGCCAAGGAAGAATTGGTTTTGGGGGTGACCAGTGAGATATACCTGCTGGAGCGTGTGCTACAGGTGGGTGCTGCTATGGTGACAGTGAGCTGAGATGAGGGGGGACTTTACCTAGCAGGGTCTTGTAGATGACCTGGAGCCAGTGGGTTTGGCGATGAGTATGATGCGAGGGCCAGCCAAAGAGCATACAGGTCGCAGTGGTGGGTAGTATGCGGGGCTTTGATGACCAAACGGATGGCACTGTGATAGACTGCATCAAATTTATTGAGTAGGCTATATATATATATATATATATATATATATTTTTTGAATTTTACCCCTTTTTCTCCCCAATTTCGTAGTATCCAATTGTTGTAGTAGCTACTATCTTGTCTCATCGCTACAACTCCCGTACGGGCTCAGGAGAGACGAAGGTTGAAAGTCATGCGTCCTCCGATATACAACCATCCAAGCCGCTGCTTCTTTAACACAGCGCACATCCAACCCGGAAGCCAGCCGGTTACGACAGAGCCTGGGCGCGAACCCAGGGACTCTGATGGCACCCGGGAGGCCCTATTATTGGAGGCTATTTTGTAAATGACATCGCCGAAGTCGAGGATCGGTAGGATGGTCAGTTTTACAAGGGTATGTTTGGCAGCATGTGTGAAGGATGCTTTGTTGCGAAATAGGAAGCCAATTCTAGATTTAACGTTGGATTGGAGATGTTTGATGTGAGTGGAAGGAGAGTTTACAGTCTAACCAGACACCTAGGTATTTGTAGTTGACAACGTGTAGACGGATGTCTCGCCTGGACAGTTATTTTCAATGCATGACAAATGCAGGTTTTGAGGGGTGTGTCATATACTGTACTGATCTTCAAGGTCTTATAGACGTGCTAAGAATCATGCATGTACTGACAGTAGCCATAACAATACACCCACAGATGCATATAAACTCAGAAAAAAATAAACATCCTCTCACTGTCAACTGCGTTTATTTTCAGCAAACTTAACGTGTAAATATTTGTATGAACATAAGATTCAACAAGTTTGACATAAAACTGAACAAGTTCCACAGAAATGTTACTAACAGAAATTGAATAATGTGTCCCTGAACAAGATGGGGTCAAAATTAAAAGTAACAGTCAGTATCTGGTGTGTCCACCAGCTGCATTAAGTACTGCAGTGCATCTCCTCCTCATGGACTGCACCAGATTTACCAGTTCTTGCTGTGTGATGTTACCCCACTCTTCCACCAAGGCACCTACAAGTTCCCGGACATTTCTGTGGAGAATGGCCCTAGCCCTCACCCTCCGATCCAACAGGTTCCAGACTTGCTCTGAGGGATTGAGATCTGGGCTCTTCGCTGGCCATGGCAGAACACTGACATTCCTGTCTTGCAGGAAATCACGCACAGAACGAACAGTATGGCTGGTGACATTGTCATGCTGGAGGGTGATGTCAGGATGAGCCTGCAGGAAGGGTACCACATGAGGGAGGAGGATGTCTTCCCTGTAACGCATAGCGTTGAGATTGCCTGCAATGACAACAAGCTCAGTCCGGTGATGCTGTGACACACTGCCCCAAACCATGACGGACCCTCCACCTCCAAATCGATCCCTCTCCAGAGTACAGGCCTCGGTGTAACGCTCATTCCTTCGATGATAAACGCGAGTCCGACCATCACCCCCGGTGAGACAAAACCGCGACTCGTCAGTGAGGAGCACTTTTTGCCAGTCCTGTCTGGTCCAGCGCCAGTGGGTTTGTGCTCATAGGCAACGTTGTTGCCAGTGATGTCTGGTGAGGACCTGCCTTACAACAGGCCTACAAGCCCTCAGTCCAGCCTCTCTCGGCCTTTTGCCATCCTGTACCTGTCCCGCAGGTGTGACGTTCAGATGTATCGATCCTGTGCAGGTGTTGTTACACGTGGTCTGCCACTGCGAGGACGATCAGCTGTCTGTTCTGTCTCCCTGTAGCGCTGTCTTAGGCATCTCACAGTACGGACATTGCAATTTATTGCCCTGGCCACATCTGCAGTCCTCATGCTTCCTTGCAGCATGCCTAAGGCACGTTCACGCAGATGAGCAGGGACCCTGGGCATCTTTATTTTGGTGATTTTCAGAGTCAATAGAAAGGCCTCTTTAGTGTCCTAAGTTTTCATAACTGTGACCTTAATTGCCTACCGTCTGTAAGCTGTTCGTGTCTTAACGACTGTTCCACAGGTGCATTTTCATTCATTGTTTATGGTTCATTGAACAAGCATGGGAAACAAGTGTTTAAACCCTTTACAATGACGATCACAGAAAACCAGCAGGCTCCAGACCTCGTAGGGTAAGAGTTGAATACCCCTGCCATAGCACAATACTTTATGAATACAGGCCCTGGATTGAAGACGACTGTGTTAGGGCAGGATTAGGTCATTAGGTCATCATGATGTTATCTTCAGAAGGCTTAGCCAATTGTCAAGCTGTCATGGCTAAATGTGAAGACAAAAAACACCCTGGACAATGTTTCCATACATTATGAACATCCAATCCCTGGACTGGACAGAGCCAAGTCTGTTATGTTGTTTTTTTTGTCATGAAGACACAAAGGTCTCCTTGCCTACTGTATACATGTTGTATTCACTTTGTTACTCTCCATTGAAGATGGAGTCTTGGGTCAAAAATGCCTGTCACCATAGATCTAGGCACCTTTTTCAGTTTATTTGTGGTAGACCTAGTAGTGATCAGTCAATCATAAAAGAAACAGTGAGGACCAGTGGGTTAAAGTCTCTACACTACTTTAGATTATGTAAACAGAGTAGATTTATGTCCCTGGTATGTTGTTATCCACTTCATCTTACCCAGTAAAGGGGACACTCAGCTAAAAGTTTGTTAAGAGGCATGTTGTGTCTTGCTTTCGCTCCCCTCTCCCAGGATATCTGCCCTTCAGCACAGATCATAGTGGATGGACCACCACGTGTGGACGTGTGTCAGCGAGTTCTGAGTAAGTGGAACATGTCATGTGTATGTTTTCCGACGCAGTGTCTTTTCACTTGCCTCGTTACATATTAGGGCCCTGTTCAATCCGCAATGTGGAAGTTCAGCTTGACAGCGTGATTGAAATTTATAGGCAATGTCCCCGCTTTGCTGGAGGCTGCATTCACCGTAAACACTGCATACGTCTGCTGGGAAATGACCTTCAATTCTACTATGTAATATGTAACGCTTCAGCTTTACAAGCCCTTAGTCTTGTTTCCAGCCATTGCAGTACCACAATAAACTGGGATGCAGTTGATCTGTTTCCTTATTACCCAAAGTTTTCTCCCATTGTCTCCCAAAGTTCTACCCAAGAGTACAGAATTGCTTTGACATCATGAATGAATTGAATGTCTGACATACTGTACAGTAAACGCCAGGTGGCCATCATCAAACTACTTACCCAGTGAAGTGAATGTGATATATAATATACCTTTACCGGTTCCTCTGTCCTCCTCTGCTCTCTGTTGATTAGATGACTGCTGGTTCCTGTCTGCGGTGGCGTCCCTCTCCATGCATCGCCCGCTGAGAGTTACAATGGCAGCTTTTACTTCCAGGTCAGCCTCAGGACGTTAAGCACAGCTAATTAGGCTGTCATTATCTTTCAAGGGTTGTTGAATTTGCACTCCTGTATATAAGGAGATATGGACAAATAACTATTTAGTTGGAGTTTGTTGATGCCCATCTCTGAGATTAAAATGAAAACCTGTGTGTGTTTACCTGTCTGTAGTTCTTCAATACGCCGAGTGCGATAAGGTGAAGGTTGACATGTGTTGTGTGTGTGTGTGGGGGTTGATTTTCCCACAGGGCCCCCTTGAGCAGAGAAATGAGTTTGGGATCCTGTCCAGTCATGCCTACTCTGTAACCGGGATTGAACAAGTAAGACTACCCCCTCTGCTGGATACTAAGCACTGTTGTCAAATTCACACTCAGATTCATGACTGCACACCAAGGCCGACAGTGTCCAAATGCCGCCAGCCAAAACCTGCACACATACATTGGTGTTGGGTTTCCTGTGTTTAATAGTCAAATATGTTTTCAGGTTGGGCGACTCTCTGTCTCCCCCCACTCCTCCACTCCCTCAGGTGAAGACTGTGTCCTGTGAGTACGTGTGTGTGTGTGTGTGTGTGTGTGTGTGCATGCTTGGGGCAGGTTCCTCAAAGTGTTTGTCCAAAGGCCTGAGTGGAGTTGTCCGTGAGGAGGGGCAGAAGCGTCTGGACAGGGTTCAGAAGGAGGATCGGGGCGTTCCGGTAAGTGGACCTTCATAGACTCTCACTTTGTGCCTCCATACTTCACCTGTTCTCATATATTAATAACCTCTCTCTCCCTTTACTCTCTGTCTGTCTCACCCCCTCACTCTTTCTCCATCTCCCCCTTCTCTCCCTCTCTCTCCCTCAGGACGGCGGTGTCAGACTTCCGTTGGAACTTGGACACGGTGGAGGTGTTTCACCTGAGTGAGGAGACCCTGAGCGAGCCAGGCGCCACACAGAGACCATGGAACTGCACAAAGTTCTGACGGAAGTCTGACACCACCATCCTGAGGGAGAGAGAAGGGGGAAGAAAGAGAGAATGGGAGAACTGGGTACCACACATCTCCACCGGGGGTTCCCCAGAGGGGGTAAGATAAGGCACAATCCTACTGACCCACACACACACACAACTATGACATAAAGATGAATTTGGTCATACATAATCTGAGAAGAATAGATTGATATCCATGTGTTTCCCTTATTGTACATAAATAGTTAGTAATGCACATATTGCACATAATCTTTATGTACTGGATATGTGTGTGTCCAGGCTGGTTCTGCCAGTACCTTCAGTTCCACTTGACCCTGTTGGAGGAGGACAATGATCCCAGTGACCTTGAGCTGACCTGTTCTTTCCTGGTGGCCCTTATGCAGAAGCACCAGAGACTTAGAGGAGTCCACCTGGGCATCGGCCTGGATACCCACACACCGGCACATGAACGTATGCACACATACACAAACACACCCAACAGGAAATACAACCAGAGTAGATTTAAATGAGCCACAGTAAATGTGAGAGAGAAAAGAAGAGAGGAACAAGTGAGGGAATATTTGAGTGTGGCAGCATATTTCTCAGTGTGGAAATGTGTGCACACCCTACGGTATCTAACCTTCTCTGCCCAGGCATGCTCAGAGTGTGCTTACCTTTCCTCTCTGGACTTGAGCTTGCTCCGCCCACTCATCAGCACCTGGAGGTGGTGATTTGCGGTCGCCTGGCACCCGGCCATTATGTCATCATCCCCTCCACCCCGGAGACCAAGCAGCAGGGATAGTTAATTATGTGGGTGTTGACAGAAAAGTGACTGGACCAGTCCATGACTGGAGGAAGAGTTACCTATGATATATGTTAAAGTATCAGGGCACTCAGTCAAGAAAAGGCTCTCTAAATTACACTGAGTTTACAAAACATGAGGAACACCTACTCTTTCCATGACATAGACTGACCAGGTGAATCCAGGTGAAAGCTATGATCCCTTACTAATGTCTCTTGTTAAATCCACTTCAATCAGTGTAGATGAAGTGGGGAGACAGTTTAAAGAAGGATTTTTAAGCCTTGGGACAATTGAGAATGTGTGTCATTCAGGGGGTGAATGGGCAAGACAAAATATTGAAGTGCCACCGGTTTGTGTGTCAAAAACTGCTTCACTGTTGTGTTTTTCACACACAACAGTTTCCCGTGTGTATCAAGAATGGTCCACCTCCCAAAGGACATCCAGCCAACATGACAACTGTGAGAAGCATTGATGTCAACATGGGCCAGCATCCTTGTGGAACGCTTTCGACACCTTGTAGAGTCCATGCCTCGACGAAATAAAGCTGTTTTGAGGGCAATAGGGGGTGTGTAACTCAATATTAGGAGAAGCACGGCACTGATAGAAGCCCCACAGGTAGAAGTCATGGCATGCTATTGAAGTCCAAAGTATCCACAATCCATCACCCCCTGTTGAGTGTCTGTGATGTGACTAAATGGTCCTGTGTGTTTCACTGTGGATCTCCCTGTCGGCTCTCCTGAAGCCACACGACAGCTCTTTTAAGAAGCACTGCAACAAGGTGAGAACACCACCTCCGTGTAGTAGGTTCCATGTAAACTCTTCCATTCTAGCCTGAGATATTCAATATTGACTCTCCAAACTTTTTCTTAACCTCCCAGCGAACGGGGAGTGTCGACCTTTGGAGCTTCTCAACCTGCTAACAACGGCCATAAAATGCGGAGGTAAGGGTTTGGCTCCAAACATGGACACCTATCCTCCTTCAAAAATGGGAGCCAAGACACACCTTTTGTGTACACACTTCCCCTTTTACAACATTGCCTCGTCCACATGCATCTCGGAAATTCTGGAGAACTGTACGAATCCCTCTGCTGATTTGGTAGTCTTCCATAAGCCATAACCACCTTGGGAACATTCAGGAAGAAGTGACGTCACTGCAGGTTTTAACTTTTCCTAACTGATGTTTTGTCTGTGTGGAGCAAAATAAGCTGGTCCTGGAGCACTGCAAGAGCTTTGTGGTCTTCATGGATGTATCCTTTCTCTTGGGGAAAGAAATACATACATGTATGTCTGAACCAGTGTGCATCATGTCTCAGCATGGCTGTATGGTTAGTAGTTGATATAGATCAATAGCCATGTTAATATAGGTTAAATGTATGCCAGATTCTGGTGTAGCGGTCTAAGCGCAATATGTGCCCCCTGGCGATACGGGGTTCGAGGCACGGCTTGGCCGATTGTTTGAAGATCATAGGTCTTCCCCAAAAAGGGCTATGCAATGTGTAACGTTACACACATGCCATGTATGTACATAGACATACAAAGGTAGGGTAACTTGTCCACCATGACCTCACTTGGTCTGCTGATCTACCAAGACCTTATTGTTGTCATGCGTTTTTGATGGAACATTCCCTTGACTGCAGTGTCAACCCAGAGTCTGGGGTTAGCTCACTGTGTTCTAGGCACTGTGGGACAAGATCAGGAAATGTAAATGGGCGATAAGGTCTAAACCATACTAAACCGTCTGTCAGTGGAAGGTTTACAGTTTCAATCATTCTGTTCTTTCAAAATGATGAGAAGTTTGGACAATAGTTTGATTGGCTAAAGCATGCTTTGTGTCTTGGATGTCTAATTTGGATTGGCTAAAGGAAATATTATAGTGACTTGTGACTTCGGATTCAATCATGTGTCACTGAGCTAATTCAATCACACGACCTGTTGCGATGCATGTGAAGTGATTGAATTATATTTGTCTGAAAAGATTATGCTGGCCTTGATCTTCCACTTAACAAAAGGATATATTCATGACGTTTGACAATAACAAATCCCAGTTGCTGGAGTACCCTGAAGTCTCACCTGCCTCAGGCAGGACACACTTATGATATGACAAGCTTCCATTGGTGCCTTTTAGGGGGCACCAAAACACCATTCTTCATGTTCAGTCCCTATTGGTCCATATGAACAGTATGCCAACAGCATTTACACTGCTGAAACAGCAGGGGATGTGGTTGAACATGAATTGATCTGTGTTCGTCTGGTCTGGTCTAGGCATGGCGGTGGATGACTTCGTCCTGCAGCTGATTGGCCTGCGCAACACGGAGCCGGACATGACAATCAGTTACCCCGGTTTCCTTTACCTGCTGATGGAACTGGACAACATGATCCGTAAGTGAGGGCAGAGGTGTAGAGAAGGGTGTGGTCCAACAAGGGCTGAAAATAGGAATTTAGGAAGACTAATTGATGTGGGATTTAAAATGAGTGAAGAGAAATGGAAGAGGGGTTGAGATGTTACTTTTGGGGTGCACTTAGCATTTACATTTTTTAAATAATTATCATGCAAGAGCAAAATGTGTGTGTGTGTGTGTGTGGGGGGGCTAATTGGTCTAATTCATCATATTTTGTCCATTCACAGATACATTTCAAGACTTTGTATGACATTGTGGGAATGGGGACCATGTCAGTGAGCTACAGACAGGTAAGAGCATACAGGACAGATGATCCAAACCTACTCTTTTTCTCACAGCCTAGTTAACATGCAGAATACGGCAGACTTAAAATGAATGAAAAAACTGCTTTTGCATATGATCACACATATCCAGTGGTGTAAAGTACTTAAGTAAAAATACTTTAAAGTACTCCTTAAGTAGTTTTTTGGGGGTATCTGCGCTTTACTTTACTATTTATATTTTCGACAACACTTTCTACTTCATACATTTTCCCCGACAACCAAAAGTGCTAGTTACATTTTGAACGCTTGGCAGGACAGGAAAATTGACAAATTCAAGCACATATCAAGAGAACACATGGTCATCCCTACTGCCCCTGACCTGGTGGACTCACTAAACACATGGTCATCCCTACTGCCCCTGACCTGGTGGACTCACTAAACACATGGTCATCCCTACTGCCCCTGACCTGGTGGACTCACTAAACACATGGTCATCCATACTGCCCCTGACCTGGTGGACTCACTAAACACATGGTCATCCCTACTGCCCCTGACCTGGTGGACTCACTAAACACATGGTCATCCATACTGCCCCTGACCTGGTGGACTCACTAAACACATGGTCATCCATACTGCCCCTGACCTGGTGGACTCACTAAACACATGGTCATCCCTACTGCCCCTGACCTGGTGGACTCACTAAACACATGGTCATCCCTACTGCCCCTGACCTGGTGGACTCACTAAACACATGGTCATCCATACTGCCCCTGACCTGGTGGACTCACTAAACACATGGTCATCCATACTGCCCCTGACCTGGTGGACTCACTAAACACATGGTCATCCCTACTGCCCCTGACCTGGTGGACTCACTAAACACATGGTCATCCCTACTGCCCCTGACCTGGGGGACTCACTAAACACATGGTCATCCCTACTGCCCCTGACCTGGTGGACTCACTAAACACATGGTCATCCATACTGCCCCTGACCTGGTGGACTCACTAAACACATGGTCATCCATACTGCCCCTGACCTGGGGGACTCACTAAACACATGGTCATCCCTACTGCCCCTGACCTGGTGGACTCACTAAACACATGGTCATCCCTACTGCCCCTGACCTGGTGGACTCACTAAACACATGGTCATCCATACTGCCCCTGACCTGGTGGACTCACTAAACACATGGTCATCCCTACTGCCCCTGACCTGGTGGACTCACTAAACACATGGTCATCCCTACTGCCCCTGACCTGGTGGACCCACTAAACACATGGTCATCCCTACTGCCCCTGACCTGGGGGACTCACTAAACACATGGTCATCCCTACTGCCCCTGACCTGGTGGACTCACTAAACACATGGTCATCCCTACTGCCCCTGACCTGGTGGACTCACTAAACACATGGTCATCCCTACTGCCCCTGACCTGGTGGACTCACTAAACACATGCATCTTTTGTAAATAATGTCTGAGTGTGGGACTGTGCCCCAGGTTGTCCATACATTTTAAAAACAAGAAAATGGTGCTGTCTGCTTTGCTAAGTATAAGGAATTTTATACTTCAGTATATTTGAGCAATTACATGTACTTTTTATACTTTATACTTAAAACCAAATACTTTTAAACTTTTACTCAAGTAGTATTTTACTGGCTGACTTTCACTTTTACTCAAGTAACTTTCTATTAAGGTATCTATACTTTTACTCAAGTAAACCTCCTCCACCTCTGCACATATCCACATTGGCCTGGACAGCCATTTAAATAAATATTGATTTGTTGTGTCTCACCCTTTTTCTGGTTGTAGTGGCTCCACATGACGATATACAACTGACGATGGCTCCACATGACGATGTACAGTACAACTGACCCGATGTGCAACTGATCCAATCTCACTGGATTTCAGCCCCTCCTCCGCCTGTTCAACTGGTTTTTGTTGCAATAGTGTTTTAAATAAAAAGTTACCGTAGATTCACTTTGCAATAAAGACTTCCAGTTATTTGTTCCGAACATCAGATTTGAGTCATTCCATAACAATGCTATGTCATCATAGCAACTAAGTGCATGCTGTCATTTTGTTAACTTTCTGTTGCCTCCTTTTCAGCAGACTGAATAAGTGTAGAGAAGAGGAGTTTGACACTGGGAATGTTTTGAGAAATGTTTATTCTGCAGAGAGACCTTGACTTTTGGTATGTGTAAATATCCGCTTCAAAGCATCACTCTCTATGGACGGTCTTAATATAGAGTATCAGTCAAAAGTTTGGAAACACCTACTCATTCCATGGTTTTTCTTTATTTTTACTATTTTCTACATTGAAGAATAATAGTCATGACATCAGAACTATGAAATAACATATATGGAATCATGTAGTAACCAAAAAAGTGTTTTATTTTATATTTGAGATTCTTCAAAGTAGCCACCCTTTCCCTTGATGACACTCTTGGCATTCTCTCAACCAGCTTCATGAGGAATGCTTTTCCAACATTCTTGAAGGAGTTCCCACATATGCTGAGCACTTGTTGGCTGCTTTTCCTTCACTCTGCAGTCCAACTCATCCCAAACCATCTCAATTGGGTTGAGGTCAGGTAATTTTGGAGGCCATGTCATCTGATGCAGCACTCCATCACTCTCCTTCTTGGTCAAATAGCCCTTACACTATTTGGACTCCCGAGTGGCCCAGCGGTCTAAGGCACTGCATTTCAGTGCTAGAGGCATCACTACAGACACTCTGGTTCAATTGCAGGCTGTATCTCGACTGGTCGTTATTGGGTGTTCCATAGGGCGGTGCACAAAAACCCAGTGTCGTCCGGGTTTATCCCGGCGTAGGCCGTCATTGGAAATAAGAATTTGTTCTTAACTGACTTACCAAGTTAAATAAATATATATATATTTTTAAATAGACAACCTGTAGGTGTGTTTTGGGTCATTGTCCTGTTGAAAAACAAATTATAATAAAGTGCAAACCAGATGGGATGGCGTATTGCTGGAGAATGCTGTTTTAGCCATGCTGGTTAAGTGTGCCTTGAATTCTCAATAAATCACTGACAGAGTCACCAGCAAAGCAACCCCACACCATCACACCTCCTCCTCCATGCTTCACGGTGGGAACCACACATGCGGAGGTCATCTGTTCAACTACTCTGCGTCTCACAAAGACACGGCGGTTGCAACCAAAAATCTCAAGTTTGGACTCATCAGACCAAAGGACAGATTCCCACCGGTCTAATGTCCATTGCTTGTGTTTCTTGGCCCAAGTAAGTCTCTTCTTATTATTGGTGTCCTTTAGTAGTGGTTTCTTTGCAGCAGTTAACTTTTAACAAGGCACACCTGTTAATTGAAATGGATTCCATGAAGCTGGTTGAGAGAATGCCAAGAGTGCCACTTTGAAGAATCTCAAATATAAAATATGTTTTGATTTGTTGAAAACTTTTTTGGTTACTATGTGAGTAGATATGTGTTATTTCATAGTTTTGATGTCTTCACTATTATTCTACAATGTAGAAAATAGAAGAAATAAAGAAAAACCATTGAATGAGTAGGTGTGTCCAAACTTTTAACGGTTACTGTATGTATAGTCAAAAAAGCACACTCCGGACCCAGGGGGACTGTGGCAAACTTTCAAGCTATTTCCTGTTGCGCCATTATTACGCTTGTGTTAGATAACTCAGAAGCAAAAAATTGAGCTTGAAGAACTACAGCTGCTCATTTTGTACTTCTCTCAACACACACACACCCCAGACTTATTAAACTATCTTGAATAACGGAAATGACGATCAATAAACATTGATATCAAAGGAGAACAGCTGTAGATGCACACCTTGAATTAATTTTCCTGCTCATCATGTATTAGCTTCACCTGCAACAGGCTGACTTGGGTGATTTAAAAAAAATAGGTGCCAAATATCGGCCTAACTGCCATTACAATGAGAGAGAATTCATTATAAAATGGTACGATGCTTTGATGTGTAATCATTTAACCGTGACATTGTACACACCACAATGATTCCTTATAGTAATGGGGATGGAGTCCAATGCCCATGGGATTTCTGTATATCAGAAAACTATTAGGAATGTGGCACTGTGTGGCAGTCATGAAAACATCACAAAACATGAAAGGGAGCGATGGCGGCCTGCGATCATTTATATGGTATGTTGGGCCTCGATGATGATAATTGGCACAGACACACAGTTAGAGCGTGACCTACTTAATGTAGTGTCTGGGCATGTCAGCCAGACCCAGCCGATGAAATTTGAATGGTAAATATAAGCTGCTTTACACACGACAAGCTTTCAAACAAAAGCATAGGCCGAAGTGAATTTCATACGGTTTTTGTTTCGATGCACCTGCATGAAGGACTATTAGTTTGGGCACCAGTGAGGTGGCATAGGCTCTCCATGAGGGGACAACAAAAATCTGAGTAGGGTAACAACACCAATGGGCTCACTGGCTAAATGATTCATGGTGTAGCATGTCCTCATTAATATTACATAGAATGGGTGGGTCTTGTTATAGGCTCCATCTGATTCTTGTCTTGCAAGAAGAAGAAACATTGTAGAATGTTGCAGATAGAAATTCCATTAATAAAGCTGCCACAATTCAATTCAGAGAGGCATGTTTGTTCTACATAGTATATTTGTATCCGAACGATCCAAAATGTTGCACTGCTGAAAGCGCCCCTGTGTAGAGTCATATACTTAGACTAATATATGACTCTGCCCCGTGTAGTGTGTAGCTTGCGCTTAAAGTAAGATTTCTATTAAATATGACCTAAAATGAATTACAATATGAGATAAATAGTTTATGTTAAAAATAAGCTTTTCTGTGTTGGAATGGTGTGGGCGTACCCCTACAACAGAATGGTGTGGGTGTATACTGGTTGTTAAAAAATATGACTGTGAGTAGACCCCTGATTGGCCAGCCTATCCTCCTCAGGACATCATCCTCAATGAGGAAATAGCAGGCATTTTTTAAATATCTGTTTAAGATACAAGTTGAAGTGTGGCTTTTAATTTTTTTTTTATCTCAAATGTATGATAGAAACGTATTGGCCACGTATAAGATGAGTCAACACCATTATTTGGATATGAGTTAACAGAATATGAACTTCTAAAAGTGACATTTTAGCTGGACAGTTACTTTAATATTCTATGGATATTATACAGGTAGCAGTTATCAGAACTATTGTAGTTTAGAGCTCCAAATAATGTTTTAATTCGTAAATCGGTCTATAATGGCTACAAATACATTTGTGCATTATTTTATTTCACCATTGCATCGTTTCAAGGGGCTGGCATGAATTGCATCTTACATTTTGATACAATGTTGCAATTATATAGCAACATGTACAGACTTCCATCTGCAATGATTTGCGCTACTTGACAAAGGCATTAGGCTACATATCAGGCATAATACTTTTTAGAACAATACTTTTAGTAGGCTATAGTCTACTACTAAGTTATGTGTTCTCCAGCCTTTCGGGTGCAGTTTTTCATGAGCTCATGAATAATAAGCAGGTCACTGAATATTCATGAGCTATTTGGGCCTGGCAACCTACTCCAGTTTTGTAGGAGCGGCTCTTTGCTTGCGACCACACCATTCCCTCCTCGGTTGGAGATTAAGCGTTCTTGTAGCGGGTATTTTCAGTGTATAGATCGGATATTCCTGACCGAACGTTGAAAGCAAATAGAGTTACCGCAACTGGGTCACATCCCCTTTTATTACTCTTTCTATAGCTAATAGCTTGACTACCATAGACTATGGTAGATTATCACGCTTCTAATAGTCAAGCATCGTCTGGAGGTCCAGCCATTTACATGGACCCAAGAGAACAAGAAAATGACTGGGACCGGGACCTGCTGCTGGACCCGGCCTGGGAGAAACAGCAGAGAAAGGTAAAATGACAGGGAGAGGTCGGGGACTGAATTTGGGCCCTGGTTGCATCTATAAAGCAACGAGATTTTATACCGTCTCAATGTAACGAACTTTCCTGTGTCGATATGGTGGTATACGTTTAACAAGAAATGGGCTATAAAACTCTTTCCACATGCGTCATTTCGACAACTACCGGTATTTTCTAACTCGACTGGGGACAACGGTGATTTTTCTTTTTATTGGAATGAAACATTGTAGCCTATATAGTTCTGGCGTTTATTTAGCCTTAATTTTCCAGGCGATATTTCTGCCATTTTTCTTGAGAATAACAAGATTCAAGATGGCCAACGTAATATGCATAATTTCGATGTGACTCAAAAATAGCATACGGAATGGTGTCCTCTAAGTCCTATCAGATGTTCTGGGTCGAAGTATACTGCTGAGTTCAATTGTTTTTTTGTTATCTACTTGTTCTGTCGCACAATATCGCAGCACCATTTCCAGCTGAAAATATTTTTACGGTTTTTAGACCTGATTTAATCGTTTAATGTTCGAGCCCATGTTACTATGATCGATCCCTGGAATTGTGAAATGTGGAGTAAGAACAATTGATGATGATTTGAAGCAACGTTGCTTGACAGTCTGGGATGATTGAGGGTGTGTAGTGTTACACATCTCACTGTCAAAATTGTTTGCGTTAATTGAAGTTGGAGTGACACCACACCGAGCATTATATTACAGCCCGTCGTTACTCAGCGTTTTGACGCTCAGCATTATTCATTAAACTAATTGATATAGCCTAACCCTGCGTTCAGCTTTACCCTCTATGTATGTCGATATACTCTAAATATGTCTGCCTGTAAAAGAAGGGAGGCCAAAGTTTCCTCACAGGAAGAAAAATAATCAATGATTGACTCAGATGGCCTACAAACGCAGGCAATGGGGACTAATTAACTGAAATCAACACCGGTTACTGAAGAATGTATAGATTTTTGGAACACTTAAAATGTGTATCCTTAAATGTAAGGAATAAAAAAAAAAAAAACACGCTACTTAAATTCAACATGGAGTTTGATTGGACGAGATATTGGGGAGTCGTGACATTAATTTATTTCAGAAAAGTCGGCGGGGGAATGAAGGGCAAATTCCTGTGGCGTTTTCACTGCCGCTGTGCCAGTTGCATAAAGTTAATGAATGCCTCCCACCAATGATTCTACACTTAATGTAATGTAGCCAATGTATTTATATGTGGAAATCAGACGTCAAGTGGAGGCATTAAGCAGAGTATGGACAAAGTGCTCATGTCAAAAGAAACGGTCAATTATCTATGAATGGCCTACCTAAAGTGTTTTTTTCCCAACACCCAAGTTTCGTCCTGCTCAGCCTAGTCCAGTTTACTACACTGGTTACAACTTAACTCACTTCAGAGAGCTCCATTTCAGCTTGAGAAACATTAAGTCCAACCTAATCCATTACATCAACTGCAGGCTGAGACATGTTGTAGTACACAAAATTCTGTGAGGCCATTCTTTTTGTTTTATTGCAATTCTAGTGGGGCAATGTTGGAATCAGTGTCCATGCAAATGTCTCTCGGGATGTCAGTTTGCCAACCCACTTAAAAGCAAAGGACATTCAGCCACCAAATATGTGCAAAAGGGGTAAAAGTCACCCAAAACCCAACCACTGTCAGTCTGATGTGATGGCAACACTTTTTCGTACACTGTTTTGATATGGTCGCTCACATTATTCAATTGAACGGGAATTTGTATCACTCCTCATTTCCCTATTATCACTGCGCTATCAAAGTACCTGCCTTGTTTGCATGACTGTGATTTGTTGGTGACTGACAGTCTTTTACAACTCAGCCCCACCGAGAGAAACGCTTATTCTCTCCTAACCTGACTTGCACAGATTAGCACACTGCTAAGGTGGGCAGTGTTCTAAATGTCTTCCTTCCCCTCCCAGTTCCCAAAGATATTCATTTGACTGGCTGATTCGATCAGTTTGGGGCTGGCTGGTTTGGTTTCTCCACACGTGGCCATGGCTGTTTTAGGGAATTGTGGCACAAAGCACTGGACTACTGGGAGTGTCTGATTTTGATTTCCATGTTGAAATAAGCCAGTTCTCTCTCCTTTGTTGATTTCATGTGACTGGGGCTGATGTAGGGATGAGCAGGAAAGACTTGATTGTGGGTGTGGATATACCTGTCTCCGCCCATAGAGAAACTACACCTGAGTTTCAATTGTTTCATCTGCCCGAGGGCCTTCTAGCTGCCCACTTTTTTACAGGTGTGGTCCCTCTCTAATCTCACGTCAGTGTTCGACCTGTCATCTGCCTGGGAGCAGTACTGCTGACCCTGATCTGGAATCAGCGGAATGTAAAACGACCAGGCGGCAAGAGGGACAGAGCAGAATGGAATGTAACCCCTCTCCCTCGCTCCCTTTTTCGCTCACTCCCTCTTCTCTCTCTCCCACAGCAAGAGCATGCAGGGGGAAACATTCCATTTGTGGCCCATTATAGCTAGTTTCAGGGGGGTGGGGGTGTCCTGTTTTTTTTTTTTTTTTTTTTTTTGTCTGACTGATAAAGAAGGGGGTTTTGCAGGATTGCAGATGTGGACAATGTGGCGCGATGGGAAAGTCCTCCAGGGCAGGCAGGCCGGCTAACAGGGAAATTGCGTGGTCACAGTGAGGGCAAGGGGTGTCTTCCTACCCATTTTTGGGTGCACTTGTTTTTGAAGTGGTCGGTGGGGGGCTGTTTGTGTTTTTCCATGTCAGCCATTCTTTCTGGTCTGTTTCTCGCTCCCCCTCCTGTTTGTTTGCTGGGCTACATTTTAGGGGAGTGTGGAGAGGTCCTTCATGCCTTCACATGGTAGAGGCCATAGATGGGGTCTTTGAAAACAACCCACACGCTATAGTAGTGTTGCTGTTGGCTAAGGTTAGTGACTTGTACATCTTGTATATCCTAGTACTACTACTCTGCGTTTCTTTTGGGAGATTGTGTTCTGAGCTGGTGCCAACATTCCACTGTGTTTGGCTATAGATATCAACCCCCAAATCTCATTTTGGATTGTTTAAAGTCAGCAGTCAAATATCTGCAATGTGCAGCTCCCCTACTTCCGTCTGTGGTTTCTGTCTGTACGTGTGAGATGTGATATATATATATCTCTCACATCACATTTTTACATCAACTTGAAGTACTGCTTGTTTGTACGTGTGTGTGTGTGTGTTTCTGTGCTGATTGGACCAGGCCCTGTGCTTTTGGGGACTTGTAGGCAATTGGGAGAAAGGAATGTGTGTTTAGGTGTGGTGGTCTGTGCAAAAGGGGAGGGGCTGCATTATTATGGGGCAAAGAGGGGAGTGGGAGGGGGCTTTAGGAGAGAAGTTAGTTTCTCCACACAGCAGAGAAATTACTGTGGGGTTTCGCCATGGGTTGGTGGTAAACATTGTTCCGTCTAACCAAACAAAGTTCCCCCTCCTGTTTCATGTTCTGGCAATTTAGCCAGTCAACGCTAGTAGATTGTGTGTGTGTGTCCCTTCAGTCAGCAAAGGTGTGTGTGTCTAGCATTTGTCTGTTCTGATAAAAGCCTCACCAAGGACGCAGCGCAGGTAGCATTTTTGGCAGTTGTGGACTAGTCATTATTTAGTCTACCTGTGAGAGCCAAGCTTAGTGACGCAGGGGAGCCAGACCACAGTGCTGCACAGCAGGGCTTTTAGCAGGTGGCCCTCTGTGCTGCTATTAAAAGCACCACTACTGCAATCCACTGTGTAATTGTGGCCTTGTGTCTGAGACTCTAATTTCATAGACACCCATATATTATTTTGTATGTATTCTAATGCAGAAGTGGGCTAATTTTAGCAGCCTAAGTAACCCATACAAACTATGACCGGGGTAGGCAACCCTGTTATTGGAGTGCCACAGGTCCTGCAGGATTTTGTTCCAACTCGGCACCACACCTGACCAACTGAGCTAATTGATCAGTTCAGCGATTGCCTATATTCCCCACACCTGGTTTTCCAGGTCGGTTAAATGAAAAACATACATGTGGCACTCCAGGACCTGGGTTGCCTACCCCTGCACTATGAGATGCTTGATCTGAACTTCTAAAGAAAAGTATCTTGCTTTAGTGAAAAATGGCAGTTCTAACCAATTTCTGATCTGAGTCACCACCATCAACACTGGCTTTTAGTCACCAGTGCGTTTGTCTAGCTAGCTCTACCACAACGCTCATAGTCAATGACTTAAGTGTAGGACCTGAAATACCGTCCTCTAGTGCAGCCTACCAGGTTTCACTAGATGTCATTTGTATCTCTGTCAATTGACCCATGTTACTGGTCTTGCCAAGTGCCACCTCCAGCAACAGCAGTAGATGTCCCCAATCTGTTCTGGAAGTTAACCCTGGCCTGAACCCTACACATCGTCTGTCCCACAAATCCCCTGAAACCCCCTCAGGAAAGACTGTCTGGATAAAAGGCTGGTTCTAATATTTGATATCATATCCAGTCAGTGTCAGGCCACAGGGAGACTCCGTTACTGGGAGCAGATGTGCAGAGAGACTACGTTGTACTTTACATCAATATGTTGCTGCAGAGAAACATGTTGTCTGTTTGTATGAGTCTGCTGAAGGCCTTCATCTCTGCTATTGGAAAGGCTCCTCCACAGTGAAACACAGACATTTCGGCTGGTAGAATGCCTACTACAGCTACGCAGTCCACCTGAATTCACAATGAACCAGAGACCAGTTACTTTTAAAGGTGACCTTTGACTGGGTCATCATCACCAGGGGCATGCCATCATTGGATGGCTCTATCCTAACCACATCAGTGGCGGTTACAGTCTGGCGCTATACCATTTGGTAAAGATCTGCCTTGGACCACACCGTTTTTAAAGTTGACTCGCAATAGAACATTTTCTACCATTGACCCCATCCTCCCACTGACTTGTCATTGAGTTTTTAATGTATCTAGTGTTTGTTTAACCGCAGCACTTGGTGTCTGAGCTCTGGTAGCAGGCTGGCCCCTGACATGATCTCACCGTTATCCCAGCTGGAGGAGAGGCAGCTGGATCAGGGGACTTAATAAGAACATGGCTCTGGTGGAAGGGCTAAGGAGGATCAGGAGGGCATGGTCAGAGACCCACAGAATCCGTAAGCCTTTTGGTCAGTGACTTTCCATAGCTGTGGAGAATGCTGCTCAAATGGTAACCTTGAGCTGAAGGACACATTCCCAACGACCTACTTTACAGATCTGTTTGGATAGAAGTGTTTGCTTATAAACTGCAGGTTTGATGGGTTTAACCGTCGGTCAGCTGAGTTTGGGTCAGGTCTGGATAGATGTGGTTCGATCTGATGAACCTGCTGCTGGGGTGCTCCTAGCAGGTGTGTATTAACAACCGAAGTGAACTGCTTCCTGTCTTTTTGAAGGATCTATACTAGTTAGTTCATTGGCAGACACTACTGCTTCTCACAACACCTTTTATGGGGCACCTGATACCCTGTAGCCATGATAAGGGAAGGTCATAAAGAAGAGCAGCTCTTTGGAGTGTTTTGTCTGAGGCAGTCTCTCATTTCTATTGTGGCTTCTCGTTTTATTATTAAAGACCCTGGTAAGTGGGGCACAGTGTGAGAGAGGGTCTCAAAACTAGGCCTGTTGGGACTTGGGATGTTGTTAATTGCCCCCGGCCCTTGGAAAACAACAGAAAATAAACAAGTGCCTGAACACACACACACACAGTCCCTGTCTGACTTTGTCGCTGTCCTCCGGTTCGTGGTTTCACCCTGCATCCAGTCAGAGTGCACAGAGAGAATCAACCACAGCAACACTTCCTCTGTCCTTGGCCCATTGTTTGCATCTAATGTCTGCAGCGCCACTGAAAGACTCAAGTGTACAGGGCCCAGACAAAAGACTGTAAGAGGATTAGAGCACTGCCCACGGGAATACACAGGCTTATTTTTAGGATTTAGGCTATATATTTATATTTTTTGGCCAGCAGCCGGTTAGATTTTGTCTTCATCAGCAAGCTAGTGCGGTTTAACGTTTCAGCCGTTGTGGTTGGGTCCTCGTGTGGGAGGCGCTCTTTCTAGTCAGGCATTTACAGAGGCAGACCGGCAGATTGTAAGGGAGGAAGTGAAATGCCTGGCTTTTTTCCCTCGAGTGTGTTGCAACACAAAGGCAGCTCTTCAGAGACTGTTGCTAGCACACAAACAACCTTACAAAGACCAGAAGCGTACAGCTATGCCAGACAGTTCACCCACTAGACTCATAAAGGTTTGTCCTCTAACTTGAGAGGTTATTCGGGCTAGGTTGGGCACAGACATCACCATCTCTCTAGCATGATGTGTCAAGACCACTGGCTCATCTCGTGCCGTAGATGTCCCCATTTAAACTCGCCCAGTCCCGTGGGCTTGTTTGCCCTAGTTCAGCCCAGTATGTAACTTCTACTAGAGTCCATCTCAAGGGAGTAGCAGGAAAGGGGAAGAAAGGTTGTGGCTTCTGTGGTTTTCTGTTGCTTCCTTATTCAACTCCAGTTGTAGAAGTAGCCCTGAGAATCAGATCACTCTGTGCCTTTCAGTTCCACAAAGTAGGAGAGATTTGGGGCCATAAGCGTAGCGTGAGGCAGATTGGGAGCGAATACAGAGTGATGATCCGTGTTCACTGAAGGAGGAGGATTGCCCTTGATGTGTCTCCCCCCACCCTTAACCAGGCCTGTTAGTGGATAACCTGCCGGATGAGAGATGAGGAAAGGACTTGGGGTGATTTATCTCTGTCTGTACTGTGACCTGCCTTTCCCTGTTGGTCACTGGCCAGCTGACAGAGGACCTTATCACAGCAGGCCCAGGGTGTGGGTCAGAGATATGTTTCCCCCCAGTGAATTCCTTCCTCTCCTATACTCACTGGGGAATCATCCAACTGCCTGCATCTCTGTTCTCCTTCCTCAAAGAGC
Source organism: Oncorhynchus mykiss (assembly GCF_013265735.2). Taxonomy (NCBI): domain Eukaryota; kingdom Metazoa; phylum Chordata; class Actinopteri; order Salmoniformes; family Salmonidae; genus Oncorhynchus; species Oncorhynchus mykiss. The sequence goes on along the minus strand of NC_048591.1, from coordinate 13,156,820 downwards.
TGTGCAGGCCAGGGAAGTGCACCAGACAATATCTTGGACAAATCAAAGCCCCCAAAGGCATTATTTAACAAGAGAGCTTTTAACAAAGAGTGCTCTGTACAGGGGGCCCTCCACCACAGCTGTGTACTGGAAAATCTAACAACCTGCAGCAGTGTAGGCCCAGCCAAACAGATGGGTGAATCTCATGTGTGAATGAATGCCTCAGTGTGTCACCGTTGACACCACCAGCGTTCACACCACCAGCGTTCACACTGTTCTCATGTGTCACACAGTACCACTGTTCTTTTGAAGTCTTCTTTACATTGTTGTTGGTATGATCTTGTACAGTCTCTCTGAGCTCAGTCTTTGGTGTTGCTCTACTACCATGGTCTTTAGGGACCAGGCCAGTGTAATTCATTTCCAGGATGTAAGAATGTGAAGATATCGGTTTCTGAAGCTTACACAGGACTGGTCCACGCAGCAGCCCAGAGGGGGAGGGGGGTGACTCCAGTGCATTATGAAAGTCATTAAGAGGGCATTACACTCAACGGCCTTGTAATATCCCCCACCTGCATGTATGGTAACCCCCCCCCTGGCTTAGCACCCCAGGCCAACTGACTCTGTGGGGGTCAATCTGAGACGGGCTCATTGTATCAAATCCACTTAGATTGAGGGGAGGGAGGGGTTGAGTACTGTACATGTGTTTATGACATGAAGCAGCAGTGAGTCTGATTCAGCGGAAAACCCTGGAGAGGGGAGGGGCAGTGGATGGGGAGGGCGGGGAAGTGGGTCGCAGCCAGTCAGTCTCTCCCCAGTCAGTGATGTGGGTTGTGGCCGAGCCAGAGATCCTGTTCCGGGTTGGTTCTTAAGAGGTTCTGTCTGCCCCCCTCTTCTGCAGAGGGGCTGAGCTCCAGGGCTCCCTCCCTGCCCACTCTCACCACATCACACATATCACCTGTCACACACTCTGACTGCAGGAGAGGGGTGTGGTGTCTAGTGATGTTCTCTCCCTCAGCCCCGCCCCCTTCTCGTCTTCTTCATAATGTTTGGGATCAGTGTTTTGTTTAGAAAAGGCTGGTTGGATGTTTGTGTTGGGTGAGAGTTATGTGAGTCTGCTCTCGACTGTGTATAGGTACGATTAGGCAATGGCCATTTGGACAATATTTAAGCAAGAATCTTGGCATCCTGTGTGTGTAACTATGTTTGTAAATGCCTTTGCAATGTGTGTTGAAGAGTTTATTGGCATCCATTTTGTGTGTGTGTGTGTCAGACATGAAGGGCTGTGAGTCATAAAGGGTCGGGTTAGCTGTGGAATGTCTGTCGGTGGTGGGGTGGGTTCTGACTTCTCCTGCCCCCCTCCTAATGACCCACAGGACTGTGTAACTCACCAGCCTCCACTGCAGGGTATCTCAGGCCACGCACATGCACACATTGGACTTTACTATAGGAGACCTTTCCTGAGACCGGGAGCATGACGCCTTCTCCAGTGGCAGGATGGAGGGTGCTGTTTGCACAGTTACAGAAGCTACAGCAGTAATGCAGTGTGTTTTCTCTCTCCCTGTTTTCTTCTTCTTCTGGCTCCTAGGAGGTGGGTGTGTGTGTGTGTCGTGTTTCACATTCCTTCACTTTAGAACAAACACACACACATCCAGGACACAATTGTTGTGAAAGGATGTGGGGGTTGTCGTTTTAAGATGCAGGCCATTATTTGAACAAACTTTTTCATCTGATAAAGAGGTGTTTTTGAAGAAGAAGAAAATGGTTTGCGTGTGCAGGCATGCGGGGGGGGGGGGGGTGCACTTTAAGCTGTTACATCATCGCCACAGTGATAACGCCACCTTATAAGGCAACGAGTGCGAGAGGCAGGCAACGACAGGAAGAGGCGGTTAATGTGACAATGCTGTCTACTGGGCCAGCCTGCCTTTCTGGTTTGGTTACATTTTCCTCAGGCTCGCTCTCCCGCTCCCTCTGTTTCCCTCTCTATCCTCCACATTGGATTTCAAAGGCTTTCTACAAATAGCCCACACCTTCCCCTCTGTCACATTCTGGCTTTTGCCTTGGTCTTAAAGCCTTTGCCTGACTTACTGTTAATGAGAAAGATATTTATGATTGATTATTCCACTGCCATGTTTTGTCCTTTGTCCTTAATATATAATATTTTTAATCTCCGGCCTCGCAGGAGGCCTTGTGCTAGGCTGTCATTGTAAATAAGAATTTGTTCTTAACGGACTTGCCTAGTTAAATAAATGTAGTCTGAACTAATTTCACAAGATGGAACATTAGTTGAGTAACTTCAGGACAGTTTCATCTATAAGCCTAGGCTATGTTTCATAAAACAGGCTGTGGAATCCATAAAATCATCAACTAAATGATATTTTTTATTTTTTTCTAAAGTGCAAGGTTGGGTTGCAGGAACATAATTACAAATTGACTGCAAGAAGCACAAACAGATATGTTTGACTTACACAACTTCAAACCTTGCTTACATTGTGCACACCATCGTGTGTATACGTGGGAACACTTAAACAGATTTCTTACATTGTGCACACCATCGTGTGTATACGTGGGAACACTTAAACAGATTTCTTACATTGTGCACACCATCGTGTGTATACGTGGGAACACTTAAACAGATTTCTTACATTGTGCACACCATCGTGTGTATACGTGGGAACACTTAAACAGATTTCTTACATTGTGCACACCATCGTGTGTATACGTGGGAACACTTAAACAGATTTCTTACATTGAAAATCACTTAGAGCTTATTTCCTGATGTTTTTAGTCTTATTTCCAACAATGAGAATGATTTTTTTTTTTGGGGGGGGGGGGGCAAGTAAAACTACCCACTGGCCAGTTAGGGAACCCTACCATAGACCCTTCATGTTTAATATATTCTGATCTTGCAGACCAGGCTGACTATCGCTATTAAAGAGATGATTCCAGGCTGTGCTATTGCTTGAGGCTGTTTTAGACATCTCCTCTGACTCTGAGAACGTGACAGATTTAGAGGAGGTGACACATTTAGAGCAGATGAGGTGCAGGCTAATGAGGCCGGAGTTACACACTCCTGCCCAAGTGGGAATGTCTGGAATAAAGCAGAAATGTCACGCTCCTTTTTCTCTCTCTCTCTCTCCCACCATCGCTGTGAAACGAGTCCCAAGGGTTACCTAAGCATGTTCATCTGGGCACAAAGGCCAGCGTTCCCACTGAACATCTCTTGTTCTTACATCAGTGGTGTTGGAGCCATGAAGTTCAGACTCTTGCCGACCGTTCACAAATTCCTTCGTCTTAGGACGGCGGTCATTCCAGCCCTACACCCATTTGAGGAAATGACTATCCTCCCCCATAATCCTCTGTCTTTGACTAAATGGCTCATTGGTAGTCCAGTTCAGTCTCAGTGTTGAGATGTCTGGGACAAGGGCAGGCATCAAGTTCACAGTAACCTGTTAAAAATGTGCTGTCTCTTGGCTACACACTGCGAGGAGAATTTCTGTGTGTAGGTGTCAAGCAAACTGCGCACCCACACAATCTTGGCTGCCTGTCCAGCTTTACTGATGGCGGGGGCTGCTGGAGATGTCATGTGGGCCAATGCAGAGGAGGCAGACGTGGTTCTACCAACCGAGCACCCTGTTTGGTTACAGTGAGCCTTGGGATTAAGTTTGAAATAACTCGCGCCTGGTTGAGTAAAGTGAGAACTACCGGTTTGAGGAACGTCCTGCTAATATTTGACCACTGTTGCCTTGTTTAGAGTGCTTGCGGTTGCTGTATTTGTTCCTCAGCTGTGCTTCACTGTCCTGCACTTCTTGTTTCTCTTTGTAATGGCTTCCTCTTTCAATGGCCAGAAAGATAAGGTCAGCAGTCACTCTGGTTGGACTGCTTCACGCTCTGGTAAGCACCTACAGAAAAAGGAGATGCTGTGGCTTAGCCTCTGTACAGTCAGGAAATAACATATTTTAACTGTATGTGTCATCCATAATGTTACTCAAATAGTGTTGTTTCATGGTATATAAAAAATGGCATTAGACAACTCACTTCTCATAAATTTGCTTTAAAAAAGTATATTGTAGTTTGAGTGATGGGTGAAACTATGGGTGGAACCACACCCTTAAGTTGTGACCCATCCTCCCATCATCGTTTAGCCCACAGTAGGTTAAATCTGCGTGTCTGGATGTATTATGTGGAAAGTCTGTCATCATTATGGTGACCAGCCCCATTGATGCTGTCATCAATCACCGCTTACTCATAGAGGCTGCAGGAAATGCTGACTGATCTGAGCCACATCAAAAGCATCCATCCTGTTGGGTGACTCGCCTCACACTACACATCCTCCCTGTTTGGCAGGATTGGACCTAGATTCCCTCCAACCCAGCACAAACAAACATGCATATCCCTAGAATGAGCCATGTACTGACAGAGCCGTGTAATGACATCAGCTTATTTTGTGATTGGCTGAACTGCTGCGTTGTTATTAAAGGTCAAAGGGTGGATAAAGAGCTTCTGGAAAGTAAATAAATGTATTTTGGGGTGGCTGAAGTCTGTAATATGTAACTCGATCACAGGTCTTGCATTACAATCGCAAATTCCCTCAAGGCCATTTCTCATTTCAAGCCGTGGTCAAGGTCAATTTGGATACTCTGATTGTATATAATTGACGTAAATACAGTTTCATGACTACTAACATACAGAATAATACAAGCAGGTGAAGAATCCGTTCCATAAATCATGGTCTATCAGAATGTCTGGGCCATAGACAATGGTCTGGATGTGCCCCCATAGAGGTCAGTCTGCATGCCTCCATTGTGTGGGATTCAATGGTTGTGTTTCCAGGCGTTGGCCTCGAACTGGGAGGAGACTGAAAGGGATCCTTATCTTATGTTTGCCATTTGAAGAATCTGGATAAGGCACAATCCTTAAGCGCTCGCCTCTGCAGAGGGGTGGGGGTGGAGGGTTTGGGACGGAAGGAAAACCCTTTAATTGAATTTTACATTTATTTCCGTACCTCTTGTCATGCGTTCTAAATTTACCATGTGAACCTTGCCACAGTATCTCCATCTGATGTGATTTATTTGGGTTATGTACCCAATGTATTTAATAAGTGTCCATGTCATAGTGGAATGTGAGTTGGGGTAGAGGTTTAAAAGGGGAAAGGCCCAGTCCTCCCCTAAGCCAACTGCCAAAAGGATGAGGCCTGAGCTCGCTATTTAGTCTGCACACTCTTATCTCCTTTCCGTACGGGCTGGGTTTGTTTACATTCGGCATATACTCTGAAAGTGATCCTTGAGCGGCTATGAAAGCATTTCCTTGACAAAGACGTCGGCTCACAATAATCGAGATGATCATTTGTCTTTGGGCATGAAATAGCTGTAAACTTCACATTGGAATTTGAGGATATCATGACCTGAAAAGACCATTTGAGGACTTGGACCTACTTGTCACTACCTAATTTATACTAGAGGTGTGGCTCTTGGTCAGGAAAAGTCACGGGTAACAAGGGACACCACTAGACTGCTAGATGTTCACATGGGGCGGTCTATTGACAAAGCTCAGAATGTGGGGGATTTTACCACTTGACTGTAGTTCCTTAAGGTTTACACTTTCACTTGCTATTATAGCACATAAGTTCCAACCCATAAAACCGTAAAATACTTTAAAATACCCTTGTTGCTGTACCTCATGAACCCATGAACAAACATGACTATCCCCATCTTATCTTGAAGTGATCTCAGCTATTTACGGCACATTTTAGATGCACCAACATAGCGTGATACTCTAAGGTTGACTTCATTTCCTGTGGTTTAGTTTCCTGGTTTCTACATTGTTAACTGTGGTGGTGTTACACTGATGGATCACTATCATTCCTAATGATTCATCTCAATACAATCTTCTTCCTGGATGGATGTAGACTAAAGGATGGACGTCACCCCCCCCCCCCCCCCCCCCCCCCCCCCCCTTTCCTGTCCTGTGGCTCGTTAAACAGGAAGTTGATTTGCGGGCTGCCGATTTAGTCGGTGTTTGTGAACGGGTGGTGTGAGGCGTTGCAGTGAGATTTCATACTGATTCAGGGTGACTAAGGCTGCTTACTCCAGTGGCTGCAAGGGCTGTGGAGCCTGAAGTTCTATTTACTAAGTCATCGACACGGTCTCTTAAGTATCCAATGTAGATGTTTTTTTTAAACTCTATCAAATTATTTCTGGGTAACAATTAAAGCTACTATATGTAACTTTTTGGGCGACCTGACCAAATTCACATAGAAATGTGAGCTATAGATATTCCATTCTCATTGAAAGCAAGTCTAAGAAGTGGTAGATCTGTTCTATGTTGGCTATTTCTTAAGTTTTGTTTTGGAGTTTATCATTTTGGTTTTGTACACCAGCTGAAAATAAACCAATTTGATGGAAAATATATTTCACAGCTGTTTAGATGGTACAATGATTCTCTAGACAATGACTGCTTGTTTTGTCACAAACTAAAATTAGGCAAACCATTTTAGCAACCAGGAACTTGCAGAGAGTTCTGCATAGTGCATCTTTATGTACCTTACTGTGATTGTTTCCAGTTAAAATGGTTAAAAAAAAGAAACCAAAATAGCTTTTAGTTAAGAGCAATTTCTCAAGCAATAATTCTGCTCGGACGTCTGGGAGTGGTCTGAGCAGGGAGGGGAAACCTAGCTGGTATCGGCAGACAGGTTGGGAACTTTCTTATTGGTCTAACTAATTTTCCACCTGGTGATTTTCATCGGGCAGGCAAAATCTCCATCCCACCAAAACAGGCTGAAATGTCAGGCGGCCTTTTCAAACAGCTCTTACACTAAAAGGGCAGTATCACATTTTTCACAATTTCACAGTATTATTCCAACCTCAGTGTGGAAATGTATATTAAACACATGAAAACCACATTTTTGACAGCACTGGGACTTTAAAATTAGATTAGATCTTTTTTGTGGGTAGTTTTCATCTATAGCATCACCGGGGCGGCAGGGTAGCCTAGTGGTTAGAGCGTTGGACTAGTGACCGGAAGGTTGCAAGTTCAAATCCCCGAGCTGACAAGGTACAAATCTGTCGTTCTGCCCCTGAACAGACACTGTTCCTAGGCCGTCATTGAAAATAAGAATTTGTTCTTAACTGACTTGCCTAGTTAAATAAAGGTAAAATGTAAAAAAATAAAAACATATGTAGCTTAAGAAATCAATAATTTGCTAGTAACAGATGACATTCATTCATTCACTCTGATCTCTGATAATACTTTTGCTAGTGGTAGCAATACAGAAATGTTTATATCACTGATGAAGGATTTTGAGGCTGATTCCCTGACTTGTCAATGTTTTTAATTTGCTGTCTTGTGAATTCAATGGTTTTTACTAGATTACTTGTAGTTTTTCATGTTGTCGGTCTGTCATTTTTTTTGTAATGACTTGGTGCTGCCTATCTTGGCCAGGGCGCTCTTGAAAAATAGATTTGAATCTCAATGAGCCCTTCCTGGTTAAATAAAATAGAAATGCCAAAGGTGTGACCTTTTTTATATTCAGAACCACATTCCTGTAAAGCTTAAAGAATCTCATGTTAAACACCGTTGACGTAATATGGCGACAGGTTCATCACCTCACCTAAAGCCCATTCTGGTGGGAGCTGTTTATAGATCACCAAGTGCAAGCAGTCACTATCTGGATAACGTGTGAAATGCTTGATAATGTATGTGATATCAACAGAGGTATATTTTCTGGGTGTTTTAAATATTTACTGGCTGTAACCAGTGCCTGCAACCTGGTTCAGGTGATCTGTCAACCTACCAGGGTCGTTACAATCAGCACAGGAATGAAATCATCATGTATTGATCACATCATTACTATTGCTGCAGAAATTTGACAAATCCATTGGATGTAGTTATCACATTATATTATCCATATCTAGGAAGACCAAAGTTCCAAAGGCTGCGCCTATTACAGTGTACAGAAGGTCATACATAAAGTTTTGTAGTGATTCCTATGTTGTTCATGTAAAGAATATTAGTTAGTCCTTGGTGTGAAATGAGGAGCAACCAGACGCTGCACTTGACGCATTTATGAAATTGCTTATTCCTGATTCTAATTAGCATGCATCCATTAAAGAAATGACTAAAACAGTTAAATCCCTGTGGATTGATGAGGAATTGAAACATTATATGGTTGAGGGATGAGGCAAAGATAAACAAAGATTCATAGTAAAAAGCTTTGGCGCACTTTAAATGACATTTTGGGCAAAAAGGCAAACTCCGCTTCATCATTAATTGAATCCGATGGCTCGTTCATCGCAACACCCACTGATCTTGGTAATTACTAGTAAATTTAGGCATGACATGCCAGCAACAAACACGGACACTACACAGCCAAGTATCTCTGATCAAATTATGAAAGATAAGCATTGTAATTTTGAATTCTGTAAAGTGAGTGTGGAAGAGGTGAAAAATTGTTTATCAACAATGACAAGCCACCGGGGTCTGACGACTTGGGTGGAAAATTACTGAGGATAAAGCGGATGATATTGCCACTCCTATTTGCCATATCTTCAATTTAAGCCTACTAGAAAGTGTGTGCCCCCTCAGGCACCTGTCTAACAGAACACAGAGGGTGTTCTTTAATGTAAGCCTCGTCAACACAATCCAGGTAGAAATAGGAATTCCCCAGGTCAGCTGTCTAGGCCCATTACTACTTTCAATCTTTACTGATGACACAAGTTGGGGACTAATCATTCACTAAACCTCAACTAAATATTGTAATGACTAAACTAAACTGCTTGGAGTAACCCTGGATTGTTAACTGTCATGGTCAAAACATATTGATACAACAGTGGCTAAGATGAGGAGAAGTCTGTCCTCCATAAAGCGCTGCTCTGCCTTCTTAACAACACTATCAACAAGGCAGATCCTATAGGCTGTAGTTTTGTCGCACCTGTCTTGTGGTCAGGTGCCACAAAGAGGGACTTAGGAAAATTGCAATTGGCTCAGAACAGGGCAGCACGGCTGGTCCTTGGATGTATACAGAGAGCTAACAATAATATGCATGTCAATCTCTCCTGGCTCAAAGTGAAGGAGAGATTTGCTTCATCACTACTTGTATTTGCGATAGATATTGACTACTGGCACACTGCTCGGACACCCATGCGTACCCCACAATATATGCCACCAGAGGTCTCTTCACAATCCAGATCATGTTATGGGAGGCACACAGTACTACATAGAGTTCCATGACTTCATGGAACTCTATTCCACACCAGGTAACTGATGCAAGCAGTACAATTAGATTTTTTTAAACTGATAAAAATACAGTTTATGGAACAGCCGGGACTGTGAAGCAACACACACACACACACACACACACACACACACATTTTGTGTTGTAGATATGTGGTAGTAGAGTAGGGGCCTGAGGGCACACACTTAATGTGTTGTGAAATCTGTTAATGTAATGTTTTTAAAATATATAACTGCCTTAATGTTGCAGGAAGAGTAGCTGCTGTCTTGGCAGACTAAATACTAAATCCGGCCTCACTGTTCCTTCTGCGTTTTTGCCGAAAATGCCATGACTCAAACCAGCCGCCTCTCAGAAGTTTGCTCTCAATAGACATAGTTGGCATTCCTGACATCTCTATCATTCTAATTAAGATGACGGTCATTCCTTCGACGGCACTCCTGGCTCTCGTCACCAACCCTCCCTCTCTCTCCCTTTTCCCCCTCACTCTCTCATCCCTCCCCTCCCCTGATATTGAAGGTGGTCTATACTGGACCACAGATGAAAGGAACGGTGCACATATTGGTAGATTCCCTCTCAGGTCACTGCCACAGCCTCTCATTAAACACTCTTTTATCCTCTCACTGAGCAGGGAGTGGGAGGCTAGGGTGGGTGGCCATATTGCCTGTGTCAGCTGAGCTGCCTGTGGCCTACATATTTTACCCAGCCATGTCCCATGCTGCTGCTGAATGGATGCTACTAGGCCGTTTCACCTCACTGTGACTGCTGCCCGGTGCCTCTTTTTAATGTCATCCTTTATAAGGTAACTGAGAGATTCTCATAGGACTGCCTGCTCGGCCCAACTAAATCCTAGGCCAGTAACTAGAATTACAGCATGTACGTGTTTGTCCATGGTCAGATAAAGTTGTCTAATTTGTTCTGTGTATTGAGCATCGGAGCTGCAGTTGTTTAAGACTTGACTATTGACACAACGTATAGGCTAATTGGCAGTTGTTGACATTAAGCAACAGCCTGTGCTCAGAGCACTACTATTGACACACAACAGTCCACATTTGCACAACAGTGTGTCCTCACTGTCCTGAGTGTTGACATGCTGGTCTGTAGGATGTGTGGCCCTATCCTGCTCTACTCCTGTAGCTGTACCTCTCCTCCCAGTGTGTCTCATCCCCCGGGTCTTGGCTTGTATCAGAATCTGGCCCAAGGCAGGTCACTGAAAGGGTTAACAGCGCAGGAGAGCCCCCTTGCTCGGTGCAACCCAACCTGGACTCGCACAAAGACAGGAAGCCACATAAATAAATCAACAAATAAACACTGCTTCCCCTGCTGGAATTTCCTACGGTGTGTGAAAGGTCCAACATTTTGCCCCCGGTATTTACTCTCTCTCTCTGTTCCCCCCCCCCCCCCCTCCCCCCTGTTGCAGGAGACTTCAAAAGAAAGTCCAGTAACCACACAGGGCTGCAGCACTAATACTTCTAGGTCACTACTTCTCTTTATCCAGAGCTTCCTCTAGTTGAGTCTGACCTGGGGACAACTCTCCTGCCCACCACCGCTGTGCAACACTGTGTCCCACTCCCAAGTCTCTAGTTCCAAAGTGTGCAGTTGTTAACGTCCCTTCACGGATTTGAAAGAATTTGAGGAATCTCCCACCAGCCCATGCCTCCACCAATCCAACGCTTTTATTTTTGTGGGCTGTAGAGAACATCAGGAGGAGGGAGTGATTTATTGGGATGCATTCTGAGACTCTTCCCTACTAGAGGTGTACCCTACACCCATCACATAACATGAGGTGCAGGTCATGTGTGGGTCACTGTCATGCTGCAGGGCTTTGACATTCATGTTACGTCGTACCTTCATGCATCATGCTCACACCTCAACCAAATCGTGTTCCCGCTTTTCCTCCTCTCCTTGTCATCTCTGTTTTTCTGGGCGACCATAAGAGAGCCCACTAGAGATGTCAGGATAAGCTCTCATTTATCGAACTGTTTGTCAGCTTCTGTTTACAGCAGTTTTCCCTAATGGTCACTTCTACTGGCAAACTGAAACAACACTTTCTCACTGGATGAGAATCTGTACTCCGATCAGTTCCTCTTTTTAGTGTTGGCTTGTCAGCACACGAAGAGAGGGAGGTTTGTGTGTGCTGTGTTTTTCTTTTATGATCACCTGTCCAGACCTGACAGGGTAATGAGAGCAGAGTGACTTCAACACTAGGGCATACTCTTTAAAGGCTTCTGTAATAGATGGCCTGTCCCAGGGAGGGAGGGAGTTGCAGGGAACAGCCCAGGGTTCTGTAATACAGGGGCAGGATCAGGGAGGGAGCCAGTCAGGGAACAGCCCAGGGCTTCTGTAATACAGGGGCAGGATCAGGGAGGGAGCCAGTCAGGGAACAGCCCAGGGCTTCTGTAATACAGGGGCAGGATCAGGGAGGGAGCCAGTCAGGGAACAGCCCAGGGCTTCTGTAATACAGGGGCAGGATCAGGGAGGGATCCAGTCATAGGGAACAGCCCAGGGATATACTACTCAACCATTAACTATCTCTAACAGAAAGTCTCTGGGAAATGGTTGAGGATGAGTGCTCACTACTTATGGTAGCTGGCTAGATTATTACCATGCGTGAGTTTGGACTGGAGACCGGAGCTAGGTAGATGGTCTGTAGGGCCTACAGCAATTAAAACATGCTGGCCATCAAAGAATCCAATACCCTCAAGGTTGCCTTTTGTGTTGCTATATTGAGTCATTGATAAAAGGTGGGCAACATGGAAGACCAAGGTGGAGTGGTGCTTCACTGTCTATGGTAGAGCTGACCTTGAGAGAATTCTGATATTGTACAAACAGCTGTTTATGCATTCAGCTGGAGTGCAGCTCTGATATTGTACAAACAGCTGTTTATGAATTCAGCTGGCGTGCGGCTCTCTCTCTCTCTCTCTCTCTCTCTGGCGTGTGTGTGTGTGAGGCTGAACACTGGGGGAAAATGAACCCTACCAGTGCTTTTGCATTTTAGTGCACCCTAATCCCCACTACCTCACACCAGTCCTGTGTGCCTTATGGATGTGCTGATGCATTGCATGTTTCCCTAGCTATGTATCGTGCGTGTGTGTGTGTGCTATAAAGGTGTGAGGTGGTGTTATAGAGCAGCAGGGTGTGTTTGTGTGCCTCTCCTCTATAAGCTGCCACAGGGGGTAGGTGAGAGTCAGCACTGTACAGCCTTCCCAGATTACATAGCCAGCCAGCTCCCCCAGTGTGTGTCATGTTAAGCTCTGTTGGGGTACTAGGTGGGTTCGTTCTATAAGGAATGTGTCTAAAATGAAACCTGGGCCCGTATTGATAGTGCCTCAGATCAGGATAGCTGATCCAGTTTGTTTTAGATCATAATGAATCCGATTAGAAAGATCGGGTGGACCTGATCCTAGATCAGCACTCCTGCGTTGCTTTATGAATACGGGCCCTGGTCATTCTTCCATACATGATTTGATCCGAATGGCCAGCCAGCCAGTCAGTCGTCGAACTTGAAGGAAGTGGTGTTGGATAATCAAGCTTCCTCCTGCTCCAAGTGTGTTTGTGTGCTCTTGTCAGGAAAATGCTATTACTCCTAATAGTCATCTAGTGAAATAGTCTGGCTGGTGGGCAGGCACAATGAGCTACCTGTTCCAGTGTGTTTGAACAGAGGGGCTATTATGCGACTACTGACTGAGACGATGGGCACCTCACAGACCTCTAGTGCGTCGGCCACCAGGCAGACCTAGCTAATTGAGCCGTAGCCTAAGAATAGGTGGCCTTGTGTGGGCCAAGGTGTTGACGACTGACTCCCAGACCTCTGCCTGCCTGCTACCCCCCCCCCCCCCCCCCTGTACTCAGTCACAGGTGAGCGACACACACCTCTGCTGTCGCCTCTCACGAAATCCTCACAGGAGCTCCATAATAGCACACAGCCCCCTCCACACCTCATACAGGAGCAGTTATAATGATGACAATAACTTTATAATCAGTAGCGTGGGAGCTTCCTCCCTGTTAATTGGTTTCCTCACCTCTGTGACTATTGAGAGCACACACTCATTGTACCCACCACCAGTCCATGTCCCTGACTGGGCCTGTCAGCCGTTGTCCCTTAGGCCTTAATGATTTTAGGGCACACACACATGGTTGGGGCGTAGCTACTAGCTGACGCTCCCAGAGCTAAGCTGGCCCTGCTGCATGTTGCTGCCTGCCTTGTTTTCTGACTGGGAGACAGCGTGTTACTGACTGGGAGACAGCGTGTACATGTATGTAGTTACAGAACGAGCACAATATGGTTAGAGAGTGAGCTCATCAGTGAGTGATTGGGTAGGCTGTCATTCATTACAGCAGTGGGCGGGTCATCACAGCGGTTGTGCAATAGCATTGTGTTGCGAGCCTATGTCATTCTTTCTAGGTGCAGCCAGCCACACCCTTACCCGTTTTAGTGTGTCACAAAAGCAGGTGTTTGATTAGGGTGCTGCGTGCGTCGTCAGGGATCGTGTGTGTCAGAAGGAAGGAATGGGTGTGTAGGTTGTCGGTTCTTGCGTCTCCCTTGCATTCCTGCTCGGGGAGTGCTGCTGGTCGGTTGGCAGGCAGAGACCTGAGTTGTTTGTCTCCTTGTTGTCTAAAACCTGGGCTATCTGTCCATCTACATGACCCTTAAGTTAACCCTTGTTAGGCCGAAGGTGACCTTTTTTCTGTCGTCAAATTGAGCAGAACACTGAGAACTGAGTTATTCTGATCCTCATTAGTCAAGCGTGGACATACCGGTAGCTTTGGAAAGAAAAACGCATGGCTTTTATCTCCAGATAGACCTTGTCTCAAGGTTTCCTCTTGGCTGTTGCCCTGTGTGTCTGTGTCCAATTTTAGTCGAGGTCATTGGTTGTAGACTGAGAGAGCAGAGATCCCTGTAATCCATTTGACTTGTTTTACTAGGATCTGTCCTGAGTGGCAATGATCCTGCTCTGTCCTTCAACACGACAAGAATAGTGTCCCCTCACGGACACTCAACCAACACGTAACGTACCTGGCCATAGAAGGGCAAACTATTTGCTCACTACGGAAATTGATTCAACGTTTGAGCAACGCTGAGGTGTAAAATGCCACCGCTAATGCTAACAGGTCTGCCATGCCCAATCCCTTCCTGATTTAGAGATGCCCACCTGTGTCCCTGTGTGACATCATGCCTGTTAGGGATATGGCGCCGGAGCCTTGGCGCTTCCTATTAGGGTTAGTAGTAACCTAGTGGTGTCGCTGAACACTGTTACCACAACAAGGAAGTAGAATACAATAGATATTTTCAGCTGGTGGTTTTGTATCATATAGGCTATTGGTGTCTAGCTAGAGTAATTAGAATGTGGCCTGGTTTACTCTGTCTATGTTCAGGTTAGTTTGTTGTGTTGGTAATTATCTGTGCATGTTAATGCTGCTGCGCCCTGCTCTGTTACAGAGGCCGATGGCGAGCTACACCGTGCGGGAGCATTGTTTACAGGGGATGTTTGTTTGTGTGTCAGCCCTCCTCTCCTGCCCCTCCCCTGTCCCCGTGGGTCCCGGTCTCGCTCAGGCAGGGGCTGGAGGGCATGGAGGGTGCTGAAGGGACTCATTATATACATGCTGCTCAATGGGCCCTTTGTGTGGCAGCCCAGTGGAATGGGGAGAGTGGCAGGCCCAGGCCCAGCACCCTGTCATAATGTTGTCATACTTCAACACACATTGTAACACCCTGCCATGCCTAACCTAGGGGGAGGGAGGGGAGACTGATCCCAACTCGGGGTTGTGAAACGGGGTGATACGGGGAGACGGTGAAACAAAGTTATTGGGGGGGGGGGGGGGGGCAGAGGGCAAAGTGGTGTGTTCAAATGGTAGCTCAGAGGTTGAATGGAGCCATGTTGGGTCTCATTGACTCTGGACAAGGAGAGAGGTGTACGAGGGTTAGTGTCCCCCATCTCTACTAACCCACTCAGGAATCGCTGTGTTTTATTGGTGTTGGTGTGGATTACAGAAGCTATGTTCCAGTCGACTACAACCCACAGAGTTAAGAACTGCAAGTCCTCTTATAATGCCATTTCTGCCGGATAAAGAATAACCCAGTCAGGAAGGAACACTATTTAGCTCACATTTCAGACGCTAGTTTCCTTCTCTGAGGGATTTTTTTCTTTTTTAAAGAAAGACCAGGAGTTTGGGGAGAACATTTTTAACCCTCCACTAATGAATAGTGTGCCACAACTTTTCAAAATAAGCAGATTCAAAACACATGTTTTCCAATTACTGTCACTAGAAAGAAAGTGCCTCGTGAGCTAATGTTGTGTGCCGGCCTAGTTTTTAATAATGTGTACAGTTAGCCCGGTCCCATATCTGTTTTGTGCTATCATGTCAACTACTTGTCATGCGAGCCCTTTTTTAAAGAATGTGTCACTGAGCACAGAAACATGTTTGGCATGACGATGAGGGACTAGGAGTTAACGTGATGGTACAAGCGGATATGTGACCAGGATAGCGTACACTGCAGTACATCAACCTTACAGCTCACTCACTTACCTCATGAAGCACTCTGGTAAATACTGACTGTTAGTTGAATTAAAGAGATCAGGGCCTATATTCACAAAGAGGCTTGGAGTAGGAGTGCTGAATTGGGATCAGTTTAGCTATTTTAAATCCTAATGTATAAGATTGTATGGCCCGGGGGGAGACCTGATCCTTCAATAAGCACTTATACTCAGAATTATGTCAATCAATCACAGCGCACTTCCTGTAACCTACTGTCTGTGCGCCCTGAGGAACTGCAGCTCCCCTCTTCCTGTTTTCTGTTTGTTCCTTTGTCTGTTTTTTACATTTTATTTAACCCTTATTTTACTAGGTAAGTGTACAGCAACAACCTGGGAAATAGTTACAGGGAAGGGGGGGGGACTGGGCCAATTGCAAGCTGGGGATGACTGGGCCAGTTGCAAGCTGGGGATGACTGGGCCAGTTGCAAGCTGGGGATGACTGGGCCAGTTGCAAGCTGGGGATGATGGTATGGACACCGAGGTTAACACTCTTACGATAAGTGCCATGGGATCTTTAGAAACCACAGAGTCAGGACACCCGTTTAACATTCCATCTGAAAGACAGCGCCTACGCAGGGCAATGTCCCCAATCACTGCCCTGGGGCATTGGGATATCTTTTTTTTGACCAGAGGAAAGAGTGCCTCCTACTGGTGCCTCCTATTGGTTACACCAATCTGTGACCTCGCTTCCGCCCACTCTGACCTCACTTCCTGTCTCTCTCCAGACGTTCACGGCCTGGTGCAACTCCCACCTGAGGAAAGCAGGCACGCAGATCGAGAACATCGAGGAGGACTTCAGGGATGGCCTCAAACTCATGCTCCTGCTGGAGGTCATCTCAGGTGAGCCAGCCCATCGACTAGATCATCATGACACATGCAGAGCGCTACTACCACAGCTAAGCGCTAATCTACTGTGGCAGAAAGTGCGGTGCCAGAAAAGGACTCTGTAACGCATTAGTGTCCCCTGTTCTTTTGATACCTTTCAACTAAGTAGTCTGGTCGTAGGCCATGGTTCTGGCCCTGTAGAGGATGCTGTCTGTTTTGAGTGTGAAGGTTGATACTGTGACTTTAAAAGGAGCTGTGCCTGTCTGTTCTGCTGAGACAGTGGAAAGGGCTGTTTTTGTCATGAGACTCTCTGGGCTCACTGCATTTTGTTTGCCTGTGTTTTTGGCTGTTTGTGTGTGTGTGTGTGTGTGTGTGTGTGTGTGTTCATCCACAGGGGAACGGTTACCTAAGCCCGAGAGAGGCAAGATGAGGGTCCACAAGATCAACAACGTTAACAAAGCGCTGGACTACATCGCTGGCAAAGGAGTTAAGCTGGTGTCCATTGGCGCGGAGGGTCAGTTTACCTACCACACAAGCACTCTACACACACACACACACACACACACACACAACTCCAAAGCTCACAGCATCCTGCCAAGTACATCTCCCACTCGGGAGCGAAGTCATTTGGCTGGAGAGGAAGGGAGCTCTAGAGGAGAGGGAGCAAGAGGCCCTTCACAAGGCCAGTAAATCAGGCCGAGAGTGCACGTCCGACTCTGTCGCCGTGACAATGACCTTTCTGCTCCAGCTATCTTGACAAATGGCCCTGCCAGCCTCCACCCCTCATTCCTACTGCATGATTCACACGGCCTTGTTGTCAGAGGTTCAGCTTAGCCCCTGCCACCCTGACCAGCAGCCCACCACCCTACACGGCCAAAGGTCACCTGCTGGAAGCATCCTGACCCCAGGGAGAGAGACAGAGAGAGAGGCGGACAGAGATGGAGAGACAAGGACAAATGGCAAAAGAGAGAGACCCGAGGCAGGCACAGAGAGAGAGAGACCGAGGCAGGCACAGAGAGAGAGAGACCGAGGCAGGCACAGAGAGAGAGAGACCGAGGCAGGCACAGAGAGAGAGAGACCGAGGCAGGCACAGAGAGAGAGAGACCGAGGCAGGCACAGAGAGAGAGAGACCGAGGCAGGCACAGAGAGAGGGAGACCGAGGCAGGCACAGAGAGAGGGAGGGAGACCGAGGCAGGCACAGAGAGAGAGAGGGAGACCGAGGCAGGCACAGAGAGAGAGAGGGAGACCGAGGCAGGCACAGAGAGAGAGAGGGAGACCGAGGCAGGCACAGAGAGAGAGAGGGAGACCGAGGCAGGCACAGAGAGAGAGAGAGGGAGACCGAGGCAGGCACAGAGAGAGAGGGAGACCGAGGCAGGCACAGAGAGAGAGGGAGACCGAGGCAGGCACAGAGAGAGAGGGAGACCGAGGCAGGCACAGAGAGAGAGGGAGACCGAGGCAGGCACAGAGAGAGAGGGAGACCGAGGCAGAGAGAGAGAGGGAGACCGAGGCAGGCACAGAGAGAGAGAGAGAGACCGAGGCAGGCACAGAGAGAGAGAGAGAGGGAGACCGAGGCAGGCACAGAGAGAGAGACCGAGGCAGGCACAGACAGAGAGAGAGAGAGAGAGACCGAGGCAGGCACAGAGAGAGAGAGGGAGACCGAGGCAGGCACAGAGAGAGAGAGAGAGAGGGAGACCGAGGCAGGCACAGAGAGAGAGAGGGAGACCGAGGCAGGCACAGAGAGAGAGAGGGAGACCGAGGCAGGCACAGAGAGAGAGAGGGAGACCGAGGCAGGCACAGAGAGAGAGAGGGAGACCGAGGCAGGCACAGAGAGAGAGGGAGACCGAGGCAGGCACAGAGAGAGAGAGGGAGACCGAGGCAGGCACAGAGAGAGAGAGGGAGACCGAGGCAGGCACAGAGAGAGAGAGGGAGACCGAGGCAGGCACAGAGAGAGAGAGGGAGACCGAGGCAGGCACAGAGAGAGAGAGGGAGACCGAGGCAGGCACAGAGAGAGAGAGGGAGACCGAGGCAGGCACAGAGAGAGAGAGGGAGACCGAGGCAGGCACAGAGAGAGAGAGGGAGACCGAGGCAGGCACAGAGAGAGAGAGGGAGACCGAGGCAGGCACAGAGAGAGAGAGGGAGACCGAGGCAGGCACAGAGAGAGAGAGGGAGACCGAGGCAGGCACAGAGAGGGAGGGAGACCGAGGCAGGCACAGAGAGAGAGAGGGAGACCGAGGCAGGCACAGAGAGAGAGAGGGAGACCGAGGCAGGCACAGAGAGAGAGAGGGAGACCGAGGCAGGCACAGAGAGAGAGAGGGAGACCGAGGCAGGCACAGAGAGAGAGAGGGAGACCGAGGCAGGCACAGAGAGAGAGAGAGACCTGGGGATAGATAGAAACTAACACACTAACACAGACTCCATGATGAAGCGTTGGAGGGTCACGGGGACAGACACAACCATTGTCTCTTACCTATTCAAAGCTGCTGTAACACCTTGGGACTTTGCTTAAATGCATTATTCATGCTGTACCCAGCCCATCACTGTGCATATTTGTATTTGCACTATTCATATTTTAAGCCTACAAATATATGTAGAACTAGTCCCAGATCTGTTTGCGCTATAATGACAAGGAGTTGACGTGATGTCACAAACAGATCTGGGACCAGGCTAATGCATAAGAGTTGATATTTATTGTATTTCTGAGTGATTATCTTGTCTCCCCTCCTTAGAAATTGTGGATGGCAATGCCAAGATGACCCTGGGCATGATCTGGACAATCATCCTCCGTTTCGCCATCCAGGACATCTCTGTGGAAGGTCAGTCTCTCTCGCTCTCCCCCTGTTAGGCCTCATCAATAGGCGGCTAGGATTTTAATCAGCCCCTAATGTTGCTTTAGAAAACACTTTGCTTTATGTTCTTCCTGTTCTCTTTTAAATCAGAAACTCATCTGGAAACGTTATGACTGGTTTTAAAGAATGTTCTTTGAACCTGGGGGATGACACTGTCCTTAAATCACCCCTCATTCATTAGATCCGTGCTGCTCCATGTTCTTATGCCAGGAGCAGAGCAGGCATTTCCCTCTTCCTCCACACACACACACACACACACACACACACACACACACACTCCTATTCAAAACACAGCTGTGCTGAGGGGATTCCACCGGGAAGTGGAGTGGAAGCAACTGGGTCTCTCATATGCAATGCATCTCCCCTGCTCTGAACTGTTCTGCTGAGACCACAGGAGGTTGAGTGAGCCGAGCCAAGTGAATACAAGTCTGGCCTACATGCCTGTTCTGCTCTCACTGGTACTTGACGAAGACCGACAATGGCAGGAGAGATCGTTAACCCTAGCTTCCCCGGCTCCACGGCACACTCTGACCGGGAGAGAAGTTAAACACGTTAGCTATCTATACTGCACTCTCAAACATGGTGGAAGATGGGTCTAGGCTGCGTCTGCCTCTGAAATCTCAACTTATTCCAAGAGGGCTCTGGTCAAAAATAGTGCACTATATAGGGAATAGGGTGCCATTTTGGACATACCATAGACCCTTCAAATTCTAATCTGGACCTCGAAGACAGTTCCACTGCTTTTTTTCCCCTTCCCCTCTAAGCATGGACTGATTTTTAAACCTGGGACACCAGGTGGGTGCAATTTAATGATCAGGGAACAGAACCGGCAGTACATCACACTCCGGAGCTCCTGCTGTAGACGGGTATCTAACTCCCCTTCTCCCCTTTCCAGAGACCTCTGCCAAGGAGGGCCTGCTCTTGTGGTGCCAGAGGAAGACCGCGCCCTACAAAAACGTCAACGTGCAGAACTTCCACATCAGGTAGCAGCGCGCACACACACACACACACCACACACACACACACAGAGCTAGACGTCATTCCTGGCGACAGAACCTGAGACCGGAACAGGCTACAGTATTTCTCCAGACATTCTTGTTTGACCTCTATAAAATTCCGCAGTAGTGAAGCCTGTTCAAACATTGCGTTACCCACACACTCCAGCAAACTCCACCAGTGCTTCTAGAAAGGCTGCCCTCTGCTGGTGAAACTGTAACGGTTTTGACTTGAGGTTATTATTTATAGGGGTGCCAGGTAGGT
The DNA here is from genome assembly GCF_013265735.2 of Oncorhynchus mykiss. Lineage (NCBI taxonomy): Eukaryota > Metazoa > Chordata > Actinopteri > Salmoniformes > Salmonidae > Oncorhynchus > Oncorhynchus mykiss. Next base: position 13,136,148 of record NC_048591.1, on the reverse strand, counting down.
TGTGCCTACCAGAGAAAACATTGGTTTCTCCTTTTGGTTTGGGAGGGAATGCCTCCCATCTGGTCCGTCAAGTCTACACCAATACAAAGGACTTATTTAAAAGTCAGGATGGAAATAAACTTTTCAAAAACCCTTAAAACATTGGAAAGAAGTTCAAAAACAACTATTCTTTTGCGTGGGTTGTATTACCAACATAAATGATCACACACACATATCATAGTATACACAATGAGTTCTGATTCTTCCAGAAATGTCCTGTACCTCGGGCCTAAAAAAAGAGTCCAGCCCGGTAAAGGAGTTCAGGGAACTCAAGTGACCTTTGTCACGCAATGTTTGTCCGTTCATTCAAGTGTAGCGTAAACCCAGTATTAATCATACAATCAATAACAATTATTTTACCACAGAACTTTAAAGCGTATCAACTCTTACTAAGTCCTCAACTACAACTAACTACATAAATCATCACCGTATACGTCACATCAAAACAAATGAAATACCGTATACAAAAAGGTTGTAGTCAGTCGGTCAGTCAGACAATCCCATCCGCCAACAGATCTCCAGCAGAGAACGGAGAGGTGTAGTCCACGGACGCAAAGAGTGGATCCTGGGTAAACTCTATTAGGCTACAAAACACACGTTTAACGGCAACAAAACAGACGGAATAGAGAAGCTTGGGAACTGAGGGTTGAACACATCCTCATTCACGTCTCCATCACAACCCCACTTTTGCGCAGCTGATGCTGGCTATTTAATTGGGAATTAAAGGGAAAGCGCCCTATTGGAAGGAGCACTATTTAAATGGGAATTGAAGGGGAAGCGCCCTATTGGAAGGAGCACTATTTAAATGGGAATTGAAGGGGAAGCGCCCTATTGGAAGGAGCACTATTTAAATGGGAATTGAAGGGGAAGCGCCCTATTGGAAGGAGCACTATTTAAATGGGAATTGAAGGGGAAGCGCCCTATTGGAAGGAGCACTATTTAAATGGGAATTGAAGGGGAAGCGCCCTATTGGAAGGAGCACTATTTAAATGGGAATTGAAGGGGAAGCGCCCTATTGGAAGGAGCACTATTTAAATGGGAATTGAAGGGGAAGCGCCCTATTGGAAGGAGCACTAGTTAAATGGGAATTGAAGGGGAAGCGCCCTATTGGAAGGAGCACTATTTAAATGGGAATTGAAGGGGAAGCGCCCTATTGGAAGGAGCACTATTTAAATGGGAATTGAAGGGGAAGCGCCCTATTGGAAGGGGAAGCACTGAGACGGTTCAGAAAAATTCAGGGCCGTCACAAAACGTAGGAGAGACGTTAGAAGTGTGTGCATAAGGGAAAGGGGAGTACCTGTCAGTTGTCCAACTGAAATGTGTCTTCCGCAATTAACCCAACCCCTCTGAATCAGAGAGGTGCGGGGGGCAGCCTTAATCGACATCCACGTCTTCGGCGACCGGGGAACACTGCATGACCTATGTATGTGCTTTGTAGAGCTGTCTTTCTGATCTCTCTCGCTCTCTCATATATTGCCAGCTGGAAGGATGGCCTTGCCTTCAACGCTCTGATCCACAGACACAGGCCAGAGCTCATTGACTACGACAAGCTAAGGAAGGTGAGTGGGTCAGCACATACTCCCGTCAGCACATCTCACTTTGAGTGCATGCCACTTCTGTGGCTTGTTTTTCTCACCTTCTAATTGGTTGCTCAGGATGACCCCTTGACCAACCTGAACAATGCCTTTGAGGTGGCTGAGAAGTACCTGGACATCCCCAAGATGATGGACGCTGAAGGTATGCACAGGGCACAGTTGCGTGTGTGTGTGTGTGGCGTGTTTCTGCATGTTCATATCGTAATCATTCATCTGACTGCTCTTCCATCCCAAGACTCCAGTGTGCAGGTGGATGTGTTGTGACATCACGGCTGCTGTGGTCATCCTACACACAGACCGTTAGCCTCAGCCCCCCCCTCCTACCCCTCTCTCCCTCCATCTCTCACCGTTTTTTCTGTTGGATCGTCCATCCCCCATTCTCCCTTGTCTGTGTGTTCGCAATTCTATCCTCCAGTTTGTATACCTGTTGTAAAGTGTTTGTGTGTCTGTCCGCCTGTGTCTCCCTCTACGTGTGTAACTATCTCTGTCTCCGTCTGCCCGTATGTGTGTAACTGTGGTTTCCCTACAGACATTGTGAACACTGCCCGTCCGGATGAGAAAGCCATAATGACCTATGTGTCCAGTTTCTACCATGCCTTCTCTGGAGCCCAGAAGGTACCCCATTATCCCACCCCCACCTTACCCCTGCTCCGATACTAACCCTAACCCCCCCTCCCCCTGGTCCTGTCCTCCACATCTACCCCCACCCTCTGCTCCTCTCCTCTCCAGCATGGCTTTCTCCCGCAGCATTGGTGTCGGCCTCATGGGAAACTGGTTCGGGACCCTCCTTTAACTCGACACAACACACACGCTTGAAGTCTCTGAATCTTCCTGTCCTGCTGGTAATAACAGGGCCCTCTTGCTCCTGTGTACTGGCCTGTCTGTGTATAGTGATTGAGTTGGAGTGCATCAGGCCTCAGGGGCCCTTGGTAGTTAAACGGATCATTTTAAATGAGTCACTGAGCCCTGGGTCAGATGGTATCTGAGCAGAGAGGAGACAAGTCAGAGGGACTTTGAGAACTCTTCATAGATATTTTATCTGTTTGTGTTTTCACCCTCCACCACAACCCCTGTAGCTCTCTCTGTCTGCTGTATTCATCCTCTGTCCCTCCCCACCTCTTTTCCCTCTCCTTTTTACCCTTCTCTCTCCCTGTAGACTGAGAACAGGAAGCCTGCTGACGGGCATGTTTTTCGACGGCACTTTAATGAGTTTTTTTATTCATTAAGAAGTTGTTTATGAGCTCCAATCTCAGGAGAGGTGCACGTGCAGAACTGTTTGCCACAGTCCCACTGTTTCCTAGACTACAGAACACCACAGTAAGCTGCTAGTGGGCCGGGTTACATACGGCCATTTGACCAATCACTGTTCATTTTGGAAAACAGTCGTTAATCCTGAAACAGTATGGACACTGGTTAGACTAGTGTACCCTTCTCTTTAGTTTTAGGACCAGGAGGGCCTTTTCTGCTATTACCAGCTTGACAGTTGAAATATTATAGTGTGTGTGTGTGTGTGTATTGAGTGAAGAGGTGTGTCCCAACCTCTGCATCGTGGCCCCGGCAGACTCCTCCTCTCTCCCGAGGTGGACACGCCCGCTCTCTCTCTCCTGGTTACCATGGTAACCCCCCAGTGCGTCATTGGAGGCTCCAGAGTGGGGGGGGGGGCAGCGGCAGTGGAGTCCGGGGTCTATCCCCTTACAACCCCCCCTCATCTCACCCCACCCACCTCGCTGTGTGGCGGGACCCTCTTGCTTTGGGTAGCTTTGCTTCACCACCTCTCTCTCTCTCTCTCCCTCCGCTCACTGCCTGGCCGTGGTTGTGTAGACATCGTGGGCACGCTGAGGCCCGACGAGAAGGCCATCATGACCTATGTCTCCTGCTTCTATCACGCCTTCTCTGGCGCCCAGAAGGTGAGCACCGCCACTACGCCACCTTTAACCCCTGACCTCTGTGACACCAGCCGGGGTCACAGGCAATGTCATACTGGCCAAGGACACTCACTGACGCTTTGGGCTCACAGTACACCTCTATGGAACACCAAACACACACTCTTTCCCTGCTCTAGAACTGCCCTGTTTCAACTCTGCCCCCATAGACTGGTTGTTAGCAGTGTTTCTCATAGCTACAGTTAAGGCATGCCATTTCATAACTGATATGTTAGAGTATAATCTAAAGTGGGATGAAATAAGCTTCCACTGGTCTGTGGGAAACACTGTTAACGACGGTTCAAATGTCCTCCTATTAACACTACAACTGTTTCAATGTGTACAATGTGTTTATCTGAGATTACTCCGTAGTGTGTTAAGATCCAAGGGCATAATACAGTTTCTTACTGTTTCTTTATTTCAGTGGTTTAACTTTAAGTCTCTAAACACACCAGCTGACGTGGACAAAAGTGGTACAGAACCAGACTGAATGCTCCCATTGTATAGGAGAAGCATGTAGCTTTCTGAGGCACAGAGTGTGAAGTCAGCACACAGAGTCCGTGGAACTAACCATTGTCAGCTGTAGCATGTTGCATTAGCCTGTACCCTTACCACTGTACAGCCATCCAACGGGTTTGTGTGTGTGTGTGCACGGTGTTGAAATAATCTGTGAATTCAAGTCACGGCTAGTGTGTGGTTTTTGCATTCACACTCAGTTTACTATGTTGTTCATAGCTAAAAACTAGAAATGACACTCCGTCCAGTTGGACATGAAACTAACTGGAGTTGAGTAAGGCCGGCACACAGTACGCAGTACTTTCAGTTTCCACTGCAGTTGTCCTTTGTCTTTGACTGGCAGGCAGCTGATCTGAATTGTAAAAAATGTGCCCAAGCCACACACGTTAGTGCACGTGCTCCTAATCCATAACAAGAAACCTGTGTATTGGCTCTGCTGACGACTTTCATCCGTGATAGGCTGAGACTGCAGCCAATAGGATCTGCAAGGTGCTGGCTGTCAACCAGGAGAATGAGCACCTGATGGAGGACTACGAGAAGCTGGCCAGTGACGTGAGTAGTACACGTCTGTCTGTCTGTCGGTCTGTCTGTACCTCCCTCCCTCCTCACCACACGTCTACTGTCTGTCTGTACCTCCCTCCCTCCTCACCACACGTCTACTGTCTGTCTGTACCTCCCTCCCTCCTCACCACATGTCTACTGTCTGTCTGTACCTCCCTCTCTCCTCACCACACGTCTACTGTCTGTCTGTACCTCCCTCTCTCCTCACCACACGTCTACTGTCTGTCTGTACCTCCCTCTCTCCTCACCACACGTCTACTGTCTGTCTGTACCTCTCTCCCTCCTCACCACACGTCTACTGTCTCTGTACCTCTCTCCCTCCTCACCACACGTCTGTCTGTCTGTACCTCTCTCCCTCCTCACCACACGTCTACTGTCTGTACCTCCCTCCCTCCTCACCACACGTCTGTCTGTCTGTACCTCTCTCTCCTCACCACACGTATACTGTCTGTCTGTACCTCCCTCCCTCCTCACCACATGTCTACTGTCTGTCTGTACCTCCCTCCCTCCTCACCACACGTCTGTCTGTACCTCCCTCTATCCTCACCACACGTCTACTGTCTGTCTGTACCTCCCTCCCTCCTCACCACACGTCTACTGTCTGTCTGTACCTCCCTCCCTCCTCACCACATGTCTACTGTCTGTCTGTACCTCCCTCCCTCCTCACCACACGTCTGTCTGTACCTCCCTCTATCCTCACCACACGTCTACTGTCTCTGTACCTCTCTCCCTCCTCACCACACGTCTGTCTGTCTGTACCTCTCTCCCTCCTCACCACACGTCTACTGTCTGTACCTCCCTCCCTCCTCACCACACGTCTGTCTGTCTGTACCTCTCTCTCCTCACCACACGTATACTGTCTGTCTGTACCTCCCTCCCTCCTCACCACATGTCTACTGTCTGTCTGTACCTCCCTCCCTCCTCACCACACGTCTGTCTGTACCTCCCTCTATCCTCACCACACGTCTACTGTCTGTCTGTACCTCCCTCCCTCCTCACCACACGTCTACTGTCTGTCTGTACCTCCCTCCCTCCTCACCACACGTCTACTGTCTGTCTGTACCTCCCTCTCTCCTCACCACACGTCTACTGTCTGTCTGTACCTCCCTCTCTCCTCACCACACGTCTACTGTCTGTCTGTACCTCCCTCCCTCCTCACCACATGTATACTGTCTGTCTGTCTGTACCTCCCTCTATCCTCACCACACGTCTACTGTCTGTCTGTACCTCCCTCCCTCCTCACCACACGTCTACTGTATGTCTGTACCTCCCTCCCTCCTCACCACACGTATGTCTGTCTGTACCTCCCTCCTCACCACACATATACTGTCTGTCTGTACCTCCCTCCCTCCTCACCACACGTCTACTGTCTGTCTGTACCTCCCTCTCTCCTCACCACACGTCTACTGTCTTTCTGTACCTCCCTCCCTCCTCACCACATGTATACTGTCTGTCTGTCTGTCTGTACCTCCCTCCCTCCTTACCACACGTCTAATGTCTGTCTGTACCTCCCTCCCTCCTCACCACACGTCTACTGTCTGTCTGTACCTCCCTCTCTCCTCACCACACGTCTACTGTCTGTCTGTACCCCTCTCTCTCCTCACCACACGTCTACTGTCTGTCTGTCTGTACCTCCCTCTCTCCTCACCACACGTCTACTGTCTTTCTGTACCTCCCTCCCTCCTCACCACATGTATACTGTCTGTCTGTCTGTACCTCCCTCCCTCCTCACCACACGTCTAATGTCTGTCTGTACCTCCCTCCCTCCTCACCACACGTCTAATGTCTGTCTGTACCTCCCTCCCTCCCTCCTCACCACACGTCTACTGTCTGTCTGTACCTCCCTCTCTCCTCACCACACGTCTACTGTCTGTCTGTACCTCCCTCCCTCCTCACCACATGTATACTGTCTGTCTGTCTGTACCTCCCTCCCTCCTCACCACATGTCTGTCTGTCTGTACCTCCCTCCCTCCTCACCACACGTCTACTGTCTGTCTGTACCTCCCTCCCTCCTCACCACACGTCTACTGTCTGTCTGTACCTCCCTCCCTCCTCATCACACGTATACTGTCTGTCTGTACCTCCCTCCTCACCACACGTATACTGTCTGTCTGTACCTCCCTCCCTCCTCACCACACGTCTAATGTCTGTCTGTACCTCCCTCCCTCCTCACCACACGTCTACTGTCTGTCTGTACCTCCCTCTCTCCTCACCACACGTCTACTGTCTGTCTGTACCTCCCTCTCTCCTCACCACACGTCTACTGTCTGTCTGTCTGTACCTCCCTCTCTCCTCACCACACGTCTACTGTCTTTCTGTACCTCCCTCCCTCCTCACCACATGTATACTGTCTGTCTGTCTGTACCTCCCTCCCTCCTCACCACATGTCTACTGTCTGTCTGTACCTCCCCCCTCCTCACTACACGTCTGTCTGTGAGATGTTGCTCTGTCCCTCTCAAATCAAATCAAATCAAATCAAATCAAATTTTATTTGTCACATACACATGGTTAGCAGATGTTAATGCGAGTGTAGCGAAATGCTTGTGCTTCTAGTTCCGACAATGCAGTAATAACAAGTAATCTAACTAACAATTCCAAAACTACTGTCTTGTACACAGTGTAAGGGGATAAAGAATATGTACATAAGGATATATGAATGAGTGATGGTACAGAGCAGCATAGGCAAGATACAGTAGATGGTATCGGGTACAGTATGTACAAATGAGATGAGTATGTAAACAAAGTGGCATAGTATAGTATAAAGTGGCTAGTGATACATGTATTACATAAGGATACCGTCGATGCTATAGAGTACAGTATATCCGTATGCGTATGAGATGAATAATGTAGGGTAAGTAACATTTATATAAGGTAGCATTGTTTAAAGTGGCTAGTGATATATTTACATCATTTCCCATCAATTCCCATTATTAAAGTGGCTGGAGTTGAGTCAGTGTCAGTGTGTTGGCAGCAGCCACTCAGTGTTAGTGGTGGCTGTTTAACAGTCTGATGGCCTTGAGATAGAAGCTGTTTTTCAGTCTCTCGGTCCCAGCTTTGATGCACCTGTACTGACCTCGCCTTCTGGATGATAGCGGGGTGAACAGGCAGTGGCTCGGGTGGTTGATGTCCTTGATGATCTTTATGGCCTTCCTGTGACATCGGGTGGTGTAGGTGTCCTGGAGGGCAGGTAGTTTGCCCCCGGTGATGCGTTGTGCAGACCTCACTACCCTCTGGAGAGCCTTACGGTTGAGGGCGGTGCAGTTGCCATACCAGGCGGTGATACAGCCCGCCAGGATGCTCTCGATTGTGCATCTGTAGAAGTTTGTGAGTGCTTTTGGTGACAAGCCGAATTTCTTCAGCCTCCTGAGGTTGAAGAGGCGCTGCTGCGCCTTCTTCACGATGCTGTCTGTGTGAGTGGACCAATTCAGTTTGTCTGTGATGTGTATGCCGAGGAACTTAAAACTTGCTACCCTCTCCACTACTGTTCCATCGATGTGGATAGGGGGGTGTTCCCTCTGCTGTTTCCTGAAGTCCACAATCATCTCCTTAGTTTTGTTGACGTTGAGTGTGAGGTTGTTTTCCTGACACCACACTCCGAGGGCCCTCACCTCCTCCCTGTAGGCCGTCTCATCGTTGTTGGTAATCAAGCCTACCACTGTTGTGTCGTCCGCAAACTTGATGATTGAGTTGGAGGCGTGCGTGGCCACGCAGTCGTGGGTGAACAGGGAGTACAGGAGAGGGCTCAGAACGCAACCTTGTGGGGCCCCAGTGTTGAGGATCAGCGGGGAGGAGATGTTGTTGCCTACCCTCACCACCTGGGGGCGGCCCGTCAGGAAGTCCAGTACCCAGTTGCACAGGGCGGGGTCGAGACCCAGGGTCTCGAGCTTGATGACGAGCTTGGAGGGTACTATGGTGTTGAATGCCGAGCTGTAGTCGATGAACAGCATTCTCACATAGGTATTCCTCTTGTCCAGATGGGTTAGGGCAGTGTGCAGTGTGGTTGAGATTGCATCGTCTGTGGACCTATTTGGGCGGTAAGCAAATTGGAGTGGGTCTAGGGTGTCAGGTAGGGTGGAGGTGATATGGTCCTTGACTAGTCTCTCAAAGCACTTCATGATGACGGATGTGAGTGCTACGGGGCGGTAGTCATTTAGCTCAGTTACCTTAGCTTTCTTGGGAACAGGAACAATGGTGGCCCTCTTGAAGCATGTGGGAACAGCAGACTGGTATAGGGATTGATTGAATATGTCCGTAAACACACCGGCCAGCTGGTCTGCGCATGCTCTGAGGGCGCGGCTGGGGATGCCATCTGGGCCTGCAGCCTTGCGAGGGTTAACACGTTTAAATGTCTTACTCACCTCGGCTGCAGTGAAGGAGAGACCGCATGTTTTCGTTGCAGGCCGTGTCAGTGGCACTGTATTGTCCTCAAAGCGGGCAAAAAAGTTATTTAGTCTGCCTGGGAGCAAGACATCCTGGTCCGTGACTGGGCTGGGTTTCTTCCTGTAGTCCGTGATTGACTGTAGACCCTGCCACATGCCTCTTGTGTCTGAGCCGTTGAATTGAGATTCTACTTTGTCTCTGTACTGGCGCTTAGCTTGTTTGATAGCCTTGCGGAGGGAATAGCTGCACTGTTTGTATTCGGTCATGTTACCAGACACCTTGCCCTGATTAAAAGCAGTGGTTCGCGCTTTCAGTTTCACACGAATGCTGCCATCAATCCACGGTTTCTGGTTAGGGAATGTTTTAATCGTTGCTATGGGAACGACATCTTCAACGCACGTTCTAATGAACTCTGATGTGCTGTCCATGTTTCCTAGCTCTTCTAGTAACGTCCGTAGGTTATATTTCCACTCATCCCCTCCACATTGGCCATTTCTCCACTAAACTTCCCTTCTAAGTTTACAGTTGTATTCATCTCGCACAAACATCTGCCCTCCTTTCTCTCACACTTCTCTCTCGTGTCATTTGTCACTCTATCCCCCTCTCCTCTGCCCTAGCTGTTGGACTGGATCCGCCGGACCATCCCGTGGCTGGAGAACCGGGCTCCAGAGAAGACCATGGCCGAGATGCAGCAGAAGCTGGAGGACTTCCGGGGCTACCGCCGCGTCCACAAGCCCCCCAAGGTGCAGGAGAAGTGTCAGCTGGAGATCAACTTCAACACCCTGCAGACCAAGCTGAGGCTGAGCAACAGGCCCGCCTTCATGCCCTCTGAAGGGCGCATGGTGTCGGTGAGTGGGACTGGCGGGCGCATGGACACTCTCTCTCTCTCAGTATTAGAGACGTTTAGAAGCAGTTGTACCAATGATTCCATCCATATCTATTGGACAATTCACCGGGCCATCCTAACGCCCACAATGGGAAATTTGCTTGTGATTAGTTTAAAAAGACATGACCACATGACTTATAACAGCAGCATAAGTATCACCAAATGCATCTCCATATGAATTGCGCCGGAGGGAATAATGCTGGTATACAGTGGAGTGCTCTTTCTGCTGTATGGTGGGTCAGTGTCCTCTCCCTGGCTGCAGGACATCAACGGGTCGTGGCACAACCTGGAGGGGGCGGAGAAGGGCTACGAGGAGTGGATGCTCAACGAGATCCGTCGCCTGGAGAGACTGGACCACCTGGCCGAGAAGTTCCGTCAGAAAGCCACCATCCACGAGTCCTGGACCGATGGTGCGGAGACACTAGTTACTGTACAGACAACACTGATCCCTCACTCTGCCGTAGGGTCGCAAAATTCCAGTCACTTTCCCAAAATTCCCAGGTTTTCTGGAAATCCTGGCTGAGGGATTCTGGATTTCCTGCCTGTTCCCTCCTCCTTGGGCTCTTCCAACTGGGATTTCTGGAAAACCCCAGTTGGAAGTTTGGGGAAAGTTTACCGGAATTTTGCAACCATACTTAGACCCTTGTTGGTGCCACTGCTCCCTATAGATCCCAAAGTACTAGGTGGAGCTTTGACCATATTGATAATGAGGACGTAGGGGTTTGAGTGAGTTGGTTTGGATATCTTGAAGCTTACTGTCTTTAACCCTTCCCTCCCACCCCAGGTAAGGAGGCCATGCTGACCCAGAAGGACTATGAGACAGCCAGCCTGTCGGAGGTCAAGGCTCTGCTGAGGAAACACGAGGCGTTTGAGTCTGACCTGGCCGCCCACCAGGACCGCGTGGAGCAGATCGCTGCCATCGCACAGGAACTCAAGTGAGAGGGAGAAAAGGAGGGAGGGATGGGAGGAGTTGATGGAGGGAGTAAATGAGATATGGGGGGGGGGGTGGAAAAGGATGGGAGATCGTGGGAGGGGACTGAGGGTGGATGGGAGATTGTGGGAGGGGACTGAGGGTGGATGGGAGATTGTGGGAGGGGACTGAGGGTGGATGGGAGATTGTGGGAGGGGACTGAGGAAGAGATGAACTGAGAAATAATCCAGAAGAATGAAAAGATGGAGATTGTGGTCAGGTTGAGTAGGACTCATGTAGAAAGATAGTAATTCCACGTGTGTGTTCCCTGTGCCTCAGTGAGCTGGACTACTATGACTCCCCCAGTGTGAACGCCCGCTGTCAGAAGATCTGTGAGCAGTGGGATGCCCTGGGGTCTCTCACCCAGAGCCGCAGGGAGTCTCTGGAGGTACGCCCCCACCCCCCCAGCCGGCCACCTTTCACACAGCCCCATCTAGTCATACACTACAGGTCATGACAAGGACACGTTTACACTGCGGAAATGGGTAGACGCACACACAACCAACCACACACACACGCAGACTATCTGCCAGGGTTCCCTTCCCCCACTTCTGTGTCTCATGGTGAACCCCTGTCACATAGATGCTAGTGTTCCCAGCAGGCACCTGACCCCAGTCTCCCCCCCACAGAGGACAGAGAAGCAGCTGGAGTCCATTGACGAGCTGTACCTGGAGTACGCCAAGAGGGCGGCACCCTTCAACAACTGGATGGAGGGGGCCATGGAGGACCTGCAGGACATGTTCATCGTTCACAACATCGAAGAGATCCAGGTAAAAGACATGGGGACACCGTCACCAACCGTTTACTGCTTTACGTCCCCAGAGGGTCTCCACTACCACAATGTATCATCATGACCTGTGCTGTTAACAGTAGGTTGTCAAGGAACTTGTCATTTAGTCTCATACTGGGTAACAAACATTTAGCAATGCAACCGTACCCGTAGACTGCCAGTCATAGCTCTAACGCTACTTAGCATTGGCTCGTGAAGCTACCGGTAACTTCCTTCACACTGCGCGCATGGTATCCATGAGTTCATCTGGCTGATGCGGGTATGCACTGTGATACCATGCTGATCTCTCTCCATCTGTCCTTTCACTTTGTCCTTCACCTCGTTTCCCGTCCTTCTCCTTCGTTTCAATCTCTCGTTTTTCTCCTCCTCCTCCTCCTCCTCTCTCTTACAGGGCCTAATCACAGCCCATGAGCAGTTCAAGTCCACCCTCCCAGAGGCCAACAAGGAGCGGGAAGCCATCCAGGCCATTCAGGCGGAGGTGCAGAAGATTGCCCAGTACAACGGCATCAAGCTGAGCGGGGGCAACCCCTACACCACCATCACACCCAAGACTATCGACAACAAGTGGGACAAGGTGTGTACCTGTGGCTGTATGTTCATATATGCTTTGCGATGTGTGCAATTACTGCTTTTGCCAGTTTGAATTCAATCCATATATATTTATTTATGTCTGTTCCCACGTGCTCGTTAATACCTAAAACAGGCCCCTGAGTGAGCCTCAGCCTTGTGGGAATGAGTGTCTGCTGTGCTGACTGGCGCCCCCATGTGGTGTGTTTTGTAGGTGGAACAGCTGGTTCCCCAGCGTGACAAGGCCCTGCAGGAGGAGCTGGCCAAGCAGCAGTCCAATGACCACCTGCGCCGCAAGTTTGCCACCCAGGCCAACATCGTCGGGCCCTGGATACAGACCAAAATGGAGGTACAGCAAAGAAACCCAGACCGACTCGTACTACATAAGATTGATCCAGCCCTCTTAGTGCCATGAGTTCTGTTGGCTCTGTACCTCCTGGGTCGTGTTCATTAAGGCATTCAACAGAAATCGTTTTGTAAACTGGGAAGAAAATTGAGCGTCCAGGTTGACCCTACCTGTTTCAGCTTGTTTTCTTCCATTTGGTGCCGAGTGAATACACACCAGCTCTGGCCTTTTTGGGATCTGGTCCTTGAATGTGTGTGTGTGTGTGTGTGTGTGTGTGTAGGAGATTGGGCGGATATCCATTGAGATGAATGGAACTCTGGAGGACCAGCTGGTGAACCTGAGAGAGTATGAGCAGAGCATCATAGAGTACAAGCCCAACATCGACCAGCTGGAGGGAGACCATCAGCTCATCCAGGAGGCCCTCATCTTCGACAACAAATACACCGCCTACACCATGGAGGTAGCTACACACAACACTGACTTTTCTCTGCACCCTGGGCAGCCCAAATGGCCCCCTGTTCCCTTTATAGTGCACTACGTTTGCTCCAGGCCTGGTAATAAGTAGTGCACTGTGTAGGGAATAGGGGGCTATTTGGGCTGCCACCCTGCTCTGTTGGTTCTATGTGGAGAATAGGTCACTATGTTTCGCCATCCTTTTTTGTTCTCTTCAGATTTTCATTGTCTGTTCTATTTTTATATTTTCTTTGACCAGGCGGGCAGTTGAGAACCAGTTGTTATTTACAATGAAAGCCTGCCGGTTTCTGGTGTCCTCCCTCTTTTAGAGCCGTTTGTCCATTCGTCTCTGTTCTACATATTACGTTTCTATCTCTCCTCCTTACTCAATACCGTTTCTTCATGTGGTTAACCTTCAATGTATGTTCTCTCTCTCCGTCTTTCCCACCCACCCTCCCTCTCTCTCCCCTTCCTCCATCTCAGCACCTGCGGGTGGGCTGGGAGCAGCTCCTCACCACCATCGCCCGCACCATCAACGAGATCGAGAACCAGATCCTGACACGTGACGCCAAGGGCATCAGCCAGGAGCAGCTGCATGAGTACCGCACTTCCTTCAACCACTTTGACAAGGTCAGGGGTCAACACCAGGGGTCAACATGGGGGATCAGGCGAGAGGGAACAGGGGGGCATCTTTCTGTAGAAAATAACATCGTAAAAATGTCTGAGAATGCTGTTATTTCCACTGGCTTTTGCAGTTGAGTGTCTTACTCTAGAAGTGTTTACACTTTAACTCCCGTATGTGTCGAGTCTGAAGTCCCCCTCTTATTTCAGAAGGGAAACTCAGGTGGGACTAAGAAATGGACTAGACTTGTGAGGACGAACCTATTCCTTATTTGTTGACATTCACAGGTGGAACTAGTAGTGTTTCACCCTGGGTTGGAGGTGGCTGGGGCTGTGTGGAGCGGAGTGCCCTGAGATAAGGGGGGGGGGGGTAACCCCCGAGTTCACCTCACCCATCCCACAACAGCGTACCTCATCACTTCACCTCACTGTCTTTATGCATGCTGTGTTTGGCTCAACATCAAGACAGAGTTTGTGTCCCAAATGACACCCTATTCCCTATATAGTGCACTGCTATTGACCAGGACCCATATGGCTCTGGTCAAATGTAGTGCACTATATAGGGCAGGGGTATTCAACTATCACCCTATGAGGTCCGGAGCCTGCTGGTTTTCTGTTCTACACACGCCTGGTGTCCCAGGTCTAAAGCAGTCCCTGTTCACAGGAACAGTGTGGCGAAAGAGCCGTGGAGCTTTGAGGTCCAGAGTTGAATTTGAGGGTTATAAGGAATAGGGTACCATTTGGGACGAAGCTGTCCTGTCAGTAGCACTGTGGTGATCTTTGAGGACTTGTCATTCCCATAAAGAGCTATAGGGGACACCGTTTAAACAGCAAAGGAGAGCACTTTGCTCTCCTTTGGAGAAGCTGACCCCTCACTGTGGGTGTGCCTGTCTGTCTAGTATCACGGATGTGTTTCCCCGTAGGCTGTTGTCATTGTTTAACATCTAACATCCATTTGTTTGTCTGTCTGTCCATCATCATCACCCTCGTTTTGCCTGCCGTGTCCCCATCACCTGACCACTCCCACCTGGCATCCCTGTGTTGTGATGGTTCCATCATGGCTTCCGTCGTCATGGTGTGGTCTGTAATTGGCTGATGGTGACCTCACAGGACCACAGCGGGGGCCTGATGGCTGAGGAGTTCAAGGCGTGCCTGATCAGCCTGGGCTACGATGTGGAGAATAACAAAACGGTAAGGAGCACAGACAAGCCAGGGGGCGAGAACGTAGGAGAGAGGGGCTGCTGCTGTTTCCCCTGTCTAACCCGCGGGAAGGTGCTCTCTGCCTGGCTCTTCTCCTTGCCGGTGCTGTAATTCACTCATTTCACTCACTCACCCACTCACTCACTGGCCTCCACTCCAGCCTCAGCCTCAGCTCCAACAGCGCCACTGCATTACCTTGATTTGACTCTCTCTTTTAAAGCTGTTTTTGTGTTTTCCTTTTTTTCCCCCACTCTCCTCACATTACTCACCTCTCCTCACATTACTCACCTCTCCTCACATTACTCACCTCTCCTCACATTACTCACCTCTCCTCACATTACTCACCTCTCCTCACATTACTCACCTCTCCTCACATTACTCACCTCCTTTGTTCCTCCTCTTTCCATACTTCTATCGGTTCCTCCTCTCGTGCTTTTCTGTCCTCCCCGAATCTACTCTCCCTCTATTGCTCTCCTTTTTCTGCCATATCTGTTCCTCTTCCTCCATCTCTCGGCCCCTGGGTACAGAAGCGCACAGGGCAGATGGACATGGACAATTACCGCGCTCTGCTCGTTGCCACTGGAAACAGTCTGGTACTGCCCTTTTCTTCTCTCTCTGTCTCGCTCTGTCTCTGTCTCGCTCTGTCTCTGTCTCGCTCTGTCTCTGTCTCGCTCTGTCTCTGTCTCGCTCTGTCTCTGTCTCGCTCTGTCTCTGTCTCGCTCTGTCTCTGTCTGTCTCTGTCTCTGTCTGTCTCTGTCTGTCTCTGTCTGTCTCTGTCTGTCTCTGTCTGTCTGTCTCTGTCTGTCTCTGTCTGTCTCTGTCTGGCTCTGTCTGGCTCTGTCTGGCTCTGTCTGGCTCTGTCTGGCTCTGTCTGGCTCTGTCTCGCTCTGTCTGGCTCTGTCTCGCTCTGTCTCGCTCTGTCTCTGTCTCGCTCTGTCTCGCTCTGTCTCGCTCTGTCTCTGTCTCGCTCTGTCTCGCTCTGTCTCTGTCTCGCTCTGTCTCTGTCTCGCTCTGTCTCTGTCTCGCTCTGTCTCTGTCTCGCTCTGTCTCTGTCTCGCTCTGTCTCTGTCTCGCTCTGTCTCTGTCTCGCTCTGTCTCTGTCTCGCTCTGTCTCGCTCTGTCTCTGTCTCGCTCTGTCTCTGTCTGTCTCTGTCTCTGTCTGTCTCTGTCTGTCTCTGTCTGGCTCTGTCTGGCTCTGTCTGGCTCTGTCTGGCTCTGTCTCGCTCTGTCTGGCTCTGTCTCGCTCTGTCTCGCTCTGTCTCTGTCTCGCTCTGTCTCGCTCTGTCTCTGTCTCGCTCTGTC